>NC_079312.1:63324332-64566238 GCF_029931775.1 Euleptes europaea
CTAGCTTGATTCAGGACTTGTAAGGAACTTTCTTCCTGCAGAGCTTTTGCTAAATGGCAAGTGTGGCGAAGCATCATTTCAGATGCTCGGAAAGCACCCTCAAACTAAGATGGCTGCCTGACCTTTGAAGACTAACAGCCCCTCAGCTGACTAATGTGCTATGGACTTTTAGTTCTTAAACTGAACAATAATGACCAAGCTTTTTGAAAAATTTCTAATGTTATTATTTTTATTTTTACTTTCCACTTTTCAGCTGTAGAGTAGTTCCTGGAGAAGGCCGTTGCAACTGTGCAACTTCGTATCTTAGCCTGTGTCGATCTGGTTAGAAGCCTGTTGCACAAAGAATGGAAACCACTGATAATGAACCTCAATCCCCCCCAAAGCAAAGCCACACAATTTTCAATCTGTTTTCAACTTTTTTTTTTTTAATTCCCCTTTTTGGCATATTATGTCCGGATACAAACATACAAAAAGCTTTACACCTTTAAATGCTGCTGCAGGAAGAAAACTTACAAATGCTGAAGAAACCTACTTCATAATGTAATAATTGTCATGGTGGCTTTCTCTGGCCTGCTAGAAATGTTCAGATGGGTATTTTGTTTCCTTAGAGCATTCGTGTTTTTTTAAGTCTGATTGTTTAAACCTGTGCACTTTTAATATTTTGATTTACTTTCTTTTTATTCATTTTGTAGAAGAGTTTATATATTAAAAAATCCAGTGATTTATGCTAATAATCTCCCTCCAGTTTGGACTTGTGCTTGATGGTTTTTATTGTTTTCCATTTGTATGTGGCAGAGTTATATATTATATTGGTATTGCTCTACACTGTGTTTAAGAAAAGAACTTCAACACAAGTGTGTTCTGTTAAAGTATGTATGTGCTGTGAATCAGCAGCTTTCTTTTCTCATTTTTTAATTATACAATGTTAAGCTTTATCTGTTTTTAAATTACTGATTTTAACTGCCATGTTAATTGAGAAATCCAGGGTATTCAAATTCTGGGGTTTTTTCATATTGTATTATTATTCTTAGGAATAGTTCAATGTAACAAGAAGAAAACTTGACTTTGCTCTGGTTAAAACAGTTATAGGCACTTGAAAAAAATTTAGTGTTACCTATAAATTCCAGAATGTCTGGGTTTTAGGAAGATGTTACAGCGTATGATTGGTTAACAGAATTTTATACAACAATACCACTTAAATTCCAAATTGGAATTGTTTTTGTTACTACTTTGTTTTATTGTGCCAAATTGTGGTACAGTCTAGGAAGACAAATTCTAAAGTTGTCAGTGAAGGGGTGTTCTATTTCAGCGCCTTTGTGTTGTTTAATTGTTGCCAGTAGTGCCTTTCATAATTTTACGGGAGAGCGTAGGCTAGTTTAGTCTGTCTAAGAAGAAAGGAAACAGTGGTTTTGGAACCAAGGGATCCATGTGGAGCAATAAGTGCAAAGCAAACTCCCCTATCGCACATTTTTTTTAATGGTTAGACCGACTATAGAGATGATATACGCGCAAATTGTAAAAAATTCTGTTACTCAATAATACTTCATCCTGCAAATCCTTGCAAATTCAGGGGCATAACAGAAAAACAAATATTAAAAGAAACACGATTTATACTTTGTGAACCAAATGGATTTTATTGAACAAAATAATAAGCGAGATGTATTAACACATTTGTGGTTGCAGTACAGAGGATGTTTTGGGACTTTTGGTGTTCAGGTAGCTTTGTAAGGTGGTGGATCCAGTTTAACCATAGTATTGTTTGCAAATGTGAAGAAGAAGAGGATGACATTTAATATTTTTCTCTTGCATGTTGTATCTAATCATTGTAATTTCAGGAAACAGAAACAAATGTGCATCAACAAGATGTACCTGCTAGTCATGGTGCTGTTTGTTGAGGCTACATGGAATGATTGAATTGGTACTTCTAGGCGAGGAAAAACCTCCTCCCTCTTTTTTATAAAAAAAGTAAAAATTGTAATAATAATGTCATGGGGAAAAGCTTTCTGTTTGCTGGAAAAAAAATCCCTTTATAATTCCTAGAAGTGGGGACTTATATTTTCATCTTTTGGTTACAGTATTGATGCATATTAAAGATTACATCTCTATGTGGGTATTTATTTGAAACGTCAAAGTACTGTATTATGTTTTTATGTGCATTATTTTTTAGTGGTGGATTGGTCTCCATTTTATTGTTATATGCATGTAACCTTTGCCAAGTAACCTTTACACAGACCTAGAAAACAAGTGGATGTAATTGCTTAAAAGGAAGACGTGGAAGCTGATTAAGAGACATTCTGTGTTAATTTGATAACTTTAGGATGTGTAGAGGTCAAAAAATGTTAATTCCAAGTTAATCCAAAAAGAGTGCAAATTGTGTAGGAAAGCAATCTACCTGCGTAAAGGTAGTCACATTGGCAGTATCAATAAAGGAGAAAGAAGAGATTATGTCTCAGTCATTTTTTAATTATTTTACCATAAATAAAGGACACAACAGCATGCCATGACTTGGACCCTCCATGGACAGCTTGAGCCGAGGATCTATGTACCTGTTTCCCATCTCCTAGTCACCCAAAGGGCATGGGCCTTGTCTGTTTATGTATCTGTAAACATTTTTATATTTTAACAAGTTTAATTTCCCTTTCATGGCCTCTTCGCACATCATGGGCATGTTCTAGCCAGCTGTTTTAAGTCCTAATAATTTCGATGGGAGAAATTTATTTAGAAGTGTTTACATTTGGTCACAAACAGTATATCATTCAGGTATGTTCTCCATATGGGTTGGCAAACAAAAGCAACATCCTCAAAATAGGGTTGTACACTACCCAAACCCACAATATGAGAAAAATGTATGATGAGCATACAGTTATAAACAATGTTCAGTATGCCACAAACAATTTTATAAGTACAAAAGAATTAAAATAGAAACTAACTGGCAGGATAACTGTATAATACATCAAAAAGTATGCAAAACAAACAAAACAAGCGTATTGCCAGCCAAACCCTTTTCTACATCTAATTAGACATATCCGTTTTGCACAAAACAACGTGTTTCCTCATTCCTCTGACCTGGTTATCATGAGAACTGTTAGATTAGATTTCCACATTTCAAGTGATGGTTGTAAAACGGGGGTTTAAGCTTGTAACCTCAGCACAGGGTAGAAGCTCTAGGTTGACAAGATGTTGTTTTTCTTAATCTTGTGGGGAGGGGGAGGGGACCATCTCCTGCTCCTGCTTTTCATAACCAATGTGCAATTTAATGCTGAGTGGTTGTTGCCTAGCTGTAGTGACACGTATAAACAGCCAAAAAAAGGGGTGGGATATTGGATTACTGTGCCATCTTTTGTTATGAGAGGAGGATTGAGTCTACAATAACTAGGCCTGAGGCTTCAGACTGCTCAGTTCCTTCTCTGCCTTACTGATTTCAGGGACTGCCGGAGTTATGAGCCTTTCTTCCTGTCAAACTAGGCAATGGAAAAAGTGAAGAATATGAATTTTTCTAGCCCACAGCCATGGTTGGAAAAGAAAGATGTCAGCAGTGTTGCATTCTCTTTTCAAAGCCTCTCAGGCAACAGGATTCATTTTCAGAGTGTAAGCCTGGCCACTCTTCCGCTTAGAATTGAAACAGTCATTTGCCATGGACCATTTCCTGCCCAGAAACAGTGCATACCACTGCCAAGACACTATGAAAGTGGTCAAAGCACAAGGATGGAAGTTGCAAACTGCAAGCAGAATGTGCTTGCATCTTTCTCTGCCTTTCCCTAGCAGGCCCCTAAGATCTCTGGAAAGCCTGTGCGGGAGGTTGAAAGTCTTCTGCACAAATCTCCCCACCCTTTTCCTTCTGCTGGAAGAGAAACAGTGGTGAAGCAAGCTTTCCAATGGCATTAGAAGGAAGAAAGGCAATTTTGCTCAATTCCTCCTCCTCCCTGCAGCCTTCCTTGCCTCGTGGCATTTTGTCCATGGGGCTTTCCTAATTCCCAGCACTGACTTTTCAGGGGATCTTAAACTTCTGGGAGAATGGGAGGGTGATGTATCACCGTGACTGGCTTGTGCTTGATAGGATCCAGTCTACAGTATGGGTGGTACTACAAAGTTCCCGTTCCATCAAATCATTCAACTACCATTGCCTGAATAAGTAATCTGAAATACTGGTCTTAAACCTAGTATATTGAGAGAGCAGTAGCGAACCAACTCCAAGTCATCTTGGATAACCCATCTGCTCTAGACCACGAGTCCCCAACCTTTTTGAGCCTGCAGGCACATTTGGAATTCTGACACAGCATGGTAGGTGCAGCAAGAAATTGGATGCCACAAAATGGCTGCTGCAGGAGGTGGAGCCAACTACAAAATGATTACTACAGCTTAACTTCAGTAACACAGTATAGATCCTTGTGCTGTGGTGGCAGCTGCTGCCAAAGCAACATTTAAAAAAAAAATCTGCACAGCCAATCAAACTTATAATAGTCAATCGGAAACTTTTCTGTGCAGAAGCCCTTCCTGGCCCCGCCCTCTTCCTCAAAACACCCAATGGGTGCCACAAAAGGTGTAAGTGGGCACCATGGCACCCACTGGCCACTACATTGGGTCCCCCTGTGCTAGACCCTTTTCAGTCTGGTTTCAGACCAGCCAATGAGACAACTTTTCCAGCTCTAGTTGATGACCTCAGTCTGAGTGTAGGGAAAGGTCAAGCCTCTTTTTTGCTCTTATTGGATTTATCTGCAGCCTTTGATACCATAGATCATGTTATCTTGTTGAGGTGCCTACAGGAAGAAATAGGTATCAAGAGATGTGCCTTGAACAGGTTGACATCATTCCTCATGGATCAGACTCAAAGGGTTGCTATTGGAAACCAATTGTCATATGTGCAGGACATATCTCGTGAGGTTCCATATGGAGCAATTCTATCCTCATGTTTTTTAATCTCTATGTAAAGCCCTTAGGATTAATAGTTTTGGGGTTGGATGTCATTAATATGCAGATGATACTCAGCTCTGCGTATCCTTATCCAAATTTACTGGTGATGTGGTAGAGGTTCTGAATCACTGCTTGGCCAACTGGCTAAAAGTAAACAAATTGAAACTAAACACTGAAGAGACAGAAGTTATGCTGGTTAGGAAGGTGGAGGCCTTGAAGGATATTGTTCTCCCCACTTTCGGTGGAGTTCATCTGACCCTTGCTGACTCAGTTAAGTCTTGGGGGTCATACTGGATCCAGTTTATTACTGGAGAAGCAAGTTAATGCAGCTGCAAAAAAGGCTTTCTTCCAACTCAGCCTAGCCCATAAGATGACCCACTACCTTAATACACCTTACTTGGCCACCTGGATCCATGCCACATTGACACTATACTACTGTAACGCACTGTACGTTGATCTCCCCTCAAAATCAACATGGAAACTCCAACTGGTTCAGAATGCCACAGCTTGACTATTAGCGGGAGCTAAAATGTAGCATGCATATCACTCCCATTCTGCAAACATTCAATTCGTCACCCATTTGTTACTGAGCTCAGTTTAAGGTTTTGGTTATAACATATAAAATCCTTCATGGTCTTGGCTGTCACGCACAGCTTGTCTGGACTTCAGGAGTTTACCTGGTAGCAACTTCACACCACGCAGTTCTGCTATGTACAGTTTATTTACAATATCTACACAGAGTCCTTTGGCTGTTAACATTCACAGCTCTGAGCATCAGCATGCTCCGCCAGCATATATATTTCAGGCAATAGGTAACTCACATTCACTATACAGACTTATATACACATTCATAACCAATCACAGTTCACCTGAGATGAGTCATTCTGGAAATCCCCATTCCTGGCTGCACAAACTGGATCAGACCAGCCTCATCACATGACTTAGCTGTCACTCTGATCAGTATGATCTGTTTAGCAAACTGCAGACTAGGCATAACTTTGACATATGTTGACATTGGCCTCTCTTATTTACGGGACCACCTCTCCACCATGACAGTTCCACTCGTGTCCGCAGGGGTTTCTGCAGGTGCCCACCTGCAAATGGGCAAAATCAACACATGGGCTTCATTGTGGCTCCCACCTTGTGGAACGGCCTGCATGAGGAGGTCAGAAAAGCTCCCACTCTCCTGGCCTTCCACAAACAATGCAAAAATGAACTATTGAAGAGAGCTTTTCTGATCAGGCTGCACAGTACAAAATGGTTTCACAAACTTACTTGGATGAATGATTGGGACTTGTAGTCTATTCTGCTGTGTATAGTTTATTGTAAGTAGGATCCTATTATGTAATTTCTGTACAGCTTAATGTGTCGTGTTAATACTTCCACTATGCTTCTGTTTCTGGTGGTTCCAGACTTCTAAACTTCTACTGCATTAACTATTGAAAGATGTATGCATATAAGGTAGTCCATCAAACTAACAGATAATACAGATTAAACTATTACAAATTAAAACTTGTTGGGGCGGAGTGTGGAGGAGAGTTTAAAACTGGCTGGGAACAAGAAGATTTTCTGATATCTTTGGACATCTCCAGAACAATTTCAATCTGAAGCGATTACTAGAGAGGTAAGGAGGTAATCCATCTCCATTACTGGAGTGTGAATTTGAAAAAGAGATTTTATCTCAAATAATGTTAATGACTTTTTAAAATGTTTTGCTAACCCCCACCAAAATCCTATTTCTGACTGCACATCAACAACATTAGAACATGGAAGACATCTGTATCAGGCTACTCAATTCCACTTTTTGAGAATATGAAATTAAAAGGCCTAGTCATCGCTGTGTTACTGAAATAAGGTTTTCTGTCTTATAAGGCCTGGAAGGTGATTTTTCTTTTTTTTTTCTTGCCCATGGCTATGGCACAGACTAATTATGCATGACATGAAAGTTTCTATTTATTGCCAGACACTTCTACCTCAAATAGTTTTTAATGAAGCTTCGTTATTCTGTGTGCTCCATATTACCAAGAATCATCATTCAGTGTTCCCTAGTGAGTCAACGTCCAACTTTGGCTAGGGGAAATCTTGATAATGGATCTCCAGATAGCTGAGTAGTAACTTGATACAAGAGACTTACAGGCATGTGCAAATTCTGGCTCAATGGATATGACTGCCAAGTTCTTGGGGAACAATTTTGGAACCACTGACCTGATGTCATAATTTTTACTTGACAGTCATGTTTACCATGAGTGCACCACATTTACTCCTTGCAGGAAGGGTGGGGTAAAAATGTGCCAAATAGCTTCTGAAGTGGATATCAATGTGACCGTCGCTTGGATCTGCCTGTGAGATGGCATAACTTTAAACAGACACGTGGAGATTACAACCTCTTTAAATAAAAGTAATGAACAATTAACCACTAAATCACAGTTCTTGCTTGACAGTGCTTAAAACATTAAATATTTGCAGGCTCAGCCCTAAGTCTTTTAAGAGACATTATTTGTTCCAGGTTCAAAGTGAAACCCTGTATTTCCTATTCAATGTATTAATTAAAACTGTTATTTAAAATAATCTGATCCCTATAGATCTGATAAAGTAAAAAAAAAATTGAATACCTACACAGAACACTGGCATACCCCATCCTATATAATCTGGCATATCTGCAATCCTATATAATCATACATGTCATTCTTATTCTATCTAGGTTGACTTTTTATAAAAGCTTCTTACCCAGAATTTTTTCCTATTAAGACGAAAGCAGTTTTCACTTAATTCCATATCAGAGAGAGGATATGCCTAGCTTATATAGATGCAATTACATGTGTGTGTGTGTGTGTGTGTGTGTGTGTGTGTGTGTGTAAAGTGCCTTCAAGTCGCAGCCCTAGTATTCCTTGGTGGTCTCCCATCCAAATACTAACCAGGGCTGACCCTGCTTAGCTTCTGATATCTTATGAGATCAGGCTAGCCTGGGCCATCCAGGTCCGGATGCAATTACATAGGCCAACACATATTTGTATTAAACCTTCTGATTCATGCTTTCTAAAGGCATTGTGTAAGATATTTCTGAGCAACCCAAAAATAAGTGTTGCAAACTCTGTTCTACTTGTTCTGGGATTTATTCTGGGTTTAAGGCCATTTATCCACACATTATCCTTCATGGGTGAAAACGGTAAGTTAGCTAGAACAGTGAAAAATGCACTTTTGCAGATTTACACAACTATTTGTAAACTTTAAGGACCACTGTGTCAAAACATCTTAAAACAGTTATTTAAAGTTAAAATCTGCAACGGCGTACATACGTGTTAGACCCAGCAAGGGTCTGCATATTATTTTCAACATCTCTGAGAAAGCTTCAGCCATGAGCTAGTGCAAGATTGCTGGGGGGTTCAAGATTGCGTCACTGCAGCTTCCTGTTTTATGGATATTTCAGCTGTCTTTAGTTGCTCTTTCCAATTGCACTTCATTTTTTTTTCTGTTTCAAATTGTAAAAGTCTACCTGGCATCAGAATAATACGCATTTGCTGGAGTCTTAAAGCACTTCACATTACTGCTGCAGTCTTCACAACAACCCCTATAAGGAAGACATGAAATTATATTCCCATATTGAGGTGGGGGGGCAGCAGGGCTGTGATGGCTGAGCTCAGAGTCAAAGGCGAGGAGTTAGCGGCAGAATGCCTTTCTGGCATGCAGAAGGCTGCCAATTCAATTAACAGCACCGATCTTTGCAAATGGGTTAGTTGACAAAAGACACTCCAGTCAGTATAAGCCTTGTAAACACAAAGGCATAAAACACCAACAGAGGACCTTGCAGGATCCTAATTTCTTATGTTGGCTCCAATTTTTTCCCCCTGTCAGCTTGCCTAAGCTGCCCTTAAGCTGTAAAACTACCAGCAGTGCCGCAACTGTTCTGACACTACAAACAGTTTATTTCTGTTCAGCCTAGACAAGTATTCTCACCCTCTGCAAATTTATTGGCTATTCTGGGCAACCTGACAAGCCCCACTTCCTGCCTTCTTCTCTTTCGGCAGTAGCAATTTGTCAGAGGTAACGACAGCCTGTCTGTCATCTGTACTGGCAATGTGATACCTCGTGCAGCTTCCTCCTAAGTTGTCCTTCCTGTGGATTTTGTTTGCCACTTACTCAGATGTCACATCTGGCTGGCTTTTTGGAAGATATTTTTAGGCAGAATTTATGCATACACACACAAACCAAAGTGAAACACTGGTTTCTTTTGGAAGTCCCCCCCCCACTTCATTTAATTAAAGGGAAATGGAGAATTGTAGTGGATATAGTACTGGATGTTGGCAATACATCCCTGTTCAGTAAAGAAACTCACATGCTCATTTTAATGTACTCCACATCATTTCATTTCAAGAACAAAATGAAAAATAATTGTAATGTCACAGCCTTTGGAAGAGGGGAAGTAAGCCATTAAGATAAAGGTCCCCTGTGCAAGCACTGGATCATTCCTGACCCATGGGGTGACGTCAAATCCCGACATTTTTTTGTTTACGGGGTGGTTTGCCAGTGCCTTCCCCAGTCATCTTCCCTTTACCCCCAGTGAGCTGGGTACTCATTTTACCAACCTCGGAAGGATGGAAGGCTGAGTCAACCTTGAGCTGGCTACTTGAAACCAACTTCCACTGGGATCGAACTCAGGTCGGGAGCAGAGTTTGGACTGCAGTACTGCAGCTTACCACTCTGCACCACGGGGCTCCTAAGTAAGCTATTACCAGTGCAATTTATCCATTTGCCTCCCAGCCATCCCTCAAAGAAATCAGGGTTCCCCCCATTAGACTTCACAACAACCCTGTAAGCTGAGGTTGATTAGCCCAGTGTTGCCCAGTGAGATTCACAGCTGAGGGCTCAGGGTGGTGTAGCGGTTAGAGTGTTGGCCTAGGATCTGGGAGACCCAGTTTTGAAACCCTACTCTGCCATGGAAGCTCACTGGGTGATTTTGGCCTAGTCACTCAACCTAATCTGCCTCACAGGGTTGATGCGAGAGTGAAATGGAGGAGGGGAGAACAGTAGGAGTCTCTTTGGGACCCCATTGGGGCTAGAAGGGGGGTGTAAATATCTAAATAACAAACGAAAACTATGTGTTACGATTAACGTTATTTTTCTTTCACAGATTTAGCTGCCTAGGGTTGCTTTATCAAGGGGGAGAGTGGAGGTGGTGAGGGGATGGGATAGGATCTTTAACCCCCTGTATGGAAGTACCACACGTTTATTCAGCCCTGCAGAATCAGCACCGCCTGCATACCTTTCCTTGAGGTCCACACTGTAAAGCAACTTACAGTCTTAAACCCAAAACAGGGCTGAATAAACGTGTGGTACTTCCATACAAGCCCCCCCACCCCGTTGGAGAAAAAAACCAACGGGTACCAATAGGTTTTCCCCATCAGAAATAAAGGCATTGGAAGTTCTCATAAAACAGCAGAAAACATGTCCCTTGATAAACCAGTGGGGATTGCTTTAGTGTTACTGTAGCTGAGCGTTGAGCAGAGATTTGAAGCTGGCAGTGCAATCCTACACAGAGTTACTCCAGTCTAAGGCCCTCAATTTGACATAATTGAGTAACTGTATAGGATTGCACTCCATTATTCAAACCTCTCCTCCACACTGGTTGTATAGACTGATAGATTTAGCAGAGTTTTTCTGCAAATTTCTTCTCAAGTAATTTATCTCCCCTTTACTCTTCCAGGTACAATATATATTGGGAACCTTGAGCCCTTAAATCTCAAGATGCTAAATTGTTAAACAGACCCTCCCTCCATGTTTTTTCTAAGCAATGAGGCATCTGAAAAGCAGCCAAAGCTTCAACAGTGTCACCCTGTGGCTGCAGCATGAAGAACAGGAGTGAGTGTTGAGGACATTAGCGAACATTGTATTTAGAGACAGGTATATTAATAAATACCTCTGGCTACTAAGTGTTTCTCTGCCCAAGTATGAAGCACTGTTTACTTACCCATGACGCCACTGTATAATGAAGGTATTTGTATTTGACCAGTGTTGGAGCAGCCCTAGTTTTCCAGGAGCAATCCTTATTTCTGAACACTTCATAGCTGTTCCAAGAAAGGGCAACCAAAAATCCTGTTTGGCCCACAATCCACAATTCTATCTCTATTTCAACCATCTAGGAGCCCCGTGGCGCAGAGTGTTAAGCTGCAGTACTGCAGTCCAAAGCTCTGCTCACAACCTGAGTTCGATCCCGACGGAAGTTGGTTTCAGGTAGCCGGCTCAAGGTTGACTCAGCCTTCCATCCTTCGAGATCGGTCAAATGAGGACCCAGCTTGCTGGAGGTAAAGGGAAGATGACTGGGGAAGGCACTGGCAAACCACCCCGCAAACAAAAAGTCCGCCTTGGAAACGTCGGGATGTGACGTTACCCCATGGGTCAGGAATGACTCGGTGCTTGCACAGGGGACCTTTACCTTTTTACCTTCAACCATCTAATATGCAAAATTTGCTTAGGAGCTTGTAACTTCAAGCAGGGTGAAATCCAAATTCTAATTCCAAGAAAAGCAGGATTGTCTCCTGTACAAGAAAATTCACATACATAGGGCAGTATAAGAAGCTAGAAGAAGAACAACTCTGGCTGAACAACTCTGTCTTACTGGCCCTACTATATCTAGAAAGAAGAGTTGGTTTTTATATGCTGACTTTCTCTACCTTTTAAGGAGAATCAAACTGGCTTACAATCTCCTTCTTCTTCCCACAACAGACATCTTGTGAGGTAGGTGGGTCTGAGAGAGTTCGGAAAGAACTGTGACTCGCCCAAGGTCACTCAGCAGGCTACATGTATAATACTGGGGAAACCAACCTGGTTCACCAGATTAAAGTCTGCTGCTCATGTGGAGGAGTGGGGAATCAAACCCAGTTCTCCAGATTAGAGTCCACTGCTCTTAACCACTACACCATGCTGGCTCTCCATGCTGGCTATGCAGGTCTCTGAGTCCCCACCTCCAGCTACTGTGGAACACTTATTTAGCTGCTCCCATGTGGAATTTCCCACATACTTTAAAGCAGAGGTTCCCAAACTTTTTGAGTCATGGAGCATTTTTCAGGAGAGAAATTCATCACGGCGCACTAATTTTCACCTAGCACCTATATATTAAACTGAATGACAGTAGTATTTTTCTTTCAAATCTCTTCACGGAGAATGAGGAGATGCTTGGAGCACAGTTTGGGAACCTCTGCTTTAAAGCACTAAAAAGTGAACTGGCAGGGAGGAGGGCAATTTTAAATTACCTCAGAGAATGAGAGTAGGCCTTTATTTAACTATCTGGCAACAAAGAGCAATCAATGGCCACAAGAGTTTAACTTTGGCGTTTTGATGCTACTTGTAGAATGAAGACAGACTGCTTTGTTCCCTCCTGCTCAACCTGTTTAAGTTGAAATAAAATAGATGCTACAAAAGCATCAGAAGGCCCAAGTACATCCGTGTTCCAAAGAATCTGACCATCTAAAGATGCGGTAGAAGTTCCCGCGAATTGGAAAGCATGAAACAAAATATGAGGGAAGACTTAGCTGGGTTTTGAAAATGAATATGAAGTTCATAAATGGTTGAGAGATCCTTTTAGACTTCAGGGAACAAAGGGAGTGAGCAGGCATCTTAAGAGCACAAGGCATCTTAAGAGCACAAGGCCTATATCCTCATGCAATAATGAGGGTAACAGTCATGCTATCAATGATGCCTCCTTTAATGGTGGCCTCCTTTACCTAGCAGTGCTCCAAGACCTTAAGTGCCAGGCAGACATTTGACCAATGTAGCTTGCTCTACTGGGGAAAAACTTTACTTGTTGGATTTTGTCTCTTCTGCACTTGTTCATAGTCCTATCAGAAGGCAAAGATTGCAGCTTCCTCCCTATTGTAAATAAACTTCTCCCATGTATACTGTAATTCAAATAGGCATCTATGCATTAAAACTAGTCCTACATTTGGAAGATATGCCATGAAGCAACCACTAGATGGTGGTGCAATACAAAATGGTCTAAATGAAGTATAGGCATTACAAAGACTAAATGCTCTAGCTTTTGGAGCATTTATAAGAGGGTTTTTTTGTGGAAAACAGTTTTGTAAGCTCAAGTTTGGTTTGCAGGAATGTATGGTTTTCTGATTTGCATAGGTCTGTTAATCTGACAGTATTCTTTCATTGGTTTGTAACCAATGTTGTATTTTGTCCCTGGGAGATATTGCTTGCACGCATATACTAACAATTTTGATTCCACAAAAGAAAATGATGCACCGGTTTTATAGCTTGAATCCTCTGTGTCCATCAACCATGGGATTGTTTTACATTTACTTTTGAATGACTGTAGCAAAAAGAGCCAGACAGGAGGGGGGCAAGTGCAACTCCCCGCTCATACGTGAAACTCACTTGATGATATTGGGCCAACAGCCTAACTTACCCTCACAGGATGGTTGTGAGAATACAGTGGGGGAGAGGTCTCCTGAGCTCCCTGCACATTTTCTGTGAACTGCCTTGCTAACTTGCTTCTGTAGGTTGCTGGTAACATTGGTAAGTCAACCGGTGTGTCCTTGGAGAGTAGAAGAGAGGGAATTGTATTTAAGTGGGGATGGGATCACAACATTTTATACTGGAGATTGCCTATAAAGCCTAGATTGTTAGTTGTATTGAATTAAAATTTAAAACAAACTGAGGGCTTCCCATAAATGAATTGGTACTGATGTAAGGTTAGGACCCATTCACTAACTCATCTAACTCCTCTATTTAAACTGGGGGATCACCAGTTGCAAGACTGTATGCCAAATCTAACCCTTAACAGTTGTCTCCATTTCTAGTTGTCAACTTAGACACAACAGAGAAAGGGGAAACTGTAGCATGAGAATGTGGAAGCACCCCCACCCCCAACTCTGTTCCTTCCAGGAAAACTAATAGCTGATACACATTTAAAGATATTTGTTCACTTACAATAAAGGTAGGAGTGAATTAGGGGCATGATGACATCTCAAAATGTGATCAACTGCTTTGAATAGTGCCAAAAATGATGAAAACTCATCTGGATCTTGGTTCACTCCCATCTTTCAAGAAGACTAGAGCCAAATAGATGTACCAGATGGCCAAGGATTTGCTTTGATGGATCTTGCTCAAGGTGGCCTACAATTAAAAACACAAGCCCTTAAAACATAAACCATTAAAAACAGAGCTAACAGAGCTATGTTTACTTCACAGGACAGTGTTAACTTCAGTCCGGAGTTTTTCCCAAGTAAGAGCCCCCGTGGCGGAGAGTGGTAAGCTGCAGTACTGCAGTCCAGGCTCTGCTCACGACCTGAGTTCAATCCCAATGGAAGTCGGTTTCAGGTAGCCGGCTCAAGGTTGCTGGGGGTAAAGTGTAGATGACTGGGGAAGGCAATAGCAAACCACCCCATAAACAAACCACCCCGTTAAAATAGCAAACCACACCATAAAAATGTAAGGATGTGACATCACCCTGTGGGTCAGTAATGACCCAGTGCTTGCACCAGGGGACTACCTATACCTTTAAGAACCACTTCAGTTGTTCACAACAGAACTAGTGCAATGTACAAGGAAACTTGTCCATGGACAGAAGTGTTCCCTGACCAGCAGAGACGTAACACCACTATCTTCACAAACAATTACCCATATTACTGTATTGTATTAACTCTTCATATTGATAGTATTTATCAGCAACCTTTTAATGCTAGTTTGGGATGTGGAATGGTATAGTATAGCATGATCTTGTCAGATCATGGAACCTAAGCTGGATTGCTACTTGGGAGAGCTCCAAGGAAGATGCTGTGGAGGAAGGCAATTGCAAACCACCTCTGCTTAATCACTTGCCTTTCAAACCCCACCAGGGTCATTATAAGTCAGCTGCAACTTAATGGCACTTCACACGTGCACACAATGCTAGTATTCCAGTGATGGAAATCTTACTAATGTGTGGGTGCACACTTACTTGGGGGTAAGCATCACTCAATGTAGTGGGCCTTACTTCAACGTTGAAATTTTATGTCCAGTGTAACTGCTCTGGGGAGTTATGCTGTACCGTTGTTGAAAAATGCCTTCACTGCTAGTCTCTTATCAGATATAAGCCAGTGATGAACAGGTGCTTGGGAGAGGTGGCAGGGTGTGGCATAGAAGGTTGGGCCTGGATCTGGTAGCCAACATTCCACATACCTTTTCCCATGGCCCATCTCATCGGGTGGCCTTTGGCAGATTGCCTTCTCTTGCCCTATTTTACCTCCTAGGTATCACCATGAACTTGTATCCACTGAAAGGTAAGATGCCAACATATTAAAACAGCATCAGCTGCAAATATACAAAGAATCACAAAGGCATTCCTTGCCCCCTTTGAAATGTGTTGTAAGGATTATTAATTTGTGGTAAAAGGCACATTTAAAACATAAAAAAATTCACTCATGGCACCTTAGTGTGCATGCTTGAATTTTGTGTGTGTATATCAATCAAGTTGGTCCCTTAAATGGCAATCATTTAAAAACAAAAAGGCTGACATCTGAGTCCAAAATCTTTGGTTAATTTTGAGACATTGCCACCTTGTGTTTCAAATACGACAGGGACAAATGCATCAGCTGCATTCCTATATATGCTTACTTGAGTGCTATCCACAATGAATTTACAGGACTCTTCTGAGTAAACATGTATAGGCTGAGACTGCGCAGGATGAACACATAACAACAATTTAGAAGGTAATTAAAACTACATTTTGAAGTGGTTTTTGACTTGAGGATTATTTTTACTCTTGAAAAAGAAATCAAAGTATTTGGAACTGCTAATCTCTTTTTGGATTCCTTTGCCTATGCTGGCTTTGTGAAAAAATATATATAAAATGTGCCTCATTTAAGCAAGGTTAATTACACAGGAGATTTGCATTAGAGAATCAGCCAGTGTACCAATGGACAATAATAACTTTCCTAAAAGTCTAGATTCAAGTGGCCAAGATTAGCTTGGCTGTTCACCAACAGCGCAATTCTAAAGTGGGAGGGGTAGTTGGGGCGGGCTGGGGGATGGCACAGCCACACCGCTTTCTAAGCAGCTTGCTTGCCCAGCACCGCAAGCCAAAAATGTAGTTTTCTGAAAACCCTGTGAAACTGCTCCACTCAGTTTCACAGGGCTGCACCACCACTTTTGTTGGCGCATGTTCATGCCGGCAAAAGTGGGGTGTTCCAGGAGTGAAAGGGTTCAGGGAGCTGACTAAAGTCGGCCCTGCCCTGGGAATGTTCCCATTGCCCTGGTGAGAACCTTTGCATCGGAGAAATGCTGCCACGGTGGCTTTGCTGGTGCCCGTGCGTTTTGTTCTCCCCGCTTCCATTTTCTCACTGCAACAATGCTGTGAGGCTGGTTGCGCTGAGGGAGTGTGATTGGCTCAAAGTCACCCAGTATGCTTCCATGCCAGCACTGGAATTCAAACTCAGGTCTCCTGATACTCTGCTACACCAGGCTGGCCCTGGGTGTCAGGCAGTTGCTGAGCTCAAGCTAAAGGTTTTCACTAGAATAGCAGATACAAACCATTTGAATGTGTGTTCATGTGAAACTTGCAGTAGAAGGAGGAGGAGGAGCTAGTTTTTATACCCCAATTTTATCTACCTATTAAAGGAGATTCAAACTGGCTTACAATTGCATTCCCTTCCTCTCCCTAAAACAGGCACCTTGTGAGATAGGTGGGGCTGAGAGAGTTCGGAGAGAACTGAGACTCACCCATGGTTAACCAGCAGGCGTCATGTTTAGGAGTGAGGAATCCAATCTGGTTCACCAGATTAGAGTCCACCACTCATGTGGAGGAGTGGGGCATCAAACCCTATGAGTTCTAATTTAAAACCATTCAATTTATAAATAGGAAGCTTTTGCACAAAGGAACTTTTTACATTCAGCAGAGAATCATATGATGGCAAAAAGCACATGAGGGTCACTCTGAGGATAACATCATTCCATAGAGAGAAAAAACACAAATCATATGAAAATTGTCAGGAGAAACTATCTACTTTTATTTGTTGAAGTTTATAGTCTCGGAAGCCTCATAAAATGCAAATAAATTTATATATAGATGTATCTATCATGGAGATATTTTGGGAATCTTCTGCAATGTGAAATGTACAGCATTAGATAGAATGGACGTGTGCCTAAATTATTTCTCTTTGAGAGGAATTTAATGCATGATTGTCAGCTAGAATTAATGATTCTATGACCTTTGAGATGAATTAACCCCTTTTTTACCTACATCACCAGCTTTCCTGTTGTGTTATTTATCTCATAAAGCTAGCAGGTGAAAGATTCAGTTTTGCACTGTAAAAAATGTTACTTTACATCTGATCATTTGAAACTTACTTATTTCAAATTAAAAGTGGAGGGGAAAAATAGAAGCAATTACAAATATCCTTTATGTTAAACAGAGATTTCTTTGAGCCAGGAGAAAAAGTCAGAAAAACTAGAAGAGAGACTAAATAAAAAGAGAAATTTTACAAAGTGCTCTCCAAATTCTTAATGAATTTAATTATTGTGAAAGGTTATTACAGTCACAACACCCATCAGAAAATATAACTGAAGAGTTTTTATCAAAATTTAAAATGCTTAAATTAACACAGGCAGACAATCAATCATTACACTGTTACTGCCCAAGAAATCCCATATGCGGCAATGAAGTAAATTTTAGTCCTTAAAACAGGCAAAGATAGTTCTTGTGTTGATTCATATCTCTCGATCTTAAGTTATGACTATAAAACACTGAGCCAAAAGACAGAAGTTTTATTATCTCATGACAGAGCAAAGCAATCATAATTTATGCCAGGTACCAGGCTAGTTTTACAAACACATGAAAGTTGTTTAACTTCACTGAATACTAAAGAACAAAAACAGCATTTCTTTTTCTTGCAGAGAAGGCTTTTGATTAGTTTAAAAAATTGTTCTTAATAAATTGTCTAGAAGCAGTTTGCTTTGGTGAAAGTTTTCTATGCTGTATAAAAATAATCTATGCATGATCTTATTGCTGTTGTCATAAAGGAAAGGGGGGTTAAATTAAGTACTGCACCGGATAAATGGTCTAATGGTGGGCTGGGAATGAAGCATAAACAATTGGGTGAAGTATAAGGAAGATCTGGCTATGATCCCTGTAGAACATAGGCTACCCTTTAACAGATGAAGAAGAAAAAAAAATCTGAGGAAGTATAATTTTAAGAGCGATATCTCCCTTGGAAAATCTATTACAGAAAAGCAGGGAAGGAATTTTTTTTTTTTTGTAAAATCTATTTTATGCTGCTAGTAGATGAAAGCAAAACTAAAAAAAAAATTACATGAACAGATGGAATAAAGATTTTGGGCTATGCAGTTGATCCAGATGTTTGGAATTTTCTTATTCTAAGAACCCATTTCAATTAGCTTGCAGTTCCATGAAAATGCTATTAAAATGGTAGTTTAGTGGCACCTATCTCCTTTAATGATAGCAAAGATTTATAAGCCATCCATTATGGCTACTGTTAGTACTTTTTCATTTTGATATAAACTTACCCTTTGGTCCTGAATTGTTTATGTGTCACCAGTATCCTTTGTCTTAATTTGATAACTGCAGCTCATTTAGTTTTTGCTAGGCATTTGGAACAACAGATTATACCAACAAAAGGATTAGTTGGGAAAAGTGACTGAATTATATAAATTAGCCAGGCTTACAGTACTTAGAAATCAAAAGACATAAACCAGTTGGATCACCATTGGAAATCTACGATTCAACACACAGAATGCTGTGATATAAAGCAATTATATTTATTATATAAATAGCTTGTATTAATGTGGATGTTTGGCATGTATAATTTGTATGTGTAAATATTGTCACTAATGAAAACATTAAGTCTGTATGCAGATATCAGCTTGAATTGATCAAGCTACCAAATAAAACTTCAAAGGTAAGTTATATTCAGTGCTGCATTAGAAACATGATGTCTGTTCCCAGTAATGATGAAAAATGTGTGACATGTCTCTCTTATCATAAGCCTGTTATCAGAGACTGCAATTTATGTCTTATGTTCTGGCCGGATATGTTATCCTTCATCAACTCTGGATGGGAGGATGCAATGGACAAGTTTCATTCTTTCCACAGGCTCACAAGACAAACAATATAAGCAGGACTCTTGTGTTGCCTCAAGAGGCACACTGGGCTTGTGAGGGATAGTCAGACTCCAAGAGAAACAATGAAGCAGTGTATTGAAAATATAAGGATGTAAAGAAAAGGTTGAAGACTGAAAGGAAGAATAATAAGTAATTACCGAAACAGTGGAGAAATGAACAGAATACTCTGAAAACAAAACCACTGAAAACCCAATAAGTTAAAATGGAATACAAGCAAATGGTTAGATGGTAATGCAACTGAACTGAACAAGTAGTATGCTAGCTGGGCAGCCCTTTCCTAAGGAAGGGGTAGATCTGTGGCAGCTGGGAGCGACGGAGCCACGCCACCTCCTCTGAGGCATCCCGGCCACCGCAGAGTCTGTTCAAGATCTTTTACTTTATTTTAGACTTACCGGTATACCCCTCCCCTGGGTCACAGGGCTCGGGGTGGCTCACAACATTTAATAAACAATCAGCAAAAATAAAAACATCCAAAATCTTAGAATACAATCCATTGGATAGTTCTGTATCCTAACTCAGGCATCAAAATAAAACATAAAAATTTGGCAACTGACAACCAGCATTGCAGACTGCTGTCAAAAACAGGCGGCATTGCTAACAGAGTAGAAAACTGCCCTCGATTGTCCTCGATGGAACGCCTGTCTTACAGGCCCTACGGAATCTAGAAAGAAGAAGAGTTGGTCTTTATATGCTGACTTTCTCTACCTTTTAAGGAGAATCAAACTGGCTTACAATCGCCTTCCCTTCCTCTCCCCACAACAGACACCTTGTGAGGTAGGTGGGGCTGAGAGAGTTTGGAGAGAACCAAGGTCACCCAGAAGGCTTCATGTGGAGGAGTGGGGAAACAAATCCAGTGCACCAGATTAGAGTCCGCCTCTCATGTGGAGGAGTGGGGAATCAAACCCGGTTCTCCAGATTAGAGTTTACTGCTCTAAACCATTACACCACGCTCTTAACCACCACATCACGCTGGCAGGGCCCGGCTGTCATCTGGCAGAGAGTCCCACCGGGCAGGGGCCACTATTGAAGAAGTTCTTGCCCTTGTTGAGGACAGTCGAGTCACCTGTGGGCTGGGCACCCCCAGCAGACCACGAGAAGAAGAACAAAGTGTTCTTGGGGGGACATATAGGGAGATCTCTGTGGACTTGGGGCACCTTTCTGTAGCTGCTTTGTTTTACATTCTTGTGTCAGATCAGCAACATGTATTTTGTAACTAAGGCTCTACTATATTCCCTTTAGTCAACTTCCAGTCTTCTTCTTTTTCAGCCTCAGATTGTTATGGGTAACTGTGGGTGTACATTCCTAGAGAAAAATGTAAACAAAGCTTGCAACTCCTGATTATATTCCAATCAGCAACTTTTCAGCAACAAGGGCTCCACAGGTTCTTTCAGTGATTTACATCCATTATGGTTCAACGTAACCAGGCCAAGACTGGACCAAACTCCATTTTAATCTAGTTATGGAACCTTTTCCACTGCCATCTTGAAACAAACTCCAAACGTAACATCATGCCTTTGCCCAGAAGTATAACTTGCCCTTTTTCAATAGTTTAAGCATCTCTGAAGAATTCGGTGTAGCTCAATATTGCAACCACTAGTTGACCTGGTACCTCAGAATTCTAGATAACATGCACCAATGTTTGTAAGAGAAGCTACATTTTCTTTGGGCAGTTTCAGGTAGCAAGTGCTTGTGTCCAGCATGCAATTCTGTTCAATAATATGATATTGCAGACACAGTGAGACTTGCACCAAAGACAGCCCAGTTGGTCAAACCTGACAAGACACTAGAAAATCCACAAACCAATCTCCAGTGTGTTTTCTCTTGTTAATTACCAGATGTGGGAAGAAGAAGAAGAGTTGGTTTTTATATGCCGACTTTCTCTACCACTTAAGGAAGAATCAAACCAGCTTACAAGCACCTTCCCTTCCTCTCCCCACCTGTGGGGTAGGTGGGGCTGAGAGAGTGTGACTACCCCAAGGTCACCAGTTGGCCTCATGTGAGTGGGGAAACAAATCCAGTTCACCAGATTAGCCTCCGCCGCTCATGTGGAGGAGTGGGGAATCAAACCCAGTTCTCCAGATCAGACTCCACCACTCCAAACCACCACTCTTAACCACTACGCCACGCTGGCTTCAAGGGAGGCCTTGATTTGAATTCATACTGCAGTAGAGAAGTTAACTCTTTGTCCCAACACTGTTTTCCTAATCTAATCCATTTTCCCTGTAGGGGAAAAACATACAGGCACCATGTAAGACTGAGTATATGTTCTTAAATATATTCAGCAAGGCTCTGTGAATTTATTTACTTTGTTTTCCCCTTTCTCCCCAACAAGAACCCAAAGCAGCTTACATAATTCTCCTCTCCTTCATGTGACCCTTACAACAACCCTGTGAGGTAAGTTAGACTGAGAGTGTATGACTAGGCCAAGGTCATCCAGCTAACTTCCATGGGAGAGTGGGGATTCACACCCGGGTCTCCCACTAGATCCTAGTAGTCCAACACTATAACCACTATACCACTCTGGTTGTCAATGTCTAGGAAGACAGATTATAGCAGGCAATGTCCACTTTTTGTCACATGGCATTCCCCTCCCAACACTTTAATTGGAAAAGGATATCAAACACGCAGCTAAAAGAAAACTGAGCTTCCATAGTACCATGAGCAAAATTGCTACATCCCCTATATTGTGAGATGGGATCTATTAACAGACAGGCTGGGAACTCTGCAACCTAGCATGGTGTAGTGGTTAAGAACGGTGGACTCTACTCTAGAGAATCGGGTTTGATTCCTTACTCCTCCATGAGTAGCAGACTCTAATCTAATGAACCAGGTTTCTTTCCCCACTCCTCCACATGAAGCCTGCTGGGTGACCTTGGGCTTGTCACAGTTATCTCTGAATTCTCTCAGCCCCACCTACCTCGCAAGAAGGTGTCTGTTGTGGGGAGAGCAAGGGAAGGCTATTGTAAGCTGATTTGAGACTCCTTAAGGTAGAGAAAATTGGGGCATGAAAACCAACTCTTCTTCTGATTTATTTATTTACTTAATGAATACCTACCCTTTTACCCCCCTTGCTCTTCTCTCCTCCATTTTGTCCTCACAGCAACCCTGTGAAAGTAGGTTAGGCTGACAGTGTGTGTGGCTGGACCAAGGTCACCCAGCAAGCTTCGATAGCAGAGTGGGAGATTCAAACCTGCATCTCACACTAGATCTTAGTCTGACACACTAACTGCTATACCACGTTGGAGAAATATGAAGGATGAGTTATGTGGTTTAGCATCAGCCCTCTGCTGCCTTGCCAGCAAATGTGATACATAGGGTTGCCAACCTCCAGGTGGTACCTGGAGCTATTACAACTGATCCCCAGGCAATAGATATCAGGTTCCCTGGAGCAAATGGCTTCTTTGGAGGGTGGACTCTATGGCATTGTATCCTGCTAAGATCCCTCCCCAAACCCCGCCCTCCCTAGGATCCCCCCCCCCAAATCGCCAGGTATTCCCAAACCCAGAGTTGGCAACCCTAGTGATACAGATTCCGTGATGTAGCCAGGATCCTTTTCCTATGGCCTGGTTGTTTAGGGAGCCCGAATCGACCACCAGGTCCTTTTGCTTTCTTTCCCTAGATCAGTGGCGATTGTTTAGCAGGAGGCCGGTGGGAGAGGACTCCTTTTCATAGGCAGCTGGAGGTGGGCAACCTACGGACCAGGGCAAAAACCCAGCACCTTCTTCCCATTTTAAGGTAGCAGAGATGCTTTCAGCCCCCTCCCCCTAGTGTGCAGTTCAGGCCCAGTCTTTACCCACAATCCCAGCGGCCTTGAGCGAGGCCCGAAGAGGGTTTTTTGCTCTTGGCTGTGGGCTGGGAGGAAGGCTGAAGCGGAGGCTGCACCTGGCGCCTTGGCCGGCGGGGCGCGTTCCTTCGCGCCAGGTCGCCAGCCCTCCAACTGCGGGGCCCGTGGCAAGCACCGCGGCGGCGGGGGGGGGTGTGTTGAAGCGGCAATCGGCGCCGACTCCCGGCCGGTGCTTTCGGGCAAGATGTAGCCTCCGCCAAGGAAGCGCGCGGGAGCCGGACCGGGAGCGCCTGGCCGTCTGCTCCTCCTCCTCGTCGTCGCCTCCTGCAGCTGCCTCCTTCCCATCGCCCGCTCTTGCTCTCCAGCCCCCTGCCCAAGTTCCAGCCTTTAAAGAGTTCCTGCAAGGAGAGCGGAACTGAGATGGAGTCGGAGGGTAAGGCTGGCCGGGGGGTGGGGGGCTCGTGGTTTGGAGAAAGGGGGAAACCAGACGAAAACTCCATTTCTTCCCAGTGCAAGCTGCAGTTTTCCATGGGGCGAAAAGGCCCGGTCGCTTTATCCGCCTTGGATCCCCGTTCCAGCCAGGATTCAGCCGGGATCGAACGCGTGCGTTGCGCCGAACGTGCGTTCGGTCCTGGCTGAAACAGGGATGAAAGGAGGATAAAGCGACCGGGCCTTTTCGCCCCTTGTCTGCTCGAAGAAAGCTCGCATGTGCTTCGCATCTCCCTGCGTCTCCCGAAAACTTTCCGTGCAAGTTGGAGCTTGACTGCCAGATTTCTCTGTGCGAAAGCCAAGTTCTTTTCTGCCTCCCCCATTGCCATACTTTCCTAAAAGCGGGAGGGCTTTGTGTGTGTGTGTGCGGGTACACGTCCGAAAGTGTAGGCGCGTGTGCGAGCGCGGGCTGTGGGGGAAATGTGGTTTGGGTGGATTGGTTTTCTTTCAAAAGCTTCAACATAAAAGGTTAGCTGGAAGTGTTACTGTAAACTTGCTCTCCGGAACAAATCTTGAAACTAGTCTGCCTTGTTGGCTGATAAATGCAGAGACCCACGCTTCATTTAACGAAGACCAAAAAAAGGTTTGTTCCAGCTGTTTTTAGAAAGGGAACACCTATCTTAAAAATGTTGAATTAGAAAGGAATTATATTTTGGCGCTGGGCATCGTCAGTATGCTGAGTTCTTGGTGTGGTCTGAACTGAATTGCATCTGCATGCATGTTAATAACGAGCAAATTGGAGATTTGAGGCGGAGCATTTTGCAAAAGGCATTATTAGGGGAATCCCAGTAGTTCAGAATTGCCATGCTAGCTCAGATCAAGAGCAAGCCAGTCCAGCGCTGAGTTTCTATTAGCGGCTGGCAGAGATACTTGGAAAACTCTGGAGCAGAGTGTGATGGTGACTGATTTTCCCTGCTAGGCTCTAATGTATCCAAGTTGGGATGAGGCAACCACAACTGTACAAGGTGTGAGACGCGGAGGACCAACACTCCTCACTGGGAAAGCAAGTCTCACTCAGACGTCAACTTTCTTTCTTGTTCAGTTTCCCATGCCTTCCTTAATACTTCTGTCATCTGCTTGCTTTCTTTGGTGCTGCGCACAAATGTCATTATCTCTCCCGCTAATACATAACTGCTTCAGCCCTGACCTGTGGAAGAGCCCTGCTTAACAACAGGCAACCTCTGATTGCGGCTGGTAGCCTGCCAAGTTCATTGTGTGGTGGGTTTGGCAGTCTGGAGCAGCTGCTGCGTTCAATTATTGTTCAGTGGGAATGGACACCGAGCGCATATTGCATCTTTTACTGGGAGGCATCCCAGGAGTGTTTGAAGCTTGAACCAAGTTCTAAAGATCTCTCCAAAGCTGTGAGGTTAAAGTTACCTTTGGAAGTGCTTGTTACTCCTTCAGAAAGAGCTTCAAGTTCAGTGCCCAGGTGAAACTCGAAACTGGGTCCTTCCCATCTCTCCTGACCTGACTTGCCAATTTCCATGTACACAAGAACTGGAAGGAGCTCTCATAATAGGGCCCAAATTGTTAACATAAAAATAATGGTGAGACTCTGTTTTTAGCACCTGTTTGTCTTGGGCAGGGGATAAAAGCATGGGAGGAGCAAGAGATCAAACTATAAAGTTGAATTTCATTGCTTTTTAAAATTTAACTCACAGAGAAGATCTTGATATATACTGAACTTACGTTGAGTTTGGAATATTATTGTTCTGCTGTCTCATTGAGATGTACCCATGTAAAATTCTCTGGAGTTTAATCTTTTTGGCATGTGTAAATAGTTACACATATTAGAATAGGATTTGCAAATCTATATATTTAGGCATGTTTTAGGAACCAGTTTGAGCTATTAATACACATGTTGTACTTTTAGCTTTTCCATTTGATCCTCTGACCCATTGTGGTCTACAGCATAGGCTTGCTTTCTCAGCAAGAGTTATTAAAAAACAAGCCTGAGATTAATTTTTAGATCATTTGAAAATCTATATATAAACTACATTATTGGTTACACTTTCCATTCCCTTGAGTAGAGATGGCTAAATATAAGCTGAAGTTGTATGTACCTCTAAAACTTTGTAAAAATACAGTTGCGCACCCAGGCTCTGTAAGCTGTTGAACAGAGGACCCAGAGTAAAAGGATAGCAGGTTCACCAGCCAGCAGGGGGTGGGTTTACCTATGGGACAGCCTCAGCAATTGGCCAGGGCCCCATGCTGTAAGGTCCATGATGGCCAGTGTGGGGCCTACTATACGACCTACTAAAGAATCCATCTGTTACATCACACGGTATAGAATGAAAGATCTAAGTACTGTCATCTAGCTAGTGCTAATCCCCCCACCCAAATAACGCACACATGTCATTGTGATGTAGTGGTTAAGAGCAACATGCTCTAATCTGGAGAACTGGGTTTGTTTCCCCACTCCTCCACATGAAGCCTGCTGGGTGAGCTTGGGCCAGTCACAGCTCTCTCAGAACTCTCTCAGCCCCACCTGCCTCACAACGTGCCTGTTATGGGGAGAGGAAGGGAATGTAAGCTGCTTTGAGACTCCTTACGGTAGAGAAAAGCGGGGTATAAAAAACAATTCTTCTTTGTCATCAACCTAGCTAACATTTAAACCCGCTTCTGGTTTACTATGCACTCATGTGCAGATGTCAAATAAATCTAGAGTCATGACATTCATATTATAATATCTTTTAATACATTTTCTGTTTTGTTTGGGTGAATACTGGAAAATAGACTAAAGTCAAAACACAAACTGGGGTGCATTTATGAAGGGACGTGCATTGGTCAAATTGGGTGCTCTATTCTTGTTCAGAGTGCGTCGGGTGGGAAGAAAGGGGTAGTGTAGTGCTCTTTCTTGCCTTTTGGTCAGGGCCCAAGAATCATTAAGACTGCTTTGGCCTGCCAGCATTTTGGGCTTCTGCAAATGTCTGTACAGGCATACCTGGGAGATATTGCGAGTTCGGTTCCAGGCTACTGCAATAAAGCGAGTATCGCAATAAAGTGAGTCACACACATGTTTAGTTTCCCAGTGCGTATCAAAGTTATACTTACACGATGTGTGTGTGTAAAGTGCCTTCAAGTTGCAGCCGACTTATGGCTACCCCTTTTGGGGTTTTCAAGGCAAGAGACAATCAGAGGTGGTTAGCCATTGACTGTCTGCATAGTGACCCTGGACTTCTTTGTTGGTCTCCCATCCAAATACTAACCAGGGCTGACCCTGCTTAGCTTCTGAGATCTGACGAGATCAGGCTAGCCTGGGCCATTTATACTATACTATAGTCTATTAAATGTGCAATAGCATTATGTCTAAAAATGTACATACCTTAATTAAAAATACTTTATTGCTAAAAATGTGAAACAGAGACACGTGAGCATGTGCTTTTGGAAAAATGGCGCTGATAGACTTGCTCGACCCAGGGTTGCCAGAAACCTTCAGTTTGTAAAAAACAAACAAACACACAATATCTGCAAAGCATAATAAAGCGAAGTGCAATAAAGCGAGGTACGCCTGTATTCCTAGCTGCTGTGCCATGCCATTCAATTTCCTCGGAGTGTGGTAGTGATGGAAGAGGAAAGGAAACAGCTGTAATGGTTTCTTCTGTGGCCTAGGCTCCCCTAAATAATTCTGAAGCAGCATTGTGGCATTCCAAAGAGGCTCAGAATGGTGTGCTGGGCTACAAATTAAAACAGCTCCCCCAGGGTGGTTTTGCTATATTAAAAAGCTGTGAAAGCAAGCATGCGCATCTGTAGGCAATGGTGTTGTGTTTCAGGAGATCAGAGGAACAAATGTTGGAGAAGTGACAGTAGAGAGGTTATCTGTGTCACATTGGTGGATTATTACTTCTGGAAAGCACAAATCCAGGCTCTAGTCATTGTGGTGAACCTTTTAGTTTAGTGTAGCTCTAGAGACATGGAGACCGTTAGATTCCAGAACATCACAGGTGAGGTTGATCCGGAGTGGTGCAATGATTATCCAGTGGTGCAATGATTACCAAGCATCCTCTCCTGCTACCTTTTTAGTGCAGGATTACAGAGCATCTGAGGCGTGTGAAGCGGAAAGGGAACATATTAAATTGACTTGCAGAGAAGCCAGCTAGGTCGTAAAAGACAGAGCTGTGACAGAAGCAGCAGCAAAGACGTATTTTCCCTCTCTGCTGTCATTTTGTCTGCAAAGTGCAATCCAGGAGATGTGGGCTAGATCAGGGGTAGGCAAACTGTGGCTCGAGAGCCGCATGCGGCTCTTGGGCCCCTTGAGTGCGGCTCTGGGCTGCAGGATCGCGGCCGCCACCTGAGAGAAGCCCCCTTCCCTGGGCGCGGAGGGAGCAGGGGGGGCTGGCTTCCTTCGGCGGAGGATCGGGGCTGCACGTCGCGGCGGAGGAGAGTCTGTCATCCCTTCCCTGGCCGGGCTCTGCGCGCACGCAGAAGTCCCGCAAAAGTTCTCCGCCTTTCCGCCAGCCCAGAGCCGCTGCGGCGCCTGGGGGGGGGGGCGGCGGATCTTTGCAATGGATCTTCTGGCCCGAGCACCGGGGAGAAGGAGGGAGGCCCTGATCCAGCACACACACACACTCCCCCGCCTTCCTCACCTGCAAGCTCCAGCGCGTCCCCCTCGCGGCTTGCCCTTCCCTTCCGTCGCTAGAGAATGCCAGCAAGAGGGGAGGGGGGGAGAACACCCCTCTGCCTTCCTCCTCCTCTTCTTCCTCCTCCTCCTCAGAGGCCGAGGTGCTGAGGACGGGCGGATGGCAGGCCGGCCGGGGAGGGAAGGAAGGAAAGAGCCCAGGCGGCGGCAAAGAGGAGGCCGAGAGGCGAGCGCAGGAGGCCGAGGCGGCCACCGAGAGGTCAGTGGGGGTCAGAGAGATGCAAGGCCATTGTTCACATTAAGTGTTTGTCAGTCATTGTCATGATTTAATTTTATGGATATCATACTTACAATTTAATTTTTATCAATAAATAAGATCATTATTAAGTATGATATCATGTTTTATTCAGTGTACCTATAGTTTAATTAAAACTTTAATTAAAGTTTATTAAGTTAATAAACAGTGTACCTACCTATATAGTTTTTCACACAACATGTGGTTAAATGGTTGGACTCCCTGCCCCAGGAGGTGGTGATGGCTGCCAACTTGGAGGGCTTTAAGAGGGGAGTGGACCTGTTCATGGAGGAGAGGGCTATCCATGGCTACTAATCAAAATGGCTACTAGTCATGATGCATGCCTATTCTCTCCAGGATCAGAGGAGCAGGCCTATTATATCAGGTGCTATGGAACGCAGGCAGGACAATGATGCTGCACTGGTCTTGCTGGTGGGCTTCCTGGAGGCACCTGGTTGGCCACTGTGGGAACAGACTGCTGGACTTGACGGGCCTTGGTCTGATCCAGCACGGCCTTTCTTATGTTCTCATGTGTTTACTGCGTCTGTGAATCTAGAGAAAAGTTTGCTCACATTGTTCACATTGTTTGTCAGTCATTGTCATGATTTAATTTTATGGATACCTTACTTACTTTTTTCCCTCCTCAGAGGCCATGTCTACCCACTAGCTTTCTTGGCGGTAGACCTGGACTCCGAGGAGGGGAAAAAGTCCCCCTTCAGAGGCCAGGTCTACCAATTGGCTTCTATGGGCCTCTGGAGGCCAGGTCTACTGTCAAGAAAGCCAATGGGTAGACCTGGCCTCCCAATGGGACTCAGCTGGAGGCCAGGTCTACCAATAGGCTTTATGGTGGTAGACCAGGCCTCCAGACGAGGACTCTGGACGGGTAGGGGGAAATGGCAGGGACTTACAATTTAATTTTTATCAATAAATAAGATCACTATTAAGTATGATATCACGTTTTATTCAGTGTACCTATAGTTTAATTAAGACTTTAAACTTTAATTAAAGTTTATTAAGTTAATAAACAGTGTACCTACCTATATAGTTTAAGTTTAAGAAATTTGGCTCTCAAAAGAAATCTCAATCATTGTACTGTTGATATTTGGCTCTTTTGACTAATGAGTTTGCCAGACCCTGGTCTAGATGGATAATGACCTAATCAGTTCATTTGACACCTAGGTACCATTCCTGCCAGTCTGGCATTTGGTGTCTGTAGCACTGAGTCAGTGGTTTGTGATCTTCTGCATGAGAGTGATAGTATAGGTAGACACATGTTAATTCTCACTGACCATCGGTTCTGCAAAATATGAGGTTCGGGAGGTATGGTTGCAGGACCCTGAATCCATTCATGTGACTATTCCATTCATTATTAAGCAGTGAGAAACCAAAAGTGGTAGTGGTTCCCCTCTGCTACCAGGCTTGAGAGCGCTGACACTGGCTTTGTGCCATCTTCCAAACAATAGGTGCTGGCAAAGCCCTAACCAGTGGTTCCTAATCTTTTGGTATGGTGACCCTCAAGTCCAAATTTACTTGGTATGGTGACCCACTTAAAAAAACAACAACCATGGGGCATACACAGATGCAAAAGCCTGAACAACTTTTTTTGGTGGTGCAGGCCCACTTTCCCCTAAAGGAAAGTGGCCTTCCCCCCCCCCCCCCAATTTTTATATTGGGGAAAAAGGCTTTTTCCTCCTCCACAACGGCTGGGAAGCCTCTGACGAGGCTTCTCAGTTGTGCTAACCCGGCTGCTGTGGTTCACCCCTCACCCCAGGAATGGGCTGTGAGTTGATGTGAGTGCCAGAGAATCCACCCTGACTTTTAAAAGTAAAAAATAAATAAATTCCAGTACCAGGGACAAAAGAAGATTAAGATTTGGCTATGATGACATTAATATGATATCACAACTTGCCTTACAACAAAAATCAAGGTTTTGATTACGACATGTAAAGGCCTATGTGGTCTAAGCCCAACATATCTAAAAGATCAAGTGTGACAGTGCATGAATCATTCTTTCTTCAATGAATTTAGAAAGATTAGGATTGTACTGTTGGCCATGAATGTCAGTGAGCTTAGACTGGAGTAACTGCATAGGATTGCACTGTTAGTGTACCATTATCTGCCCCGAGCCCTTGAAAATGGATGAGCTGTAGTAAATGTGTTTTACAAATGGGGGACCCATAAGGACTTATGAGGGATACCTCATTTTCCCATCCCTCATAATTTCTTCTTTCCCTTCCCTAAAAGACCCCATAGCTTCTTCCATTTTTCTGCTTTCTTCTTTTCTTCCCACTAACCAGCCAGCCTGCCTTTATCTGCCCCCCAGCTTTCCTTCCTCCCCTCCCCCTTGCAGCCTCTCTATGGGAAAACTGGCCCAGTTGTATAGTGGTGGCCACCAGGCTGAGTTGCATGGTGGGGAATCCTCAAGGACTTGCAGGGGACACCCTCACTTTGCCCTGTATCCTCTCCCCACACTGTTTCCTCTTTCCCTCCTCCTAGCAGCCCCTTTTCCTTATCTTTTCCTGCTTCCTTTCCTTCCCACCTACCAACTAACCAACTTTTTATCTGCCCCCCCCATCTTCAGTTATATTTACTTCATTTATACCCCACCTTTCTCCACAATGGGAATTCAAAGCAGCTTACCTCATTCTTCTTTTTCCACTTTATCCTCACAACAACCCTGTGATGTAAGTTAGGCTGAGAGAGAGAGAGAGAGAGAGCAAGAGAGAGACTGACCCAAGGTTACCCAGTGAGCTTCCACAACAGGTGAGGATTCAAACTTGGGTGTCCCAGATCCTTGTCTAAAACTAGCCGCTATACCACACTGCCTTTCTGGGGTGGCTGCTATAAAACAGTAGCAAGCAGTCAGACCTGGATGAGCCATGCAGGTTGCATGATAGACAGTCACTCAGTGGTTACTGCCAGGCCTGGCCCCATTGAATCCTTCTTCAAAGGCCAAAACAGCCCTGGAATTGTCCCTGCCCCTCATGCTGCCTTTAACTGGGTTAGGGTTGAGGTTTTAAACACACACACACACACCCCGCCCCCAGGAAAGGACCCACAAGGGCTTAACTTACAACATTCTCCCCTTGTCCATTTTACCCTCACAACAACCCTGCAAGGTGAGTTAGGCTGAGAATATCGTCCATTGAGCTCCCACGGCAGAGTGGGGTTTCCAGCCTGGGCCTCACAGATCTTAGTCGGAAACACTGCACATACTGGTTGGCTGCTGCTGAACATGTAGGTCACATGGTATCAAGTTATGAGGTAATTGCTGCTGGGCTTGGCCCTTGCCCTGATGAATCCTCCCTCAAAGGCCAAAAAAGCCCTGGAAAGGGCCCTGCCCCCTCTCTCTGCCTCTTCCTGAAAAACCAAGGCTTGAAGGCTTGCAATGCTGTTGTAGTTGCTTAGCAATGGCCACTGAGGGCATTCATTTTTTAAAGAGACAGTAGAAGTAGAAAAGAGCAAAACAAACTGAGCTTTAAGGGTGAAAGCCATTAGGAGGCCAGGAAGGTGTTGTACCAGCGTTAGGGCCTCCCGCGCCGGCATCTGGACTACTTACGCCGGCGTTTGTGGCCTCAATGCCAGCAAGGGGCCCCAGACACCGGTCTTCAGGCACTGCCATGGCAGCACCGCCCCGGGACACCAAAATTTCTGGCAGGATATGAGCTTTCGTGAGTCACAGCTCACTTCTTCAGGCATTGCTTCTATTATTTTGGATTTTTTACCCCCCCTCCCAAGTATTTTGGTGTCCCCCTCTCTAAGATTTCAGATCTTTCTGCAAACCTGGGGCTTTTCTGAGGTTTGTAAAAAGATTTGTCTTGTCTGTTCATGGCTGATGTAGATATAGGTATCCATGGATTTGGCCTCATTGAGAATCGCATGTATTGATGCTGCTGCTGAAGATCTCTGCTGAAACCACAGAGCGTACTTATTTCATAATGTTTGCAAGTTCTATTCTTTTTTGAGTATTGCCAGCACATTTTACCACTTGTGTGATGTTTCTAAAATGCAAAGAAAGCAACAGTTTTTAATGTAGGTTACAAGAGGTCTTAGTTCAAGCATCTCAAAGACTACACTTGCTTATAATTCTGCGTACTGACAAAGAAGCTTAAGTGTGTGCCTCCTCAGGATGTAATATTTGGCATGTTAAGTGTCAGGAAATTGCCTCTAACAGAGGAATTCAGCCACCTGAGGAGGCTGAAAGCAAGCACACAGTGTTCAAAACTCTTTGTCATACTTTAATAATTATAAAATGGGCAATACATTTGGCACTGTTACTTCTTTGCTTTTTTACCTGACAGCTCAGTTTTCTCACTATCTCTAGAACCATAAAGAATGGAAGCATTTTATTTTAAAACGACGAAACCTGAGACTGTGTTGCTGATAGAATACCAGGATATACAGCTGTGTCATATTCCTGGCAAACAGATGCTAATTCCATATGCATAATAATACATCTATCTTTTATGACAATCTTCCAAGTAGAAAATGAGTAAAAATGAATTTTTAAAGAAGTAATAAAATGGCTTCTAGAGCAGCTGCTCTTGTAAAGGCATTCCCATTAACGGTGCATTTTTATGAGCCATTTACAAATCCCTGCAAGTAATACCTAATAATCCTCCTCCTCCTCCTCCTCCTCCTCCTCTTCCTCCTCCTCATCATAATAGAAGAATATAAACAAAAAGCGATGCAAATAGTTTTAGTTAGCTTTTTGGCACATGTTTCATTTGAACTGGTCCATCTGCTATAAAAAGGTCCAGATGAAACCAATAGTGCATTCCTGAGCTTTCGGCGTGGGGGAATGGCAGGGAGGAGGCGCTGCTGTGGGGCCTCCTAACCTGTTTCCCCGGTGCCGAAAACTCAAAAAAAGCCTTTTAAAGGCTTTTTAAATTGGGCTTTTCGCCCCACAGAGAAAAGTGAGGCAGCTCCTCCCCCCGACCTGCCTTGAGAATGCCTCCCGGGATGCTGGAACGCCTTCCGGAATGCCAGCGCGGGCCTTTACGCTGGTGGGACGCCGGCAGAAGGCCACATTGGTGTCCCGGGGCGGTGCTGCCATGGCAGTGCCTGGAGACCGGTGTCTGGGGCCCCTTGCTGGCATTGAGGCCACAAACGCCGGCGTAAGTAGTCCAGATGCCGGCGCAGGAGGCCCTAACTCTGGTACAACACCTTCCTGGCCTCCTAACAGCTTTCACCCTTAAAGCTCAGGAGTGCTCTGAGAGTGGCCAAGTTATATATCATATGTCATTTTTTTAACTTGTAAAATTTTTACTAAAGAAGTCTTACAGGATTATTTTGGAAATTAATCCGGTATGCACCGGTAACCAAGACACAGAATTTGGAAGTGAGAATCAGTGATTGTACTTACTTCCCAAATACTGAAATTAGGTTTGGGTATCGAAACATTGTTCAAATCATAGAGTTGGAAGGGGCCTTGCAGGCTTTCTAGTCCAACCCGCTGCACAATGCAGGATCAGCATAAAGCATCCCTGACAAATGTTTGTCCAACTACTAGGCAGCTGATTCCATGGCTGAACATTTACTGTAAACTCCCCCCCCCAATATCCAGCCAATACCTTTCTGCTCATAATTTAAACTAATTATTCTCTGCTGTCAACAGGAACAGCTCCCTGCCCTCCTCTAAGTGACAGCCCTTCAGATACTTACAGAGAGCAATCATGTCCCCCCCCCTCAGCCTCTTCTTCTCCAGTCTGAACATTCCCAAGTCCCTCAGCCTTTCCTTGAAGGGCTTGGTCCCCAGGCCCCTGACCATCCTCATCGCTTTCTTCTGCACCCGCTCCATTCTGTCCCCACCCTTTTTGAAGGGAGGCCCCCATAACTGCACACAGTACTCCAGGTGCGGCTTGACCAATGCGGTGTACAGCAGGACTATGACATCTTGCAATTTGGATGTTATGCTTCTGTTGATACACCCCAAGATTACATTAGCCTTTTTTGCTGCTGCATCACACTGGCTGCTCATATTTAGCTTACAGTCCACCTGTACCTCAAGATCTTGTTCACACACACTGCTACCCATAACAGTATCCCCCATCCAGTATGCATGATCTCATTTTTGTTACCCAGGTGTAGAACTCTGCATTTATCCTTGTTGAATTGCATCTTGTTCACATCCACCCACTTTTCCAGTTGTTCAGATCTCGTTGACTTCTGTCTCTATCTTCTGGTGTGTTTGCTCCTCCTCCTAATTTGGTGTCATCTGCAGAGTAATCCCTCATCACCCTCATCCAGATCATTTATAAAAATATTGAAAAGTTCTGGGCCCAGAACTGAACCCTGTGGCACCCCAGTAGACACCTCCCTCCATGCAGATGAAAAGCCATTGACAACTTACTATTTGAGTGCAGTTCTCTGAAGACTGAAAGCTAGGAATGAGTGTTTGTCATGGGACCCACAGTGCAATACTAAGCAGAGTTATGCCCTTCTAAGTCCATTGAATTTAATGAGTTTAGAAGGGCGTAACTGTTTAGGATTACGAAGTTACTCCCGGGAGGGCCATAAACACACACCATTAATGTGCCATGGTATGTTGGAACCTGTGTATGTATTTGGTGTGAATGTGCATCCTCCAGTCCAGTGCATTCTTTGTCTACAGTGTAAGAACATAAGAACATAAGAAAGGCCCTGCTGGATCAGACCAAGGCCCATCAAGTCCAGCAGTCTGTTCACACAGTGGCCAACCAGGTGCCTCCAGGAAGCCACAAACAAGACATATGTAATATGTGTAACATATGGTTGAGACCATGCATTTTTACACTCATCTTGTAATGCAGATGAAGACATGCTTCCTCATCGGCTGCTGTTGTGCTTTTAGTTGCACACAGTACCTTGTTGCTTGTGACAGTCTTTGCATTGGGGCCAGTTTAAGGTTCTTCAGCCAAGGAAACAGGGCAAGTGTTAAGACATTTCAAGTATCTAGACTTTTAAACAAAAAAAGAACAGTTTTTCATAGGTATTGCGTGGAAGGCTGTGTTATGTCTTGGCCAAGTAGACAGACAGTGGATAAAAACCAATGATTTTTTGAAAAATAAAAAATTAGTTTTTTTATTTAAATCAGTTTTTAAAAATTTCAATTGGATTTTTTAGTCAATATTTCATCAATATTTATTCCACTAGCATGCAAAGACATGTGCCCTGTTTGTTTGGTGGCCTTGCTTATAGCTTTCACATCTTTGCATAAAGTTTCTAAAGCATTATTCAAAAACAAAAATTTTGCCTTCTGAAAGGAAGTTGGATTAAAGATTTTTCCCTAAATATTTGTGGTAATCAATGAACTTCTAGTTGCTCGGGAGAGCTATTCCATATTCTTTATTTGCAGGTGAATGAGCCCTTGATGGTATATGTCTGATGCCAGGATGCATAGGCTAAGCAAGCATGTTTGGGCTGAACATGCAAGAATGTAAACTTACTAGTAGTTAAAGGAACCTTATGCAGATCTTGCATAATATCTGTTTTATCAAAGACTGTTGTGCTATGTTTAGGAGTATAGACAACATTAATTCTTTATTGTTGGATGTTTTTGGTTTACCATGAAAACATGAATGCAACTCAGCAGAATTTCTGTCTTATAGTTGCACAAGATGTTGTAGTGTTGTTATGAGTTACTGTTTTGAAGCAACCTCAATATACATAGAAGAGGATGGAAAAATATTTTGTCCGATTTCAGTTCTTTTATGGGTTGGCAGAGGCATATCTTTTGATGACACAATCTCAAAGGCATTATAAAACTTGAGCTAAAACCAGCTACAGGAAGTTGTATTGTAATAAGGCACTGTTAAATATTTTAGGGCCTCATGAATTTATTTTAATGTTAAAATGAACAACTTGATACTTTCAGGCCACATTTTATTTTCTTTTAAAACACTTTATTGCTTTGTGAGATATTTAATACCACTTTGATGGCTTCCCCTTAGATGGATGACTTTTCAGTTACAGAAAGTATTTTTATGCCTGACTGAGGCATGAATGAATAAAGCATTTGTAATTTTGCTATCTCACAGCCTTTCATCAATATAGTGTAGCTGAATCATCCCTGCTTTAGAGTGACCTCTAGGGTGTGATGCAACTGCAGTTTCATGCTGCCCTTTGTATCCTACTTGGTGAATGGATGGTATTTGTGTAATGCTTGGGGAAAAAAGAAAGCAGCTTGGAAATTTACAGTGTAATTCTGTGCAGAGTTACTCTAGTCTGAGCCCATTGAAATCAGAGTGGAGTAACTCTGCACAAGATTATACTGTTAGAGTGCACATTGTCTCAAAATTCAGATAGATTTTAAAAGACACCTCTTAGAAAATTCCAATCAATTTGTATGGATCCATGGGGTTTCACAGGGCTGCGCCATGATTTTAGCAGGTGAAAGGGCTTTGGGAGTCAGCCCCACCCCCAGGAATGCCCCCTTTTGCACCAGCAGGAAACCCTGCACTGGAGATACTCTGCCGGCGAAGCTCTACCAGCTGCCCTGCCACTCCCCAGTGCAGGTGTAACTGGCCCTTTGCCAGCGTTAGTGCCAATTTAGCCAGCGCAAGTGGCACTAACACCAGCGCAGGGGTCACGCCGACTCCTAAGAGCATAACCCCCCACCCGAGGATTGCTCTGTTAGAAATACTTTCCTAATACTTGAAAAGTCTTGGTTACTGGACCACCTACCAAGAAATCCCAACACTTTCAGATTGCAAATCAATTTTGGACAAATTTTTGTTTTGTCCTATAGAAAAGTAATTGATGCCCTGGACTGAGGTTTCCCATCGAGTACAACCAATCAAGTCATGTTTTACTCTTACTTTCTAACTGCTATGGAAACCCTTTGATTCTTCTTTGGAACAAAAGAAGGAAGCAGCATTCTTAAAATCAAAGCTGCTCCTTGCTTGGTATGCAAGGACTTGACTGCAGTGTCTTGAAAAAGTTTTAGCCTAACAGTCTTCACTTCCAGGCTGCTTTTAGGCTGCTGTGAAGTACTTGTGCTTCCAAAAACTGCTTTCACATCCCACTTTCTGCACTCCATCTGACGTCCTCAAGTTGCACTGGATTTTGAATTCCTACTACTGCTCTAGACCTTATTCCTCACTGTCACTCACTTTCTTTGGCGCCTACATTCAGCTCTGAAACAGTGTCCTTGAAAATCCTCCCATTTATCTCAATGAACCCTATTTCAGAAAAGGTCGCTCCTGCTGGAAAGACACAATCTTTGGATCTCAGTCAGGTTGTTATGGTAAAGTCAGGGATTTCTCTCTACTCTTCAGTGTTGTAATATTGTTATACTAATGTAAAGTGGTTACAGTCATTAATGTTACATTTTAGAGAACCAATGTGGTGTAGTGGTTAAGAGTGGGGGTTTGGAGCGGTGGGGTTAAGAGTGGGGGTTTGGAGCATTGCCCAGGCACCACGTAGCACTTTAACCCCCCCCCCCCGGCCTCCCGGGACTCCCCGGAAGCCGGGTGGTGGTGGGGTGTTTAAACTGCTCCGCTGCCTGGGTCCCGACGCTCAGCTGTCGGTCCCCCGCTTCCCGAGAGTCCCGGGAAACCGGGTGGGGTTTTTAAAAGTGCTCCACGCTGCCTGGCAGGCAGCGTGGAGCAGTTTAAAGACCCCCCCCCCCAGTTTCCCGGGAAACCGGGCTGGGGTCTTCAAACCAAATTTGTTCGGGAATGCTGAATTTCCCGCTGAATTCGGCATTCCCAAACGGGGGGGGGGTCGGAATTCGGCCGAACCGGACCCAAGTCAGGCCGGGTTCAGTCGAATCTGAACCAGCCCGAATTTTTTTCAACAGCCCTAGTCTGCAGATGACACCAGCTGTATCTGTTGATGGACAGCTGGCCAGATGCTGTCCCAGGAGATGTGGCCAGGTGCCTGAAGGCATGGCTGAAGCAGAGCAGCCTGAAATTGAACCCATTGAAGATGGGGCGGCTCAGATCAGGGGATCAAGCACCCACTCTTGACGGGTTCAGCTGGTACCAGCCCCCACCATCAAGAGTCTGGGTATGACATGGGATGCCTTTTTTTCCTTGGAGCCCCAGATTGAAAATATGGCTAGGATGGCATTTTTCCACCTCTGTCAAGCCCTGCAGCTGGCCCCTTATCTATGCTGTGCTGACCTGTGATCCATGCAAGGGTCACCTGTAGACTGGACTACTGTAACTCACTCTATGCAGGGCTGCCCTTGAAGTTGCTCCAGAAACTGCAATGGGTCCAGAATGTGGCGGTGTGGATCCTGATGGGGACCTCATGGAGGGCACATATTCATCCTGCGCTCAGCCACCTGCACTGGCTCCAGATTGAGTATCAGATCAGGTTAAAGGTTTTGGTGCTTACCTTTAAAGTCCTAAATGATCGGAGACCTTTGTATCTACGGACCTGCCTTCTCCAATATACCCCCAGAGAGCTTTACGCTCCTCAGGAAACAACTTACTAGGGGTCTTTGACCCCAGGATTATGCTGCTGTCCTCAACCAGGGCCAGAACCTTTTCAGCTCTGGCCCCAGCCTGGTGGTACTCTCTGTCTAATGAGACCCAAGCCTTGCAGCACTTAGCTCAATTCTGCAGGGAGTGTAAGGTGGAGATGTTCTGCCAGGCATCGGTTGAGGCAGCAGTGGTTTAGTAGATCAGCTGGCCTCCCTTCCCCCTTCCTCTCCTCCCCTTTTTTCTCCTGTCCATTCTTCTCTTTTTCTTCTCTCTTCCCCCCCCCCCCAACTGATTCTTTTCCTGGATCTCTTCTTGTCTCAATTCCTTGAGGACTTGTTACTTCTAGATCATTGTTGGTCTTCTTCCTACGATCATTTATGAACCCATCTCCCCATCAGTTTTTTTTTTAGTATTATATAGTAGGTATGAAATTAGACGGCCATCTTTTAATTTGATGAGTAAAATGGTTTTAATTCTATGTTTTTGATTTTATATATTGCATTGTGTATGTTGATTGTTGGAAGCCGCCCTGAGCTCGACTTGATTGGGAAAGGGGGTATAATTTGAATAAAATAAATAAATAAAGACTAAATACTTCTTGGAGTGGGACAAACGTAAATCAAAAGAAATAGGAATGAAAGCTGATTAAGAGAGAAAAAGCAGGGCAGCCGTAAGGGCTCTAATTAACGAAGGATGTAAGATGTGCAGCCTTTAAAAAGTTCCTTCCAATAGTTAGTCAAATTCCTGTTGCTAAATACAAATATCATTGTTCATATAGTTCTCCCGGCATATTCCATAATCTTACCAATGCTGAGCATTGTCCACTTGAAATCTATGCAGGTATTCCTATCATTAATTTATGCTGCTACTACCTCTTTGGAATGAGGGCCTTTTTCATAATACTTGGCTATAGAAAGTGTGAGTTCAAAGTTTAGAACGTAGGAATTCTGCATGTGGCAGCCATATGCCATGCCAAGAAAGTAACAGCAGTAACAGCCCACAGATGTGCCTCATGTTACACGATTCTCCACCCCCTCGCTTGGTGTTACTTGAATCAATCATCGGGACCAAAACGAGCACAGGACAGTGATGCATAAGTTAGGCCGTGATGATGGCCCAGCATGGTAGTGATGAGTGACGGACTAACCACCTGTTCTGTCACTAATCCACAATATGCTAGTGAAAGTGACATACATTTATTATTTTTGGCTGGTAAAGTAATTTAAACTTCTTAGGGATTGGGCTTCATTGTAATAACAATTTCCCTTGGAAAAAGAGTTTTACTTGAAATTCATTCGGGAATTTTAAAAAAATATTCGCTTCCTGCAAGGCTGCTCCTGCTGTTTTCTGAACTTTTGAATTACTCAGACATTCCCTTTCTACTTGCCGTTATTTCTTGCAGTGAGTTTTTCACTATTGATGTCTTACGTGTATGTGCACACTCTGTTTCCTTGCCTGCTCACAACCAAATCGATAAATAAATCTGGCAACACCAGATGTAACCAACAATATAAACTTGTCCTTTTGATTACTTTGTTAGATTGACTAAAAAGAGGACGAGTAGGCTGCACTATGCTTTTCTTCTGTAATATTTTAAGGCTCAGTGTTTACTCAGGCATCAATCCTCTCACACTTATTTAAGGCTTCAGTCCTACGCTTGTTTACTGGACTAAGCCCCAGTGAACTTCTGGGCAACCTGCATAGGATTGCAATGTGTATCAGCTAGTCTTTAAAAAAAAATAATGGCCAATTTTATATTATGCAGTAACATCTGGATAGTTTAATCCATGACAAAGCATTAATGCAGAGTGCTAAGAACTCCTGGATCAGACTAGTGTTTTAGGCTTTTCTGTACATGGCAGTGGCGTAGAGCTAGGAATTTGACTGTCTGGCCTCGTGCAGATGGTAAAATGCTGGCCCTTAATGAGCATGAAGGAATTGGGATCACATGTACTTCAACCTCGCTGCCGTGTATGAAAACTGCCTGTCTGTTTATTAATACCATTATCCATTGCCAGTGAAAACTTGGGGGCTGTCTGAGCCTAGCTTTGAAATGCAGGAGTTTAACTTTACATAAACCCCTGCATTTCAAAGCTAGGATCAGACAGTCCCCAATTTCTCTAAAATCAGAGATCTTGAAATGTAGAAACCACTAGAAATCCCTTTAAACTTCATGGAATCGCGCATAGTAAATGCTTTTCTTTCAGAACTATTCACACACAAGGCTGGATAACTATGTAAACAATTAACAATGTTATTTTTAAGAACAGAAACATGACTAGCACTCCCAGTTGTTAGATTAAGCAAAACGTACATAGAGTTGTGTTGTTTTTCCCCTGTTCTTCTGTGTTGGATGTCAAAAAGAGATTTCCTATAGGATTAATACATTTTCTCCATTGGTTTCGTTTTACTTGTTCTCGTGCCAGACAGCAAGGAGAGGCCACACTTAAATAGATTAGCAGGGGACAGAGAGAGATAAAACCTTATCTGAACTGCTGGGATAGACAATACTTTCCATGATGTGCTTGCTGTGGATTGGAAAATAGTGAAAGGGTGTCTAATACAGTGATCTAGCTGGTATACAATATAAATGTGTTGACCATATAGGTCTGCTCGATAAATTGTCTGATTCAAAGGAAGGAATGTTGAGGCACAATGCCTGTCTGTGATCTATAGCCCAGAAAGAGGAAGAAACACGAGACAAAATCTGACCAAAGCTAGGATTCCTCCCACCTTGCCAGTCTTTCTTAGCAGTGTTGGTATCTGTGCCTCTCCAAGGACAGTGCTTCTGCCATAGAAGGACTGATGGAGAGTCTGTGCTACCATCCTGAGGTATCATGGGCTAATGCAGAGGCCTAAAGCAGACTAGGCCCAACCTGGTCCATGTCAGGCTGGATATGGCAAACCTGTGCCCCATTGCCTTTCTGTCCTGCAGCCAGTCATTGGCTTCCAAAGCTCCTACCCTTAGTTTACAACTTTATCCTCTGACCCTTTGTTTACAAACAATTTCAGAGCAAAGGGAGACAATAAGTTAAATATATTTTGTAGTTATTAGATTCTCCAGGCATTATAAGTGCCCCCCCCCCGGTCATCTGTTTTAAAACGCCAGAATTTCAAATTTCTGTCCTGCTGAACAAGCCAACAAGTTATCAGGTTCTGTTCCTGTCAAAGGTGTGGCCCTGGGAGCAGCACCAACTTGGGTGCAATGAGACAAGGGTCAAGATTAAGGGATGCAAAGGGTCAACAAGACAAGGAATGGGAGCAACAAGACAAGGAATGGGAGCAACAGAAATTAATCTGACCTAGAAGCTTCTTACAGGGGGTCTTTATAACACAGCTGGCTCTGACTTTGCTGTTCAATGTCATTTTAATGTCAATGCTTCCTTGATAGCCTGATGGGCCACTTAGGCTAAATCTTGATAGGATTGTCCAGATTTATTTGATTATTTACTTCATTTACACTCTGTCTTTCTACCCACTGGGGACCCAAAGTGGCCTGCATTGTTCTCTCCTCCATTTTATCTTCGCAGCAATTTTGTGAGGTAGGTGTGATCTGGCCCCAGGTCACCTAACAAGCTTTCATGGCAGGGTGGGGATTCCGAAGTTTGGTCTCCCAGATCCTAGTCCAACACTCCAAACGCTGCGCCACACTGGCTCTCAGTGTAATCCTCCCCTGACATTCATTAGGCCTCAGGATCTGCTGTAGGTCTGAGTCCTCACATGGTGTTCATCCAGAGACTGACCTTCAGTTGTGCCCATGTAACTGAATAGATGACCTGTGGAGCCCTAGACAAAAGTATCTAAAAGTCGGATATGGAGTAATTGAAGAACTACTGAAATATAACATTAGCATTGATATTTCAGAGTTTTAACTCTGTTAGCATTGATTTGTGTGCAGTTCAGCAAAGTTCCTAAAAACTGTTTTTAGAGGCAGATTAATTTAGCATATAATACATGAACGGAGAATAGTTCTTGTAGTAAGACCACAAGGTTGCGTTCAGCTTTACGGTATTAGCCCTGAACGTTCACTATAATGTCAAGCTCTACTCTCTGGGGGCTTTCTATTCTTGTGAGAAGGTAAACCTTAGGGACACTGAACTGAAAATATCATCATACACAAATGAAGTTTCCCATCTCTTACAAGGAACTCAATAATCATCTACATGTACAGTTCTGCTGTCTCCTTAGATCAGTTTGTTTTTAAAAAGTGGTCAGATATAATCAGAATTTGAAGAGGTTCTGTGTATTCTGTCAGTAGATGCGTGCAAACAGCTGAATTAAAATTCTCATTCAAAAATAGCTTGCTGATTTCATTGGAAGCATTTTAAAAGAGAAAATACGGGGTGTGGGAAGGGGCAGGAGAAGAGACACTGTGTACACACGAGTGGGATTCTCTTCTTGAGAAGCTCTTGCTCTCAATTTTTGTTTTTACTTATGGAGCTGCAAGAGTGATTGAGCAGCTCTGAGGCATTCAGAAATGCTATTTTTTCTGAAAAGGCTGCAGTGCCTGTGGGCCACCGTATCCTGGCCCCAGTGTTTAGAACCATTAACTCTGTTTTCATAAAGGACAAGGAGTAATTAATAACTTTTCTTCAAATACTCACTGGTACCATTAGGCAAAATAGGACAGTAAACCTGTTTTTCAGTTCCTTTTTTTCCACTTGGTCTTTCATTATAGGCTTGATGTGGCCCTCACAATATAAATGGCATGGTAGAGTTTGGGTTTATTTTTTTAAGGCAGGAAATGATAAAGAGCTGTACTTTCTGTGTGCCTACACCCCTGTGTTCCACTTGGAAAAAAAATAGTACCAAATGGTTAAAAAAAACCAAAAACCTCCTGTGTGCAAAGATCAGAGGCTCACTTTTCCACAGAGTGAAGTTAATAAGAGAATGCAGTTCTCTTGTTAATGAATAACAATTCTGGGTATGGAAGAACTGATGTTCCACCATGTGAAAATGTAACTTACTTTTGCTCATTAGAGCATCTTGATGGAAAACTGCAGCTTTGCTGGATTTCTTCAGATTGGACTACCAACAACATGTTTCTCTTCTTGGCAACTGATCCATAGGACACTGGCTGGTAAGAATATCATGGGAAAACAGTAGGGTATAGTGACTTTGGGGTAAAGGAATAAGGGAATTCCTGTTTTACTACACTGGTTTTCAGTGTTATTAAACCAGACTCGTTTGTACCCAGTATACTTGCTAGTCCTGCTTGCTGCAGTATTTTTAGGGAGTCCAGGTGGAAGAGAGGTTTACTTTGGCTCTTGCAATGGTTTGGTCAGCTTGCTGGATGAAAAAAAATGTCTGTCATCTTTGATAATCATCATCTACTGCCAGCTGGTGCTCTGCAGGAAATTCCTAATTGTTAATTTTTCTTAGGATTTTTTTTTTACGCTGCCAATTTGACTTACTCTAGGGTTGGCAAGACTTGCTCTAGGCATTGTGGCAGCCAATAAAAGTAAGACATTAGATGCCGCATGCAGAGAAGAGAGAGGCATTTCTTCCACCTAGATTTCATCTTGTGTTAATCAGTCTTCCATTTTTCTCTTGCTTGAAGTCTATGAATTTTTCTATGTCCATTAAAAAGTAGCTAAGAAGGGATTTAGTGAATGTCTGTATTGATGTTCTTGCCACGTATGTTAATCCTTGAACACAGCTTTTAAAGCTTCTAGCTCATGTTAGGATTCCTTCTTTTCAGACAGGTTAAGGGGAAATGGAGCTTTTTCCCAGCAGGATGTGACAGTATTTGCTCGGCTTCGAAATCACAGGATCATACTGTCTTAACTGACATTAGTGGTAGGGAGATGTGAGATGCTTTGTGTTGGCTTGGTGCACTAAATGTTAGGCTTATCAGTCATCTGACAAACTATTCTTTGAATCTATGCACTTAAACCCGCGGCTTTCGTATTTTCTACCTATAGGGTATGCTTCCCACATAGAATAGTCTGCCATTAAACTTCTGCAGGTTTTGAAGATTCAGAACCATGTTTCAGGGTGATTGTAATTAAGTAAAATAAAGAGCTGTATGGGTTGCGAGGCTCCAGTGGGGAAGTTTGCTCATGTAAGAACCAATTTCACCCCCTTACTCCCTGCAGCCTCCCAACCCACTTGGCTCTTATTTGATGTGGATTTGGTGAACCTGGGAATAAGTTTTTCCAAGATTGAAAATGGCTTCTGGGGTGAGGGGAAGGCCAGAAATATTGGGGATCCTTGCGTGGACCTTGCAAGATTGTTGCCCTGGATGCAAACCAACAGGTGAACACCTATATACTAGATCAATTGCCGTGATGGATGCTTAACCTAAGAGAGAGTTGTTATACTCAGTAAGGAAAGGGTCACAAAAGTGCTTTGGTTTTTCAAAACAATGAAAACCACTCTTTACTACCTCAATTCTTGGAAACTCATCATTGCTGTATCTGTTTTAGAAATAGTTTATCTCAGGCTGCCGAAGGACCACCACTGAGACATCTTTTGGCTTTTCCTTGTTGCTCTCTCTTAGAGCCAAACCACATGTTACCTTATTGCAATTGCAAACAAGTGCATTCAAGTGTTCAGAGCAGCGCCACAGGGGGGGGGGGGAGAGAAGAGCTCCTGCCCTTCCCGCAAGCAGTTTTCTCAAGCAAAATCATGCAGGGGAGGATTTTCACTGATTTTTCTGCTCCCCATGGAGTATTTGTGTGCACTGAACAGAAAAATCAGCAAAATAACTCCCTCCTTTTGATTTTTGCTCGACAATTAGACTGGCCAAGAAGCTGAGCTTGTTCCCAAAGAAAGAGGGGAAAGCGTGGATTTCTTCTTACTTATGTAGTGAACAGAGTTGGGAGATAGTAAGAAGCCTGGTGAAGCATTTCTCAATATTTTTATGACTTCAGTCGAATCTGTCTGCCTGCAGATGTTCTGCAAGGGGCCTCCTTTAGGTCAGCTCCCCTTGTCTTATAGCAGCACTTTGCACAAACAACCTTTCACAGAAGTTCTCTAATGTGCAAGCATCAAAGTAGTTTCTGGACAATTTTTAAACATCTTTCATTTGCCGAGGAAGGTATGTGACATTTGATTCTACGTCTTCCACACAGAGCCTTTAAAAATCTTTTAGGTGCTTTTGCCAAGCACAAGTTTAGAATGGTGAGAATTATGGGGTTCCTTTCATTTATAATGAATTATACATTCTATAATGCAGTTGTCAGAAAAATGCTAATTAATACAGCAGAATGTTTTAGCTGCACTTGATTTATTCTGTGGTTTAATTTCTGTGGTGCCGGCAATTTTTGGGAGACCACCCTCATTTTCATATAATAACTTTCCACTGAAGAGGGCAACTAGCAGGGTTGCCTTGAGCTGCACCCTTCTGATCCCGTTGCAATCAATAGACAGAGAAGGAAGAAGAAGAGTTGGTTTTTATATGCCGATTTTCTCTACCACTTAAGGCAGAATCAAACCAGCTTACAATCACCTTCCCTTCCCCTCCCCACAACAGACACCCTGTGAGGTAGGTGCGGCTGAGAGAGTGTGACTAACCCAAGGTCACCCAGCTGGCTTCATGTGGAGGAGTGGGGAAACAAATCCAGTTCACCTGATTAGCCTCCGCCGCTCATGTGGAGGAGTGGGAAATCAAACCCGGTTCTCCAGATCAGAGTCCACCACTCCAAACCACCGCTCTTAACCACTACACCATGAAGGCTCTTAACTGTTCTTACGATTATACCTTATGTATCATTTTAACAAGAAATTACTGCATCCAAACTCCAGAGTGGACAGTGGCAATTTCTTATATATGATACCAGTTGCATGTATAACTCTAAACAGGTGAATAACCTATTAGTGCAAAGAGATGGCCCAGGGGCCTTATAAGATATTTTTGGGATCCTAAATGCAGCCCTGTAACTTTCCTACAACACTGCAAGCAAGTACAAAAACATATTCAGAATTAGAAAATGGTCCCATTAGTAGGCAAAGAGTTGGATCATATGGCTACATAAGCAGAATGTGTTCATAATGGAGGATCTTTCTGCGCCTTCCCCTTTCCAGAGCACCCCATCCCAGACAAAAAGGCTCTGTGGGATGCATTGAGAAAAGATAACAGGGAATCTGGCAAAATCATCCCCACCCAGTCTGTGCCACTTGGGTTGGAGAATGGGTGGGGGAAAGAGGCAAAATCCCTCCTCACTCTTCTGCCAGCGGAGCTTCAACAACCCCTTTATTTTATTGTCTCCCAAGAATAACATATGCAGCCCATTCCTGAGCCTCTGGAGGCCAGGAAGGGACTGCGCCGGTGTTGGGGACCCCTGCGCCAGTGGTGGCCCCCTTACGCCAGGCAGAGTGGCCTCAACGCAAGTGGGGAGACTCGGACACCGGTCTCCCGGTGCTGCGGCAGTTGCTGCCCAGGGACGCCGGCTGGGCCTTCTGCGAGCGTCCCACCATGCAAATCCCTGTGCTGGTGTCCCGGGGGTGTGCCCAGGGAATGGCAGGGGCGGAGCTGCCAATAGGCAGCTTCCTGTCCCCTTTCAGCGTGGCATGCTGATGCGGCTTTTTTCCAGGTGCAGCATCGCTGTTCTCAATGGGGCATTTTGCTGTTCTCAATGGGGCATTTTGGGAAACAAGTTTAGAGGTGCCGTGGCAGCACCTAGGCCTTACCATCCCCGGCCACCGAAAGGTCAGCAATGGGCACTTCAAGGAGAGCTACTATGCCTCTGGATGATTTTTCTGTGCACATTTTCCTGAGTTTCAGCAATAAGAAGCATTTCTTCTCCATCAAGAAGACAAATCTAAGGTGATATAAAAATAGTGATTTAACATGTCAACAATAGATTGATATTCTGTAGTCTTAAATTCTGAGCCTTTCCTCTTCTTCTGCAGTGTCATTTCCTGTTGCTGAGGTACTCCTGCACAGTGCAGGGTGTTGATGCTAGATGCTTCCACTCACAGACTTTCATTGAGCCAAAATGTGCCTAGCTCCAAAGGAAAGCACTCCACAGTGGAGGACCACCTGACCACGGACGAAGAACTTTGCATGCAGAAGCAAAGCTTAGACTTCAAGGATATGGGTGAACAGATCAGATTTAAATACATCTGTCTGTAGGTGCAATATGTGTCTCAAGAAAAGCTTCCCATTGATTTTAGAATCTCTGCAATATGCTCTGTTTTTTTATGCTAGAACTTTGTAGTAAATGCAGTTCTGCATTAATCCACCAGATGACACTTGATGATTATGGTTCAAAATGTCATAAATTTCTGCTGACTCCCTCCCATACATTTTCCACATTGCCTCTTTAATTCTAAACATGTGCACTACAAAATGCACATGTTTTGCATTTTTATCCTCCCTCTATGTCACTGATTTAAAAAGGAAAAAAAATCTGTTATGTGTTTACTACTATTTAATAGGAACACTCAGTGGTAGAAGCTGAACAATGTCCAGATGTCTTTGTTATAATTGGTAGTGAATGAGCTGCGTCTGAGAGAGAGCAATAAGTTACTGGTGTTCCCTCCCAGGGCTGACAGAACAGGCAGGCCATTCACACACCGTTTCTGAAGCCTTTCAGTCAAGGATGAGTATCCCTGTTTGGCTTCTTGAAGGAGGTGAGATAAATCATCAGGTGAGGTTTCCAACCTGGTGGGGGTGGGGTGCTGGAAAGGCATGCTCCTAGAAGCAGAGGCTACAGTGCCAATAATGTATTATCATGATATTATTTCATATATTAGTAAAGCGAAAGCAATGCTCATTTTGAATGCGGAAGCAACACAGGAGTCCACTCGGTTGTTCTGCTTCGACGTTTTGTGACAGCCCACCCTGCCTGCTTTATTTATTGTTATTTTATTTACATTATTTCTTTTCTTTCCAATTCATTGCTTTTCTGGATAGAGTATTCCTCAGAAAGAATTTACCAGAAACCAGACGGTAGTGATCACCTGACTTCTCTTCTGTGCTGAAATGATGGGACTGTTAGAGCGGAATGTACCGCTACCTATTTCTGTAAATCGGTTCAACAAAAGTGGTGCACCTTTTCCTAACGCAGCCAGTCATTCCTCTCTTGTTCTTGCTGAACAAGAAATGCTTCACATAGCGTTTTTTTATTCTCCACTGACCTTGATACAGAAGCTGCTGTGCATAATCAGTATGATCAGTTTGCACGGGCTTGAATGTGGATGGGTAATGCTCAGATCAATTTGATTTGCAGCAGCAGGTCTGACAAAAGAGGTTGTCGCTGGAAAATGCATGTTTTGCATTTGATTTCCAAGTGCATTTAGACTTGCGTTTTTAAAAAGTAAACAGAATGAAGTTGCTTCCCTACCTACAGCTAATGACCTTGTTGTAATGAACAGTATTCTTATACCTACTGCTTGTCTGTACTGTCACAAGCGGGAGTGTAGCATGGTACAGGTTCTGTCATGCTGGTGCAGGCAGATGGCACATGTATGTGGTGCCCTCTAGTGGTCTGAAAACAAGTTAGCAGCCACAGTGCTTCAAATTTTAAGGAGACTAGTATGGCACCATGGCTTGTCAGACACGTAAAAGTTAACTCTCAATCAACCATAGAGGAAAGGAACAAAGGTGAGTCAAAAGACCTGATTGTTTTTATCTGTACATGTTTGAATTTCGCATAGACACCAATCACTGACAACAGTTGTAATTTTATAATATATGACATTTAGATAGAGAGACAGTTTCTAGAAACTTTGATGCCATGGCAAAAAAAGACGCCACAAACAAACAAATAAAAAACAACAGAAGGTAGGTGGAGAAAAAAATTGTTTAGCTTTTGTTGCAACAACACTGGAGCTTGAGATTTATAGACTATGGGGCCCGCACAGCAGACATGGCAGTCCTGATATTTATTGGTGTGCAGCATACTGAAATTCTAGCTGGCTGTAAAGATTGATGAAAAATTTTGTACCCCTGTTCCAAGTCATTGTCTTGTAGTAGCAGAGGAGATGGGGGCAAGGAAATAAGTAATTTGTCACAAGTATGTCACAAAAGGAATGAGGTTGATGCTGTTAAAAGCTTCCATAAAACTGAAGGAAATTAGACCAAATTTTTTAGGGTGGATAAAAGCATGTGGAAAAGAAAATGATCTTGTCATTCTCTTCTCTGGCAGATAAGTTTTTGTCTGAATTTTCTTCATCCCATTTTCCTTCTACAAGTAACCGGTTCATCAAAAATTGGTGATGTGTGTGTATGGTTAAGCTTATAGTTGCTTGTACAAACATTTCTTGACAACCTTCCAAGGAAAGAAGTTATACATTCTCTCTGTGCAGCCTGTTACATTGTGATAATGCTCTTATATTCAGGAATCAGTCCAAAGACCTGTCTCTGAACAGCTCAGGATATGAGCTAAGCTCTGTGCCTAGCATAGTCCAGAGATATGCGGGTGTAGCCTGAAAGATATGGCAGCACCAAAGCACCATGCCAGTGTAACCCTGGCACCCATGTAGAAGTGGGTGTGTTGAGTGAGGAGCAGAACTTAGTTGGTATCCCAAGACTGTCCAGTCTACTCCCTATTACCAGTATAATGTCACACTAGCAACAACCCTGGTATAGTTGGAGAAAATCCTGTGCAACCCCCCCACCCCGCAGCTTACTACCTTGCTCTCAAGCCATTGTGCAGTTTTGTAGACCAACTAAGCCTGCAGCCAATCACAGTGCCCCCAAGCACTGCATAAACCTCAGCCAAGACATCCATAGTTCATATGAAATGGAGCTGCATCTCTCTGGCATTATGCTGGGCACCCTTAAACCACACATGGTGGGGGGACTCTAGTGATAGGAACTCCACAGAAAGTGCACTTTGCACAAACAGCTGAGGAAGAGAACAAGCACGGTTATATCCTGTTTCTAACATCGCTTTGCTGAGAACTCTTACAGGTACTCCAAAGCAAGAACACAAATGTCAAATGGGATCCTCTACCCTTCCAGTTGGGGATGTAAGAAGAGTGCATCCCACACAGGTAAGCAGGGGATAGCAACCTTCAAGTTTCAATCTCTACAAATGAATCCTCATTCCCCCTCCTCATACTTACTATGTAAAATTTCTCATCCCCCTTCCTCATCACTTAGTAGCAGTGTGGATGCTTAGTGCAGAAACGGGTTTGCAGAAATGCTAGTAATGTATCACCACACTGTCCATGAGATGTCATGCTTGTGCATCCTGTCTTGCAGCTGGGGGACAAAGGGAGCACCACCACAGTCCTGGGTGACAGCCGGCCACTCCACCACTACTCTTCGCTCCTCCAAGAAGTGCTTCTCACCAAGGGGAAGGTGGACTGAGAGAACTGCAGAAGCATCATGTGCAAAGGTTTGGTGCTGTTTGCTGTTACTGTGGAACATTATTCACTACTATCCTCGTGTCTGTTTTTTACTTTGCAGCCATCCCTCCAATAAGGGGAAGAGGCCAGGATGGACTTCGTTCGCAGCGCCATGCCATCCATCTGCTGAGCCTACAACACAACAGACCGCACCAGTGTGTGTCTACCTGTTCTGCTTCTGCCTTGCTTTAAGAACTCTGTTCAATAAATGTGTAGATTCTTTCACAGCTGTGGCTTTGTTTGATTGGACTTTAATAGTTAGGGATCACTAGGGGGAAGGCGTTCTTAGAAGGGAGACTACCAAGGAAGACTCTGCAGAAGAAGGCAATGGCAAACCACCTCAGTTTGCTCACTTGACTTGAAAGCCCCTTGCTGGGGTCACCGGTCAGTGGTGACTTGACGTCACTTTACATACACAGATAGGGATCAGCTCCCACCCCCTCATTCTGATTTACCTCCATAGCCTTCAACATGAGACTCATGTTGGGAAAGGGCTTAGGGGTTACTCCATTTTCTGCACACTTGTGCTCTAGCAAGTGGGAGGGGAGGACAACTCTGGTTGCAAAATTACCCCGATCACTGATGATATCATATATATCTATATGCAGTCTGCATGAGAGGGGTGGACCATAAGAGTTGCTGGGATGGATATAAGGGTAGGTGGTGGTAATCACTCCACTGACTGCAGAGGAGGGCTAGTGCTTAGGGGATTGCTGACCGGAATGGTTGGTGAGTGGAGCAGCCTGTCAGCAAGAGCAGCTCACCCCAAGCAATTGTGTTATTTAAAGGTTATTTGTTTACACACAAGGCCACCAAGGCAGCTAATGGTTAAAATATTATCAAAACATATAAAAATAATTAATAAAAACAGTACCAAAACTAAAATGTTATGCCAAATAGAAGGGTCTCCTTTGGGGAAAATTAGCTGGGAGACTGGTAGAGCTTTGCAAGAGGTTGGCATGGGAATCTTTGAACCTATTTTTACGGGGATGAGTGCATCAGTGGAAAAGGTTCCCAATAAAGAAGCTTTTATAAATTTTATTAGCCTGTATCCACCCTGCCTCCAGGGACTGGTTCAGGATTTCTACAGCTTCCCTGGATCTCCTGGAAGTATGAGATATAGCAGATTGTCTTCCGTGTATTGGTGACAAATCTCTGGCTGAACTCATGCAGCAGTTTCATGTAGATGTTGAAAAGCACCTTCTGACACCTACCTGCTTGTGTGGCCTTTCCCTTCATCCTACCTTCCAGGTAGGACTAAAACTACTGTAAAACCATACCTCCGAGTCCCACCTCTGAAAGGTGGTCCAGAAGGATACCATGACTGATGATACTGAAAGCCTCTGAGAGGTCCAAAAGAATGAGCACAGTCGTACTCCCTCTGTCTGTCTCCCAGTGCAAGTCAACCACCAGGCTATTTCAGTCCAATGGTGGTGGGAAGTGCCATCAAGTCACAGTTGACTTATGATTTATGGTGACTCAATAGGGTTTTCAAGGCAAGAGACGTTCAGAGATGGTTTGCCATTGCCTGCCTCTGCGTCATGGCCCTGCTATTCCTTGGAAGACTTCCATCCAAATACTAGCCCGTGCTGACCCTCCTTAGTGTCCGAGATCTCACAATATTGGGCTAGCCTTGGGCTATCCAGGTTAGGGCCTCAGTCCCATAACAAGGCCTATAACCAGACTGGAAAGGATCAGAACAATCTGCTCCATACAGGAATCACCGGAGTTGTCCAGTTCCTCCTCCATTCAGTCATCTTGCTGTAGAATTGAACATTCGACACTGGTTGATAATTATTCAAATCTCCTGGTCTAGGGTAGGCTTCTTCAGAAGTGGACGCACCACAACCTGTGACCACCCCTTTTCATAAGATGGCATTAACTACCTCTCTGGCCCGGTCAGTCAGCCCTCCCCCAGCAGATATAAGCAGCCAGGGAGGGCAAGGGTCATACAAGCCGTTGGTAGGCCTTTGTAGTATTGGATGGCGAAGCGTGTCTGGTTCCTAGCCTGGTGTGGATCTTGCGTATGCTTTATCTGTGAATTTTCAGTCCTCGCTGCACTGGTATATATGGCTTGTTTAGATATCATGGCTGCTGTGGGATTCCTAATGTCCCCTTGTGGTATCTTGTTAGATGTGTGCCCAGCTGGGGATGTGGTTAGAGACTACTTCTGACTGTGTGAGGTATGGGTTCTAGTCTGGCTTCCTCCTTCTGTTCTTCAAGGTTCTCTTCAAGGAAACAACCTTTACTTCTTAGGCAGAATCCTGGCTCTGGATGTGGGTGCTCTTGAGCGCTGGAAAAACAGCATGTATGTGTTCCCAACAGCATTCCCAGCAAGCCGGGCTCAGAGTGTAGTAATATGCAAACCTTCCACCCAGGAGCTCTCACAAGCATTTTTAGCCTCACAACAATCACAGGACGGAGTCAGTCTGAGAGACTGTGACTTAACTTCAATCTTCACGGTATGACTGGAGAGATGAACCTGGATCTTCCATCTCTATGCACAAGGCTCTATTCTCTCTGTAAAGCACTCTGTGTTTTCTTTAAAGAAGCTGCAAATAAATGTGGGTGACATTTAATGTTTGGAAATATCTAAAGATGTCTGGGGAGATAAATGTTTTTTTAATAAAAAAATATCCTGGTCACCTCCCAGGTCCTGTTCACGATGGTCTTTAATGCCTGTTCCAACACTTGGACCCACTCCATGGGTTAGTCTCTGTCATTCTCCATTGTTTCCCAGCTGGCCTGGCTTAAGCCTAAGGGGATGCCTTTGTTGCCTAGGGCCACTTACACGGCCAGCCATATGTTTGGGGTGTCCAGCCAGACACTGCCTGTGGGTTGATTACTATAACCCCAATCTTCTTGGCCCCACCAGCTCATGCTCAACCAACCTTTGCTGATTGCTACCTCCTGGTCGGGATCCAAACCCCTGGACCTTTTGGTTTAAATTATTTGTTGGACATTTTCTGTTTGGACTCCATGAACGCCTTCCTAAGAATTCCTCAAAGCCCATTGCCTTCAGTTATGGCAATGTATATGAAAGTGGTACATGTATGCAGGATGCAGTTCTGTGCTCTCCGTTATCGCTGGTATGTTATGGCCCTGATCCAGAATTTTTAGTTTGGTATAAAATATAAGGGTGGTGGGGAGGGTGAGAGGATCTAGCTCCTTTTCCATTTTAGGTTTGGGGCTGTGTTGAATATTCTCCAGTCCTGATCTTTCAGATCCAGACTAGCAGTTTCAGTTGGATAGAAATATTGGCTGAAAAAAGTTTGTTTGCCTGTTCACAGTATTTTTTCATTCTACTTGGCCTCATGTGTTTCTCCTGGCTATTGCTGCTTACCCCTCCTTGGGTTAGGCACTTGGATAAGCTCAATCATTCAATCAGGAATCATGCAGTGAATGAACTGACATAATCATAGCCAATTTGGGTATAAGATGATGTCACTGTGGACAGGTGAAATCAGTTGAGAGTTATTGCAAACTGTGTGTGTGTGTGTGTATAAAGCCCCAGCAAGGGGCTTTCAAGGCAAGTGAGAAGCAGAGGTGGTTTGCCATTGCCTTCTGCTGCAGAGTCTTCCTCAGTGGTCTTGCTTCCAAGTACTGACCATTCTTAGCTTCCGAGAGCCTATGAGATCAGGCTACACCATGTGTCTTCCCTTCCTATTGCAAATTAGGGTGATAGTTTTTGCAAGAGATGCTAAGATCACTGAAAACCAGGGCAGTTTTGTTTTTACACTGCTGAAAACGCTCACACAAATCTATGAATAGATTCTACTCAGCTCTAGTTAATTTCTGTGCAAATTCCTTATACTAGTTGATTGCCCTAGACCAGGGGTGGGGAACGTCAGGCCCGGGGGCCGTATAAGGCCCGCAAAATCATTTGGTCTGGCCCCTCGTGGGTCCTGGCAGATCTCTAGCTCAGAAGGATCTAAGACTGGCGATCCGCCCCCTCCTGCCGCAAGGAATAGCCTCTATTCAAGGTGGATGTTTGTTTTGCCAAGAAAAGGAATCGTCTTTCCCCCTTGCAGAAGAGTCATTAGCTATGAAGCTGCTAGGACCACCCAAGAAACTATGTTAACCCTTTCCCACCTGAGCTGTGGAGAAACGTATTTCCTCTGCACTAAGAGAGGGCTGGGGGCAGAAGTGGCGACAATGGAGGGGTTAAAGGGCCAGAATGTGCGGCCCGTGAATGATGTTATAAATATCCAAATGGCCCTTGGCAGAAAAAAAGGTTCCCCACCCCTGCCCTAGACCTATGGAATTGCACTGAGTGGTGAAATTTACTCTGATGGATTGCCACAAACTCTTTTTAAGACCAATTTCTTTCTTAAGGGATACCTTTAAAAAGAACTCCAATAAGAGAGAATTGCTTTTGAGACATCACAATAAACCACGGTTTGTGCAATGAACTCTAGTTACGCTGCCAGATGTAACTATCACATTCTGGTTTGTGCTTAAACCCTGGTTTGTCTGCTTCTTCTCTTCTTCCACCTCCCACTAGGGAGAACATCTTCCCTGTACTGCTGTCTCTGTGGTTAGGCAGGCATAAAGGTTGGTGCTACCCAACAAGCTTGTTTGTGAATTCAGATGTTGCAACAAGCCACAGCAACTACAAGCTGTGGCTAACACTTCATCTACAAACCTTAGAAATCCTCGTTTGGTATCAGCTAGCAAACCCTGGTTTGTTGGACCATCTGCATCCAGATATTACAACTAAATAGGATTTGATCAGACAAACGGTTTATAAACCACTTTTTTATGACATCTGAATGCAGTGGTAGTGGTGCACTGTTTCTTTTCAAGAACTTTGAAACTGCTACATTGATAAATGCTTGTCCTTTTGTGCACTTAAAAAAATCACAAACTTAACCTGCAAAACTAATTCCAGAACTGCTCTGGGTACTTGGGTGTGTGTAAGTGAACCACATTTGTTGGAGAACGATCACAGCAAAATGTACAGACACCTAGTGCAATAATACCTCTTATGCTGCAGGAAGTCAATTTCAGTTTCTCCTAGGTACTGCTTAATGTATACAGAAACCTACAAGACCAGTTTGAGCATGGATCACAATGAAACATTACAAACATTAAAAGATATTTATAAAAATCTTCTGTAGGCAACTGTAGGACCATAGCACCTTCTTCAACTTTCTGTAATAAGCTTTAATATTTGATGAGGGTCCCGTCACTCCATGTTCTAGAGTGCCACAGCTGTAACTAGTAATGGCACTGATTCCCAGTTCCCTTGTAGTGAAATAATCAATCTTCAGTGCAGTCCCGTGGGATGTTATTGATATGACAAGCTTATGTAAGTGTTGTCAAAGGATACGAGAAAAGTTTTCCCTCAGGATTGTTCAGGGCAGGAGTAGGGCTCTATCATGCATCTGCTCTGTGTAGAGTGATTTTAAATTTGTGTAGTCCCTGCTCTTTTGCTTGGTTTTTTTTTTTTGGGGGGGGGGGAAGGTAAGAGTCAGTAGCCCAAGTTGTTATTTGTTTTGTAATATTTCAGTCCATGTGGTAGTAAAACTCTTCTCTGTGGTTGAATGGTAGCTTCTAAAATCTGCCTTCCCAATGTCTGCCTAAGGGCATGCAGTGTCCCATTCAAGTATTGTGTACGTCTCAAGGATCCACCAGCACTGATGTGTGGATGCTGTATACATTTGATATAATGGATAAGGTAAGCCGGTTTTAGACCCTAGGCTCTTCCATTCAGAGGGCAGCCAAGGGGAGGAAATTTATAGCGATGGTTATGTGGGGCCAGTAACATTTGAATCAGTCCTGAGAGGACAATACATAGTTGATATTTCCTTCAGTGTGTGTGTAATGAATTAAAGTCTCAACATAAGGAAGTTTTGCATGTTGTTGAAACGATTCTAAGCCTTAAATGGAACAATGTAGGGCGTCTAGAAAGCGCAATCCAGACAACATACGTGTCCATGGTGGAAAGTTCTGTCAGGTCACAGCCGAATTATGATGACCCTGTAGGGTTTTCAAGTCAAAAGGTGTTCAGAGGTGGATTGCCATTGCCTGCCTCTGCATAGTGACCCTGGACTTCCTTGGTGGTCTCCCATCCAAATACTAACCAGGGCCCTGCTTAGCTTTCAAGATCAGACGAGATAGGCTAGCCTGGCCAATCCAGCTAGGAAATTATAAAAGGACATGTGCCAAAGTTCTGACCTGGTGGTTTCTTGAGACAGCATCAAATACTTTTATGTTTGGCATCTTCAAAACTGGTTTATGAATGTTTTAATCCACCCAGAGTCTTAGGGCTCTGCGTGTTAACATTTTCCCCCTCCAAAGCGGGAGTTTAGGCAGTACCTGCAAACCACAATAAACAAGCCAACCCACCCCCCTTAGTGCGTGGAGGTCAATCTAACATGAATGGTTGGAGCTGGCTTTTAAAGGAAGCGCTGACCTGATCCAACCTGGGCTGGGAAGGTTGGAGCATTTCAAGGCGAAACCCCATGCAGCATTAGAAGCCAGCTGCGGGATATGACCTGCTGTGGCCTCCTAAAGCTCTACCATTTGCTTTTTATCCCTTATGAAGTCTGAACTGATATTTTCCTTTAAAAAGCAACAACCAAACAAGCAAGGTTTCTGATAATACACGTTTGCAACTACCAGCTGCAGCGTCTTAATGCTAAATTACGTGCCATTGTATGACACTCAGATTAATTCACAATTTTTTATTTTATCTAACTCTTCAACAAGTTCCCTCCTTTCCAGCCCTGTTATTTCAAGCATGGTAAGTAGCCACAAAGACTTCTCTGTGGAAATGCAAATAAAGCACTTTTCAGGTGTCCCAGTTCTTGATGGTGTGAGATAGCAGCAGCTGCTTTTTACCCCTTTCCTCCTATGATTCTGTAGCAACTTTTATGTATTAAAAAGCACACCGGTTCAGCTTCACAGTGAAACAGTTAAATGCTAAAGCAAAGCCAGGCCTGATCTCTGTAGTAATAGTAAAAAAAAAAAAAAATTGTCTTTCTTTCTTGCACAGCCCCCATTCAGCCTTCCTTCAAAGCTTGTCTCTGTTCAGAAGCAGCATTTGTCATCAGACTAGCCCCCTCCCCTTTCCACATTTATTTCCATGGTAACCCTTTAAAGGCATTCTGCAGCCTGAAAACTACTTTTGCTCTTTCATCATGCAAGCTGGCATTGTGAAGGGGCTCAGTGCATTTCTGCAGCTTCTGAATGAAAATTGAAATAACCAGCATTTGGGATGGACAGTTTATTTTTTTATTTTATGCTTTTGTTTTCCCAAGGAGAAGCCCTGATGGAGGCAACCTTCACACAACCTGGTTGCCAGCACATTGCTTGCTGAGGGAAGACAATCTTCATTAATTGATTAACTTTGTGGGTAGGCATTATCAGAGCGATCATTCTGTGAAGTCAACAGGGCAATTTCCCGAATCCGAGGGGAAAAAATGGGCAGATGGCTAGCTAGACTTTGCTGGTGAATCGCGGGTAAGCTCCCACACTGTGATCTATTACAAATCTCCACCCCCCCCCTTGTAGATCCTTTTTATGTCTGTACAGGTTTTGTTTAGAAAAATGGAGTCTTAATAGATGTCCAGTTTTTATTAAATTATGAATGTGGGTTTGTTTAAAAAACCATTAAAGAATATATATTTAGCTGCATCTGCCATCTCAGATTGTGTGTTCAGAACGACATTTGGCATTCCACATCCTTTTGCTGCCTTTCCTGCTTTAATGACCTGGATTGACTTTATGATTTTTAAAAAATCAAATTGGTATTTCAGAAACACCCAATGAGTTTAGGCTTATTACATGCTGAGTATGAAATTCATGGTTTATTAATGGTGTTTAACTGTGTATAACCTATATTAGATTACTTATTAAGGTCACCTCATTATAACCTCAGATGTGTCAGAAACTTTCTAAAATTCTGTACCTTTGTAGGAATGCAAAAACAGGCTCTAATTTATTCTATGCATTATGTATTATGTGAGGGCTTGCAAAAATTACACTAGGACAATGTGTAGACTTGTTTTGTGGCAGTAAACCTCTAGTTGCTATGTGTGGATTTTAAAAAAAATCTGAAGTACATAATGATTGGAGAATCACCATGACAACATGGTATCCATTTCACATTTCCATTACTATGCTGTGAGAACCTTACAATTTACACATGTATTTTTCACAGATAAAATAGTCACTACATCACTTTATAACAAAGGAATACTGTTTTATTGTTAAAATGTTTCCTATAAGCTCTTATGGAACCTTAAACTATATCATTCTCCATACATTATTTGCTCATTCACCTTCTATGCCCTCTTCAGTTCTTCCTCGTTGTATAGTTTAATTGTTCTATTGTACGGTGTGTGTGTGTGTGTGTGTGTGTGTGTGTGCACACGTGATGTATGCAGGTATTTCTAATTTTTGTTAAGAATCACAGTATATATCAATAAAATTCATTCACACGCACACACACACACACAAATGTTAAAAGAACTCTATGAAGATGATTCCAGACCTAATGTGACCCTAACTGAGTGGGTATTAAAAATACTATGCTTAAATATACTTCCTCCAGTATACCCCCTTCACCTAATATGGATCCCCATGCCTAAAGTATCTGTTGGTTCTTGTGCAGCTGTTTAAAACCTTCCAGAGACATATACTGCAAATATTGCTTCTTCCTTGTATCCTTGTACCATGACCTCTCCCTCTCTGCAATCCCCGCTTCCATTCAGCATGGCTTCCTGACATGGAGTTAGAGCCATCTTTTTAAAATGTATTTATTTTTAAATGTATGTGCAATCAGTATCGGAGAATTCAACGTCACACACTTGTTCCATTTGGAAATCACAGATGGCAGTAGATTATCAAAAGGCTGAATTACTCTTATGTATTTATTGAGATATTAAGCATCTATTTTCTAATGTTGATCTATGTGACACATGCCTATCGTCCCAGTCTCAGGACCTGTGGGAATAATATATAGGTGTTTAAGATAAAGACGTATCAACAGCTGCACCAGTGAGATATTCAGAAGCATGATGCTGAGTGGTTTTGGGTCAGTGTTGTAATGGCAGTATAGACAGATGGCTTCTGTGAGTGTTTGGAATCAGGGTGTCAGAAATGTTTCCAGATATGAACACTGAGGTAAAAAAGTCAAATGTTTGTGTCTGCATGTAAGTGAAAGTATAATTTGCTAGTACACGTTTCTGTTGTTTGGATTTGTGATTTATGTGTCATTAAAATGATTAAGAATCTTCGCGTGCCATTGTGCCATCCTTCAGGAACTCTCGTAAAGCTTAGCATAGCGCTCTCGGGCCACCAAAGAACTGTAATAGGAAGTTAATCTATTACCATGGAATAATAATGAAAAGGCTTGTGTAGAAAGGTCAGTGAGTTTTGCCTTGGAATTGCCATCATGCCCATAAACTGCAAATGGACTGTCTTGCCCCTCAACAGCCCCCCAACCTGCTTGGCTTCCTTGCTGCTTTGTAGGAAAACATTACAGAATTCTCTAAAAGCCTCATTTAAAAGATGATCATGATGCTAGGGGGTCTCTTAAAAACTAAAATATAATACATAAGGGCTGAAATCTGCAAATTGGGCATAAACCAATGTGAACTATGATTTGTTAAAGGCACTTTTAACTGACATGAAAAACTGCCTTGTACTACTTATAGCAGCTCAGGCTGGATCCAGGGTTTGGTATGTTAGGCAGAGGCCTCAGGTGTCATCCATCTCAGCCTAGCTCTTCAAAACTAATTCATACTACAGAACTAGAGCATAGATAAGCCAACCATCTTGGCTTCTATGCTGTTCAGGTCATATACCTTGCATCCTTCAGCAGAGGAAAACCTCCAGGGCAAAATTACCAATGGAAACTCCTGCAAGTGGCTTGGGATTAACTCTTCACAATGGCTTAGTGGGCATTTGCCCTAATTTTGCATTCTTTGGGCCTGGAGGTACAGTTTATGGGTCACTGAGTAATTTGTTTGATTAATTCTGGACTATACAGAAATATTTCAAGTGTAAGTTTGCTGAAGGAATGAAATTCCTTTCTTCCGTCCTTGGCAAAGAGCAGGTAAGCATGTTCATATCTGTGTGAGTGCCCCCAAATGATGGCTAAAAGGAGCCCTTTTTAGTGGGCTTCCATTTCAGCTAACCCTATTTTGGGGGCTTCTTCATTTGGTTAGATTTTATGGGGAATGCTCAAGGAGACTTGGTATACTGCAGTTGCTTAGAAAGTAATAGACTTGTGCATGGGAGGTTTTCTTCTTTCATTTTTCAATTCCAAAAGGGGCTGTTTCATTCTTGGGTTGTTTTATATGGTTTTGGCTCATTATTGTTTCGTTTTCATAGTTCTATTTCATTTTCACAATTCTATTTCATTATTATTTCCTATTGGTTTCAATGGAATAACCTCCCCTCGTCTCTCACATCTGTTCCTTTTTGGTTTCCTTTACAAATTGGACAAAACTCAGTGGAGTTGTAGTATTCCCCAAGAACACCCCCCCTTGCCAAATTTCAGACAGAGTAAAGGGGTTCCTCCTTTTGAGTCAATGAAAGACACCTGTGTTTAACATTAAATTCTATGGATGAATTAATAAGAAAGGTTCCAAATAGTAACACTGAGGGCACTGCAGCCACTTGGAGTCAGTGATCCCCTTCCACTGGAACTTTCTCCAATGTAAAAAAAAATGGCAGAAAGGAGAATTTGGATACAACCCAATGGATTTTGATCCAAAGAGCTTTTCTGCTGGTGAAAAATGAAAGAGGGCCCCCCTTTGTTATCTGTTACAGATAATGGGATCTATGAGTAAAAAGCCATGCGGGATATAGCTGTGGTAAAAAGACTTGGGTTAAGGGTTAATGAAACAGCTGACTGAATACTACTACCCAATGTTCATAACATGTACAGCAGCCGTATATATTTCACTTTGCTTTGAAGTAATCAAGAAAGTGAGCAGAGGAACAGATAGATGACTTCTTGATAATAATCAAATATTTATTTTTCATGCTGCACTTGCAGAGTTATCCTGCAACTAAAGACATGATTAGTTTACTGGTCAAGTCTGTATTAGGAGGGAACACTCTATGAGTAGAGTAGGATGACCCAGAACTGCTGGTCATTTATTTTGGCCTGGGTGCAGGGAGATTCCATGCAGACACAAGACAAGCCCTCGATGAAGGGATGTGATAGTTTCCCATGGGTACCTGGCTGTCTCATTGGGAGATGGTGTTTTATTGCACTTAGTTCCTATCTGGATTATGTGATTTGTTCCAAGATGGAGTTTGCCTATACTTTTGATTTCATAGGACCCAAGAGGGTAGGGACTTGGAAGGTCAACTTGAATTTAACCTCAAACGAGCAGCTAACCAGTGCAGCTCCTTTAAAGCTAATGCAGTATGCACATAGTGGCTTAGTCCTATAAAAAAGTGAGCAGCCACCTTCTGCATTGTTTGAAGCTTACAAGTAGCCTTTAAGGTGATCATGTCCTCTTAAGATGAAAATAAACATGAAAACATCCTGCCCGTTAGTGTCAGGGAGACTCCCCGAGTCATTTTCTGAATTGGTTGTAAACTTCTGCCTATTGGAAAATTAGGATGTTTTTGGATGAATTTTTAGTTTTGATGGTTTAGATCCAAAAGTGCAGCCAGAAACAATGAGATGAAAGTGGGAGACCGTTGGCAAGGCTGGTGCTTTGGTTGCCTGACCATTATCATGGTGAGGGCTTATTCTCTCCGGTACAAAGTATCAGGTGAAAAACATGGTCAGTTTTTCATCTAAATCCTTTACTAACAGGTTTTGCACCATGCACTGGGTGCTTATTAGATCAGTCTTGAGAGATGTTACATTTTCATTAAAACTTGCATGACATAATTTCTACTATATAGGCATTTTCTGAATGCTATGAAATTCCTTATATATAACATGAGAACAACTTCAGAGCCATTTGTTTTGAAGCATTCTTGCTTGCTGTAAAAATAGGCTTAAATCATGGTCTACTCTCCACCTCACACCGTCTTCCACATTAGCTGTAGCACAGAGGCTTGTACCGCAATAGCTAATGCAGCATCATCTACAAACACTCAAAGTAATGCGGCTTTGCTATACTTGCCCATTAATCCCTGCTATCTCCAGTGTTGGCGAACCTATGGCACGCGTGACAGAGGGGACCCTCAGAGCCCTCTCTGTGGGCCCGCGCGCCGTCGCCCCAGCACAGAGTTCACCTGAGTTCGTTACTAGAAAGCCAGAGGGACGTGGGGCCTGGCTGCTCCCCTCCCCCTCTCTACACGCGCCTGAGGGCATTTCTCACATCACCCGCCCCTCTGCCCAGAAGCCCAATGGGAGCGCTTCCACCCTCCCCTGTCTGGGGTAAGGCGTGTCAAGGAAATGGGACTCCCCTTCCAATTCCTTGTTGCTGAAAAATCTTTGGTCCAGGCCTTTGGCCTGGCTGGGGAAATCAAACTGCAAAACATTCCAGGATGCGGCTCAATTAACATTGGTAAAAAATGCAATTGCTTCCCCCTTCCGCCGGACCACTTGTTGTCATAGTAACAAATGGTCCTGCAATTAACTCTTATCCTGCCTCAGGGAACCCCAGGTATCTGCTCTGTAAGCATTTGTCACCTTGGTGTTTTCTGTTACAAGCCGGATGTCATCAATCTTCGGTCAGTTGGCATCTCCGGAATCTCAGTGAGGTTTGAACTCCCCCCCCCCCTCCCGAGATCCTGGAAAATAAAAGAGGAACACATACAACTGTGCATGTGGTGGTCTGGACACGCGGACAGTATGTCGGATACCATCAATCCATCTGATTCCTGGGGCAGGGATATGCCAAACGGAACTCTTGGAACATTTATTGAATGCTGAACTGATGTGCATCATCGCTTTTAGAACGGGTAACGTTTTTGTAACTTGCTATGCTTTTGCCAAACTCTTGAACCTAAGAATCCTACTGTGTAGCCAGAAAAGACACTGCTGGCGTGTGGAGGACCAGTTACTCCCCCTCTGCTCAATAAAAGAGGAACACCCACTTACCCAGCATGTAATTAACCTCTGGAACTCCTTGCCACAGGATGTGGTGATGGCATCTAGCCTAGATGCCTTTAAGAGGGATTGGACTAATTTCTGGAGGAAAAGTCCATCACGGGTTACTAGCCCTGATGGGTATGTGCTACCTCCTCATTATAGATGTGGGCCACTGTGAGATACAGGAGCTTGGCTAGATTGTTCAAAGCATGCCAAATGCAAACTTTTACCTTTCCATAAAAAGTTGTTTGTATCATTGAAAGCTCTGTTATTGTGTTTTTCTTTTAAGACAAAAGATGTTAATGTATGAGTTGTTTTTTCTAAACTAAAACCTCAGTAATCAGGTTAAATCGCAGTGTTGGCACTTGGAGATAAATAAGTGGGTTTTGGGTTGCAGTTTGGGCACTCGGTCTCTAAAAGGTTCTCCATCACTGTCCTAGTCTATCAGGGCTCTGGGGTTCCTCGCGTGCCTTTTCGGAGCTTGTGAACAAGACCACCCAACTTTTGTGCAATGACTGCTCTGCCTTTGTGAAGGGAAAGAGAGTTAAAACTAGCACACGGTGCAGTGAACATGATAGGTGTACTGTTTTAGTGTAGTCAGGTGGTCTGTCTGTAAATTTTTGGGTGAAAGGAGATTATGGCATCTGTTTGCTTCTATTGTGAAACTGGCACAGTTATAATCTCTCAAGGGTAGCACTGATCTGAAGCATGCACTTTGATTATATCTTAGTCTGATGTTAAACAGTCACAACACAATAAACTGGCAGGTCCTGCCAAGAATGTTTTTTTTTTTTCATTTCATTACAAAAGGCCTAACAGGATTTACATTTTTATTATTGATTTACTTAGGATATTTCTACACAACCTCTTCACAACGTACAATTCAAACAATGTAAAAGTATAAAAACAAGCCACGGATCATAAACGGCATGAAAACTACCCATAAAACAGAAACAGAACATTTAAAAAGCTGGCGAGACAGAAACCCTGATTAAAAGTCTGGTGGAAAAATGTCCTGGCACCTAAAATAAACGAAGGTAGGTTCCAGGTGAGCCTCAAGTGGGAGGGCATTCCAGAAGCAAGGTGTCACCACAGAAAATGCCCTGTCTCCTGCCTCATTTCTGAAGGTGAGGGCACAGAGAGCATGGCTTGAAAGGGGGCTGGATAGTACAAGAGGTTGTCCTTCAGGACCCCAGCCCTAATAAGCAGCACTTTGAATTGTGCCTGGAATGAGATGGATAAATAGTACAGATCTTTCAGAACAGGGATGAGCGTCAGATTATTGGCCCCTATGCATCCTATTATCTTCTCCAGGCACCTATTCAGGACTTTGGCAGACCCAAATGGATTAGCTGTTAAGGAGAATTGAGGCTGGGTGTCATCCACATATTGGTGACCCCTCACTCCAAATCCCCTGGATGACCTCTCCCAATGGTTTCATGTAAATGTTAAACAGCATGGGGGACAAGATGGAACCCTGCAGGACCCATAGCACAAATGCCATGGGCTGGAGTAGCAGTCACTCAGCACCATGTTCTGGAATGGTCAACTAAGAGCAGAACCTCCAAAGCATGGTGCCCCTCCACTCCTAGCCAACCTCTCCAGAAGGATACCATGGTCAATGGTATTGAAAGCCACTGAGAGGACCAGGAGAATCAAGATTCACTTCCCCTGTCACTCTGCTGGTGAAAGTCATCAGTCAGGGTGACCTAGGTTGTTTCCATCTCAGCTCTGCCCTGAATCCTCCAAAACCTCCTGAAGCTGCATAGCCATCTCCCACTAAAGCACCTTGCCCAAGAATGGTGTCATCATGGCCACTGGGCGGTAGTTCTTTAGGTTGCTTGGGACCAGGGATGCCTTCTCACAACCACTTCTTTAAACACAGTTGGAAATGCACGTCACCCAGGAAGGCATTTTTATTATTCTGTCGGCTGTATTTTTCATGCGTTGTGAGCTCTGGTCTCACCTTAGACATGCCTGCAAGGCCCTCTGATTTTGCTTTAAATCCCAGAGCCTTTGTAATCTTGAAAACTCTGTTTTGGTTGGGGCAGACGTCCCCAACATTAATTCTGCCAAACTCATGGCTACCCAAAATTAAGCCTGATGTGTTGCCTCATGAGATCTGGGACAAGGCATGGGCAGAATCTTTTACAAGTCCAGGGCAACACATACTACGAGAGTTGTCCTTCCCTTGGAAACCTCCTTTACTAAAGCTACAAGCTTTAAAGGACAGGACTTGACAGAGAGGGTGAGCCAGTGTAGTGTCGGATTAGGGCCTGGAGTCCCAGGTTCAGACCTTGTCATAGCAACCATAAGAACAGTGACGTGGTGGTGGATCAAAGGGTCAGAAAAAATAAACTGTCAAATACTGGTCACTGGGAATAATAATAATAATAATAATAGTTGGTTTTTATATGCCGACTTTCTCTACCACTTAAGGCAGAATCAAACCGGCTTACAATCACCTTCCCTTCCCCTCCCCACAACAGACACACTATGAGTTGGGTGGGGCTGAGAGATCGGTGACTAGCCCAAGGTTACCCAGCTGGCTTCAGGTGTAGGAGTGGGGAAATGAATCCAGTACACCAGATTAGCCTCTGCCGCTCATGTGGAGGAGTGAGGAATCAAACCCGGTTCTCCAGATCAGACTCCACTTCTCCAAACCACTGCTCTTAACCACTACACCACGCTGTGCTTACTTCACAGTGTTAATATTTAATTGATGGCAAACTGAACATGTGTTACTTTGGAGGTGCTAGGTAAGCTGTGGGTTTGCTTTAATTGTACTTGTTTTAAACTATAGCTGTCCATTTTGTGTATCAGTGTTATGTAAAAACCCTTTCTGAAGGCCAGAGTAGCGGTTAGCTTTGTGAAAGGTACAGAGAATTAAAAAGATAAAGAATTAAACACAAATTGTATGTGTGCGTGGAATTAAATGTGAATTGTGTGTGTATACACATACTGTGCACAGATTATCACACTCCCCCTTTTGTTTGCAACAGTATATTTAAAATTTTTCCAAACCACATTAACAGTGCAATCCTATGCAGAGTTACTCCAGTTTATGCCCATTTAAATGAAGGATTGCACTGTGAGTCTCCTTTGGGAAGAACGTGCTGGGTACAAATTCATAAATAAATATGTATGAACTACAGCAGCAGTATTTTTCTTTGTTAAGAATAATTTAAACATCTTCTTTGTGTGGGTGGAATTGGTGGTATTCCCCAATGCACAAGACCCCAATGATCTTCAATAAAAAAGTCTATCAACAGACATTTGATCTTGAATTGTTTCTTGGCTGTTTCTCAGAGCGAGCTAGCAACCTTGACAAACAGATCACTTGTCTTGAATATAAGTAGGTTGGGGAGGGAAGGACAGAGTGGTAATGAGGCAGTTTTCTCTTGAGTTCCTGCTGTACTGTCATCGTCATCGTCGCTGGCGGCCATGATTCCAGGCATTAATTACTTTCTAAACAAACCTAGACACTCAGGTCAAATCCTACTGAAGAATCAATGAAGCCTGTCTAAAGTCTTTCTTTTCTTTAGTGCTGCTGATTTTGAAAGTTGCATTCTTTTCCTTGCAAAAAATCTAGTTTACTTGCTTTAGTGCATCTTCGAAGGCAATCATTAGTTTTAGGAGAGCTAGCTTGTAAATAGCGTTTGCCTCCCCATAACTTGAAATAACATTCTTTACTTTATTAAGCAGAGATCTTTTAGGTGGGTGGACTTCTATCAGCCTCTGCTATGACAACCACACTTTGTATGTTTTTGTAAAAACTCAGTTCCTGTTATGAGCAAGGTAGTACACATAACGAAGCAGAAGTATAAATGAGGTGTCATTTTGAAGCTGGCAAAGTGAGAGCTCAGAGCTGGAAAAGGCATTTTATTTCTGGGAAAAACTAAAGTACAAGTAAGTATTGATCCCCCCCCCCCCCGCATTCAGCATTAAAATAAGTAATTGCAGGTTGTCCTGGAATGCTTTATTTTTGACCTCAGTAACACACAGAATCTTCATAACATTTTGGTGTGAATGGCACTCTATTAGTAAATGCTGCAAACACTTGGAAAACGATTCCTGTTAATCTAATCTTGACTAAGACTATCAAACAGCAGTCGACTCATTGTGTGATACAACTAGTGCAAGGCACTAGTGCAGTAACTAGTGCAACAGTAACTAGTGCAACAGTAACTAGTGCAAGGCACTAGTGCATGGCTTTGTGCTACAAAATACTTGCCAGGTAAGGAAGAGACTAGCTGTAACAACTCTTGACAATTTCCTCTTTCAGGCTTGGCTGATTCTTGAAGCGGAATATAGGATTTCTCACATGCGCTTCAGTGATATTGTGCAGTCGCAGCAGTTTATTTTTAAATAGTAATGTCTCGTGTAAACCAAACAGTAATTTTAAAATGATTACATGAAAATTCAAGGAACTAAAAATGGTACTTTGAGAAGAACTGAGTGTCCTTTAAAATCCCAAGCAATATAAAATTCAATATAGTGTGCAACTCCAATGCAGCAGGCGTTGTTAGTGTGCAACATAATCATGTGATTTGACCTAAACATATGAACAGAAGTCACAAAAGTCACAGATTTTAGAGGGAGCAGAATAGCCATGCAACAGCATTGCTCTTCGTCACCTTTTAAGCGAACCTGAGCAATTAGGAAAGGCAAATGGGACTCAGGTTCGTCATTCTCTTCCTAAACTCCAGTGCCTCCACACAAGGCTGGACGTTGTATTATCAGTGTTGTTTAGCAATCTTTTGTAAATCATGTATTTAAAATTGGCTTGTCTGCAAATAGGGTTCCCAACACTGCCTTGGCAAACACTGGGAATTTTCTTTTGGGGGGGGCGTGCCTGGGGAGGTGGAGTTTGAGCAGGATGTGATGTCACTTCTAGGTGAAGCAGCCTAGATCATCTTTACCCTAGAGACGAGGGAATCTTCCTACAGTGTCACTAGGTGGGAGACATTTTTTCTTCAGCTTCTCAATTCCTCGAGGGTGGGGAAATTGGGCTGGGCAGCCTTTGAGCAGGGCTGGTGTGCAGTAGTCTCCCATCCGTTCAACTGACAGCTGAATTAAAAGATTCTGCATCCTGCAGCTTATGTCTCACCTCCTACTCTGAGCAAGCAGTTCCTTTCTTCTGATCAGTTTACTGAATAAGCATTGGTTGTTTCAGAGAACCACTGATCACACAGTGGTTGTGAATATTTTTAGATGTATGTGGATAATTCTTATAGTTACTGGCTCATAGAGTTCACATAACTGGACTTTCCCACTTCCCCTCCCTTTATAGGCCACTGTGTTCCTTCAAACACTGCCCCTGCAGTTCAGAAGACCCTCTGAAATAGCATAGGACTCAGTGTGGGGGTCTGCCATGAGAGAGGTAGTGGAAATTATTGCCTACTCCTCTGATGAAAGTGTCCTCCCGGCTGTGAAAAAGAGCTATTAGATACAAGCCAATATGAGTATCTAATTTAAGATCTGGATTGTCATTGCTGACTTCAGAGAATGTCTGAGAGGGCATTATATTGTTATGTTGTGGGAACTTACACTGCAAGTACCATGAAACCTGGTCAGTTCGTTAATGGGAGACGGCCTAGGAGCCTCATGTAAATCGCTCTGAGCATTTGAAAAAAAAAAGAATGGAACATTCATGGGATGGAAGTGTTCCCTTAAAGTTCATTTCTAAATTAATTTCCACTGCTGTATTTTCCTTTTAAATTACCTTGTTTGAACTGGAATAATGCAAAGATTAATGGCTTTCATTAAAGTGTAACCCAGGTTTAAACAAGTTGTCTTTGCTTGGGAAAATTATTAATTAATCTTCAGAGGACTCTCTTTTAAATATGCAGATGTGCAGTCTTTGTATAGGAAGCCAAGTCAGCTGAATACAAAAGCAGTGTTCCATTCCTCCTTCATGGATAATATGCCAAACAAGGATATGAAACCCTGAACCATGGAGGAGAATGTTACTGTAGCTTAGGCCAGGCTACATAATGTGTTTCTAAATGAGTAGCTACTTGCTGTTTTGCTGTAATGTTGCATTGCTTTGCTAAGGCCAGTTCAATTTTAGAGCCAATTTTATGTGACTTGGCTACTGCTTCCCCATGGCTGGATATTTTGCTGCTGTAGTAGCAATATTAAGGAGAAATAAAAGGGTCGCAACAGCAAAATAGGTGAACATATATTTTATTACTCAGATAAAATTCTCTGCGCATTTTGCTAAGAGGCTTCTTCAGGGGAATCTGTTAGTCTTGCAGTGGTTTTTCAAAGAAGAGTGTAAGTTCAGGAGCAATATCTAAATCTGGACATTTAAATGATTGCCTGCAAGCCACATTCCAGTCCCACAAACTAGCCATAATCAAAATAAACCCATACTTTTGAATCATGTCTGCATTGTATAGGCACCCTGGACACCATAACTGAACTCAATGATTGCATCACATATGCAGGCCACTCCTGTAGCTGTGGTTAGTTAGAATCCAAAAAGCCAAGATCTGACATCATGGTATGAAGCTGATTTGCTGCAGTGTAGGCCAAGATATAAGCCAAGTTTCTGCTTGAGGCGCTGCAGGAAAGAATGGAGATGCTGAAACCAGAAGCTGGCAATGCACACCAGTATTTAAATCATGGGTCCCCAATAGGGTTTCCAACCTCCAGGTAATAGCTGGAGATCTCCTGCTATTACAACTGATCTCCAGCCGATAGAGATCAGTTCATCTGGAGAAAATGGCCGCTTTGGCAATTGGACTCTAAGGCATTGAAGTCCCTCCCCTCTCCAAACCCCTCCCACCCCAGGCTACACCCCAAAAACCTCCCACTGGTGGGAAAGAGGGACCTGGCAACCCTAGTCCCCAATGTGGTGCCTGTATGTGTCATGGCGCCTGCTGTTACCTTTTTCTGGGGCCTGCCAAATGTTTTTAGGGAGTGGGTGGGGGGAGGTAGGGCTTTTGCCCAGCAAGGCTATAATTGACCACTGGAGATTTGATTGGCTGGGCAGATTTTCTTAAAATGTTGCTTTAGCAGCAGCTGCCACCACAGCCCAAGGATCTACACTATGTTACTGAAGTTAAGCTGTGGCAATCATTTTGTGGCTGGCTCCACTTCCTGTGGCAGCCATTTTGTTGCCTCTCCAACCCTGATGTGTTAGAATTCCAAATATTTCTGCAGTTTCAAAAAGGTTGGGGACCCCAGCTTTAAATGATTGTCTGTGAGTCGCATTCTGGTCCCACAAACTAGTCATGGTCAAAATAAAGCCACACTTTTGAATTATATCTTACCAAGCCCCTTCAGTCATGATATGAGAAACTGTGGTTTATTTTAGCTGTAGGTAATGAAGCCAAAATTCAGCCTGCACATGATGATTGGTGTCAGGCCGTTGCTGTGTCAGGCCTGATCCCTTGACATGACTCTGTCAGGCCTTTGCTGGTTCAGGCCTGGCTCTGGCTCCGTGTCAAAAGACCATGGTTCTCATGCCTGTAAATACTGTGTACACTTCCCTCTGTCCAGCTTCCCGCAGCTGCCTAGTTGTTTGGTCTACACTTCATAGGAACTCTTATCCTGGCTTTACCTCACTGGTTTACTTTTGTGGCTAAAGTGCTTTTAAGCTTATGCTTTCCCTATTGGGGTCATTAGCAGCCTTCCTCTGTTTCTATACAGTCAGTTCTTATATTTACCTTTTTGCTCCTAATAAAGTATACTGCTTCAGGATTACCTGCCTGAGTGTGTTTGCTTTTGGGATGCTACAGGTAAATGCCTGATTCTGACATTTGGATCCTGGCTTCAGGGTTGTTTCTAGGGTTGCCAGCTCTGGGTTGGGAAGTACCTGGAGATTTTTAGGGAGGAGCCTGAGGAGGGTGGGGTTTGGGGAGGGGAGGGACTTCAATGCCATAGAGTTCAATTGCCAAAGCAGCCATGTTCTCCAGGTGAACTGATCTCTATCGGCTGGAGATCAGTTGTAATAGCAGGAGATCTCCAGCTAGTACCTGGAGGTTGGCAACCCTAGTTGTTTCTGTTTTCCCTGCCTTCCCACCAGAGGCCCAGCTGCTACCCCAGCTTGCCTCATGGAGCCCAACTGATGGGCTGTATCACCTACCACCTTGCTGGTAAGACAAGAGTAAGCAAGCCACTCTCATAGTGGCAACCAGCAGCTGAGCCAGGCCTCCCCTTCTTGGATGCTCGTGAAGGAAGCTGCAAAACTTTCATGATAACCGTTTCCTCACCAAAACCCTGGAAAATTACATAGTTGAAGGGCATTAAATCCATGTTACTGAACTAGGGTTGCCAACCTCCAGGTACAGCCGAGAGAGATCTGTTCACCTGGAGAAAATGGCTCCTTGGCAATTGGACTCTGTGGCATTGAAGTCCCTCCCCAAACCCTGCCCTCCTCAGGTTCTGCCCCAAAAACCTTCTGCCAGTGGTGAAGAGGGACCTGGCAACCCTGTACTGAACAGAAAAAGCAAGTACCATCAGTAACAGTTGTGAATGCTAAGTTAGGTTGGGTATGAAAGGGATGCAAGGAACACCGGGGTAGGAAGTTCATTTTCCTTCCATTTGCCCAGTCAGTTGTCTTAAATAATAAATATAAATAGGGTCCTTGTGCAAGCTACTCTGTGGCTGTAGAACAGGCAATAGGGCTTCATTGCTGCAGCTCCCCCGTCAGGGATGTATGGAAAGGGCATGCCTCATTGCTGTGCCTGTGCAGATGTGACAAAACAACCAGCTGCAGGTTGGACTCATAACTTAGGGCAGGGAGCACTAGCGAGAGCCAGATGAAGGCAAGAGCAGTTTCACTTTTGAGCCTCTCTTTCCAGGTGGCTCCGTAGGCAGGGCGAGGGCAGAGTACTAGTGGGGAAACAAACTAGAATTAAGCCAGGATGCTGCTGCAGTCATATGTAATGCAAAACTGCATTTAAGACTAACTGTGATTAATAATCCAACTTCAGATCCTGGTCTGAGGTATCCAAATGAGCCATGGTGTGGTGGCAGGGGCTTCGATGGCCAACAAATTATGGTTACTTTTTTTTTAAACCATGGCTTCACATTATTTCTGTCCTGAGCCAGTGTCTGATTTTAAAATTCAGTTGGTGATAGAATTGTATCATTCTTGTAAATGATTCTGAATTGTCATTTGTTTCCTATGCCCAGTTCGTTGCTATCAGTATGTGTGTAAGGAAAGAGTTGAGGGAAGAATATATTATATCACTTAGCTTGTAGGTGTGGCAGGATACTGCATTTTTTAAAAAAGTTAATTTTGTATGTGTGTTGCTTTCACCTATGACGTAAGTGGTGGCTTTTAAAAAGGAAGTGGCTTTTTAATCATTAACTAGAAGTTCACTGAACTGTGTTCTTTGCAGTCAAGTTATTAAATTCTTTGAGAGGTTTTTTTTTTAGCTTGTGTGACTTACAGTGCATTCCTAAGGAGAGTTACCCCAGTCTAAGCCCACTGAAATTAATGGGCTTAGACTGGAGTAATTCTCCTTAGGAATGCACTGTTAATGTACATAAGATAATGGAGATATTTTCTTTTACTAACTCAAAATATGCTGCTTTATCAATTTATTATGCAGAGCAAATGGAGGGGAAGAATATGTATTTTGAAAGAAGGCCGTAAGAATTAATTCACCTCTATTAAAAAATCCATTATTCCGCAAACCCTTGAAAATAATGAGTTTGATCCAGACTATATTTTTCACTGGTGGAAAGGCCCTTCTGTCAGTGGAACAGAAGAACTTTCCTGCTTCCCCCTCACATGCTGTAGCTTATCCCAAAATGCTGCTACTGCGGGGTCTAAAGCAGGAAGGAGGAATTAGAGGAAATTACATCTTCCTTTCCATTAGCAGAAAATTTAGTTCCCAGCTGGAAGAAGTCTATAAAACAGTTTTTAAAAACCAACATCTTAATTAAAATTAAATTAAATTAAAATTAAATGTTTTTACCAGGTACCTAAATGAAAGTAGGTTTGGCTCTAGGCCAGTTTCAAGGGGAAGACTGCCACCATGAAAAAGCCATGTTTTGTATTGCTAACCACTTCACCTCTGTAGACAAGGACACAGAGAGCAGGTCTTGTGAACAGGGTCTTAACTGGTAGACTGGACAGTAAGGGAGGAAGTAGTCTTTTCCACACCCCAGCCGCAAGGTGTTCAGGACCTAAAAGGAAGAACCAGCACTCTGAATTTTGCCTGGAAACTGATATAAAGTTGTAAAGTCCTTCTAGGCTTCCTTGAACAATCCATCTGAGAACAACATAATATCTGAAGTTGTAATATGTTTTATAGCAGTGTCATATACATACTTAAATAATAAATACTGTCATTCTGTGTCATTTTTAAAAAAATGTTGGGCAAGAACAATGATATATATGGCATATTTATAAGCTTGGTCACCAGATTTGGATTGTTAATTTACCACTGGTTTGAGGGGGGGAAAGCCTTGCCTCAGCTTCCTGATTTTGTGCAGTATCACTAAACGGTCATATACATACTTATTAATTTTATGTTCATTCCTATTCAATGTTAGAATATTTCAGCGAATATAGCTGTGAACCTCATAAGGCTAGCATTCTCTTTTTAGCAATCCAGTTTATAAAGCTGATGGTAAGGATGGTTTAGTTTTAAGCTAACGTTTCACTCTTTTGTTCCAGTAAATCATATAGGTTCATCTTCCAGAGATGTTCTTCGGCGATATTTATATTGGTCAATTCCTTTTTCCAGGTTGTCCCCATTCTTCTTTTCAAATTAAATGTCATATTGACTCAAGACCCGTCCTAGAAACATGTGGCGAACTGCAGTGCATTGATCCTGTACAATGTATGCTTCAAGCTGGAAGAAAACCCAAAACCAAATCTCATCTGGCTAAAAAATATCTTCTACCAAAACCCCTAGGTATGTACTTTGCCTCTTTCTATATTCACACTTTCTGTATCTATATTTCTCTATGGTCTCCATGGCTGAGTGTTGGTGACCAGACTACATGACTGCATCCAGTACCCACAAGAACAGTATAAACTTTGTTGCAAAGCACATTGCGTTTGTATATGTGAATTATTCCCATTGAGTTGAATAATCAAGTGGTATTCTATCCAGTGAGAGTCAGTGTGGTGTATTGGCTAAGGTGTTGGAACTGTGTGTGTGTATGTGTGTGTCATCAGATCACATGACGACCCCATAGGGTTTTCAAGGCAAGAGAAGTTCAGAGGTGGTTTGCTATCGCCTGCCTCTGTGTGGACTGAGAGAGTCCTGAGAGAACTGTGACTTGCCCAAGGCCACCCATCCAGCTTCATATGGAGGAGTGGGGAATCAAACCCAGATTAGAGTCCGCCGCTCTTAACCCCTACACCACACTGGCTCCCAGGTTCAACTCCCCACTTGCACCATAGAATGACCTTGGGTGACCTTGGGCCAGTCAGAAGGTATCCTTACCTTGGCTGGTATTTGGATGGGAAACCTCTGAGGAATACCAGGGTCATGACAGGCAGTGGCAAACTACCTCCAAAGGTAGGTAGGCAGGCAGTGGCAAACTACCTCCAAACAACTCTCGCCTTGAAAACTCTATGGGGTCGCCAAAAGGCAGCTGTGACTTGATGGCAAAAAAAAATTGTATCCAGTCCTCTGTACTTAATTGCATATTCTCCCTTTTACCCTTTACTGCTTTTGTTTCTAAAAATAATAATATGAGGCGTTTAGAACAGGGACTTCTAGCAGCCAGCCCTTGCCCTTGCCACTGACACAGTTAAATTTCTGTCTCAAGTCTGCAGGTGAACTATATGCCTCAAGGGCGCCATTGATTTTGCAATCCACCTGATTTAGCATTCTTCAGCTGTCCCCAGACAAGGTCCACCCGACTTTATAAAGCCTAATATTCAGAATTTGCCTGTCAGTCTGAGCAATATCTCTCTCTGGAGAACTAGGGTAAACTCCTGCTCACTTTCTATAAATCTTTGCCTTTGGAATGTAACCTCTCACCAACCTGTGTTTTTGCCACCTGTTTCTGGTCCTCTTGATTTTCACATTCGGCTTTCAAAACTTTCTATCTATATTGGGCTACAGTGCTTGCTTTTTGCCTTTCTGGTCTTCTGGTTGTTGCCTCAGCTGCTAGCTTCTTTCTCACCACCATCCACATCCAAAAACATGGCTCCTAGAAGCCAGATCTGGTTTAAATTTAGATTGTACAGTTCTTGAGACTGTTCTTCTTACATCTTTTTGTAAAGTGCCACATATGTGATTTGCAGCTTCTTGACCCAGTAGCCTCTTTCTTATTAAGCAGTCTGAATCTGTGGATTTTGGCAGCAGTAGCTGGGACATATTTACTTACTTACTTATTATATTGGGGAGTGAAAGCGGCATGGTATAGCCTGATCTTATCAGGTTCAGAAGCTAAGTGGTACTTGGATGGGAAACCACCAAGGAAGGCTGTGCAGAGGGAGGCAATGGCAAACCACCTCTGCTTCTCGCTTGCCTTGAAAGCCCCTTGCTGTCATTAAGTCAGTTGTGATTTAATGGCATGTATTTACTATATTTAGTAAATATGAGACTCAAACTGGATTACACAGTGTGAATTGATACAATCAATATGAAAAGACATCTAATAAACATAGTGTAAGTCAGTACAGCTAATATGAACAGATATCTAATAAGCAATGAGCTAGGACTCTGTCTGTAAAGTGCCGTCAAGTCGCAGCCGATTTATGGCGACCCCTTTTTGGGGTTTTCATGGCAAGAGACTAACAGAGGCGGTTTGCCAGTGCCTTCCTCTGCACAGCAACCCTGGTATTCCTTGGTGGTCTCCCATCCAAATATCAACCAGGGCTGACCCTGCTTAGCTTCTGACGAGATCAGGCTAACCAGGGCCATCCAGGTCAGGGCGAGCTAGGACTAGGATTACAGAAATCTGAAAAAGCATAGGTATGAGCAACTGAAGTTATGTGCCTTTTTTCAGTTTCTCAGAAACTAGTTTATGGCCAGTTGGCTATATGGAATAGAGAGAACATATGAAGCTGTTGTTACAAGTTACTGCTTGCATGCTTGCAAATAAAAGAAACAAACAAAAATGATTTACTCCCATGCAGTATGAGGAACTCCATACATGTGGGTTGCAGTATTTTCACAAAGGCCAATCACAGTAGGGTAAACTGCATTGGTGTTTTTTGTTGTTTTTTTTAATGAAAAAGCAGACACAGCAGCACATGGGTTTAAACTAGGTGCTTTGTTACCCAGCAATGTGTTCAGTGTAGCAGCAAAAGAGGAAGGAAATTTATGCAGATTAGGCCACAAAGAGGTGGAGGAGGGGAAAGAAGAGAAAATGGCCCATTTTAAATTTGCTTTCTGCACATCTAGGAGAAAGAGCTTGAGAGAAGATACGATCTGTGTTATCTCTGAAGACTTAGTTTGGGATTTACTCTGACAGAACTTGTCATTCTTGGCAGTAATTTTAAGAGACATTCAGCTCAGTGCTGAGGGTGGTGAAGTTTGCAAAACTCGGTCTCTTTGTGTGCCTTGCATCCTGTTTAGCAACAAGGAAGCGGTCACATTCTGTCAGCCTTTGACAGATCTAGCAAAATGTAAAAGAGATGGCTACTACTTTTGAGTTTAAGACAAATAGTTATGTTTATATATAAAGGAAGCCTGGCGCAGCATTGCTTCGAGGACAGTGAAGTCATGATCGTTGCAATTTTTCATTGGAATGATTGGCTTTGTTGCTATTGAAACAGAATGTTCATTTTTTTTAGTACCTCCTAAACCTGTGCATCTCCAGGCAGCCGGGCAGCAGAAAATCCCCCCAGCACCATCTCGACCTTTGCCAGCAGATCCCAAGTTACTGAAAAGTCTTGCGGTCGAAGAAGAAAAACATACATCGGCAGACATCAGTAAGCTCATCAAAAAATTTGAAAGTATTAGGTAAGCATCGCTGCTCAGGATTGCTAATGTCTACTGGCCTTACTTTTTTGTGAACAATTATTTTTAAAAATCTAAAAAAATGTAGCAGCTCCTTCCCTGGAGGTTTTTAAGCAGAGGCTAGATGGCCATCTGTCAGCAATACTGATTCTATGACCTTAGGCAGTTCATGAGAGGGAGGGCATCTTGGCCATCTTCTGGGCATGGAGTAGGGGTCGCTGGGAGTGTGTGGGGGGAGGTAGTTGTGAAATTCCTGCATTGTGCAGGGGGTTGGACTAGGTGACCCTGGTGGTCCCTTCCAACTCTATGATTCTATGATTCTATAAATGATACAGTCAACTGTGTATCAGTCCGTTTTAATGCTCCTTGTGTTGTCTATCTTGAAACTCTTGGACAGTTTTTAAATCAGCCCAACAATGGCTAGTTGTTTGTTGGTGAACGATTGAAAGCACATCTATCAGTGGAGGCTTTCTTCACACTTCATTAAAAATTAATGGATTTCAGACTTCAACTTCCATAACAGTCACTCGATGCAAGGATGCTGATGGACTGCCAGCCATGAATGTAGCAATGAGCACAAATATCTTGCTTTAGACTAACAAACTCTTTGCTGTTTATTCCTGGACTAAACATATTTGGGGAACAATTGGGCTTCTGCTGTAGAGATGGTTGGTTTCAAGAAGAGTGTAGTTATTTGTGCTGTGTAGATTAATATTAAAAAGGGTCTAGTAAGTATGATTATTTCTGATTTTGCCTTTGGATGTTGGGCTTTTGATACGAATATAAATGTACTTTGCTAGTCTTTTAATGATCTCTATATGAACTGCTTCCATTTTGGGTTGATTTTGTAGAGTACATTGGCTCCCTGAATATATTTTCCTTTAAATGTTTAAAGGCTCACATTTGTGGTTTTCATTTGATTATTTCCTTAAAAAAATTGAATTCTGTTATACTTTGGTTATATAGTACAATATGAATGTTTGTAGCAGCCATTCTGATTATATTTTCCAAAATGCCTCAAAGTCCAGTAGCTAGTCGCTGTTGTAATTAAGTGAAAACTAGGAAGTTACAGGGCCCATCAAGGCATTTTGATATTTGAGGCAGGAGTTCAAATGGTGCTTCTCACAATCAGCAGTTTCCCATTCTTAAGTGGCTCCCTGACAATCGGCCATCCTGAGACAGGCTTTCTCACTCATGCTAGAGTTCAGGCTTACCCTAAAAAAAGCTTCTGTCTCAGACATCTTGATCCAGATATGTATTTGAACTAATGGTACTTGCTTAAATAGATTGTTTCAGGTAGTATTTTGGGAACTGGCAAGAGATGACAATAATCTAGAGTCTTTTTTGTTGTTGTTGCAGGCAGCCTATTGATGTTCACAGAAACCAATTAAGTTTAGCTTTTAAAATGGAACCTGGAACGGACTTGTCCAAGCAGTGTTCCCCCACCACCTGTGATGTAATATCTTCCAGTTCCTCTCCTACAAATGAAAATAAAGAGATGGATGACAGAGAGACTGGCATGTTGTGTAGCACTGAAATGTCTAACGCAGACATTATAAAAATTAAGGAACTAAATATAGAGGATACGACAAGCACTGAAGTCTCTGTCGATATGAGCATCAGCAAAGCATCTACAGAAGATCTTGGTCCTAAGGACTCCACTGTGGAGCTGAATGGTAATGGCAAAATTCCCAACAGGGATAGTGGCATTGACAGCCCCTCTTGTAGCGTGGCAGGAGAGACTTTTCTGAATGAAGATGGCGCAGAACAGAAAAAAACGACTGTGACTGGTAATCCAACAGAAATGGAAGCTGATAAAAAGGGTGTCGTTTTTCCTGCTGGAGCACAAAAGAGAGATTCTGCTCAGGATGAAGACAGTGATATTGATGAGGGGAGCAGCGAAGAGCAGGACACAGTGGAGATGCCAAAGCTAGAATATGTGGACGTAAACAAGGTAAAATAATAACTTGCCTGTTAACCTTCGTTACAGCACATGATGTTGAAATGTACTTACAAAGAACATTCTTCATAATATTTTCACGTTGCCTTATACTGAACAGAACATTTGTATACCTAAACCGGTAGTGTCGGTTCTGACTGGCAGTTACTCTCCAAGAGCCTTCAGGCAGAAAGATCATTTTTGTGTATGCCAGACGTTGGTTCACCAATCGGCTATGCCCCCTTCCTTGTCTTTTGGTTACAGTCTGTAATCTTTTGAAATGTTTTGCATAAATGACCTTTTACGAGAACAGCTTACAAGTATTATTGGCTAACAGGGTATGAACGGCCATGAGTCAAGCAAACCTTGTAACAAATTCCATAGGGTTTTAAAGCTTGTTATTTGCATCAGGGGCTGATTAATAAATACTGTCAAGAAAAAGCTTGACAATCTATTATCACAAAATGTCCATTTAAAACTAAAGCCACTGTAATACAATGTACTACTTTCCTTCTATTGGTCCCAACTCTCTCTCTGTTTGTATTCCCTTGAATTCTGCCTCATCCACAGTCTTATGTTCCAGTGATGATGGAATCTTACTCCACCTTTCCCTATTTTCTCCTTCTGTCTATTCCTTTTTAGACATTCTCCTCTGTCTTGTCTCTTATCTCTCAGCTTCTTTCCAGTTCCCCTCTTCTCTTCAGTCCTAATCTGCAATAGCCAACCCACATGAACATATGAAGCTTCTGCCTTATACTGTTATCTAGTCCATCAGGTTCAGGATAGTCTATTCAGACTGGCAGCAGCTCCAGGGTCTTAGGTCTTTCATACTGCCAACTACCTGATCCTTTTAACTGGTGATGCCAGACATTGAACATGGGGATGCTCTACCGTTGAGCTATTTATCTTCCCCTTTGGCTCATTAGTTGGCTCAGTGCCAGACACAGCATAAGAGGTACCCCTCTGCATCAGACCAGTGGTCCATCAAGTCCAGCACTCTGTTTCACAGAAGAGCCCACAAATAGGTCGCAGAGGCCCAGGCCTTTTCCTGATGTTGTCAACTAGTACTGCTATTCAGAAGTTTACTGCCTCTGAGTGAGGCGGTTAGCTAGTGGCTACTGATGAGTTATCCTCCCTCAAGATGTCTAATCCCCCCCTTTTCTTGATTGGCTTTGACTACATTTCTTTTTAATGCTTTATCATCTTTCTCTGGCAGGTATTTTAGGCCTTTTAGACATGCTTGAGAAGCTAATACCTTCTATGCGTGCTAATATAAATATGTAACATAGAATAAATAACAAATAACTGCAGTCCCAAAAACGGAATGGTAAACAAAACAAATGCCAACAATTTGCTATGTAGTCTTTAAAGCGCAGCAATAGATGAACCGTTTATATTAGCACACATGGAAGGTATTAGCATTGTGTGTAGGCTGGCAATTTTGTGATTGTTCTATGAACACTTGTGACATTAAAATTGGCAATGTCATACATTAATATTGTTACACACACATCTAGTGTTTATATTTATTTTCATTTGGTCATAGTTGCTGCATTTTGTATATTACTTCAAAGGTACAGCACGAGTATTGATTTTTTGACGTTTTATCATCTGCAGCATGGGACAGCTTGGCCGATGATACTCAGAGCTTCAAGACATGCAAAATAGGGAAGAGGGCTAATGAATTGGTGCACTGGTTGGTGGTGTCACAACTGCCTCTCGTTCTTGGTTGGAGCCTATTTCTCCTGTTTCTGAGGAAGTAAGAAGTCTCTGCTAGGTGCATTTCCTGTAGCATTGTTCAGTATTTGTGCCAGATACAAGTCCAGAGGTTCCTCAATGCATCCCCTTCCTACATAGCTTTCTGGGTTTTTCTTGTCCTTTGGCCTGTCCTGTCATTTCCACACCTCTCTGAGAGTTTTAGACCTTGAATCTTGCAAGCCTGCTCCATAGCTGTCTTGGGGCCCTATTTATTTGTTTTGTTTGTTTATTTGTTTATAGTCTGCCTTTCTCACTCAAGGCAGATTACAGAGTGAGTAAATACAATGATGGGACATTCAGTGAACAATGCACTAGGAATTAGGGTTGTAGAACCAACCAGAAGTCTAAAAGCAGATCTGAAGCAAAACATAAGAATTAACATGACACTTGATGTTAGTGTGTGGATCCAGGTGGCCAGATCAACTGTATCAAAGTAAGTGGCCATCTTTCGGGCTAGGCTGAGTAGGCAGAAACCTTTTTTTTTTTGCAGCTGCACTAATTTGCTTCTCCAGCAATCATGTTGGATCCAGTATAACCCCAAGGTTCTTAACTGAGTCAGCAAGGGTCGGCTGAACTCCATCAGAAGTGGGGGGCACAATGCCTTTCAAAGCCTCCGTTTTCCCAACCAGGATTAATTCTGACTTTTCAGGGTTTAGTTTGAATTTGTTTTCTCTTAGCCAATTTACCACAGCAGCCAGGCAGCAGCTTAGGACCTCTAGTGCATCATCAAGAGATTTGGATAAGGATTACATATACTGTGTATCTTTTGGATATTGATGACAGCCATCTCCAAAATTATGAATGATGATGATGAAGAAGAAGAGTTGGTTTTTATATGCCAACTTTCTCTCTCACTTAAGGCAGAATCAAACCTGCTTACAATAGCCTTCCCTTCTCCTTCCCACAACAGACACCCTGTGAGGTAGGTGGGGCTAAGAGAGCTCTAAGAGAGTTGTGACTAGCCCAAGGTCACCCAGCTGGCTTCATGTGTAGGAGTGGGGAAACAAATCCAGTTCACCAGATTAGCCTCTGCCTCTCATGTGGAGGAATGGGGAATCAAACCCGGTTCTCCAGATCAGAGTCCACCAGTCCAAACCACTGCTGTTAACCACTACACCATGCTGGCTGATATTGTCTAAGGGCTTTACATAAAGATTGAAGAGCATTGGGGATAGGATTGCTTCCTGTGGGATGCCACAGGATAGGCCCCAAACTGATGATAACTGGTCTCCAGTGGCAATTCTTTGGATCTGGTCTGGGGAAGGAATGATTTGAACCAGTCCAACGCCCAACCCCTGATGCCTACTTCTTTCTCCAGGCGCCTCAACAAGATGGCATAGTACATTGTCTCAAAGGCAGCAGATAAGCCCAAGCTCCTGGATTCACCCGGGAGCCTGTTTTGATGACATGGGAGGGGGAAGGTAGAAGGAAGCCAGGTGGGTGGAAAGGAGCAGTGTACGCGGCTTTCCCTGCCGATGAAAGACCCGGCTATCAGCTGTTCGTCGGGCCTTTCACGCGCACCTGTGATAACGGCTGGTAAGGGCTTAGAACAGCCCTAACGGCCAGCTTGGGGGAGGAACGTTGCTTCAGGGAACTGACGGTAGGGAGTTTTCATTCCTGTCCATTCCCTGAGCAACTAAGGGGTGGCTTTCCCCTGCCTCCTCAGTCTGCCTTCGCTGCATAGCCTGACCTGAAGCCAAACTGAAAAGTGTCTAGAGCAGATGAGTTATCCAAGAAGACTTGGAGTTGGTTCACTACTGCTCTCTCAAACATTTTGCCAAGAAAGGGCAGGTTAGAGACCAGGTGATAATTGGCCTCATAATTTTTCTGTAGGGACATTTTAAAAGTAGCAGACAGATAACCACCTCTTTGAGTGGCTGAAGGAAGGTGCCATGTGTTAGTGACTGATTTTTAAGAGATACAACGGGTGACAACCCCCCCACACACATTTAAAGTCAGTGACTTCTTTTCCTTTTCCCTTTGTTTCCTGAACATTTCTTGTCTTGCTACAGCAAAAGAACTTTTATCTTTCCTTTGTTCCAACTTACTGGTGAATCATGAGAACTGTATGTACCAAGGCAGCACTGGGGTAGGGGGAGCACCTCCTATGTACTGCTGTACCCAAAATTGCTACAGCGGGCTTTAAGCCAAATTACTACTTTTTTGCAGAAGTATGCAGGGCTATTGTGAAGGTAAATAAGTTAAATTGTTTATAGATCTTTCTCACATTCAGTTTTTAAATCTAAGGAAAGTTTTAAAGATTACCATTGACCACACATACTGTGAACTTTGGACATCCAGTCAGTTAGTAGGTCCTAGTACTTGGGCAAGTCAGGCCCTCCTCCGCCTGACTTTGGAATGCATTTTCAAAAACAACCTCACATTTCTTCTGACCGCATTCCAAAGGTCAGTTCTGTTACTTGGCCAGATATGTCATATGGAGGACTTCCTTTTTGATGCCAATTTAATTGGTGTCGGTAGCGTCAGAGGAGGCCTTGCAGCGGGGCCTCCATTAGTACAAAAGCCTAAAGGCCTTCATTTACCTATCACAACTTCTGCTAGATAAATTTGGATATAAAAGGGAAGAGGACATGTGTGGTAGCAGCACACAGAGCTGGCTGACATCTGTGGGAGCTCATTACAGATTAGATAGCAACTTCTGTAGGTCGATTTTCAGTGGGCTTGACTGAGGCAAAAGCCTACATTTGCCTTTTTAAAACATGCCTGTTATGAGTCTCAGTGCCAGTGCTAGTTAATAGTCTTACAGCTATACCTTTCTGATAATGATGAACAGCTTTCTACCTTAACTTACTTTGGTTGATTCAATGATCCTTTAGCTTTGGCAACATCTTGAGATACATAAAAAGCATGAGATATCATATTGGTTCATATTTCATTCCTATGCATTGCTTACCTGTCTATGCCATGATCTTCCAATGTTGGCTGACCATTGATGTTGTGAACACTTTAAAAATTCCTTGATGGTTCATTGGAATAAAATTAGGGTTGCCAACCTCTCCTGCTATTACAACTGTTCTCCAGCCGATAGAGATCAGTTTACCTGGAGAAAATGGCCGCTTTGGCAATTGGACTCTATGGCACTGAAGTCCCTCCCCTCCTCAAACCCTGCCCTCCTCAGGCTCTGCCCCAAAAACCTCCCGCCGATAGCAAAGAGGGACCTGGCAACCCTAAATAAAATCCAAAAATCATAGTAGGATAATCATACCTTCAGTGTGTGTGTGTGTTAAGTGCCGTCAACTAAAAATTTGCAAAGAAGGGAGCAAACTATCCAGCAGACTCAGTGTTAAACAATAAACTGTATTTGAGGAGTGGGGAAAAAAACCTTTTAGATAATCCTTATAAACATATTTTTCCACTGTGGCATGGATAAGTAGCAAGAGATGTCTGACTTTTTCCAGCAAGGTGCCTACTCAGCTAGTCTGCAACAACACAGGCTAGAGGGGTAGCTGTGTCCGCCTGTTGTAGTAAAAACATCAAAGATGCACAGGGCTCTTGGTAATTTTCCGCTAACAGCCTGTTTCCCCAAAAGTTAGTAGTGTAATTAAGGTATCTCAAGTACACTACTAACTTTTGGGATAACAGCCTGTAACTACCAAGAACCCTGTGCAAGACCCATTTTCATAGAGATCACTCACTGCTGTCAAAATTCAAATTGCAGTGTCATCTTATATACACCCAACTTCTTGCTTGTAAACACAGTGAGCCAATGACAACTGTAAGGATTGAGTTGCCTTCAGAAAATTCAGGTTTACTGCATTTTCAGAACCCATCAAAAATACTGAAACAATTGAATGTGCACAGAAGTCTAGTAGTGGATGGCAGATGGTATGAGAGGATGAGGTAGACCATCAAGGCTGAGATTTCATGCTTTCTCAGGCTATTATACTGCTAGGTGCTCAGCTTGGAAGGGCAGCTCACTAACTACAGAAATAACAGAATCATAAGTAACATAGGTACACAGAGATCTGAACCGTCGATAAAGGCATAACTTGTTACCTTTCCTCCTTAGAGGTAAGGCTACAACTGACTTGTGGGAATAGGGTTAGAAATAGTTTTCCTCCGTCCATATGCATGAATATTATGTCTGAGTAACAGTTTACTAATATGAATCAAGGCAGGAAAGGGGTAAGGATAATTGATTTTGGTGTCATTGCAATCGTTATTGGTAGAGTGATAGTGGACATTAAGGCGAAACCTGAAATTATCTTCTGAGAAATGGTAGCTCTCTAAGTACCTGCTGCTGCCTTGCACAGAACAAACATGATGAATAACCGCATCTGTTGAAACCCACGGTGGCAAATCTCTAATTTATAGCTATGAAGCTAATAATGTGTATTTACTGAGAGATTACACTGCAGAATTAGCCAATAAGTGTTTAAGTACAGATCAATATACTCAGGATCAGCTTCGCTAGCAGTTATTTAGCTGTGCAGGTTTTAGTGACTATACAGTTTCTTTCATATGAAACATTTTTCTCTGAGGCTTTTCTTTTCACATTTCCTACCAATATGAATTGCTCATAATAAAAATAAATCTAGGTCTCAAAGGAATGGGAAGTTTTAATAAACAAATTTAGCATCTTTCATTATTTCAAATTCAAATTCCTTTGAATTTGAAATTGGAACATACCTGGAATGAATTTTAATTGAATTGAATTTTCATCACTTAATGTGTTGTTGAACCAATATCACATGTGCATTTGAGGTTCTTGCCCTCCACCCTTGTCTGATAATACGGTACTGGCACACATTTGGTTTACATGCCATTGCAAAGTCAAGTTCTTTTTTAAAATGGTCACCATATTCCCCTTCCATTATGTAGCTTACTGTGGGGTGTAGAGCATGAATTGCATGAATTACCTCCCCAGTTTTGTATTGTGTGTTCTATATAAAGCAGACTTATGAACGTAACTGTCATCATGTCACAAATGACATATGGCATCCCCAGCAAGGGTCTTTCAAGGCGAGTGAGAAACAGAGGTGGTTTGCCATTGTCTTCCTCTGCAGAGACTTCCATGGTGGTCTCCCATCCAAGTACTGGCTCTGCTTAGCTTCTTAGATGGGATGATATTTGGCTATACCATGCCATTTTCCCTAAACAGCCTTACACAATGCAAATCACACCCTAGTTTGCCATTACATGAATTAATCTTTAAGGAGCTTCAGGCTTACTTGCATGATCTCTATCCCATCCTTTCCCAGCCTGCCCCAATGCACAGTCATGGAATCCTGTCAAGCACAATAGATTTTGGAGGCACAGTTCTGCTGTATTCATTCCTTGCCAGTTAGCTTCTAGAGATGGAGCTGGGGGTGTTGCTGGTTTACGTTTTGGCCTGTGAGCTTCCATAGTTCCATCTTCTATTCTAGAAGAGGTTGTTGAGAGATCTGGAGTAATGTCATCAGTATGCAGATGACACACAGTTCTCTTTCTCCTTTTCAAGGAGGCAGTAAAAACCTTAATTGGGGTCTGGTAGCAGTGAAGGGCTGGCTGGATATGGGCAAATGAACTGAAAATAAACTTTGCAATTGCCCAGCTCTGGGTAAACATCTTCAAACTGGAAAAACAAGGCTTGGCTTGTAAACTAGAATTCCAAACCAGTGGCTACTTCCCAGTTTGGAGTCCTGGTTTGGAGGGCAAGCATGAACCATAGTTTGCTGGTTTAGAAGTAAGGACAATGGTTTGAAGGCAGAAGCAATTATTCTTGTTGTGTGCAAGAGCAGTAACTACTGAGTGCATTTGAGCTCCTTCATTCACTATGGTTTGTCTGAACCAAGGTTCTGTGTAGAAGTGTGATGCACATTGTGGCTAGCATAACTACACTACACTGGATAACTACACTACACATCTCTGAATCCAGGGAAAGGCAAGTGTTGCAGGCATTTTATTATTCCTTGTTTTGATAGGCTTCAGCAGGCTTTAGATCAGGGGTGGGGAACCTTTTTCCTGCCAAGGGCCATTTGCATATTTATAACATCATTTGGGGGCCATACCAGGCATAGATTTCCCTGCAGGGGGAGAGATGCTAGGGTTGCCAGATCTCCAGCCACCACCTGGAGGTTGGCAACCCTAGTAGAGGAAGGGAGGGGGGAGGGATGGAGAAAGGAAGGAAGGAAGGAACTGGGAAAGGAAAGAGAACGAAGGAACTGGGGAAGGAAGGAAGAAAGGGGGGAGAGATGGAGAAAGAAAGAAAAGAAAGAAAGAAAGAAAGAAAGAAAGAAAGAAAGAAAGAAAGAAAGAAAGAAAGAAAGAAAGAGAAAGAGGAAGGAAGGAAGGAACTGGGGAAGGAAAGAAAAGGAAGGAACCGGAGAAGAAAGGATGAAAGGAAGGAAGGAAGGAAGAGTGGGGGGAGGGACAGAGAGAATGAAAGAGGAAGGAAGGAACTGGGAAAGGAAAGAGAAGGAAGGAACTGGGGATGAAAGGGAGGGAGGAAGGAAGGAAGAAGAGGGGGAGGGGGAGGGGAGAAAGAAAGGACGGAGGGAGACAGCAGGCCCTTCTCTGGCGCACGGCTGTTGAGGGGCCGCCTGGCCCTCCGTGAGCGCCCTGAGAAGGAGGAGGTGGCAGGCGAAAACCGCTGGGGAGAGGTGCCTGAGGAGGAGGGCGGCGGCGGCCAGGAGCTGGACTTTTGGGAGCCGCCTGAGGGGAACGAGGAAGAGAAAGGCAGCGAGGAGGAGCTGCTGCTGGAGCCTGCTCCTCGCCGCCTTTCTCCTCCTCATTCCCCTCAGGCGGCTCCCAAAAGTCCAGCTCCTGGCCGCCGCCGCTGTTGTCCTCCGGGCTGAGCTCGGTGCTGCTGCCGCTGGCGGAGGCCTTAGAGAGGGGCAGCAGGGAAGAGCGCCAACACACCACCTCCCCCCCACATGCGCGCGCACGCACGGGGCCCAGCAGGGCTGAAGGCTTCCTTCCTCATGCAGGCACGCCCGCGGCTGGCTTCTTCCTCCCCCCCCCCTCGCCGCCCAACAGCTGACAGGCGGCGAGAGGAGGTTTAAAGCGTTCCTGCACGCTGCGGCTTTCGGAAGAGTTTCGGGGAGAGCCATGCTGGTCCGCGTTTCAATGGAAGGGCCCTGGAGCTCCCGGGGGCCACTGAAAATGTCCTCATGGGCTTTTTACAGCCCGGGGGCCTGAGGTTCCCCATCCTTGCTTTAGATAATGGAAATGGGCTGAAAATAATTGGTGCTTGGAGTCCCCCTGAGGAGGGCACAAACATACAGGAAAGGAGCTCTTCACAGGCCTGATTCACTCTAGGAATGCTAAGGATACTAAAGTTTGGAGAACTGAAATTGTAACAGTGGGTTGGCTTAAAACACATTTGACTTCAATTAAAAAATTGAAATGTTAGTCTTTTTATATGCCAGCCTCTGGTGACTGATGGCTTGCTTACAATTCCGAATCTTCCTGTTTAAAATAACAGAGTGGGTAAGCAGATGCTGATCTTGGCCATAGCCAAGTAGAAACGTGTGGATCTCAGTGTACTTGACCCGTGTGTCTCATGTCATATGTGTGGTATTGTAAAATTGTGAAGATGAGAAATGACTTATTGACCCAGAAATTTTAGGGGGGGGGGGTGTTCAACCACATTCAGTTCAGGACATGTCTACAAACAGATTTCTGTTTATTATGAGGGATCGCACCTAGTCCGTGCAAACCACACATTTCCTGTACATGGTACTTAAAATCTCCACCCTTGCTCTTTTCCAGTTCTTCGCATCAGCTATGTGAAGGCTCAAATATGGGTTTCCCAATCTGTAGGGAAAGACCAATGGTGATGGGCAAAACATTGCATCACACTCTTTGCACAGCTGCTGCTTTCCACACTTCTGGATCTATGCTGAAGGAGTATGGGAGTCACCAATGTGCCCCAACTACTTGCCTGGCTCATGGGGCCGTGGTCTGGTGATGTTTCTTGCCGGCAAAATGCAAGCATGTTCTTAAGGTCAGAGAGCTCACAATTAATACAATTATATTTTGGAAATAGACGAGGACAAGCACTGTCAAATAAAGAGTGCAAGAGGAAGAAACTGAGAAAGCACCCTAGCTGCCCTCATTTTCTTTCCCCCTTTTTAGACCAAGAGAAAGTAGAGTTCTTAAGGATGGGTTGGCAGAGTGATTTCAGTAAGGTAATGTAGAGAAATACATAATTGCAGGTTTGAAAAAGCTTTTCAGAGGATCACACTTCTCTGTATAATTATAACTGGAAGCCTCTTGAAAAATTCATTGGCTATTGATTATCATACCTTGTCACCTCCTGACTTAGTTTCTTTTTTTAGTGCATACAACAGTCTTAATCATATTGGAAAACAGCATTTATGTTACGATGTCTGGCACATACAACTTGTATATTAACTGTATTTTGTTTACTTTGTTCATAATAAACTTGTCTCTGTAGTCTTGCAATAGATGAATCTGCATGCTCTTAACTGGAACAGTAGTTACTGGATTTATAAAGAGCTTCCTTCTAGGGAGTCAGACCATTGATCCGTGTAAGCAAATATTGTCTAGTCTGGTAAGCAGCTTCATTCTTAGGTCTCAGTCATCAAATGAAGACCTTTTAACTTTAAGGAGCCAGGAAATGAATCTGGGATATTCTGTAAATTAAATATTATATCAGTTGATTATGGCCCATTCCTTAATATATTACATTATTAAGCATACCTCCTTCAGATTATTTTGCAAAGGTTTTGCATTATGATAGAGCTTCTCTTGTTTTAATAATTAAAAAAAATGTTCTCACACATACCTCGGTTGAGACTTATAACGTTATGACACCGTTACCACTGATTATGACGGATCTCTTATTTTCTATAAAAGGTCATAAATATATGGTACTTGAGAGGTTTTTTTTGATGAACCACTTAAAATGGTTTTATTTGTCTCTTTGGGGGTATTTAAAAGTCAGGTCAGCAAAATTTCATAATAAGAATGTAGTTTGTAACAGAATAACAGAATTGAGGAACTTGATGGTTATGCTCAAGTGACATATTGTAATTCCAAATGTATCAGGGTGGTTCGCAAATAAGTGTATAAACTTTTATATTCTACTGAGAGTGATTTCTCTTGGCAGTCACTGTTTCTTTAGTGGTTCTTTAGTTGGAGGAGTTAGGAACATTAACACACTTCCCTATTTTCTCCTTTAAACTGGTTTGGTGTCACTCCTTTCAACAGAGTTATTTCCCATTAAACTCTTAGGGATCACTCTATCAACTAGGGTTGCCAAGTGCCAGGTGGTGGCGGGCAAACCCCTGCCAATCTACCGGGCTGCCCACTGACCAGGTGAGGGTCGGCGGGCAATCAGTGCAACCGGCGACACGTCACTTCCGGTTCACATCCGCAAGTGCTGCATTGCAAAGGGCCGGTTTCCACTGAAACTCCTGGGAGTTGAGTGGAAAATGCCCCCTTGTGGTGCGTTTTACACCCGGAAGTGCCGCATCGCAACTGGGAGTTTGAGTGGAAACCGGCCCTTTGCAATGCAGCATTTCCTGGATGAAACCGGAAGTGATGAAGCACTTCCGGGCGCACGCGACCCCCCCCCCAACCTCTATTCTAAAAACCTCCCGTCGAAGAAGAAGAGGGACCTGGTAAGCCTACTATCACCCTTAGAACTATTTCCCTAGATAACTGGTTATGGATCCTTCCTGATCCAAAACCCATAACCCAAATGTGTTCCTTTTCACTCCAGAGGAGAATCCTCTACCAGACAGCTTGCAGCTCACACTGTCGTCTCCAAGCTCTGTTGGCTTCTCTCTCAGTCAACTGTTAGAAGTCTCCAATTGCCATTCTCAGAATCATGACTTCCTTGGTGTACAGATATAGACAGGAATTAAAACAATATGATAGTGAATTTGCCAATATACTTTAAAGAAATTAATGTTTCCAGCCAATTTAATAAAATTATTTATTCAAGTTATTCTGACTTCTTTGCCAACTGCTTTGTATCATATTCATACAAGAGGATACAAAATCTTATGGGAAAAATTAGCTACTTGTATGGGGATGTATGTAAAAAGCAGAAAGGAAAACCTCAGACCAGTGTTGCATGCTGATATGAAGAACATATTGCAGGAGGAAAAGGAAATTCTCATACAAATGACTGGTGCTTTTCTGTGAAGTTCTAAGGGGGGATGGTTAAGAAATGCTCAGGGATGGCACAGTCATGCTGCCTGCTGAGTGGTTTGCTGCCAAGCACAGCAAGCTGAAAGTGCCTTTTTCAAGAAAACCCCATGAAACTCTCCATTGAGTTCCATGGGGCTATTCCTGCCTTTTTGCAGACGTAATTTGGCACCTGCAAAAAGGGGCGATCCTGGGCTGAAGACAGCAAAGACAGAAATCTTATTTGTTAACTCAAAGAATATGACACCATTTACACGCCCAAAGCTCAGTCTTCGGAAGCATACTCTATTTCAAGTTCCATACTAATATAATTCTGTGTGTAACTACTAGATATTATATCAAATACCACTGATTTTATAGGCAGTTCTATATTATACCCCAACAAACACACTGATGATGAGCGCATTTCTATACCAATTATTCTACATATTTCATTTTGTATGTTATTCCAGAATTCTTTGACGACATTACATTCTCACCACATGTGAAAAAGGTTCCTATTTGCTGATCACAGTTCTCCAGCACTTATTTGACGTATTAGCACCCATTTTAAATAATCTTGTTGAAATATAATACATCTATAACTGAAGACTATTTTCTCTCATCTGCACATTTTTTGATAATTGTCTTACGTTTCTAAAAATGATAGGACAGCTGTAAAAATGTGGAGATCAGTGTGCAAACTTTCAAGTTCTCCAGAATTCTTATTTAGGCTAGATGATACAAAATGTTTTTGTTTTTTTTAAATGATGGGAAAGGAAAAAGTGTCAGTGGGCAAGTATATTTACATTGCTGTCTTTGGACCAATACAGCTGTAAACAACTTTTGTAAACAAGTCTGCATTCCAGACATCTTTTCTAGTTTAGTAATGCAGAGCCTTTTGAAGAAATGGCCTTGGCCAGGGATTTCCCTGGCATAGAATTTTGTACAGTTCTAGGAAGATTAAATACTGCTTGACCTGTCACTGCCTTGAGATTTTTCTTTCACACGTCATTGTCAGCATGCATTTATTGCAGTGTGAGTGCACGACTGAAAAATTGGAAGTCTTCTCTATCTATTGTCCAATGAAAACTGACAAGAAGGAGCTTATTAGTTTTGATAATGCCTCTGTTTTGTGAGCTGATGACATTTTATGAGACATGTTAGCCTTGATACTTATAAAAAAAGAAATGACATGAAATAGAGGCCGTGGTTATTAATTCTAACAATTTTTCCAGAACATGGTTAGTTGTTCTGAGTACAACTGTGTCATGTTATTTTATCTAGGTAACCATGTTCATAATATGGGCAGAAAGAGGGAGAGATCACAAATGGGAGATATGGAAATGTTCTAGATCAGTACCAAGTAGCATCAGTGGGAGAAGCCCTTTTATATATTTATATACCAATAGATAACCTTATCTTATTGTTCTCAGGAGATAAAAAGCATACAATTTAGATTTCAGATGGCCTGGGCATACTGCAGTCAATGTATTAATAGCATTTAGGTTTGAATCTACTCAAATACACTGTTCCTTTGTCTTTTCTGCCTAATACTTAAGTAACACCATAGCTTTGTTTTACTTTAACTACAACCACAAACAAAACTCAGCATTTGAAGTACAGCCTACTAGTAACCTCAACTTTGTGAGAAGAAAAACAAACTTTCACATTATTATTCATATGTCCTGTTTTCTATAAGGGTTCCATCTGTTAAACCATTTGATTCCATACAGCAATATTTTTAAGGATCTTCAATAGATCTTCTTGGGGGGGGGGGGCGTGGCGTGGTTGAGCCGGATGATGGCGGAGGATTTTCTTTCTAAACAAACTGTTAATCTAATGATACATGACATATCTTTTAATTTATCCACTTTTCTTTACTGGGAAAAGTTTTCTTCCAATATCTAGAAACACCATAATCTGAGAAGAAAGTACAATGAAATATACCGGTCGTTGTGAACATGCTTGAATAAATCCTGGTTTATAAGCTGCATGACACTTAGATCCTGGCCCCAATCAAGTATGATTAGCAATCTTTGTACCAAGTGAATTTGGCAAGTGACACTGTATTTAGGAAGCATAGGGTGTCTCAAATTGACGTAGCATGGATCTTATAGCTTTTGGATTTAGTTACAGGGGCATCAGTGTAAATCTTACCATTAGCTTGGCTGAGGCTGGAATTCAACAAAGAAGTGGGTTTAAAATTAATATCCCTTGCCTTGCAATGACCAAAAAGCAGACAAAGACTTAATGGTTTTTTTTCCCGTCTTTGTTTAATTTTTATAACAAAAGCTTTCTTCTTGTGTGTGTGTGTGTGGGGGGGATATTTCATCCTTTTTCTGACAAATTGCAAAAGTTGCCTTGACTGATCAGATAATTTTATCTTACAAGTCTAATTTTACTAGCAGTCTTTTAAAAAAAAGAAAAGAAAGAAAGAAAGGTTTTTGGAAGAGCACCTGCCATTCATATATCTTTAAATACTTTTGAGGTGAAGGAATTGAACTTGCTTGTACAACTAAGACTGCAGAAGCCAAATGTTGGATAAATAGTTTTAGAGAAACAAGTGTGAACCCACAAGGACTTGCAGAAGGCATCTTGATTTCCCTTCCCCCACTATTTCCTCTTTTCCTTTCCTGAAAGCTTCCATAGTCTCTCCCCTTTTCCTGCTTCCTTTTTTCCTACGAGCGTTGCCAGCCTCCAGGTGGGGCCTGGAAGTCTCCTGGAATCACAACAAATCTCCCAATTACGGAGATCAGTTCCCCCTTAGGGTTGCAAGCTCTGGGTTGGGAAATTCCTGGAGATTTGGAGGTGGAGCCTTGAGAAGGCAAGATTTGGGGAGGGAAGCTACCTCAGCAGAGTATAATGCCATAGAGTCCATCCTCCAAAGCAGCTATTCTCTGATCTCTGTCATCTGGAGAGCACTCGTAATTCCAGGTGATCGTTCACCCCCACCTGGAGGTTGACAACCCTAGTTCCCTGGGAGGAAATGGCTGTTTTCTAACAGTTAGAGCGGTTTCTCAGTGGAACAGGGTTCCTCGGGAGGCCATCTGTCAGCAATGATGATTCTTTGACCTTAGACAGATCATGACAGGGAGGGCATCTTGGCCATCTTCTGGGCATGGAGGTATGGGGGGGTGTCACTGGGGATGTGGGGGAGGTAGTTGTGAATTTCCTGCATTGTGCAGGGGGTTGGATTAAATGACCCTGGTGGTCCCTTCCAACTTTATGATTCTTTAATTCTGTTTTGGAGGGTGGAGGTCTCTCCCCTTCTCAAACACCACCCTCCTAAGGCTCCACCTCCAAATTTCTAGGAATTTCCTAACCTGGAGTTGGCAATCCTATCTCCTTTTCACCCAACAGCCAACTTATCCTTCTGTCTTAAGCTTTCCTTCTCCCACTCACCCCAGCTGCCTCTACCTAGGAAAACTGTGGCCTAGTTGTGTGGTACTGGCCACTGGGCCAGGCCCACTTGCATGATGGGGAACCCTCAAGGACTTGTGGGGTGGCACCTCACTTTCCCCTGTTCCCCTCTCCCCACACTATTTCCTTTCTTTCCTCTTGTCAACCCCCATATCCTCTCCCCTTTTCCTGCCTAATTCTCTCCTTCTCAGCCGTTCACCAGGCCTAGTTGAATCATGCAAGTTAGGTGGTATCAAGTCACCCAGAAGTTGCTTCGAGGCCCAGGGTTGCCAGCCTCCAGGTGGGACCTGGAGATCTCCTAGAATTTCAACTAAACTCCAAAGATCTGTCCCCCTGGAGAAAATGGCTGATATGGAGGGTGGACTCTATGGCATATTCAGCTGAGGCCTCCACCTCTCCAAACCTTGCTCACCTCAGACTCTACCACAAAAACTCCAGGAATTTCCCAACCAGAAGCTGACAACCCTAGTCAGGCCTGGCCCCAATGAGTCCTCCCTCAAAGTCCAGAATAGGCCTTGCAAGGACGTTGCCCTCTCCTCCTGCCTTTTTACTCAAAGAAAGCAAGCCTGGAATTCTGTGGTTACCTAGCATCTATTTGTCTGATATGAGATCAACGTTAGGGAAAGATGTTTGTTAAGGGAATTTTGTCTTATTGTGTCTTTTAATGTCTGAGAATATTGTAGAATTCTCAAAACAACTTTCCACTGATTCTCAAAACAATTCTCATTGGTTCTCATAACAACTGACCTCTGGAAGGGTATATAAAGGGATTTAGGATTGTAAGAGGGGATATTGTTTGCCAGGCATGCTTGCGTGCTGTCTGTCTGAGAATTATCCCTGGCATGACACATGGATGGGTATGTGATTTTATTGCCTTTTTTATTGTAATTGTTTACTGTATTTCAGATCTGTAGTAATTTGTTAGAATCTGTTAGATTTTTCCATGTAATCCAATTTTCATATATTCCATATATATTAGTGGGTTTGTTACTTTTTATTAGTAGTATTGAAGCATTGACACTAAAAAGGAATTCTAACACAATTCATGGTTGTGTCATTGCTTGAAGTGGCTGGTTAAGTAAGATAACATATTTTTTAGTGAAATACAAGATTTAGAAACACAGCCACGTATCACAGCAACTGATCTGCTTCCGGACCCTGCCCTCTCCTCCTGCCTTCTTACTAGGGTTGCCAACCTCAAGGTATTAGCTGGAGATCTCCTGCTATTACAACTTATCTCCAGCCAATAGCGGTTAGTTCACCTGGAGAAAATGGCCGCCTTGGCAATTGGACATGGCATTGAAGTCCCTCCCCTCCCAAAACCCCACCCTCCTCAGGCTCCACCCCAAAAATCTCCTGCTGGTGGCAAAGAGGGACCTGGCAACCCTACTTTTTACTCACTGTGGTTACCTAACATCACCCACTGAGGGAATCCATTGCTTAAAGCTATAGGTACTCCTTTTATCATTTTCAGATTGTTTAAACCTCCAGTGAATTTTTTCTTAGATTTCACATTTTTTGCAAACCTGGGGTCCTTTTCCGGTTTGTAGAAGGCTCTGTCTTGCCTGTTCACATCTCCAGTCACCTGATTTAAGTATCCTCAGATTTGGCTGACTTCGCTATAAGTATATAGATTTCCTCTGCATTATAGGGGACTAAAACAAAAGAGTTGACAAAGCAAAAGTGAAAAGACCCATGGTATCTTAAGATTACCTGACAATTGTGGTGTTAGCTTTTGTGAGCAACAATCTACTTCAGTGGACACATAAAGTGAACTGTGAAAATAAGAGTTCATTTTGTTTATCATGTAGTGTCCTTCACAAAAAACCAGAGCTTGCCCACCCCTCCCCCATCTCATTGTGCTGTCCTCACTTGCTTTCTGCATTTTAATTTTAGCCCAGCTTATGTCACTATTGGAATTGGGCTGGGGGGGGGAGAGATTCTTAAAACAAGTAAATACAGGGGCTAAGGAGGAGGACAGGGCATGGTTTACGTTTTCCATTTTGTTTTTAAAATTGCCCCACTCCACTTCAGATATGAATGGATGGACATGTGCCTAAAAATGTAGATTGCCCCCCAGTTATGTAGAGGCTGGCTATATTCTATTCTTAATCGAATAAATTAATGAGATGAATGTGTGCTTTACTGGGGCTATACAATTGAAAAATATTTTCCCCCGTAGAGATTGCATATAACTGCAAGAAACAGGTACAAAAAATGACTCTTTATTTCCCTGGTGTTCAGAAGGTGTATTAAAAATGAGCGTTGTATTTTTCATTCCAGTGTTCTGAGCCACAGAAACTGTTTAACATTGCAAATGAACTTCTTCATACTGAAGAGGCTTATGTTAAAAGACTTCATCTTCTAGATCAGGTAAGTGTGCCTCTACTGCATTCTGCCCTTTTTTAAACCTTCATATCCTGCCTTATTCCCAAAGTCTCATTTTTATCACCAGGTACACCAGCCTTTCAGACCAGTTTCCACCATACTGGTTGTTGCTGTCTTACCCAGAATTATTGCCTTTGTCAAAAATTATCACCTTCACCCAGCTCTTCATGAGATCTACGTTACCATAGCCACATGCATCACTTTTTGTAATTGCATCCTTTCCACACTAGTAGATTATATGACCAGCACACACTAATGATTCCTGGCCTTGATAAACTCATCCATCATTGAATGAATGAGTCTTCAGTGGTTTGCTGAAGTCCCTCAAATACTACTAAGAATGTGGGTCTTCACAAGAGCAACACAGTACAAGTGGTTTCTGAAATGAACAGTAAATGAGAGACTGTCTTTCCTTCTGTCTTTATTTCATTCCAAAATTATGTGATTCCTCCCCAGTTCCTTCATATCATTCATCCTGGGGGGATAGGCACATCTTGTGGCAGAAACTTTCACCTGATTATATGCAGAGCTTTGCAAATGATAATGAGTTTACCACCCTCAACTTGATTCAAAATGGGTCAGGAATTATAAGTATCATGGAAAATGTTTTCTAAAAAACCCCTAATTTTTTTGAGTTCTAAATGGACTCATAAAATTAGTTAGTTAAGTATTACTGTTAAACTGCGGCAATGAAACTTTAAATACAATTGGCATACTTCCTGTAGATTTAATGTTTATATCGAAAATGAATAGGTGGTGGTTCAAATAGTACAGGAGGCTACACAATTGTTATAATCACTTGAAAGATCCTCAATACAGGGAACCCCTTCATAGTAATAGTAAAGTTGTAAATTGATTGGACTCTTATTTGTCAATTTATTGATTTTTTTGCCTTTATCTGATTTGTTTCTTGTTTATTTTTATGGCCTGAGATAATAAAGTTAAATAAAGATAATAAAGTTTATAATAAATAAACTTGGCTATTTTAAAAATGATGTCTTTAAATGTTAAAGGTCTTAAATCTCCAAATAAACAGAGAAAGTATACTAGGCTTATGAAGAATGAACAAGTGGATCTGCTTTTCTTAAAAGAAATTCATTTGAGACAAACAGATAAAAAGCTGTTGGAGTATATTTAAGTATGGGCTTTGACTTTCAGTTAAAAGAAATGGAGTGGCAGTTATACTCTGCAATCCTTGTATAAATGTTGTCTCAGTTGAACAGGATGGTGAAAGAATCCACAACAGGCACAGGAAAATTTCTATATGGTATTGATGAGTAAGATTAGCACTTTTGCAGATGGCCATGTCCTTCTTGGTGGCAATTTTAATGGAGTGATGGAATCTAAAATGGATAGAATATCCACTTGTGCCGCAATGAGTGGCCCCAACATGGAGGCCTGGACGCTGGTCTCCCGGTGTTGCCATGGCAGCGCTGCCCTGGGATGCCAGCTAGGCCCTCTGCTGACATCCCACTGGCGTAAAGGCCCGCACTGGTGTTGCAGGCAGCGTGCCAGCATCCTGGGGGGGGGGGGGTTCCGGGGGCGGGGCTGCCTGTAGGCAGCTTCCTGTTCCCTTTCGCCCCAGGTATGCCACCAGGACGAACAGTGTTGCTGCGCCTGTTTTTTAGCAGGTGCAGCCTTGCTGTTTTCAATGGAAACTGGTTAGGCTGCCAACAGCTCAGGAATGAACTGATAGAGTATCTTTTAGTTACCATAATAAATGGAATACAGATTTACAGATAAATATCAGACCTGAGGAGTGGAAATGGTTATTGAATATTGCTTTGTCTATAATGTCCACAAGATTGAGAGAGTTGTTTTTTTTTGAGTGGTTGTTTCAGTGACATATTACTCCACATAGGCTGCCTCTGGGAATGTAAAAGATTGTTGTTGGAGATGTGGATCCATTTTGTGCCAATTTTGTTCCTAACTTTTAGAGTTGTGCAAAAATACAGAATGTTTGGGATTTTGTCATCCACATAACTAATGATGTGTTAAATATTGGTTCACCTCATGATCCAAAGGTTATATTGTTGGTTACATTAAAGATTATGTAATTTTGTCTTTGGACAAAAATTTGCGGCTGCCAAAATAATCCTTGCTGTTAGATGGAAAAAACCAGACCTTCCATCTCGAAGGATTGGTTGACTTCTGTTTGGGAGAATGTATTGCTTATTATATTACCTTATCACCAAAGAGCATTAAGAAACTCTTCTGATATTTAAATAAGTTTTTATGGAACATTGGGCTACTTTCATAATGTTCTGTAAAGAGGGAATTTCTTCTTATGTTTTCTGTGAGCTATTTAGAACAATCTATGTGGTATTGGTATTTATATTTTGAGGAATTACAGAATCACTGTTATTATAAACCATTGTACACTTATTAAATAGCAGGAAAAGCTATGAGATATTTTGGTATTTATGATGATAGGATAGGGTTGCCTGTTCTGGATTGGGAAATACCTGGAGATTTTGGGGATGGAGTCTGAGGAGGGCAGGGTTTGGGGAGAGGAGGGACTTTGATGGGTATACTGCCATAAAGTCCGCCTTCCAAAGTGGCCATTTTCTCCAGGTGAACTGATCCCTGTTGGAATAGCAGGAGATCTCCAGCCACCTCATGGAGGTTGGCAACCCTATGATAGGACCATGTTTTTTATTTATATGGACAAACTAATTAAGGTGCATAATTTATATTATAACTATATAGTTAGATGGTAAATTTTATTTATACACTGCGTGTCTCACTGAATTATGAATCAGGATATTCTTCATAGTCCATATATCTCACTGAATCAATGTTATGTATTACTCAAAGAGATCTGTATTGTGTATATATTTATGTTTCTAAATGAAAAAAACATTAATTACAAATGCTCTAACTTCTAACAAAATGTGGCATTATTTTATCTCAGATGGGAGATTCCTGAGAAATTCTCTTTTTGACATACTAGACAGAACCAAATGCCTTGATTACCCAACAGGACAGACCTTCACAACAATCTGAATTGTCAATAGTTGTCATACTTATTGAAACCAACATGTTCTAGGACAGTCTGTGTTCATTCCTGCATGTCATAACATAGCTGTCAACCCATACATTCCAGTCTTCTCAAGCACCTGTGCATGTGACATGAAACAGACTGAGCCTTTTCCTTTATGATTAAAACTTTCTTAGTCGAAGTGCTTCTGCCACTAGGAGCACAGATATGCTCAAAAACTTGATAATCCTCTGCAAAATACCCCCCCTCCTCAGAGTTGTTTAAAATCGCTCAAAAGATATTTCTCCAGCTTCATGACAACTGATGTGCCTTTGCCTATTCCTTCAGCTCATGCCCCATTAACTTTCATTCTTTTCAACTGTGTTGGGTGGGGGAAATGCTGGGGGCAAAGCTGCAACTACAGATAATTTCTAAATTATTTATATAATCAACTGTAGAATGTTAAATTTGCCAAGAGTATCCCTTTCTCAGGTTTTGATAGCACATTTCTTTCCCTCTCATCCTCAACCCTTCCATTTCTAAAATGGGGGTAAAACAAATCTCCCTTACTGAGGCATTGTTAAGATTATTAAGCGAATGTATGTAACTATCTTTAAAAGCTGTATAAATATATTGTTGTATAATTATTAGTTCCAACATAGCCTGCAAGAAAAAAAAATCATGAAATATTCCAGGATGTCTTCGTTAATTTGGAATCTTCACAGTTTCTGCATTAGATGTCTTCATTTTGAATTGGCTGAGTAGAATGAATGGAAGTTATTTTGGGACAATTGACTTCCTCCTTCCTTCCTCAGAACATTTATGAGGTCAAATTTGTCTAGTAGCTAATTCAGATGTCCCGTCCCTTAAAGTATATTGTGCAGTGCCTAATGTGGAAGTAGGAAGAAATTGATCCACATGGTATAGAATTTGTTTCTTGGCAGAAATCAATTTTTTATCTAGCAGAACATTATTTAGGAAAGGTGCTCACACATATCTAGAGACCATCACCTTTCATTTTTATTTATTTTTTGAGATGCAGTTTCCCTATTAAACAGTGAGTACTTTTTTATAATTAGGTGGAACATTAATTGCAAAGTATCATATTACTTCATTTGACTGAGGCATCCTTTGAACAAATTGAACATTCTCTTGAGTGCATCTTGGGAAAATATTCACACAATAAAGATCCTGAAATATCATCCAGCTAGGTTTGTATAAAAGACTTTTGTTTTGTTTTTTACCTTGAGGGTTTTTTTTGTGTGTGTGCAGGTTTTTTGCACTAAATTGTATGAAGCAGGGATTCCACCTGAAGTGGTAACAGGCATCTTTTCGAATATTTCTTCCATCTATCGTTTCCATGAACAGTTTCTCCTGCCTGAGCTCAAAACAAGGATTACAGATGAATGGTAGGTAAACCGTCTCTTTTAAGCATGCTCTAGCAATTGTAATGTCCAATTCTGTAGTATGACAGGTGTGCGCTTAATTGCACAGTAGGATGCATCTGTAGCTTTCTGGCAGAGGTATTAATGCTGGCACATTTGATTTTTGCCAGTTTCTCATGGGGTTGAACCAATGGCACATGGAGGAGCTGAAAAGCCCCTCCCCCAGCAGGACAGTGAAAACTCCTCCCCCAGCAGGACAATTACTTCCCTTGTTCTGCTCTGTCTGTGAACAGAGGGTGGGAACATTTACTATTATGGCAGAAGCGTGTTCTCTCTTGTCTTCAGTGCTGGGCACTTATGCTTGCAAATGGGGACATTCCCCTGACATTGAAATTAGTGGTGAAGCCTCTATTATTGCATGCACAACTTTGGATTTAAACCATGGTGATTTCTACATGGGGACAGGCTTGTATGTATTCCCTACTGCTGGTGTGGCTGCCAGTACAGAACAGCAGCAACATGAATTCCAAGGGGAGGCTTCCTTGAAGTTTCCCTGCTTTAATTTGCCGCCAGTGGCCATTTCCCCTTCCTCTGTCCACTGTTTTCCCCCCCAATTTTTTAAAACCAGCAATTGAATATTGTTATATCTATGTAATGTTATACCAATATGTGCAATAGGTTCTCAGCTTTTTTTTTTAAAGCAAGTCTCCAGGTCCCTCCTTGGTGGTGATTTGCCTTTCCCCTTATATCTTTGCAACGAGAGGGGCTAGAGGCTTTTTTTTTTTAAATGAAAGCTGGGAATTCAAAGAACTGTTATACATATTGCTATAATATTATATCAGTATAACAATACTCAATTTCCATTTAAAAAAACCTAGCCCCCCTTGCTGGCAGGGAGAGGAAATGACTGCTGCATGAAAGATGGCTGCTGTGTGGGTAAGAAAATCCTAACTTTCCCACCCATATAGCAGCCACCCAGGCTTTACTGAGATTTCCCCCAACATTTTGCAGCAAAGCAGATTTTAGAAAGATCAGATAAAAGCTGAAGAAACCCTGGGAGGTGCTTAAATGCACTGTAATAAGATAGGGAAGCAGGAAAACAACCTGCTTCCCAACAGCATTGAACCTGAGGCAGATAACATATGTGGAAATGGTCCATGGCTATGGCATAGAATTGGGCTTGGACGCAGAAAAAAACACGTGAAAGAGTAATTCTGACAAGAACTAAAGCATGTGTGTGTATCTGTTTAGATATGAATAATTTGAAATCACATGCTGTTCTGTTGCTGAGAAAAATCAGCATGATTTGTGCAAAGAAAAATACTAATGAAGTGAGAGGTGATGAAATAAACATTGGCTTGTGAAAAGCTTTGGTCGAAGCTCCTCTCCAAAGGCTCTTAAGAAAACATAGCTTTCACAGGATAAGAGGGCCTATTTAAGGAAGGAGACAAATGAGAATAAACAGACAATGGAAAGGTGTCCATGTCCACCTGTGCTCCTCCCATAATAATGTTTACTACTACTGAACTTTTGCATAAGGCGTGAACAAAGCAGTAGTTGATTGCAGATCACATCAAGGTGGAAATCCTGTGTCCAATTATCTGAAACACTGATGTGGGTTTTCTTGGGAAATGTTCTGATTCAAATTTAAATAAATAATTTAAAGATTTAAATAATGTTAGCAAAAGAAGGCAAATACCATATTTACTCCAATGCAAGACTAGGTTGTTTCCTAGGTATGTCATTAAAAAAAGGGGGAGGGGGGTTATCTTACATTCACTTGCAAGTTACAATTATGGTCAGTAAAAAATAGTGTATAATTTTTTTTACAGGGGTCATCTTACATTCAGGGTTACCTTCTTTTCGAGCTAATATGGTACACTGTGTGCAAGCTGGACCATATACAAGCACTGTGATTTGTCTGTGCTTCGTACCTTGTATTTAGCCCATCTAACATGATTATCTGCAGCTCAACAGCTTTAACAACTATAGACAGACAATATTTACTTATTTTCCATGGATTTTTCCATGTAAAACTTACCATTCTCGTTCTGGGAGAAGGGCATCTTGTCATTCGCGGGTATTACCATCACGTGCCCAGGGAGGCAGGACTAAAAATTTTCAACTTCCTGTCCCCTGGGCGGGAAACCCAGTTTCCGTCCTGCCTTGGTTAGGGTGGCAGTTTCGTTGTTGAACTCCGTCTGACTGTTCTAATTCTTTGTGTTTTTGTTGACTTTTACGTCTGTGTCTTGTCTGTAATGTGCCTCCCTCACTCCTATTTTTTATTTGCCGTTTGCAGGCTCCGGCCGCAAGCGTTCTTCCCCTCACTAGTCCTTTCTCTTTCACTTTGCCTCTCTGCCCCCACTTCGCCCCGCTGGGCAAGATGGCGGATGGCAGGAGAGACTCGGATTCGGACCTCCTCTCTGAGGAGGATCATGATTCGGCCCTCGTCGCCTCGACAGGGCAACGATCTAAGGGAAACGCCAACGACCGCAGTTGCGGCGCCGCAGCAACAGGCTCAGAGGGGCCAACCGCGCCGAAAAAGGTGCGCTCTCATGAGCCGCCTCAAAATGGCGTGAAAAGGACCGAGTGGCACGAAACGGCGACCGCAGCAGCCACGGCCATTGCAGCGCCTCAGGAAGAAGGCTCCTCTCTTATTCCCGAGACTCTTCATGGGGGTAATGTAATGCGCACTGAGGTAGAGTCTCCTCTATCTCGGCGGGAAATGTTTGATCTATTTAATGGTGTTCTAGATAAGCAAGCCCAAATGTTAACGGCCTTTAGAGTCTCCATTGTGCCCCTAGTACAGGGGGCAAGCCAGGGTACATCCACTGTTCCCCCTGACGTTCCCAACAGGGACAGGAGGACCAACCTACCACCCATTGGCGCACAAAGGCAGCCTTAAAAGCCCATCTGTCCTCACAAAACCTCCAGATCATGGAGGATGAGTCTGTAGTCTCTGACTCAGAAAGCAGAGAAGAGGGCGAATTTAATTCTGACGAAGAGAGTCCAATCCTTCTCGAGGAACAGCATCCCCGCTTGTTTTCTACTGAGGACTTCCAGGGTCTATTAAGCAAGGCCTTGGTAGCTCTTGACCTTAATGAGGATGCGGATTCTGTGACTGAACCCATTCCAAAATCTAGAAAGAAGGGGGCAAAAGAATTTTTTCTCAGTACAAAGCCTAAGGTCTGGGAAATCGCGTTCCCAGGATTTTTTGAGAACCAGGTACAAGCAGAGTTTGACAAACTCTTGGCCAATAGGCAGTTTCCCTCCAGCACGAAAAAGCTTTATACCATGGTTCCCCAGGCCATGTCTCTATTTCAGCTTCCTCTGATTGATGCACCAGTGGCAGCAGTGCATTTCCCAGATCTCCCCTCTGAGGATGGGATGGGGACCATTAGAGACCCTCTTGACAGGAAAGCGGAGATTCTATCTAAGAAGGTTCATGAAGCCTCCACTTTGGCCATCCAGGCCTCTGTGGCAACGTCCATCATGGCTAGAGCCTCCATTGTGTGGCTCAGAAAAATTATTCAAATTTATGCTGGGGAGAACCGCAAGGTTGCAGAGGGGCTCAACAGGCTACTTAAGGCATCTGCGTTCATGGCAGACGCCTCTCTTGATGCCATGTCCTTCGCTGCTCGCGCCACCTCCTCCAATGTAGCCATCAGAAGGGCGCTCTGGATCCGCTCCTGGCAGAATGAGTTTAAAACAAAGACACTTACCATGTCTTATCCTTTCACAGGAGGTAAGCTTTTTGGGGAAAGGTTAGAAAAGATCCTTGTAGAAAACAAGAATAAGAAAAAGGTCCTTCCAAAATCCTATAAAAAGGAAGGGAGACCTTTCTTGTCCTTCCCCAATTTTAGATCTGCTCATACCTTGGCACCTTTCAGACCAGATCAGCGAAGGGGTACCTGGAACAATCCGAGGGGTTCCTTTCGCAGGGGAGGCAACCAGTTTTTTTGTCCCCCCCAGGAACAACAACAGCAGTTCGCAGGTAACAGGGGAGACAAATTCTCCAAAACCCCAAAGCAGTGACGCCAAGTCACAGGAAGTGGGGGGCAGGCTCCTACAGTTCCATACACAGTGGGGAAGTTCCTACACAGACGCCTGGGTGTCTCAAGGGATATCTTCAGGCTACCGCATAGAATTCACCTGCTTCCCCAGAGACAAATTTGTAAATTCCCCAAGGTCATTACGCAGGGAAAAACACCAGAGAACCCTGGATGCCATATTCCACCTACTCCAGATACAGGCCATAGAGCCTGTATCTCTACCCGAGATGGGCAGCGGGGTTTATTAAATTTTCTTTGCAGTCCCCAAGAAAAATGGGGACTGGAGGGCTATCGTAGATCTGAAGCACCTCAACAAAATGGTCAAATACAGGAAGTTCCGGATGGAAACACTCCGGTCGATCATAGAAGCCCTGCAGGTAGATCAGTTCCTTATGTCCTTGGACTTGAAGGAGGCATACCTTCACGTCCCGATCCATCAGGCACACCGCAAATATCTCAGGTTTTGCTACGCAGGAAAACACTATAAATTCAGGGCTCTCCCCTTCGGCCTGGCTTCTGCCCCTCGCGTCTTCACCAAGATCCTGGTGATGCTGGTGGCGTTGCTTCGGCAGGAGGGGATTACCATATTCCCCTACCTGGACGACATTCTGATATGCTCCAAGTCCAGGGAGGAGGACTTGTCACACACGGACAAGGTAGTTCAAACGCTTTCCAACCACATTTTTTTAGTGAATCTTCAGAAGAGTCACCTGGTCCCAACCCAGAGGTTACAACATCTGGGGGTGATTCTGGACACTCACAAGAATCTAGTCTTTCTACCTCAGGACAAGATTACCAAAATCCAAAGCATGGTGCAGTCCACAATCAGATCCAGCCACGGCAGGATCATGTACTTAGCCAAATTGCTGGGAAAGATGGTGGCTTGCCTCAGCTCAGTTCCATGGGCCAGATAGCACTCGAGGTCTCTCCAGAGGCTCCTTAAGCCTTATCAAAACCTCATCACACAAAGCAGGGACAAATCCATCCCGCTCTCGCTAGAATTCCGTCACTCACTTCTTTGGTGGTGCAAACTCAGCAACCTCAACAAAGGTTTACACCTTGTCATAGAGGATTAGATCCAGGTCTACACGGACGCAAGTCTAGCAGGTTGGGGGGCCACATGTCAAACCCACATAGCTCAGGGCCAATGGTCAGCAAGAGAAAGAAGGTTACACATAACGTTTTGGAGTTAAGGGCCATTCGACTGACTCTACAACAGTTCCAGACCATACTGAGACACAGACACATTCTGGTTCGCACAGACAACGTCTCCGCCAAAACTTATATCAACAAGCAGGGGGGGTCGAGGTCTTCCAAACTCCAGCAGGAGGTGGAGATCATAATGTCATGGGCAGAGGTGAACTTACTATCTCTGGCAGCAGAACATTTCAGGGGCATTCTCAACCTACAGGCCGACTGGTTGAGTCGGCAGATCATAGACGAAGGGGAATGGTCTCTCAACAGGTCGGTTTTCGACCTGATAGTGGAAAGGTTTGGCCAGCCCAAGGTGGATCTGTTTGCCTCAGCGGGCAATCACCTACTTCCACAATTCCTAACGCGATACTTCCACCCGGAGGCGGAGGACATGGATGCCCTCCTGTCCCCATGGCCAAAGGAAGTGCTTTTTGCCTTTCCTCCCATTCTGATTTTGCCAAGGGTGATAAGAAAGATCAGGAAGGAGGGAGCACAAGTCATCCTCATTGCTCCATTGTGGCCAAGGAGACCTTGGTTCCCCTGCCTAAAGAGGCTGTCAGTTCAACCACCTTGGGAACTCCCAGCCGTACCAGACCTACTCCACCAGGAGCCCTTGTTTCACCCGGACCCTCAATGGCTTCGCTTAACTGCCTGGAAATTGGGCGGTCTGCTCTCTTAAGGAAGGGTTACAGCTCAGTGGTGGTGGATACCATGATAGAAGCTAGGAAGCCTTCTACAAGGAGGATCTATAACACCTCCTGGCGAGCTTTTGTCCTATGATGTAAACGTAAGCATATCGATCCACTCTCTCCAGGCATCCCCAAGGTCCTGGAGTTCCTCCAAGATGGAGTAGATCAGGGTCTCAAAGCCTCCACTCTACACAGGCAGATGGCGGCCATGTCCACCGTTCTATCATCCACTGAAGACATACCGCTTTCTAGGCATCTCCACATAATGACCTTCCTGAAAGGGATGACACAAACCAAACCTCCAGTAGTTTACCGCTTTCCCACGTGGCGGCTTAACATTGTTCTCACCACCTTGACACGAGCTCCCTTCGAGCCTATCAGGGACATCCCTTTGCAGTCTTTGAGGATGAAGACCATCTTCCTCACAGCGATAACCTCGGCTCGGCGAGTATCCAAGTTGAGGGCACTGTCAGTGCGTGATGGCTTCTGTACCTTTCACAGGGACAAAGTGGTCCTCAGACTGGACCCCACCTTCATTCCAAAGGTGAATTCCGTGTTTCATCGATCTCAGGAGATTCACCTTCCCTCCTTTTGTCCCAATCCGGTGCACCCGAAAGAGAAGGAGTGGCACCATCTAGACCTCAGATGACTTCTAAAGGTTTACCTCAGTCTCACGGAGTCTATTAGGCATTCAGATGCACTATTCATTTCCCTGACTAGCCCATCCAAGGGACAAAAAATGTCTAATTCTGCTATCAGTTATGCAGTAAGACAATGCATTACTGAAGCATACAGGGCTAGCAAAATTTCACCTCCTTTGGGCATCACTGCACACTCGGTGCGCAGTGCGGCTACATCATCGGCCTTTAATAGGCAAGCCTCGCTGGATGAAATTTGTAGAGCAGCTACCTGGTCTACTGCCAATACCTTCATAAAACACTATAAAATCGATTCCATGGCCTCTGCTGACGCAGCCTTCGGTAGAAGGGTCTTGCAGCACGTCTTGGATAGATCTTAGAACCCACCCAGATGAATAGCTCTTGGATATCCCGCAAATGACAAGATGCCCTTCTCCCAGAATGAGAATGGAGCCTTGTTTACTCACCGTGACGGCTCCTTCTGTTCTGGGACGAAGGGCATCTTGCCCGCCCAAGAAGTAATCATCCAAGACTTAGCGTGTCAGTTAGAGGGGTGTCAGTAAGTGGAATCTAAATTTAAGAAGCGTGTTACAGGATCCTACTTATGTCTGCCATCTTACCTGTTTCAAAAGAATATGTTGTTTTTTCCTGGTTTTTTTTTTGTGTGTGTGTTCATATAATGAGAGTTGATGTTTCTCCTGTAAGCACCTTGTTTTTGGTGCATGGTTGTCTTTTGCACTTACCTGTCTCCTTTAGCTCGGCGAGTATGAAAACTGGGTTTCCCGCCCAAGGGGACAGGAAGTTGAAAATTTTTAGTCCTGCCTCCCTGGGCACGTGATGGTAATACCCGCGAATGACAAGATGCCCTTCGTCCCAGAACAAAAGGAGCCATCACGGTGAGTAAACAAGGCTCCGTTTTCAGCCCTAGAAGTAAGCCCCACTGAACACAATGTGACTTACTTCTGAGTAGACATGATTAGGATTGTGATAAAAATTAAGTTGTGTGTGTAAAGTGCCGTCAATTCACAGCCAACTGATGGCAACCCCAGCAAGGGTCTTTCAAAGGAAGTGATTAAGCAGAGGTGGTTGGCCATTGCCTTTCTCTGCAGAGTCTTCCTTGGTGGTCTCTCTTCCAAGTACCAACCCTGCTTCGCTTCTGATATATGATATCAGGCTACATCGTGCTGCTTTCCCCTCTGGAAATTATGTTACAGCTGTTCTAAGCATATCAGTATTTGAAATATGCATATAAATCACAGATTGCTTTCAAATTCTTCCTTAATTTGATGCAAGTATAATTGTTTCTGTATGCTTAAAAGGCAATTATTTCAGTATTATGGCATGAAAATCCAGGCGTGTTCTTTAGTTTCTAATTAATAGCTTTTACCATATCTTTGCCTTTTAAAATGTATTTACTTTTTGTTCTTCAGGAATACAAACCCACGACTAGGGGATATCCTTCAAAAACTTGCTCCATTTCTGAAGATGTATGGAGAATATGTAAAGAATTTTGACAGAGCAATGGACATGGTAAATACATGGATGCAGAGATCTTCTCCGTTTAAAGAAGTTGTTCAGAATATTCAGGTACAAAAGATTATGAAATACTTGCAGTTCATAGCCAATTGACATTACACTTGAGGAGACAATGAAACCCGAAAAATGATCCCATCTTGTTAATACTAGTTAAAAATATCACCTTGAAGCATAGAATGGATGGTAACAAATGCTTTAAAATACTTTGCTGTTTTAATAGTTTAACCTTGATGAGATCCTTTTTAAATTATTATTGTTTACAGCTTTTGCCAGAACTAAAAGTGATCTTTTTAATGTTGATGAATCATGTCTATTCAGAAACTGAATGTACTTCTCATCCACCCCCCCCCCGCCAGGCACACTGGAATTTTTACCACTGCAGAGATACGAATCATAATTAAATGTACTATGCACTATAGTAGTCTAGTCTTGATGTCACCATGGCATGGATCCTGGTGGCCATATCAGCCATGTCAAGTAAGGGGCCATTTTTGAGTTAGGCTGAGTTGAAAGAAAGCCTCTTTTTTTGCAACTACATTAACTCTCTTCTCCAGCAACAATGTAGGGACCAGTAAAACCTGAGTTGGCAAGGGTCAGCTGAACTCTACTGAAAGTGAGAAGCATAATGTCTTTCACAACCTCCGCCTTCCCAACCAGCCTTACTTCTGTCTTGCTAGAATTTAGTTTCAATTTGTTCACTCGTAACCATTAAACCAGGCAGACAGAGTTTTAAGACGTCTACTGCATCACCAGGAGATTAGGATAAGGATATATATAGCTGTGTATCATCTGGATATTGAGGGTAGCCAACTCCAAAATTATGAATGATGTTGCCTATCTTTTATGAAGAGCATAAAAGATAGGATTGGCTCCAGTGTGACTCCACAGGATAGGTCCCGCACTGATGATAACTGATATCCAGTGGCAATTCTTTGGGTCTGGTCTGTGAGGAATGATTTGAATCAGTCCAACACTCAACCCCTGATGCCTACTTCTTTCTCCAGGCTCCTCAACAAAATGGCATGGTACATTGTGTCAAAACTAGTAGATAAATCCAGTAGGAGTAACGGGTAGGCCTGACCGTCTACATTTAGATGGTCATCAATTAAAGCCAGCAGCACCATCTCCATCCCACAGCCCAGTCTGAAACCAGACAGAAAGGAGTTGAAGAGTTATCCAAGAAGACCTAGAGTTGGTCTGCTTCTGCTCTCTCAATCACTTTCCTAGGTAGGGCGGATTAGAGACAGAGAGATAATTGGCTACATCATTTTTCTGTAGGGACAATTTTTACAGTAGCAAATGGATAACCACCTCTTTGAGTGGCTGAGGGAAGGTGCCATGAGTGAGTGATTAGTTTATAATAGATTCTAAGGATTCGTTGATGTGGTCTTTACATGATTTTAGAAGCCAGGATGGGCAGTGATCTAGGGCACAAGTAGCGGCTTTCACTGATTCCAGGAGTTTGTCAATATCTGTCATGGAAACTGGGTCAAAGTGGTTCACAAATAGAACAGGCAGTGCATTAGGCAGTTCTTCTGGTAGATCTGTGTAGCTGAAGCTTTTTAAGTTGCCATCTAGATGGACTGAGTCATCCGTGTAGCACGAAGTTACCTGTTATCCAGTTACATTGGATAAAAATCACATAAAAAGTGGATCCGTTCTCATGTGCCTACCTGTGGCATATCAAAATGGATTTCTTCATGTTATGGCTCACTAGAAAGGCAAAAATAATAAGCTACAACTGTCTAATATACTTTAGGTGACTATCTGGATTAGATAAAGCGCCATATGCCGTAAACCTTATAAAATGTGGTAAAAGTTGACTTTTTCTTTGATTTATGCCTTGTTAACACAAAAACAGTAATGGATAGAAGCAGTATTAGTATTAGTTATTGTAGGGGAATTTATGAACTTTCCAACAATGTTTTAAAATTTGAAATGAGTCACTTGTTTCATGAGAAAGGAAAAATTGGCTTCGGCCAGCTTGATGACATCAAAGAAAGCTTAAGCTACCAGTCAGAACAGGTTATCACATGAAAACATAATGCATAGACATACACTTTTTAGAAAAATGTAAAGAAGTTTTGCTACTTTACCTGATAACAGTATGTCAATATTTGGCTCTTGAGCTGTCAGGTGCACTTTGTTGCAGGATTGAATACTAGGTAGCAGTGATTGTATAAGATTATATTAGACTGTTTACATGAGACAATTAAAGCTTGAATGTGATTTAATATAAAACATTGAAGTGTGCATTATTTATTGTCAACTGAATGTTCTTATGAATTTATAATATAGTTATTTCTTGTTGAATTTTTCAAGAGTATTTGGTTCTTGATAATGAGGCAGGATTTCTGTACCATGGTTTCTGTTTAAACATACCGATTGCACTGATTGATGTCTGCTTATTTTAATTAATTTGTAATTAATTTGTAATGTTTGCTTGGAAAGTTATTCATACTTTAATTGAAGTTCATTTCCTGTAAAAAGAGAGATAGAAGAGGTTGGAGTTGGAGGCTCTCAAAGCATATAGAGCCAGGATTGAATTTCAGTATCAGTAATCATAATTTTGGACCTAGTTTCATTGTGACATAATGACATTTATCCACTGAGCAAAGTTTGAAGTCTACCCGCAGCCTTCCTCCAACTTAAGTGTTTTTTTTCTAGTGGAGGAAGGGGAGAGTCTAAGGAAGACTTTTCCAACTTAAGTGACTCTTCTTCCAACAGGAAGGGGAATGCTTTCACACCTTAAGAGTAATGAGATTTCCTCCAATTTAAGTGGCTGTTCCTCAGTGGTAGGGTACATGCCATTCTAAATATTCTATAGAATATTCTGCTTGAGTCTGTTCCTTATTAGTTGAACTTTTTACCATGCAATGGTCTCATCAACCATTTTTGATTTAAAAATTCAATACTGAAGCATGTTGATCTCCTTAGATAATTTATCAAAAATCTCATATGTTTCGCAGATTTAAAAGCAGGTGTTTACTTTATTAAATGGTTTAACATTTACTTTGTTTCACTCATCTTCACAATGATATACAGAAACAAGAAATATGCGGGAATCTGACATTACAGCATCATATGCTAGAACCCGTACAAAGAATTCCTCGCTATGAACTTCTCCTGAAAGACTACCTTAAAAAACTTCCTGAAGAGTCACCAGATAGGAAGGATGCTGAAAGTAAGTAAAAGTTTCATTCTCATGGTAACTTATTTTAATGACATTCAGAAATGAATAGAGACTGCCCATGAAATGGATCACAATTTTTAAAGCTTTTAAAAAAATGCTTTTTTCCCTTCGTTGCAATTTAATATAAACCTGTCTAATGTCTCAGTATCATTCAGTTCAGATTGTAAGCCTATGGATAGAGCTTTGCGATTGCTTTTCATTTGCAGCTGCCAATGCATTTCTAGTACATGTTCGTGTCATGGTCAAACATCTGCAGTGTTTTATGCTCATGGAGTAAAGACCCTGCCACCAATTAGCTAAACTGGCATGATGTATGGGATTTGCCCTGTGGAGTTCCACAACATTCAGTTTTATTTCCCATGCTGTTCAATATTTGTTTAAAGCCCTTAGAAGAGATCAGTCATAGTTCTGGAGTTAGATGTCATCAGTATATTTGATGACACCCAGCTCTATATTTATTTGTCTGGACCTCCTGACACTCATATAGTTATCCTGAGCTGTTACCTGGTTGCTGTGGTTAAATGGCAAAGGGTGAATAAATTAAAACTGAATCCTGGAGAGATAGAGGTGATGCTACTTAGGAAGGCTGAGGTAATGGAAGGCATCGTGCTTCCCACATTTTATGGGGCTTAGCTCACCCCTGGTGACTCAGTTTATTTATTTATTTATTTTTGTTGTTGTTGCCATTCACTCAAAGGGTCGTGTGGCAACTTACAGCAGTTAAACAGCATAATAATAAATAAATTAAAAACCCACAAAAATCAGATATGTACAAAATATTAAGGTATGTGACTCAGCACCATCTTGATAGCTGAATCAACCTGTTCCTTGACTTTTTTGCCCCGTATACCCCACTTATCAGAATCTTGTTATCTGGGCAATATTAAATGGAACACTCGTATATGCATGCTTGATCCTGACAAACACAGGAATGTTGTTCAGTGGTGCTCTGCTTACAAATGTGGCATTTGTGTGTAGCAGCATTTTTGCTCTCAAATTATATGCATCAAGGACATAAAACTACACTATTAAATGATAACAATCTTAAGAGTATGTAACTGTTGCCGTCTCCTTATTGCAGAATCCCTGGAACTCATTTCAACAGCAGCAAACCATTCAAATGCAGCCATCCGAAAGATGGTGAGTAGAAAACGTGCAACAGAGTCATAATCTGAGCCATTAACTGAGATCCTTATTTGGAGCAATGATTCTCTCATTACCATATAGTGCCTTAATGATAGTTTTCTTGCTGAACTGAAGTTTCAGATATAGATAAAGCTGAAGTATTTACCCACACACACTTCAGCTTTACCAATATCAGAAGGTTATTCTTCTTACCATTAATTATCAAATTATCTGTGTTGTGTTGAAGTTCATCTTTTGCTTTGATTAGTATTTTCTATGTATTCTAAAAATGCCTGTAAGAATTTTAGCAAACTTATAATTGACTGCTATTGTTCTTGCAAGTTGGGTCAGTTCAGACATTTAGTCCAGTGAAGTAGGTCAGAGAGTGTGCTGGTGCATTAAGTAAACAGTTGTCTGCCAGATTTTCATGTCATGCGCCTGCACGCCCTGGCACTGTGGCGCCCATCAGCACCCCTCTGCAAGCCGTCAGCCAACCACCTACCTCCATGGAGGGAGTGATTAGAGCAGCATTTGGGAAGGACTGTGTGTATCACATCTATAATATATTTATACATCTGAATGCAGGCTCACATAGTAACTTATATGCACTACGGTAGCTGGGCATATTTATGAGATGTGACTCCACTCCTTTTCATATGCAGGTACTTAAAGTTAGGTGATATGACTAAATCGGTCTTATAGTAAAGGTATTAGTGCCCCAAAATGTGAGCTGAATATATGTATTATCAAGGAGGCATCTACAAGGGTGTTTTGTTAATAACTTGGAGATATGAATAGAGAAGCTGGCACCAAAAGATGAAATACAGCAATAAAGAACATTTCAGGTAATTTCAATATGTTTTGATTATTAGGCTCTCCAGGGGAGTAAATTCCATTAAAATATAAAACCTGCTTCCAAAACATGTGAACTCAGTTTGTGAATCCTCTTTAATATGGGTCAGCAAAGAGAACCTCAGAAAAACCATCTTTTTGAGGAAGAACTACTATAATCCGTGATATTTGGTTTTCTGAGTTAGATCTAAACAACTAATTCAGAAAATTACATGTATCTGTTAGGACATATCAGGTGGTCTTTTTACCAACAGACAGCATCTGATATCTCTTGAGTCAACAGAAAATGACACTTCAAATATATGCAATGCCTTCAAAGTATTATGTAGAGATTTTCATCAAGAAAGTACCGGTATTTGAAATAGTAAATGACATTTTATCCCCTTAGATAGCAGTATGAAGAAAACCAGTTTTTATCGTAGTATATTAATGTGTTTAATTTTATCTCACTTATTTGTTTGAATTTGACTTATAGATTTATTAACAGTCCCCCTTGCCTCTTCTTAAGGTATTTCTCTAGCTTGGAAGGAAACAATTATATAGGCAGCATATTAAATTAAGTCACTCATTTCTTGGATGCTTTTTATGGGAAATAGTTTTGATTTTTCCCTGTGTCAGCTTGGCTCATAACTACATTTCAGGGCTGATTTTAATTTACCTATTGAGACATCATGAGACTAGTTCTTTTTTCTGTTTCGAAGCTCCATGCATCAACTGATAGTGAAATATTTTTACATGTTATTCCAGAAGACATCTATTTGTATGTAAAACTGAACAGAATTAAGTTTTGTGTTAATAAATATGTTTTTGAGAGGCTGCCTCTGTTTAACATGCAATTCATTGAGCGTCCAGAGTCATTCATTATCAGTGCACAAAATCAAGTTGGTAAAAGAAATCAATAGTGTTTTACAGGGACATTTTATAAGTTTGGTTTTTCGGTCTTTTATTAATGCCTTAGAGAAAGGCTACCTTTACAGATGACACAGTATTTGGGGGAAGCAATTGCAGCATATTTGCAAAAATTCTAGTCAGTGTACTTCTGCAAGTAAAACCAGTTGACAAAGAGAAACTAAAAAGTACTGAGAAAATACCTTAGGTTAGAATGAATTATAAACTAAATTCAAGTCTATGTGAAACTAGTAAATGATTGCATGGCCATTTCAGTTTGCTTTAGTAGAATATCTAAGATTTGCACAATAGTCCTGATACTTTAGCTAAAATTAGTTATAAATAAAATGACATGTTGTAACCACATATTGTCATTCCCATGGATTAAGGGAGGATAGCAAGAAGCTGAATGATTCAGAAGCAAAGGGGCAGTAGAGAACTGAACATGGGTGTTGAGTTTAGTTTATTGTTGTTACGGTCATAGACCAGCACATGTATAAAACACAATCTTAAACCGACTCCTATATAAAATACAGTCAACAATCCACGCTAAAAAAGTTACATAAATCACCATAAAAGTAAAGATTATGTACATCCATAACCAAACATGTACCTAGTTAAAGATAAAAACCTATACAACAAACCTGAGGCTGCAAAATAAATAAATTATGTAAACCTTCACTTCAGTGCATGATTTTACTTTGTGTAAAAAATTATTAGCCGTCCCTCTTTCTTACTAAGTCATTTCTTTTCTTAATTGCCAAGTGACAAAATTTTGCCATGGGTGTTTCATGTACTGATTCTCATACACACCCTTATTAATTCTTATGCACTGTTGTGACATTAAGCTTCATAATTTGTACATAAACTTCAATACAATACTTGTCTCCTGGACCTGCACCATCACCAACTGAATCTAAAGCAAACCATAAAGCAGAGGCACTGCTGATGGGCCTTAGGCTTGTTCCCAGCTGGCAATAGAAAAGAGCAAGAGTCCAGTAGCACCTTTAAAACTAACAAAATTTCTGGTAGGGTATAAACTTCTGTGAGTCACAGCTCACTTCTGATATCTGGTATCAGGTATCTACTGCTACAGACAGACCAACATGGCTACACATCGTGATCTATCCCAGCTGGCAGTTGGCATATAAGGAGGCAATGGGTCTAGCCAGTACCTGCCGGTGTCTCCCAGGCCCACATTGCCTGAATCCAAGCTCTTCCCCTACAGTGCCGCTAGCATTGCTGGGTCTTGGAAAGAGACAGTGGGTGGCATACCAGCTTGAGAAGATACATTTCTTTGAACCGACTCTGTGCCCTCTCATGTAATTGCCAGGTTAAGTTTCATGGAGTTCATTGGAATGAATTCACAGAGCTCAGCTGTTTATAGAGCAACCTCTGCTTATTCAGAACAAAGTATGAACATCAGATCTCCATGAAGTGTAAGGCACTTAGCTTTTATTGCAGTAGCCATGAGGTCTAAAAGTTCATTCTCTCTTCTTTGATTCCCAGGAATAAAGTCACTGCCTATTTTGTTGGAAGGCACACTGCTGAAAGCATTTTATGTTGTTTGAATACATTCTTCAGTAACAAATGCTGTTTGTTTTCATGCACACACCCCTCATATGCAGCTTATAATAGAAAAGGATTAACTGGATTTGTTAATAATAGACAGGGGCTAGCTGGTAGCTGAATTAGTTTTTTTTTAATGTTTGTAGGAAAAAATGCATAAGCTGTTAGAAGTATACGAACGACTCGGAGGAGAAGAGGATATTGTTAATCCAGCCAATGAATTGATTAAAGAAGGGCACATTCAGAAATTATCAGCAAAGAATGGCACAGCTCAAGACAGATATCTATTTCTGGTGAGTCATTTGATTTATTTTAAGTAAGGTGTAGACACATTGGCTTTGATTACACAGCCCAAATAATGCACTTTCAATCCACTTTCACTGCACCTTAACGATCGTTTGCAAGTGGATTTTGCCAGTTCACACAGTAAAATCCACCTTCAAAGTGCATTGAAAGTCGATTAAAAGTGCATTATTTGGGCTGTGTGAAAGTGCCCGTTGTTTTCTAGCTGGTTACAGTTCAAAGTTCTCTTGGGCAAAGTCCTCTGACAAAAACAGGTTCACCTACATTCTTCTGATGAAGCAGCTTTTTCGTGTTCTTCCTGTCACCTTGCTGATCTTTGAAATTGTGTGTATGTGAGTGCGGAGGGTTTAAAGCAAAATTGGTGTTTATGCTACCAAGTAATAAACAAACCCTATGTTAACCAGGTAGTTGCCACTAGTGATCTCAATTATTGTGAGTTGTTATGAACTGTCTAGGCTGAAGATCTGCAGTTGTTTGCCAAAGCTATTTTTTAATTTAAACGTATGCATTTCAAGTGTTCATATCCAGCCTACTAACTCATAGGATTCTTTAAGTGCCTTACAACAATTCTGAAGGTACAGTAAGACCAGAATAGGTATTTATTTTGGGTTCTTTTATCCTGCTTTCTCAGTGTGGACACAGTGCAGCTTTCAATATGACAAAACCCATCAAATAGAACAAGTCTCCCTGACATCTGAAGGGGAGGAGCTACAGATGGTAAAAGCTCCGCCTTCTGTGACAGCGGTCTCTTCCTGAAAGCAGCTTTCCGTTAAGCTTCCAGGGCTAAAGGGGAGGAGCAAAACAAGTGGTAGCCACTCTGCCTTTGATGGAAACAGTCTCTACCCAAGCATGTAACTAGATGTAACCATCTACTATGTTTTCATCCCACCCTTTCTCTGAGGTGCTCAGGGAAGTAGACATGGTTCTCCATTCTTCCAAGTATCCTTGCAATGATCTTATGAGGTAGGTTACGCTGAGAGACAGCAACAGGCTGAAAGCCACCCAGTGAGTTTCACCACTTAGGGGATTGGAACCAGCTTTCTGTACTGGTAATAAAATATACCAACTAAATAATGGCAGCTAAATGAATTAAGGAGAATCAGAAACTTGAATACCACCAAAGGCCAGCTAACTGATGTCTTCTCCTGGTGCCTAAAACTCAGTAATATGGCCTGCAACAGAGAATACCTTTACCTCTGGTAATCATTTACCTAACTTCTGAACTATGTGAGGAACAACATTTTGGAAATCTAAGAGTGCATCTAGCCATTAGTTCCTAACCTTTTGTGTTGTTCTCTGGGTTAGTGTACATACATAGTTCTTTTCTTTTGCAAGGCCACTACTGGCTTAACCAGATTCTCTCTATCCTCATAATTCTAAGTAGAGTACTGGAGAGGTTTCTGCTAGAAAACACTTCCGCGCTGTTTTTCTGATTTGGCTTAGATTGATCATGCACTAGTAGTGTTGTACGGTGTGAATGTTGGTTCCAAATCTTTCTCCACAATCACTTCTCTTTGTGCTGCTTGCTAATATCAAATTTCATTAGCTAGTGTGGTTAAAGAATGATTTTTGAATTGGTTTATCAGTTGTGTACACACTCATGTGAGTCGTGCTGATTGGGAGAGAAAGGCATACAGCAGTTTATGGCCATGAGCAAAAAATATGAACACAATCCTGGCTTAAGTAAATGTAGCCAGAAGATACAACTGAATGATACAATTGTGAAAAAAGACATAACAGCATCTTAGGTATTTGATAAGTGTGGGAACTAAAGAGGAGTAGCCACAGCCAGACATGTCCCTTTGTACCACCATTTTAAGTGTGCATGGAGAGTGATGTAAGGTAAGTACATAAGAACATAAGAAAGGTCATGCTGAATCAGACCAAGGCCCATCAAGTCCAGCAGTCTGTTCACACAGTGGCCAGCCAGGTGCCTCTAGGAAGCCGACAAACAAGTCAACTGCAGCAGCACCATCCTGCCTGTGTTCCAGAGCACCCAATACAATAGGCATGCTCCTCTGATCCTGGAGATAATAGGTATGCATCATGACTGGTACCCATTTTTACTTGTAGCCAAGTAGTATGGCAGTGCAGTTTTTTTTAATGCTTGTGAACTGTTCACTAAACCAAAAGTGCACCTAAACAAGTAAGATTTTTTTTTTTAAAGAGTTAAGGGTGCTTTTAACTAGATGTGGGACATACCCTTAAGGGTATTGGAAGATTGTGGATGACATATCTGCACTACTAAAGGAAGAAAAATGGACATTTTTTCCTCTGCTTTGGCTTCCAAACGGGAGCAGTGTTTGTGGAACAGCTACATGACACTGTGCTCTAAATGGCCTTTTGTTGTGTTTCCCAAGGCTCTGATCTGTTTTGGGAAGAGCACAGTCCAAGTGTGTTATCACACCATCTGGACAGGAAAGAGTGTGTTTCAAGTGTCCCACTCTGTTTTCCTGTTGTCAGACCCTCGTGGCCACCATTTTCACCACTGTGCCATGAAGGGGCTTTTTGTGAGCTTTTTACCAGGTAATTGCTATAGGGGTCTAACGCCTTCAAAAAGCTTTTGATAGTATGGTGGGGAAAATAGTGGCAGTGAGGGCCTGACAGAGGAAAGTTTTTGTATGGAAGTTCCACTGCCCATGTGCACACATTGCTATGTGCTCATGTGTACCTTTGCAGTGGGGTTAAAAGATGATAAAAAGCCCACGTGTACATTCACAATGGTGATAACTCTGAGAATGTTCTCTATGTGGAAGCGGTGAAGATGTGCAGAAGATAAAATGCTAGTGTGTCAGAAAAGCATGTAAAATTATTCTGTATGTGCTGAAATCTAGAGAGAAGTTGCAATTCATGGAAGGGTAAAATATTTTGGTTTTTTTCCCAGTCTCCCTACAAACTGTTTTAGTTTTAGAGAAAGTCTGACCCTGGTAAATTTCCCTCACCATTTGAAAAATAAAAAAGAATAGTACCAGCGACTTTCAACTTCTACCAGACTTGTAGAGCACTTGAAAAAATGAACCATATTGAACTGTTCGGTGTAACTGAATTTTATATTCTTGGTACTTTTATAAGTCATGCTGCTTTGTGGATAAATATTTAATGTATTTTCTGAACACCTCTCATTACTTGGATTTTCTGTCTGTTACAGTTTAACAGCATGGTGTTGTACTGTGTGCCCAAGCTGCGTTTGATAGGCCAGAAATTCAGTGTTCGAGAAAAGATTGATATTGCCGGGTTACAGGTTTGTTACTTGATCTCTTTTCCTTTTTGCTCATGTGCCTTTACTCCATGGATTTGTCAGTATTATCACAGATTATCCCTAGCTGAAAAACAAGCACTCTAAAGTATGTGAACAAGGTAAAACAAAGGTAACCTGGCAAGCAGAATGTACTGTTATTGTAGGCAGAACTGTGGGGAATAGAGGGAGTTTGACATGCCCTGCCAACAGTTTTTAGAAAGAAGAAGAGCTAAATCAAATTAAGCAGTTGCTTCATTGATAATGAAACTCCTTTGATGCCAGTGGGAAGGTACTGAGGGTTAATGCTGATTTAGGAGAGGCAGACCCATATACTTCTCCAGGCACAGGCAAGACATTAAAGTATCATTTAATTTAATTCTTGTTTATTTGAAATATTTGGAGTCTGCCTCTCAACAAAAGTGTCCAAGGAAATTCACATAGAACAATGGAATTAACGACACAGCCCCATATTAAAACCAGCAAAACCAGATTAAAAAAATTAAGAACAAGTTAAGAATATCAGCAGCATTGCATAGAACACAGACAGCAATCAATTAAAATTATAGCGTCAGCAGAAAGCAAACCAGTAAATGGGGACAACTGCTCAGTTAAAAGCTAGCTGAAGTATGAAGACTTGTCCTAATGCAACTGATGGTTCCGGGCACGTGGAAGTGGGGAGGGCATCCCCTGGTCATGAGGCAGCCACTGAAAAATCCCTGTTCCTCAGAGCTGTCTGTCTCATGCCAGAAGGTGGCCATGGAAGGGGCACATGAAAAAAGGGCCTGAAACTATTATTGTGGTTTCTGGGCAGTGTATAGGGGGCTCTTTTACGTACCCGTGCTGTAGGCCATATAGGGCTTTATGGGTCAAAACCAGCACCTCAAATTGGGACTGGAAACAGACAGAAGGACTTTCAGCACTGGTGTAATATGCTGCCTATAGTCCACCCCAGCTAGCAATTTTTGCACTTAATTCTAGACTAAGGCCATTTATGCAGCGTCAATTCTGCTTCTCACTCAAAGCTGATTTTTTTAATCTGACCTTTAAAATGACTATTCACAGTCCTGATGTAAGAGGAGAAAGTCAAACAAAATCTGCCCCCCAACTTGCCTGCTCTTTTTTTCCTCAGTTTGCATAGCCATTAGCAATAGTCGTTTGCATTGCTAAGCCATGGCTGGGATTCTGTATGCTTCCTTCAGTGAATGCTTCGATGTGGGGGCAGAGCAAATACAAAAGGTCGCCTTACAGGGGCTGTTAAGAAATGCGGACCAGGTATGTGCTGGCTTTGCAGTGACGTCTGGAATGACGGTTCAGCGTGAAGAAATTAAAAAAAATTGCGGGGCACTTCAGCCTGGAACGCGCAGCTAATTACCAAGCATAAACGGCCTTAGTGAAGTTTTCTTTCTTTTTTAAAAATGTTTTTATTTGCTTTTAAAGATATGGGGTACAGAAAAGAAAAAGGGAAAAGGGAAGAAAAGGGGATCCACCCTACTCATAACTCCAGAGGGAGAAATAAATGCTATTTACATTTTGTTTACATTCTTAACTTGTACTAGTATACTCTTGCTACAAGACTGTGTGCTAATCCTCATTTTATACTTAAATGCTTGATTTCCTATTAATTACCTTCAATATATTACTTAACATATCAGTGTTACTCAGAGAAAGAGGGATAGACAACTGAAACAGTAAAATCAAATCCATTTTTCGACTTGTTCTTATCTTATAACTATTTTGTTAAATAATACTTATATTTAATTTCCGATATATTCCGTCTTGTTTTTTCCTCTTAGTTCTGTCTTTCTTAATACTAATACTACCGTTGGCAAAAATTTCTAGGGGATTTTTCTCAGTAAACCTTGTTTCTTAGATACTCCTATTTAACATTTTGGGTCATGAATCTATAATATGGTTCCCAGCTGTTTTGGTGCTGTTCAGTTGTCTTACTGTTGATATAATCAGTCAGTTTGGCCATTGTTGCATAGTCGGCCAGTTTTTCCAACCAGTGAAGTTTTCTTAAGTTCCTAAGTATGTTTTCTCAGAAATGTCCCACCATTTTCAGAATGGATTATTTCCAGGTAAGAGAATGTAATATTACACCTTAAAGTACTTTGTACCTGAAATGTCAGTAGAATTGTTGTTTGGCAACTAGCACAAATGTTTTATCCCAGTAACTTAAATGTAGACCCTTAGTTTCTTTTCTCTTTTCAAGTAACCATTCCATTGTTTTTGTGCTGTTATTCATTTAGAAGGTGTGAAGTTTGTGTGGGAGTCATAAAAATGACTGAAATCCATGTTTTAAATTCAAAAATATTAAAATGGTTTTTCAGGTTCAAGAAATTGTCAAACAAAATGTGGCTCATACATTCTCAATAACAGGAAAAAAGAGGTCATTGGAACTGCAAGCAAGGTATAGTTTATTCGGCATATATGAGATTATTTTAAATAAGGGTTGACTCAGCCTTCCATCCTTCCGAGGTCGGTAAAATGAGCACCCAGCTTGCTGGGGGTAAAGGGAAGATGACTGGGGAAGGCAACGGCAAACCACCCCACAAACAAAGTCTGCCTAGAAAACGTCGGGATGTGACGTCTCCCCATGGGTCAGGAATGACCCGGTGCTTGCACAGGGGACCTTTACCTTTTTAACTCATTATAAGCAGTAGATACAAGCATTTGTTGTGCTATATGTGTGTGTGTGTAAAGTGCCGTCAAGTCGCAGCTGTCTTATGGCGACCCCTTGTGGTGTTTTCATGGCAAGAGACTAACAGAGGTGGTTTGCTAGTGCCTTCCTCTGCATAGCAACCCTGGACTTCCTTGGTGGTCTCCCATCCAAATACTAACCAGGGCTGACCCTGCTTAGCTTCTGAGATCTGAGAAGATCAGGCTAGCCTGGGCCATCCAGGTCAGGGCGTTGTGCTATATATTATTATTTTATATCGTTAAGCTAAAAAATAAAAGGGGAATGAAAAAAATATATAGTTGTGCTATATATTATTTTATATTGTTAAGCTAAAAAAAAGGGGAATGAAAAGCTTTGCTTTCAGTTATGCATGACTTTTTTATAAATTGCATGTCAGATTCTAGCAATAATCCATGAATTTCATAATTTATTTTAGAAATCAATGTAACGAGTAGGTGCTAGTTTTCTTATAAGATTGCAAATGTTGAAATTAAAATTGCTGCTAGATATATTGCAGTAAAATGTTTCTGTCTGTTTGGTGATTTGCTGAAGCAAACAAAGCAAATGTATCTCTCTATGTTCTGGCTTTTCAGGACAGAAGAGGAAAAGAAAGAATGGATTCAGGTTAGTATAATTATATTTTACTGGGCGCTTCTGTAATTCAGAAACATATTCAGTTTTCAGAGTTTTCTGTACTAATCAAACTGTATATTAGCAATGTACAGTTGGGCATGAATCAAAACCCAAACCAGAACTACCTGCCATTTTTACATGGCATTTTTAAAGTCTGCAAAAAACACAATATGGGCTTGGGACAATAGCATGGGCGAAGGAGGGATCCTGCCTCCCCTCCCACATCTTTTTCCAGAACCAAAATGGCTGGGGAGGAATAATTTGGCCATCTTTGGAGCTGCAGACGGGCAAATTACACAACCCCAACCATTTCGGCTCTGGAAAATGGTGCAGGAGGAAGGCGGGAGCTCCCCCCCCCCATGCCATTGACCCAGTCTTAATTGGATTCCTGGGTACTTAAAACTTGACCTTCCCTGAAGCTGCTGTGTGGCTGGAGGGAAAATGAGTTGGGTCCAGGGATCCAGACCCAACTTGTCAAAAAACAAACAAATACCATAATGTCTAATTTGGCCCTGTATCCCTTCATTGACAACATAAGATACTGGTTTTATAGACCCACCTAGTGTGAGCCTTGCTTAAAAATTCTTGATATTGTAGAAACAACACTCTTGAGGAATGAATATCTTCTGCCACTGATACTTTTCAAGATTATAAGTCTTTCTTTTGAACTAGCTTTGGTTTAACGTTGTAGACCATTGCTAATTATACACATTTTCTTCTGGTCATAACCTTCCAGGTCTTTCAAGCAACAATTGAAAAACATAAACAGAATAGTGAAACGTTTAGAGCTTTTAATAATTCTTTTTCTCAAGAAGATGAACATCTCCCAGATTCATCAGTAAGTGTTGAATAATCATTATTTTTATGGTTTTTTCAACCTCTGCTGTTGACAAATCCACATTTTCAGTTTTGGTATCAATTGTACTGGTATAAATTGTAGTGGTTAAGAACGGTGGACTCTAATCTGGAGAACCGGGTTTGATTCCCCACTCCTCCACATGTGCAGTGGATTCTAATCTGGTGAACCGGGTTGGTTTCCCCACTCCTACACATGAAGCCTGTCGGGTGACCTTGGGCTAGGCACAGTTCTCTCTGAACTCTCTCAGCCCCACCTACCTCACAAGGTATATGTTGTGGAGAGGGGAAGGGAAGGTGATTGTAAGCTGCTTTGAGACTCCTTAAAGGTAGAGGAAAGCGGGGTATAAAAACCAACTCTTCTTCTTCTCTTCTTTTGCTGATAAATTGGGCAACCAAGCACAGGTATTGGTCACAGTCTCTAATTTGAGAGCCACTGAGAGACAGCTGTGGTGTTGTGTTATACAGAGTTGATTGCCAGTTTTTAAGTATTTTAAATCTTCTGGTGGTCTTATTGGCAGACAAGCTAAGGTTGATGTGATATTGTGTAATACCTTGTATGTCCAGCATTGTCATTTGAACTCAGGGTCAAATCCTCACTTGGTTAAGAAGTTCATTTTATTCTTGGATAAGTTGTTATCTCTTAAGTAGACATATCTTACAGCGTATTTGTTGGGATAAATGCTGGTATGAGATCCTTGGTGGAAGGATGGCAACAATGTAATGATGTGTACAACATACAACGTATCATATGTAAGCTACTTGGAACAAACATATTATGAAGTTATTAGCAAATATTACATGTGTACGATAGCATACATTGTAAGTGAAATGTCTTTCAAAAATCTGATTTACCATTTCTTATCTCTAACAGTTCTACGATATATGCCAGCTTTCTGCAATTACACTGTATTCTGAGCATTAGTTACTGGGAGGGAAGGCGGCATGGTGTAGCCCAATCTTGTCAGTTCTTGGAAGCTATGAATAGTTAGTACTTAGATGGGAGATCACCAAGAAAGGTTCTGCAGAGGAAGGCAATGGAAAACCACCTCTGTTTCTCACTTGTCTCTAAAGCCCCTTGCTGGGGTCGCCATAAGTTGGTTGCAATTTGATGCCTCTTAGGTGCATAGTTAATTGACTGGCACAATCCTAGCAAAGCCACCCCACTATTGTACATCATTGGAGAGCTAGTGAGGGCCAGGACAGGTCTAGAAATTATTATGTTGTACTAACCCAGCAGATGTCAGACCCTTCTGAAAGGCTCCTTTGCCAGTGCAAGGGCTCATATGATCCAGCCATTAAGAAACTGTAGTTATAATCTCAAGAGTGTTGTTAAAATGCTCTCTTCTTGAATTAATATGATTGAGAATTCCTTGCCTTCCTGCTGAAGTGTTTTCTTATGGCTTTCCCCCCACCTAGATAGCAAGCACCAGTTCAGTGGAATCTATGCCAGGGACAGATGGCAGCAGCAGCACATCTGGAGGGGTAAGTAGTTACGAGATTATTGCCTCATTAAAACCAATGTGAAAATGTGTTGTTTTAAAGAGAGAAAGAAATATTGTTGCAGACCATGTCTAGTCATACACTAGTCTATGTAGTGATCGAATTTACAATTTAAAGGCATATATATTAGAGTGTTCAAGAATTGAAAATTTGTGGAAGTATCCTAAAAGTGTGCCACTTCACCAAAACACACACATACAATATCAGATACAGCTATTAATATGAAATATATAAAGGTAAAGGTAAAGGTTCCCTGTGCAAGCACCGGGTCATTCCTGACCCATGGGGTGACGTCACATCCCGACGTTTACTAGGCAGACTTTGTTTACGGGGTGGTTTGCCATTGCCTTCCCCAGCCATCTTCCCTTTACCCCCAGCAAGCTGGGTACTCATTTTACCGACCTCGGAAGGATGGAAGACTGAGTCAACCTTGAGCCGGCTACTTGAAACCAGCTTCCATCGGGACCGAACTCAGGTCATGAGCAGAGCTTGGACTGCAGTACTGCAGCTTACCACTCTGCGCCACTCTGAAATATATAGCTAATCTTTTATATTACCAGAGTACCACTGAGCATATAGGGTTGTCTCTCCTCGCCACTGTTGAACGTTAGCCAGTCCTTGTGTATCCTGAGTGAGGGGAAGGTCTTTCCTCTCTGCCTCTGTATGCATGAGACACAGGTGGGAGTGTGATATTGTCAAGGCACCAGGAAAAGAGCAACTGGCTGTGGAGAAAGGGGAACAAAATCAACATCTTCCCACTATGGGCAGCTTGCTCTTTTCCTGGGTGGTTGCTGTGGTGGTGATGGTTGTACTATGTCTTCTCTATGGCCAGCTGTCCCTTCTCCAGACAGCTGCCTGGGTGCTGGAGACTGTGGAGAATGGTGGGAGATTGCTGGAAAGGATAGACTCTTTATATCTGTCCCTGGCCAACAGCTTAGGGAAGCTTGCAGCTTACCTGCCCTCCAGTTCCTTCAGTGTTTCAGAGTAGCAACCATACGCCTTACCACGCAATAGTCTTACTCACTTTCTTGGAACATGGGATGGGTGCCAAATTGGGAAATGGGCTCACAGGAGCCATAGGTGTCATGTCAGAGAGCCAGATGTGGCTCCCAAACCACTGGATATCACTGTTTTAAGCTGTTCCTCATTCTGTTGGTTTAAATTTGTAGACTGAAATATTACAACATATATTCTCTCTTTGAGTTTTGCCCTGAAACCTTTAGTGAAAGGATAAAAGTTTTAATGTTACTTCCCTTGTGAATGTTAGGTCTGGTGCAGATTATATTGGCTGTATTTCTTTTGAATGCCCTTGGAAAAGAAAGTATTTTAAAGATTTCTATTGGTATATTAAAAGTACAAACAACTGAATAACAATAGAGATGGCTTACATAACCAACCCACATAACTGAAAAAAGGGAAAAAATGTATAAACTTACCAGGACAGATATCTGGATATAGTAATAGATTATAAAAAGGGGGTGGGGGGAGCCTTGAGCATGGGAGAACAATAAGAAAAAATAGTCAAATGGGCAAGAACAACATCAGAGAAATAAGGTAACTGATAAAAATAATAACAATGAATTATTGTTAGCTATTTAAGGCTGTAGGTCTCTAAAAGCCAATGCAAAAAGCAACAATTACTGCTGGGTGTATTCGTACCTGCACATCACTGAGCTTAAGGATAGATGGGAAGATAAGCTTGCTTGTTCTGGTTAGCTATAAACCTTAGCAGTTCTATTGGTTTTCTGACTGGTAGTAGGAAATCACAGTATTTTTTGCTGATGAATTTTTCAGTATCAGCCATGCAAAATAATTCAGAACCGTGCTGACCCACATTTCTTTTGGGGGCATTCAGACCCTTGATACTGATTGACAAAGCAGACAGTGCTTCTGGTTTTAAAATTAATTGGTAGAGGACAAGCCCCTCTCTTTATTTCAGTTCTACCATATCCAGTATTCCTGATAATTAGGGCTGTCGCTTGATTAAAGAAAGGTTGGTCAAGTACGCATATGAATTTTGATCAATTATTTTATCAACTGCTTGAACCTGCATATATTTTCATATGAATGAGAACGACTCTTCTGAAGAACATAGTGGGCTTTCTTTGTTTTTAGAAGATACACTCATATGTTAGATCAGGCACCATCTTGAAAGAGGCATTACTCCTATATCAGTGTGGAGGAATGTGTTTTCCAAGATGGCACCTATGATTCGATAACTACATCTGAGAGGTTTTTTTAAAAAAACTTGCTTCCTGATTAATCCTGGGAACCTTTTTAGCAAATCAACCTCTTTCAAAACAAGCTAGTCGATTATTTTAACTAGATGTTTCAGCCCCATATGGAGTTTAGCCCATGTTGTTCTCACAGTACCATACTAAAGCCGAAAACTGCAGCAGACAACTTGTATCTACTCCAGACGTCCTTACAGGTCATAGTTTTAATAAAACGTATGCGGAGAACTTGAAAAAATAAGCTATGCTGTATGTTACCTGCAGGATCTGCTGCCAGGATGATTTCCTAAGGGACTGTGTTGCTAAAGCTTTTAAAAATCTAAATGTATAGATGTGCCAAGAAAGCTGCACAGAAAGTGTCAACCGTTTTCTCATAAATGGAAATTCCTACAATGCCAAATGTGAATGATTAAATACTTTATCACAGAGTGTTTGGAAGCCATTAATTTAAAGAAAATATAATTAGTTTCTGTGATTGTATGGCCATTTATGCAGGAATATTTCCCTTGTGGTCACCCTGCTAACTGCTTTGGGGGCTTCCTTTTGATTATGAATGTCTTTCCTGACCATCAGAGGTCACCTCGCTGTCCCCGCGTGTTTCCGTGCGTTTTGCCCGTGCTGCATGGGAGCTAGCCTGTGCTGTTTCTCGGCTGTTGATGTGTTTGCAATTTACTAAGACTTGGCTGTGGGTGGTGGTGTGGGAAAGGGGGAGAATTGTGCCAAATGCAATGAGGAACCTTTGCTGAGCGCTTGGGCTACGGCTTCAACAATTGTTAAGATCTTACTTCTAAGAAGCAACTTTTTTTGTAAGCATCCCATGGTGTTTCTATTTATTTAGACATCTAAAATTAAATAAAACAGCAGCTTTTTACATTTTGAATTCATAGAAGCGTTTTTTAAAACCTTCATCTCCATTGTATGACCTCTGTAAAACTTCATTTAAAAAAGTACCCAGTTCTACGCATATCCATTCAATAAATATTGTGTGTGTCTTTAGTTTAGGGTTGCCAGGTCCCTCTTCACTACCGGCGAGAGGTTTTGGGGGCGGAGCCTGAGGAGGGTGGGGTTTGGGGAGGGGAGGGACTTCAATGCCATAGAGTCCAATTGCCAAAGTGGCCATTTTCTCCAGGTTAACTGATCTCTATTGGCTAGAGATCAGTTGTAATAGCAGGAGATCTCCTGCTAGTAGCTGGAGGTTTGCAACCCTATTTTAGTTGCAGCCTCTCTGCTGAAAATAATACTTAAAAAAAAAAACCACAGTAAAAGTATCAAAAGAAACTGAAGTTAAGGTTCATATTTCCACACTCTCGTTTATTTTAACATTTTGGACAAGAGCCCACAAATGGTAGCCATGAACCGTTCCCTCTAAAAACTTGTGTTAAAGTGCGGCCCTTTTTGCTTAAGGCTTATGCAGCTAAACCACTTGGTGGTAGTGTTAATTAGAAAACTGGAAGTTGACTGGCTTCCTCATTCTGTCCAGCCTTCTAAATAAATATTTAACAAATTGACATAAATAGCATTACTTGGAAAAACTATAAACCTTGTTGCTAAAATAGCCAAAATAGGGGGAAATGTAATGATACTAAAATATATTAACACATAACTGCTCAAAATGTTCGTTCAAAAAACAAAACAGTTTCTGTTGCTTTTATATGTGACTATCAGTACTTTTGTTAGAATTGGCCATCTTCAGTATCCTCTGTACAATCTTTACATATTGAGATATACGCATCATGCAAACATTCCCTGAAAAGTAAACTCGAAATTTGAAGCATTACATAGGTAAAATAAACTAAATAGGTTTCTGTGTAATCTCTGAATATATAATATGTAATATAAAAAGTTATATAATTTGTGTTATAACAAGTTGATAATATAACAAGCTGGGGACTCATGAGGGATGAGAGAAAAAAACCCTCTTAACCCTAGTGTTCTTCTATGGGATCCATTTCCCTCCCCTACTCTGTTTTATAATATATTTGAAGTGAGCTGTGACTTACGAAAGCTCATTTTGTTAGTCTTTAAGGTGCTACTGGACTCTTGCTCTTTTCCACTGCTACAGACAGACTAACATGGCTAGCCATCGTGATCTACTCTGTTTTGTTTTAGTGTGTGTGTTTTTAATTTGCTTTAACTGACTCTCAGCTGCCTAAGGCAAACAAGCATGGTAGCTCATCATTTTGCGCCTTTCCCCCTATGCTTTTAAAAATTAATATTTTAATATTTTTCTGCATACCTGGGAACTCCGCCGAAGTACAGAGAAACCTGTTTTCTCTTTCTGCTGCCCTGCTGATAAGTATTCTGTGGTGTTAGTTTAGTATTAAGGGAATAGATTGGGAGCTCAAGAGGAAACACAGTGAGGGATAAACATTTGAAAAATGTCCTTTTTTCCAGATTTTTCTTCCAAATAACTGTAAGCTGTTAAGGTCTTCAGCAAGCCAATTTTCCCTACTCATTCTTTTTTCTTCAGCGCCCCCCCCCCCCCGATGTACAAACTCTTGAACGTCCTGTAAAGAATACCAGTGCTTAGTCATGATCATTTTGCTGCAGAATAAGAGCAGGAAAGGTGATTCTTTTTAAAATAAAATTTACAAAGTCACATTTTTGTGCATTCCTGGGAAATTCAGGAATGTGGAAAAACCTCATTTGTAGGTGATCTTATTTCCCCACTAATAGAGAAACATTGTAAGGTATTCTGCCCAGTTTTTTGGGGGGTGCGGCACATGAAATTCTGCAGAGGAATTCTGCAGCAGCTAAGCAATTTTGCAGTAAACCTGTGACAGCTACTGTAGCATTTAGTTTGGGACAATAAAAGAGTAAAGCTGCAAATTGGTGGCACAGCTGTGATCTCCGACTAAACCTAAATGATCCAGCAACAAAATCCTCGATTGTGCTGGATCATCTCCTTGACTAGATTGATCTACAAAGCCTGAAATGAATGCCATTAATGGCGGCTCATTCAAGACACTTGTAACTATTAGTTTCCATAATAATCCCTATAATTTACAACTTCTACAAAGTGCCATACTGAAATGATCCCTGGGTGTGTGACTAATATATCCTTTCTGTAATGTGAGCATCAAGGAGTCTGTATGTAAATGTCTTAACAAATATATAATGAACTCCATAAAGTTTAATAACAAGCTATATCTGTACTTCATAAAAGATTAATATCTTGCTCTTGCTGGGCAAGAAAAGATGTTAATATGAATAATACAGCTTTCTCAAGAGGGCTCAGTGTTTAGTTATGGATGGTGCTACAGTTCTCTGCTTTGTTCATAGTGGATATTATTAAACAAATAAAATCATGATTGGTCCCATGGAGTTAGATCCAGATGAAGTTTTCTACTCATGCAAGTTTTCTTGGAGAGCCAGCATGGTGCAGTGGTTAAGAGTGGTGGTTTGGAGTGGTGAACTCTAATCTGGAGAACCGGGTTTGATTCCCCGCTCCTCTACATGAGTGGTGGATGCTAATCTGGTAAACTGGGTTGGTTTTCCCACATGAAGCCACATGGTTTCCTACACATGGTTTCCTACACATGGTTTCCTACACATGGTTTCCTACACATGAAGCCAGCTGGGTGACCTTGGGCAAGTTACAGCTGTCTTAGAGTGTTCTCAGCCCCACCTACCTCACAGGGTGTCTGTTGTGGGGAGGGGAAGGGAAGGTAATTGTAGGCCAGTTTGATTCTTTCTTAAGTGGTAGAGAAAGTCAGCATATAAAAACCAACTCTTCTACTCATAAAGGCACTGAAGCCCCAGGCCTGATCTAAGGAATACTCCTCCACCCTCTGATGCCTCAGGGTGCTCACCTAAGTTGTACTGTGTACCCCTCAAGCAACTTTTCCACACTGCTACTGCCACAAGGGGGTATCAGCTGCTTGGTTCCCCCTTATCCACCTAACCCTGATGGCTTCCAAGAGGCCATGCCACAGATACCCCAGGAAAACAGGATAGCCCTTTGTCCCAAAGATGGACCCATACCCCCTGTACAGGTGTGGATAACAATGCTTGATGCCTGGATGCTCAATATGTGCTTCTCATGTGTGCACAACACCTTACTTCACCAGTCACCTTGGCCTGAGCCCTCCTCAAGCACCAGGGTGCATTTCATCTTTCTGCCAAAGCATCTCAGACCATATAATCAGCATGCCTGACGCTACTGCCTTCAGATATTCCATGTTACATAGGGTTTGCCCAACTAAAAAAAATTCTGGTCATTTCTCCATGTCATTTTCCCCCAGGTGGATTAGAATGATGTGAGGCATGGGAGAGGCCTTCAAGTGTTGCAGGGCTGGTTCCATAGCATGCCTCTCTGTCCCAGCCATGTGGTCTGGTCATAGTCACTCACGCCCAGTTGTTACTTTAAGCCTCCATTGACTGCCCTGCAGCTGACCCAGAAGACAATGCTGTGGCTGCAGATGATGACCTGCTTCCTCATGCCCTGTCCTGCCACACCTGTAAAGACTAGACTGAGCAAAGCTCTGAGGGAATGGTGTAGTTGATCAAACTGGCAGTATTCCCTACCATGTCCTTTGGGATTGTTCCTAGCAGTGAGGCCTTCTGGTTCTCTAGTGGAAGGGAAGGGGCCTGCTACTCTGTCTTCCTTGACCTTTATCTACCTTTCTCTGCACAATATTCTCCAAACCAACAACCAACTTCAAATTACTTGCCATTCTATGCACTCTGGGGCCAACTGCCGGAGTCCCAAAACCATGTGTTAAACCTTCCACCAAATAACATGTGTCTGGTCTAAGGGGGGTGGTGGTGGTAGGTAGTCACCAGGTGCCTTAGCTCTGGCAGCTTAATTGGACTGTTCACCTTTGGTAGGAATGTTTCTTGTTTTGCTGCCTGGCTGGCCATTCCTTGTTGTTGCGACTAGCCCCTCCCCCCACTCCCACTAGGACCTGTCTCTGCAGAAGCAACAGGGTGGTTCCACACCATCCTGCAGGAGGAGCCTGCAGGCTCCCCTGATGTGCGCACAGGCAATATGCCCATGATGTACCATGTGCAGAATATGGTAGGGGTTCAGATGTCCCAACACTGTATGAATCGCAAAGTTTGCCAATTGTGTTAACGTACTTACACTCTTCTGTGCAGTTCACCACTACATTGCCCTGTTGAGTCCCATCTTGCATCATGCTATATGTACCCTTCAGGCCCTCCATACTTGATGGGTTGTGTCTGGCATCACACAATACATTCTGTACAGTCCTGTGTGCACTTGGCATTCAAGAAGATCTATGTATTCTGCAATATTGTACACAAGCTCAATGACTGTTGATAGCCTGTTGGGCCAAGGTGCACTGCGCCCCCTCTGCTAGCCCCTGCCCTACTGGGAATGCCAGCTGTACATTACACCAATGTGGCCTGCTTGGCAGTTTTCCTCCAAGTGCCACCCACCTCCCCGGATTGCCGCTGAGTGGCACCAGCCTCCCTGATGTCGGTGCCTGCAGGGTGCCTCCCAGCCCTCCTTGGCTGCCACCTCCTTTATTGGTCCTTTAGGGGACCCTTGAAGCCAACCCAGGTGTCTCAGGTGGTTTACTGTGTTTGGAGGGGGATGTACCTATTTCTGGCGACAAGGTGCTGGAGTATAGCCTGTTCTTGCACTGAGGCACTCCTGTCTACTGGAGGCTCACACTCACAGAGGTCTCTTTACTATCTATTTACTAGCCTTGGGGATGGAGGTCTGTTGCACTGCACTCAGTTCAGGAGTCCAGGGCAGGGATTTCTAGCCAGAGGAGACTCCAGTGCTCTTAAGCCTAAAGGAGGATTGGCATGACTCCAGGAGAGGGAATCACCAGGAAAGGGAGAGCAGCCATTGTGAGGAGTCCGCACAGTGGCTGCTCTCCCCCTCCTGATGACTTGCCACTAGGCTTCCTTTCCAAATGGTTCAAAGAGGTGGGTAGGGCAGACTCTGGCTCCTTTATGTTCTTCCCCCCACCCTCAATGCTGCACAGAAGCTGGGTGTGGTCATGCTGTGCTGGCCCTCCTGCAGCTGTGGCAAGCTCTGTCTCTTCCCCCACACCCCCTTCCCCTTGCAACCCACTGATCTCCCTGGAATCCCTCTACTGGGGGATTAGTTGAAAACTTAGTCTGGATCCATCCCACACCTTGCTGTGGGAACCATCCCACACAGTGTCTGAATTAAAGACTTCCAGTGTTAAATGAAGCTTCTCTGTGGAGGAGGGAAAACTACAGTTATAGTCTCATTCAGAAACTGACAGTGCTGAATGCAATGAGAACTTGGAGCAGTTAAGGAAATGCTCGAGCTGTTTCTGACAATGGCCCATGTCCTCTGAGTGTGATCTTTGCTGCACTTTGAGCACCCTTTAATCCTTCAAGTAAAGAAGTTTATTTCAGATCAGAATGCAAATGCTCCATCTCTTATTAGGACAGAAAGTGGGGCCTTCAGGAGAAGGAGGTAGCTCACATATCAGGAACAGCTGAGACACCTTGAGAATGTAAATTGACTTTTAAAATTTTCTGTGCTACTAGGGAGCCTTTTAGCAAGTTCAGCTGTTGTTACAGGCTGTTTAATAGCTGTCTTGCTTCCCTTCCAAATGTCAAGGATCATTTGGCTATGAAAGTTTTTATGGGCCGAAGTTTATGGGCAGATCTTGGGTCAAGGTGTATCTGGCAATTTTCATGAACCTCTGCTATTTGCATGTGTTAAACCTCTGTCCTACGGAGGCCAGACTTTTTTAAAAAATAACAATGACAAGGCTCAAGTTGCCCTTTACTGATTTGCGGTAATTTGGTTTAACCTTATTTTATTTTATTTCTTCTTCCAGCCTGAGTGTTGCAGGAAATCTTCCAAATCGAAGAGAGACAAGGAGAAGCAAGCTTGCAAAAGCTGCAGTGAAAGCTTTAATTCTATTACCAAAAGACGTCACCATTGCAAACAGTGTGGGGCAGTGAGTATTAGGGTGAAAGCTCAGTCTTTTCTGAATCATTGTAGGATATTTGGAAAAAATTAGGTTTCCTCTACAAACTTTTGACAAGAAGATATTACCTTTTTAAGTGAGACAGGTCCAAGTATGTATATCAGCATATTCCCCCATCTCCTGCAATTTGGCTTGGTTCATCTGCTTTTGTGCTATATGAATGGGCCCAGGGACTCCTCAGATTCACATTCCGCTCCCCTTCAAGTCATATGCCAGTTATTTGCTTCCTGGTTTCCAGCAAACCAGTTATTTGTTTCCTCATTTCCAGCAAACCATAGCTTGTCATTACATAAAAAATGGCAAACTGGTTTTTGCTTGGGGATGTTCGTTAATCTATTAACTAATGACTACATGAAACAAAAAAGTCCCATTCATTACTGCTGTAATAACAAAAATTAATAGGAAAATGAGCACCATTCCTTGTTCTGCTGTTTGGCTTTCTGTTAGTTCAAGGTGTGGCCAGACTTTGAGGGAGAGACAGCAGACAATGAAATAGACAGAAAATCTTTCCAGGCATCATAGTCAAACTGATATTGCAACAGAAGAGCATTACCTTGCTGAATTTATTAATGTATGTATGTACGTATGTATGCATTTCCTTTATAGACACCTTTGTTACTGAGACTCAAGGCAGATTACAGAATATTCTTCTCACCACCTAATTTCCACCCTCAGTGACAGCTTAGGAAGTGTTTTCTTGCTTCTGTATAAGCAGTACTGTCAGTTTTCCTAAGCTGTTCTCAGATTCTCCTCCATTCCTTTTCCCTTAGCTACACACCACAGTCAGTAACAAGCAGAGAACAGAGTTAAATTAACTTAATTCTTAGGGGAAGGGAGGAAACACATACCAGTGTCTCAGAGTAAGCAGAGGCCGTGGTTGGTGTCTGCATGCCCACAAACTGTCCTCCTCTTCTATTTTGATCATGTTGGACATCTTCACTTATTTTCTGCACTTGAAAGACAGTAGATTATTTATCCTTCTATTAAAATCCACTGTGCTTCTTTAGCCTCCCAGTTGCCACCCAGATAATGAAATTTCTCTCAGCCAGTTCTCCAAAGAGATGATAAAGATGGCTTTACGTGTACATGTGTCATGTCATCTATATAGAGAGATATTTATTTGCTAGTGAACAAGCATGCTTAATGCCAGTATTCACGTTCATTTATTTTTGCAAGGTAATGATATTCTGCTGGTTTCTCTGAAATCACAATCAACTTTTATTTCTTTGCCTTCGTTCCTGATGCTACTAGTGCATCCAAACTAGCAGGAGCAGCATAGTTGGCATACTTAGCATCCTGCCACAACAACATGCCTCAGTGGAAATACTGAGACCAGTGTGGTGTAGTGGTTAAGAGCGGGGGTTTGGTGGTTTGGAGTGGTGGAGTCTGATCTGGAGAACTGGGTTTGATTCCCCACTCTTGCACATGAGTGGCGGAGGCTAATCTGGTGAACTGGTTTGTTTCCCCACTCCTACACAGCTGGGGGACCTTGGACAAGTTACAGCTCTGTTAGAGCTCTCTCAGCCCCATCTACCTCACAGGGTATCTGTTGTGGGGAGGAGAAGGGGAGGTGATTGTAAGCCAGTTTGAGTCTCCCTTAAGCCGGTTTGAGTCTCCCTTAAGGGGTAGAGGAAGTCGACATATAAAAAACCAACTCTTCTCTTTACTTCTGATTTTGAGGTATTATTCACCTGCCTGTGTGCAAGTGTTATTCTTTATGTACATGCACTTTCATTCACTCTGTTTCCCTCAATGGTGAAGCCTTTGTTACTTTGGATAAAATGATTTGCTATGAACGACTGTAGCTATATTGGTCCCACATAATGACCATCAAATAAGTATTGATGCATTTATAGCAACAACGTCAGCATAACCAAATGGCAGAATTGCTGAACTGGTGGTGTGTGTGTGTTTGTGAGGTTATGAATATAAATATATGAATATGATTGATTGAACGTGATGTCGTTTCCAAAGTACCAAGAAGCACCCTTTCATAAAATGGGCTATTTTAAATTTATATTTGAATGAGCTTCCAAGAAACTTAATAAATATTTAATCCACTGTAATCAGAAAGCTTTTCATAATTGAACAGAAAAGCAAGTCCATATGGGTGTGAGTCTCTTTTTCAATAAGCAGAAGCTTAGAAAATAGAAAACAGCAAAATTATTCCCTGATTCCTGGCTTGGTGGGGAAAGCAGGAGGGAAAGTAATGTCTTGGGTACCAGTCCTGAAATTCTTATGCCTCTATTGTATTATTGTGTTCCATTCTATTCTGTTGTATTCTGTTGTATAATGCCACTATTGTAACATTAAGGGTTTGGGTTTCAATTATGACTTAGGAATGAACAATTCTCTTTCTGATACAGGTTATCTGTGCAAAATGCTCAGAGTTTAAGCCACTTGCTGATAACAGCCGTCACAACCGGGTGTGTAAAGACTGCTTTCAGCTACTGTCAGCCACCCCATACAACTTGGGCAACGAAGCTGCAGGGGAACAAAAGAAAAAGACTATTACAGAGGTAGATTTGTCTTGTCAGTCAACTTCAAACATGCTGGCTACCTCAGCAAAAGCATGGTTAAAGTCCACACATATGAATGTAAATAACCCCATGCAAAAGTTCATGGGAATCTAGCCCTGTTCAGAATTCTTTCAAGTTTACATTAGAAAGGGGTGCTTTTTGACTTAACAAACCCACGTAGCATAACCATTTCATCATTTGACCATCATATAGCCTTTATTTTAATTCATCTTTTTGTTTTCCCACAAGAAGCAAAGCTGCAGTCCAACTTTACAGCTTTTCCTCCACAATATCATGAAACACCTTTTGTTTTCCATTCCTACTGCCAAAATTAGCTCTATGCCATTCTTGATTACTGATTCCCTGCTTCTGCTCAGACTCTCACATTCAAAGCATTCATCAGTCATGTCCACTTGCCAGATCAAACCTCCCGTCACGTCTCTAAAATGACCTGCTTACAATGGAGAAAGTGTGGAGGCCACAATAACTTAGAATTTGGGATATCTATGAACAAAATGCTTTGGTTATGCTGATCACTAAGTGGCTCTAATTGGGCTTTGTTGAGCTCTTCCACCCTGAAATATACTTCTTATAATTCTGCAGATAGTTATTGTAGCATTCCATCGTAGTCTTCAGAAAACCAGTACAGTAAAACTATCCTCTGTAACTGTGAAAACCGTTGCACAAAACCAGAAGGACTTTTTAAAAATAATCTTAAAAGCCAATAAGTGCTTAGCTACACAGTGAAATGTGACCCAGGGCTTTACTTCACAGAGTGGATTACATACTGTTCAAATTTAGGAGAAAGGGAATACTTATCTTTGTTAGGGTTAGCACATCGCTATGTCTTTGAGTTTCATGTGAAATGCACAAGGGAGCTGCACAAATGAAGCCTAATCTGGGCTGTGGGTCCTTTTCTAGGAGGTAATTGATTGGAATCTATGGGTTTAAATCCTAGCAAATGTCTCTAGGGCGAGTGCTGCAAGGGGAATTTTTGTAGTGTTTTCCTGAAATTAGTTTTGCATGAACTCAAAAACATCCGGAGGTTTACCAAGTTTCTAATCTATTAGAGCTTTTCTGGAGATTTGTTATACAAAAGCCTAATGCAAATAGGGCCAATATTTCTATTCATTGTAGTTTTTCCAAATTTTGGTTCTATTTTTCTTGGGAATTATTGATTTAGCTCCGTCCCTTCTTAGCTGCATATTACCAGCAAGGATTTTTCACTGTACTATTGAAAGGTGGAAGTGAAATCTTGAGTCCCATGAAAACAAGTGAAGACTCACTAATTTTAGTGGGGGATGGATGAAACCTCTAATATTTGTAAGGGCATTTCTGCAGAAAGGTATTTTTCAATCTCAGATGCATTCAGTCAGCCCATCTTTGGATTTTAAGACTAGGGATGAAGCTTATGTATTAAATTTACTAATCAAGATTTGACCATTTGTAAAGATTTTAGTGATTATGCGTCTGGACAGAATTCGTTTTGACAATTGGGAGCTGTTGGAAAACTTCCATTCTTTCAGTTATTTTGGTGACTTATAATATGTTTTCATCTTTCCAAGCAGCAAAAGGAGCAATATGGGGAAGAGTAACTTCAGTATGTTTCTGACGGGGTCATTGTCCACCCAAAACAATTAACCCAACTTCCAGCCAAACAGTATTGTTTCTATTGGCATTTCTATATACAACTAGATTAAATTTCTACCAAACATTACACTTTCCTGACCTCCTCAGGCAGGCCATTCCACATGGCAGGAGCCACAGTGGAGAGAGCACGTGTACGGGAGTTGTTGATTTTGCCCATTTGCAGGTTGGCAACCACAGAAACCCCTGCTGACATGACTGGAATTGTCAGGGCAGAACATAGGGAGAGAGACGATCCCATAAATAAGAGGGGCCAAGACCATGAAGGGCTTTATATGTGATAGCCAATACCTTATACTGAGCTCAGTAACAAATGGATGACCAATGGAGGGTCTGTAGAATGGGAGTAATATGCTCCGTCTAGCTCTCACTAATAGTCAAGCTGCAGCATTCTGGACCAGCTGGAGTTTCTGAGTTGATTTTGAGGGGAGACCAATGTACAGTGTATTACAATAGTCTAGTCTCAATGTTACTGTGGTGTGGATCCAGGTGGCCAGGTCAGGCATATCAAGGTAAGGGGCCATCTTATTGGCTAGGCTGAGTTGGAAGAAAGCTTTTTTTTGCATCTGCATTAACTTATTTCTCCAATAATAAAGCTAGATCCAGTATAACCCCAAGGTTTTTACCTGAATTAGCAAGGGTCAGTCAAACTCCATCAAAAGTGGGGAGAACAATGTCCTTCAAGACCTTCCCAACCAGCATTACTTCTGTCTTTTCAGGGTTTAGTTCCAATTTGTTCACTTTTAGCCAGTTAAGCACCATGGCCAGGCAGCGATTCAGGACCTCTACCACATCACCAGGAGATTTGGATGAGGATATACCTAGCTGACTATCATCATCATATTGATGAAAACCAACCCAGAAGCTAGGAATGATTTATCTTAAGGACTTTACATAGAGATTAAGATTGTGTAAAACAAAGAAGTGTCTTTTTGTTTAAAAAGAAGGGAGCACACAAAGAGGGGAACTAACTCTGCTCCCTCCTCACCTTACATTTCTTCTGTTTAGCATATGTTCTCTCAGCTAGGCTCTGATATGAGTTGTTAGCTGGGTTGGGAGAAAAATGCTGAAAGAAACAATATAGTGTGGAACTGAGATTTAATTCCTTCTTCGGGGACTTCATTTTTGTAAAAAGAATACCATCAGATCTCTGCTCTCTGGCTGTCATTGTTATATTCAGATAGAACTAAATTGTGTCAACCCATTGTTAATTTCAAAGCTACAAATTTGGTCCCCCCCACCCTTTACTTGCACTTTTCTTACATTTTCAGACATGAAATGAGAACTAGAAAAGAAATTGTTGAGTATTTCTCTTTCACTTTTATTGGCTGGAAGTGTCACAAAAGAGGAAGGACAGAACCAGTCAGCCCATTGCAGTGGAGAGTGAGCTGTCTGAAGAGAATCCACTAACTGGCTAAAGAAGCACACCCTTCTTTCCACTAAGAATGCTGGCAGTATTAGCTTCCCACGGAATGCTGAACTCAGCTAAAGAGAGGAATTGGTAACTTCTAGGAAGGTGTTCAGTTGCTTTTATACCATTACTTGAGTTTGTCCAAATATTAATGACAGTAATATGTCTGTGAAGAGAAATTATTGATAAAAAGATCAACACATCCGTGTTCAGATTCTGAGATGACTTAATTTGTGCCAGTTCCCTAGCACCGGGGTTTGGCTGTGTTTAACTTTGATTTGTATGTGTGGGGTGTGTGTGGAAAGAACCGTCTTTTCCCCACACAACCAGATATTCTCTCTTATCTTTGCAGCATTGCACTGTGACTCCTTTCACTTGTGCTGAAGCAGCTTCCTCATTAATTTTCAATCTCCTCCCAACCTATTTTAAGTGTGAAAGAAGCTGTATCATCTTAATTGCTAGTCTCAGTTTACACCGTGGGAGATGAATTTCAGCTGAACATTCTCCAAAAAACACTAGTGCAGCACTTGCATCTAGGTGTTTAATCTTGATAATACATCATAATAATTAAATCCCTGTATACTTTGGTAATTAGACTTTTGTACATGGGTTGTGCATGAATAAATACATGAACATAAACATATAACAAATGTGTAAGTGCCTCTGACATCTGATTGAACAGAATCTGGTGTGGGTGTGTTTTTTAAAACAGAAGCAAAGCAGTTTGGGAGCAGAGAACAGTCTCTTCAACAGCCAATTCCTGTTCCAAGAAAAAGGGAAAGCGTGGAGTAAAGTGTGGCTCACCATTCTCAAGTCTGAGCCACTTGTCTTATACCTGGAAGGAAGAAATCAGGTAACATCTCAGGCTATGAAACAGCAATTTAAAAAAATGATCACGTTGAGAAATGGGCTAGAACAGTAATTCTCCCATTCTGTGTCAGGGCACAGTAATGTGCTGTAAGAGGATTGCTCGTGTTCCACTAAATCACTCAAGGCTCTTGTGAGCTCAAGAGGGAAGCTGCCTTCTGCATATCTGCCTGAATCACTGCTGTGGCCTTTCCCCCCTTCCATCAGCCTTTGCCAGGGGCTAGCAATTCTGTCCCTCTCCTGAAATGTGATTGAAACATTCAGTCATTCGCAAGATACAGAGATGTGGCAGAATGACCTGCTCTCGACAGAGGCTTTCCATTGTACCCCACTTCACAGCAGTAACTCGTCTTCTGATCGGTGACTCAGACCTCAGTCAAACCCAGTGCTAGCAAGCAATAAAATTGAGCTGTGAAACATTGCAGACACACAGAACATCATTACATTTTGCAAGCATAGCACGTGAACACATGAAGCTGCCTTACACTGAATCAGACCCTTGGTCCATCAAAGTCAGTATTGTCTGCTCAGACCGGCAGCAGCTCTCCAGGGTCTCAGGGAGAGATCTTTCGCATCACCTACTTGCCTAGTCCCTTTGACTGGAGATGCTGGAGGTTGAACCTGGGACCTTCTGCATGTCAAACAGATGCTCTACCACTGAGCCCACAGCCCCTCCCCATTTAAACTGAACCTCTATGTGTGTAATTCTACCAGTGCAGTGCTGCCTGGGACATGGATCTCTGGTATGCTGATGTTTCATGCATAGTTTCTGATGGCCCAATTTAAATTAGAGGCTGAGGAGTGCAATGTCTCCTGAAGAAGAAGAAGAGTTGGGTTTTATATGCTGACTTTCTCTACCACTTAAAGAAGAATCAAACCTGCTTACAATCACTTCCCCTTCCCCTTCCCACAACAGACACCCTGTGAGGTAGGTGGGGCTGAGAGAACTGTGATAGCCCAAGGTCACCCAGCTGGCTTCATGTGGAGGAGTGGGGAAACAAATCCAGTTTACCAGATTAGCGTCTGCCGCTCATGTGATGGAGTGGGGGATCAAACCCGGTTCTCCAGATCAGAGTCCACTGCTCCAAAGCTTTTCTGTACCATCAATGTCAAGTTTAAATCATACTTCATACAGAAGAACTGGGTTGGCCTCCTCTGGGTTCTAAAAGTAAATCTTTCTGGTTGTAAGAGAGAGGTGTGCTTCTGGTTTTAATGGAAATGTATAAGCCAAGGCTCAGTAGCAGAGCATTAGCTTTGATTGCAGAAGGCCCCTAGTTCAATTCCTGTCATCCCCAGGATCAGATAGTAGGTGAAGTGAAGGACCTCTACTTGAGACCCTGGAGAGCTGCTGCCAGTTAGACTAGACAATACTGACCTTGACAATCCAATGGCCTGCCTTGGTACAAATAAGGCAGCTTTGTATCTTTGTTCAGTGTGCCTTGATATCAGAAGTTAGCTTTCAACAACAGAATGATTCTACTGTCTTCCAAATATGCAAAGGCTGCCAGAGCCTTCAAATTTATTGTTTATTGGAAATAGCTATTCAAGCATTTTAATTTCTTCAGACCTGGATAAATCTATGATAATTATTTATTTGCCTAAGTTTTAAGAGTGCCATGATTTCAAAATGAACACTTCACGTTTATTGATCTTGAAAACATTCACACACATACACACACACCAAATACCACAAGGCATCGGCAGTAAGACAGTATTACTTTAAATCTTCATTTGATTTATGAAATTCCAAGTCTGACAGTATTATACCTGTGTAATTGCAAAAGTGCTGAGAATGTGTTTTGGTAATGTACGAAACAACTAGGTTTCCTACTCGCCGCTGCATCACATTCACTGGACAGGATTAATACTACAATGAAAGCAATCTTCAGGTCTCTTCATGGCCATTTATAGCGGAATGATAAAGAGCAGCAATATGTTGACTGACAGAATATGCAGAAAAATGGCTTTGCTATCCTAACGGGTGAAAGTTACCATGTGGGGGGAGGCCAATAATGCACACCCCAGGAGCCACGCAGTGATGGCAGAGATGAGGAGCAGGTTGCTTAATAATGTTACAAGCATACAATAGGAATGGATGCCTTGTGAGCCCAGCTGTTCAGGGAACATCTCTACTTATACCTATTCTTTTGTGACAAGTGGGCATCCCTCTTTTTTCTTCTCTACAGAGTCTGGGGTACTGCAGGGCATTTCAGCTAATGCACAGTTTCAAGGAATGGCTGCTATTGTAATATGTTTGGGAGAATGTTGTTTCCTTTGAAATGCTCCCCTTTTTCTAAATTCTGGGTGAAGAGTGGTTAGAGAGGGAATATTGCCAGTATTGAAAGAAACCCCAGCTTCAGCTCCAGTTGCATCCAAATTTTGTAATGCTTATTGCCAATCTCTTCTAAAAAGAGGCAAACCCCACCATCGCCTAAAAGGGGGCAAAACATAGTACAAATCTCTTGCTTTTTAGCTTATTATTAATATTGAAAAAGCATAATGAGAATCATTAAAGGAAAAGTGATAGTGCAAAATTCAGACATAACATGAAAACATGGTTTATTTTAAATAGGGTTATAGATCACGAGGGGTAGCCATGTTTGTCTGTAGCAAGAGTCCAGTAGCACCTTGAAGACAAACAGAATTTCTGGCAGGATATGAGCTTTTATGAGCCACAGCTCACTTCTTCAGATATAGCTAGAATGTGAGTCCATCTGCCTTTAAGTAGAGAAGAATCAATTAGACACCCAATGGCAATAGCATGTAAATAGCAATAGCAGGAAAATGACATTATCACATCTAATCCAATCACACCTGCTAATGCCATTTACCGGCTATTGCCGTTTGCATGCTATTGCCATTGGGTGTCTGAATTCACTCTTCTCTACTTAAGGACAGATGGACTCACATTCTAGCTGAATCTGAAGAAGCGAGCTGTGACTCACAAAAGCTCATATCCTGCCAGAAATTTTGTTTGTCTTTAAGGTGCTACTGGACTCTTGCTCTTTTCCACTTTAAATATGGTTAGTTTGTGACACCAGGATTTGGTTTATAGATTATCACTTGAATCCTTATTTGCCTCAAGAAATGAACTACTTACTATTGATGTGAAGGAGTTACGATTATTTTGAAATGGGTTTGTTTCTTGCATGCTTCTGTTTTCATTTCCAACTTTTTTTTTTGTGTGTGTGTGTGTATGTGTTAATCAGGATGGACCAATTTCACGGAGCATACCCCTACCAGGATATGAAGTTGATTTTCCACATTCTGGTGAGAAGTGTGAATCAAAATATGTTTTCAAACTCTGCCATTCCCAACAGACTATGTATTTCAGTGCAGAGGATGAAGAGCAGCAAATGAAATGGATGGATATTCTCACCAAAGCATCCAAAGGGCAGACTAATGATCCCAGCGAAAGAGCCAACAATCCCTAGAGTAAATATCTTTTAAGGTCCAAGGTATACTTGGGATGGAGAGGAGAAATAACTTGAACTTGTTATTCTTGGCACTTTGAAAATCCATATGGCTTTATATTTCTGTACGTCTATCTAGGAAATTGAGTAGTTTCCTCCTTATTGTACATTCACCACATACAGTACTGATTGTCTGGCATATATGTTACTTGATGGAATAAGTAAGTGTAGATGTTAATGGTGTTTATGTTGATATTAACGAAAAATGGAGATAAGCATTAATTTTATCCGAGACAATTGGAAAACCATTTGCTCCCTCCTGTCTGCTCCCCTCCCCTTTCCATTGTTGTTCGAGTGCAGAATGTGTATTCGTCTGTGAGTTACTACAGAAGTTACATGTTGTTCAAGCTTGTGGCTGGCCACTGACATTCTGTGGTGTCCTAACATGTGGATTTTTTTTCTTTTTTAAAAAGGAAAAGGGCTCCTCTGTGACTTGTGAGCAACATCATGGATTTCTTTCCTTCGGTTAAAATTGTGTCCTTTATTGCAATGACTTTTGTCCGCAAGACAAATACTGTAGAATATATTTCTAAAGTCTTTGGAAATCCATTGCAGAAGATACCTTGAAAAGTCTCAAATATCAAGCATTTCTATGTAGATATAGACACACACACACTTATATAGAAATATATTTGTTCGGTTTTTTACTTTTTTTTACCGACAATTTTCTTATTTCTTTGTATGATCTCCTTTTTAAAGTATTCAGGCAAATGTTTTATACTTCAAACTGGGATGTTACCAATAAATGAACATTTTTAGTACACCCAGTCAGGTGACTTTTTTTAGAACTGTCAACTCTTTTGAGTAATCAAGGGTTTATTTATATAATTTGTAAATACCACACATTAAGAATTTTTTACAAAACTGATCTGATTGAGACTTAGCCTTCAGATTAAGACACTTGTACAAACTGAATTTGTAACCTGTTTCTTGTGTATCTTGGTTTGCAGAAGTATTTATGTATGCAAATAAAAATCCATGCCATTGATTCTTGATCCAGGGTCTCAAAATGTAGCTGGGTTTGTCATCAGGACCAGACATTAGAGTTTACCGTTGTAGGCGCTCTTTGCAGCATGGAGAGGATGGCGGGAAAGGGAGAGCTTTTCTGGGTCTAATTGCTGAGCCATGGATATTTCCTGCAGATATTGTCTGCAGTGAATTATGCTGCCTTTCTATCAGCCTGATTGAAACAAAGATTGTGAGGGACTGCAAAGTCACATGAGAGTGGAGCAGGTTTAGTTGACAAAAAGTTAGAGGTTTGTGTTGGACTGGTGCTGGGACCTATCCACAACCATGGAGACTGGGATTAAAAGGCATTTCAGCTGTTGTGCTCATTTGGTACTGAGGCAAAATGTAGATAGTCCCTTTAGACCACACTGCCTGAAGAGTTCCGGAGGCATATAAACTGCTGCTGCTATGGCAGAAGAAGAAGAATTCGTTTTTATACCCCAATTTTCTCTACCAAGGAGTCTCAAAGTGGCTTACAATCACCTTCCTTTCCCCCTCCCCACAACAGGCAACTTGTAAGGTAGGTGAGGCTGAGAGAGTTCTGAGAGAACTGTGACTAGCCCAAGGTCACCCAGCATGCTGCATGTGGAGGAGTGGGGAAGCAAACCCGGTTAACCAGACTAGAGTCCACTGCTTTTAACCACTACACCACGCTGGCTGGAGAGTGAAAGCAGTTTCCCTCAAATTCTATTTCTTTTATTCCCTTTATTTTATTTTTTTTAAGAAAAGCTTTCTGCTCCATAGTTGAAGAAAGGAGGACTCTTGGCTAAATTATGCTGCCTCACCTGACAACTGGAACATAGCGTTGATGAGAAGGGTTTAGGAGTCAGTTTAAGAAATCCCTCAGAACAGATGTGCACTATTTTTTATTACATTTCTGTTTTTTTCTTCAATTCAATTTAGATACTTATGTTTTCATTTTCATTGGTTTTTAATCAGTTTTTTTTTTTTTTTGCTTGTAACATTGCTTCTTTCACTTGACTGGGATAAAATCAGCAGGGATTTGTACCTCTTGTACAAAGGATCCTCCCTGCTAAATTTCAAATAACGTCATCCTTCGTAGGCAATTAAAATTTCCTCTTGCCAGAGAGGGAGGTATTTGACAACCCAAGAAAGCAAGTAGCGGGTACAAATGTTTATTTATTTAGTAATAAATAGGTACATACTCATGTATTTATATGTCTGCTCATTCTGGCTACATTTTGGTTAAAACAACAGACACTCTTTACAGGTGAACAGTCGGCCTCATCTAGTTTAATTAACTGGATTTTACTGGGGAAACAACACAGGGAAAAGGTAAAGGACTGCAGCCCCCAAATCAACTTGCCTCTGACTGCTTTTATGAAAAATTAAAGACGGTTGCAAATGCTCACTGAGATTCTTTCACATCTCATCTCTCTCATGCCAGGTATTGAAGTTTGGTGCCAAAAGGGGTGGTGGGGTGAAGGAGGCTGTAGTGATGGGATTGGTAGAAACTGGGCCCCTTGCAATAACTTTTCTACAAATAGATAAAGCACTTGTGCAGGAGATGGGTGATTTTTACAGATTCCCATATCACATCCCACATACTTTTTGAGGTTCCCCTGACCTTTAGGAGAGGATCTTTGGCAGGCTGAGGGGGTTGGAGGAAGTAGGGAAAGTCAGCAAAAGTCCATTCTGCAAGGTTCACTTAACATGCAAAAGTGTAGCTCCAACCCAGTATCTGATTACATATCTCAGCCTCTCAGTTACAGTGAAGTATGGGGTAAACAAGTAACGTTTTTATTTCTCTGAGAACTCTTTGAACAATGAGCAAAATAATTAACTACTGTAAACCACAATCATCTTTGTCCTGTTTACCGAGGCCCTTACATTTTGCCTCCCTGATCAGTTTGGTCTCTTACACTGTAGAAATTCTCAAAAGACATTTCATTTAGGTATCTGACACCATTAATAGGTAGAGAGAAATTTTCCTGTCAGATGTTTGATGGCTCTCTCCATGTTTTCAACTGAAATTATACAATCTAGTCGTAACTGAATTTGATATAAAAGGTAAGAACAGGAAGTGAGGTGGGTGTTTACAAGTGAGGAGATAGGGAGATAGTTGATGTTTAGTTATGGCTTGAACACGGTTCTTTTCACTACAGATAATAACACGGCTTTTGTCCTTCTTGAAACATGATATGGTATAAGAAGCCTATGCTAGCAACAGACTGATCATATGAATGGAAATACTGTTTAATCAGACTTGCCAGCCAGTACACCTCATTCCATTTTATACCATAAAAAGGCATACTGGCCTTGAGCAAGATGCTCCCTCCTTAACATACCTTGTTGTGAGGATAAAATGCTGCTTGGCATTTCTTGGAGGAAAGACTAGTAATACATCAACAAGAAATACAGTGTCTGTAGATGAGAATTGCTGCATAGGTAGTCCTGCAAGAAGATGGGCTGAAGAAAAAAATCAACTTTTGTAGATACCGTAGAAGAATTCTTTGTTACATACCACTAAAACTTTCACTTAAATCATTTCTAAAATAAGAAAAATAGAAGTAGATAATACTGCTGCACATTTGAAAAGTTTCTTGGGACAACAAAAGCCTTTTGCAAATGGAAAGCCTAGTCTTCCTTATCCCAAAGGTACTAGCTTTCTCCATGACAGGTGTTTCTTGACATGAAGATGCATTCCACTATATAGCCCCATATTCTATGTTATGAAGAGCTATAGAAGTACCCCTGACCTGGATGGCCCAGGCTACCCCAATCTCTTCAAATCTCAAAAGCCAAGAAGGTCGGCCCTGGTTAGTATTTAGACGGGAGATCACCAAGGAAGTCCCGGGTCAATCTGCTGAGGCAGGCAATGGCAAACCACCTCTGAACATCTCTTGCCTTGAAAACCCTACGGAGTTGCCGCAAGTCGGCTGCAACTTGATGGCACTTTCCACCACTATAGAACACATATACCCCCGATGATTAAATTGGCTCTAGAAAAGGAAGAGGGAAAGCTTCTGCTTTGCAGGCTGTCAGTCTCCTGCAGGTAGAATCCTCAATATATCTCTGCAGCAGAAAATATTAACTCTCAGTGGCCTAGTGTAACAGCTACAGTATTCTTGTCAGGCCACTTTGTGGATCCAGGTGCAACAGCCGTTTCCCCCCCCCCCCCAAACTGATGAACAAATACAACTTACACAGATGGTTGGGTATAAAAATGCCACAGCTTTATTGGTTACGACAGACAAGGAGCATTTTGGCGAAGCATAAGGGGCGGATCTGAGCATCGAGGGACCACCCTGTCACCCGATGTAACCATCCCCAACCTAATTGTTGGGGCAGCAACCAGAGTGATTCCTATGCCACCTGGGAATGGAGCCAGACATCAACCCCCGAGCTGGGCATTCCTGATCAGCTCCACCCCAAGACCCCTTATAGGGGTCTTCAGCAAAGGGAGAAGGCAGGTACGCAATCACATCTTTCCTGGACTGGTATCCAACCTGATGCCCAAAACCACCAAGGTGTGATAAACTAACAGAAAAAACTTGAACATACGGAAGGAAGGCGGTTTCCACTGTTCCAGGGGTGACAAGGCCGGGCTGCTGTGCAGCTCGGCCTTAAATAGGCCCGAAGGGGCGTGGGCATGACCACGTGGGCATAACAGCATGTCCACGTCATCAAATGTTGCCACCAATGCAGCAACCGCCCTGCCCCAAGCCCACTATAGGCTGTTGAGAAGGGAAGGGGCAGGCACAGCACAGCAGCCAGCCATGTGGCCAGCAGGGCAGGGCCATCCTGGAGGACATGGAGCAGTATGCTCAATTGTGGAGGAAAACTGCCACACTGGGACGCAATAGTGGTGCCATGTGAGTGGCTCTGACACTTCTTTACCGCAGTAAAAAAAACAGTTCTCAGGCTAGGACTACTTTGATTTTACTGCAAGGGGCAGCATCTCAAGAACACTGTCCAATCACATGTGTGGGACATATTTTTACCTAGGTGTGTTGTTAACTTTGACATGAACGGGATCATCAGGCAAACTTAGCTTGCTCAATTAGATGTGAAGTGAGCTCATGATCGATCCGCTCAGTGATCATAGTCAAAGTTTATGTCAAGCAACTTTGTGCCTGCACAGCAGCCACTTATTTTACAGGTCCAGGTTGTTGCACCATACATTCTTGTATTTCTGGCCTGTCAACCTCAAGACTATGTGCTCTGGCCATGAAAATGAATTGAAATGGCAGTAGAGTTGACAGGTCTCCCCAGCCACCAGTGGGGGATGGAGGGGATAGGGCTGCCAGATCCAGGTTGGAAAACTCCTGGAGATTTGGGGATGGAGCCAGGGGAGGACAGGGACCTCCTGGATAAAATGCCATAGAGTACAACCTCCAAAGCAGCCATTTTCTCCATGGGAGCTGATCTCTAGTCTGGAGATGAGCTGTAGTTCCAGGGGATCCCCAGGTCCCACCTGGAGGCTGGCATCCCTAGAAATGGGTGCTCTATGCTATTACACTATTCTTACCAATAGGTAATATTCCTGGTTTCATTATGTAACACAGTTAATAGGCTGGAAAAATTATGTACATGTACTTCTGCTGAAATCTATAAATGGGGGGTGAGCAGACTGCAAAGGCACACAGAGATCATAATAAGCTTCAGTTCAAATAGATCCCCCCCAACTATATGTCTTTAAAAATTGCACTTGGCAGCTGATGAATAGCAGGGGAGTGGGGCTGCTGTAAAAAAGCACTGCAATCATGCAGGAAAGCAGTGTTATTATGCAAAACAGAAGCATTCAGATTTGTCTGGAAACATCCAAGCAGCTTGCTGAATGATCGGGTCCCTGCTCACAAACAATGAGCAGGATGCGCGGCGAATGGGTGGGTGTCGAACATGCCCTGTTTTACGCCCTGAAGATCAGCTGGAAATGTGGAACAGTGGGAAGTGTTGGCTTTACCACCCTGCACCTGTGTCTTTAACAACAACATTATTTGTATAAATTAAGCCAGTGTTACTTTACCTCTCAGCCAGTGATAAAAGTGATTGCTTTACCTCTAAGCCACGAAAAGCTTTGCATGCCTGGGCTTCCAGCTGCTATGAAAGGAGCAAGGCTACTTGAAATGTTGAGATCTCTTGGGACATGATAAAATGTACTGCACCGTCTCATTATAGGGTTGTTGTGAGAAGAAGTCACTGGGATATAAAGAAAGGTAAGAATGTGAGCTATGAAAAGGTTGAACAAATATCACTTCAGGAAGGGACTGGCCCTGTGCAGGCAACCCGTGACTCGGCACGCAGGGAGGGAGAGTGGGCACGAGTGGCCTGGCCCTGCTCCCTCCCTCTACACCATTCGGTAATATTGTGGCAATGGCACAACCCCCCAAGCTTTAATATTGCATTGGTCCACAGCATTTTTAGTCACAGGTGTAGCCCAGGCTGGAATGTGAAAATACAGTCTTAAATGGCTGCCTTCTTTGAGTGTTTCTTTGATTATCAAATGCTTCTTTGAAATAAATTCTGTTTTATAGGAGGTACTTAAAAGGTAGGGAATAGATTCGTACGCATTTCACATTCTGAAGAACCCTGCTCAGCCCTTTAAAAGTGAGAAAGCTGAATTTATATATGTGGGGTTTAATTTGCAACCCCTGTTTCCCACTGGCAGAGTCAAGCAATTTTAGACCAGAGAATCGGGCTGAGACAAAATTTCCCACCATTCTTGCAACGGTAGGACAATTTTTCAGCAACATCGCACTCTTTGGGAAGTCTTTGCAGGGCTCTGGAGAGCTGTTTTTTGAGGTAGAGACACCAAATTTTCAGCATAGCTGCTGGTGCCTCTCCTTATAAGAGCCTCCAAGTTTGGTTAAGTTTGGGTCAGGAGGTCCAATTTTATAGAAACCCAGTTTTCCTACATTTGGGGGCCTGTAAAATTGGTCCCCTTGATCCATCTTCACCAAACATGGGGGTTCTTGTAAGGAGAGGCACCTGCAGCTCTGCTAAAAATTTGGTGCTTCTACCTTGAAAAACAGCCTCCCCTTGAGTCCCAGAAAGATTCACCATAGGGTAACATGGAGCAGTTCCCTTTAGAAGAAGAAGAGTTGGTATTTATACCCTGCTTTTCTCTGTCGTTTTTCTCAGTGTGGCTTACAATCACCTTCCCTTCCCTCCCCCCAAAACAGGCACCTTGTGAGGTAGGTGAGGATGAAAGAGTTCTGAGAGAACTGTGACTAGCCCAAGGTCACCCAGCAGGCTTCATGTGGAGGAGTGGGGAATCTAATCTGGTTCTCCAGATTAGAGTCCGCTGCTCTTAACCACTACACTACTCTGGCTCTTAACTGTTACATCGCACTGGCTTTAAAAACTAAAGGGAACAGCTCCTATGTTAGTTAACAGGAAAACTTTGTGGGGCTCTGAGGGGCTACTTTTTAAGATAGAGGCACCAAATTTACAGTACAGCTCCAGGTGCCTCTCCTTACAAGAACCCCCAAGTTTGATGAAGATTAGATCGGGGGTCCAATTTTATGGGCCCCCAAATTTTCCTCCATTGTTTCCAATGTACCTGCAGCTACATTGCAAATTTGGTGGCTGTCTCCCAGAGCCCTGCAAAGATTTCTCATTGGGTTTAATAGACCCAACATTTTTCGGGACTTTGAAAAAAGCCAAAGGGAAATCCCTTATCAGTAAGGGGATTCGGCTTTTTTGGATTTTCCAAAAAAAATTCAGGTCTATTAAACACAAATCTGAAAAATACCAAATACATTGGTGAACACTCCTATTAGTTGGTTCATTCCATATATGGCCAACATAGGGATATTGTGGGCATGCCACTGTGTGGTCTGTGTCAGAATAGACTGCAATACAATTGCTATGCTCTCAGTTCCAGTTAGGTCTTTTAAAATGTCTTTTCTCAACTGAAAGTATGTAGGACGCTGACTAGGGACTTGAGTGTCACATCTCAATCTGTGATATGCTAATATTCTGGAAGTGACATAATTGTTTCAGCAACATTGCAGCCTAGGCCTCATTTTAAGCCTGGTAAGACTCCCGCACCCTGCTTGTTGCCAGGGGGTTCCTGGCAACCCTAGCCTGGAGATCAGTGGGCACTAGACTACTTCCCTTGTCAATTCTGCTTGATGCATATATTTATAATGGAAGAGACTAATTCTGGACTGATTTTGTGTCACATTAAAATATTTCTCATACCATGTTTTTTAAAAAAACGCTTAGTTTAAATTCAGTAGTGTTACATGGCACTGTTGTCAAAACATTATCTTCAAAATATGATAGCTGGGAGGGAGGGAGGAGGGAGCTAGACTGTTATGGAGATATTGTTTTTTAATATACTAAAGTTGGGAGCTTTGGTTTCTAATATTTGATAAACTCAAATATCAGTCCCTTCCCTCAAAATGTAATCTCATTCTAGAATCTAGCTTTGTTCTTCAGGGTTTGTATGTTGCTGGATAATGAAATAACAGGCTGTCTGTGATCGAAAAGGTGGTTTATTGGTATAGCTGGTTGCATTGACAGTAACCTGTGCCATAATTCTCACTAGAGAGTGAACAATAAATCATCATGTTCCTATACTTGGAATCTATCTCCTATCCCCACACCACGATGCTACAAATAAATAATTATGGGAAGCTTGGCATTTGTGAGACTCAGCATTTTTTACAAATACAATTAAAGTCAAGCAAGGCATAGACTATTAGGAACAGTAGGAGTCCTTAGGGAAGGTAGGGGTCACACAAACCACATCCTAGCCTAGAATTAATACATCATTCAAAGGGGTTGCAAAATAAGTATTATGCATAAACATCTGGAAACATCCAGGTTGGCTTTGGAATACATTTGTGTTTCTCCCTTTGAAGCCAACAAGACTTGCAATGTTTGGCAAAACGTGCATAGCCTTTGGGGAGAGGATGGGGACGTACAAATTAAATTGTACTAGGCCGTCTACATCCTAGTGTAAATTCCTTATGCTTCTCCATCAGTCAGGTTCTACATCTGCATTGTAAGGTAAGTTTGTAGAATGTGCAGCTGAATCCTATGCATTTCTGCTTGGAAATAAGTTCCACTGAAGTCAATCAATGGTTTCAGCGTGGTTAGCAAATAGAGGCAACTGATTAGTACTTTAAAGGAGGGCGTAACATCTAATGGTGCACTCTTTTTGAATGCAGTTGAGGTTGTATGTATTTTCAAAGGGAGTGAATAAATGAAATGGCCTCTTCATAATCAGAGTTGGAAAGCAGTTCAAAATCTAATTGATGAAGCTTTAACATTTTTTTTTTACCATTCTACAAACCTTCTCACACTCCAGCTTTGCTTTAGTGTCCAAGGTTGTTTCTCCAAGCTGCAATAAACTGGTGTCTGGGGGGCGGGGAGGGGGAAATCTGTTAAAGCCCCATTGAAATCATAAATGTTCTGGTTACAAATGGAAACCTATTGAGAATGCTGCGGGCAGTCTGTCTGATCTTTCAAATAAAAACATTCAAAAAATATATCACTGCTGTAAGGTTAAGACTGCAGTCAAATGCATGCTTACTTGAAAGTAAGCTCCATTAAAATAATAATAAAGAAGACTCTGAAGTAACTGTGGTTAGGAAAGATGGATGGTGAGCAGGAGTTATATTGAACATAAGTAGGTATAAATCTAAAGTATGCTGGAAAATGAAATAATTTTGTTGTATTGTCTTGCAAAGCCATTATTATTTGTCTCTTTTGTCTCTTTACTTGATTTAGCAACCAATACTGGACACATGCAGCGCAATCCTAAGCAGAGCTGCACCCTTCTAAGTCAACTGAAGTAAATGGGCTTAGAAGGGTATAACTCTGTTTAGGATGTCACTGATAAAGATCTAGCGAATTGTCTGAATATTTTTTTGTGCACTGTGAATTTTATATGAATTTTTATATGCATTATTAGATGTTGTATTTGGGATCTTATATTATTTGTATTGTTTATAGATTTCTGGTGCACTGTTATATCACTGCCAACTAATGACATTTCCATCATAATTTCAAGCATTGTTGGAACATATTCATTGTTTATTATTGGTGGGCTCTAGGTGGTTTGTTTGTTTTTTAATTTTACACACCTATATTTTGCTTTTTGTGATTTTGAACATATCAGAAAAGCATGACTTTCCTGGGGGCAAGACTCCAGTCCTAGGACAGCTTTGTAGAATGCTCAAGAAATCCTTGGGCTTTTTGCAAAGTTAGGATGGGATTTCTCCAACATTTCTGATTTCTTAAAGCTCTGTCCTTCTTCTGAGCACTTTGTGTGTTGGAACAAAATGCTTTTACTGGTAACTAATTTAATAGATTATCACCCTGGTTTCCCACTCCTAATCTGACAACTGAATCTCAAATATGAATGGTTCAGTAAGCAATAATTTTTGTCTTTCCTCCTCATATTTCATCCTATTGTTTTTTAAAATTAATTTAAGTTAGTAATAATCAGCATTGACAATCTGCATTAAATTAAACTTTTAACAGCTCCTCACAAATCCTCTGCCTAGTTGCCAATTTTCAAGAATGCATTGCAGTGGTGATGGGCATCCATTCCCAAATAAAAGAAGCTCAGTGGTCCCTAGGACAATACAGAAGGGAATAAAATGTTTCGAGTCCCTAAATTGCTTTGTGGTACTTGAAAGTATCACATGGCAATTCTCATCTTATGATATAGCATTGTTCCTGATGCCAAGATAAAGAATACATTGTTTTATTTTGCAATGAGTTTTGCTTAATTGGATATATGAAGCTGACTTGTATGGAGACAGCTCATTGGCCCTACAACGTCAGAACAGTCTGTGCTGATTTGCAGCAACTCTCAGGGTCCAAAGCAGAGATTGGTCTTTTCTTTAACTGGCTTGGTGATCTCAAGTGCTCTCTTCCTATGCTGCCTCTCCTGCAGTGTTCAAAGTGTATGGCAGGAGAATTGCCTCTCTCTTAGGGTCACCAGTTAACTCTGGCTTGGAAAATTCCTAGAGATTGGAGGGGGGTAGCCTAGGGAGGGTAGAGTTTGAGCATGGGGGGGACCTCAGCCTTGGAGGCCATACCAGGGCTCCCAAGACCCCAGCTGAGGTAGGGATCTCATCACCTGCTCCTGTTGACTGCTCTGAGGAGAGAAAAAAATGTTAAAATCCCATGACACTGGAAGTGACATTGGGAGTCTCTAAGAAATTGCTAGAAAATCTATAGTTTCCATCGATTCTTAGAGCTATCTCCATCACTTCTAGTTTGTTACTGGAAGTGATGTGACACCACAGGTGGCATCACTTGGAACACATGAAGCTGCCTTATACTGAATCAGCCCCTTCGTCTATCAAAGTCAGTCTTGTCTACTCAGACCGGCAGCGGCTCTCCAGGAACTCAGGCAGAGGTCTTTCACATCACCTACCTGCCTATTCCCTTTAACTGGAGATGCTGGGGATTGAACCTGGGACCTTCTACATGCCAAGTAGATGCTCTACCACTGAACCACAGCCTACAAATTTTCTAGAAATTAGCTCTCAGTAATTTTCCAAATTAATATCATTATAATTACTTGCAAGTCAAAATATACACTTTACCTCATTTGTATATATTAAGAAAGTGGAGCCCTGTGGAAAGACACTTTCCCCATTAAGTGAGTGTAATGGAAAGGAAATTCAAAAATGGAAACATTCCACTACCGACACTAAAGGATACTTCGCATCCTTTCAGATATGCTGCTCCAATTGCATTCCTTCCCCACCCCCCCGACATAGCTCTGAATCACTCCCATGAATGAAGTCCCGTTTCTGATTCATACAGAACTGACAAAGAACTGAACTGGAGTGGAACTGACATTTTAAAATTGAAAATATGGCAAGTTGGAAATAATGAACCCCTTTCTTTAACTGTAATGCGCTTGAAACATCTCTGAGCGGCTAATCTGTCATATACACAAATCTGAAAGGAAGAACTCAAAATTCTATTTGCTTCTCATTTATTTTTTGTCTTATGGTGCAGTTGAGCATTACATTTGATTAAATTTGATTATCTATTAAAAGAAAATACATTATTTGGACAATGGTGGTAAGATAGAAGACCTCTGTGACGGATAAGGGGTTAATCAGCAGCAAGAGCTGACAGGCGAAGAGTGGGCTGAGCCAGAGAGCTGACCCCCTGAGCTCAGAGAGACAGAAAGCATTCGAAGGTTGGGACCCAGCCTGACAGGAGGGCTGTGATAGCATTTGAAGCGTGGAACCAGCCTGAGAGGAGGCTGAGAAAGTAGTGGAAGCTTGAGACCAGCCAGAGAGGGCTGTGTGAGATTTATGGCTTGGTAGCAAGACTGAGCGGAAGCCAGACTAGACTCTGTGAACCTGAGGGGTTCTGTGAAAGCCAAAGCTATTGAGACACACAACCTGTGGTGGTTGACAGGAGTGAGAATTGGGTTAGAGAGGGCCCATTCTCAAGTCACAAGGGGAATTAGTCTCTGAGGTGGAGCTATTCCGGTATCAGGGAGGTGTGGAGGATTACAGCCACTTAGGTGGGGTAGTCAGAGAGAGAGCTAGGCTGGGGACAGAGTTTTGAGAGTCTGAAGCTGAATGACTGACTGAGGGTCTGAACGTCTGAACAATAGTTCTGTGAGGTAGAACTAAGCTTGAGAACTGAGAACTGAAAGTAACTTGAGTAAAGGGAACATTTAAGCTATTTCGCTGAAGTAATCTTGCTTGTATCAATCTAACTCTGAGTTTTCCCTCCAAAATCTCTGCCTTTTCTTAAAAACCAATCTCTGTAAGTTCTCTTTAATAAACTTCCCTGTTTTCTCTGTTTAAGTTGAAAAGCCTCTTGTCTCCTATTTCTCACTGAGGTAAATACGGGTGTGGGACTGGAGGAGTAGAGGAAAATAATTCTCCTCACAAATATACTCAGGCCAACGCCTTTTCCCCTCAGCATATATGGCCGGGCTGAGTGAGTGGGATAGTGAAGTGGTTGGAAGGGGGGTGCGTCATAACCTCCTTAGCTGTGATGGCCTGGAGTAAAACATCTTTATTTAACACTCATACTGCCCCTCTTGATGCACTTCCAGACTGCTACCAGACCTGGAAACCCTACATTATACCCAGGCTGGGCAGCATGCTGGGCAGCATGCTCATGGAAGCAAGCACCAGCACTCCACATGCTTACTGTAATGTGCACCATGGGTCATTTGGGCTAAGTGATGGAATTCTGGCTGTTACATACTAGCAGTCCCATATGTTTCCAAGGTGTTTGCTTGGAGAATGCTATAATTATGAACCAGTCTGTAGAAATCTAGTGCCTTGGCTAGATCCATGTGACTATGAAATAGTTCAGGTTCACGTATCTTTGCTTTCTGTAGTCCACAATGGGAACTGTGTGCCCTGGTCTGTGAATTACAGTCCTTGTCGTTTGGGAGGAAAGGAGAGGTTTTAATTCAAGAAGATGTATTTGTAAAATGTTATTCCCATAAGAAAATTCAAGCAGTCACTCATCTGGAAGCTGCCCCTGTGTGGTGTCATATTGATTCACAAGCCCATATATGACTTACAAGTCCATGTTACTGCCAGTTCATGTGGTCAGTCTTTATTTATTCCTTGAGTGGTTGTACAATAAATGTGCATCATAGAAAAGGTCAGTAGCACCTTAAAGACTAACAAAAATTTCTGGCAGGGTTAACCAGGCTATATCTCTGGTAACAGAATTAGTAGAATCTATTATTTTTAATCTCTGAACTTTATAAGGTATTTTGTATGGATTTTTGTATGGATTTGCTCTTGATTTTCACTTTTCTAAAATCTATTTCTAAAATCTGTTCTAAAATCTAGGAGCCCCATGGCACAGAGTGGTAAGCTGCAGTACTGCAGTCCAAGCTCTGCTCACGACCTGAATTCGATCCCGATGGAAGTTGGTTTTAGGTAGCTGACTCAAGGTTGACTCAGCCTTCCATCCTTCTGAGGTCAGTAAAATGAGTACCCAGCTTGTTGGGGGTAAAGGGAAGATGACTGGGGAAGGCACTGGCAAACCATCCCGTAAACAAAGTCTGCCTAGTAAACGTCGGGATGTGACATCACCCCATGGACCAGGAATGACCCGGTGCTTGCACAGGGGACCTTTACTAAAATCTATTTGCAGGAATAAGCATCAAAACTATTTGATAACACAATCATCAGTGTATCATAGTCATTGTGAATTGTATTTCTATCCTCTGAAGTTTTAGCTATTTTCTCTCTCTCTCTCTCTTACTGACAGAAACCAAGGCTTTAAGGTTGGCAATACTGTGTGCTTGCTTAGCAACAGCAACAGAGGGCTTTTTCCCCCCTTAAGGCTACAGGCACTGCTTCTATCACTGAAAAATAGAATATCTAATAGGAAAATAGAGGATAAAATGTATGAATAACAAAAACATCTTTTTAGCCAGAAGCCACTAGAATTAAACCAATTTACCATGTACCATAGGTATATGAAGAAGTAAACTATGACCCATGAAAGCTCATACCCTGCCAGAAATTTTGTTAGTCTTTAAGGTGCTACTGAACTCTTGTTCTTTTCTACTGCTACAGACAGACTAACCCAGTTACCCATCATGATCTATCCTGTTCCTTGTAAATGAAAAGAAGTAGGCCCAAATGACCATAATCTGGTTCTTGGACATATGAAATTATACTGACCATTGGTTCTTCTGTCTCAATACTGTCTACTCTGACTGAAAGCCTTTAAACAAACATGGCAAGGATTGAACCTTCTGCATTCCAAGTGTATATGTTTTAATCCTGATACAGAAAAATCTAGAATTTTTGTAATGATGAATAATCTGAATATGGTTCTATCATTTATTTTGTAATTTCTATTGCTCACCTTTGACCTCATCAGATATGCTAATCAAATCCTTTTCTTATTCTTTTTTAGAGGGCAGAGATTCCTTATTCCCCACCCCCTCTCTGCTTTCTGAGAGCCCTAGGCTGAGATTTACTATTTGCATTTTGCTTCTCCCATTCTAGAAGTTAGCATTTTTTCAGTTTAGACCTTCTTTGCACTATGTAATCTTTTGCTTTGCTTTTAAATAATACTAACTCAGAAGGAATTCTCATGTGCCATGATTATTTGATGCACACTGGTTGCTCAAGTGCTGATTTGCATGAGTGAAAAGCCAGCATTGATCTAACACCATTGACAGCTTTATGATTTCACAGCATATCAAGCACAAGTCTTTTCATTAATAAGCTCCTCTGATCTGAGTTTACACGGTGAGTGGCAAGTGGTGTGTTATCAAGCCATGTACAATATGAAAGAGGAAATAATACTGGGAGAGTTGAAATAATAGCAATCACATCAGGAACTGCTTCACCTAAACAGATTCTCACGTGATTACTCCTTTTTGAGGCTCCTAGGTCACAAAGGAAATATGGATCATACCTAGATGGTTCATGTCAAGGTGAGGATGCAGTCAAAGCATGAAGAGGGTACTCTACAAAATATCACCAACAAATATATGGCATACTAGGGTTGGCAACCTCCAGTAGTAGCTGGAGATATCCTGCTATTACAACTGATCTCCAGCCAATAGAGATAGTTCACCTGGAGAAAATGGCCACTTTGGCAATTGTACTTTATGGCATGAAAGTCCCTCCCCTCCTCAAACCCCACCCTCCTCAGGCTCCATCCCAAAACCTCCCACCGGTGGCGAAGAGGGACCTGGCAACCCTACATTATACCCTCCATCTTAAAATTCACCCATATCTTGTGTAAGGAGATGCATAAATATGCAGGAAAGGCTTACCTGGGTAAATTTACAGCTGGTTCACATGTTGTCTGGATTAGCATGGTTTAGAACAAAGCTTCTTAAACTGTGGGGTCTGCTTAAACCAGATGGGGTCACGTAACTGAATGTGGGGGTCACAAAAAATTTGGCACAGTAAATGGTAAAATTATATGTATACCAAATAATTGTGTTAAAATAAATTTCTTTATGATTATTATCCGTAAATGTTTGATTTGTATATTTTATATACCTATATACCTGGGGTTGCGTAAAAATTTCTCAGGCGAAAAGGGGTCACGAGTGGAAAAAGTTTAAGAAGCCATGGTTTAGAACACCCAAACACAAACTTTCAGGGCATATGGATTGTTTATATTGGATTGCTTGAGTTGGATTCCTTAATATGAGAATTAAAGCCAATTATTTTACAAAATCCATCGATTTTATTGGTTTCAGTGGGAAACCAAGAATAATTTGGTGTTCTCACAACAGGTATCCAAAAATCAGATTTTCCTTGTTTGCACTGACAATTTGCTATCAAGACAAGCATGGCATATGGTCACCTTAAAGATTTGTTTGCAATTTGTTTGCAAAATGAGCAGTATTTGCATAGCAGCAGCATTCAGCATAGCGGCGCCTGAGTAGCCACTGCTGATGAATGTTCACAATTTGCTGACTTGCTTGACCAGGCATGCAACATTTGCACCTGTGCCTTTGGTGATATTCATCCGTCAGCAGCATTCATCATGCTGGCAAATGCTGAAAACTTACTGGGTTAAAAGTACAGCTCCCAGGAAGCAGGACAAGAACGCATAAATAAAAAACAGTTAACACAAGTGAACTTGCTTGGCTTTTGTAGTCAGAAAGAGAGGTACATTTTGCAAGACCGGAACAACAGAAAAACAAGTCATGCTTCTTCCTCCATTGCCATCCCAGCAGGCTTAAGACAGCCGAAGAAAGCAAAGTCTTTGCATCTAGACCCTGTTGCAGTGGGTGGGCTTCCTGTCATGAGAGGGGAATGCAGTCTGAGGCCAACCCTCTGCTTCTATCCTGCCCACTGTTGTTGTTTGTGAAGTAAAGCTTTTGCTATAGCCTGTTAAGAAGCAGGCACACCTGCTAAGAATGAAATTGTGCTTGCAAAGAATGCCCATCCTTATATAGAACCAGAAAGCCCTCCCAAATCCTGAAACAGATTAGTGATTAGCAGAAAGTGCATGGAAATGGCAGTTTTAGGGTTGCCAGTTCCGGGTTGGGAAACACATGGAGATTTTGGGGGTTGAGCCTGAGGAGGGTGGGCTTTGGAGAGTGAAGGGTCTTCAATGCCATAGAGTCCAACTGTCAAAGTGGCCATTTTCTCCATGGGGACTAGGGTTGCCAACCTCCAGGTAGTGGCTGGAGCTCTCCTGCTATTACAGCCAATAGAGATCAGTTCACCTAGAGAAAATGGCCGCTTTGGCAATTGGACCCAATGGCATTGAAGTCCCTCCCCTCCCCAAACCCCCCTCCCCAAACTCCCCAAACTCATCAGGCTCCGTTCCCAAAACCTCCCGCTGGTGGCGAAGAGGGACCTGGCAACCTTAATGGGGACTGACCTCTGTCACCTGGAGATCAGTGGTAATAGCAGGAAATCTCTTGGAGGCTGGCAACCGTAGCCACTTTGGATGATCCCACTTGGTGGGAAGATGTGTTAACCGTGTTGGTTGGTTGATATACCTGTTAGGCATATTTCTGCTCTTGCTGCCCAGAGACATGAAATCAGGGAACCACCAGAATAATTGTCCTCAATGGCAATGTTTGGGCCACTCTTGAATATCGACATTGGGGGTGGGGTGGGGTTGAACATGCATAATGTTTACATAAGTTCATTGTTTGGGTTGGATCTTGATTAGTAAATCCCCAACATTAGTAAATTCCCTAATGAATAATGGGTGAAAAAAACAGACAGGTAATTGAAACAAGATATCTAATGTGTTTTGAGATAAAATAGGGTGCTGGGGGGATTCGGATTCAAAAGAAGCTTCTACTCAAAAGCTCAGCTCATGACTGCAAAAGGCTTTTCACTCAGCCTTCATTTCTCAGGGAGCATGAAAAGATGGAGGATCTGCCCAAAAATATAATGGCTCTTTTGTTCCTTAAGGGAATGATTACATTTTCTGGCTTTCTTCAACAAGCAGGAAGTAATAGCAGAGCCCTGCAATATTTCTATGGCAGTCTAGCCCTAATTGCAGCTTGTATAACTGGCATTTTTACATTCTGGTCAAAATCCACCTCTGGGTCAAGCATTTTGCTTTATTTTTTCCCATTTTACTGTGTATGCTATCTGACACCGAGCTGTTATAATTCAGCATGGGGTTTTTAATAGCCAACCTTGTTATTTTCTCCTTTGTTCATTCCCCTTGACCAAGTTGTAGAAAGTCACATTAACCGTGCAATGCTGAGCATTTATGCAACGAATCTTCCACACAGGTCCCCATTCCCCTGTATTGTTACTTGGCCTTCAGCAGTCACTCCTTTGCATTCATACTGGCAAGCAATGTTTTCTAACCCATCATTGGTCAGATCAAAATGTCCTGTACAAAACAAATAGGAGGCAAGACCAGCAAAAGTAGGTTGTCATTATTTATTTTGTTTTATTGCAAATAATCCGATGACCCAATAGTCTTGCAGAAGTAGGTTAACAACATGATGACTGCTTTAAACAAATTGACAGGCAAAGAGGTACAGTGCAATGGACTCTATAGCCACCTAGGCTGACTAGCATTTTGTTTTTAGGGCATATCTTTCCAAAAGGATTTAGGATCCTTGTGTGATTAATTTGGGGTACTAGCATGGTGTCGTGTAACAATGAGAGTATTGGCCAATGACCTAAGACTGTTACAAATCTTCTCCACTTGGTGTAATGAAGACTCAGGTGATTGACTCACCACAAATGCTGGATCCAGCCGGACTATCCACCTGCTGTCCTCCTGTCTCCACTCACTGCCAAGTCTCATGGAAGCAGGAGCCATTCTCCTTAAACGAAAAAAGTAATCTAGAGGCACAACCTGCCCAGGCAAACTGATCCTAAGAGACTGAAGAGGTGATCACTGCCTACCACTTCCTTGATCTCACCTGCCTTTTTATTCCATGTAGTAATAAATTAGCCTATACAGTTCATAGGCTTTTAGACAATACAAAGTTATATACAGTGCAAAATTATGTCAAGTTCAGGGTAAAGTACATCCCTATAGCCTCCAGAATTTACACTAGCAAGCAGATTACACTAGCTAGCCAAGATTATGAATCACTCTCAAATGAAACAGAAGGCTAGGGTTTATTTGTTTATTTTAAACATTTCTATGCTACCTTTCCACCTACATAGAGTCCCCAAGGCAGTGAACATCCAAACATTAAAGCACTTAAAACATTAAAATAGCATTTAAAATATTTATACAATTCAATAAAAACATGGAAACATACAACAGAACACAGAGTAATAATCAACTTGGGTTTAAATAACTATCTTGAAGCCTTAGGGCAAGCTTGCATCTCAAGGCCATTTCTTATTAGAACAAAAGCTCTATTAAATGCCAGACCAAATAGCTGGGGAGTAGAAAATCCCAAAGCTGTGATTTGTGCATCTACCTTCTGGCTCCAGTTACTCACAAAATGATCCAATATCAGCTAGTCAAGTAGATGAGGCAGCCAATTTTAATTTTAATTTCCAGGCCAAAGTAGCTAGTGACTTCCACAGCAATCCTAAGGGGGGGATCCGAAAGGGATTTGGAGGTGGTGTGCCACTTGCACCATCCACATGGGCACTTATGTCAGTGCAGGGCCAGTTACGTTGGTGCTGGGGAGTGGCGCAGCTGCACCATGCATGGGCACCAGCACAGCCGCGATGGCAGCATTCCTTTGGTGCAAGGGCTTGTGCTGGCACCAAAGGGGGCATTCTCAGGGGTGAGGCTGACTTTTGACAGCTCTCTAAGCCCTTTCGCCCCGGGAACACCCTCTTTTGCCGGTACAGACTTATGCCATCAAAAATGGTGTTGCAGCCCAGTGGAACTGCATAGAGCAGTTTCACGGGGCTTGAGGGAATTTTGCTGATTGGCTTGCTTGCCACAGCACAGTAAACCAATCAGGAGGCTGCGCCATGGCTGCACCATCCCCAGCCATGCCAGAATGCCCCCCCTTAGGATTGCTCTGCCCATCAGATTTGAGTTGGAGAGTTGAGTAACACACACAGTGCAGGGCCCCCAAAATTGCATTCAGAAAAGATGTCTGGATTGTTTCCCTTTGGGGCTGAAAAGCTTGCATTAAAATAGAAGCTTCATATAACAGCTGGGATACTCATCTTGACTTTAAACACCTGGAACGATGGAGAAATACGTTGCCCATCTTAATTCCTATATGAATGAATTTTTTTTACGGCATTAGCCAGAACAATCCTAAATCCTATAAAATCTCTGTCTATAGCTGACTTGAATTATGCTTGGAACTGATATACCCTATGTCCTGATCCCACATTCTTTTTATATTCTGAAGCATTTACAATAAAAAGGAATTTTTCTTAGAAAAGTTCAAAGCTTGTATCACTGCTTATGGGCCATTTGGTTAAGTAAGGTAACATGTCTCTTAGTGAGATACAGGGCCTAGAAACCTATTTGCCTACACAGCTCTGACCATGACAACAGGAAGCAGAAAGTAGGAATAAATAGAGGCAAGTAAGCAATAGGGTCTAACAAGGATTGGTAAGCAATGTAGCAGCCAAGTTTGGGGATGATATCAACTTATTCAGGATAGTGCACTTGGAAAAAAAACCTGGTGTTTTTCAGATTTGGGATTTGGGAAGGCCATAAATACTGGAATTTGATGGTATTCAGTTCCCCCAGTACCATTTTAAAATTCGGGTTCACGTTTTTCTGAGATTCTGGAATTATTTGGGTTTTTTAACATGCTTGCCCTGGATATTCCCAAATATTTCTGGAAATATACGGGACCCATATTCTCAGGAATCCTGAATAATGGTAACATGGTTTGAAGGGTTGTCCCATTTCATGCTCAAAGTAACCCTGGGACTGGCCAGGGAACTTCAGGGCTCAACAGGGGGTTTGGAGCCAGATCTGAAGCTTAGTCCATTTCCAGTAATGTAGCCATTTCACTTCACATACTTTGCTGCTATCTATGGGCACTTCACACAAACCCCCATTCATTTGGCTGTTGTTTCAAGGCAGTTGAATTATATTGCCCATTTTTGTCATCATCTGGAACATTGAGCCATCTCTTGCTCTGCAGTTTGCCAGACAAAATATGATGCATTCATTCACTCAAGCATGCCATGCTTGCTACGTTGGCAGATACAAAAGCCGTTACAAAGATGGAATGAGCTAAAACCATTCATTTTATTATTCACCAGCCCACTGGGGTTTAACTTCATTGGCAGTTGCATTGTGCAGTGTGGGCTTTAGTCTGTCAAGAAAACTTATGAGGAGGCATGCCTTCATGTGCAGTAGGAAATGCCTTCATTAACAGAATTCTTCAGTGATGGGAAGCGTTCCAGGGCCTTGTGCTGTAACTGTGGCTCTTAGAGCTACATATTTGGATGCACATCAGCTTTCACAGAAAATATCAAAAACTGTTAACAACACAGACTCAACTGAGAGATGAAAACCGATTTGGGGAGCTGCGGGTAGTCACAAGTCTTCCCAGCAGCCTGTCCAAGCCCATTTTGATTACACAGGGTCCAGGAATTGGCTGTTCTCCCTCCTGCCAGGTTTTATCCACCAGCGCCCCTGTGTCACATTCTAAGCGGAAGTCCACAGCACAGACAGTCAAGACAAGACCTTTTCAGCCTGACAGTCAGTTGCAAGAGGGCTTAGGCTAGATAGAAGAAAGCAGTGGAACTCATGATGTTATACCAGTGAAGGCTGAAGGATAAATGAGAGGCTTGAGTAGTCTTGCTGGGGTGTGCATATGTTCAGGCCCCACCTCTATGGAAATAGGGATGCCAAACTCCAGGTGGGACCTGGGGATTCCCTGGAATTACAGTTTACCTCCAGACTACAGAGATCAGCTCCTCTGGAGAAAATGGATGAGTTGGAGGGTGGATTCTATGGCATTGTAACCCTGTCCTTCCCAGGCTCCATCCCCAAATCTCCAGGAGTTTCCCAGTCTGCCTCTGTCAATCTTACCCACCATCCCCCGCTGGTGGCCAGGGGGGACCTGGCAACCCTATCTGGAAGAGACTGCTAAGAAAGCAAGATACCACCATATATTATGGAGATGGGTGCTCCAGTCTGGGATGTTTCTGACATTCTGAGGTCTCCATATGCTTGATGAGCTAAGGCCCTTGGAGCTGCAGCTGGTTCTGGGGCAGTGCAGTCCGAGTCCAAGGGGAGGGGCACCTCCCTAGGTGAGAAAGATGACCTGCTTTTTTTGATCTTTTCCTGGGTTTTGCGGGAAGGCGCCAGATTCTCGTTCCAGTGAGGAGGAGACAGAATTCTGGTATGTGATGCCCTGCTTCTCACCTCAGAAATGGAATTCAGCTATAGGGAAAAGATCTGAGAATGTGGTCACCTGGATCTGTTTTGGATGTACATCTAGATCAAATACTAATCAAACCCTCCCCAGCCAGTCCATACTGTACATTCCTCTGAGAAAGTGAAGAAAAAAATTAGAGCAGAGGCTTGGTTTGACACCTCCTTTGACATTATTTTTCCACAAGGGTGGTCAAAACTGCTGTTCCTAGCCTCCTAATTTCCATCCTTGGTTATTTGCACATGGCTTGACTGAACTTAGAAGCAAGATGCAGATTCTGTTTTTGTTTGATTATTAAAAGAAGCTAAAAGATTAAGTTTAATTCATCCTGTGACTTCTAGGGAGGCACATAGATAGCAAAGTAATTAAGATTCAGGCCCTCAGCCAATTAACTGGGGTTCTCTTTATTAATCATCTGTCTTTGATTATCAAATTAAATTCAAAAACATTTTCAGGTTGCCAAAAGTTAATTTAGGTTGCTTTTGGAGACAATAAAAGTAAGTGTGAGATAAGTTACAACTTAATAAATAAGAGATACCAGTCATTGTTAAAAGCCCGCTTTTAATGTTTTCTGTCTGATATCCTATTCTATACACACTAGCGCAAACTATAAACGTGTGTTCCTTCATCTCCTTGCACCACAGGCTAGCTGATTAATCTATTGATTAAACCAATTTACTGGTGCAAATCTATTAAGGGCCCTTTTGTAGGAGCTGCTACACGGACACATCAGTGCACAGAACCTGGCTTCTGAGTCCCAAAGCCACCTCAGCCACAAATAAAATTTCTGTGCCCCCTTGATATGACATTCTGTGGGCCATTTTGGATGTGCTGGAGTTATGGAAGCGAATGTAAGCAATTCTGTCTTGGCTAGTAGTCAAGATTTGGGGTAAAAGTTTGCCTGGCAGGTATACAAACATGGTGACTACCCTGCTTTCTTTTCCAGATACAGGCTGCCATGGTACTTGACACAGTACAACCACCTTTAAAGGCTGGGACAAGAAAAAAGGACTGTACAACACATCTAGCTCTTTGAAGTCACATGATCTCTCTTGAATTCCAATCTTTGTTGAGAAAGCAGTGGTGTTAGGGTTGCCAACCTCCAGGTAGAAGCTGGAGATCTCCCTCTATTACAACTGATCCCCAGCCAATAGAAAGAAAATGGCTGGAGAAAATGGCTGCTGTGGCGGACTCTATGACATTGAAGTCCCTCCCCTCCCCAAACCCCTCCCTCCTCAGGCTCTGCCCCAAAAACCTCCCACCAGTGGCGAAGAGGGACCTGGCCAGCCTATGTGATGTTCCTGAAACTTTTCTGCCGGCCGACTTCATTGACTGGCGCACTTAATCAAACACCAGCTAACTTTAACTGAAGATGAAATGTGACCATAATAAAGTGTCATCACAAACTCTTCCCCTCGCTCATCAGCAATCAATTCAGATTGGAGACCATGTTGTTAAACATATTAAATTAAGAGAGTCGCTATGCAATTCATTCTTTAAAAAGGCCTGACGGTTCTTGACACATAATGTCAGAGTGGTTTATAATGGGAAGCAGTGCTCTATGACACAGCAGGGTTTCTGCCATGACAAGATGACAGCTTGCCCATATTTCACTCACATAGAAGTGCTCCACAACTGAAATTCAGTGCGAATGGTGAGGGGGAGGGGGAGGTTGCTGGAGGTTATCTGCATTTGCATTGGCTCCACAGCAGCCTTTTAAGATTTTCTGCATTAATAAGGGAGGTGATAGAAAATGTAGACCCCTTATAGTTCTGGGTTCACAAGCCACCCTATTACTCAAGACAATTTGCACTGCTATTATTGATACCAGCTTCGAACATGAGTAGTGACACTAATTAAAGTAGTGTTTACATCAGTTCCTGGTCATTTTCAAGCTATTAATCTGAGCTGTGTTACTTCTCAGCGGCTGCATCTTGGGCTACATTGCCCTTCACGATTCCAGATACCACATCTTCCAATGAGGAAAAGAACACTTCTCAGAGTTCCTCATCATTCTTTGGAATCAGCATAGCATGGTATACTCTGCTTATGGTAAAGGCAGAATTATCTGCGATTTGCTGTCATGCTCATGTTAAACTTTCTTCTATTTTAGCACATATGTGAACATACTCTGGATCATATATATTTTTATTTTAAAAATATGCTTGTTAATGCTGTTTTGAAACAAAATCTAAAGAGACTAGTGCTACAAAAAATGGTACCACAAAAATGGAATCTAAACAGGATCTAAACAGGGTTCTAATTAAACCATAGCTCAGCCTATCAGAATTCACAAATCCAGCCAAAAGACATCATTGTCCCCACTGATGAGGAAATTATGTACTCTCTGAACCAGACCAAAAATATGAAGCTCAGAGTCACTCCTCTTTTAGATTTCCTCATTCTGTGGTCAGAGCATTTGGGCTAGGTTGCAGCCAACTTCTTTATATGGCAATAGATGCTCTTGCGATCTATGACAGTCTTTATAGTTTCTACACAAATGTGTCCCCAAAGTGAATAGTTATGCAGAACTGAAGGAATATTTTCTGCTTATTTAAAAAGGTAAAGGTCCCCTGTGCAACCACCGGGTCATTCCTGACCCATGGAATGACGTCACATCCCTACGTTTACTAGGCAGACTTTGTTTATGGGGTGGTTTGCCAATGCCTTCCCCAGCCATCTTCCCTTTACCCCCAGCAAGCTGGGTACTCATTTTACCGATCTCGGAAGGATGGAAGGCTGAGTCAACCTTGAGCCTGCTACCTGAAACTGACTTCAGTCAGGATCGAACTCAGATCATGAGCAGAGCTTGGACTGCTGTACTGTAGCTTACCACTCTGCGCCATGGGACTCATTTTCTGCTTATTTAGGGACAAATATATTGGTTACAAAAATCAGAGTAGAGTGCCTGATTAGAGATGCTCTAAGACTGAGTGAAAATAATCTAAGACATAAGTACAGTTGATATAACATGGCATAATCCTCTGAAATCAATGTAGATTATTCATACTTGTGAAGGTGCTGGGCCAAATGTTAAACATAGATCATTGTAGCACATCAGAAGATTATGAATCAGTGCTCTTGACAGAATCTTGGCATGGGAATTGATGGAACTCAGCACTACCAGCTACACAGCAATCTGATTAAACTATTTGACGGTGGTAGACAGAAGCTATAAAAGCTATGAAAATATATGACAATGGTTTCCATATTCAAGAAACTATTTTTTTTTCTTTTTCATTCTTTTGATCCCATGTTCTGACTTATTGTCATCCCTACTTGTCACATACCTCCCTAAACCAGGAATTTTCTGTAGTAATTTAGAAACTAACAGTGCAGGAAAAAGAATGCAGAAAAGTTAAACAAATATACACATTTTCAGAGCAGAGTTAACTCACATATACCCGGCATACCCCACTCTGTTTCTGTTGTCCCATGCACGGCATTATTTTCATTAGCTGCTGTATTCTTTATCTACTTCAATTCAAGTTCATAGGAATATCATTAAGCAAGTAAATATTGATACTGAATATCTAAGGCAGGGCTCCTCAAACTATGGCCCGCGGGCCAGATCCGGCCCCTCAGGGTCCTGAACCCGGCCCCTCAGGCTGGGCCCAAAACCAGCCCCGCGCCTCCCCACCAGGAACTACGAGCCCCATGATGCAGTGCGGCCCGCCTCTGGATGGAAACAGGAGGGGGAGAAAGCCCGTTCCCCCTCCCGCTGCATGCCGGGAGCGGTAGTTCGAAGTGGCCCTCCGCTTGGGCGCTATCTTGTGACCCGAGGCGGCCGTCACTGTCTCCTTCTCCTTTCCCCTTCCCTCCCTGCCTGCCTGCCTGCCTTCGTCCAGCCCTCTAAAAGAGAGAGCTGAGCCTGCCGCCAATTGCAGCCGCCGCCGGTGGTTTGGGAAGAAGCCGGAGGCAGCCAACCCGGACCTCAAGCCTGTAAGGGGGGCAACCGCTCACCTCTGGGGCAACCCGCCTTCCTCTCTTTCCCCCCCACCCCTTCCCCTCTGTCTAGCCTCCTCCCTCCTTCGCCTGGTCCCGAGCGCGCCTACTCAGGAGTAAACCACATTGACTCCCGGTAGAGCTTAGCCTGCCGCCTCCTGTCCGGAGTTGCTCCTGTCTAAGCCAAATTTGGCCAATTATGCACAGGAGGTTTTGCCTTGGATTTGCCGCTCTCTAGAGGCACATTTTCCCCATCTTGCATTCTCAAAACTCTGCATTGGGGGAGGGGCTTTTTGTTGAGCTTTGAGCATTCAGATGGGAAAAATGTGCCTCAAATCCAAGGCAAAACCTCCCATGCATAAATGGCCAAAAATAAGCCCCCATGCAGAGTTTTGAGAATTCAGATAGAGGAAATGTGCATCTAGAGAGCGGCAAATCCAAGACAAAACCTTCCACGCATAAACATTTCCCCCCATCTGAATTCGCAAAAACTCTGCATAGGGGCTTGTTTTTGACTTTTGAGGATTTGGCTGGGAAAAATGTGCATTTAGAGAGCGGCCCTAGGATCGCACTGAGATAGATTTTTTTTAAATAAATAAGCCCCATATAGCAGCATGCCCAGGAAGCATCAAGCCGACCTCCTGCAAGACTAGTGACCCGCCCTGCAGCCCTCTCCTTCAAACTGACCTTTCCCACTTCCCCTCCTAAATTTACCTCTTTTTTATCCTTATTTTCCCCCTCCCTTTTTAAATTGGTCCTAATTTTACCTCTTTCCCCCCGCCCCCCGTCCTCATTTCTTGGCGTCTCGCTGAAAACTGCACAGCATCTTTTGCAGAAATGAAGATTTTGCAGAAAGCCTAAGTGGGGGGACTGAGCTTAAGCAGGCAGCTGGCCCCTTCCCTGGGCATCAGTAGCGTGCCCGACGAGAGGTAGGCATATATGCCACATCTGGTGGCACAGGGTGGCCAGTTGCCCACTTTTCTTCTGTAGGAAAAGAATAGCCGGTTTCTCTTTGCTGGGTGACATCAGTAGGGTTTTGTAGTCAGATGACCATGAGAGATTTTGTGTGCCCTTTCAGTTCCGGTGGTTCCTGTAACAGTGCAATCCTGGCGCTATAAAACCCAGCCAGAGCAAAATACTAACTATATCTTTGTTATGCTGCAGAGGTGAGAATGGTGTAGGGGAAACCTTCACCTTTAATAGTATAAATGCCTGTTAATTAAAGAGCTTGTGTGTGTGTTTGCTTGTGAGTGAGCTTGTGCATTACTGCTGAGCAGTATGTGCAGTGTGAATAGGAATTTGTTCATATTTTTTTCAAACTATAGTCCGGCCCCCAACAGTGTTTGAGGGACAGTGAACTGGCCCCCTGTTTAAAAAGTTTGAGGACCCCTGTCCCAAGGTGTTCTTTAGAAGGATTTGTAGTCCAGGCTTCCACTCAAAAGACCCTGGTCAAAATGAGTGGAAATTAGGCGTGCTTCAATTTTTACCAAAAATGTAGATGAGGGGAGCTAAATGTGGTGAAGTGGTTAAGAGCGGTGGACTCTAATCTGGAGAACTGGGTTTGTTTCTCCACTCCTACACATGAAGCCTGCTGGGTGACCTTGGGCTAGTCACAGTTCTCTCTGAACTCTCTCAGCCCCACAACTCTCTCTCACAAAGTGTTGTGGGAAGGGAAGGCAATTGTAAGCCAGTTTGAGACTCCTTAAAGGTAGAGAAAATAGGTGTATAAAAACCAATTCTTCTTCTTTTTCATCCTGCCTTTTACCTACCGCACATCCCTGCACTTCATTGTTTGAAATATTACCAGAAACAATCCATGCTAGAAGAAACCTCCTTCAAAGACTGGACTACATTTAGTTCCTCTTACCCACCTGATTCTTTTTTTTTCTTTGTAAAACCCTATCTAGCTTTACATGTGAATGGGAGGGCATATGCATGAATACTCAGGGATACTTCCATCATATCTAGTATGGCCCTAACTAATTTCTCCTTCTCTGGCTATTGAGTATCTTTCCTCTGCTTCCCGTTTGCTGTTGCCTACCCACCATGACAAAATTTAGATTAACTTCTCAATGCATGAACCTGTTTTTTCTCCTTTATGTTAACCAGTAAAGTCTAAACTGCAATAATATAACTGCAGTGAGTGGTGAATCAAAATAGACTATCTGCTTACAGGCTGTGTAGGGTTGCCAGCTCCAGGTTGGGAAATACTGGTACCTGGAGATTTTGAGGGTGGAGCCTGAGGAGGGCAGGGTTTGGAGAGGGGAGGGACTTCAATGCCATTGAGTCCAATTGCCAAAGAGGTCATTTTCTCCAAGGGAACTGATCTCTGTCGCCTGGAGATCAGTTGTAATTGCAGGAGATCTCCAGCACCACCTGGAGGTTGGCAACTCTAAGGCTGTGCCTGTAGAGAGTTCGGTATCAGCCTCAGTTGGTCTACCTTGAAATAACTTGGAAGAGTCTTTGATATTATTACTTGATATCCACACTGCTAGATTCCTCACGGAAGTCAACTTTAATAATTGGGCGTCCATTCCAACCGTGCCAAAGTGTTTGCTTCTTGCAAGGCAAAATATCTGTAATTGCCAGTAAAGCTGATAAGCTAAAGCGCTTTTGAAAGATTATCAGGCTCTTGAGCAGAGCGCCCTAATGTCCGATATAAATCAAGCTCCTGCTGAGCATACGCAGCCATCTATAAAGCAAAGAGAGTGAAAACTGTTCAGCTTTATCTGGGATTAAAAAGAACCTGAAAAGGTTTTGAGACTCATGTTCGACTAATTGTCTCTCTTCTCTTCTCTTCTCACCTAGAGACCCCTGTGAACCTTGGCTGCTTTGAAATAGAAATTGCTTTCTAAAAATATTTTACATGATCTTCACAACTCTGGCTCAAAGCTCTTTCCAAATGGTGATTGCATGTTTTAGTTTAGCATTTTAAGCAAAACAGGCTTTTAACCATATTTTTGCATTTTATTCTACAGTATCGATAAAGCTGTAGTTGGAGGTAGGTATCTGAAGCCCTAGAAGATAGGAAACCATTCAGTAGCTGATATCTCAGACTGAAAAACAGGAGAAGAGAATTCAATACAGAGTACCAGTGGAAGTACCAAAGATGAGGCAGTGTTGTAAACTGGGCCTATTTTACTCAACAGAGACCAGACACAGCTTTCTGGTAGGAATTTTAACTCTGTATCCAGCCATCTAGGAGCCCCGTGGCGCAGAGTGGTAAAGCTGCAGTACTGCAGTCGAAGCTCTGCTCACGACCTGAGTTCGATCCCAGCGGAAGTTGGTTTCAGGTAGCCGGCTCAAGGTTGACTCAGCCTTCCATCTTTCTGAGGTCGGTAAAATGAGTACCCAGCTCGCTGGGGGTAAAGGGAAGATGACTGGGGAAGGCACTGGCAAACCACCCCGCAAAACAAAGTCTGCCTAGAAAACGTCGGGATGTGACGTCGCCCCATGGGTCAGGAATGACCCGGTGCTTGCACAGGGGACCTTTACCTTTACCTTTATCCAGCCATCTGGTATATCTCCTGCAGAGCAAGAGATTAACCCTTAAGTTACCACATCTCTCCCCCCAAAGTCTATCAATAAATCAAACAACTTGAACAAACAGAATGAAAAACTAACTAGAGATACAGGGTAGAATGTCTGATCTCAGGGGTCAACAGGTGATAGGATTACTCTGCCCAGGCTTCCCTAGCTGCTACTATTTACAGGCCCAGCCACTCAGGCTGTTTCCTGAGTCTCTTTGATCTGTGAGGTGAAGGCTGTACTGCTGTGGCTGGCATGAGCTCAGATAGTTCTGGAACATATACAGGCTCAGGATAATCAGGACCATTACATGGAAAATTCTCAGCCCCACCATGGAACTCTGATCCAGTTGAGGTTATAATGGTTGTGGGAGAATCCATCTCAGGTACATCATTTCCCCCACTAGTCACCTCAGCAGCTCAGGCTGTCCTGGCAGGGCTGCAGAAGCATCTCTAGGGCTTCTTGACTCCCTGTGCCAGACAAGAGATGGTCTACGTGGCATCTCATAACCATCCTGTTCATCTGGACTGTGTAAGAGAGTGGCCCAGTTGGTGCTAACCACAACTGTGGAACACACTTGGTTTTCCCTCACAAGTTCTTGATCCACACAGGGTGACCTGGACATAAGGCTTGGGTTGAGTGACTTCTATCATGATCCTTTTTTCCATGGATTGCTGTTTCTGAAGGACTCAATTGTGTATTTTGGGTTTTCTGAAGGACTCAATTGTGTATTTTGGGTTTTAGCAAGTCCTATTGGATAAGTAAGTCAACCAAACACAATTTCAGCAGGAGGTCTTCCACTATTAGTATGTAGTGCTGCCTAATACATAGCAAGAAAACTGAAGAGTTTTGTTTGTAAGGTATGGCCTGCAATCTTCTTTAGTGCAGTTTTCATAGTCCTTTCCACCAACCCATTAGTGGATAGATAGTATGGTGATTAAGTGATTTGTTTAATCTCATTCATGGTAAGGAACCCTTTGAATTCCTCACTAGTGAATACAGAGGCATTGTCTGTTAAAAGATTGTGTGGAAGTTCATGGATACTGAATACCTCTTCAGTGGTGGCAACTGAAGCAACCACTTTGAAGACCTACAGCCATTTGGAGTGTGAATCTACCACCACTGATAGCATGACTCTCATAAATGGGCCAGCATAATCAATATGAGTAGGGTTGCCAAACCTCAGGTGGTTGCTGGAGATCTCCTGCTGTTACAACTCATCTCCAGGCAACAGAGATCAGTTCCCCTGGAGATAATGGCTGCTTTGGCAATTGGACTCTATGGCATTGAAGTCCCTCTCCTCTCCAAACCCTGCCCTCCTCAGGTTCCACCCTCAAAATCTCCAGGTATTTCCCAACCTGGAGCTGGCAACCCTAAATATGAGGCCTTGCCCAAGGATGACCAGGCTATTCCCATGGACATAAAGGAGCATCAGGTGGAACATCTCTGAGTTCTTGATATGTGCAACAGCATTTCACCAAATCCTCTACAGTACCATCCATTTTTGGCCACCACATGTAACTTTGAGCTTCTGCCTTCATCCTGGTCATGCCCAGGTGTGTCTCATGGAGCTGCACAAGAAGCATGACCTGGCCTTGGGGTGGTATCACTAGTCTCATACTCCACAAACAATCTTCATCCTCCACAGTCAGTTTGTCTCCTTCTACTGTAATATGGTTTCAGTTCCTCTGGACAGGAACCTTCCCTGAGAGAGTAAAAGGAGGAATTCTTTTTAGCTTTGTTGCCATATGTTGTAAGCTGGGCCTAGCTTGTGACTAGTACTCAGAACAGAGACTAGAAACATTCTTCTGGTAGGGACCAAGCTTAATAGATGCTTTAATACCACCTCCAGCCGTCTGGTATATCTCTTGCAGAGCAGGAGATTAACCCTCAGGTTGCCACAGGCAAGGAGGGCTTTATATTTTAACTCATTCCTGTTCTAATTTGCTTCTCTCTTTTGCCATTTAAACATATGAATCTTTTCTGTTCTTTGGTTCTTGTAGGTTATCCGGGCTGTGTAACCGTGGTCTTGGAATTTTCTTTCCTGACGTTTCGCCAGCAACTGTGGCAGGCATCTTCAGAGTAGTAACACTGAAGGACAGTAGTAACACTGAAGGAGACACTGTCCTTCAGTGTTACTACTCTGAAGATGCCTGCCACAGTTGCTGGCGAAACATCAGGAAAGAAAATTCCAAGACCACGGTTACACAGCCCGGATAACCTACAAGAACCAATGAACTCTGACCGTGAAAGCCTTCGACAATACTTTTCTGTTCTGTTTCCTTGCACCTATTTTCCCCATAAAATAAGCATTTTTCAATTTTATTTGTGCACCAACAAATCTGTCAGCATGGTGTAGCCAGCGTGGTGCAGTGGTTAAGAGTGGCAGACTCTAAGCTGGAGAACCGAGTTTGATTCCCCCCATTCCTCCACATGAAGCCTGTTGGGCAACCTTGGGCTAGTCACAATTCTCTCAGAACTCTCTCAGCCTTTCCTACCTCACAAGGTGCCTATTGTGTGTGTGTGTGGGGGCGGGGAGGTCATTGTAAGCCGCTTTGAGATTCCTTAACTTAGAGAAAAGCAGGGTATAAAAACTCTTCTTCTCTACTTCTCTTCTGTTTGTATTATACTTACAAATGGTGTACATTATATATATATCCATATTATATAGACTGCATCTAAAAACAGTACAATATGCATATACAACACAAACAAAGCTACAAACCCAACAGCAAAAAGCAGTCAACCCAAACTGTCAGCAGAACAATAGATGAATACAAAAAGAAATGAACTAGGGAATGTGTGCTCATCCCTAGATGAGAGCAGCACCAAGGGGGCACGTCTTTTGATGCTTTTCATCATGATGAAGAGTGCAGAGCTGGTTTCTAGAGGAAGGGCAAAAAACCAGAGAATGGAATGAAGTCACACATTGCAGTTGAACTGGTTAGGAACTTTGCAATGTCAAGAAAAGAACAGTTCTCGAGAACAGGAAAGCCATCTTGTAAGCATTCTGAATGACAGCCTTGCTGCTAAAATGCTGCCTTTCTTTGGAAATGAGCCCTCTGTTTGAGTCAACCTTTCACACATTTTTATTCTCATGCCTACCTTATCTGCCAATTACATTTTATGACTGTAATTTAGAAGCAAGTCCCTTCATATTTCATACTTTCTACTTTATGATATTACCTTGATGCTATCGTTTATAGAGACAAAGAAAAAGTGAGTTCTGGCATATCATAATATATCTGTTACACTTGGACCAAATCCAGATGCCACTGAATTTGGTAGTGGCTTTTAATAGGAGCTGGTTTGCGGCCTATAACAGAAGGCTTGGGGGGAGGGAGACTTTAATCCTGTAATCCTCTCTAATATGCCTTCCTGAAATCAACATAAATTCTCTGAATAATGATCCATCACTCTATGGTAGTCATGCAGTGTTTATGGAAACTGGAGTTAACTTCATGCTATTAGACAATGTAGGTACTCAGTAGAACTGAACCCTCACACTCTGAATTCAGATAATTCACAGTGGGTAGCCATGTTAGTCTGTCTGCAGTAGTAGAAAAGAGCAAGAGTCCAGTAGCACCTTAAAGACTAACAAAAATATTTTCTGGCAGGGTATGAGCTTTTGTGAGCCACAGCTCACTTCTTCAGATACAGCTAGAATTCAGATACTCTGGATTCAGTCTAGCAAAGCATTAAGCATATACCTTTCCAGCAGGGGTGGGGGGAAACTTCTGCACTCAACAATTAATGCATGAGGGTAAAAAGGGAACAGAACTGAGTCTTCTAGTTCTGCCACTGATCTCCATGTTCAGCTGGGCTCTTCTGCACAGCGCATAAAAGTTGTATGCATAAACATTCTCTATGCACTCTCTATACCTTGCAAAAATGCAAAACTGTAGGGTAGAGATCACATAGAGAAAGACTGTCCATGTATAGCTTGTATTCATGTAGATTCTACACATAAGAACCCATCATCGTATGGGATTTGGAGAGAGGCAGGGCCAGCAAATAGAAACAATTCCACCTTCTCATTCACACATTGCTTTCTCCAAATTTTCATATGGACATTGCTCTAGCTGATTTACTTTTGAATACTTTTGCATGCAGATTTTCAACTCGACACACAAATGCTCTTCACATTCTGGTTCCCCACCACCAACACACATAGTTAGATCTTGTTTTCTAATGTAGATTGCTGAAATATACCAGGGCCTGCTAAAGCTAATTCCTATAGAATGTACTTCTTGAACATGCATTTATCTTATTTTGGCATAGCATTTTAGCCAACATCAAAGAAACATGGGGAATAGGGCACAAGTTACTTTTATTTTTTAACAGTAAAATCCTGTTTATTTCTTCTGTATTACCATTTTAATTTTTGTATTGCTTGAAATGTTGATACTTCAGAACATTAGGATGCATGATTTTAACAAAGCACCATCAAGCACATAAGTCTTTAATATTTATACTGTATTTTAATAAAGCAGATGAAAGATAATGATTCTGCTTTCTTGTAAATTAAGGAAAATAATGGTGCTAAATTGCCAGTAATAAATTACAAGAAGGTCTGGTTGCTTGAAGAATTGTATGAAATCAGTCATCTTCAGGACCTGAAGATGTTTTGCTCAGCATCTTCCAAGCTATTATGTAGATCATTATATTTATTTATTAAAATTTTATTCTGCCTTTCTGCCCCAAGGAGCATTCATGGTTGCTTGCAATACGTAAAAAGCAAAACAAATCTTACAGAGCAATCCTGTGGGGTTCTGTGTCATGGCGGCAGGCTATGGCATAACTATGGCACCTTTAGTCTGCTTCCGAAAGGGTTTGATTAGGTGGTGGCCACCAGGAAAAAGAGTTAGCAGGTGGGTTTGCCGCCACAACTGTGTCAGCATCCCTAGCAACCGTGCTGCGGCGTTCCCTGGATGTGTTGTGGTGAGGCAGTAGGGCTGTGATGGACAGGGCAGCCAAAACCAACCATGGCCCACCCAGCACAGGGGCTGAGCCAAGCACCTGTGTGAGCCTAGGGGCAGAAAGGGGAGTGGCCAAGGATGCTGGCTCTGTGTCCGCGGCACCCCCCCTCCCTCTTAATGGGTCCAAGTCCCATCAGAAGTCCCTAGGCACCTGCTAGTGTTGGCATTTATTTATATTTATTTATAGTTAAAATTTATATCCTGCCCCTCCCCCACTACAGTGGGGCTCAGGGCGGGTAACAGCAAATGCAGTACATTTAAAAACAGAACAATTAAAATAGATTAAAATCCATAAAAAAACAAAGAAGATGGTGCCTTAAGTTCCCAGCAGAGCAGACGTCCGAGAACAACAAACCCTCCACAAAGTAAGTGAGGAGGGGGAGGGGGACTGAGGAAAGCATACAGAAGGGGGGGCTCTGTCTGGTGGCTGGTGGATGTAATAGAGCAGCCGAAAGTCCTCAACCATGTGCCTGGCAGAACATCTCTTGCAGGCTCTGCTGAACTGGGCCAGATCCTGCAGGGCCCTGGTCTCCTCAGCAACCCACCCCCCCCATGAACACCCCAAGCCAGCCACTTGCCCACCTAACTTCCAAAGAAATGGAGCCTTTGATTATAATCTCAACTGGCAGAAGTTTGAATGGGAGAAGGTAACCCTTTAGCAAGCCTGATCCTGACTGTTTTATAATACCTTTAGCAGCACCACTTCAAATTGTGTCCAGAAACAAACTGGATGCCCGTGAATGTCTGGGAACATAATGGCAAGTCCCTCATAACAATATGATCTTCATGTTCTAGACCAGTTGAAGTTTCAGAAGACTTTCAAAGGCAGTCCACCGTGTAACACAATACAGCAATCTCGTCTGGTCATAATAAGACTGTGCCAAAGGAATCCTTATCTGAGGGAAGCTGCAGCTGACATGCCAAACCAAGCTGGTGAAAGGTGCTATGTATGCCACTTGTATGTCCCTCAGCAATGCAGAGCCTAACAGCAGCCCCTAACTCTGACCCTGAGCTTTAACCAGGGCAGTAATATTCAGCATTGGTTTAACATTAGGGTTGCCAGGTCCCTCTTCACCACTGGCGGGAGATTTTTCGGACAGACCCTGAGGAGGGCAGGGTTTGGGAAGAGGAGGGACTTTAATGCCATTGAGTCCAATTGCCAAAGGGGCCATTTTCTCCAGGTGAACTGATCTCTATCGGCTGGAAATCAATTGTAATAGCAGGAGATCTTCAGCTAGTACCTGGAGGTGGGCAACCCTATTTAACATCATCTCCAGGATTTGCTAAACTACCAGCAGCACCTAGCCCTAACCTTTTCTCATACTCTTTCTCTTTGTCTTGCTCTCTCTCATTGTTGTTTTTATGAATAATCTCATAGCTGTTTTTGTTGATTCTTAAACTGCCCATTTTTAATTTTTAGTCTAATGGCGTTATTGGTTGTAATGAGTGTTGTAAGCTGCTTCAAAAGTATTCTTATTAAGAATATGGGTTATAAAATATTTGGAACAAATAAATGAATTGTGTCTGATTAGGATGAGAGAATGTAGCATCTAGGAGACAGGAACCCAAGATGTGTGCAACAGAGGAATGAAGAGCTGGAATGCTGGGGAACAGTGAGGCGAAAAGGAGGTGGACCCCTTCCATCTGACAAGGTTTTCACATAATAAATACACTCTTCATAGACAATAGCAGCAAAGGTATAAAAAGGGATACTATACTGGCATGCAAAGTGCATAAAGAAAGACCTTTTCAATACAGCAATTACTATCACCAACTTTACTTCTGCTGCATATTATATTGTCAAACTACACTAGCACAAACTGTTGCTTCCAAAGGAACTGGAAACTTCAGGGTTGACTTGGTTATGTAATGCAGCCTGTCAGAGTTAGGTAAATTGATCTGGCTACATTTTGTGTGTACTAGAAAGAAAAGATTTCTTTCAGATAATTCATTTATGGAAAAACAACAGTAAAAGACATTTCTCCCCAAGAGGTAAGTTAGCATCATAAAAAGTCTCTTTGATTGTTCTCAAAACACAGAAAAGAGAAGTACATTTGAATTCACTCTGGGGATGTGCTCACTTGTTTGTGGTTTAAGGAACACAGAAGGTGTATTTTTGCTCTGTACAATTTGTGTTGTAGTTTGTTCTGTGCAGATTCTTGACTGCTGCTGAACCAGAATTACGTTTTAACATAACGAGGCCCCATTACTATCCTTGTGCATGATCAAAGAAGGTATTTCCTGGATTTATAAGTATGGTGTCATTGCATACGTAGAAGTCTTCCCATGTACATTTGAATCTTTATTATAGGTGAATATTTATTAAGGACAGAGCAGATTTGTTTTAGTTTATCAAGAATTGTGGCCATTTTTGTCCCATGACTACATAACTAAATTTAAGAAAACTCTGATCACTTTTACACATTTTTGACTCCTTATGGTACCATTACAGGAGCCTAGTTCTCACTGAGGAAGCGTCTCTGTTGCAGCCCTTGAAACAGTAGGTGGGAATCTTGTGACTGAATGTTCCTATCTATTTGAGTATAAAAAGGAGCATCTATTGGAGTATAAAACTAGCTTATCAGTTAAAAGGCATCCATTATCTCTGACACCTTCAGTGTGCAGTAATTTGTTACTGCAGTCGTCTTGTTGGTGGCTTCCTAGAGGCACCTGGTTGGCCACTGTGTGAACAGACTGCTGGACTTGATGGGCCTTGGTCTGATCCAGCAGGGCATTTCTTATGTTCTTATGTTCTTAAAATATATTTTTCCTATCTTCAGGCTGTAGTGCAGTACAGACACAGCGTTACTGTTTTGGTGAGCATAAGGCCAGAGGCTACCAGAAAGCTATTGGGAATATAAGCAGGAGTACACTCGGGCTCACATCAGTGGTCAAACATAAAATGAACCATGGATTGAAAGAAACCACAAGTCATTTAGAGGTAAACTGGGCAATGCTGTTAAGAAACCTTTTGACTTTCAGGAAACTCTTGGAATAGATTCTTTGCAGAGCCGCAAAGGAAGTCAACATGTGTGTGGTTTAAAAAAAAACAACGGAGGAAAGGGAGATAAAAAGGTTCACTGGAATTCTCCGTCTGTGGGAGTGGAGACACCTAATTATTTACAGTTGCTAAAAATTAAACCTACTATCTGACACTCTAGTGTTTTGTATTATACAAGCCATGTCTATCTTGTATTCTCTTTCAGATTTTGGACAATAGACTCCCCGTTATACTTCAAAGGATAACCCTTGGTGATTGAATATTTTCCTGAAATAAGCCAAAACCACAACAATATGATGAGTCAACCTCTTGAAGTACATTCTATTTGCACACTTCATGGCTGGCCAACTTGGGTCAGGATGATTGCTTTTCCTTCTGAGCAAAGCAGAACGTTTTGCAGTTAAATCAAGTGGACAGGAGGCCGTGGTGCTTAATAGCCTTATTAATATGATTTAAGACCCAGAGAGGTCTAACTAGAAAGTATACACTCATAATAGATTTGCAGTTCAGGCCAAACATTTAAACGACATCCTTCTTAGCCACTGCTCTTCTCCCGCTCCCACTGGCACTGGCACATAGTAGGGTCTAATGAATAGCTATTACTGCAAACTGACTGTGTGAAGTAGCTTTAGTGAAGGGAGACTGTATTTTATTCAGAGTAATAAACTACAAAGGAATGGGATCCACTTGACCTAGTCCAGCCACCACTGAAGGCATTGCCTGCATTTTCAGAAGTTGCTGATGTGTCTATTCGCAGCCAGAAATGTATTTCCTTCTTTTCTTGGTCTCATTAGCAAGAAGCGTAGGATGTTGCAGGGCATCAAGGTATCATAAAATGAGTAGATTTAAAGGGCGAAAAAGTTACTAACTGTGATGAGATTGCTGTTGGCACTAAATGGCATGCTGCCAAATGACACAATGTGGCTTTGGATAACCCAGAAGGCAGGGTTTGCTTTTTAGAGGGAATAAAAGTTAGCATAAACATTCCGCTAATTACTTTCCTTGTGTATTGAATAGCACTGACGGTTCTCCTGGGGAAAAATAACTTGTCTGAAAGGGACTTTTGGAAGGTGATTATCACTGTGCTTGGTTTTGCTGACACAAACTTGAACTTTCAAGGATATGGTGCATCTCCTTCAGCAATTTATAATTGTAAAAAAAAAAAGTATAACTCCTAGGTCATTAAATGGGGAAACCTAAGGGAAATGAAGAAATATATTGTCTTGTTTTCAGATTTGCATTTCAGATTTGTAAAAATTTTCAGTTGTTTTAACTAATCTAAAATAGGAAGCTCTGACCAGTCATTTAAAAGGAAGGAAGTTGAACTAAAAGTATCAAAATCCTCTTGAGCAATTTAAGCTTATTTCAGTGGTGTTGAAGAAGAAGCTTCTGATGATTTTGTACATTGTCATCTAACAAAATTATGCAAATCCACTTTGTTATTAAATGTTACCCTATATAAAGCTTGCAAGGACCCATAGCTCAATGGTTTTGAATGTTATGTTACTTTCCAAGTTCAATTTATAGCATCTCCTTTGCAAAGATTCTCAGGTATTAGGGTTTAATAAGATCTCTAGTGGAAATCTTTGAGAGGTTCTGCCCATCAGAACAGGTAGCCTTGGATTGCATGAATTAATGTGCTGAATTGCCACAAAGCAGCACCAGATATCCAACATCTGTATGCTATTTATTTTGTTGTCTTCCTTAAAATCAGAATGGCCTGAGAGGATGATAGTCTAGACATCTCTTCTGTAATTACATAACAACCCCCGTTTGGAGGTTTTGAAAGTCTGTGCATAAGCAGTAGACCAATAATATCTTGTACGCTGTGAACAATGTTGAATAAGAAGGTGTATTTCAAGTAATTATCCATTTCCAAAATGGTGCATCCCTCCTAAGAACTTTACTCCTGCTTAGATTTTCTTGAACACATGAAATAAATGTGGTTGACCTCACGGTACAAGATATCTCTTTGCCTTATTTCTTTTCTGCCTGACTCCTGCAGGTAGAGGATCTATCTAACAGTAAGCTCAGCACATTGTTGGCTATTGATTAAGAAAGACGCCATTCTTCAAGGTCATGAAGATTTCCTTTCTCTGTCTTTTTTGGGAACAAAAGACAAATGTCTTTCTCTCTTAGTGGTACAACCTGCTAACTTGCTGATCATAGAAGAATACAGAGGATATCTGATTTCTTGAAGAAATTATTGAAGAAGTGTTCTCAGGGTTTTATGGGTAAAACAGTAAATTACATTTGAACCTAGGCTTCCCCAGTATGCATTTGCAATGTATTCCGTAATATTTATTTATGTGTGTAAAGTGCCATCAAGTTGCAGCTGACTTATGGCAACCCTATTAAGGAGATTTCAAGGGAAGTGATTAAGCACAGGTGGTTTGTCATTGTCTTCCTGTGCAGTCTTTCTTGGAGGTCTCCCTTCCAAGTACTGACCCTGCTTAGCTTCTAAGATCAGATGAGATCGGGCTATACCATGCTGCCTTTCCTCCCAACATACTTGTTTTTCCCTAACCCTATCTTATGCCAATCCTTTAATGCCTTGTGGCTCACCACGCTACATCCGCATGGTTCTCCAAACCTGGAAATGACACCATCATTTGAGAGCCATGATCTGAGCTCCCATGATTGATAATTAAAAATCCAATGTTTTAATTATTTATATTATATGTATGATTTTAATTGAAATTCTATGTTGTCAGCTGCCTTTAGTCAGGAAGGGCAGGACAAATACAAACAAACAAACAAACAAGTAATAGAGAATGAAGCAGGAAAAGGGGAGAGGTTGTGTGGGCTCCCAAGGAAGGGAAAGGAAAAATAGTGGGGAAGGAGTAAATAAAATGCCCTGCTCAAGTCCTTGCGGGTGGGTTCCCACTTGTTAAGTTGTATTTATTTATTTGATTGCTTGATTCTGAATCTTTAGGATACAGCGGAGGCATGTTCTAATGTCTCCTTCCTAACTGCAAAAGACAGATACAAACATTTAGTAACAAAGAAATGAAGTTAAGAAACTACTTTAAATTTTCCAGTTCTAGGAGATGAAATACTGTCAGATAGGAAAAGGTTCAAGGTTTTGGTACTTGGATCAGGTTCAAGGTACTTGGATCAGGTTCAGGGTTAAGGTACTGACCTTTAAAGCCCTAAACGGTCTGGGACCATCATATCTACGAGACCATAACCCCCCCAAGAGCACTGTGCTGAACTGGAACCGGGGTCTTGGTTCAGTTCCACAGGGCCTGTAAGTTGGAGATGTTCCGCCAGACCTATGGTTGAGGACAGCAATGGTTGTACATCAATTGGCCTTACCTGCTGGACCCTTATAGGGTTTATACCCCATTCTGTTTTGGCTGTGTCCCCCATTATTGTTGTTGTTGCTGTTGATTGATCACCCATGTGATAAGGAGGATTTATTACTAGGATGCCATATGTTTCTGGTTAACCTAGGTTTTAAATTATTATTATGGTTGTATGTATGTTTTATGATATTTATTCAATTAATATGATTGTATGACTATTAGGATTAGCCTCCCCGAGCCCGACTTTTGTTGGGGAAGGACGGGATAGAAATTGAATAAACAAACAAACAAATAAGTAAATGAAAAGACACTTAGATATTCAAAGCTAGATTTTTTCATGCCTTTCAGTTAATTTTGCTCCCTTCAGGTTTCCAGGGGCACAGCAAATACTGCATAACAGAGGAAGAAATGAACACCGCTAGATATCCTATGTTTTTTATCAAGGAGCTGACGAAACTTTAAAAGTTTAATGTATTTGAGGAACAGAAATGGAAGGCAAACATGGCTATCCAAGTCCATGTCTAATAGTCTGGTGCTGCACAGTGCCTGTGGATGCTAGGAATAATTTCACAGAAAACTGGTTTGTAGCAGGAGTAATAGGCCTGGTCTTTTTGAACAGCGTATTTGCATAAAGCTTCTTGCAACTCTGGGTCTCTGGTGGTAAAAATTATTATTAGGAAGAAAGGTGCTTGCATTCTCATATAAAACTATTAGATATATCCTATTCCTTGCTTATACATGCACATTTAAATCATTCATAAAGCAAACCTTTAGACACATATAATTTTAATGTTTATTTATTTAGGAGGTTTATTATTAATTGTAAGCTGCTTTGAACAGATGTCTAGAGGTGGCAGCACAGACATCTCTTAAACAAAAAAACTAATAAATAATGTTATGGGAGGAGGGGAGCCATATCTCCGCCCTGTTCATCAATGGAATACTTTCAGAAAGTGTTGTGGGAGTTTTATCTCAATTCTCAACAACAACAACAACACTCTTTATGTATGTCATGTGGCATCAAGCCACATCCAACTTATGGTGACCTTTTGAAATTAATGACCTCCCCAAAGTCCTATAATTAACAGCCTTGCTAATACACTTTAGCCATAGATCACACCTTCTTCTCTGGTTCCCTTTTAAATATTAGAAAAAAAACAAAGGAATCTTGATGTGAAAGGATACAAGCTGACAATAAGGAAGTGTTCGCTAGTTATTGCCCACTACTAAACCTCCTGGTGAAATTGACTAGCAAACGACCGGGCAATCTCTCGGGCTCCCAGGCATTTGTTCTGCAGTGCCAGAGATCTCACAGCGGATCTCTATTGAAACGCTAATGCCTGGCGAGCAAAGGAATGAGAACGGGGGTGGGTGGGAAGGAGACGGGGCTTGCTTATCCGTGGCCCGACTGGATGTCCTCGCTGACACTATCGTGCTTCATGCAATTAATTAGTGAGATCCTACATGATCTACTGTTTAAAGGGGTTATCGTGTATCTGGACGATATTCTGATCTACTCTGGGGACCTCAAGGAACACTGGGATTTGGTGCGGGAGGTTTTGCGTCATCTAAGGGACAACCATTTGTATGCCAAGCTGTCAAAATGTGCATTCAACCAGAGCCAGTTGTCTTTTCTCGGATATGTTGTATCCCCCCAAGGTTTGATTATGGACCCCGAGAAAGTTCAGGCGGTCTGGGAGTGGGAACCCCCCAGAACTCGCAAACAGGTCCAGCAGTTCTTGGGGTTCGTGAATTTTTATAGAGGTTTTATTCAGGACTTTTCCAAAATAGCCTTACCAATCACCGATCTACTTAAAACCAAGGGGAAGGGGCAGGAGGCTACCTTTGCACAATACCAAGTGCCTTGGACTGACCGGTGTCGGGCGGCATTTGAGACTCTGAAGAGGTGCTTTACCTCCGAGCCCGTTCTGGCTCACCCAGATTGTTCAAAGCCATTCACACTTCAAGTAGGCGCCTCGGAGAAGGCAATGGGAGGTGCGCTCCTTCAGAGGGATGACCAAGGGGTGCTTAGACCCTGTGCCTATTTTTCAAGGAAATTCTCCGGCCCGGAGCTAAACTGGCCGATTGGGGAAAAGGAAGCCATGGCTATTAAGCATGCCCTTACGGTCTGGTGGCAGTTCCTAGAGGGGGCGGCTGAACCTTTTGAAGTCTGGACGGACCACCGGAATCTTGAGGGTATATTAGGTCAGCGGAAGCTATCGGCTAAATAGCTGTGCTGGGCAGACTTTTTCTCCAAGTTCCGTTTTACCATTAAACACATGCCCGGGAAGGAAAACTGCCTGGCCGACGGGCTGTCCCGGATGCCGCAATATGAATGTAGAGTCGAACGGCCGGTGGGGTCCCTTTTTACCCGGGAACACCTGGGCTTGACACCGGAGGGGGGTAGTGCAGGAGTTCTAACCTGAGGCCAAACCCGCGCAGCGGCGAGAGAGTCAGTCTCCTCTCAGGTGAGGGCTGCCCCTGCCCCCCCTTCCCTGGCGGTCCCAGAGGATCTTCCTGGCGCGGTCACAGAAGAGGGGAGGGAGTCCTCTCAGCGAGAGCGGAGGAGCAGGGCAGAGGAGCCAGTCCCAGTCTCCTCTCAGGAGTCGGCTGCCTCTGCCCCCCCCATCCTTGACAGTCCCGGAGAACCTCCCAGAGGCCATCAGGAAAAGGTGGGGGGTGGCTCTTCAGCGTGAGCGGGGGGATCTCTCTCATCCCAGGTAACGGACGGGAATGGTGCCCACAAGGATAAACACTACGTCCCCCTGGAGCTGCGGCGGGAGGTGTTGGAATGGAACCACAGTTCCAAAACGGGGGGCATTTCGGGTTTGTGAAAACCTTGCACCTAGCAAGAAGGCAGTTCTGGTGGTCGGGGATGCGCCAGGACATCGATGTGTTCATAAAATCTTGTCCTGTGTGTGCGACGAGCAAGCACTTGATGGGAAAATCTCCTGGATTGTTAAAGCCCCTAGAGACTCCAGAGGCACCCTGGAGGGTGATCGGGATGGATTTCATAACTGACCTCCCATCTAGCCAGGGGAAGACGGTTCTGTGGGTAATCACAGATCTCTTCTCGAAGCAAGTTCATCTCGTTCTGTGCGAGGGGATGCCCTCTGAACACAAACTGGCTCGCTTATTTGTACACCAGATCTTCAGATTACACGGCTTTCCGCGGAAGGTCGTGAGTGACAGGGGGTCTGTTTTTGTGTCAAAATTCTGGAAAGCATTTTTAGGACTTGTGGGTGTGCAACAGGGTTTGTCTTCAGCCTATCACCCGCAGACGGATGGGCAGACCGAAAGGGTTAACACGGTAGTAGAATGTTACATGCGCTCTTTTGTAAATTACCACCAGGACAATTGGGTCGACCTGCTGCTATTGGTGGAATATGCTTATCATAACTCGGTACACTCTGCTACTGGTATAAGCCCTTTCAAAGCGGTCTACAGAATGGAATTCAGGCCCTTAGGGGCCGTACCTCTCCTGCCGGGCGGCGACCCCCCCCCCGAAGTGTCAGTATGGGCCAACACAGTGAGGAACACTTGGACCTGGCTTATAAAAAATTTGGAGCAGGCGAAGGAGAGATACAAGGCGCAGGCAGACAAATGGGAATTAAAGGTCGGAGAGAAGGTATACCTCTCCACCAAGAATCTCAGGTCTTTACGTCCGTGTAAGAAGCTGTGTCAGAAATATGTGGGGCCGTTCCCAATCACCCGAGTTATCAATGAGGTTACCATGGCATTTGAATTACCGAAAACCTTACAGGGGGTACACCCGGTTTTCCATGTGAGTCTGTTAAAACCTTTTGTACCGGCCCCTGAATGGTACCCTGACCCCACAATTGCGACCCCAATCATGGTGCAAGGGGAACAGCACTTCGAGATTTCCAAGGTGTTAGATTCTCGGGTGCAGAGGGGCCAGATGGAGTACCTCGTGCATTGGAAACACCTGAACTCCAGCCACAATGAGTGGGTGTCCGTGGTGCACGTGAAAGCCCCCACCCTAGTAGCGGAATTCCATCAGCACTACCCCGCCAAACCGAGAACCCCTGGGGAGGGGCCTTTGGGGAGGTGGAGAGAGGACATCCAGTCGGGCCACGGATAAGCAAGCCCCGTCTCCTTCCCACCCCCCGTTCTCATTCCTTTGCTTGCCAGGCATTAGCGTTTCAATAGAGATCCGCTGTGAGGTCTCTGGCGCTGCGGAACAAATGCCTGGGAGCCTGAGAGATTGCCTAGTCGTTTGCTAGTCAATTTCACCAGGAGGTTTAGTAGTGGGCAATCACCGGCGAACACTTCCTTATTGTCAGCTTGTATCCTTTCACATTCAAAACAACTCTGCTGCACCTCACCCTTTCATGTCCTACCATTGATGTAATCAATTGTATTGTATGTCCCCTATAAAGATGACCAGTATTTCCCCCATCTGTATTCTAACCTTAAGTTTGTGTAGACCTACTGAACCCGTTTGCTTTCTTAATAAAACTTTAAACTCTCTGTAACGTCTTGAGTGAAGTTTACTATTGCTGAAATGCAACGAGGTACTGAAGTCTGACACTTGAACTGATCCAATCAGCAATTTAAAAGCCCAATTTTGGGTTGGGGGAGCAAACTCCAGTTTAACCAGACACCTGCAAACTGGAGGTGGGGGGAGGAAAAGGGAGGTGAGTATGCAACAACAGCAACAAGTAGTGCTTGTGTCCATCACAGACAAAACTCTGTTTGTCAAAACGGAAGTGCTACTTTTGGGGGAGCCCCGTGGCACAGAGTGTTAAGCTGCAGTACTGCAGTCAAAGGCTCTGCTCACAACGTGAGTTCGATCCCGATGGAAGTTGGTTTCAGGTAGCTGGCTCAAGGTTGACTCAGCCTTCCATCCTTCCGAGGTCGGTAAAATGAGTACCCAGCTTGCTGGGGGTAAAGGGAAGATGACTGTTGAAGGCACTGGCAAACCACCCCAAAACAAAGTCTGCCTTGGAAACGTTGGGATGTGACGTCACCCCATGGGTCAGGAATGACCCAGTGCTCGCACAGGGGACCTTTACTTTTTTTTTTTTTTACTTTTGCGGGGAGAGTCTGACCCTGGAAAAGGGTTATCCCCTGTTCTGGATGGTTGCACTCTTCCTGAAGGAGCAGGTTTGTAGCTTGGGGGTGCTTCTGAAGCCAGGCCTCCTGTTGGATAAACAGGTAGCAGTGGTGGCCAGGGTGCCTTTCACCATCTTTGGCTGATGAGCCAGCTGTAGCCCTTCCTGGGAAGAAAAGATCTTGCCATTGTGATGCATGCTATGGTAACATCTAGATTAGATTATTGCAATGCACTCTACCTGGGGCCGCCCTTGAAGACTGTCCAGAAGCTACAGTTGGTACAGAGTGCTGCAGCCAGAGTGTTAACTAGAGTGGGTTGCAGAGATAGAACTGCCAACCTCCAGGTGGCAGCTGGAGATCACCCCTGATTACATCTGATATCCAGGTGACAGAGATCAGTTCACCTGGAGAAAACAGATGCTTTAGAAGGTGGACTCTATGGCATTATACACCACAGTAGTCCCTGCCCTCCCCAAACCCCACCCTCCTCAGGCTCCACACTTAAAATCTCCAGGTATTTCCCAATCCAGAACTGGCAACCCTATGCAGGGACCATATCACTCCAGTCTTGTTCGACCTACACTGGCTTCCAATTTGCTTCCTGGCTCAAATCAAGTTGCTGGTACTGACCTTTAAAGCCCTGTACTGTCTTGGGAATAACATACCTCAAGGGCCACTCACTCTGGTAATCCTTGGAAGCCCTGCTTCGGTTGCCCCCACCATCTGAGGCTAGACCTGAGAATGGGCCTTTTCCGTCATGGCACCAATACTTTGGAACTCCCTCCTCAGGGTAGGGTTGCTAGGTCCCTCTTTGCCACTGACAGGAAGTTTTGGGGTGAAGCCTGAGGTGGGTGCAGTTGGAGGAGGGGAGGGACTTCAATGCCATAGAGTTCAATTGCCAAAGTGGCCATTTTCTCCAAGTAAACTGATCTCTGTTGGCTGGAGATCGGTTGTAAAAGCAGATCTCCAGCTACTACCTGGAGGTTGGCAACCCTACCTCAGGGAGATTTGTTTTTCTCCTTGTATCATTGCCTTCCTCCAGTAGGTGACGAGCTTTTGTTTCATCTGGCATACCCCCAAGTAGTATCACTCCTTCTAGTGCTGATTGTTTATGTTTTTAATTTAATTTTATAACTTTAACTGCAATTTGAATTGTTTAAACATTTTTATGTTTTTATGTTTGCCTCCTTGTGAACCCTGATTGGGTGCAAAGATGGCCTAAAACTGTATTAAATAAGTAAGTAAATAAATAAGGATACAGCCTGTGTTCCATTTTAGAAGTGACATTGGATTTGGGCCAGGCCAGGAATCATAGAGGTATTCTTCCTCCCTGTCAGGTTGTACTCCAGAAAACTGCAGTCTCGCAGTCAAGCTCATCATGGGTGAATCCTCCCACACCTGCCTATCCTGCCCCTTTGAGTGCCAAAGAGACATATTCTGTATGCATCACAGTGTAATTGTTTTCACTTAAAATAGGTTGAGAACTCAGCAGGAAGTGTAATAGCCATGTAATGGTTTCAAACAAAGTATTAACAAACCAAAGAAAAGAGCTGCTGTATTTATGTGCATAAATAAATAATGTCACAAGTAACTGCTTTGCTATCTTTTAGGAATTTACCCATCTGGACTGTAAAATAGTTCCGAAGACCTTTCTTGACTGAAGGTTAAAAAGCAAAGAAGCCCCTACTGATTCTGGCAGCGCACAGGGAACAGAACAGGGGGGATCTCCCTTTATTCAAAGACGTTGTGATGGACCATCTCCTGAGGCTGATATAACCATAACCTAAAGCAGTCCTATATTACATTGAAATACCCACAGGGATGATTTCAAAGCTTACTTGAGGCCATCCCTATGGCTCTGAGAAATTTTCCTGGATGAGCTGTGCGATTAGGGGGGTGCACAAGCCCTGGCTTTGAATCCTGAACCTCTGAAGAAGATCCTACAGATCACAGCACAAAATCAGAGTTAACAGCTTGAAAGGAATGCATGTCAGCACTCAGTCGCAAGCTATTAAGTGCATTGTGGAGCAAACATGAGATGCAGGTGAGCCTACTTCTGGTCTCTGGTGACCCAGTCCAATGAAACTTCTCACTGTCACATGTAAAGCAAATAGTTCCAACACTTAAGACTTGCACTAATTGTTTCTGATCTGCCCGTTTTCTTCTGTTCATGTTCAAAGAGCACAGTACTGTACCTTTTTAGTGCCTTTCCCCCCTTCAACAACTAGGACAGACGTTAATTTGGTTTTGTACTGCTATCTATTGGAAAATGCCACTTTCTTCCGAGGTTTAGGATCAAACTGCAGACCTTCCATATACTTCTCTAATCATGCAGCCTGCCTGCATAAATCCAGTGAGATTTGTTAGAATGATGGAGATTGCCACAAGTAAGCTTTGATTCAGCCCTTGTGGCTGTTTTTCCTCGAGCGTCTCAAGGCAGATTAAGCAAACTCACATGATCTCAGAAGCTCCCACTAGTGCTACACTTTAATGACTGTTCCATATTCCAGAAGCAATAAAGAAGCTGCTCCGCTGTCTTAAGAGTTCAACTGAGTTCTTAAAATGTCATCCACAAAAGGGCAGGTTCCAGCTTCAGAGCCAGCTATGTAAGCCTGTTATATTTCTGGCTGGGATTTAATTGTAATCCTGTTTCTTTCCACAGTAAAACCAGCAGAATAATATTATGACAATTATAGAATAGGAGGAAGATAAGCAAAAATATTGCCTTCCCAGGGAGACCTTTTTCAAAATAGCTGCCCGGATTGGTAGATATGGGGCTTGTATACTTTCAAACAACTGCTTTTTCAACTGCTTGGGATCCCCAGGTGTTAGAATCACACATGAGTTGTCCTCAGTTCTTGCATGTATGGTCCCTGATTAGGATCAGGATAGCAATTCACACGGAGAAGGGACTTCAGCCCCCACACTGCCATCATCACCACCATTTTTCCAGTCTTAAACAGTCCCGAGAGATGCTTTTGGGCTTGCTGGGGGGGGGGGAACCCACACGTTCCTTGGCTACATATGTGATTGTGTGTAGTCCTGATAGGGTGGGAGCCCCAGACCTAACTTGTGTACTCCATAATGTGTGAACAGCTCGTTCTGGTTTATATTCTAGGGCAGGGGTCCCCAATCTTTGTGAGTCTGTGGACACCTTTGGCATTCTGACCCAGGGTGTTGGGTTCAACAACAAAATGGCTGCCACAGGAAGTGGCGTCAACTGCAAAATGCAAGGGAATGAAGTTTAACAGGACATCTTTTTAAAGTTAACAGATTGTTTTAAAATATTTTCTTGCATGCACATAGCTTATCTTCAGTCATACAGTGAAGATCCTTGGGTTGTGTTGGCAGCTGCTGCCAAAACCATTTCTTAAAAACCTGCACAGCCAATCAGATATCCAATGTACAGTCAGAACCCCTGTTGGGCAAAAGCCCCCATCAGGCCCCACCTACTTTCTACAAACACTTGGCTGGCACCAGGAAAGGTTCCCGTTGGTCACCATGGCACCCACGGGCGCCACATTGTGGACCCCTGTCCTAGGGTACACAGGGAAACTGATCTAGACAGCCAAGAAGTTGTCTGGCATAGCCCCTTTTCAACTGATTGATTTAGGGTATGCTGGGCACTTGGGAATGGATGTAGTATAGCCTGTTTCAGTTCCTTTCTCATTTAGTAACCTCACTGTATGGCCCTGGCAAGTTGCTATCCCTGAGTTTAAAGCACAGGCTGTTTTGAAGTGAAATATAATTTTTTACATTCTTGATATAAATGTAATACATTGATTTTTGATATCATGTACAAAAGTACTTCAGCTCTCTAATGTGTTTTCCAATATTTTTTTTTCAATAATCAATTGTGTGTTGTGTATTCTCGTTCCCCTTCTACAAACAGAAAGCAAGAAATTAAGGGAGAGGCCACCTAATGATACAGGGGGCAAATTTTGTGCATGGAGAACAACTATGTTTTGTTTTTAACAAGACTGGATTGGATCTTGCTTTGCACCAGCCTTTCTTTGTATTGCTAAGTTGTGTGTACACACTAGGCACTTTCACACATGCCAAATAATTCACTTGCAATCCACTTTCAATACACTTTAACAATTGTTTGCTAGTGGATTTTGCCAGTTCACACAGTAAAAACCAGCTTCAAGGTGCAATGAAAGTGGATTGTTTGGCATGTGTGAAAGTGCCCACTGTTATAATAGATTTATACTCTAATACATCTAATGCCATGAGCCCTGGCTCACAAAATTGTATGCTGGAATAAATGTTGTTATATTCTGTTTTATTCTGTTGCTACAGACTAACACAGCTGCCCATCTGGAGTTGTAATTCTTGTGTAAAAAAATTCTCGCCAGGGAATGGGTAAAAGTGAGCCAGGAGGCCTAGGAAGAACATCACTGCTAGAGTTTCCAGGTTCCTCTTCACCACCGGCAGGAGGTTTTTGGGGCGGAGCCTGAGGAGGGTGGGGTTTGGGGAGGAGAGGGACTTCAATCCCATAGAGTCCAATTGCCAAAGTGGCCATTTTCTCCAGGTGAACAGATCTCTATTGGCTGGAGATCAGTTGTAATAGCAGGAAATCTCCAGGTAATAGCTGGAGGCATTTGTCTGGATGGCAATGAACTGGCTACATTACACCATGACTGGTGGCAAGGTCAGTAAAGAGGAAGTGATACTAGGGAGACAGGAGCTACTTAGCAGACTGAAGCAATTTCTGGATGCAAGATGGAAGTCAGTGAAACTGAAGCCTACAAAACATTTATAGATCTGTAAGTCATAATCCGATCTATTGCAATGCTCTTGTGTATCAGAAAGTGAGTCATTTGCACAGCCCGCTCATACCAAGTATTTCTGCACACATTAGATTCTGGAATCCTTCAAGGAGCTACCTCTTTAGTCTGGAAAATGCAACCATAGAAATCAGTCACAGATAACAATTTCAGCTATTGATTTTCTGTGTGCACGCAAAGTCAACTGATGTAAGTGAATGTTGTGGTATTTTGGGGGACTGGATGAACCAAACGTATTTATCTCATAGTGCAAAACATGTCTTTCATGTGAAGGTTAAAAGGGGGGATGTTTCTGCAGGGATATTAGTCAGAACGTTGGTTTCCAAAGTTACTTTTGAATAAGCTACACAACCGGAGTCTCTTTAAAAATCCTGTAAAATAAATAATAAATAATAACAACAATTGTTATTATTGTTTATCTTTTCTAATGGAAGGAGAATGTTTTCCCTGAAAAATCATGGAGGAGATGACAGTAAAATTAGTCATAATAAGTAAGAACATAAGAACATAAGAAAGGCCCTGCTGGATCAGACCAAGGCCCATCAAGTCGAGCAGTCTGTTCACACAGTGGCCAACCAGGTGTCTCTAGGAAGCCACTAACAAGACGAGTGCAGCAGCACTATCCTGCCTGTGTTTCACCGCACCCAAAATAATAGGCAGGCTCCTCTGATACTAGAGAGAATAGGTATGCAGATGACTAGTATCCATTCTAACTAACAGCCATGAATACCCCTCTCCTCCATGAATATGTCCACTCCCCTCTTAAAGCCCTCCAAGTAATATAAGTAATATAAAATTATTACTTATTTTATAAGTAATAATATAAAATTATTATTATGGCAGTAATATAAGTAATATAAAATTGCACAGAAAAACCCGGTGTGTGGAAAATTAGCTTATAACTGGGAGACTAGGAGATGCTTTCGGCCTTCCTCATGTGCATCTTCATAGTCTGCACCTAGCTGTTCATGCTGCCTGTGCACTGGAATAACTATCCAGTGGTGATGACCCCTGAGCATCCTTGCCAAGGTCTGTTGAGTGATGGATCCACATAGATAGGGGGCCCCTTAGAGAGTTCTGGCTTATCCATGGGCTGGAGCAGCAAAGGGTCAGAGTGGTGAGCATTTGTCTTCTTTATACACACAGCATCAATTAATTCTATTTCTGTACTACGTGAAGAGAATGATTTTCATGCCAGTGATAACAAATCAAATATGGGGACAGAATCACATGATCATTTTAGAAATATGCTCCCCGTCCTAGAAAAGACATGGGCTAACTTTGAAAGAAGAGGAAGGCAAGTGAACATTAACTGCCATTGATAGACAACTTTGTAAACTTAAAAAGTAAAAGGTTTCATTATACAGCCATGTGACAAGAGATGAAATGTACTAGAAAGAGCATAAAAATGACCACATGTTCAATGCATCAGGACAGCAAGTACAAAAGAGAGGATCCCAAAGGGTAAGAGAGGACGAGACCCCTCTGCACTTCTTGTACTGCTCAAGTGAACATGAATAAACTGTCTTTGGTTTGCTTTTTCAATCAGTGTCTTCCTTCCACTGTATGTCCTGCGATTCGAATTGCTGTTCCTTTAAGATAGCTTGTTATGGGAAAAAAAATCATTTTAAAAAAGAGATTGATGTTTAGGAGAAAGGCTCTGATCAGTCTGTGTTCACAGGGAGTATAGAACTGAAGACTCTGCATACAAGGCAGAAAGAGGTGGAGCCGCACCATCAGAGTCACTATGCAGCTGTGGACCAACGTTGCCTGAGGCCAGCCGTGGCAAAAGGATGGAGAACAAAGCTCTGCCCATGGGCAGCTGCTGCCATCAAGCACAGGGTGCTCACTTGCTGGGAGGTTTGAGGCACTCCTAGTGCTGGCTCAGTGCCAAAATAGAAGCCCCACTGCCCCAGTTACTGTCTCCTGATGATCTCCAGGAAAGGCTCCAAATATCCTTCCACCTTCAGCAGGGATTGGTCCTCCTGGTGAAGCATCTTCATGAGCTGCTCCTGTTTTTGACAAGGGGTCTAGATTAATAAGGTTTAATGTGGACCACTGTGCATTACCAACACATACACCTACATAGTTTATAACATATAAATGTCTTTGTATTTGTCAGATTTTGAACCAATCTTGTTTATCAACATCTGCATAAAGCTATGGACTGCGCACTGATTTTCAATATCTTCAGATTTACACATGAAAGAACAGACCTTTGATCGGTTGACTAGTCTTACATATTGTTCTATAAAAAACAATAAAGGAAAGATAGTCTCTTTTATATTGCTGACAGCAGCTCATAAACTGATGTTGATTCTTTAAGATTCTTAGATATTTAAAATGTCACTATTATTTGAAGGAGGGAAAATGACACAAAACATTTCCTTGAAACTGCTGAAAAATACTGCTTTAAGTTAAAAATCTCATGTTGCCAAAATTCAGTACCTTTGGAAAGAAGATGCGCAGTGTAATCCTGAGGTCCCTGAGCACTCAACGAATTCTGTAGTGGTGTACAGAAAGGCAGGGTTCCCGCCTTACCGGGAGCCATCTTTGCTGCCCCGGGGGGAGGAAGGAGCGATCGCGGCGGAGGGGGAGGGAAATCGGGTCCGGCCGGCCGACATGTGCGTTTGCGCGCGCACGGGGGCTCGTGCCGGACCCGATTTGCCCAGTTACAGCCTTCTCATTGGCTGGGGCAAGGAAGGGCTCCAGCCAATGAGGGCGGAAGGCGGGAGCTGGGTGGGGGGCGTGGCTAGCCTCGCCCCTCAGTATATAACAGGGGACGGGCCCGCCCACAGCTCACTCCGTTTTCTTTGTGAACCCACCCACCCTCCCTAAAGTTTATTGCTTATAGTCACAGCTTGGGGCGGTTTAGCATGTGGATGTGTCATTTTGGGGGGGGGGGGAAGCTCCATAGGAATTGGTCGCTTCCCTGGTTTTGGGAACCCTATCCCAAGGGTTTTGGGAGAGGCTTCTGGGACATGCCCTGGCGGCAGGGCAGGTGTCCGCCTCTTCCCAAGTGGTGGGGGATAACACCCAGTGGTGTTCGTCCTGGTGTCATCCTGGTACTGCCATCCCAGTTGCCCACAGCGGGAGTCCTGTGGGCAGTGGTTACTTCATGGCCGTGGTGGACACGGCCTGGGCGCTTGACACATCTCGCATGCTGCGCCACGAGGGTCGCAGCTGTTTGCCAATTCCAAGCTGTGGCCAATTTATTCCAAAAATCAATCTAATTCCTACAATTAAATGTTTATAATGTTGTTGTTTAATAAAGTTGTGTGTTAATAAAATGTTAACTTTTAAAAAATGTTTGAATTTATTGAATAGCGGCGTTCCTTTTAATTAACCCTGGGTCAGCAAACACAGATGTTCATCCACTATAAGCAAAGGAGACTATTGTCTGTAGCATGGTGTAGTGGTCAGAGTGTTAGACTAAAATCTGGGAGACTCAGATTTGAATCTCCACTCTGCCATGGACCTTGGGCCAGTCATCATAATGTACCTCACAGATTTGTTGTGTGAGGGGGGGAAAGGAAAGAATGATGTTCTAAGCTACTTTGGGTCCCTATTGAGGAGACAAGTGGGATTTAAATATCAAAACTAATAGGTAGATATTACCCATTACTGTACAGTCCTCAGCGGCACAACATCTGCTTGGCATGCAGAAGGTCCCAGGTTCAGTCCCCGGCATCTCCAGTTAAAGGGACCAGGCAAGTAGGTGATGTGAAAGACTCTACCTGAGACCCTGGAGAGCCACTGCCGGCCTGAGTAGACAATACTGACTTTCATGGACCAAGGGTCTGGTTCAGTATAAGTCAGCTTCATGTGTTCATGTTCCTGGAGATCAGTTGTAATAACAGAAGATCTCCAGCTACCACCTGGTTGGCAACCCTATATCAGCAGGTTCTCCTTACCAAAAATAAAGCGTATGTCAGTTTTCATGAGTGATAAGGCCACAAAGCCATAATAGCTTCATTATATCGGTTTCATAATATTAACTAAAAGACTCCCAAAATGGGGTTCAAGAGGTATAGAATGTAGTCCATTAGAGCCCTTTTCAGCCCAGTCTTGTCAGAAATGCAATCTTGGCTGTTTATTAAGCTCCTGTTTTCTTTGATGACAGTTATTGGACTTAGCAATTCTAGTGCTTCTCTCAGTTGTACAGAGGAGATAAGATGTGTTCCAGTTCTGGCCTGGTGACTGCCATGTGTTCCAGTTAAGCTAAAATACACACTGTACTTTTGTCCCTCTGGTACAGGAAAGTTTTTAATAAGGCCCTTAGTGCTGTATAAATTCTCCATCCTTGTATTTGTAAAGTGCACTAAAGCTCATGTATCTTCCTTTTCCTTCTCTGTCATATATTCTTTGACATTTCAAAAATGCTTTTCTCTAAAAATCTGCATCTCTATTTTCCCTGTTTTTAAGATTCACTTATAAATATGGCATGTTTCTCAAATGGCATATGTTCTTTAAAACTGCCTTCAAATAAACACCTATTTCTAATTAAGAAATACATTTTAAATTCCAGTCTAATCTTAAGCATGTTTACTCAAAAGTAACATGAATACAATGGGACTTCCAAATACATGCACTTAAGATTCTTGTCTTGCTATATGGTTCATGCTGAGGCCTGATTTGCGTTATGTGTTTCACTGTCATTATTGTGAATGTGTCTATTAATCTCGATTCATCTAAAGTTTCACTGGGTAGGGCTTATGTTGTGGGAGATGATGGGCAGCTCATTCTTCTTGACAGTTTCAGCTCATTACATTTCTGTTTCCATTAACGTACAGCAACGTGGATTAGGTTGCTGAATCTGTGAGTCACAAAGTTGCCTCAGTAAGGAAGGGGAAAAGGCTGTCTGGGATGAATTTGTGATGAACACATGGCTGAATTGACCAAAGCAGCCTGATATTTTGTGAAGTAAATAGATTATATTGAGTAAAGTGGATATTTACAAGTGTTTTAATATGTACTAGTGTTCTAATCTCCAGTTAATAATAATATACTCATAATAAGTTTAACTAATTCTCAGACCCATCTGTGGAGGATACTGAAATCCAAAGACTGGGGCTATGAACAGACAAGACAGATCTTTCTCAAAGATGGCAAAAGCCCTAGGTTTCAAGAAAAATCTGAAATTAAAAAATGAATTAAAAAGGTAAAGGTAAAGGTCCGCTGTGCAAGCACCGGGTCATTCCTGAGCCATGGGGTGATGTCACATCCCAACATTTCCAAGGCAGACTTTGTTTGCGGGGTGGTTTGCCAGTGCCTTCCCCAGTCATCTTCCCTTTACCCCCAGCAAGCTGGGTACTCATTTCACCGACCTCGGATGAATGGAAGGCTGAGTCAACCTTGAGCCGGCTACTTCCATCGGGAGGATCAAACTCAGGTTGTGAGCAGAGCTTTTGACTGCAGTACTACAGCTTAACACTCGGTGCCACGGGAGGCATTGGGAGGCTTAAAATCCCTCAAAATGATAGAAGCGACACCTGTAGATTTAAGAAACAAATGCCCTCAATGGTTGCTGCTAAATGGTTTTCAGCTAAACATTAGGACAAACTGTCTGACAGTTAGAATGGTTCCTCAGTGGAACAGGCTTTCTCGGGAGGTGGTGGGCTCTCCTTCTTTGGAGGTTTTTAAGCGGATGCTAGATAGCCATCTGATAGCAGTGCTAATTGTGAATTTAGGCAGACCATGAGAGGGAGGGCAGGAAGGGTTGCATCAGTGCTTGGCTCTTTTGGGCCTTTCTTATATGCCCAGGGTAATGCCGATCACCACTTTGGGGTCAGGAAGCACTTTTCCTCCAGGCCAAATTGGCCAGGGATTCTGGTGTTGTTTTTTTTTGTTTGTTTGTTTTTTGCCAATCTTTTGGGCATGGAGTAGGGTGTGGGGAGACGTAGTTGTGAATTTTCTGCATTGTGCAGGGGGTTGGACTAGATGACCCTGGCTGTCCCTTCCAACTCTATGATTCTAGGCAATCACAACAGTATTGCCAGGCTTCAAGCCTTGGCTTCTGTTCAATAATGCTGCATAAATAGTCCCAGCATCACATTCCTTTTACAAGCCAACCCCATTTTCCCTAGAGATTCTGTAAAATCTGGCAAATTATTCAAAATCTGGCAAAGCCAGTCTGGCCAGGTGCTAACCAAAATGGTAGAGAGTGATGCCAACAAAATGGTCTCAGCAGCACTATGAACACACACCTGTCATTTGGCATAGATAGCAGTGCTCCAAGGGCTGACATGACTTCCTTTTGTCTCCCAAATACAATTCAGGGTGTTGATTTCCGACACTGAGATCTCTCTGTAGCTTATGGCTTACAAGGCTGCATCTCATCCTACTTTCCTTCTGTCACAATAACTAAAACTGACTTGAGAATGTCCCCTTGACAGTACTCATCTGTAAGTCACATCCCTATGATGATAAAACAGTAGGAAGCTTTCTTGGTGAGGCTGCACTTGATCTTTCTTGCTTTCTTTTGCTTAAGTCTGACTGTAACAGCACAAAGCCACCACAGCAAAGATTGCTCCTTTTGCTTGCCCTCCAGCGCATCGTTCCCATGCAGCAATCTAGCCATCTTCATAAAACACTTAAACCCTCAGCTGAAATCCAAATGCTCAGATTTACCTGGTTTGCTGCTATAGTGGGATTGATGATTTCATATATATATATCCTGCCTGTGGGTTTCTGGCTATATTTGCTGGCTTCCCTCAAATATGCATACTTTCTCCTCCCCTCCTCCTTTCACCGTTGCGTTTTTGCTGAACTGATAAGCATCCTTTCAAGAAGAAGCAATTTTAGCTTAAAAACCTGCTTGTGCTCTTTGCTGATCAGGCTACTGTAATACAAACAGATGACACTGCCCAGACATAGGCCAACATACTTTTCTGCAGCCTGTCAGTCCCTAGGAAGGGATTGTCATTTGAAAAACCAGAGACTGATAAGGACAAATTCATTAAGAGTTCATTCACCCCTTTTAACCCACCAACAGTTATGGCAATCAAATGTACTTTTGTGTTCTGTTCGCTTCCTATAAAATTAATGGGTGGTACAGCCCGAACTGGGGATGGTTTACCAGCAGTAAGCTCCTCTGGGTACAGTGATGCTTATTATTAACCAATGAGCATTGGACGAAGGTCAAAACTCCACTCACTTCTAGTGATGCCAAAGAGCATTGTCCCCCCAGGATTCCATGTATGCGAGAACAAGGCTAGAATCCAATGCTTGAATAAATGGCTGGGTGTTAGATGCCATTACTAAATTTGTTTAATAAACTTTATAGAAGGGGGAATTGTCTTCTCCCCTGTGCTGGAAGTACAACAATGGTCCAATGAATGACATCTCTGATACAAGGGTGAGCAAAATCCATGCAGAGACTTTAACTTACACTGATTAATTCACTATGAGATACACCTGAGAGTGCTCAAAGAACTTTGTAGAGAGCTTCCAGAGCCTTTGTCTATCATCTTCAACACTGCTTAGAAGATGGGCGATGTGCACGGCCGGATTTAGGTTTGATGAGGCCCTAAGCTATTGAAGGTAATGGGGCCCTTTATATATCCAGCTGTCCTTTGTCAACAACAAATTGTCGCTGTTTTTTGTGTTGAATATATGCTATTATGGACCTAATAGGTATCTAAAGCCATTTGCACATAACAAAATATGTATTTTGTCAAAGTAATTGTTGAACTGAAATACAATTAAGAAGAAGTATATTAGTAGTGAAATAATTATTATTTCTTTTAAAAATTTTGGGCCCCCCCAAGAGAGTGGGGCCCTAAGCTATAGCTTGTTTAGCTTATATGTAAATACGGCACTGGCAATGTGTCACAAGACTGGAGGAAGGCGAATGTTATCCCAATCTTTAAAAAAGGAAGGAGGGATGGCCGAGGAAACTACAGAGCAGTCAGTCTGAACTTTGTCCCAGGAAAGATACAGGAGCAGATTTTAGAGGGGCCAATCTGCGAGCATCTGAAGGAAATCTTGGTGATCCAGGTAAGTCAGCATGGATTTGTGCCCAGCAGGTCCTGCCAGACCTCTCTCGTTTCCTTGTCTGATTGAGTGATGAACACCTTCGATATTGTTTACCTGGATTTCAGTAAAGCTTTTGACAGGGTCCCCCATGATGTTCTGATGGGTAAACTGGAGGAGTGTGGACTGGACTCTAGGATACTTAGGTGGATAGGGAACTGGTTGGAGAACCGCACCCAAAAAGTAGTTGTCAATTTCATCTGATTGGAGGAAGGTGTCCAGTGGAGTGCCACAGAGCTCGGTTCTGAGCTCAGTACTTTTCAATATTTTTATAAATGATCTGGATGAGGGGGTGGAGAGACAGGAATGCACACTGTAAAAGCATCATGCCTTGTGTACATGAACAGCACACAGGGACATTCACTGGCCTCAGTTCCCCGTTGAGTCTCTATACCGATTAACAGCTCCAGGTTTGCCTCTGCATAACAGGTTAAATGGCCCTGTCAGAGTCTAGATGATGTTTTCCTTGCGGCGGGGGTGGTGGTGGTGGTTCTTTGCAATGATGCCCCTCAAAAGTTATTTTGTCATGTGTACTACTAGTGGGAATCGTGGGTTCCCGAAAGAGAGCAAAAGAGAATGGTCCATGCCCTATCTTCACACATGCACTGGACGCGAATTCGTGACTCTTGACTAGGTGCAAGCGGTGTGTGTGGTTGGGGGGTGACAATGTGGGGCCGCGAGTCTGAGCCAGGCACATGAACACATGAAGCTGCCTCATACTGAACCAGATCCTTGGTCCATGAAAGTCAATATTGTCTACTCAGACCGGCAGCGGGTCTCCAGGGTCTCAGGCAGGGGTCTTTCGTATCACCTACCTGCCTAGTCCCTTGAGCTGGAGATGCCGTGGACTGAACCTGGGGTCTTCTGCATGCCAAGCAGATGCTGTACTGCCGAGTCACGGCCCCTCCCCAAAATCATGTGTGAATCGATTTAAAATAACCTAGACCCAACTTTTACCCAGTCCCACTCATGAACACATGAAGTTGCCTCATACTGAACCAGACCCTTGGTCCATGAAAGTCAGTATTGTCTACTCAGGCCGGCAGCGGCTCTCCAGGGTCTCAGGCAGGGATCTTTCACATCACCTGCTTGCCTAGTCCCTTTAACTGGAGATGCCGGGGATCGAACCTGGGACCTTCTGCATGCCAAGCAGACGCTCTCGCACTGAGCCACGGCCGGGCTTCCACCCTGGGGCGCGCGCGCCGGAGGGGCTCCCCAGCCGCGGAGCCGGGCAGAAGGGGCGAAAGAGCGGCCGATGTTCGCCTCTGCAGCTCAGCGCTGCCGCTTGAGCCCGGGGGGGGGGAGGCGGGGGGGGGAGGGAGGCGGCGGAGGGCGGGGTCTCCAGGTGCTGGGCACCGCCGGCTGCTCGCTGGCAGCGGAGCGTCGGAGGGGCGGCAGGGCGAAGTGCGCGTCCCATCCCCTAGCCCTGCATGCGGGGAGAGGCTCGGCGGAGCTGCCCCGGGATCGCCCCATCCTCTGGAGAAGGCAGAGGCCGGCGAGGAAGCCCCCCTGCGTGGGGAGAAGGCAGCGCCCCCCCCCCCGGGTTAAGAACTTGGTGGCGAGGGGGCAGAGGGCGCCATGCAAACAGCCACTGCCTCGATCCTCGACGTCTCAAGGACGGGGGTGATCCGAGAGGACAGCAGCAGGAACACCCCGAATAACCGCACAGGTGAGAAACCGAGCCGGGAGGGGGGTTTTGAGGGTTGGGGTGGACCGGGAGTTCTCCATTGGTTTGAGCGAAAAAAGCCCCGGCAGATCGGGAGAGGGCGGTGGGGTGAGTTGGCGCCTAGGCGGATAGGACTCCTTGGCCATTTATGCATGGGAGGTTTTGCCTCGGGTTTGCCCCTCTCGAGATGCACATTTCCCCCATCCAAATTCTCAAAACTCAACAATAAGCCCCCACGCAGAGTTTTGAGAATTTGGATGGGGGAAATGTGCATCTAGAGAGCGGCAAATCCGAGGCAAAACCTCCCATGCATAAATGGCCCTTGTGAGAAAGCTGCTCTCCTCCCGAATCGCTTTCTGTACCTCTGCTGGCTCAGAGGGATCCTTTCTGGAAACGAAAGAGCTGGGGCTGACCCGAGGTTCTGCCCCCTCCAGGCTCCCAGAGGTCTTGTTTGTGTCACTTGGTACTGGGGCACGGGCACTCTGTAGATGCTCAGAGGTACTCTTTTAGGTTGCTGTTTTGTATCGTCCAGTTCTGACACTGAGACAGGTGGTGGGTGGGGCTGAGCCCTCCCTTCCATGGTAGGAAAGAGCCCCTGGTCATTCTGTTACATGCCTAGCACGCATAAAGGATTCCCCTTCACCTCCACTGAAAAGAAACCACAACGCAGGACTAGGAGACCCCTTTGCTTCGAGGCCTTGGAGAGCTAGTCAGAATACACAGTACTGAGGCAGATGAATGGCTTCCTTCTGTGTTTAAATTCAGCTCTGTTACTAGAGCCTAGAAGAGCCTCCAAAGGGATACTTCAGGATCTTTCATGCCCCCAGAGCCTTTTAAGGTTATCAGTATTTTTTCAGCTCTGTTCCCTATTTGGAGAGTAGAGAAGTGTTTTCCGATGATCGCCTCATTCATTAGCACCTTATATCAAAAATGGAACTCATCCATATTTTATGATCTGCAGAGAAGTTGAGAAATAATGAGTTGTCTGAGACCATTTCTAAATCTATGTAACGATTGGAACTCAGGTCTCAAAGGCACCCAGAATGTCAAGCAGGACTTTTCTCATACATGGAAATCATTACAGAGCAGTGTGATTGTGTGTGCGTGACTGTCACAAAGTGTTTTCTACAAAAAAGGGCTTTCTGCAGGAAGTATCCCCCCAACTGAATGTGTGGTACACTTAAGTATTTGAGCCGTCTGTATATTCTAGATAAGGAGAGACAGAGGTACAGCATTGCTATAGAGCAATGAATAAACCACTCATAGCTTGAGCTAGAGCTTATCCAGTACAAGTATCTGGAACAGGAGCTAAATTCTAAATGTACGTCCTGGTTCAAGGAGGCTTGTTTCAGTCTACCTTGAATGGCTTCAGTTTGCTCCTGAGGAAAGGGGTCTACCCGTAACATTCAAGGTAAGTATACCGGCAACACAAACGAGTCTATCGTGTTTGATGCTCAGCAGAGCAGTGATCAGACCAAAGTTAAGCACTTTACAATCCTGTTTATTTCAGGACAGTGAGAATTAGACATGACCTTAACTCCGCAGTTCAAATCAGTGCTTCACTTTGGCTGGGTCATGTCTATCACCTGGAAGGGAGCCCTGTGGAGACCTACGATTGTAAGCGTGTATCATGGAGTCTGTGCATGTCTTGACAGAATAGCTGCTGTTCGGTGTGTTTTACGAGAGGTGCCGATAAAGGGAAACCTACTCTGACTTGCTGATTCCCCCTCCGTCTGAACGTGCCTCCCTTTCTGTCGACTGCAATTGTACTGTTTAACTTCCCTCACGCTGCCGCTCCCCACGTTTTACTTTCCATGGCAGTCTGAGCTTTTTGGAGGGGAGTGATGCCAGCTGGGGTCGTGCAATAAACTGGCCTCATGCAGGGAGAAGATGTGTCGGCGCCTGCACTTACCGTCTTCATTAGTGGAATGTGCTTGCTGAAACACTGGGCCATCGAGACGAGGACGGTGGCGGATGCCAAAAGTCAATAACGAGTTGCTTTAAATTTAGGGCGAAATGAAACTGCTGCTGCTGCGGTGCAGCCCTCGGGAGAAGCCGTCCTCTCGTGACAATAAACTTCCTTCCTCTGCCTTTAGTGAAAACGGAAAGCACGTTGTATTTGAGGATGGATTAGGGAGGGACTGTGGCTCAGTGGTAGAGCATCTGCTTGGTGTGCAGAAGGTCCCAGGGTCAATCCCTGGCCTCTCCAGTTAAAGGGACTAGGCAGGTAGGTGATGTGAAAGACCCCGCCTGAGACCCTGGAGAGCCGCTGCCAGTCTGAGTAGACAATACAGACTTTGATGGACCAAGTGATTCAGTATAAGCCAGCTTCATGTGTTCATGTGTTCAAAAGGAAAGGCCTGGTGGTCATCTGGTCCATACAGATGACTTGAAAGAGCAAACTCCTTCGCTCCATTGTTATCTAGAATGCCAGCTGCAATGCCAAGCTTGTGTGGAACATAGAAACACATGAGCATGGGATGGGGAAAACAAACCAACAAACCCAACCTGCATCATTTTTGGCTGAAGTTGATAGAGTTTAAGAGGAGGCAAATCTTTTGCAAATGACTCTGTCCTTAATGCAACTTCAGCACTGGTAATAATCGCATAATAGCTTTTTTTAGCAGCTGGCTTTTGTAACTGATGGTTGCAAGGGTTCATTTGTGTTGGTATAATTGTATTGAAAAGCTGTCAAGACTGAAGTCAGATGAAAGGTTATGGAGAAAGAAGGGTGCTACATTGACATAATTAAGTTAGGAAAATGTGCAGCGACAGCTTGGGATTTCTAAAGCATCTTTGCGAGTTGTACTTAGTTTTTTTGTTTGCTTTTGGTTTTTTTGCAAGGCCACAATAGAGTTTGCTTTACAATTTAAAAAAATATAGCGCAATAAAAACCCCAGGTACTTGGTCATCTAAAAATGTGCTGACCCTCTCTAGGAAATTGAAAATGATTTCCAGTCCTTATAAATATGAAGGGCAAGGCTTCATTTATATGCACCTTATTTATAGCCGTTTTGAAGTTGTAACCCAGACATAATACAAGAAATATAGCATGTTGTAGTTCTAACGCTTGATCCTTAATAGTTTTTTTTAAATTTTTTATTGCTTTTTTTAATAGAAACAAAAAAAAATTATAATAATAAAATCATAATACATAATACAACAATAATCCTTAATAGTTATAACATAGTTCTTCCCACATACAAGTATGTGTTGTGTGTGTAGCACAAGAAAATATAGCACTGCATGGAAGTCACCATCACCCCATGTGAATAATCAAACCCATCCACACCCCAAAATACATCAATTTCAACCAAGTGTAACACATAAAGCAGCCTATCAGCACAATTCCTAAAAGAACACTTTTGCTCCCTATGCAAGCATAAAAGGAAATTACCAAACCAAAGCACAGCATATAAATAAACAATTCCCTCAAAAGCTTGTCAAAATACAAAAGAGAGCTGAAATCAGTTGTATTTATGTATGATGCATCTTGCGCTACATTTCTTGTGTGATATCTCCATTGAGATATTGAGCTCCTAGATAATTTTTGTTTCATTTGTATAAATAGATTTGATGACTTCATCTACAACCTTTTGTACCAGCAGAAGTTGGCCCTCTAAGTCTTCTGGTCTAGCAGGTCACTAAGTGTCCCTGTCTTCCATTACCTTCTTTTCAGTTGTACATTTCGTTGCAGCACTATTAGAAATGTAATCTACTCACTTAAAGGAATGTAATCTACTCACATAAAGCCTGATTCTGTGGGCTTTACTTGACTATTTATGGTGCTGTACTGGACCACCAGGAGAGTTGCCTACTAAGAAGAATTGTCCGTTCAAGGTCAACAGTATCTATAAATCCATCCAGGGTGTTGGCAGGGTCTCAACTGAGTGTGCAGGGTTGAATTTCTCTTACCCACATCTTTGTTGTTTCTGCAATCCTCTTGGGAGTCCCAAGAAAGAAGGAACATTCCTTTGTTTACTTAGCAAGTTAAATTTTTAATTGACTGTAGAATTTCCTCCCTATCTGCATAAGTGTGGGTGCGAGATGGACAGGCACAAGTGGTTCTAGGAGGTACAGAGGGATTCCTAGTGAAGTTTCTAATCTGGCCAGAAAGCAATATGGAAGATTTCACCAGAATAGAAAAGGGGCAAGATTTAATCAACTTTGAGGCCCATTGCTCTAACAGTGGAATTATGGCTGTTCTCTCCCCCCCCCCATGACATCTACAATGCCACCCTAATCAGAACCCTTTTAAGTCCATTGATGTCAATAGATGTAGGATGACACTGTTACTAAGGCAAAAACACATGACAGTGCAAGTTCATCTATACAAGTGACTATCACAGAAGTAATGTTACGTTTTGGTCTAATGAATGAATCTGAAGATTCACTAGCAGCAGCCGGTGAAGGGCTTAAGAGTAAAAAGAGTTTGGCACCAGTACCAGAAAACTATAGAAATGCCAATATTGCAGGGATTCTATCATTACAGGCCATTATAGGCTCTGGTAACTCTTGGACTGCCAGTGGGTTAAAATCTCCCAAGGAAACCTACAGCTGCTCTTCTGAAAGCAAGCTCATTATTGTTCACAGGCCTTCCAGCAACAATGAATGAAGATCAAAACTGGGCTTGTTCTTGTCATTTCTAAGCATAAAGCTTAGAAAGGCCTTTAATTTCCGGTTGCCACTCTGGCCAAGAGATTGAATATTGTTCCACCGCAAAACAATACCAATTTAAAAAAACCTGAAAAATGTCTCCTATGTGTAACACTAATCCTAGCTACTCAACTAAACAAAACAGAGGAGCAAGCAAAGGAAGTTGAAGCTAATAGATTCCATGCCATAACCACTTAAAGAAACAATGTATAATGGTGTGGAGCTGAACTGGCCTAGGACAATTCTGACTTTATTTCTGCAAGACTCTGACCCCTGGAGTGACATACACAGGATACGAATTAAGAGACCCCAAAGCCATTTTCAGACCACCAGTTCTATGTTGACTGAACACAAATGGAGGAGGGGGCAGCAGGATTACAGTGGCAGACTACACCCCCAACCTTTGCTGTTCAATAGATTGCCAAAACAGTCTCGGTGGGCACGCATACGGTATTTGCATAGGCTTGCCTGTGCCCTCAGGAGACCCTGATTTGTGCAGGTTGGGTGCACTGAACCTATCTGTGTTCCACATACACATTCTGGCTCTGTGGACAAGAGTCACTGAACACCCGTTACTATGATCCCACTTCCCTCTCCAAGCATTCAGTGTACCCTGTTTCATCATGTGAACAGGGATCCTGGTTACGGGAAGATTGTTGAAGGGAACCATAGAGGTGATATTTAAATCCAGGCAAGGTGGCTTTCTCTATAGTTAGATAATTCACAGTGGGTAGCCGTGTTAGTCTGTCTGCAGTAGTAGAAAAGAGCAAGAGTCAATGGTATCTGAAGAAGTGAGCTGTGGCTCACGAAAGCTCATACCCTGCCAGAAAATATTTTTGTTAGTCTTTAAGGTGCTACTGGACTCTTGCTCTTTTCTATAGAGTTCTTTAGAAAGTTAGTTGCACAGAATCAGAAGTAAAATCAAGAAGTCCTTGCTTTTTTTCTTTCTGTCAGCTTAACAGATGAGCTCCAAAACAAGGCTCGCTCTTAATAGTCCTGAGGGTTCATTGTGTGCTTGTTGCAAGCATAGGGCATCATAACACTCTCCGCCTGTCTCACAGGGTTGTTATCTCACAGGGCTGTTGTGAGGTTAAAATGGAAGAGGGGAGAATGACGTAAGCCTCTTTGGGTCTCCATTGGGGAGAAAGGTGGGATAAAAATGAAGTAAATAAATAAGATAATCATAATTATATATGGATTAAAAAATGGGTCTCTTGCAGTCCAGTCCTAAAAAGAATTACACCTGCCTAAGTCCATTGAAGTCAATAGGCTTGGAAGGATGCAACTCTGCTTAAGATTGCAGTGTTAAGGAGTTTGCTAGTATACTAAGGATGAAGGGTGGAAATTCCATCTACATTGCTTAACTGCTTGCAAAGGATTTATATCAAGAATGATACCTTTGGAGAGAAAAGAAAACCAAACCAAAACAAAAGAAAACTTCCTTTCATATGGCTTTTGAAGAAGTTTTTTTTTACCTTTTTGACCTCTTAAGGCCCAAGAGGCTTTGTGGTTTCCTTTTGAGATCTGGATGTTAGCGTCTCCAAAAGCAAAGATTCTCAAAATAAAGCTGCCTGCTATTCAGCTGGGAAAAGCTCAAAGTACTGTTCTGCTAGCGTTGTCCATCAACATACAGTCTGAAGAGATCAAAGCTTAGATATAAGTAATATATTCACTAAGATGTAAAATGTGGACATCCTGTTCATGCAGGCTTTGCTAAATCCTTTTACAAATGACTGGAACTTTCAGGAAAGTGCCAGACACGGGCTCTGTGGTCTTCTGTGGCCCTGCTTCTCTACACCCTTATTTGCTTGTTTAAACAATGGGTCCCGCATTATGTATTCCCAGCGATGTATCAAGAGTTTGGAAATGTTATAAAAAACATCGCTTTAAAAGGGTTTTTGGATACCACGGCTAAAAAATGGTTGGAAGACTTCTTCACAGCTAAAGGGGCCAAACAAAGTGCGAACAGTATTTTTTATAACATTTTCAAACTCTTAATACATCGGTTCTTGTGGGTTATCCGGGCTGTGTAAACGTGGTCTTGGTATTTTCTTTCCTGACGTTTCGCCAGCAGCTGTGGCAGGCATCTTCAGAGGAGTAACGGTTACTCCTCTGAAGATGCCTGCCACAGCTGCTGGCGAAACGTCAGGAAAGAAAATACCAAGACCACGGTCACACAGCCCGGATAACCCACAAGAACCAATGAACTCTGACCGTGAAAGCCTTCGACAATATCTTAATACATCGCTGGAAATACATAATGCGGTAACCCCCAATGTTTGAATGGTTTCGTTTTACATTCAGCATTTTACTTCAGAAACTAGAAATGCAATGGTTTTTACTTGTTAGTTTGACAGAGGACTAGAGTCTTGCAGAATTATTCATGGAATCTGTTTTCAGCAGCTGGGAAGGGCAGTGATGGGAAATAAGGCCAGAAAGATACAAATGAAGATCTGACCTGAAACTTGTTCAGAAATATCAGGTTTCTTAATCTAGCCAAAATTATTTCCAATATTTATGAACTGCCAGATTTTTAAAAATCTATTGGTTATTTGGGCATATTTCTGTCTGGTTTCATTATCTTGGGAAGAGAGAGGAGTAGATACAGGAAGCAGTGACAGGACTTTCATCCACTCAGAAGAGTTTCTGATGAACAGAATCATTCCAATTGACGTACTAGCCATCAGCATCTCTGTTTTCCACTACAGGGCAGTTTTGGGTCGGAAAATGATACAGGGTGGAAGACTGAACCTCTTCTCCTCCTGTACCATAGTTCCAATCTAAATTGGACCCCTGGGGCACCTGGGAAATTAGTCCTCCTCAGCTGCCACCTGATTGCAGGGACTGAGAGCTGGGTTGGGGGAACTGACCCAACTCATTTTAAAAAGTTGTACTTAGTTGGAGACTAAGCTGTTCTATTACTAGGGACTGTATATGTACTTAACTCAGCAGATCCATGAAACATTTTGTTTGCGACCACTGCAAGGCCAGTGTCACTGTATGAGACAGTAAAGACATGTATGTAATAGATACATGTCTATGTGAATAACCCCACTACTTAATTAGTTCTAAATGCACCTGGGGAAGCTAAGCATAAGAGAACTTTCATCTCTGTTCTAAAGAAGCTACAGGTTTAAGTTCTAACACCAAATGTAAAAGAGGGGAGAATTGTGTGATACATGCACAATTGTAAAAGATTGTTTAAAGAGTGAGATGAAACTTCTTGGCAAACTGGGATCTAGAAAGTTGAAATAGAGATAGTTTTATCTGCTATATATGGATATATGCAACCAGAATAATATCAGGTATACATATAGTACCAAACACTATGCATGTTTGTGCCATCGAGTTGCAAACAACTTATAGCGACCCCAGCGTGGTGTAGTGGTTAGGAGCAGTGAACTCTATTCTGGTGAACCAGGTTGGTTTCCCCACTCTTCCACATGAAGCCAGATGGGTGACCTTGGGCTAATCACAGTTCTCTCTGAATTCTCTCAGCCCCACTTCCCTCACAAGGTGTCTGTTGTGGGGAGAGGAAGGGAAGGAGATTGTAAGCTGGTTTGATTCTCCCTAAAAGGTAGAGAAAATAGGCATATAAAACCAGCTCTTCTTCATTCAAGGCAAATGAGAAGCAGAGGTGGTTTGCCATTGCCTTTCTTTGCAAAGTCTTCCTTGGTGGTCCCCCATCCAAGTACTGACCCTGCTTAGCTTCTGAAATCTGATGAGATTGGGCTATGCCATACCATTCCACATCTAGTACCAAACATTACAATGCCCACAGTAAGATAAATATTACAATTGCTGACACACTCACTGTGAAATGCATAAATCAGAGAGTCAGAAGCTATGTTTGCCCTCTGCTTAGAAGGATTACTGCCCCATGGTTTACCAAAGAGTGGGGGGTTTGAAAAGGGCAGGAATGGGAGATGGCTTGACCACCATTAGTAGAAGAATGCAGAGTCCACATGCAGGCCTAAGAAGTAGTGGTTAAGGCAGTAAATAAGACTTTTCTCTGCCACCAATTCTCCTGCACAATCTCATCTAGCATAGTTATTTAAGGTGGTGTGTGATTTATTGATGCCTTCACTGGGTCACCTTAAGGAACATAATACATTAACTTTTCGTGAAAATTGTGCAAGACTCTGTTGCTAAAAAATCTCTCTTATCTGATCTGATCTAGAGACACCTGATGGAGGGTATACCATGTTCCTTGAGTGTCAGAAGTATGTCCTTGTCGATATTCTGTGGATCGTTTCAAATTGATCTCCTTGACTGATGCAGACAGAGCCCTGGGAGTTGTAAAGGCCACTTGCAGCAAACTTGATTCTTGCCATTCCTGGCAGTAAATTCATGCCAGCAGAAAGTGAGGATGCCTCTTGCCAAGACTGTAAAAGCACTGTCAGTGGAGAGTTTTCCCAAATCACTTGAAGGAGGTACTAATTAGGTCTGCTTAAGAAGCCCTTTGGTGAAAGGAGATGCTGCTAATTATTCATGTGTTTTAATCTGCAGCACCCTGAATAGCCTGGGCTCATCAGAGCTTGGGAGCTAAGCAGGGTTGTCTGTGGTCTGTACTTGGAGGGGAGATAGGGTTGCCAACCTCCAGGTACTAGCTGGAGATCTCCTGCTATTACAACTGATCTCCAGCCGATAGAGATCAGTTCACCTGGAAAAAATGGCCGCTTTGGCAATTGGACTCTATGGCATTGAAGTCCCTCCCCAAACACTGCCCTCCTCAGGCTCTGCCCCCCAAACCTCCTGCTGGTGGTGAAGAGGGACTTGGCAACCCTAAGGGGAGACCACCAGGGAAGACTGGGGTTGCTATGCAGAGGAAAGCAATGGCAAATCACCTCTGCTTGTCTCTTGCCTTGAAAATTCCACAGTTTGCGGTTGCCATAGGTTGGTTGCCACTTTATGACACCTCCTTCTTTTAATCTGCCTTTTAAAAAACCAAAAAGATTGACTGCGTTGTGGAAGAGCTCCTACAGGCATACTTGGATGTACAGTATCTTCAGGCCTGGTCTAGGGCTTGAAGCGGCTTTTGTTGCTCTGGTGGACAACTTACATTTAAAGGTAATGCTTGCCCTTTTATCCTTTTTGATCTATCTGTGGCTTCTCACGTGGTCGATCATTCTATTTCATTGGAGCATTTGGAAAACAAGGTGTTTTTGAGGGATTTGGAATTCTTGTGATTTTAGTTTCTTTTGCCAAATCAGACTGAGATACACTTTAAAAATTTCGTGCCATCTCTCCAGGGAACCTGCCTGAGGTGATTTACAAAATAAAACATAATAAAAACATGAAAAAGTTGTTAATTACAACCCAGCATTAAAAAAAACTCCAGCCAGAGCATTAAAAAATCACTGGGCAATTTAACATGGAGTTTTCTTGCTAAAAGCACACTATAACCGTGGTGTTAAAAGATCAGCACCTTAATCAAAAGCTTGGGTAAGCAGAAATGTTTTGGTCTGGCACTTCAAGAGTAAGGTGCAGCAGGTTGCAGCTTTCTCTCAATTGAGTTTTGGGTGTAATTATAGTTTTGCTTGTAGAAAACTAAGGCATTTATACTTTTAAATTCTATAAAAATGTCAATTAATACAGTTTTGTATTAAATACAAATGTAATACAAAACTGTACTAATTTACATTATATATATATATATATATATATATATATATATATATATATATATATATAATATTTTGTATCTATTATGCATTTTATATTTTAAAACAGCAAGATAGTTTTCGGTTTGATAGGAAAGTTAGTGTTGCGTTTATTTCAATTCCCTCCTCCCAACAAAGAAGAACAATTTCGCATGGCTTCAAAACCTCTAGAATTTTACATCTGTAATCACCGCAGTGCCATTTTAAAAAGTTCACTGCCATCATTTTAGCTCCATGGAATAATTGGCAATATTTGAGCATGGTGAAATAATGGGCAGTCAGTTCAACAGTCAAAGAGCAACGTTGGATCAATCCGTAGGCTGGCGCCGCAGTCCTTACATGCCTGTATGAAGCAGGTGACTCACCGCCGAATGATCCATCAGACACTGAATGCTTGACTTGAAAAGCACTGTGCTAAGGTAAAGTGACGTTTCTTGAAAATTTCACTTGTGGTGCTTGGCCTGTGACCATTTACATGCACGCACTGACATTGCAGTGAGGCAAACCACAGTGACAAGCGAGTAAACAAGGGTCTGCAAGAATTTGTGTCTGAAAAACCTGGACTTCCTTATGTACGTACTTGAGGATGTTGCTTCAGAATAAAACGCTTGAGTTTTGACTGGGTGAAGAAACGCCTAAAGAAGCATGGCCATAAATTCACCATCCCTCAGATTTTTTTCCAGAAGAAATTAGCCATGGAGGTGAAACATGCCTTTTGAATTCACATTGAGTAGGTAATAAAATATTGTTCTAGTTTGCCTGTCTGTTGTCTTAGGCAGACATATTAGCTATGGCATTAAAAGGTCAGGAGCTGCTTCTGCTTTGCTATAGTAAATCAAAAGAGTAATAAGCCTATTAGAGCTAATCTGTAACATTTCAGTAATAAAGAGCAAGAGTCCAGTAGCACCTTAAAGACTAACAAAAATATTTTCTGGCAGGGTATGAGCTTTGGCTCACGAAAGCTCATACCCTGCCAGAAAATATTTTTGTTAGTCTTTAAGGTGCTACTGGACTCTTGCTCTTTTCTACTACTGCAGACAGACCCACTGTGAATTATCTGTAACATTTCACTTTGCCTTTCTTTTCATTACAGTAATAAACAAGTTTAATACAGTAGTAAACAAGCATGGACCCTGCCATCTTCCCATGATTCTCCATAGTCAGGGCAGATGGAGCTCCTGTACCAGACCCTTCACTACCGTAGGAAGGTGTGAAACTTTTTTTGTTATTTCTGCACATATTTCTGCTGTGCCAAACACTGTCATTGCATGTTTGGGTTCCTTTTCTGCAGTAGTGCACTGTGATTTTTTTCCACCAGTTTATGCTTTTCTGAACTTAAGAGCCAAGTAGAACTCTCCATGTTTCCGGTTTAAAGGCAAAATATCAGGTTTCAGATTCAAAAGCATAATAATTGAATATAATACAAATCTGGGTCCCATCCCAGGAGTGAATGTGTTGGTGTCTCTGGAGTTCTCTAGCTATGTATTAATCCAGTCGGTTGTAGCAAGTGGGTGGCTTTCCTATTTTATTTTTTTCCATCTTCAGAAATGCTTTCTCTTCTTCTTACTCTCTGTGCTCACTCCCACCCTGTACTTACGTGCCTTAAATCTGTAGCCTCTGATTATCAGATTCCCCCCTCCTACTGATACAAAGGATTGAAAATTGCATCCATTTAATATAACCGCTGCATAAAGACAGATCATGGGTATGGTATGTGCAGTTGCTTGTCTAAATTACTGTCTTTCTCTCTAGCATGTCCCCTTCCTTGGGAGAGATTTAATTTAAAACACAGGGCTGTGGGGGGTTCACTGACAACAAAATATGGCTTATTGCAAGGCAAAGCAAATTGATGAATATGGCAGGTGTTTTGCTACCATGCCAAACCAGGGAGAAAATAGAATTTTTTGATCAAATCTCTTCTGGACCAAACCAGCTGTTCATAGTCAGTGGATTATATGAATAAGCCATGCTTTGGTTTGAAAGGCTGGATAATTTATGATAGCAATCTCTGCTTGAAGAAGGAACAGGAAATGTGGGCAAACTGCTCTATTCAAATTTCCAGTGTTCCCTGCGTTGACAGTTCTGAAGTGAGAGGTGAGAAATGGTTTCATGTGCTCCTTATGGCTTAGGGAGTGGGCTGGAGTGGAGGTGGCAGGCAAGTTCTTGGTATCACATGCAAAGTGGCTTACAATTTTTAAAAAGAAGCACAAGCTGCCCAGTAGGGGAGCAACTACAATGCCTTCTTGATAGCTATATGGCTCATTAACTCTCCCTTTCATAAGTTAGGTTATACATTGCAATTTAATCTTGCTTACAGAAGATGTTTGAACCTCTCCATGAATCTTGACCTATCCTGAAAGACCTTTGTCCCTAACCACATAATCTGGAAGGCTCTTAGTTTGAATGGAAACCTAACCTTTTCTTCCTACAATATCAGAATTTTGATGTCTCAATGGCTATTCACCACTACCATCCCCAGTTCTGTATTTTCTGGAGAGTTTAAGGACCAGTCTAACTGCATCTGAGTAAGTTTATCTGAGGACCATTGCAAACTAAATCTGAAAGTACCGCTTCACATATTACTGCAGAGATATTGAAAGGAGGCCTGCAAATTTCAGACTTTCTACTTCGTTCGAACTTGCTCTTAAGATTGGTCCATTACAGAACAAGCTAGACTAAGAAGAAGAAGAGTTGGTTTCCATATGCCGACTTTCTCTACCACTTAAGGAAGACTCAAACCGGCTTACAATCACCTTCCCTTCCCCTCCCCACAACAGACACCCTGTGAGGTAGGTGGGGCTGAGAGAGTGTGACTAGCCCAAAGTCACCCAGCTGTCTTCACGTGGGGAAACAAATCCAGTTCTCCAGATTAGCCCTCTGCCGCTCATGTGGAGGAGTGGGGAATCAAACCCGGTTCTCCAGATCAGAGCCCACCACTCCAAACCACCACTCTTAACCGCTATACCATGCTGGCTCTAAGAAGTGTTTGCTCCACTGTGTCATTTGATATGGTTCTTCTAAAAGTGTGCTCTGATGGCTGGGGATGTCTCTCACAAGTACCAAAAGAATAAGTGACAGATTCTCACCACTGGACAGAGAACAGGTCCAGGGGTGGTATACTGCTGACTGAAGTAGGTATCTACTGTTGTTGCATATTGTGTCAGTCTATGAATCTTCTAGTCACTAGTTTGACCAGAAGGTAAACAATGGGAGCTGAAGTTACAACACTTCAAAGGTCTATTGATTTCAATGGGGGGGGGTAATAACCATGTGTCTAATCCCCTAACTGAAATTTAGGGTTGGATCCTGCAAAGGATTTCTACTGATGGAAAGGGGGTGATTTTTTTGCTGACACCCCTCTCTTGCTGAACACCTCTAAACCCCCCACATGTTGTTTGCGGGAGGGGTTCCCCATCTCCAGCAATAGCATTTTGAAAAGTGTCTGGGTTTATAACAGGAGAGGGAATCATGCTTCACTGACAATAATCCCTTCCATCAGAGAAAATTCTCAGCAGGATCCAAGCCAAAAGTGCTTAACTCTGGCTGGATTGTGCCTGACTTTATTTCTTGGATGCTTGCTAGTCAGTAACTCCATGCAGAAATAAATAACACATTTTACATATAACAAAAGAGCCGTTTAATTTTATGGTATACATCACATTCTCCTTTTTATAGAAGAGGAAAACTTATTTAATGATATGAGCCTTGTGAAGGATATCCGCCGTTCATACATTTCAGGCACAGGATCCCAACTCTAACAATAGATTCGCTGTAAAAAGCTGTGCATCTCTATTGAGGCTTGATTCATATATCAGTAGGATGTTTAGAGGGAGGATAACATTAGAAATTTTATGAGAAAATTACAGTTGCCTTGCAAATGATTATTTTTTTTCCTTTGAGTGCTGTGACACTTTTCATGGAGCTTTGATTGTTGGAAATGTCTGAAGATAATCTGAATGTTCTCTTCAGATAATGCACAAGCTTTTCTGTGGGGCAGGGAAAGTTAACTTTTCTCTTCATCATTACTTCCATTAGAAAATATGACTTTAGGTTGGGTAATGGGTACTACATACCATTTGGCACTGTCTGCAGGTGTGCTGTGGTTGGCTGCACACATTTAACAAATGAGAAGTTATTCTTGAGTACTGGGAAAGAATAATGATTAGGACTAAGCTGAATGTTCTCCTTGTTCACTTCTCACCTCAAAAGTAACAATTTGGGGGAGGGGTCACCTTCCAACTTTTTAATTTATTCCAACCTACTTTTTAATTTATTTTGATTTTATTTTTTCAACTTTTAGCCCACCCTCAATCCCCAACCAAGGCCAGGCTCAGGGCGGGTTACAACAAATACATTACCAGAGAAGGTAAAAACAGTCAAACTCATAATTAAAAATATTTAAAAGCATTAAAACAATGATAATAAAATTTACATATTGATGGCGTACATCAGCAACCTGTTGCTGGAAAAATTCAGATGTTCTGTGTAATAAAATAGGAGGGAAGGCTATTCACAAATAGTCAAAGCCATAGCTTTATTTCTCTGCTGCTGCTTCAGCATAGAGTTACTTACCTTCAGATGGGACCCAGAGTTTTCTCAGTACTACAACTGATATCAAGGCTACAAAGATCACTTCCCCTGGAACTGGAGAAAATAGAGGCTTCAGATGGTGGAAACTGAAGTCCTTCCCCAGACACTGCCCCCGAATCTCCAGGAATTTTCCCCAAGTCCGAGCTGGCTGCCTGATTTCAGCAACATTTCTCTCTCTCTTTTAACTCTGTCTTGAATAATACAAGCCAGTTAGGGATAATGCAGCAGATTAGAAGACAACATAGTGGTATACAGCTGATCAGCTTTGGCTATGTGGTGAGGTTTCTAAGCAAAAATTACCATATATTGTGAGGGCAAAGCTAATCATTATGTTCATGGATGATGCTTGCTGATAAGGGATCACACTGAGGACTGAATTCTTTTGTAGACCTTTCACAAACACCAAAAGGATATGAAAATTTGCATGAAACAGCTCCTCTTCCTATACTTTCTGATCAATCATAATTATGATGAAATCTTTTAAAACCTAGGTATGAAACTAAAAAATTCCCCAAGGTCTGTCCCAGGTATGGACTATGTCAGCTGAAGATGATTTTCAGGCCTGGGGAAAAAATGGAAAGCTCCCACAGGTTATGTTTGCTTTTCTATATTTACTGTACAGTGGAATGATAGAAAGCATCTAACTTGACGGTCAGGGCTATCCTAAGCAGAGTTACACCCTTGGGTGTTACTCTGTTTTGGATAGTGGTATCAAGTTTCCCAGTGATAAAGAGTTAATAATAGTCATGTATGTTAAATATAAAAGGGAAAATAAGAGAGAACTGTTTACATTGCTTTGCAAATGGTATGATATAAAAATAATTGGCCTGGCAATATCAGTTGATGGTTATTTTGAAATGGGAAATAAGATGTAACTATACAACACCTTTGCTTTGCGCATTTCTTTTAATTAGATCATCTGCTTAAGTCAGTTTCTCAGTGGCGTTGGCAATTGTATTGTTTTGTCACAGGTTTTCATGAAATCCTTTAAATAGGTCATTAAAAAAGACTCAAAATCTTTGCCAGATCCATGAATGAAATCTACAATTTATTTAAGCAAAGCTGGCTTTTATAGAAATAAGCTAATGCAGCAGTTAGACCAAATCCTCTCCTCAGAAACATACAACAATGAATCTATTTATGGAGATTTCATGCATTCTGACTAAAAGAGAGACTCACCAATAAGTCTCTGTTTGAATCAGAACCCGTGGAATCTTCATAAGCACAGGCTTTCTGCTGGGTTGAAAATTGCCAAAGAAAAACTGCATTAATGGAACACTAATATATTTTACTGGGGTAATGATTCAACTGGCATTAGAACTCAGTGAGGAGAGGAACAGTTGGTTAATAATTCACCGGTAAAGACTCCCACAAGAGCTCCTGTACTGGACATGTACTCTCCTCATGGTAATGAATCCTAGGAGCTCGGAATCCCTGCGGCAAAGCCCAATGCCAACCATGGCACTATGTCCTCTCAAGAGATACTTTCAGACATCATGACAGACAGAGGCACAGACACAACGTGTTTGTTTTACTCCCGTACTCACTTCACCACCACCCCTCCTCACATGCAGGGAGTCATTGAAGGCTTCTGGGATTGTGAAACTTTTCATCAAGCTCCAACACATCTTGGTACCCAAATGCAGGTGTTGCTTAGGTTTGCCAGGATGTCATCGCAAACTTAATTGAAGGCTTCCTAAGCTCAGAAGAACAGGTGCTCTCTGTTGCTGAAAGGAGGAGGGAAGGGAGAGAAAATGGACTTTTGTGACAGATGAGCAAAGGTCCTGCCCCTTTCTGTCAGTCGCCAATCTCCTGTGTGCCTGTTTGGGGTATGTGTGTGCATGCAGAGCAGCTAATGGCCAATCAGAACCCAGGGAATGCTGGAAGAGCTCGCTGGGAGGGGGCGTAAGAAGAAAATCTGTTTTGAGTTAGATAGCGTTGGTACTTCCAGGGACTGAGACTGGAAAAATTGTCTCCCAAGAGACTTTATAGGTTGCAGAGTCCAGCTTTTAGGGAAAGCAGGCTGCTGTATTGAATGTTTCAGGAGTCTAGCTTTTAGGGAAAACAGACTACTATATTGAATGTTTCAGGAGATAGGGTTTATATTTCCGGAGAGTGACACTAGAGGGATCCTGCCTCAGGAGACTTTATAGGTCTTGGAGCCTGGCTTTAAGGGAAATCAGGCTAATTTAGTGAACAATTTAAAAGAAGACTGTACCTATCTCAGAGCTGAGTTTTAGGAGAAAACTGGCTAAAGAACTGAATTTCCGGAGGGACCTCAGTTGGTGGGATTCCTAAGATTGTGGAAAGGCCACACAGAGTAACCTCAAGAATAAAAGCTTGGCTGGTGGCAGTTCACTGTACCCAGGAATTGACAACTGAAATGTTAGAACTGAATGAGCCCAGCAAATGCTATGTATTATACTTGTATATAGTTTCAAGCCTAGTTGCTGAACAACCTTATTCTATCTAAGAAAGTTAATAAAAATAGCTGTTTTTCCTGTTTACCTCATGCCTCAGCTGAAGCAACTGCATTTAGAAGTTAGTGGGGGTGGAACAGGGATTGTCTAGTGCATACCATCCCCAAACGGATGGCCAGACTGAACGTGTCAATGCTGTACTTGAATGCTATTTGCGCTGTTATGTTAACTACCACCAGGATGACTGGGTGGAACTGTTACCTTTTGCAGAATTCAAATGGGTTCAAATGGAGGTTGAGGTAGAGACCATCCTGATCAAACTTCACTCTACCTCTATTCAAACGTCTTTTAAAACCCAGACCTTCACAGCCTGTCAGACAAACCTCTGTTTCCCCATGAAATCTGAGTGCAGCCACTAATATCATAGAACCCAGTAACACCAGCAATACAATCAAGGGCTCATTCATCTGCATATCTTCTAATGAGAAGATAATATGCTATTATGTGACAGAAATACCTTCCTGTCATTTACATTGGTTAAACTGAGCAGTCTCGGTGCAGAAAAATAAAAGCACATTAAAAATGGAAACACTCCAGAGACCAGTGGGGATCGTTTTAGCCTCCACAGGGATTCACTAATAGACTTTATGGCTGCAATACTTCAGCAGAAGGTTTTCAAAGGAATAGTCCACGAGAAGCTGCTGAGTTGGGATCCGTAGGCAGCCTTGACACTATCAGACCAAGTCGCAATAGAGACTGGGGGATGCTCAGTTCACTATAGAAAGCAGTCGCCCTTCCTACAAGGCGTATGTACAGAACTGAGATTCATTTTTCTTTTCCAGTTCCTAGCCACGTCCACTCTTAATGGCCTGTTTGCTCCTTTAACTGCGTTTTGTTTTTCACCGATCACATAAGACAGCTATGTGCTGGAAAACTGGAGGTTCTGAGCTCTCTTTGTAATGTTTCCCCTTCAGATATTTGCCTACTGAGAGTGATACTTCATGCTTCTGACAAAGTGTGCTCTGGAAAATGAAAATTTCTCTCTCAATAAAGACGTTAGTCTATAAGGCAGGGGTGTCGAGTTCATTTGTTACAAGGGCCAAAGATGACATAAATGTCACTTGGTCGAGCTGGGCTGTATGTACCATAATATTCAATTCCAGATACCAGAGATACAAACTTTGTAGAAGACACAGGCAAAGCCAACTAATGATATTATTTTTTACCTAATGTACAAATATGCTCAACACAGTAACACTCTTACAGTATTTTCTTTTATTTAACAGTCTTTAATAATTGACACCTCAGGAGGTGGGGGTGGGGAGGCTGCCCCGGCTGGCTCATGGGCTGGATAAGAGCTCCCAGGGGGCAGCATCTGCCCCCCCCCCGGGCCTTATGTTTGACACGCCTGCTGTAAGGAGCCACAAGACTTCTTGCTAATTCGACTGCAGCAGACTGACATGGAATGTGCTGTTTATATGTTGCAGAACCTCTTTGCTAGTCCTACTCCTTGTATTAGCATAAATGCTGTGACTGCCACAGGCTGTTGAAGGGGCTGTTTGAGGCAAAATACTTGAGGGGAGCTGAAGAACTCTGCTTATGCAATGCTTTCTAATAAGGTGACATCCACATAGCTGCTCTTTTAGAGGGAAGGGACCTTTGGCGCTACTGAACTATTCTGTGTGAGAATATGCGTGCATAAAGACTGTTACAGATTAACATCGTTATGACCTTTCAAATTGGTAGTATAATGATAGTTATTAAAATTGTGTTTTCTTTTCAATTGGGAATAATTAGGGATGGGATCAAGGTGGTAAATGAAAGAAAAAGTCTGACAGGGTCATCCTAAGGAGAGTTGAGTTCATGGAGGTCAATGGGCTTAGAAGGGTTTAACTCTGCTAAGGAGGATGGCACTGGTAGCGAGGTCAGTAGGCTAGGCTGAATGACACCACTGCAGCTACTCACTGGGTCTGAGTAACATATGAATACATATCCATCCGTTGAGGGAGAGGAGAAACTCAGACATGAGATTCTAGTCGACTGTAGTTTACTGAACTGCAGAAGCCAACATTTTCAGGATGCCTGACTGTAGAACAGCAAGCAGCAAAAGCAGTCTATCTGATCAGTGACAACTGCAAGAATCAGTCACTCCTGTTTTACAAGCCCTTCTCTCCTATTTTATTCTTTTAACTTTACCTAAAGTTTTATATACATATATTCTCTCTCTCTCTCTCTCTCTCTCTCTCTCTCTCTCTCTCTCTCTCTCTCTCTCTCTCTCTCTCTCTCTCTCTCTCTCTCTCTGTCTGTCTCTCTCTGTCTCTGTCTCTCTCTGTCTCTCTCTGTCTCTCTCTGTCTCTGTCTCTCTGTCTCTCTGTCTCTCTGTCTCTGACAGGGAGACACTCTGATATTTGGGCAAAACTCTATTGTAAAAACAGTTTCTGGAAGAGGCATCATAAAGCAGGCGATATTGAAGCCTCATTTGAAGATCTCCCCAATCCCGTCCCCTGCTGATGGCCGGGGGTGGGGGGAACCTGGCAATCCTAGGTACAATGCCATACAGTCCGCCCTCCAAAGCATCCATTTTCTCCAAGGGAACTGATCGCTGTAGTCTGGAGATGAGCTCCCCAGGTCTCACCTGGAGGCTGGCATCCCTAGCTGGTTTCCTGATCAAAATGGCTCCCACCTAGGGAATGCAATGTTGTTTGGGAATATGGTGCAGAGAGGTGAATTAAGCATTACCCCAGCACTGCCCATGCTTGGAATAACTGGTCAGCTCCTTATAACTACATTATTTTTTAAAGGAAATCCATCACAGATCTTCTGTGTAGTTGGCCTCAAAATCTCAATGCAAGAGATTTGCTGATGAAGTCTTTCCAATGTAGCCCCAGGCAAGAAATGCTAGATTTGATCTAGGAAGATTTTTAGCTTAGTTTCTGGATCAGACAGCTGAGAGAGTTCCTGGAACACACTTCACACAGACATCTGAATTTTGATATGCTCCTTTGAACTCCAGTACAGCATCTTTTGAAAACGTATCCATCATTAAGCATGCTGGTGAAGATATTTGAAATCTTTTTCACAGGTAAAAGTGGCAGTGATACAATATTATTAGTTCTAGAATGGCACACCAGGAGAAATATACACAGTTTAAGGTCTATTAAGCTGACTAGTCTTAAACACTGTTGGAAGGTGTCCAAGTTAAAGGAATGCTAAGAAATATATGGATCAAGAAATAAGCTGATGTGCAGAAGACATTTTGATTACTCCAAAAATATTGTCATAGGCAATTGAGAAATAAAACAATCAAACATGACACCCATGAGCAATGTTTTCACATTATTAAATTGCTTTTTGACTAATCACAGCAATGTGGTATGGTATATTGAATATTTTTAAAAATAGAACTTTTACAGGATGGTTTTTTAGGGAGTGAACTTTTGCATTATGGGAAATTATTAATTGATGCAAAATGAACCTCTTAAGTCATTAACAAAATAAACTAGTGCATTATCAGATCAGAGCAATTAATTACCAAAGTAAAAGAATGTCAGAACAAAGGGTTGTTTCTTGGTGGGAGGTAAACCTGACCCTAGAGTGTTAGTTGTTCAGACTGCAGGAGATAGCTGACATGCCTGAATTTTCCTTCTTTCATTCAAAAAATTCTCTGCCTATAAAAAATTAGAAGGAAGGGGAAAGGACTCTACTGGTTCTAAGTCAAGCTGAGGGGCAGTTTATAGATCATAGGAGGAGACATTTCTAACGGCACTGATGAGATCAGTGCTAAGTTTTATTGATGCCCCTTCCACCTTAATAAAATTGCAATGGGAAGATAATAACTTGTTTAAACTTTAAAAACAAACCAGAAGAAACGAAACACCCATGTTTTCTAATAACCAGAACTCAAACAGTTTTCTTGCACTGTTCTTTGTATTATGCTGGTGGTCATAACACTGTTACATTCAATTATTATATTTGACTCTCTTTTCACCCAAAGGCTCTCAAAGCAATTATAAACCAATATAAACATCAACTGAAATACAGTGAAAAATGGCTTGAGGGAAAGATTCCTGTTGAGGGCTTTGTCTGGACATGATGGGAAAATTCTGACTGCTCCTTTTTCTCCCTTTGATGGCAGTTAGTGCTCGAGAGGCAAAGGGGTGGGCTCTTAGCTGGATCCAGGCATGACGGAGGGTTGCCTGCCTATTTGCTCTTCTCCTTTAGTCATCGACGGTGGTAATATCATAGTGGGGAATGCTAAAGGCACTTTATGGGACTTGCAAAGAGTTGTATTAATATATAGCTACTGTGTCTCCTACTTTTTTTTGAAAAATAGGCCAATGCAGTCAGATATTCCCACCTCATCTTGGCACAACCCAGATAATCCATGGCAATGGCACCACAGTTGGCACAGTCATAGCATTCCAGTGCTCTGCAGAACACCAGCTGATTGGACAAAGAGTTGTCACATGCATTTGGAAAGGAAATGGAACTCAGTGGACAGCAGACATTCCTGCATGTAAACGTAAGTATTCTCATACACTTTGGATAGTTCTTTGCTGTATATCATGCCTCTGGTGTTGATGGATTCAGTGGGGCAGAATAGATTTCATTCTTTATTGCTGGTATTGAATTTGAGACTACTGTTCCAATTCTGGTGGTGTGGACTACCATACAGGAAAAGCTTTTGGGCAGTTTCACACTGGATAAATTGTTGCTGATTTTAATCAAATTACTACAGAAGTGGTTTTGGCTTTTTTGTAAGACACACACAATGCCATTTCTCAGAAGACTGCAGATGAGACCAATAAGTCTGCTTCCTTTATGTAACGTATCTGTGAACAGCCTTTTTTTTTAAAAAAAAAAAATTAATGCCAGGCTTTTGAAAAATGATTGATCTGAACATAAAGAACTTGGATGAAGTGCAATTAGGCGACTGCCTCTGGATAGCTAAGAGGAGCAGCTATCATATTGACAAATAGGGCTTAAATGGCAACAATATTAGCTGCCTCTCACTCTGTATTTTTACTTATTTATTACATCAATGACAATAATCACACTGGATGGGGAGGGAGAGGATAAGCCTCAAGCTAAACCTGAAGAGTTCAGCATACAGCAGATCTAGAGCTCAAAGAACCCTTAAGAGATCCACATCTAATTTTTAAATGACAAGTGTTTGGGGTGGCTTGTCTGGTCACCTGAAATTGCTTGTCCAGCTGAATTATAATTGTATATATAGGTCAGGTGTGTGCCAATCACAGTAAGCAGATGACAGTAAACAATTGTACAGCTGCAGCCTTTAAACTCAATGCAAAGACACTTTAATAACACAATAAAATATTTATTTTCTGTATTAAAGCCTTGCCATCCAATTGTTCAAGTAAATGTTCAAACATCAATTCGTTGTTTAGTGCCAGTGTGGTGTAGTGGTTAGAGTATCAGACTACTCTGCCATGGAAGTTTGCTTGATGACCCTTGACCAGTTACACACTCTCAGCTTAACCTAATTCACAGGGATGTTGTGAGGCTAAAATAGAGGAGAGGTGAACAATGTATGCCACTTTGGGTCCCCATTGGGGAGAAAGGCAGGATGTAAATCAAAATGTATTTGGCTGTCACTACCATGACACATTAAGTACATTCCCTGTACAGAATCACTCTTGTTTTTAAAGACATTTATGTAAACTTGAAGACAAAATACCCTAATAGCTTTTAAGGTCCCCTTCTCTTCTCTGGACATGAAGGAGAGGGTTGCCAACTTTTCTATTAATCCTGTTCCTGGGACTTTAACAGTCTGGCATACAGATATTTAGTTAGGGTTGCCAAGTCCCTCTTCACAACCGGTGGGAGGTTTTTGGGGCGGAGCTTGAGAAGGGCAGGGTTTGGGGCGAGGGGGGACTTCAATGCCATAGAGTCCAATTGCAAAAGCAGCCATTTTCTCCAGGGGAACTGATCTCTATCAGCTGGAGATCAGTTGTAATAGCAGGAAATCTCCTGCTAGTACCTGGAGGTTGGCAGCCCTATATTTAGTGGATGAAGTTTCACTGGTGGTGGAAAGTGCCATCGAGTCACAGCTGAATTATAGTGACCCCATAGGGTTTTCAAGGCAAGAAATGTTCAGAGGTGATTTGCCATTGCCTGCCTCTGCATGGGCTGAGAGAGTTCTGAGACAATCGTGATTGGCCCAAGGTCACCCAGTAGGTTTCATGTGTAGGAGTGGGGAATCAAACCCAGTTCTCCAGATTAGAACCCACTGCTCTTAACCACTATACCATGCTGGCTGTCTTGAAGTTTAATTACTGGCATGGAAATCAAATGATGGGACTATTGTCTTCAGGGTCCTTTCTGTATGTCATGCTGTTCTTAAAAGCACAAGAGGCCTGCATGCCAGGAAAAAAATTGGCAACACTAAGCAACTACAATGGGCTATGAAAAGATAACAGATGCCTCCCATTTTCTAGTTGCCTCATCCCAAAGGATCAGGTGGAGCAGAAAATTATTTAAAAATACGTATGTAGAGATGAAATTATGTTAACCAAGCATGTTCATACATATTACTAGCTTAATCCTGGCCACTTAAAGCTCTACATCTCCAGAGAAAATAGGCTTCCAAAATATGTTCAAGCAAAGGTTTTGGTGACTTTCTTAGAGAACAACATTCACATTTGTGGAGGAGTCATCAGAATGCCTCTTTGGGTGTTCTTGATGGAGTTTACTTTATCAGCTGCAGCAAATGATTTCTTGCACTTGCAGATATTTCTCCACTGTTTGATACCTAGCTAGTATGTACAGATGTCCTTAGGAAGTAGGCCATCATAGACAGTATGTTAAGAGACTAGCCCTATTCTTACTCTACTTAAGGGAGCTCTTGAACTAAACATCTCTTTGATCTCCTGTCCTGCTTGGCCCAATGCCTGTCCATCTCTGAACAGTGTGTCCTCTCTCAAGAAAGCTTATTAGTAGGCTGTGCCTTGCAGCTTGTTCTGGGGTCAAGCCTGAGAAACAAACTTAACCACCTCCTTTCTTATCACTGGGTCCTTTGGATCATTTTGCTCTTGACCCATTCTTTTCCTCCATGCTGTTCCTAAGCAGCATCAATATGTGCACCATGAAGGCACTGAACAAAGAAAACCCTTTGCATCTCCTGCTGCAAATTCAGCTGTGGGCAGCAAAGCATAGCATGACATAGTGGAAAGACTGACCCAGATACTGCATATTTGAAAAGTAAACAGAAACCTATTAAATATTGCCTGCCAGGTAGGGTATTAACTAACAGAGCCATCCAACCACTAACTCATCTTGCATTCCAGAATGCGTTCCTTCTTTTTTTTCCTTTTAAAATATAGTGTATTGGGTTTATTGGTTTGTACTTCAGGTCTAAAAAATGCAGTCACTCACTGCAGAACTGAGCACAGCCTTCTACCTCTTTATGGTTCTCCACAAAAGGGTTCTACCCTTTTTGTTTTTCCTGCCTGTAAATGGGGATGGCAAGAAGAACAGGGAAGTTGTCAAGCACTGTGCAAACCACAGCTCACAGCAAAAAGTTGTGTTTAGTTTGGTGGGTCACCACTCTACAGTCCTAAGATCCTGAGACGGTTGTCTATGCCTTGTTTTTGTTCTTGTCTGCATAAAACTGGATTATGGTGCCAAGTTACTTGTGAGAATTTTATGGCAGATTTTTAAATAGGATATTTTAAAATAGTCTATCTTGAGATGTTCCTGGATTGACATGAAATCAAAACAATAACGAAGTTTCCCCACTTCATTATTATAACGATTATTATTGGCAGCAGGTGGATTTCAGTGTGGCTGTCAATCTGTGCCTGTGTTTCCTTTGTTTCAGCCATATCCAAATTTGAAACCTTTGGATTTAAAGTTGCAGTGATCGCTTCCATTGTCAGCGGTGCTATTATTCTGTTGATGTCTATGGCTTTTTTAACCTGTTGTCTTATCAAATGTGTTAAGAAAAGTGAGAGAAGAAGAGCTCAAAGGTAGGTCATGTCTGACAGAAAATGACCAAAAGCTTTAAGGTGACATTGATGTACAAACTGTATGAGTGGCAGATTGGTGATTCACCCCCGGTTTTTTTCTTTCTCTGTACATTTATTTGGAAATAGGGGACATCTGGCCCAGAAAATGAGAATAACTCACTGTGGAGAGGTTTTCAAGAGTGCATGTTAGTTCAAGATCACTTATTCTAGGGCAGTTATTTTAGAATATGCACAGCTGCTTTGGTTCTGCAGTTGCGTGGTCTCCATGTTTTAAATGGGCAACCAGAGATGCCTCCAAAAAGAATTTTCAGAAGAGTACCATCTTATACAACAACAACAACCTCAACAAAAATGCATTTTGTTGTTCTAGTCATCTGCAAAAAAAGCTGCTGTTTTGTTAAGAAGTAAATACTGTATGTTAAGCAGTAAAGAAGGTAAAGGTCCCCTGTGCAAGCACTGGGTCATTCCTGACCCATGGGGTGACGTCACATCCCGACATTTACTAGGCAGACTTTGTTTACGGGGTGGTTTACCAGTGCCTTCCCCAGTCATCCTCCCTTTACCCCCAGCAAGCTGGGTCCTCATTTTACCGACCTCGGAAGGATGGAAGGCTGAGTCAACCTTGAGCCGGCTACCTAAAACCAACTTCCGTCGGGATCAAACTCATGTCGTGAGCAGAGTTTGGACTGCAGTACTGCAGCTTACCACTCTGCACCACAGGGCTCTTCATGTTAAGCAGTAGTTAGTGTTAAATATCCCAAATGCAAGATAAGGGCCTGTAGTGGGAGAACATACTTTTATTTACTTTTATTTTATTTCAAGGAGTGTAATTAGGGTTGCCAGGTCCCACCTGGCTACCAGCGGGGGATGGGGGGTGGGGGTACCAGATCCAAGTTGGGAAACTCCTGGAGATTTGGGGGTGGAGCTCAGTGGGTTACAGTGCCCTAGAGTCTACCCTCCAAAGTATCAATTTTCTCCAGGGGAACTAACCTTTGTAGTCTGGAGATGAGCTGTAGAAGAAGAAGAAGAGTTGATTTTTATACCCTGCTTTACTCTACCATAAAGAGCCTCAAGGCAGCTTGCAATCGCCTTCCTTTCCCCACTCCCCACAACAGGCACCTTGTGAGGTAGGTGGGTCTGAGAGAGTTCTGAGAGAACTGTGACTGGCCCAAGGCTTCATGTATTGGGGAACCAAACCCAGTTCTCCAGATTAGACTCCGCCACTCTTAACTACTATACCACGCTGGGATCCCCAGGTCCCACCTGCAGGCTGGCATCCCTAAGTGAAATGCCTATCAGTAGGTTCTAGCTGTGTAGACTGAATAAATGTGGAAGGAAAGCCATGAAACTAATTGAAATTAATATTTTGGCTTGAAAAGTCAGTGACTGCAGCACAGACAAGCAGAGTATAAAGATTCAGCTACAGTTCTCAGCTAAAATATTAGACTTCCCTGAAAGTAAAATTATTGTTTTTGTAAGCACTAATTGATTGTTGGCATTGGAGACTATGGTTATAATCCAGTCCTCACTACATGCTTTCTCCTTCCACACTGGCCAGCAGCATTTGTACATTTAGTTGCACATTCACAAGAAACATGTAGGTCAATAGTGGAAAAACGTCTTGGCTTAAAAATGAGTGGCTGGTCCTGTTGTGGTAATATTACTTTTTATTATAGAAGATGAGAGCAGGAAATGCTCCTGAAATTGACTGCTTTTCATATTTTAAGGATAGGCTAAATTTAAAAGTTGATAATTGGTTCTGAATCTGCCCCCCCCCCCACTCCTCCTCCCAAAATGTGAAATAGCATACTGTGGGTACACATGGCAATTCCGTCCACCACCACCACCACCACCTTGGCTACTATGATGTTTACAAGCTCATCTCAGTTCTTAGTCCATGTATACAGGCAGCCAAATGATATGATCGACACACATGTTCTCTCTGTACAGGAATGTTATACTAATGGCTGTTAGTTATGCTTGTACAAACCCCACAAACTGCTCTTGTGTCTTATGGACCATCTCCTGATGGTAGGGTTGCTAACTATGGGCTGGGAAATTTCTGGCGATTTGGGGGGTGCAGGCTAGAGAGGGCAAGGTGTGGGGAAGGGAAGGGCTTCAGCATGATGTAATGCTGGGGTTGCCAGACCCCCACCAGGGACAAAGGATTTTCCACTTTGGGCCTCCTCCCCACCAGTGCCATACAGTTGGCCAGCGGGGATCTTACCAGGCTTAAAATGAGGCCTAAGCCTTGGCATTGCTGGTGTGATGATGTAATTTACGGAAGTGACATCATCACTCAGGTAATGACAGGGGAGACGCTTTGGTATTTGGACAAATCTCTATGGTAAAAAACATATTCTACCATAGAGTTTTTGCCCAGATACTAGATCGTTTCCCTAATTGTCATCATGTCACCTCTGGAAGTGATGTCATAATGCAAGCGACATCGGGGCCTAGGCCTCATTTTAAGTCTGATAAGATCCCCCGCTGTCCCTCACCAATGACCAAGGGGGACCTGGCAACCCTATGTAATGTCATAAAGTACACCCTCTAAAAGCAGCCATTTTCTCCAGGGGAACTGGTGTCTGTCATCTGGACAACAGTTGTAATTCTGGGAGATCTCCAGATCCCAGCTGGAGGTTGGCAACCCTGCCTGATGGGTAAATATAATCAGAAGTGGTAGCTGGAACAGGTGAAAAAAAGAGTGGAAGCAGAAGTAAAAAGTGAAGCATTCCATACCAGGGTTGCCACATCACTGTTTTTACAAGCAGATTGACCACTACAAACATTTAAGTCACAATTCCTGTCTGCTACAGCTTAAACCTGTGTCTGCTTTTCCAGAGATGTGCAGCTGTGGTACCAGCTCAGAACTGAAGAACTGGAAACCATGCAAGCTGCCTACTTTGGTTTTAAAGGCAGAAACAACAACAACAATAAAAAATTCAAGAAGAAATCTGGATTTGGTGATGGTTTTAACATTGCCTATGACAACCAGGGTTTCTGCAGGTAAGATCACAGCCGTACAATGTTAAGTTGAAATTCCAAATGGCATGCTTGTTATGAAAGGAGGCTGTTGGAAGCAGATTTTCAAATTGCTATGCAGGATTGAAAACTCTGATTTTCAGCCAAGCCTATTAACTCTCCATCATATATACAATTATATCTGTCTTGGCTTCACCCTGTAGAGTGCTAAAATGCCTTTGTCATTCCAGTCATTACTAGATGGCTGATTTTCAGTACAGATACCGTGCTGGAAAATGAAACCTTTGATCATTCTCTCTGCGTTGCTCATTCAGCCCTTGACTGTTTGCTCATTCAGCCCTTGATTCACTGGTTTAATTTAATGATACCATTTTAGTGTCTGTGGTGCAATCTCCCTTGGAGTAATGCCCCAAAAGTAAAATAAAGCTTCAAGTGTGTATACATTGGCATTATCTGAGCAGGGCTGGGTGGTAGCTGAATTTGATGTACCACCAGAAAATGCATCCTTATCAGATTCTTCAACAAGTTGCAGGCATGCCATTTTTGTTTCCTGCCTACTGAACTGCAAGGTAACACACATGAGATGCATAGTGCAGATGTCCTGATAGAATCTGCAGCCTTTCATCTTGTATGGTCTCATTGTCCAAGGGAGTACAAAGTCACGTGGGGATAAAATATTCAAGAATTGTAAACATTTATCCTCTCCACATTGCATGTGTATGAGAGTGTGAGTGTCAATGGGGCAAACCAGGTGGAAAGAATTAGCAAGCTTTCCATCATAATTTTCTGATGCCACGCCACCTCATCTGCTAAGCAAAGCCCTTGTTTGACACTTGTGTGCAGAAGCACAAACCAGCCAATGGCCCTTCTCAGCAGAACATCACAATGGTATTGTGCTTGACATAAACTACGCTCCGTGTCTTCCATACCTTGCTAAGTAGCCAGGCCGGGCTTTAGTGCCTCAGAGCAATAGTCTCAGTGGGGGGTAACCTCCCTCACTTTCATTTAGTGTTGTAATATGTAGATGTGTCACAATCTGGCCCTAAACAGCAATATGTAGGACTCACAGTCTTTTGGGGATGGAGAACTGTTGAGAACACCAGGGAGCTGAGCTCTGGAGCGGCACCTCATCCCTATCAATAGAAGTGGGGGCTGATGGAGCCAGAATGCATCAGTTGCATATTTGGCTCTGCTTTCCAATTTATTACTGCTGCTTAGTGCTGCTAGTGCTGAGAAGAATAACCGTAAAAATGGCAGCAGTGTGTTGTGATAAAACACAGATTGGGAGCTAGGAAGAGATCCCGTAAATAAAGACATTACTTTGGGTTATGCTCCACCTAGACAGAATGAGGCTAATGGTCCAATCCTATGCACCATTTCATTCTCCCCAGGCAGCTAAAACAGTACCAGTGAAGCACAGCTGTCCACATGCTTCAGCATTTACAGGAAATCCTTTAATCGAAGTTTCTGGTTTGTGCAACACTTGAGCTAAGGGCAGGTTAGGACTGTCTGAACAGCCTTTCAGGTGAGGGTAGAAGGCGGGGCTTCCTGCATCCCGTGCCTGTGCCTTGGCTTAATGGGCACCACTTCAGATTCTGCAGTGAAAGCCTCTGTTAGCCTTGCCAAGAACAAAGCAGGATTAGTTTGTTACTCCAGTTTATAACCCAGCAGGATCATAAGCAAATAGAAGTTGTGGATTGACTGTTGATTGACAGTATCTCCTTTGAAACTCTCAACCATACAAACAGCCCTCTTGAACAATGTTTCTGTCTTTTTCCCCGTGATGTGCACCAGCACAGATATATCATGCCGGCTTATAGGAAGCAGGAACAGGGCCACTCTTCAGGAGCAGAACTAGGAGACTGTATCTATTTATTTGATTTGTTCACTGGTCACCCACTGACTTGGGGTGGGGGAAGAATTGCTGTTTTGCCATTTGATGCCTTATAATATCATAGATACTGTTCTCACATTGCTTAGTTTTAAAATACTATAATATATGGTATAATTTTTTAGTTCATTGTCTTTGGTATATACAGTCTTTGCTGAACGTTCTTTCCTTGATTTCCAGTTATTTACCTTCCAATTTATCACTAGTTTAACCAGCGTTATGCTCCTGGGGAAAAATGAAAACAGTAAATAAAGTCTAGCAGCTATTTAATCAATTTTTGAGCTTTAAGGGGTTTGATTGAGACTTATATAGCTAATTACACAGTGATTATACCGGAAGGCACTTTGTCAAAAGGATTAAGAACCAGTTTTTAATACTAGACACCTGCATGCCACTGAGAGTAGACTTTGGATGAATATGCAGTCAGTTTATTTTCCTGGTATCCTTTGCTCCAGTTTCCCTGCTAGTTTTTAAAAATCTAAACATTTATCATGAAACATATAATCTACCAAATAGTCAGTGTATAGTTATTTGTTCCCTTAAAGCTACAAAATACTTTTTAAAACTCTTCTCTGTGGCATTCTCTGTGGAGCAGAAACGGTTTTACTGTGTTTGCAAAGGACCATGTATCCAGGCTGAGCTGATGTTTAGTTAAATACGATATTAATTTGTATATGTAAACATTTAAACAAATAGTTTATCTTGGGTTAGTGCTTAAATGTTTATTTACCTCAGTGCATACAAAAATCTGGGGAGTTGTTATATCTGAAAGTAAGCTTTACTGAGGAATCAGATATATAGGGGAAGGATAGCTATATCTTTGGGGCCAAGTTATGTTTCTCTTGTTTACCTGTGTCTCTTAATTTGGGCCAGGTAGCTCCATATCTTAAAATCAGGGTGGGCATTTATACTCATCTGTTGTTGAGTCTGGCAGAGTGGGGCAAGTGAAATTTGGTCACAAAGAGGGAGAGTCCCACAACCATAGTTAGGAAGGCAACAACTGGCACTACAACTACAGTTTCATTTGCTCTGGAAGACCTGGGATTGTGCCCCACCAGCCATTACAAATAATTACAATTATAAACTGAGCATATCTGGGATCATATATGAAAATCCTGGGTTGATATTAAGACCTATTGTTACAAGATAATTGCTCCTGTTCTAAAAGACTGTTTATTAGACTAGCAATCCAATGAAAAACATGTTGATTGACAGTCATATTTTAGTTGGGGAGTCAGTCAGGTAAATTTGTGTCATTTTGCAAACAAATATATACAAGCAGGGGACTTGTGTGGGGGAGATCCCATCCTCCTCCCGACCCACTCACCAGGCCAGCCTCTCACTGGCCAGCCAGCTTGCTTGCAGCATTGCTGCTGCTCCCCCTTTCCTGCTCCTCCTCGCCTGCCTGCCTGCCTGCCTGCCAAGGAAAAAGGAGGGTTGGCATTGGCAGCCTCGATAGCAGAGGGGGTGATCAGTGGCAGCTTCTCCTCCTCCACCCCTACCCATCTGCAGCACTGCTGCCACCTCAGCGCCAGAGGACAGTGGGAGATCCTGCTCCTGCTCCCCCACCCATAGTTGTCAGCAGCCTCAGTGGCTGGGGGGAGTGGCAGCTCTCACTCTTCCTCCCCTGCCTGCCTGCCCACCCAACTACCTGCCTACAAAGGAGAATCAGTAGCAGGAGGGCTGGCAACAACTAGGGTTGCCATTTCCTGGCTGGTGGTAGGGGATTCCCCGCTCCAAGCCCCCTTCCCCTGGTGCTATTCAGCTTGCTGGCGGGGAACTTCCTAGCTGCAAAAGGAGGCTGGTGTCGACGTGTTGACGTCACTTCCAGAAGTAACATTATCACGTTGCTGACAGTCGTGGGGATGCTCGGCTATTTGGGCAAAACTCTATGGTAAAAACATCCAGTTTTCCCCACCTTTGCCAGTTGCCACGAGATACCTGGCAACCCTAGCATCAACAATGGGTTCCCCATTCTCCTGGCTTCTTCTGCTCCTCCCTTCCCTGGTCACAGTAGGTTTATATTGTCTGTTCCTTTGTTTGGGAGGGATTTAAGTACTTTTCAGTTGAGAGGGGGTTTCCACATTTTTCTGCAAGCCTTACTGGTCCCCTAGATCTGCAGAAAGATACCCCCTATCTGAACCTGGCCCCATTCTTTGGTCTATTGATCCACATGGAAGCCAGGTTCAGAATTAGCTTATATGAGTAAAAGTACACTTAACTCATAATCTGTATATTTGCAAAATGATACATGTTTAATCAACTGATTAATCCACTAAAATAACACCATTAATCAACAATTCTGTTTACATAAACTTTTGCTATATGGATGCTTTATCGAATTTAGAACTGTATTTCCCAAAAATATATATGTGACAATTTATTTATATTAACATCTGTATTCAAAATATTTGAAATGTTCGAAACCTAAAGCCAAAGTGCTTCTGAGCCAAGGGAGTCCCTCCTCTCTTGCAAAATATTCAGAGTGTGAAGCAGCAACCATGCTCCGCAGCAGCAACATCAGAACTTTAAAGAAAACAATTTTATGTCCCATTAAGTTCAATTGAGAGACTCAAACAGTAGGTCAGAATACTGCGTATAGAGTAGCAAGGAATTGTCTAAAGCATGAAGGGAGAAGAACACTTATCTGGAACTCTGTAGCTCCTCTCACAATGTTGTGGCTACCCCCACTTGCTGCGGTGCCAAAGTGAACGCAGCATGCCTCTTCTCCCCTTGGCTGGGTATCCATCCTACCAGGAAATCAGTGATTGCATTATCACAGGGGCTTCTGAAGTGAATTTTATTGGGGAATCGGGGCCCCAGTTCCTGTAAAGGGAACCCCGATATTTAATTTTCTGCTACCAAATCAGAGGGATTGGATCGTTCCTCTTGAACTATGAGAATTGAGATCACACACACGCACAAAAGAGGCAAGACGCATTTGTCTTGAAGTAAAACAATCTTTACTCTAACTCAGGGTAGGGAAAAAGTCACTGGGATACAAAACAAATAATATCTGTCTACATTCTATGTTTCCTATACTTGCCAAAACCTTTGGCAAGGCACTAAGCTTACTTACGAGTAGGCACCCTTAGCAAAAGGAGAGCCTCTCTCCATCCTGCCTGTTCAGCAGTCAAGCAAAAAGTGGTCAACTACTTTCTCTTCTAACAAAGAAATCGAAAGCAGTTGAACATGCAAAATAGTTGTATACGTGACCCTCAAGCACGATTGCAATGGCCACTACATTGACCATTTGGTCAGTTGCAATGTTAACCCCTTAACTGTCTGACATGTAACAAAGCTCGCTCTCTAATACCCAACAAATTTCTATTGTCTTGATTGAGGACTGATGAGCAACTATGAAGCATAATTATATTGTTTCCCTTTAAGCCCCATCAGTGCCGGTGGAAGTGAAAGGAGTGTTTCCCATTAGGAAATGAGAGATCACTCCAGAGGCCAATACATAATGATAGAGGCCTCTAGGGTTGTTTCCCATTTCCTGGGGCTGGGGGGCTTGGAGCAGCAACAGGAGATTTAAAAAAAATGCAGACTTGTGTAGTTACTGGAAGTGACAACGGGTAGCCCTGGGAATCACTGGAAACTCTATGAGAGAGAAGACATAGTGAAAAAAGAGGGAGACAGATGGGGCTAAAAGGAAAACAAAATAATTATGCTTCATAGTTGCTCATCAGTCCTCAATCAAGACAATAGAAATTCACTTCAGAAGCCCCTGTGATAATGCAATCACTGATTCCCTGGTAGGATGGCTACCCAGCCAAGGAGAGAAGAGGCATGCTCCGCTCATATTTTAACCACAGGAAGTGGGGTAGCCACAACATTGTGAGAGAGATCTATTTAAAAAAAAATTCATGTGCGAGATCCTGTGGAAGGGATTGCTAGATTCAAGTCCAGTAGCACCTTAGAGACCAACAGGATCTTTGGGGTATAAGCTTTCGAGAGTCAAAGCTCCTTTGTCAGAAATGAGTTGGAATGGAGATCTCTGAGTCCTTATACACCAGTCAGAAGGTGGGAGGGGTGTTGCAAAGAAAGAACTCAGGATGCAGAGGTACGCTGCACATAGTAATTAGTTTGATTAGAGCAGAGGGGAAATGCTTGGGGGGGGGGCAGAAATTAGCTTCTGTAGTGAGGTAAGAATCCTATGTCCCTATTCAGCACTGGGGTATCCATTGGCTGCAATAAGTCCTTTCCTGAGGGAAAAAAATCTTTGAAAGTAAAAAACTCCCCACTGCCATCCTAGTTTTTCTCAACAAACTGTTAACCTTGTTCCCAGCCCACTGTTTAGAAGTTGCTTTTCTCTCCACTATAAATGCAAATAGTTTGAGCAAACACACACACACACAAAATGGAATCCCAAGAAAATGTTTCATATTTGAAATCTGGCCTGCTCAGCAAAGAAATTTATCTTTCAGGCAGAGTAACAACCACTCAGTATTTTCTGGCATGGGCGGTTTCAAAAAAAGTGCTTCATTTCATTATGTTTAATAAAAATGCATATCATCCCCTTCACGGAAGGCAAATAAGAGACGTTTTCAACTTGCCATAGCATAGACCGTTTTATCTAGCACAGAGGCTAGTGGGAAGAGGTCACTGGTTAGTTGAGCTAATTGCTGGGAGAGGTGTTAAAAACCCTTGTCTTTTACTAGGTGTGGGAGACTGTTTTGTAGCTTAGCTGCAGCCGGTACATATTACCATGTGTCCGGAGTCAGTGCTGGGCCCTGGCCCATTGGAGGCCTCCATGCCCAGTCTGGACTGCCCTGTAGTGGGTCAGGCAGCTTCCAGCTCCCCCCCCCCCCCACAAGTCAGCCCCAAGGCTGGCCTTGACTCACCTAGAGAAGTCAGCACGCGGAGAAGGCAAGGGGACAGTGGGTGTGGCAGTGAAGCAGGGGACACCGGCCTGAGTTTGGGCACAGTGGTGGCAGGGCAGGGAGGAACCACTGGCATCATCAGTCAGCGCTGCTGCAGCAGCTCTGGCCAGGAGAAGGGCCTTTGAGCCCTGGTTGTCCTTCCAACTGCTTGACTCCCAGACAGCAGTGGACAGCACCCCTCAGACCTCCAGCCAGGCTGGGTGTAGGCCAAGTGAGGGAGACATGGGGGAGGGGCAGAAGGACGAGGGTGGCGCAGAGGCAAGGGAACCAATGGGAAGGCAGCCTGGGTGAGTGGCGTGGGAACTGCTAAGAGGCTGCCTCTGTGCAGGGAGGGAACAGGCTGGGGATAGGTGGGAGAGGGGCGGAAGGAGATTGAGGGGAGCATAAAAGGAGGTTCCAGGAGCAGGCTGGGGAAGAAGTTGCAGTTGGCCACCCCAAGGTGCGGTGGGGTGGAGTCCAACCTCTCCCATTCCGAGGACTGTAGGAACTTTCCTCTAGAGTGTGTGCCAGATGGTGGACTTAAGGCTGTCTCAGCGGGAGCAGGCGGAGCCTCACAGCATGCACAATATTTTTGGAGGGATGCTAATTGGTGCTTTCCCACAGAAATGCTTGCAGGATGTTTTTAATTCTTTGCTTCTAAAAGAATGACAGTGCAATTCTAAACAGAGTTATATACCTTTCAATGTCCCTTGAAGTCAATGGGTTTAGAAAGGTATAATTCTGCTTAGGATGGCATTGTGAAAAACTAGGTACCAGGAATTTTCTGAAATGTTAAATTAGGATGTTTAATGCTGAGTACACTGAACAACAGAAACACCAATAAAGCATCATAATTTAACATTTCGGGAAATATATGGTTCCATTATACTGAGCAATGCCCTGACCTGGATGATGCAGGCTGGCCCGATCGCATCACATCTCGAATGCTAAGCAGGGTTGGCCCTGGTTAGCATTTGGATGGGAGACCACCAAGGAATACCAGGGTTGCTGAGCAGAATGGAGATCTCTGAGTCCTTATACACCAGTCAGAAGGTGGGAGGGGTGTTGCAAAGAAGGAACTCAGGATGTAGAGGCAACGGCAAACCACCTCTGAATGTCTCTTGCCTTTAAAATCTTGCTGGGTTGCCATTAAGTTGTCTGTGACTTGACAGCACTTTCCACAACCATACTGGGCAAGTGGCCCATGTAATGAAAACAAGCAAAATGAGCTGTCAAAAAAGCAACATTCAGTAATTACTGGAAGGTAAGGAATCGTGATTGCATGCAGTGAAGTTGTCTGTTACCCTTGAGAGCTTAAGGTGATTTCCACATGGGAACAGGCCTGTGTGGTTTCACTGTTGCTGGTGTTGTGGTCAGTATGGTGCAGCAGCAATGGGATTTCCATGTGGTGGGTTTTTCCACAGTGTCCTAGCCCCAGTTTCTCATTAATGGGGCTATCCTCCCTCCCCATTTCACTCTCTTATTGTCAGGGAATGAAAACAAATTTTCTTCAGAAAGCAGATCAGGAGAGGAAAAACACTTCTCTGCATATCTTGTTTTTATTTTATATTGTTTATTAGCCACCTATATTGTTTATTAGCCTTGTGTATTAGCCACCAAGAAAAGGAAAGGTGTAATTTTTAATAAAAATAATTTGTATTGTATTTTAAATATTTTTTGCAAGTTTCCTTGAAAACTTCGTAGGTTATTAAGTAGAGTAGAAATGTGTTTTTTTTAAAAAACAAACAAACACACAATTGTAATTGAGTGCACACAAAAGTTGAATCAGCCAGTCTGATTTTTGAGTGGTCACAGCTGCTTTCAGAGATTGCACACCAGATATTTTAGTCTGTAAGGCTGCCAGCCTCCAGATTGGACCTGGTGATCTCCCCAAATTACAGATGATCTCCAGACACAATACCTCAGTTCCCCTGGAAAAAATAGCTGCTTTGGAGGGCAGATTCTATGGCACTCTATCCTGCTGAAGTCCCTCCCTTCCTCAAACCCTGGCCTCTCCAGACTGTACCCCCAAATCTCCAGGAATTGGTGTGTGATAAATACACCTGCAATGTATGAGGGAAAAGTCCCATTAAGAGCCCCAAATCCCCTCTGCTTATCATCTTTTTGTTGCAGTCACTGCTGTGTAGAGCTGACCATGGGTTATTTTTTGTGATGTTTGTAAGAACGATCAGGCAGACCTGAGTTTGAAGGCTGATCGTGACTAGTTTGTAAGCTCAGGAAAGTGCCCCTCTTTTCCCTCAGTTTTCTGCCTGTGGACTGGGTACTCTGGGATCCCGCCATTTTCCTCATAATAGCTCTTAGACATTGTGGTTAAGAATAATTCTATCTTATTTTCCATTTCCTTATTTTAATATTCTGTTGCAAACATTGTGGTATATGTGTGCTTTTACATAAAGAAGTCATTATTGTTTCCATAATGGCTACCTTATTACCACTGAGTGTTGCGTAGCTTAAAACAAGAGATTTCTGCTCATCCTTTTCAGAAGAAATCCCCTTGCAAAGCAATTTACAACAGCGGTCTGGAAATAGCAGCGCATAATACTTACAATGTCTTACTGTAACACAGTACTCTTATTGCAAGCTCTGTTAACAAGATTATCCCTTCTAGCTAGGAACAACACAAAGGAGAATTAACTTGATTCTTCAGAAGTCAATTGGAGCTCATTTGTGTCTTCCCAGTTCTTTTATAATGGGTGGAGGAATGTAAACTGAGATCAGAGCTACAGAGAATAGTACAATAATAAGAAGACTTTCCTCTAATCCTTCCAGCAAGAGCTGAATGTCCATGGATAAGCATTCTGTGAGCATTAGTGGTGCAAAGTCACATCATGATGTATGTTCCTTTCCATGCTGTGATGCTTGTCCAAGCCCTTTGAATTGGGACAGAAGCATCTTGGGATGTGCATCTAGGATGGCTGTATATCCGTGCTCAATTAGCTGCCTGTAGATACAGCAGAATCAAGGTTTATGTTGCCAGTAGAATCTGATAATTTCTAGATAATCAAATTGCTTCTGAGACTCATTTTCTGATAAAACTAAAGAATCAGTCCTGGTAGTTTTTGTTAGAACATATATCAGCTACAATTTAGTACAACATTAGATGTGCAAAGTTTTACTGATTTCAATGGAAAGTAAATGAATGTAGTTGTACCCTGGATTATGATCATTATTTTTAATACTAGTGTACCACTCCTAAAGAGAAGCAATGTAAATACTTTAGGGGCATGGTCCTTACCTGTTTCCAAGCTCCACCAAAAATACCTTTAGTGGGTTTGTCATTTTGATTTGAACCTTTGCAGTTTACGTTGGAGAACCATGACATCAATGTATATATCTAATTCCAAAGTGTGCCCCCCCGCCTGCCGATACTTAAATCCCAAACTCACCCCAAACAGATGTTTCTGCAGACTTGGGAGGCCCCCCAAGGCTTGCAGAAAAACCAGAAATTAAAAAAATGGGTTTAAATTCCCCCAATTAAAAAAAGTATTCTCTGTGCACGTGTAGATAATGCACCTACCATTTGTGGCTGCCTTTGACCTCCACTGGCCCAGGCAGGCACAGGATTTCAGTAGCCACGACAGCAGCACCCAGGAGCCATTGGCAGGCCCATCCAACTGCAGCCAAGCTGGAAGGTGAATGGGGGATGGGATTCCCCCCATGTGAGTTTCGCGGGCCTCCCTCTCCAGCTCTGGGTGAGTGGCTCCAGGCAGGCCAGCGAGTGAGCGAGGCTGGAGGGGGAGGAGGCCTGCAAGTTTCGTGGGCTCCCACTTGCACACCTGATTCTCATTGTTGCCCCATCTGTGGATACTTACCGTAGATGCAAAAATTGGGGACATAGGCAGACAAGACCTATCTTTCTACAAATCTGAGAAAAGTCCAAATTTGCAGAAAAATCTGAAATCAAAGAAAGAAAGAAAGAAAGAAAGAAAGAAAGAAAGAAAGAAAGAAAGAAAGAAAGAAAGAAAGAAGAGAGGTAACTCCCCCAAAATGATTAAAAGTGCACCTGTAGGGTTAAGAAACAACTGCCCTCAGTGGCTGTTGCTAGGCAACTACAAAGGTATTACCAGTCTTGGCAAAATTTGGTTTCTGTCAGTAAAATGCAGGTGGGGGGGTAGGGCTGTTTTGGCCTTTGAGGGAGGACTCATTGCAGCAGCCCTGGTGGCAACCACCGGTACAACTTGATACCATGCAAATTACATAACTTATCCAGGCCCAACTACTTGCTACTATTCAACAGCGGCCCCAGCTCATGCAAGCCAGTGTGGTGTAGTGGTGAGAGTCTCAGAATAGGATCTGCAAACGCCAGGTTCAAATCCCCACTGTGTTGTAGAAGTTGACTTTGGGCCAGTAACACACTCTAAACCTACCCTCCCTCATAGGGTTGTTGTGAGGATAAAATGGAGGCGAGGAAAAGGATGTATGTTTCTTTGGGTCTGCATTGTGGAGAAAAGTGAGATATAAATGAAGTAAATGAATGATAAATATGACTGAAGATGGGAGGCAGATAAAAGGTAGGTGGGTGGGTGGGTGTGAAGGACAGAAAGAAGCAGGAAAAGGTGAACATATAGGCACTTCCTGGAGGAGGGAAAGAGGAAATAGTGTGGAGGTGGGATTCAGGGGAAAGAGAGGTACCCCCTATAAATTCTTGCAGGTTCTCCACATTGTCCTCTGACCGAGGCCTTGAAAATATTATCATTCAGCATCTCGCTGTCAGGTAAAACTTGAACAGACAACCCCATCTCTCCCTTCAAGTAATTTCTCCCATCCTGCTTCTTTTCCTCCTGTGCTGCTATTTTTGTTTTACTTTTGACTTTTAACCCACTCATATTATTGCCTCGGGAAATTTGAATTGTGTATGCAATACAGCAAGAGGAATATATGTTTTCGGCAATATACGGTGTGTCCAGTACAATGTGGCTTCTAACCATTGCAGGTCCACCCTCACCCACAAAGCTGATTGCAAAACAAAATTGCAACATTTTACATTGGATACACTTTCTCAGCCCTTGATTAGAAAATATTTAGCCTTTGATTTTTGTATAGATTGGTTGGGTACCTGATTTTGAGTCATATATTTTAAAAAGCGTCACCTTTGAGCACAAAAGTAAGCTGCACACTTTTCCTGTACTTCCTGTGGAAATATCCATTTCCTCTTTTACCATACTAAGCTATATGGTTGCCAGTCTCCAGGTGGGGTCTGGAGATCTTGCAGAATTACAACTGATCTTCAGACATTAGAGGTCAGCTTCCCTGGAGAAAATGGCAGCTTTGGAGGGTGGACTCTATGGCATCTAATCCCTCCTGAGCTTTCTTCCCTCCTCTCACTTCACCCTCCCATGTTCCACCTGCAAAACTCCAGGAATTTCCCAGAGTTGGCAACCCTACTAAGAGAAAGGTGGCTGTGTTATAAATATTTTCTGTCAATTACTATTGATGATTTGTTAGTTTGTTATAAACTTCAATTTGTTGTGACATCTTTAGCTTTAATGAATTGTGTATTGCTTCTCGCTTATAAGTGGCTTTTCTGCCTGTGTTATTTAATTGCTCGTATGCCCCTATATTGTTGGAGTTTTTTTTTCTTGACTGCATGTGTTTAGCTCCCTCGAATGGCCGCTTTGACATTGCTGCGTCACAAGTTTATTCCTGAGCACTTTAAAAGTGCATGGAAATAAAACAGATGTACAACAATGAAATATTTAAGTGATCACTAGAGGGAACAAAACACATGTGGAAAAGGAAAAAAATCCTGATGCAGTATGGGCACACGAGCAACTAAAATAAGAAGAGATAATCCCATTGACTCTAGACCATAATTGATAATCCTGGTTTCCAGTCAGGAAACAAGCTGTAGTTTGGATACCAAAACAATTTGTGGTTCATTGCGACAAACCAGCAAGTCTTCACTCTGAGCATGGTATGCATTGGGAGGAGGCATGCAAGCACAAAGACTTGCTGCCTCACACTCATAATCACAAACTAATCTAAATACAGTTACTATTTCTACCTGTAAGGAGTTCCACAAGCTGTAGAAGCAAAGTTTGGAAATGTTATTAATACATTACTAAATATCAAGTAAGGAGTTCGAAGAAGAAGAGTTTGTTTTTATATCCCATTTTCTCTACCTTAAGGAGTCTCGATCACTATCCCTTCTCCCCCCGCCCAACAGGCACCCTGTGAGGTAGTTGGGGCTGAGAGAGTTCTGAGAGAACTGAGACTGGCCCAAGGTCACCCAGCAGGCTTCATGTGGAAGAGTGGGGAATCAAGCCCAATTCTCTAGATCAGAGTCCCCCAATCTTAACCACTACACTACGTTGGCTCTCAACATAGAAGACAACATAGATAATGTGATCTGCTCCATGGTGATTATGCCCAAGTGAAGATGACCCAGTAGATGTTCTACTAGGAACTGGTGCTCTCTGCCAGAAATAATTTTCATCTTTCCAGAGACTATGAAACCACCAATTATGTTTAATTGATAATTTAACAAATTGTACGCTAGAATTCAAAAGAACTTTTTTGGGTGTGGAGGAGCCTTGATAACTTGGTTAGCAGTACAATTTTTAAAACACCGTCATTACACTACTACACATAGGAAAAGGTTATACATAATTGAGGATTATGTCAAGTTTTCGTCTTCCTTCAAAGAAAATGTTTGGTCAATAGCTGTGCACTTTATGTGGGGCTGACCTTGAAGACTGTTCTGAAGTTTTTGTTAGTGGAAAAATAACCACAAGATTGCAGGCTGGTGAGCAAGTTTAGGAATCATATCTCACCTATGTTGACATTTCCCAGACACAACTCTAGGAGCTTGTTGTTACCTTTAAAGCCCTAAATGAAATTGGAAAGAGTAATTTAGAACCACTTGCTTCATTCTATATGAGCCTGTCCTCAATTCTGCAGAGGCCCTACTCTGTGCTTTAGCTTCAGAAGTGAAGTGGCCAGACTTCTGTATGGTGCTGCCACATTCCTTCCCTATGGAGATTTGCCTGGCACAGTTTCTACTCAGTCTGGAAAACACATATCTCTTTCCTAAAGTTTTGGTTGATTTTTTTCCCTTATTTTGTTATTCCTTGGTTTTTCATTATTATACAGGCTCAGTTTGAGTGTTTTACTGCTAATCCTGGTTTAGGTTTTACTACTGCATGCTAATTAAAAGACACTTTTAGACTGCTGTATTTTGTTCTCCAGTATCTTATGACTGTTTCATTTGCTATTCTGTGATTTGCTTTAATCTGCAAACCTTTTAGAAGCCTCCTCAAGAGCTCTTTGGCTGCCTGAAGGTTAATTTTTAGTAAATAATGAAATGCCCTACTGCTCTGATAAATTTTCCCCCAAGCTGTTGGATTTCAGAAGCCCAAGCTAACATCTTACAGCTGAACTAGAAGTGACATTTTGCCAGGACCTGGGTCAGGGTTCATGCAGGATTCAGTGTACATCATGTCAAAGTGGCCTACCACCTTGGACCGTTTCATCTCAGGAAAATAGTACCGTGGGGAGGCTGAATCTTCTTCCCTTTGACACCATGGCCCCAAGCCAAATCAGGCTCCAGTACACTTGGGAACATCATGTTTAAATCTAAGTCTGCTGTCAGCAAATGCAATTGGAAAACATTTGAGTACCTCATTCATCCAACCTCCAGATAAACACCATGAAATTTCATATATTATTTCTTCTGTGTTCGTATGGGAAATCAATTTGTAAACATATTATATAGGACGGTCACTAATGGCCTTCCTCCTGGAAAGTCAGCATTAGCACAAATGAAATCCTACTTCACTATTCATCTGGATTATTATTTTTCTAGAACAGTTTAAAATGGTCTGGTTCAGCACCTCTATATGGCCTGCGTGGTATAGTTTTTAGAATATTGACCCAAGAGTGAGAAGAGTCAAGTTCTAGAGTTCTAGTCACTGGGTAGCCTTTGACTAGTCATTATCTTTTCCTCACAAGGTTGTTTTGAAGATAAAATGGAGGAGGGGAGATCCATCTATGCACCCTGAGCTCCTTGGAGGAAAGGCATGATAAAAATATGATAAACAGATTGTTTCTACTACCCCTACAGCTAGTGTTGCCAGCTCTGGGTTAGAAAATACCTGGAGATTTGGAAGGGTGGAGCCAGAGGAGGATGGAGTCTAGGGAGGGAAAGGACTTCAATGGGGTATAATGCCATAGAGTTCACCTTCCAAAGCAGCCATTTTCTCCAGGTGAATTGGTCTCTGTCATCTGGAGATCAGTTGTTATAGCAGGAGATCCTTAGCTATCACCTGGAGGTTGGTAACCCTATCTTCAGCCCTACAATTAATCTGAGTATTTGTTTTCTTTTACTTCACATTCTTGAACCTCCAGTCTTCTGCATATAACACCTAGAACATTGTTTGGTACGAAATCAATGTTAAGTACAAGTAGCAGCAATAATTATTGCATATTATAATGTTGACAGTTTTTACTGCTTTGATGTCTACTGTAAACTGCTTTATTGCCAGAAAAACTAGCCCAGTTGTGAAAGCAGATCAAAAGTATAGTTTCACTAAATTAATAAAAGTTCCTTTGGTTGTTGTTTTTGTTTTTCAGCTTCCATGAGGAATGGGTTGGAGACATCACAGAGATTGGCTGCAGTAAAGATAATGATTTTAATAGCAAAGTAACCAAAACCAGCAGCATACTTAGTAAACAGTTAGTACCAGGAAACAATGTTGCTATACATACCATCAGTACGATACATGTCGTCGAGGTCTATGGGACTGAAAAGGATATAGTTGGGACAATAGATACTCATTTACCTGGATAAGCAACCTCGGAAATGCAATTAAAGATTTGTTGGACCAAAGTCAAATGGGAATCCAAATGCCTGCTGAATGTGCCTTAAAAACTGCATCGAAATAAATGACTGGATTGTTCCTCTGTATCTACTTCAGTAAATGTCAGAATATATAAATGAAAATGATCACATTCTGGTGTGATTTAAATAAAACAGTGTATACTGATATTTTACAGCAATTAGCCATGACTGCAATTTGCTTTCAAAAGTGATTACATTAAGAAAACAATGATACCCTTCTTCAGCATATAACAGTCAGTATTTTTGCACCATGTGAAATAACTGACCAGAAGTACAAACGCACAGGACTGCAAATTTATTTTATCCTCTTTTTATAAATAGACCAGAAAGAATAAAATGTATTTTTGCACAGAACAATGATGGAATCACAATAAAGGTTTTTTCAATAAAGCCAAATATAAGCTTTTTTATGTCAATGTTTTTGAATGACTTTGGACTGTTTATTAAAATGTGCATGGGGATTCAGATTGCAATGCAATCTTCAACTGAGCCTGATAGAACTGATATTAAGAGATATCTAAGGACATATCTTGGAAAAAGACAGTTTGTTAGATCCTGACTTGAAGATTGTGCTTGCTATTTTAGGAGTTTTAATGCAGTAGCTACTGTGGTAGCTACTCAGTCTTGGACTTAGGATATGGCAGTCTTATAGCAGTGGTGTAGTGGTTAAAGTGTTGGACTAGGATCTGGAAAACCCAGGTTTGAAGCCATAATCTACCATGGAAACTTGTTGGGTGACCTTGGGCCAGTCACACACTTTCAGCCTTGACCCTGGCAAGTATTTGAATGGGAGACCTCCAAGGAACACCAGGGGCATGACGTGGGGGCAGGCAATGGCAAACCACTTCTGAAGTCTCTTGCCTTGAAAACCCTTCGGGGTTGCCATAAGTCAGTTGTGACTTCATAGCAAAAAAGAAAGAAAGAAAAAGATAGATAATATATAAACCAACACAGGCTTACCATAGTAGCTTTCAATGGAATGTTGCTGAAACAGCAAATAATTCTTTTTCTGCTTTTAGGAGTTATCTCAGGACACCTCTGAGAAACCCACTACTAAATAATTGACAGTGTAAGTCTAAAGGGTGTTCTTCTCATTATGTTGTTGTGGCTATATCTTTAGCACAAGCAGTGGGTTGTACAAGGTATAGAAGTGATGCAGAGTGCTCTGAGAGTTTACAGTATTAATAAAACACAGCATTTAGATAGTGCTTTATAGCATTCAAGGCACTCCACATACATTAATCCAATAATACTGGTAACATCCTGTACTTTAGATCACATTTCAGACTGGGAGATTATTACAGAAGCTTGAATGACAGCAGCTTGTCCAAGGCTATGGGGTAATCAGGATCTGAAGCAGGAACTTCCCATCAAACCACAAACACTTCGAGCCACTAGATGTCCTCCATAGAGCAGATAAAGGGTAAAAGAAGAAGCCAGGGACTGAATAGTGGCAGTAGGGTAGAGGAGACTCTAGAGGCCGTGGAGATGCAGGCACAGGGCCTTGTGGCTTGGGGAAGTTTTGCTAAACCAATAAGCAGGAATAATATAATAATAAGCAGGAACTTGAAGTGATTGATAAACAGGCCACAACATGGCAGAAGGCACAGGGATGGGACTGCCAGGAAGTGGCTGACAAGAATTTGTTATCCAGATGTGTCATTGCAGATGTAACATCTAAGGTAGAAATAACTCAATGGGTTGAACAGATGGAGAACATCTAAGTGACAAGCCAATAATAGGAGGAACATTCACAGTCATGGCAGGCAATAGGGAAGGCAGGTGAATTTACAGAATCAACTTTATTAGAATGCTGCGATTTATTTAAGCAATCTGGGTAACATACATTGAAAATAACTATATATAGAAATTGCAGTCAGATTGTTCTGTGTGGTTGTGTTCTCCCTGCAAATGTTCTTGCTTTATAATAACTATCCCGCCTGGAGTGTTCTTTATTGCTCATGTAAAACTGATTTATCTTCCTGGGGGAGGGGGAAGAGCATGGAAAAGATGAAAGCAGTTTAGACTGTTAAGCAAACATGAGACAACATGTTCATTCAATTAACCTCTTCTGATGTTTGCCAGTAGGCAGATCCTGTGGGTCTACTTGGGCTCGCTGCAAAGGCACAACAGTGATTTGCAGCATAGCAACTCAAGAGCATGTGGTTCTTGGGAAATGGTTCTTCTAGGAAGAATAGGTCCAGCCATGAGCTGGGGCATCATTTGTATCTGGGGGGGGGACGACAAGGATGACTGGGTAACTGAGCCCAGCACTAGCGGTCAGCCAGTCAGCTCTCAAGTAGCTTCCTGTAGCCTTCCCACCCAGAGGTCGGCCCATCACGGAATGGGTAGGGCACGCAGACCTGTGGGCCTCAGGCTTGTCTCTGGCATGCAGTTCAGATTGAAAGGAGCAAGCTGAAGAGGTGCTTGGCATTCAGCATTTCTCTTGGCAAAGACCCCTCCTCTCCCCCCACATGCTCAAAAGGGTTTATTCTCCATGCAGCTACTCATCATTTGCTATGACTGCAGTGGGTCGCTGGTTAACAGGGCCGGGAAGGAATTTTACCCAGAGCTAATTGGCTGATAGGCCCTGGGGTTGTAGCAAAGAATATATTTACTGTGCATGCTGGTTTGCACTGTTAAAAACAGCATAACTGTTACAACTGGCTGCTGGTGTTTAGGCATTGGCTGGGGAACATAGTGCAGGTTGTGCAGGGTGGGCTCCCTGCATGACTGAAAGGGGAGTCTCCTTAAGGGGCTCTGGGGGTGGGGCACAGGACAGCCAACCTTGGGGCTGACAAATTGACCATGTCCCCAGGAGGATGGGGATGGCTAGGAATAGCGGTTTCTGCTACTTCCAGACCTAATACCAGCCCTCTTCCCTCAGTCACCCCAACAGGTAGGTTGAGGAAGGTGCTGACAGGAGTTGGGATGTCAACCACACCCACTGTGCCCAGCCTATTCTGTGCCAACTGAGCATGTTGTCATCAATAAAGTTGTGGCTGATTCTCCCCAGCCCATGTGTCTGGGTCATCCTCCTCCCCCCCCCCCCGGCATGGGCTGGTCCCTACTCCAGGCAAAAATTCCCCATCTTTGAATGCCTACTGTCAGACCAATACATTACTGTGCAGGATTTCTATTGGCTTTATCATCCTGTATGTAAACTCTTAGATATCCTTTTGCATGTGACACTAATGACATAGTAGTTCCTGCATTCATGATAGAATTTAGGTCGCTTAGCTGGTAGGGAGACCCCAATTGTGGGAAAACACTTTCCCACATAAAGTTATTTGAGTGCTCAAGAATTCCATTCACATGAGAACCATTGGGACGTGGTACACAGATGGACAGATCCCCTCCCCCCAAATAACATCTTGGATTTGCACGACAGCTATCAGCAAGAAGGTCCTTGTCTCAACCACAGTTCTTCATCCATAAATTAGTGGTTACAATCCACGTCAACCCACTTTCTCGGATGCTATTTGTTGCTATTGCGGAACATCTGAGGCAACATTACTGAATCAGAACAATGGCCTACCCAGGTCAGTAGTGCCTACTCTGACTTGGCAGCAGGTCTTAGGCAGGGAGGAGTATTTCTTAACACCTGCTAACCAATATCCTTTAAGTGGAAATGCAAGAAAATGAACCTGTGATATTCTATAGGCAAATTATGTGTTCAAGTCAGAGCTCTGCCATTATAAAGTAGAACTATGCCCCCCAAGATAATAAAATTTGTACATCAGCACCTAAAACCATTATTTAAATGTTTCTTCCACATGAAATTATAACTACTGTGATCAATGTTTTGTTATAGTGTGCTGAGTTACCAGTTTTAAGCATTTATGTGCTGAGGAACAAGTATTAGATCAGGATGTAAGAGTTCTATAAAATGCATATCTGATAGCTTTATTGATGCACTGAAAAACAGCAGAAACCTTATTGCTTGTATTAAAGAACCAATGCAATTAGATAAAGTTGATTTTCCCTCCCTCCTTTGCAAATGGTCTGCAAAGCTGCCATGTATTTCGTTTTCTAGAGCATAACTAAGACCTCTGCTGGCCAAAGGCTCTTACAGTGACTCTCAGATTTTAGTTTCACTTTTCACAAACTCGTCATTGAACTTCCGTTTCTGACAGCAGCTCCGGGGACAGCAGCTTGCCTGATTCTATGTGTTTCAGCCACAGCAGGAAAAAAAATCAGTCATATCAATGGACGATGCTATTCAGAAAATGTAAGTAATTCATTTCCCCCTAAGGAATGGTTCATACTTTGAGATTCCAAAAGAGATGGAACGTTTTAAAAGGCAGCAACAAAGCTTTTCTCATAAAACAAGGGCAGCTGTTATGGGCTTTGGAAGAAAGTTGAATACCTACAACTGGTTGATTTGCCCAGAGGCTTTGTGGATCTGCTTTTCATTCTAGTGGCTGGAAAATTTCACTCTTCCTGTTTATAATCTGTTACAAAGATTCTGTCCGTACAGGAAGACGATGCTCAGAGACCACACATATGGTTATTATCTCATTTCAACATCTTTCGGGATTTATTCCAAAGTATAAAGCTTTCCACCTCTGGATTTCTGACAGTGCAATCTGCAGCAGAGTCACACCCTTCCAAGCCCATTGACTTCAGTGGAATAAAAGGCTATAACTCTGTTTAAGATTGTATCGTGAATCTGACAGTGTAATAATTTAATACACAAGAAATTGCATGGAATAAAACATTATGCTTGTTGAGAAAGGTTTGTAAGGCCACAGTTTTAGCTTTCCCAATCGTGCATAGGCAAGCTTGGCCCCAGCGAAGGAAAAATAAAGAATTCCTGTTGACATAAGTAGATTTATCAGTGAAAGCAAGCAAAGGATTTTGGAAAATATAGCTCCTAGGATAGGTAATCGGGGGTTGTTTCAGAGACTGTCAGTTTAAGATTGTATCCGATGTGAAAAACCTGGCCTTAGCCTCCCCCCAGTCAGGACAAGGTATTATAGGTCACGATAGCTACTTGCTTATTTTGATCATGATTTCAAACACTTGATTTTAAACACAAAGACTTCTGTGTGTTATTCTTCAGTTGTAGGTTATAGCTTTCTCTGACATTGCAACAGCCTACAGAATGAAGAGAAAAGGTGACTAGAGCATTAACCTGTACAAACTGCCCCACCCCCAACACACACCTCTGTCAGTTCATTGCACTGGTAGACAATGTCTCGAATTGATTATCACCCATCGTCCTTCTGACTGTTTTTCTTCAGCTTGCTAATACAAGAGGAATGCACCAAACACTCCCATACTGTGTGGCTGTGTTGTGTGGGCACAACAGAGGATTATTGTTCTTGAGAGCTGTGTACTGGGGGTAACTTATGTTTTTATCAAAGTGACACCGCAAATTGGGAACTCCACCCAACTCCACATAAATGAAGCAGTCTTTTCCCAGTATGCATATTGTCAGTTACCGCAAGAGAAGACAGCCATGGAGGAAAAGCTCTTGATTAGTTAAGGCTGTTTTGGTCCTTGCTTTTAATTTATTTCATGTTTTGCATATAACAAAAATTCAGGATTAAAATCAGTTAAGACCTTTCCCCCCCACGAAGACTGTTACCACACCAAGTACTTAATGTTTAGTCCCCGAGTGTTGGAATTGCATTCCAGTTTTCTTACCGTACTCTAGCTGTTTTCCCGCCATATCCCTCATTTCTGAAACATTACATTGTCAGATCGCACTACCAAAAATAGCATGATACCGGAGCAGAAGGGTGGGGGACTGCCGCGTCATGGAATTGTCACGCGAGTGCTCCCCCGCCTTCCCCCCCTTTTTTGGGTTTTGCGCATGCATGCTAACGTTGCCACATTGGAACGATGGAGGCCCTTTTGACAAGCCCGTGCCGGGGGGGGGGGGAACCTGGAATGGCACCGGTCAAGGCTACGCTTGGCAGGCCAGCCCTGAGCCTTTTAGAGGCAGTGGGGTTCGGCCAGGCTCTGGTAGCTCTTCTCTGCATAATGGCAGGCGGAAGGCTTGCCGCAGTTGTGGCGTCTTCCTGGGGTATGGATAGCAGAATTCACTAGCCAGCCAAATGGATCTTCGTCCCAATGTTCAAATGTCCCAACGTTCAAATGTCCCAACATTAGATAATAAGATCAAGGGGGGGGGGAAGTAAAGGTAAGAAGGAAGGAAGGAAATGGCTGCTTGGAAAAGAGGAAAGTGGAGGGGTCAAGGAGATACAAGGGGAAGACGAGAAAAAGTTGGTGTTAACAATGGGAGTAGCCGAACCGTTGTCAGCAAGTTTGCACCCCTGGGTAAGCCATCTTAGCAACAGGGAATCCAAATAAATTATCATAAAAGGGTTTTGGGGAAAAATGGCGATAAAACGTTTCCAAAATGGTCTCAACACAAAACAGGGGGTATAAGGTGTGAGCAACAGGAAATGAAATGTTTTACAAAACGTTTAAAACGCTTGGTGCGGTAATGGTCAAAGTAAACCAAACAGCAGTTATTAATGGGCAGATGATCTCCTTAATACAAAATTAAGGGGTTATTGTTATATAATTTATTACTTTATGCTTTGAGAACATGACAGCCATTTTGGTGTAGTTGCCAGAGTGTTGAGTTTGGAGAGGGGAGCCTGAGGTGCAAATCCCTAATAAGAGCCAAGTTACATTTTATGGCAACAAACATTTTTTATTATATGCTACAATTTAATCCTACCTCCATAATCTTATTTAGCATGTTTATTTTGACTTCTACTCAGTAAACCATTTTTATTTTATGTTCTAACAGCAACAATTACTTGAATTGAAATATTTGATTAGGAAGAAAAAAGAAATTGAGTATGGTTAAAAGTTATATTCAAGCAAATTTTGTAGAAATGTATGTGGAAATTATTTTTACAGTGCAATCCTAAGGAGAGTTACTCCAATCTAAGTCCATTGAAATGAATGGGCTTAGACTGGGGTAACTCTCCTTAGGAATGCACTGTTATTGGACTAAATATATAGTATGTATTTTCCTTATATTGTTTATTTTTTTAAGTCAGTGAAAACTGATGACATGCATAGAGAGCAACCCTAAACAGGTTTACTTGGAAGTAAGTTCCATTTTATTATATGGGGCTCACTCCCAGGAATGCATTCCTTGAACTGCAGTGTAATTTTAGCATACTCAGTGCATTGGGCATGATATGCTGTGTATGCAATGGTCTGTTCTACTGTTTCTAGAAAATTTAGCTTTCTTCTATAGAATTTACTGAGGCAACTCATCACTTGCATTACTTATTAGTTCCATTAGCGCTTAAACTACCCATTCCACACTGTGAGAAGAGACATATAAATACATATTTTAGCTTTGATTTTGATTTGACTTGCACAGCTAGTCAGGTGAATTTATAACTTGATTTTTAAAATTTGAGTGGTTATAAATATTTAAGTTTTATCCCCCCACTGCCACATTTACAAATCAATAAAACAGCCATGTACTCTCTCAAACAATTCCTTGGGATACCGTAATCACCTAAAATACATTAACAACTTCAAAACTGCCAAGCTTACCAAATATTATTGGCAGTGGTATCCATTCATTGTTATCAGTATTATGAAACAATCTTGATAAATGGAATATTGAGAAAAATAAAGCACTGAAGAGCTTTCTGCCTTACATCTATATATACAAGTGTTTGCTGAAGCTTAAAGAAGATAATTCCTTTATGGTGAACTGTTCTTCTGAGGAACTCCGGGTGCAATGCATGGGTTGTGTCCACACAGATGTTTTGCTCCGCCTGGTTGCCTTACAGGAGCACTGTTTCTTGGAATCACAGAGTTGGAAGGGACCACCAGGGTCATCTAGTCCAACCCCCTGCACAATGCAGGAAATTCACAACGACCTTCCCCCACACCCCCAGTGACCCCTACTCCATGCCCAGAAGATGGCAAAAAAAAAATCTTGTAGGATCCCTGGCCAGTCTGGCCTGGAGGAAAATTGCTTCCTGACCCCAAAGTGGCGATCGGAATTTCCCTGGGAGCATCCATGTGACATCACCTTCTGTTTGTCCTGCTTCTGTGTTTCCCCCTACGTTCCTGTGATCTAGTTTGGTAATATCTTTTTGTAAAGATCACAGTCAAAGCAACTTTGGGCACTGTGTGGATAGAAAAGTATGAATTTTTACATGTCCTAATCACACTGATGACATTTCCCTTGCTTTAGCCCTTGTGGCTGCCATTCCCCTGCAAACACACACTGGAGAGCTCTCGGGAGGCTATTTTGAAAAATTGTTATAGTGTTATGAAAACACTGTCTGTGTTTGCACCAGTGAGAGTCAAGCCCTGATAATGTGGAAGCAGCCATAGATGATGTGGCCTCATGTTTTTATCTCTTGCTATTAACTTGGGAGGTTAGACTGAGGCATTTTATGCAGGGACATTTCCCCGCAGTCACCCCTGCCGACTGCTTCAGGGGTCTAACACTGACTTTCAGAGTTTACTTATCAGTAAGTTTTTTAAATCTTAATGCTGCTTTTTATTTTAGGCAAGTCAATGCATTTTAGGCTGAAAAATCTAGCTGTCAGAAATGTCTCATATTTCCTTGTTTCACACAAATGAATGAGCCCATGTTTGTAATTGCACCATTAAAGTAAATAGTGCGTGCTAATCATAAATTACATATGCAAATTAGAAAAAATGTACAAATTTTATTTTGAACACTTAAATGATGTGAAAAAATAAATTACGTTATGAGAAAAGGTACAATTAATTACTTCTAAAAGTGGCAATTAATTTTGTAAGTCCAAATTTATATTCAGTTAAAAATACAAAGTAAATTAAGTTTGTCATTGACTTTTATTTATAGGCATGAATTAGAATATTTCAGTTCTCTGGACAATAAAGAGAACTGATAATGCTTGTAGGAACAATATAAAACAAAGGAATCAAATTCTGTCCAAACACCTCACATGATTAATTACTTTGCAGTTTTAACTCTTTTCAGCTTGAAATATTGCTTTATTTTTTAAAATATTACTAATATAGAATATGTGTTTTACAGTGCAATGCTAGGCAGAGTTACACCCTTCTAAGTCACTTAAGTCAAGAGGTTTAACTCTGCTTTGGATGGCACTAATGGTACAGCACCTATCTGGAATGCTTACCACATACATTTTATGGAGAGGAGAAAATATGAGAGAAGGCTGATCTTCATAAATAAATAGTGAGGATGAGGGAGGAAACTTACAGGAAAACAACTAGGTGAAGCAGTCCCAGAAATGGCTCCTTTCATAAAAATTATTATTGCCCATTGTGCTTTAAAATATAGAGTAGAACAAGTGGGGACCTGCAAGAAACTTGCGGAAGCATCCATCCCATTTTGCTCCCCCGTGCTTCCTCCTCCCACTCCATCCCCTTTCTCTGCAGGATCCCTGCCCCCAGCCCCATTCTTGGTGGCTCTTGTCCAGAGCAGTACAGGCGAGCATGCCCAGACTGCTCTGGGCAGGAGCACCAAGGCTTCCACCCACTTTCTCTCTCGCTCTCTCGGCGGCTCACCCAGACTACTCCAGTTGCACCGAGGCTTCCCTCCCTCTGTCCTTCTCTCTTTCTCTCTCAGCAGTTCACCCAGACTGCTCTGGGCAGGCACCTTGAGTAATGTTGCCAGCCTCCAGATGGTGGCTAGAGATCTCCTGCTATGACAACTGATGTCCTGGTGACAAAGATCAGTTCACCTGGAGAAAATAGCCGTTTTGGAAGGTGGATCCTATGGCATTATACTCCATTGAAGTCCCTGCCCTCCTCAAACCCTGCCCTCCTCAGGCTCCACCCTCAAAATCTCCAGATATTTCCCAACCTGGGACTGGCAACCCTAGCACCGAGGCTTCCCTCCCTCGGTCTCTCAGTGGCTCGCCCAAATAAGGACTTCCTCTTCCACCAGGCTATTTTGCTAAACTTTAAACAATCAGTTTTGAGCTTTGTTATCTCTGTATATAACCAATTTTATCATCATTCTCATCTCCAGAAAAATACATTGAGATTGAACCCATTCATCAATTAATAGCATCATTTTTTCATGTTTAAATCATAAAATACAATTATCGTTTATATTACATCATTACAGCATCACATACCCTTAGAGTATAGAAGGGGAATAGCATTTCTGCACTTGAAGTCATTGGAAAGGCAAGAATCAAGCACTCAGTTCTGTAACTCAAGAATTATAGAAAGTGCTGCTAAGTGTTTCTCATTAGCCATTGAAAAGGCTGGGAAAGGTCATAGAAAAAGGCAGAATGTGCTGCTAGTAAATTTTCAATGACTCTGAAGCATTTAAAAGCATAAGCCTCTGGCAAAGAATATCCAGTCTCTTTCCTTTTAAAAGGAAATTAAAAGCCTCTTCTTTATGGTTTGCAGTTTATATGTGTAATTGGGTTTTATATTGAATAATTCTGCATATGTACTACACTAATGTGTTCTAATATGTCAAATCCTGTAACTCCCCTTGTCTGGAGATGAGTTGTCAATAGGGTTGCTAGGTCCTTCTTTGCCACTGGCAGGAGGATTTTGGGGCGGAGCCTGAGTTGGGTGGGGTTTGGGTAGGGACTTCAATGCCATAGAATCCAATTGCCAAAGCAGCCATTTCCTCCAGGTGAACTGATCTCTATCGGCTGGAGATCAGTTGTAATAACAGGAGATCTCCATCTACTACTTGGAGGTTGGCAACCCTAGTTGTCACTCTGGGAGATCTCCAGGTCACACCTGGAGGCTGGCAACCCCAGTGGAGCCTAGTAATAACACTTAGGAGAAATACCAAGGGAAACGAGATGCTTTTGGAAAGCAAGCCCAGGGCTAACAGCAGGGACCGGTTAGGCTGGTTTGTATGCGAACAGTCCAACCTGCCCCTCCGCAGGACCAAAGTTACAATACAAAATAGGCACCTCCGTGCCAATACCAATGGTTAGAAAATCTGCAAGGGAGTCTCCAGTACAAAAGTAGCAACAAATTCTTATTGGTGCTGACACACATGACACCAACAATACAAGAGTGAAAGATACAAATGTTACTTGAAAGAACATGGCCATTGGTGCACGGAGACTGCACCTTACTTAGATCACACATACTGTATATAACTTTGATTGTTCCTGTATGTCTCTTTCACTCTTGTATTGTTGATGTCATGTGTGTCAGCACCAACAAGAATTTTTTGTGCTGCTTTTGTACTGGAGACTCCGTCGCAGGTTTTCTAACCTCCGCAGGACCGGCAGGCTGCCACCGTGCTGGGGAAGGGAAGGAAGTGCGGAGCTCGTCTTCTGCTCTCGAGACAAGCGAGAAGGGCAGCGGCCCGCAGCCGTCGTCAAAACACAAGGCCAGGGAGGGAGAGAGCAGATTGCCTTCCCTTGACAAAAGCTGCTGCTGCTGCCGCCGCCGCCGGCTGGCTGGGGAGCCGCGTGGCCGAGGCCTGCCTGTAACCCGAGCCGCCTTCCTGCCCCCTGCCCAGGGAGGAGGGCTTGCCCGGCAGCGCTTGCCGGGGCGGGGCCGGCCACCGACGCGCGAGGAAGTTGGCAAACACCGGCCGGCCGGGCTCCCTTCGCCCTTGCCGCCATGAGGCCAGGTTAGTGCGCCCCTGTCCCCGAAGGACTCGCGCAGGGAAGGGGCCGCGAGCCACGCTCAGCGTGGGCGGCAGGGGGCGCGCGAGCTGCGAGCCTGCCCGCCTGCGGGGTGGGAAGGGAGGAGGGAAACGGGGAGGCGAGAAGGGAGGGAAGGGGGTCAGACCTTAGCCTTGAGACGCCCCAGTTCCTGCTGCCGTGGCTTGGGATGGGAGCGGAGTTTTGCATTTCGCTGCTTGTCGAGCGAGCCGGCCCTAACGCTGTTTACTCGGGAGTCAGACTCGCGCTCAAGAGGAGCTTGCTCCAGGGAAGCGTGCCTGGAAATGGCAGGCCTGCACAGTGCGGGATTGCACGGAAGCAAGGGCCACTCGTTTCACGGGAAAGGGTTGTGCTCGGCGGATCGGGACGCGCGTTTGCTTGAAGCCGATTCTGCGACGTGTAGCGGGGTTTAGGAAGCCATCCAAAACTACGGAGAAGTAGCCCGTTTTTAGGAGTGTTCCTAGGCTTGCATGCAAAGAAGGGATCCTGTAGGACAAGTTCACTTGTGAAATCCCACCGCGTCCAGTGCGAGACAAGCACGTGTCCTTTGTTGTTCTGGTGAACGTGAGGTGCCTTCTCCCCCTCCCAGCTTGAACTAGTATTTGGGAAGACAGTACTCCTCTTTCACAAAGGCAGACTGTATTAAACCTTCAGTGACTCCTTTAGCATCTAATGGATTCACCTTGTCACAGTGACGTTAACTTCTGCATGGCTGTCGCCCAATTTAGAGGTCTTTTTAATGTTTCAGAAGTTATTCTTGCATTTCATCCACTTAAACAATTCTGAAATCCGTTGAAGGATCCTATGAATAAAAGGGCTGCCTTAAGTGCTGAAGTGCATAAAGATGGAATGAATTATGTAAAGTGAGTCATTCAGCTGGCCTGTGTGTGAGTCACTAGCCCTGGCACCAGAGCCAGCATAATATTTTGGACAAACATTACTTGGAGAAGCTTGATGTTTTGGGCAAACATTACTTGGAGAAGCTGTGAGGCATAAAAGTTTGTTTTAAGCATTGCAAAAAGCTTTTCTACACTTTGGTCTTTCATTTAATCTCTTCGGTCTTGTAGTTCAAGCTCTTCTGTGGAGGCTGAACTTAGAACCACTCAGCTTTGCAGTTTTGGGTGTAACACCAACAGCTCCAACCCCCCTTTATGTTTTCATTAACTCCAGCAGTTGGCATCACTGTACTGAATGTGGGAAGGCAGTTTTAACACAATTCTAACCCAGTGCTTTCTTGTCTCACATTTTTGCTATTAACCCTTTTTTGTCTTTCTAACTTCGCTGGTCTGTTGAATCCCATTTTAACCCTCCCTTTTTCTCTCTACACCATAGCATACACTCTGTTGCACTGCCTACCTCAATCTTTTTTCTCCTCATCTCACAGGTCTGTTTGGACTCATGGTTTCTTCCTTTTACTGTCTCCACCCAGTAGTGCTCCCTTTCTTCTCTCAACATCCCTATCTAGGGTCGCCAGCTCCGGGTTAGGAATAACCTGGAGATTTTGGGGGCGGAGACTGAGGAGGGCAGGGTTTGGAGAGGGGAGGGGCTTCAGTGCCATAGAGTCCAATGGCCAAAGCGGCCATTTTCTCCAGGTGTACTGATCTTTATCAGCGGGAGATCAGTTGTAATTGCAAGAGATCTCCAGCTAATACCTGGAGGTTAAGCAAAACAAAAACAAGGGCACCTCCGTGCCTATACCTTTTCACATTATATCATTGGTTTTCGACGTTTTATAGATGATTTGGTCTTCATTTTTTCAGCTGATATTGATTTTGAAGCATTTATGGCTTGGCTTAATTCATGTTCTACTATCAAATTTACAGGGAAATGCGACAGTAACGCCATACCTTTTTTGGATACGTTAGTGTATCGGCGTTCACACAACCAACTAGCAGTTCGTATTTATACTAAGCCGACTGATCGGAATGCGTTGTTGCATTTTGAATCACACCATCCTAGGCATTTACGGGAAAATCTCCCCTATGGACAATACATCAGGCTCAAAAGGAATTGTACAGATGACCAGGATTATCAACAGGCAGCCAATAGATTATCAGATGCACTTAATAAAAGGAATTACCCAGCACACACAATTAGAACAGCACGTAATCGTGCACAAAAGATAACCAGACAGCAATTACTTTATCACAATCAAAAACCAACTGCTGCTGAGCCAAGGCTTACCTTTGCACTCCAACATACACACCTTTCAGGGCGAATCAGTAGTATTATTAAAAAGCATTGGCATATGCTTTCGGGCATTCCCGGATGTGAAAATATGCCTCGATTTGGGTATAGAAAGACCACCTCTATAAAAGATAGGTTGGTACATACTGACATAATGCGAGTATCAGAACCTGGAAATATGAGTAGGGGTCACTTTAAATGCCATAACTGTTTGGCGTGTAGTCTGTGCTTGGAGGTGAAGGAATTCCAGCGTACTGACAAACAATTTACCTTCAGGTTACTTAATTTCACCAATTGCAACACCAAAAACTCTGTTTATTGCCTTCTTTGTCCGTGTGGATTTTTATACATTGGTTCCAGTATTAGACCGATTAAAAATAGAATATTGGAACATCGAACGCGCATACGCGCAAAAGTCCTCACTGCCCCGGTTGTAGACCATTTTGTTTCCGCCCGCCATTCGGAAAACGATCTCCGTTTTTTCGTTATCTGGCATCTTAAGGGTAGACATTATGATAGGAGAAACACAGAAAGAATTTTAAGACAGAAAGAGGCATTTTTTATCCACCTTTTTGATTCTGTTAAACCTAGAGGCTTGAACCTTGAAAACGATCTTTCGTGCTTCATATAATTTAAGTGTTATACGGTAGCTGTCAAACAGTAGGTGCTGCTCTGATAGAGTATATACGGTAACTCTGGAGAGGGATGCATGCAGGAGCTGTAGATTAACACCTGTTTTGTATTTAAGTGTAAGTAATGAGTAAAGGACTTTACCACACTAGTATCCTAAGGGAACCTGTTGACATTGCTGTGGCTTAATATTGAACCTTAGTGGACTTTGTAATATTTTGGAATACTATGGAATAGATGTAAGTATGTATTTTTTATACAATTAATATTAATGGTTAAATAGACATGAATTCATTTTAATGTAATAATTATATATAGGATATATATGGGGCTGAAGAAACCAAGGTGAAACGGCCGTCCCCCATCTTTTGGATTTATACCTAAGGGATATCCTATGGAACTGATCATCTTTGAAACATTAAGAAGAGGACATTTTTGCCTGTGAAATTACACTGTGATTCTTGTGCTTTAATGTATATATTAGTCACACACTGTTAGGTTTAATTGTTACACATTGTTTGTCCTTTGGCTTCATCACGTATTATATACTTGTATGCTATAACTTGGCTCTGTGCATTTGTGTACCTTTTACCCGTGCTAATTTCCAGTACCTGGAGGTTGGCAACCCTATCTCTGTCCTTGTTTCTTTTTTTTCTTCCTTCAGACTCTTGTTTTGTTTCCTCGTCTACTTTGTGCTCATTAACTGGCAGTGACAGCACACAAAGCTTTCACTCTCCCAGCAATGATGGAATCTCAGATGCATACAATGTGGCTGGCAGCAGCCCTACAACACTCCTCTGAATCGGGAGGAGGGGAGGGGGAGTAAGATGCAGGAATTCTCCTATTTCCAGTCCTGTAATTAATCTGGAGGCAAGCTACGAGTCCTGCCTTAAATTACTCTGGTATTGTGGGTGCTGCTGAAGCAAGGATCCTTTCCATGTCATCAGAGTTAACATGAGAAGATTCAGGCCTTTTATGCAGGGACGTTTCCCTGCGGTCACCTCCACCAAGTGCTTCGGGGCTTCCTTTTGATTATGCATGCCTTTCCTGTACTTCAGAGGTCACCTCGCTCTCCCCATGCATTTTGCCCTCATTTTCCAGATCCTGTTACAGCCAGAATCTAGAAAATGCGGGCAAAACGGGTGGGGAGAGCGAGGCGAACTCTGACGGGCGGAAAAGCCATGCATAATCAAAAGGAAGCCCTGAAGCAGTCGGTGGGGGTAACCACAGGGAAATGTCCCTGCATAAAAAGCTCAGATGGTTTCCACACGGGGAGGGGCTTGCATGATTTCCGCATTGCTGGTGGAGCTTTAGATGTAACACAGGGGCAGTGGGGCTTCCACATGGCAAGTTTCCCTGCAGTTTCCCTGCACTAGTCCCCCAATTGTGGCCGATCCTACCCAGACCACCAGGACTTCAGCATTTTAAAGAAAATTAGTACTAGACTATTATGATATTGATTGTAACAACAGGTGTAACAGGTTCAGTGAATCCCCAGCTTTCAATTTTTAAAAAATGTAAGCCCCTTCCAATGGCTTTATCTTTGTGTGTCCACAATGGAAAAAGCTAGAAACTATTTTAAAAAATGAAAGCTGAGAGTTTGCAGAGCCTGTTACATCTATTGCTACAATGCTATAAGTATATGACAATAGTCTAGTGCCACTTTCCCAGAAAAATAAAAAGCTCTCCCAAGGTAGGGAGAGTAATAGCTGGCAAGGGGACAGGGTCAGGAAAAATGGTGGCCATGCTGGAAGGAAAATGCACATCAGCCTCTACTGTGATCTTTCTCAAAACGTCAGAGAAAAGCAGGTTTGAGAAAAGCTGGGGAAACCCTGGAAGGTGCACAAATGCACTCCAGTGGGGGGGGGGAGGGTGTCCCAATGCATCCAGGGCAGATAACCCTTGTGGAAATGGTCTCAGCTTATCATATAGGAAAGGAGTCCCAACTGTGATAATGCTAGCAGGATTAGGCCCTTGATATGGGCTCTTCTTGCTTGGCTCTTTATCTATTTCCCTGGTAGCACAGAAATGAAAAAGGTAGCGTCTCCCACACTGTCACCATTGTGCAAAAAGGATGTTTTATATTGTTACCACAAATGGGAAGGATATGGCTGCAAAACTTAAGTAGTTAACATTTCCATAGGGTGCATGTGGTACAAATAGCTAAGGAGGTGGCTACAGTTGACTTCCTGGTCCCTGACAGGGCTTTTCCCCATGGATTGTCCTCCCCCTTGATTCTCACCTGGTGCCTTCATTACTAGTTGCCAGGCCAAAACATTTCTTCTTTGTCATTTAACTAAGATGTTTTATATTTTTAGCTGTCCTGAGGACTGTTTTATGGATATTTTTGGATGCTCAGTGGTTTTTACTGTTTTTGTGCCTCTGGCTAACTTTAAATAGCTTGTTTTGTTTTTATATCAATAATTTATGATATGTTTATGGTGATCCATCTATGTAATCCGCCTTCAGTCCCAGTGAGAAAGGCAGACTATACCGTAAATAATATAAATAAATAAATAAATAATATAAATAAATAGTATTTTTACATGTGAACTGCCTCAAGCAGCACTCTGGAGAGGCAGCATATAACTCTCCTAGATGTAAATAAATAAAGAAAAAAATCAACCTTGGCTGGAGTAACAAGCTATAATAGAGTTCAGAGCAGCTGCACTTTTAATAATTGTCTGGAAGCAGACAGTTTGGAAAGTACAGCTTGTCATGGCATTGTATGGCAAGAAAAACTATATTTGCCAACAGTTCCACACAACTGTTCAAATATGGTTGCAATAGGTTGTGCTATTGAAGCTGTCTTTGTAGAACAGATTTCAAAGTTCCAAAGTATCAGGGGCTCCATAGCTAAAAATATGTACATCTTTGTAAGATATGGCTTTGTATGAAATCACTGGTTTCTACCGTTCTGTTTGCATGTCTTTTTAATTGTCATAGAAGTACAGAAGCATTGGCTGTAATCTAGTGTACCTAGATTGCTGGACTGTGTGCTTCTAACATTCAAAAGAATATACCAGCTGACCTCTACTAATATGCATTAAATGGTCTTTGTTTTTTCTGTGAGTTATAGACTAGATCAGAGTTACTTTCCCAAAAATAGCTGCCAGGGTTGAGTCACTCAGACTATAAAGATGCTTCAAATGGAAACATATTTTAAGTCTTGCACAGAAGCAATGCATCTGGCTAAGTAGGTGGAAGACAACAGTTGTTCCAGTGCAGATCAAAGTCAAGTGCTTTTTAATGCTATTCTGAATTAATTGGGTATTTTTAGTGTGCTTGGATGTGTTTTGCTGACGATACCCATGGATAGTCCTTTGTTATTTCTAAATGCTGATCTCCAGAGCTCCTATTTCCTTAAGCCAGTGCCTGCATGATTCACATGGCTGGTTGCCCAAGGTGGAGCCTTTCACTTTTAGGCTGTCACTTCAAATCCAGCTTAGATCATTGGAGACTAAAATTTTATCAGCATCTGCCAGCTGTTTGCTGATGTGAAGCCATTCTAGAGCCTTGTATGGTGTTGCTGTGGATACATGTCTACTGCTTAGAAAGCTTTCTCTTTTGGGGAAGCTGGAGTAAAAAAGCAAAGAGGTCAGAGAGCCATGGAAAACAATTTTGTAGCCTCAGGTACTAATCCCTATTTTTTATGATTTGTTTTAAAATGGGAATTGTTGTTATCTCAAGGGAAAAACAAAACTTAGTCCTGTGACTACTTACTGAAACTAGATGTTTGTGTGCATGGGGGGGGGGGTTGCCTTCTCTGGTTATCAAGGGCCAGGTTCATACAAACTCTTCAGTTGAACAAACACCTTAGAAATCTTTATCCCTGTCCTATTTTTATCTTTAAAAGGGACAGTTTAGTGTGTGGAGGCTGTCAGAAAGTTTGTGTGACTGTGCAGTGATAGAAAGCCCAATACTGACACTCTAATCACTACACTACACTGTCTCTCACTGTTACCCAGACATGCACCACTGCCGCTTCTCTGGGTGCCTCTGCTCTTTACTATACAGGAATTGATTGCACCAGTCTGGAAAGCAGAACAAAAAACTCTGGGGTTAGGGTTGCCAACAGAGCTGGATAAAAGTGACCTGTCCTATGTAGAAAGGGGCAGCAGAAGCTTTTCATTGCATGGAGGTAAATAACATCTGGTAAATAACATCCCCATTAAGCCTCTGTTAAAGGGACAGGACATGGTTTTCTCCAGGCTCTTGGCAGCTCTACCAGGATATCCTCGCAATATGATGTTCATTTGTTTTCTTTGGATAGGACTAACCACAGTGGCTGTTATGGGAGCATATAAGGAAGAAGGAGAAGTGGTCCCTAATGTATTAATTGGAGTGAGGCTTCACATAGTCTGGAGATACTTCTGTGCCTTTTTAACACCTTTTTTGTGTTTCATAAAAACACATAATGCCTGTATTTAGTCAGAGCTTAGGTTCTTCTAGTCCAGCACTCTTTTCTATCAGTCGCCAACCAGATGCCCTGGGGAAGCTCGCTTGTGAGTGAAGAGGATGGAGCTGGCCAACCCTGCCCCCACTCCTAGTACCTGATGATTTATTGCAGATAAATATGCACGAAGAATGATTGTGCGCCTCCAATGGCGGAAAATGATGCAAATAAAGCCTTTACCTCCCTAAATCTATGTTTGGAAAACTTGATTTTTAATAGTTTTTTTTTTTTAACTTCCATATAATGACATTCTTTTCTGCTTTGCTGCCAGAGGCAATCAAACTCTCGGGCTGTTTGCAGAGTCTGCAACAAACTATGGATTTGTTTGATTCTTTCCAAGAACTGAACTGAACGAATAAAGAAAGTCTTAAACCATCAGTAGTTATCTTAATGACCAGGTCAATCAGCAATCATTGTTAGTTCTGTAATGGCCTGCTTTGTGGGAAGAATAACGTTCTGTCCTTTTATGATGAGCACTTTGCTTTGTTAGGGCTACTTGTTCAGGGCACTTAAATATCTGCTTCATTTTATTCTGTATTGCTGGTTCACTTGGCAACGTGAGCTGCAGAAATGTGGTTTGTTTTAAGATACGCTGTGTCTTTTGTGTGTTAAAACTGTATGCAGCAAAACTGTAGTAACACAATTCTGTTTTTACTCATATCAAACGTGTTTGATGTACATGTACACGTCTCCAATTGGAACAGCTGTCAGAGGAACACATGTAGTGGGCATAGATAGACAGTTTAGAGTTTGCCATTGTTGGACTTGGAGGATAGGTTTATGGCAGGGGTGTCGAATGCAATTGTTATGAGGGCCGGATATGACATATATGTCACTTGGTTGGGCTGGGCCATGCCTTGCCAGCCCAGATTTAGAGTGTGTGTGGATAAGAGCTTTAAAGGGAGACCAGATCTGGCCCACAGGCTCTGTGTTTGACACCCCTGGTTTATGGTGTTTTCCACATGGGGATAGGCTTGGTGGCTTGCGTGTTACTGTTGCAGTTCTGACACAGTGCAGTGGCAATGAGATGTCCATACAGCAGGCATCCCCACCCCTGCACCATGACAGATTTTTCAGGTTTTAAGGCAATTAAATATCATTATATGCGGAAAGAGGTTCTCTGGCTTCCCAGCTTTCATTTAAAAGCAAAAGAAGTCTGTAGCTCCTTTCGTTGTGGAGATATAAAGAGATACAATGGGCTAGAGACTTCTTTAAAAAAAAAAGAAAGCTGGGAATTCAGAAAACCTGGTCAACACATTGTTATAAAGCTATAATGATATAAGGATTATCAACTGTCTATTAAAAATAACCCCAAAAGTGTGTAAAAAACCCAGTGCGTGTGTAAAAATGGCTGCCATTGGGACAGTGACAGGGAAAATGGCTGCCAAATGGCTGGGACAAGGAAAATCCAAACCTTCCACCCACACAGCAGCTGCTCAGGTTTGGCTGTAATTTCCCCCAAAATTTTGCTGTAAAGCATATTTCTGAAAGGTCAGATAAAAGTTGGGAAGACCTCAGGAGCTTCATGAATGCACCAAGATAACTAGGGGAGGCAGGGAAAACTCCCCTGCTTCCTACCTACATGGAACTAAGAGCAAATAACCCATGTGGAAATGGCTTATATCTCCCGGACCTTGAGACATTTGTAGAGGTAGTGGTCCATCCCCTGCCTGATGCTGGAATGGACCTTCTTTTGGTATTTTCTGCGACCTTTGCAGGCCAAAACTGTAATCCTGCTTGCGGCAGCTGGAGCCCTTAAAGCAGGGGTGGGGAACATCAGGCCTGGGGGCCGTTTAAGGCCCGTGGAATCATTTGGTCTGGCCCTTTGTGGGTCCTGGCAGATCTCTAGCTCAGAAGGATCTAAGACTGGTGGTCCGCCCCCTCCCACGGACTGGAATAGCCTCTGTTCAAGGCGGATGTGAGTTTGTTTTGCCGAGAAAAGGAACCTTTTTTCCCTCTTGCAGAAGAGTCGTTAGCTTCGGAGCTGCTAGGACCACCCAAGAAACTGTGTTAACCCTTTCCCACCCGGGCCATGGAGAGATGTATTCCCTCTGTACTACAAGAGGGCTGGGGGCGGAAGTGGTGACAATGGAGGGGTTAAAGGGAGCAGGGCCAGAATGCATGGGGAGGCGAGTTCTTAGCCAGTGTGTCCTCATTTCATCCCTGCAGGCGGAGGTAGCAGGAGCTGGCTGTAGAATCCGGCCCCAACCATGCAGAGCAGGAGCAACTTCGGCGTGCGGCTGGACGGCTACGCCCGGCTGGTGCAACAGACCATCCTGTGCCACCAGGTGGGCAAGTGCGCCACCGGTTGGATGCCTGCCTGCTTGCCCGCATGGGGGGGAGTCATCTGAGGCAGCTGCCTGCTTGGGGCTTGGTTGGCTAATTTTTAAGTTGATAATTTTATATGGCCCGCGAATGATGTTATAAATATCCAAATGGCCCTTGGCGGAAAAAAGGTTCCCCACCCCTGCCTTAAAGTGACAAGCACAGTCCCCAGGTCTGTATCTGGTAACATTTGCTATGTGTATGCTTTATAAGACTGTATCTGTTTCTGTAAGCTGTTTTAAAAGTGAGTACATCTTGGAATGCTAACCTTTTTTTTTAAAAAAAGGGTTATTTTATTCTGCTAAAAATACCAGTACCTTTCAAGCTCTTGTCAGTCAATTTCACTGAACTACTATCAGACCTCTGATCCGCCTGAAGTATTTTCTTCTATAGTTTAATATAATAGCGGAGATAAGTTGAATTCTTTTCACTATCTAGTGATTTTTGAGTTTATGATCTCCTAGGGGTTACAGACTTATGACAGAATAAAGCTAGAAATGGATTAAAAGATTATAGCCAGGAGTTAAAAGGAAAACCCATTTTTGTTAATGTTGATAGAGAATATTTGTCAAATCAATTAACATAATGGCTGAACTGTAGTGGTGTTGAACAATGCAGTCTTTTCTGGTTCTCTCGCAGGCAAGGAATATTAGCAGAAATATACAGATATTCCCTCTAGACAATGCAGCACAATGGAATTCTTTTTATAATTCACAATCGTGGGTTTTATAAATAGCAGTTCAGTAGTTAAACTAGGACTGAGATTTAAGGCCAGATCTCCTAATGGGTGACCTTGGTCCAATCACTTTCTCTGTGCCTAACCTACCTTGCATCCTGGAGACTTCTAACAGGGGAGTTGAGCTTGGGAGTGGTGCAAGAGAAAAAGAAGAGTAAGGGTCTCTGTGTCTTTTTGCTTACCTTATTTCTTTCTTCCTCTCGAGATCAGCCTCAGGGGTTTGATCAGGAGGGTAATAGTTCACCCCCACTTTTAACTAATTTTAAGGGCCAAGTATCTAAACCCATATTGCTTCTATTGGGGAGTTCATTCCCCTAAAATTTTTTTAACATATTTGATTCTATGCCCTCTTTGATATGCTGTGCAACACCTCCCGCAATATGTCCCTCTTGTCCTGCCTATGCAGCTTATACCCAGGGATGACTGTATCCCACTGATTTCCCCCCATTCAACGCTGCTTCTGAGATACCCACTATATCTAAATTATCATTTAGCACCAAGCACTTCAGCTCTCTTATCTTGGCTTGGAGGCTTCTAGCACTGGCACATGGACGACTATAATGCGTTTTCCTCTCTTACAACCTTTACTTCCTTGAGCCCTTTTTCTCTCCACACATGGGGCCCTTTAGTATCCTACTTTCATTCCCCTGGTCTATTGTGCTCCTACAGATACCACCATGAGTATTTACACTATCGTTCTTTTGGACTGAATTGTCCTGAACCAGAGGCTCCTCAGATCCTAATTAGGTAGGTGACTAAAGGAGATAACGATGTGATACTGGGTGACTTCAACTACCCTCACATTGACTTGGTAAACATGTGCTTGAGTCATGGTATAGAAATGAGATTCTTCAACATCATCAATTACTATGCACTGAAACAGGGCCAACCAGAGAGGCAGTGATCTTGGACTTGGTTCTGAGCAGGGCGCAAGACCTAGTGTAAGATATAGATGTTGTTGCACCGCTTGGGAACAGTGACCACAATGCTATTAAGCTCTGCATTCATGTCAGTGGAAAGCTATCCCTAATGGCCCAAACAGTAACATTTGATTTTGAAAGAGGGAACTTTACAAAAATGAGGGGACTAGTTAGGATGTGATAGCTGTATTAGCAGAGAGGCAAGTCAGTGAGGCCTTTTTTCAGCCATTTGGCCCCTCCTGTTACAAAATGGCAGTCAGTATTGAGGTTGCTTGTTTTCCTCTTTTTCTTCTTCTTCTTCCTCTTTTTTTTTTTTTTGTATTGTGTATGCTATATTGTAGGCAGTTATTTTTGCTTGTAAACAGGCTTGAAGACAGTGACAGAAAGGCAGATTCCAAAAGTAGTGACAGAAAGGCAGATTCCAAAAGTAGTGACAGAAAGGCAGATTTTGATCTGACCTAGACATTCTGGCTTGGAAGAACTTTTAATATACATCTTCTTTAATGTTGTGTTTACTACAAGTAGAAATGCTGGTTACCTTCTATTTATCTTTATGGCACTGGAATTAATTATCACTTCAAATTGTATTCTCAAGGATTTGAGAAGAATAATCAGAGTAGTGTGTGAGGGGGAAATCTTCCCATTTGTACTGTAAATAATGTTCTCTTTCTTGCATCTGCTACTGTTGATGTAAAAAAAGAAAAAAAAGAAACTCTTTTCTAAAATCTCCGAGAAGCTTACATAGCATAATTATCTGTGCTGCATAAAAAGCAGGATTTTTGTGGGTCAGCATAACGATAATGGTTGTTTGGAGACATAATTCAAAGAGCTGCAATTATAGGCATGATTCCATCTTCTTGAAATGCCACTGTAGATAATTGTGAGGATACATTTCTTCTCAGCTAACATGGTATTATTGTATGTTGCATCTTTATGCTAGTGCATATTAAGAGAGCAAAGATAAGGCAAAAAACTGTCTGAATGATAAAATCTTGGGAGTGGGGGTGGTATATTTTGGCTTGGATGCAAAGAATTATGGAACAGCCACTGAGAAATGAACTGCTTAAAGCTACAGGCAGTCCTTTTATCACTGTTGGATTGTTTAAACAACCCAATGTATTTTTTAAGATTTCAGATTCTTCTGCAAACCTGTGACCATTTTCAGGTTTGTAGAAAGATCTGCCTTGCCCGTTCACAGCTCCAGTCACCGGATTTAAGTATCCAAAGATTTGGCCAACTTCGATACTAGTATATAAGATAATGCAAACAATGGTTACCTATGAAGAGTTAAGGAGAGAGGAGTAGGCTTTAGGGGATGTGAGCCTATAGGCATTACCAATCTCCTAGCCAGAAACAGTGGTCCTGACTGCTAAAACTTCAGTAGATATGGGGTATGTTTCGAAGAAGGAGGAGGAGGAAGAGGAGTTGGTTTTTATATGCCGACTTTCTCTGCCACTTAAGGCAGAATTAAACTGGCTTACAATCACCTTCCCTTCCCCTCCCCACAACAGACACCCTGTGAGGTAGGTGAGGCTGAGAGAGAATGACTTGCCCAAGGTCACCCAGCTGGCTTCATGTGTAGGAGTGGGAAAACCAATCCAGTTCATCTATTATTCTTGACTCTGAATAATTCCCATTAAAATTATTTCATTTTTCAACATTATTTTTAATATCAGGTATATAAATATGGTATCAAGGAATTCAGTTATTGGGCATACTAGTGATTAAACTGGTTAGAAAAAATGAGGACAAAATATGAAACAACCAGAAATGTACTCCCCTATACCAGTTTCTACCTTGTTTTTAGTCTGTCTGCAATGGAGGAAAGGATGTAGGATTGCAGTCATTTTGAACATGTGACGTATGCTATATAAATGCGAACAATTTATCATTACTTGTATTATTATTACTTCATGAGTGTTTGCATTTAAGGTTGCATTTTACAGCACACATTTATGAACTCATGTCACAGTGTGAAATGTTTACTTTAGATGGCAAAAGTTTAGAATCTGGCCAAATTCCCACTTTGTGATTGTTCTTACGTTGTTGTTTTCTCTTTTATTTGTAGATCAGTCTTACTGTGATCGTTTGCAACAAGACATGGCTTTTCTAACAAGCAATGGCAGGCTGAGTGAGCAGCTGGTTGACAAAATCATCCTTCAGTTAAACAGAGTTTATCCTCAAATTCTTACCAATAAAGAAGCAGAAAAGGTAATTGAAACTACAGGGTTGCCAGATATAACTTATTTCCCCCCTGTTGCTAATGAGTGTATGTGATAACTGACTGGCTTGTGATTAGGGTTGCCAGTTTTTTTAATGTAAAAATATTTGATTTCTGAATGGGTCCAGAGGAAGTTGAGCCCAGCAGGTCTGAGGATAAAGCATGTGCCAAAGCTCAGTCTGTAAAGTGTAGAGCTATTTCACATCTGTATAAGTATTCCCTACCCATCCATGATACCCACTCCCAATAGGTCCATCTAACACAATCCAGACTACAACTGTCATATAAGCAGAAATGAATAAACACATGGCAACATTACTCGAGGCAGAGAGCCAAGCCATGTTTGTACCATATGTACTCACTCTGAGAGGATGGCATCGGGGTATGGGTGTACTAACCAATTGTGCAGTGAGGCAGGATCAGTTTCTACAACTTCTTGTCTCCTGAGTGGGAGTTGCCCGGGCTCAGTGTGCTTCCTGCCTCAACAGGGAGTTCAGCTTCTGAGCAGGCTCCTCACCTTTCTCTTTGTCTTTCTCCTTAGTGTGATCTCAGAGCCAAGTCTTCCTTTATTGAGTCAAGGCATTTCATGCCCCGTTTATAAAAGATTCCAGTTACATGCTGCTTTTTGTAATGATGAACACAAATGTGTTTGGAACCCAATGTGGAGAAAATGTGGAGAGCATGGTGGTGGCAATTTCGGACTGGGAAGATAGTCAGCAAGAAAGTGTTAAGTCCCTTTTCCCACCACTCCTTTGCCCAGAGTCATCCCCTTTCCAAAGTTGCTTTTCTTTACAAAAAGCAGCCATCAGGATTTTTAATGGTGTTTTAGAATCATAGAGTTGGAAGGGGCCATACAGGCTATCTAGTCCAACCCCCTTCTTAATGCAGGATCAGCCTAGCATCCCTGACAAGTGTTTGTCCAGCCTCAGCTTAAAGACTGCCAATGAGGTGGAGCTCACCACCTCCCTAGGTAGCTGATTCCACTGTCAAACAACTATTACTGTAAATAAAAAAAAAATCCTAATATCCAGCTGGTACCTTTTCACCCGCAGTTTAACCCCATTATTGCGAGTCCTATCCTCTGCTGCCAACAGCCCTTCAAATACTTAGAGAGCAATCATGTCCCCCCTCAACCTCCTCTTTGGAACACAGGCAGGATAATGCTGCTGCAGTTATCTTGTTTGTGGGCTTCCTAGAGGCACCTGGTTGGCCACTGTTTGAACTGACTGCTAGACTTGATGGACCTTGGTCTGATCCAGCATGGCCTTTCTTATGTTCTTATGTTCTCCAGACTAAACATTCCCAACTCCCTCAGCCTTTCCTCATATAATGGAAATTTTGCTGCTAAATCTGAGAATTTGGATTCCTGTTTAGTTCTGCATTTATTGCTCCTTCAGTTCTTTGTTAACACAGGCACTGTAACAACCAGGGTTTGGCTTCTTTTTAATCAATGCTTTTTGCTTGCAGTTTCGAAACCCGAAAGCTTTCCTTCACAGTCGGTTGTCAAGTCTGATAGCCCACTTGCAGAAGAAAGGTGACAAGCCCTGCCAAGAGTTTTACCGTGCTTTACAGATCAACGCTGAACAGCTGTATAACAGCTTGCCAAGCAGGAAAATCCTAAGTAAGTTGGAACTCTAGCAGCTCTCTCCAGTTCCTCTGTGACTAGATTGCCTTCCCTCTTCATATGTTCTGACTAGTTTCTTTTCAGGAACGAAGTGAAACTTTTTATGTGCCTTTTCCAATCAACTTCCAAAGTTCCCTGAATGATATGGGGACTGATATTTATTTGGGCATGTAGCAGCTGTATTTCTGCACTTGGTAGTTTTAAAATCTCCTTTGAAAAAAATCTGGCAAGTTCCTCCTAAATGTATCTCCTTTTTATGCTGCTACAAAATTAGGTCTTGGATCACTACTAACCACACGGTTGTATTTTGAAAGAACTAGGGTGATGGAATTAGTAATTCAGGATAGATAAAAGAAAATACTTTTGATTCATAATTAACTTCTGGAATTCGTTACTGCAGAATGGGGTGGAGGGACAATAAGGTTATTCATAGATAATAGGGTTATTAATGGCTGCTAGCACTGATGACTAAAAAGAAATTCCTTGCTCACAGTCAGTATAACTCAAAATCCCTGTTGCTGGGTGGAAATAACAAGGGGGCAGGTTTGACCTCTGTGTCCTTGCCTGTGGACCTCTTAGGGTGTCTGGAGGTCCACTGGAGGAAACAGGATGCCGACATAAGTGGGCTGCTGGTCCACTCTAATGTGGCCTTTTAATGTTCTTATTTGTTAAAAAAAAAAAAAACCCAACAGTTTCAGGTTCTAGGTTCTGTGTCTTATCCATGAATATTTTTTCTACAGGCAAATTAATTTACAGAAACCCAGGCAGGGCAATTTGTCATTTTTGTTTCCAAACTTTTTTTTTTATATAATTTTTTTTATTTTCATAATAAACACACACAAAAAAAGAAAAAAAGAAAAAAAGAAGAAAAAAAATACAAAATACATATACATAAAAAGAAAAACAAAAATTACATGTTCAGCGCACTATTTATCTGCTAATACAATATTCAAATCACTCTATAAGCCATATCGTGCCCTGAATCCAAATCCCATCCCCCCACCACAGTGCCCTCCACCATTGGACTTCCGATGGAGTGTTATGACATATCAGAAAAAAAACTATTATTATATCATATTTAAAATCATATTATACTATAATTCGTTAACTATGCTTTTAAAATCCGTTTTTGCCACTTTGTCCCAATATGCGGTGGCCTTTACCCACGTACATTTAAATTCCTCCATATCTTTATCATGTAAAAAAGCTGTAATTTTGGCCATCCGCATATACATCCATAATTTTTCTCGCCACTCTTTGATTGAAGGTTTATTTGTTTGCTTCCATTTTTTAGCAATTATAGTTCTTGCTGCAGCAAAACTATATTGACATATGACTCTATCACCTTTATCCAGATCTCTTTTTGGTATACCCAATAAACAAAAGGCGGGGTCTTTCTTAATTTTTGATTTAATCAGATCATTAGTTTCATTCAAAACTAATCTCCAAAACCTCCTTATTTTTTTACAAAACCACCAAACATGCATAAATGTACCTGTTTCCGTACCACATTTCCAACATGAAGCTTCATCATCTTTCTTCATTTTACTTAATAATACTGGGGTTATATGCCATCTATAAAACATTTTATACAAATTCTCTCTTATTTCATTTGAAATTGTGAACTTAAATTCCTTTTTCCATAATTTTTCCCAAATTTCCAAATCTATATTATAACCTAAATCTCTCATCCATTTCAGCATCACTAACTTAATCCTTTCTTGTTCTAAATTTATTTCTATAAGTAATTTATAAACCCTACCTATCAGTCCTTTATTTCCCTTGGATAGTATAATCTCAAATTTTGATTTGGTTTGATTAAAACCCAACTTATTATCTTTGTTAAAAACACCTCTTAGTTTATAATACATAAACCAATCTTTAATCAGGATTTCTTCTCTTGATTTCAGTACCCATGTACCATCTTTGTATTCTGTTATTTCTCTATAGTTATTACAATCCAAATTTAAATGTACACCTCTTCTCATAAATGCTTCTATAGGGTTAATCCAGCCGGGTGTCTTACTTTCAAAAACTTCTTTATATTTATTCCATATTTGTAGTAAGTTTTTCCTAATAATATGAGAATTAAATTCTTTATTTACTTTCTCCTTTTCATACCACAAGTAAGCATGCCACCCAAATCTCAACTTAAAACCTTCTAATTCTAATAGTTTCGGATTCTCTAAGAGAATCCAATTTTTAATCCAGGTGAAGCATGCTGCTTGATAATACATTTTCAAATCTGGTAATCCAAATCCTCCCGTATCTTTTTGTTCAATTAAGTTATTATATGCAATCCTGTGTCTTTCTTTACCCCAGAGAAATCTCATAATGTCATAATGTTTCCAAACTTTTTGACAGGAAGTATAAATAAAAAAGTTCTGTTCAACTCTGGAGAAAGAGAATAAGGCGTTACAAGCTAGAGACATACCAGCCTCAGATAAGTCTGGAATCTGCCTACTTAATCAGGAACATTTTATCATTTCTACATAATTTTTCCATCTGAGAGGTTTATGGTGCTGTCCCAAGCAGAGTCACACCCTTCTAAGCCCATTTACTTCAGTTGACTTAAAAGGGTGTGACTCTGCTTAGCGCTGCACTGTTATACTTACGGACCAGATTTTCTTTCCACTTCTAACTGTGTGTGCACCTGGAGAATGCCAGGAAAAAAAAGATATGTGTTGGTAACGCTGTTCTTGAAGGTGACCTGTGAAGTCAGAATAGCCCTGTGGGTGGGCTTTAAGTGGCTAACACATGGGAAGTGATCAGTTTGCTCCTCCCACCCTGCTCAGCTAAATACAGAGATTTCCTCTGGGGGAAGAAGCCTTTCCTTCCTTGTACTGGAAAAAGGCCCTGTTCTGAGCTGAGCGGTGAGATTCTTTTTCATCTGAGTTTATAAGTATTGATCATATATCTCATTTTTATCCTGCATCTTGGTCCTCTTCTTCCTCATCTTGGAGGAATCCCTGTGAGATGCTTAGGCTGAAAAAGAGGCTCAAGCTTCACATCTGACAGTCTAAGAGAGTAGCTTCTGCCTTCTAGTAGTTAACAGCATTCAGGCAGTTCAGGTACCTGGCTTTTACAAAGGTGTTAAATAATTCATCATCTCTGCTTGCTTAATTTAACCTGGTTAAGATATTAGGTCTTTGCGCAGATGTTCTTTTCTGCAGCGAGTCTGTGACCATAGCTTCATGTGTTGTGCTGCCCTGTGGGGAGATAATTTCTGAAAACCATATTTGTAGGATCACGTTGACAATTTTGAAGGCAAGTCTGGTGGGGGGAGGGGGGGAATCAGATGCTGAAATGCCAGTGTCACAGTATTAGATGTTGGTCCTGCACTGAGATGGAAAAATAATGTCCATTGCCTTGCATCAGGTATCCTGTTTTTCATGGCATTGTCCTGCCCTGTCCTGCATAAAGGAGCTTGTTTCTTACCAGTGCTGTTTGTTCTTCTGCCCTAGGTAAAGGTAGTCCCCTGTGCAAGCACTGGGTCATTCCTGACCCATGGAGTGACGTCACATCCCAACGTTTACTAGGCAGACTATGTTGACGGGGTGGTATTTCCATATTTTCTTTCCGGCAAACTAGAACAAGAATAAGGAAATTTCAAGTGTTGATAGAGAAGTTGTTGAGTATCTTTTGTAAGATTTGAGCAGAGATGGACATTGCCTAAAGATTGGGAGTGTGGTAGACACACACTCAGATTCTACCCTCTAGGAGCCTCAGCCAATCACTTTCATATGGTGGACTGGAATGTTGAAACAAAGAAAAAGGAGGCGTCTGGCAGTTTAACTGATGGCCAACCGACGGAGTTGGGGGCTGTTGGTTTTTGGTTGGAGAAGGGTTAGGTTTTCTAATTAGGCAGACTTGAGGTATTTTGAAGATAGATAGGGTTTTGGTGTTGTTCCTGTCAAAAATAGTTAAAAGCCTTTCTGTTCCATGTTATAAGTCTGAATCAGTCAAACAAGAAGCCTACTTTGTAACTGTTCAGAAACGCTGTTACTGTAATACTGAGAGGGTGGAAAAAAAAGGAAACAACGAAACAGCCAAACCAGGCTCGCCACTGAAATAATCCTGATTCTCGTTTTCATCAAGCCTACTTTGTAGTTCACATGAACACATGAAGTTTCCTTATCCTGAATCAGACCCTTGGTCCAACAAAGTCAGTATCGTCTACTCAGACCTTCAAGCCATTTAGTCCTCTCAGAGTAGTCCAAGTGAATGCCAGGTGGCACCATGAGACTAGTTTCCCCTTATTGAGGATTAGAAGAATAAGTGGTCCCAAAAACTTCAGGTAAAAAAAAGTAAAAATCCCCAAAAAGAATTGCACTGACAGGATATGAAATTTAAGCCCCTAGTTTCTAGGTCTGGAGATGTGGTGCCATCCCAGGGAGCTGCTCTAGCCTCCCCATTTGGGTAGGTCTAGGCATTAACAATGCAGTCAGTTTGATCTGGTGAGCACTTGGCACCATTAAATTGTTCGTTAAATTTAATAGTTTCTTAGGGGGTTAGCTGTGTTAGTCTAATAGCAGAACAAAATTCAAGTTCAGTCGAACCTTAACAATAACAACAATAATATGCTGTCAAGTCACAACTTATGGCGATCCCCCATGGGGCTTTCAAGGCAAGAGATGAGTACAGGTGGTTTGCCATTGCCTTCCTCTCAAAGACCAACAACATTTTCCAGCATACAAGCTTTCATAAATCAAAGCTCTCTAGAAAAAATGTGTTGGCGTTTAAGGGGCGCTACTGGAGTAATATGAATTTTATTATAATATTCTAAATGATCAGATTAAAATATTTTATTTAGGGGGTTTGAGTAATTTCATGGAATTATTAAACCCCTCTCCCTAGTATGATTTTAGGAGTCCTTGACATCACAAAACATCTGGCTATAGACCTGCACACAGCCTTCAGAGATATACATAAAAGAGGAAACTAATCCTACCAAATAGCAAGGTACATTCTCTGTATAGAATTGTTTTAACGCTGATTGCCATTTTTGTAATGGTTAAAAACCTTTAGAAATTCTCCTATGCTTTACAAAGGAGAGAACCTTTGAATAATATCACAAAATAGAACAGACATGGCAAAAGAGGTTGTAATGGCCATCCCTAAAATACTCACTATGCAGTTGGTGCTCCCTACCCTGGCACATCCTCATACTGCATCGACTAATCTGTTATTCCCATGTAGTATCAGATACACTTGTCAGTGATAAACCATGCCTTCTGAAGCAGAGTTACACCCTTCTGTTGAAGTCTGTTGAAGGCTTAGAAGGATGCAATTTAGGATTGGTGTGAACATACTGTATGTTGAATGCTGGGTGCAGGCAGACCTTATGTTCCAATCTGTAAAGCATGTGAGAAGGCTGAGTTATCATATTCCATTTGCCCGGCCACTTCTATTTTGTGTGGGAATTTCCCCTGCCTGTTCCGGGATAGTCTTGATCATAGTTAAGGATTACATCTGCTAACTAGGTTCCCTGTGAGCTAGCTTCAGACCCTGGTTTCAAATTATGGTTACAATGGGAACCCTGGTTAATTTTAATCATTAGTGGGAGTCCGTGCAACCTTTCAGCCAGCATCATTCTTGAGCTCTAGCTAGAGGAGGTAAATTATATCCATATTTATCAGGGTTCTTGGCTTTCAGTATACCTGTAATAATTGAAAAGGAAAACTGAACTGATTTCAAGGTAGGGTTGTACTAATAAACACACTGCAGGTAGCAGAGATGAGTCATTGCTGTACTATTCTCTTCTTATATATTTGTGAGTATGCAGCCCTAGCAATGTGTTAGTGTCAGCATCTGTATGATCCCCCTCCTTTGATTTGATATGCACTCTTTTCTTTTGTGGTGTCTGTGATAAAACTTGAATTAAATAGACATAGTTCCTTGGCATATCTTATCTGAAACAGCTCCAAGGTCAGTAGTGCCAGCCTGGTTACTATTCTGAGTTGCTAGAAAGGCAATGAAAATCCCTACCAATTTATGCCCTTGGTGGTATGTTATTTCTGGTTGCAGGCTAGGAAAAGGTGAGCACCCAAGGCTTGTGTGAGGCTGTAGAATGACCTCTTCAACAAGTTCAGTGTATTTAGAATCAGAATTTATGAGTCATATATGCATCCTGTCCTTTCATTGAAGTCAAGAGCAACCACAAGTGTGAGGCAGGTAGGATAGAAGGAGAGTGACTTGCCCAAAGTTACCCAGTGAGATTCATAAGTAATGGCCATTCTATGCATTTTAAAATGTCAAGCTTGAGTTTGCAACTTGAGTATGTTCAGCTGACCCTGGCTTAACAGTATAGTGTCTTGATTAATAGGGTTTTCATGTCTGCCCTGAACATTCTAGGCACTATACCAAAGTAGCTCTCTCAGTGGCCTAAAGGAAGTTCATTAGTGGAAGTATTGCTTGCCTTCACTAACACCAACTTTTCTGCATCTATAGAGCACCACGTTTATTGCTGGGACTTCATTATATAGCACCATTTCAGAAGATACTGTAGTCATAGCTGGAAGTTGCTATCTGTGGATTGAGCTAATGGGCTGCAAAAAGATTAAATAAAGTCAACAGGAGTATTTGTGGACTAATTAGCTATCAGCTTTGACACTGGTGTAATAAAACTTCTAATTACATTCACATAATAGCTTATTGTGTGTGACATGTTCAGTGTTGAGGTCCCTTGTTAGAAACATAACATGGACTGCTTGGTGTTTGCTAATTTGGATCTTTTAACCAATGTATTATTAACCCACTTTGCCAAAGAAAGGCAGCAGTCAGTTGTTAATGGATGTATTTCTCCTGTGATTACATTGGTCCAAAACCCCTATTGCTGAAAGAACTAGATCTAAGCACACCTTTCTTCAAAAGCCTACCTTACTTGCCAGTGCTCTCTGGTATACTTTTGGAATTGTACAATAATGGAAGAGCTTCTGTTCTTCAGCCTTTTTGAGAACATGAAAATTAGTCATTTCCATCCACGGATCTGGCTGTTTAAAATAAGTGTAAGTATTAGGAGACCCTTTAAGTTTACTAGGAGCTGCATTCTAAACTTAAGTTTTAATTTATTTAGGCTGAATGATTATTGCTATCCTTTGTAGGTTTGTTAGGCTGTAGCTGCATGTTGCAAATTGCCCTTAGGTCAGGGTGATGAGAGTGAGAGGGGTTAAATCTTTCCCTGCCAGGCAGTTTGCCCCTGAAATTCCCCTTCTCCCTCAACCACTTTTATCATCTGAGTGTTCCAAACCATATAGGTCTGGAACCTGTGAGGTAAAAGTAGGTGGGGGAACTTTAAGGGAGAAAGTTAGTAACAAATCAGACTTACTTTTAAACAAATATTGAGAAGCTCACAAATCCTAGCTACATTCAAACAAGAAATATGACATGGGTGCCATGAAAACTGATACAGTTGGAGTATATGAAATATACAGGTTCACTCAAAATCCTTGTAAAAACCGGCATTTTAACATGTTTGTGTCTCAGTATAAAGATTTGGGACATGCACATTGCTCATAAGTTTGAAAGTGGAAGGAAAATTGGCCTTCACATTAGAGTAACTAAATACATCTTTGTAATACCAAGTTAGCCCTGACCTGGATGGCCCAGGCTAGCCTGATCTCGTCAGATCTCAGAAGCTAAGCAGGGTCAGCCCTGGTTAGTATTTGGATGGGAGACCACCAAGGAAGACCAGGGTTTCAGAGGAAGGCACTGGCAAACCACCTCTGTTAAGTCTCTTGCCATGAAAACCCCAAAAAGAGGTCGCCATAAGTCGGCTGCGACTTGACGGGCACTTTACACACACAATACCAAGTTATTGATTTATCCAGCTGCTGCTGATATGGCTGGAAGGTATATGAAAAGTCAGGTGTCCTTTTTGATCCTGTTTGATTTTAACCAAAATGGGGATATAATATCCTGTGTGACAGCATGGAGTGGAGAGCTTTGGTGTTTCCACTGAGAATTGCAGGCACATCTGCCTTTGGACACACATGAAGGCACCAAAGGTTGTGGAAAATGTCATGATCTTGGTCTCTGCACTGCTATAAAGATCAAAAAAGAAACAAGGTGTGATTCTGGGAGGTTTAATTAAACAACAGCATCTTCTATAATTAAAACTCTTGTTTTTAAATAGTTGAATAATTTACAGTTTAAAGTCTAGCCTGGTCCGAAAGCATTTTTTCTAACATGGTTAATAATCTTCTTTGTATATGAAATTCCAAAGAGACAATGAATGGTTTTCCTTGTCCTTGCCCCCACTTCTACAAAACAATGAAGAATGCATGAAGGCATGTCAAGATTTCCACTGCTTTTGCTGATATATAGGTAGTCCTAATTACATCAGTAGTTTTCAGATTATATTAAAAGGGAAACCTGAGATCCTTCAAGACCTTATCAGGGTTACATCAGTGAAAAGATCAGCAATAATCAGCAAGTTTCCCTGAAGAAAAGCTTGACCACTGTTACTGATCTTTGATGGCAGTGCACAGCCACAGGAATGGGTCCACTTTGTTCTAGGATGTGCTCCCTGTTTGTGCAAGGTAACAGTGAAAGCCCAGGTGCTTTCACTAATACTTCAATTGTGTCCCTGCAATAATCTACAATAATTGTGTCCCTGCAATAATCTACAATGTATGCAGATTCTATGGCATGTGTCCAGGGGGTTCCTTGGTAGACAAAAATACAGTAGATTCCTTGCAGGTTTGAAACCTATTCTGTGGTATCAAGAGATAAAAATGACCAAGAGTTTCACTCCATTCCATCATCCTGATGATCAGCCATTTGTTAGAGGTTTTTTTAAAAAAATCACAGCAACAGCATAGAGTTGTTGGAAGGGAGGTGGGGAGAGCGGACATTTCACATGATACTCTGTTACTCTGAAAAGTGATGATCTAGCCATTTCCTTCCACTTTGCATGATTTGCCACTCCAGTATGTTGGACTGAATGTAACACTAACTCTTGGTGTGTTGCTTTTATTTCTAGAAACCTCAGATTCTACAGGGATAAACTCTGAGAAGGAGATATGTATTCTAAATGACAGGGGTAAATAACACATGTAAAGTATTGTTTGCTAATTCACTATTGGACAGTAAGGACAAGAAAAAATGTCATGTTATCGCAATTATTTTAATGGATTTAATTTTAAATGTGCTTTCTGTTGATCTGGACATTGGTATTAATATATAGCTATTAAAACCTGTAAAAATAACCCAGGAAATTTTGTTTCACCAGTAGCGACTTCTCTCGCTCTATCTTAGGCTCTTTTTGTGCTTCTTTAAATCTGGAAGGCAGGGAGAGACCCATGCAGATGGCTGTCTCAGAAGCACAGCTCATGGCTAATGTAGTTACCATCCCCTGAAAGCTGCATGGGTCACTCCTCTCTTTTATTCTAAGTGCCTTTGGGTACAGATGAATGCATGAAAGGGGGGTCTGAATCATGCCCCCTGGTCCTGCCACTAGTATGCAAGGACATGATTTTTTAAAGAGCCTGTGCACATTTATCTGACAATGCACTACCTCCTGTACAGGTGATCTGTTACCCTGTGAAATGGAGGGTACTGGATAGACTCATTCATAAACCTACACATATTGGTATATATTTATAGGCTCAGAACTTATGGAAGAGAAGGGCAGGCCCATTAGCTGCAATCCCAGTCACCCTGCTCCACGCATACATATGCACCAAGGTGAATGTATGGAAAGAGGTAATAGCTCCGAGGCTAGAAAGAACAAAAAGCCCTGTGCTCTACCTCGTATAGCAGGACTTATTTTCTGGATGGTGCATCCAGACTCATTTGGACCTTCTTCAGCCAATAGGAAGAACTCATGCAGGGCCAGTTCAACACACACATGACAATTGAGGCAGCCTATTTGGGGGGGGGCACTTGTGCTTGGCAAGGGCTTGACTTGCTGCTGACTAACGCCAGCCCAAGAGAAGACAATGAGCTTAGTCTTTGTCCATTGTCACATCCCAGATCCAAACCACTGGCAGTCAAGTCCGGGCCAAAGCCCTACAGCATCTCTGTGGTTCAGCTTGCCCCCAACCGTTGGTGGCATGGGAGAAGGTGACAGGCATGACCTAGCCTTGTTGCTGTCTCCCAGACCTGTTTTTCCACCTGCTGGGTCTGAGCCAAGCCCCTGTCGAATGGCACTCATTTTCTCCTTCCTTGGGGGCTTGGCTTGCTTCTGGCTGTTGGTGCCATAGGTAGAGGTGGCAGATGCCCCTTGCTTGTGGCCTTGGAACTGGCCCTAGTTACCTCATTATAGAGAATCTCTTCGTAATCACATGGCAGTACTATAGGCGACATTACTTAATTGACTGACTGGCGATAATGTTGCTCCCCAGATATATTCAAGCAAGTGGCTGATGACAACCCGGATTTATTTTATAGACTGAAAGTTGTCTAAACAAATTTTAAACAAAATCTAAACAAATTTTCCCTTTTCTGTTACTCTTCTTAATGAGTAAAAAAACAAGCAAGTTACATGGAATAAATATGTTCTCTTATGACAGTAATAATTGCTATGCAAAATAATGGCTATTGAAAATAGTGATTATATTTTATAGTACATTAAGCACCAAATAAACATAATAATTCCAATTATATTGGAATCAATGCAGTCGTGCACTGTAACAAGCTGTCATTGATAAGCCATTAATTTGAATCCACTAACTTCAATTCTCTGTTCTTTTAATAAAATTTTTTTTCCTCTTTAGGGCCAACATTCTTCCTTGCTTGTTTCACTGTTGCAGCAGGATTAGCATTTATCATGTACTACTATAACCCAGGTAATAGAGCTGGTGGGGCAGGGGTCTGGCATGCTTTACTGTCTTCCAGGGGCCATTTCATTATAGTAGCTATTATGCAAATTACGGCAATGCATGGCAAAACTGAAAATTCCTTCCTCTTGGTACTACAAGAAGGTGATGTGGAGGCAGGCAATGGCAAATCACCTCTGAAGGTCTCTTGCCTTGAAAACCCCACCAGGGGTCACCATAAGTCAGATGTGACTTGATGGCAATTTTTTTTTAGAAATGAGTACGAAATAGAAGAGGGGACCAAGAAAACCTTGCATTGGCAATATAAAAATAGACACAAGAGATTGGATGAATATAACACATGAAGATAATTGCCAAATAATGAGACAGCAGATATGTTAGTATCTGCAGTTTCCTCAGCCTTTGTTTCCAGAGTCAGAACTTGGAATGATGCAATATACTTGACAAATAACAACTACTTGTGTAAAAACACAAATAGTACAATCTGTGCAGTGAGACCATTGGTTTCAATGGGTTAGACTGGAGTAAGTCTGTTAGAATTACTCTGAAATTAATTCGGGGACCATTGGATTAATTTTCCCTTGCTACATATTCAGATTGTTAATGTCAGTGGGGATACATCTGCTTCCCATAGCCAGATATGTTCCATGATGCAGTATTCTTATGCCTGAAAGTTTCTAGCGTGAATCTGATGAAGATATGAAATGAGCATTTCTGTGGAGTCTTGTTGTCTGGCAGTTCTTTGCACATGTTATATTCATCTCATCAATTGTGTATTTGTTTTTATATTGGCAGTACAAGTGTCATTACTCTTTGGTCCTCTGTTTGGTTCAGCACTGCTTGCGTTGAGGATCTGCTCCCCTCTTTTCTTTTAATATTGGAAATACAATATTCATGTATTCATTCCCAAGAAGGCAAAACTACTGAGAAAGCCTTAAAGGTTAAGGTAGTCCCCTGGGCAAGTACTGGTTCATTACTGACCCAAGGGGTGTCACATTACGATGTTTACTAGGCAGTCTGTGTTTATGGGCTGGTTTGCCTTTGCCTTCCCCATTCGTCTACACTTTACCACCAGCAAGCTGGATACTCATTTTAGCATCCTTAGAAGGATAGAAGGCTGAGTCAACCTTGGGCCTGTTACCTGAAACTGACTTCTGTCGAGATTGAAACTCAGGTCGTGAGCAGAGCTTTTGACTGCAGCTCACCACTCTGCGCCACAGGGCTTACAAAGCCAAAATATACAGTGTGAAGATTGCTTTACTATATTATTCCTTTCATTTTGACTGTCAGAGCTCTAGAGATAAGTTGTTGTCACTATCTAATTGCAGACTTAAGTAAAAGAAGCAGTCGTAATACAATTCCCGACAAAAAAGATCCATCAGTCTTAAGTCTGCTTTACAAATAACAGTTCCTTCTATTGCTTAAGATACAGCGTACTGAACGAAACAATTCTCCTTCAGCAAAACTTTGGGAAATTATTTTTGTGAAGTATAATTTATTGAAACAAAATTCCATAGTTGTTACATACTGTCTTAGTTTAACTTCTCATTTCTGTCTCTTTCCTCAATTTTGTTTTATGCCAGAGTCAAAAATTCTAGGAAGAGCCAGGAAGGTGCTGGGTTTTTCACCAATCATCATAGGAAGACACGTTGCAAATATTTGTATGATATACATGGAAGACTCAGCAAGGGAGCAATAAGAATAAACCAGTTCTGTAGTCCAGTCAACTACTCCTGCCAATGGAAAAGCTACGTTGCAAAAAGATATGCTGTGTTCTCATACCAAAGATATACCTAAGTGGCTTTAGCAGAGTGTACTTACTGCTGCAAAATGCTTTCAAAAGCTATATATGCTTTTTACTTTGGAGAGTGGATCATTTATTTTTATATGTGCTCATTTAAAACTATTTATCACTTGGATAAAAATGATTGTAATACAAGTTTTTTTATACGTACTCTGTTGTTGAAAAGTCTTAAAAGTCATGTCAGGAATTTGTTCTGAATTGTTATGGAGGTTCCCACCCTAAGATGGGCAGAGTGCTGTCAGGACTTTAGATAAAGGTTTGGACCCTTTTGACAAGGAGGTTCTGGAAATTTATCCAAATAACTATGAGCTCCATGTGCATCTCCTTTTAAGTATCTCCGCTTGGTGAAAAACAGGCAGAGGCACTCCACTTTCTATTTATAATGGATGGAAGGAGCTATGGAAGACTTCAGTCTTGGTGCTGAAGTTGTTCTGCTCCCAACAGAATCTTCCATGTCCATTGGCACAGAGGTGGATCCTCTGCAGAAATAGCAAACACACTTGGCTTTATTCAAGAGAACTTTCTAAATTGCTAACTTAAGAATGATACTTTAAACAAAGCCTTATTAAGACATTTTACCTTTATTGCCAGGACTTCTTGTTCTGTCTGTTCTTTGTACATTACAGGAGGTCAGAGTGACATAGTAACCCAGGGGCAAAAAAATCTGCCTTCCTTTCTTCGACAACCCAACTATGCAAGATTTCTTTTCATACAGGATCCCTGAGGCAACATTTCAGAAGAAATTTAGCAAAGTGCAAATACATTAAATGCATGAGTTAAAGTGGGAAATGGGGCATTTTAAAGGCATTTGTATTTTTAATAGCTCATGGTATCTATGGCAATCACAAGGCCTTCTTCCTTTTATTTTAATTAAAGCAGATAAGTTTGTGCCTTTGGCATGTGTGCCAACTACATAGGCCATATACTTGTTTGTAGAACAAGTCGTTTTTGCAAACCAGTGACTAGACCAGTGACAGAAGTCTCCTGAAGCACAATTTCTGTTGATTTGAAACTCAGGGTGCATGTGTGTTAGATGTCCCCTTGCATTCCCAAATGACAGGCTGCAAGGTTCTCCTTCCCTGGGTGGGTTTCCAAGGATTTTGTTGTTAATTACACATATAAGATGCTCAGGAATGCCCCTAGTCAGTGGTTTGGGCATAATCTTTTAATGCTTTTTATGCACAGACAGGTATAGATACAAAACATTCTACCTAGTTTCTTTGTACGACAGATAAACTAAAATTGGCTGCACTGAATAGACTATCAAAAAAGTTGCAAAGGGTGTTTGTTTTATCTGGCAGTGTCAGTGAGGGTTGATTTGATTTGAGATATCTGCACTGCTGTGTAATTTGAGCAGGCATTTGACTTTGCTGAGAGAGAAAACTTGAAAGTGTCACCTAAAGAGTCTTATCCAAAAGACCCCACTCAGCAGTAATTTCAACAACCTGTCTTTTGTAGAATCACCACTAGATGGAGGGAGAGCACCTCAAGCTATGTTCATATCACTTGCATTAAACTGCACAAAGTTTTTCTGTACCTCACACAGAGGACTAATATCGTGAGTATAGGTTTATGAGCCCAGTCTTATTCCAGGCTTATCTAGTTAAATCAAGATTGTATCTCTTCTGGGGTTTCCTAAGTAGATATACCCCGTTTGTCTAACTTAGAATTTTTTTCAGTGTATCAAACAATGAATTGATATTTCAGATATTGGCACAAAGTGCACCTGAATATAATTATAGCAAAATACCATTTGAAGTGAAACATCCTATGCATTACGACTTAGGATGCAGACATTGCCTATGAATGAACTTAAAGGAAAATTGACATTAGTGCCATCCCAGTTAGAGATATACCCTTCTTAGTTCATTGACTTTCATGGGCTTAGAGGGGTGTAACTTTGCTTTGAGTGACACTGTAATTTTTCCAATACATCATGAAGATAAACTCTATAATGTGATCATTATTCCTCCAATTGCTATCTTGAACTTCCACTTGAATCAATGGGTCATTTCTAAAATAGTGTACTTCAGATCAGTGGGCAGGGTGGGGTGGAGAGGTAATTGTTTTGCTGTTGCCTGGTCAGAGCCCATTAATATGAAAGGCACCCATTAACTCTAGCATAGAGGCAACTTATATTTTAATGTCTTAGATAAAGGACATTGTCTTTTGTTTTGGTAATCTTTGTGTCTCAGCAAGAAAGGTGGGCTTTAAATGAAGTAAATAAATTAAGTAGGTGTTCAGTTATGAACAGAGTTATATAGCACAGGTTGTGGCAAGGCAGCATGCACCTAAGAATTCTTAGAAATCTTTGACAGCTCCAAGTTGTTTTCCAAGATCAAAGCTGAGGGCAAATAAGTGAGGTTTGAAATTTTTTACCTACTTCAGTCAGGTTGGAAACAGCTTTAAGATGACACTCCAAAGAAAATTGGATACCTACTCAAAAGAAAATTGATTACCTTGTCCTGTTAAAGGTATCAAAATTATGAAGATTTTTCTTTTGAGTCAAATTCATAAGAAGGAAATAGTAGGTAGATTTTTGAGGAAATAGTAGGTAGATTTTTGAGGTTTCTCTCATTACTTCTAATTGCAATATGGGTGGGCAGTAGAGGGAATAAGCTTCTCCCTCTCCTCTTTGGGGCATTTGGATGTTACATTATACATAACCCCACACATGCAAATGCTGAATGTCATGGTCTGTTTTGTGCAACTGGAACACAGATGTATCTGTTAGTGTTCCAACTTCACATGGAGCATTAGCTGATCTTGTTTTAGATTTAATACATGTGATCCATCATCACTATCAGTACTATTATATCTGAACGTTTTCTCACGGTAATGTGAAATTTACCTGACAAGTGCAAAGAGACAAGTGAAATTTACCTGAGAAGTACAGAAGGACTTGCCTGTAAAAAGAAATTGGGAAGAGTGTAATATATGCATGAACAAACATAAATCTATGCCAGTAGACAGTACAGAATTTACAGTGCAAAAACAGCTAAGTTTTTAATGACACAGTGTTTAAAAGAAGACTCGAGGAAGTTTCTTGGGTTTTTTTTACTACCCATAAAGAAATTCTCAGGAATTATGAAGAGAGACCAGTGTAGTCCTACTTCAGACCAAAGAGAATTAACTTTGTGTATAATATATGTAAACAGGTTTCATTTTTGAAAGGTGGTTCTCTCAAAAAATATACGTTACTCGAATTACAATCCTAACAGCACTTTCCTGTGAGTAAGGCACATTGAATAACATGAGATTTATTTCTGTTTAAACCCAGCCCCAAAGAGACCCTAGTGTATACCTTCATAGTGGTAATGACTGTAACATAGAGTATGAGAGCATTGGGGAAAGCATTCCACCTCATTCTTTTCTTTAACATTTATTTAGTCACACTGTTTTTCAGCTAAGACTTTATGAATATACATTGAAAGCTCAGTAGTGATAAGTCATATTAATTAGAGCTGTTACCTTGACTTCATTTTTTAAATTTTGTGATGCATTCAGTGGATGTTATTGTCTTATTGTCACAGTAATGGAAAATGTTTGCACTGATGTTCTACCCTATAATGTTGGCATAGCATCATATTTTGTGGATGCTTCACTTATTTTCCGACATGTCTTTTATTCATGCAATTTAGTTCAATAAGGCAAAATATCCGCCCACTCTGTCGTGTACGTTATTTGACCTCTTTGTTTTCAAAGCTGAAGCTGCATGGCATGCTGATCAGTGATGTTAGTTCTGTGCTTGAGGCACAGTTTTTTTGTGCATCATGTTCTCATTAGAATGGCACTTCCAAGGCCTTTTATGTGGATATGTAGACCGAGAGGGGGCAGGATTCTAAGCAGCATTTTATTTTTCAAATTAGCCATTGCTGAACTTTTAGTTACTGAAATGATATATGTGAAGTACTTTGGACATTTGTGGTGTGTTAGGTTTTTTAAAAAGTATTATCAATGACTGACCTTCCTCAGAACTAGGGTATTTTTGCCCTCTCGTGTTCCCATTCTCTGACTGGAGGAGTTAACCAGGAGACGTTACTCCTTCCATTTGCACAGGCAGTATTATATAAATTAGGCAGGTATTTGAGTGCCCTTGGGGGAGTACTATCCCAATTCTGGTCATATCTGCCCCATACTTTCTTTGGCTTCTCTTTCTCTCTTTTTACCCTCTATGACTTTCTACAGGAATTTCCTTTTTCTTTCTTCACGGCTTCGGTACCATTCAGTCTCCATTCTCTGTGAATGAATGTTTATTCACCTGTTTGGATTTTCTTTGTATTTTTTCTTCTACAAGCTTGACACTCTGCATCTTGAAATTGGGATGATGCTCTGCCCCCCAAGCCACTTAAAGGCTTACCTAATTTACATAGCCCTGCCTGTGGAACAAAGGAGAGGAATAACCCATCCTAAATGTTCTCTATCCACTGTCATGAATGATTCATTCCAGTGAGTTTCAATATTTCATTTTCAAGGGAAAACAGTGACGACTTCTAAGTTTCTTAGGGGACAGTCAGCTGCTGCAGAATATTTATCCACACAGCCAAATTGGTGCAACAAGATTATGGGCTGAGGAAATTGAAGACACACCTATTTTGTGCTGATGTGGTTATGACATACCTTTATTATCTGAGCAGTTTATAACTTGACCCATATGTACCACATTGCCGCTAAAGTGCTCATTGGTTTGAGAGGCTATTGAGAACCATGGATCATCTTGCTAGGTGCTCATCAAAGGAACAAAAATCTCCATTACTAGCCGAGACATTTCAAACCAGCCCTGAAACATTCTGAAGAGCTGGTCACCCCATGTTATTCCCAAGGCACAAATTTGGTTGTGCGTGCTGGCTTTGACATGGTTGTAGAAGTAAATGCATCTTCTGGGTCCACAGACAATTAAAAGCAGAGCGCAGGATGAATTTGTCAAGAGTTGTTTTGAATTACTAACATAGTGTGTGTGTTTTCTTTTTGGTGACCCAGGAATATACTAAGGGTGAAGACAGACAAGATGTAAAAAAAAAATGAGCTCACAGCGAATTCTTCAGTTCGCTCTGCGAATCTGGTTTTGCAAATGAAATGACAGATGCGCTTAGCAACAGCTCAAACGCTGTCAGGTCCATCTTGCTTTCCCACCCCTTACTTCGGATGAGCTGTATGCTTTGGTCTTTTTAACAGCACCACATCAGTTCTTCTGTCCATTTAGCTACTCTTTTTTTTTTTAAAGGAAACTTATTAAAAGTGAGAAACTGCTACAGAGACTGAAGGATTTCTTGGTGGCGTGGCGAGGGTAGTTCTGTTTCACAGACTGACAATTTCTGTTTAAACTTGTGCTGTGCAAATAACAACCTGCTGGTGGTCCCCAGCCCCAAAAGTGTCCAGCTGTCCTGGGCCAGGGCCTTTTCTGCCACGGCCTGGTTGAACTCTCCTATCTAGTGTGAGACCACAGCTCTGCAGGACCTGAGGCAGTTCCGTAGGGCCGGTAAGACTGAGATGTTCTGCCAGTCCTATGGTTGAGGGCAGCAACGGTTTCCATTGTAGCTGGCCTCCCTCCCCCCCCTTCTTCCTTCACTTGATTGAATTGATTGATTGGGGACCCTGACCATTCTCCTCTGGGCTGGGTGTCGCCCTGTGTGCACAAATTATGCGCCAACTGGATATTAGAATTATGATTTATTGTTTTAATTGTAAATTGTTTTGTATTAATGTATTTGATTCATGTTTGTATTGATGTTTTAATGCCGTAAGGTGCTCTGAGCTTGGCCTTGGCTGGGGTAGAGTGGGATAGAAAATAATAAATAAATCACACTTTATTGAGCAACTTGACCATTAAGGGGAACAGCTGCATTTCATCTGCACATAGTGAGGGTGTTTATACATCTTCACTGCTCTAAGAATGTTAACATGCTTCTTCATCCTCAGATTCTGATTCACTCAGGAAAAAGCTGTTCTGCCTGCAGCATTTGACTTAAGACTCAGTTACCACTTGCAAAAGTGAATCACACTATTTCTGTCTCTTTTTTCTCTTCTTCAAAGAATATATAGCTTTTTTTGCCCTGCGTACAGATTGTTCATACAGATGTTTGCACTCATTTTACTGGAAAGCTGCTCTTCTGTCCTAAACAGCTTATAACATTCTAAAATATATGGCCAGTATGAATTGGGGGAAAGCTAGTTCTTTGCAGAAAATGCACATTATGGTTTAAAATCATTATGTCTCTTGTGTAAACAACACTTGATATATGTGTCTGTATAAGACTGATTAGCCCTCAAACAAAATAAAAATTGTCAATTTTAACCAAAAACATCTCTTTTTGGAAACTTCTTTTTATCAGGAAGAGAACAAAGGTACCTCCATGTTACTTGCTCCACCCTGAGTTAAAGTTATTAGACTGTAAATTGGACATAAGTTCATCAACTGGGTAAGGTACCATGGCATCCAAGACCAAGGCAGGTGAATCGGTGTGTCCGAAATCTTATCTATGCTTCAGATAATCTCTTTGGTCTAAATAAAACAACTCACTCTTATAATTTTTTAAAGATCTAGAGCATATGCACAACAAGCTATGTTCTGTTGAACATACAGTTAGTGTGACTCAAATCATCAGAAGCAGAGAGCCTGAAAGCCAGGAGTTCAATACATATCAGTGTTGTTGAGAAAGAGTAAGGGTTAGAGGGGCATTAAACAAATGGCAAAATCTATAGAGAAATTGCAATACACTTTAGCCATTTATGCAGGGTCAATGTTGATGCTCGCTCAAAGCTCTTTTTTAAAATGCAACCTTTAAAATGTTAAGGAGCATGGGGGACAAGATTCTGTGAGACTCCATGGGTCGAAGGCCAAGGAGCTGAGCAGTAGTCCTCCAACACCACCTTCTGGAACCTATTTTCCAGGTAGGGCCAACCCCCCCCAATGGTACCTTCCAGTCCCAACTCTAAAAAGTGATCCAGAAATGTTTATGCATGTATTCTATCGTAATAGCTATTATCTTATTATTAATTACTAAATAAGTGCTTCCAATTTTTTTTGCTTTCTATTGTGTAATTTAGAATAATGATAAATTAATAATTCGGATTAGAAACCAACAATTTAAAGTTGATGAAGGGTGTATGAATGTATTATATTGAAGCTTGGGCACAGATATATTTCTTTTTCTGATTTTTCCCCATTCTTTCCCCCCTCGTTTTCTTTTTTCTGTACCCTTATATATACAAATAATTTAAAAAATAAAATAAAAAGTGATCTAGAACCATACCATGATATATTTTTTTTGAAAAATTTATTGGTTTTTATAATATAAATTTTCTATGTTGACAAACAACAATAAAAGTAATATAAAAAACTAAATCATAAGTAATGTTGTTATAGTTATTTAAGTACTTAATAAAAATAAAAAATAAAGGAAAATTTGTTGACTTCCCCATCACCTCCGTCCGCCTCTTAATAAAGTATTCTATCCCATCGTGATATGATCTGATCTTAATTATTCTTATATCTCAATTAAGTTTCAATCACAATATGCTATTAATATAATTAATTACACTTCTTTATGTTAGCAATGTCATCTAGATCAGATTAAAAGGTACTCTTCCATTATCCCCAGTCCTAGTTCATATTCACAATATTTCATCCAAGCCTCCCATTCCCCCATAAATTGAACATTGTCTTTTTGGTTTAAAGTAGCTGTAAGTTTTGCCATTTCCACCAGTCAGAACCATACCATGATAGATGGTATCAAAAGCCACTGAGAGGTCCAGGAAATCAGCAGTGTCACGCTCTCCCATCCCTCTCCTGGCGCAAGTCAGCTATCAGGCTGGCCACAGCTGCTTTCAATCCCATATCCCTGCCTGAATCCAGACTGGAAAGGATCTAAACAGTTCACTTCCTCCAGGAGACTGGAGTTGTCCATCTAGCCAAAGAAAAAGACTGTACTTGCTTCCTTTGCAAAGGCTTCTTTGAGAGCTGTCAGCAGAGTGGCAGTTCTGTTTGCCCCCTCTCCACTACATTGTGCACCGTGGTTTTGCTGGTCAACGTTCCTGTCTAGTTCAGCTTTCTAGGTTCAACTACCTGGGGTGCCTTTGAGTCTCTCCTCATTTTGCTGCATTTTTTCAGCCCTTTGCCATGTCCTTTTCCAGCTATGTTTCAAGTATAAAGGTTTGGGAAATATATATTGCTACCATCTAATGGCCAGAAGTTGCTCTGCAGGCAAAGTGGACATTGGTGCCGTTAAGATAGTGTTTTCTAATTTGCATACTTGGGGAGAGTTTCATTGTCTGCTTTAATTCACTGTATGTGTAACCGATAAAGCTAACATGGTAGCATTTATTATTGAGACTGAGCTGCTGTACTGCTGTGATGGCACATGCTGGCTCTGCCTACCCAAACCTCAAGTGCTGGGGAGGAAAGTGGTGTCCATCCTTGAAATGGAAGCACTGAAGTGGACAAGCATGTTCTGGGGAGGGGATCTAAGTTGGTCTAGTCAAGATTCTTATCTGTTTCAGCATGAGTCTAGAAATTGTCTTTCTTAGAAGTGGAAAGAAAGCAACAAGGTATGCCAAGTTCCTTTTGAACTGGGGTGTTTGTAATTGTTATATCAATTGATATTATTCAGTGATATTACTACTGAGTTGTGTGTATGTATTTTGGAAGGAGAAAGGCTCCAGAGCGTTGCTGAGAAAAGGCTGCAGTGAGAGATTCATTTTTTTTTTGTAAGTCACACTTCCAAATGTGCCACTGACATTGGAAAACACTTCCTTGTAGAAATGGTAAGATCCTGACTAGTTGGTAAGAGCCAGTGTGGTGTAGTGGTTAAGAGCGGTGGTTTGGAGTCATGGAGTCTGATCTGGAGAACCGGGTTTGATTCCCCACTCCTCCACATGAGTGGCGGAAGTTAATCTGGTGAACTGGATTGGTTTTCCCATTCCTACACATAAAGCCAGCTGGGTGACCTTGGGAAAGCCACACTCTCTCAGCCCCACCTACCTCACAGGGTGTCTGTTGTGGGGAGGGGAAGGGAAGGTGATTGTAAGCTGGTTTGAGTCTCCCTTAAGCGGTAGAGAAAGTCGGCATATAAAAACCAACTCTTCTTCTTCCTTGTCTATGTCCACATGATGCGATTTTTTGGTTTGGACAATATGGTCCTGTTTTCATTAAATATATTTGTTTTGCATGAACACAGTAGTGATGGTCACAAATACTTGAAAAGGGTAGTAGATAAATTTACGGAGGACAGAGTAGTAAAAGTAGTAAATACACCTTGAATATTAATGAGGTAATTTGCATATTAGGCCATGCCCCCTTACATCACTGGAAGTGACAAGGATTGGCTACGCCCCTGCAGCCACTAGGAGCACATGGAAGGCAGGAGCACAGTAAAGAGAAGTAGCTGTTTTGTGGTGGCCCTGCCTTTCTGCCAAGTTTACAGCAAGGAGGCAAACACTTGCATATCCTGCTTGAATTCATTAACCAAGCCAGCACCAGACCAGGTTAAGGCGAGACCAGTCAGCGCAGCTCATGGTTGCTACAGTCATTTGCCCTTTTATATTCCAACGTGTTTCACCATAAACTTCATCAGGGGATCCAGTAAAACAAAATTAAACTTGATACAATTACTTCAATATTATATCATTTGGAATAAATATACAAAATAATAAGTTTAATTTTTAAAATTAAAATTTCTTTTAAAATGATTTTAAAACACAATTTAAGACACTTGGAGCTTGGTATTGGGAACCTAACATATTCGCTAGTGTGATACCAAAAAAAAGATAAAAGAACTCAAAGTAGACATTAACAGAGGGTCCATATCAGAGAAGTAGACAATGTGGAATACCTTAAGCAGAAACGTCTATGGCTCCCACCTTGGACAAATGGATAGGTTGGATAGAGCTCAGTATACTTTATAACCAGGTATGATGCAAGAAATCCAGACACCTCTTTAATCCTTAAAGGACTGAAGGTCTCAGAAATGCTTAGTCACTGTGATCTGACAAGTATAGAAGGTCCACACTTTCTTTCAACGTGTAGAGGGCCTGTGGGATGTACATGAATATGGGCCTGTGGGATGTACATTAGGTGAGGAGATAATGGGTACACTGCCTTAATTTAACTAAGTACCCCAGTAAAACAACTACACCTTTATTTCGTAATAGGCTACTTTTAATACACAATCAATGCTTGTCGTCCTGTGTAATATTTCTGTTAATATTTCAGCATTTTACAAACTATGTTTTGGAAAAAGTAGGACTGCTACCTGACTGGCATCTTTATCTACTCTAAATTTAATATAATGAACACTATTTAATCTAGTAATAAGAAACATCATATAAGGAGGAAAAACATTAGCAGGAGATACCAGCTTGTACTGACTTGATGACTGTTTAGTATACTTGTATTTTTGCTTTGCCATATGTTTTGTTCTGTGCACTACTCTGCCAGGTGTAGGGTACCTTCTGCCTTAATTCTGTTTATGCTATAAATATCTGTTCATGTATTCTCTCCTTTTTTTTCCTATGACAAAAGAGATGAAATTTGAGTAATTGAGTTACAGCTCAAAGCCAAAAGCTATCAAACATGTTCCAGTTCTTAAAGCAGTTTCCCTATGAATAAAATCTGGAATGCCACTGGAGATATCAATGTTGAATTCTAAACCAGAAATGGCAGTTACTGTGTAGACTATGAATATATTTGACGTGCTGATTTTCATTTTTTAAGCATTTAGGCTGTGGAGAACTTGGAACACATGATTCTCATGTTCCTTTAATGGACGACTCATTTGACCTAAAGTCTCAAATGAGACCATACTATTTTTTCCATTTTTTCATTATTATTATTTATATATTTCTACTTTATTTCTAAATTTGATATTAACCCTATACATTTTCTTAACCCCATCACAATAAGTTCATCTTTTTTTTCCACATAATCACCTCAGAGAAGAATTTTGCCATGGCTAAAGAAGTCCTCACATCCTCATGCTTTAATAAACATGTAAATGCTTAAGACTCTGTCAATGAGCAATAAAGGTTGATGATGATTAATAAAAATGGTACAGTCTTAGTTCTGTCAACAAACACTGAATTTCTCATGATTGGATCCAGCGATTTCACTCTATATAAATCATACCATGGGCAAAAACAATATCATATGATCCAAAGTTTCAAGCTCTCTCCGTCCACATCTGTAATATCTGTCCTGGGATATAGCAGCCCCTCAGAATGGCTTATGAGAATGCATTCATCCTGGCTACAAAAAAGGCTTGACTGTAGGCAGGAATTGTTTGAAATTTCAAATAGGCTGGCAGGGAGGATGGGAGTTGGAGACCAACTGAAAATAATGAACAAACCCTGCATGCTCTATTTATTGAATTTTTTCCCCTGATCTCTATTCCGACTAAGGCCAAGCCCAGAGCGGCTCTGGGGGTGTACGTATCTAATTCTACTATTCTCTTTTTCAGGAAGGAGATTGCTGCAACTATACTCAATTCCATCAATTTTTTTCATAAATTAGTTTCAACCATCCACTCCCATAGCGGTCTTGCTTTATTCTAGCTACCGGTAATAGCCCAAAGAGAACCTTCATTCTCATATTGGAGCCAAGCATGTACCTGCACCGATCTCAATGCAAGCTCTTCCCTCAGAGCAGTACTGGAAATACAGTTTGGAGCTCCCAGGATCCTTTTGATCAATTGATCAATTTTTTCATTCACTTCCTTGATCCATATCTCTGCTCCATAAGTTACTTGCAGAGTTACTTTAGCCTGAAATACGGTCAGTGCTGAGGCTACGTAGCATCCCCCCTTTACGGTAATATCTTGAGATAGCATTAGATATTATTTTGGCCTTCTCTAGTGCTAATGTCTGATGGTATTTCTAGCCTAAGTTATACCTAAAAAGACATTTAGATATTTGAAGTGTTGTACCTGCTCCAAAATCTGACCATCTTCTGACCAATTAACTTTATTAAGGGATGCACAATGAGTAAAAATCATTACCTTTGATTCATTGTAATTAAGTTAAGCTAGCCCACCATCTACTATTCCATCTTATCAGCCTATTCTGATATGGATATATTTTCAGAACAATCTTTTGTGCTTCATATTTTAGGGCTTAACTGTCTTGTTCTCCATTCATCCCCATTCCAAGTTGCCCTCTCTTAATATACTTCCTCTTGCCCTTAGCAATTGATTGTAAACATATTGAGTAATCACTCAGTTATAATTTAGAATATATTTTCTGCAATGTATTGGCAATTAAATGTGTTTGTTTCACCAGGAGGCTATAGTTCTCTGCATTATTGAATCTTGTGTGAGTACCATACAAAAGGATTAATCTAATACTTTAGATACACTATCAACTATGTTTTCCTCAAGTTCTGAATACTTATCCTTTAAAGGGATTAATAACATAGAACCTTCTAAAGGCTGGAATTTTTTATATAATTCTACAGGGCAAAGTGTCTCTCAAGTTGACTTGTAGACAGGAAATAGATGATGTTGTGAAGACAAGAAAGATTGATAGCTGGGGGTGGAGTTCCTGTGTCGCTAATACTACTGTTTATCATCAGTAGAGGTGAGGGGTATCTTGTAGTCATTTCTTTCTAATCTTGAATTCAAAGTAAATCTTGATATAGTATTTCATACATTTCAAATTAGCAAAGACTTTCCTAATAGGTACAAAATTTGTAAGTCATATTTCCCTCAAAGTGTTATAAAGAAAAGTATAACTTTTAAATTTTGTTACCTAGATAAAGTAATCCTAATAAATGTGTTAAAGAGTTAGGCCTGTAAAGCTATCCAAACAAAGATTCTCCAAATAGTTCTTCCATTCTGGGTTACGCCTTTTTTTAAAAAGTAGCATAGCTCAACTGATTATTAAAGATCTGAGCAAGTTTTGCTCTGCTCTGCAACTAATTTGCCTACATGCAATGAATTTCAAACCTTGCCGATCTATTTTGAAAGTCAGTTTTTTTAAAGTGGCTACAATGTTGCATGTCTGAAATCTTTCAGTCTGCCTAGATTTGATAAAAGAACACAGCACAGTTGGGAATTAAACATATGGACTCTGAATATTTTCTTTTCACTGATTGCAACATGTGTGCATTGTTAACTGGAATTAAGGGTTTTATGTGTATTTTCTTTTAAGCATTTTCTTTTTTCCCTTTTTTGTAGTGTATGTGTGTTGATATAGTAGGGTGATGGTAAATATGACACAAGACTGAACTTTATCTGGTATGACTGCATTCTCTGAGATCTCTATAGATTTTGGTTGTGAGAGTTTTTGCTTAATTTTTTTCATAAACCCTCTTAAATCTTTTGTTGGCCTTCTGAGGTTAGAATTTTGAAAACATACCATAATTACTACTCAGAAAGTTTTTTTAAAAAAACCTGCCAGCATACTAGGACAGAAGAGCTGAGTGCCATTGGTGGGAAAGGTAGGGTTGTCAGGTCCCTCTTTGCCACCGGCGGGAAGTTTTTGGGGGCTGGGTTTGGAGAGGGGAGGGACTTCAATGCCATAGAGTCCAATTGCCAAAGTGGCCATTTTCTCCAGGTGAACTGATCTCTATTGGCTGGAGATCAGTTGCAATAGCAGGAGATCTCCAGCTAGTGCCTGGAAGTTGGCAACCTTAGGGAAAGGTGATGTGTGGGTGGGGAATATGCTAGGGTTGCCAGCCCCTTTATGTGCTAGGATTGCCAGCCCCCCAAGTGTGGGTGGGTAATGCCCTGCCCTTGCCTTCTGTTTCCTGCCACCGCTCTAAGTGGAAGTGGGAATTTAAAACAATGTCCACCAGGCAAACCCTTAAGTGACATCATGCCTCTCTGGGAATCACTAAAAATTCAATCACTGGAAATATGGTGAAACCATAGGGTTTGGGAAATTCTTAGAGTGGTGTGATGTCAATTCTTGGTTTTCCCCAGAGATGATGTAATGCCATTGCTGATGGCTTCCCACCCATGTCCCTCCCCAGTGGCTGGGCCTGGCAACCCTGTTTATATCAGTCCTCAAGAATTAAACTGCTGGAGACAGACCTCGCTTAGGTCTGGTTCTAGGTTGCAGTCTCTCATTGTGTGTGTATTAGGGCAAGCTATATGATGCACCCAACGTGTGCCCAGTCACGTGTGTGTAACTGGACTCGTAGTTAGATGTACATTGGGGAATTCACGTTAAAAAGTGCTCATTCACTCGGTGAATGGTGTATGGGTCACCTTTTAAAGGACTTTAAAAAAAAGCATTAAGAGAGATTTATAATGGATAGGTGGCCTAAAGAAATAAAGATTCCTGCCTACTTCTACTAGTGGCATGGTTTAAAGTTGCAGTTCATAGAATGGATGTGGGAAAATAAGGCTGGAAGGAAGAAGGGTTTCTTATTAAAGTCTGGTAGCTTAAAACCACGGCCAGCATGGTAAATTTCCAGTCAGGTGAAAGAGGAAAGCATGTAGAGGCTATTTTCTAGAGTTGCCAACTCTGGGTTGGGAAATTTCTAGAGATTTGGGGGTGGAGCCTGGGGAGAGCAAAGATTGGGGAGGGGTGACAACTCATTGGGGTATAATGGCATAGATACCACTCTCAAAAGCAGCCATTTTCTCTATGGGAACTGATCCCTGTAGTCTGGGAATTAATTGCAATTCTGGGAGATCTCCAGGCCCCATTTGAAAATTTGTGACCTTACCAAGGACCCGTCCTCTGTGTTTCAGCAAAAGTCTCTATTCTGGGAGTGTGTTTATATTGAAAGGAGGAAACACCAGAGAGCAAACAGGCAGCTTCCTCTGTGGTCAGGTAATTTTGCTGATGTGACTGCATTAGGGTTTATTGACGATCCAAGCACATCTGATATAGGCACATTTCAGTTTCTCTTCCTCCTTCATAGTGGAATGGCTGGAAGGAGGTAGAGAAGTGAATCATGAGAACTGAATCAGCATACACACTTACATACGGAAAGATTTCGCTAGCAGATTTCCTGGAGCAAACACTTTAGTGTTTTAACAGTGCAATCCTGAGGATTGTGGAGGTGGGTGCCTACTAGAAAAATCATGGCAGTGCTGGTATGTTCCCTGTGGACAAGAGCACAGCCAATCACCAGCTGCTGATCCAGCCACTGCCCCTTGATGCCACTCTCACCCTCCCATGGGAAGCAAGCAAACAGGGAAGGAAGACCCAGCAACAGCTCAACCCTAACAGAGGCACATGGCTCAACAACCCACTTCCCAGCCCTTCCCCAGGATGCCCAACCCTTCCCTAGCAAGGGCCTGATGTAGGGTTGCCAGCCCCACCCCACCCCCACTGCCAATCAGCTGGCTGGCTGGACAATTTATCAGCGGGATCCACCAGCCTAGCCTCCTCCCACCACCAGAAAGCCCTCCCTCCAGCTGCCAGGAGGAACTTGGATGGCATGATGGGCAGCAAAAAGGCTGCCCAAACACAGCCATCCCCTTCACCCCCCAAAATAAAAATAGGAAGACAAAAAAGGCAGAGGCCAGCCTTGAACCCACAGCCCCTTCCAGACCAGCTTCCTAACTACTGGGCCAATAGGGTGGGTCCAAAGGAGGCATGCCAGCAGGCACTAACTGCACTGCAGCCCCAGCATCACCACCAGCCACATGGGTCCAGTCAGAGTGTATTGCACCAGCAGGTACAGCTTAGTGAAAAGGCACTGGGATAGCAGGGCTCCTGGTTCAATTCCTAAATGTGGAGGTAAGAGACAGGCAAAAGCTCTGCGTTTTGCTCCCACAAATTGCAAAAGGGGGGGGGCATGATGGCCTAGTCAATGGGCCACAATAGATATCCATTAGTTTGGCTGGGATGCAGCTTCACACCCTTCCCCCCGCTGCACCCGTGGCAGTGGTTCCCTTGCGTCCACCATGGGTTCTCTGTCCCTGCACTGACAAGCTGTATGGCTTATGAGAGGCCAACAGTGCTGTGGGAGAGTGTGGGACGCAGAGACCCACTCTTCCCAAAACAGCCACCCATCCTCCCTAGACCACACACCAGCATGCACACTGTACACAGCAGCCAGCAAAGTGTGTGTGTGGAGACTTAGTGCAGGGTCACCCTCCAAGGTGCCACTGAACCCCTGCTATGTTTGGCAGCTGATTAAAACAGAAGGCCATTGGCGTTGGAAAGGCCAACAGTCATTCCAGCATGGGCATCCCTGAATCAGAGCCCACCATCTTGGACATGTGATGGGGCAGCCATAAGGGGAAGTCACAGATTAGGGGGAGGTGTGGAAGAGAGGGGCATGGAGCTAGTGTCCTCCACTCACAAGCTGACAGGGACACTGTTGTAGAACCCCCAGACTTTACTGAACTGCAAATCATGAAGAAGTTTGATGAATTCAGTTGCCAACTCCCTCTGTCCAGTATGGCACCTGTGCCTTTGTGAGCTGCTCCCAGTAGCCATGGGGATGTGTGCTGAGCTGTCCCTAGCACAGCATGCATCTGAGTGAGGCGGAGTCCCAGGTTGAGAAGCTGCCCAAGGCAGGATGCTCCAGGAGGAAGGCTGGAACTGGTGACAGGGCAGCGTGTCATGAACAACAATGGTCATGCTCCCCGGCCTCCCATTTGAACCACCTGAAAGAAGCAAAACAGACATGTGCTGTGATGGCAAACAGCACTGATGTCATGACAGCTAAAGACTTGCCTGTGAGGCCCCAGTAGGGTCCACAGACCCACACTCCTTGGGGGGGGGGAGGGATTTCAGGAGACCTCCTTGAGGTCCAGGGTGTTGCCACCCAAAGACACTTACCAAGTGCTCTGCTAGTGCAACTGATTGATCCAGTGTTACTGCATAGGGCTTGGATCCGGCAAGGGAAGGAGTCCCAGGGTTGCTTGGCCAGCTGATCCACAAAGTCCAGTGGGGCAGCTGCCAGGCACCCCAACCCACACTTGTACCCTGCTTCCCATTCTGCGGGGCTGCAGAATTCCCTGCCCCACTAGAGGCAGTTGTCCCAGGAACACCTTCCTGGGAGTATGCCCCATTGCTTGATGGGAGGTATGGAACTATGAGGGGCTGGTTCAGGCCACCCCCATACACACACACCACTGGCCTCTGCTGTGGGGGACCAGCATTGTGGGGGCAGCACCTGGACTCTTGTGATGGGAATGGGGAAGGCAGAGAGAGGAGGACTCAAGGGTTTATGCCAGTGGGTGGCCCCAATGGGGCAACAGCGGTGGCCGGGATTGGTGTGACGGTGCCGAGCCAGCACAACTCCTGTGTATGCTGGCATAACTTCTGTTTACACTGGCATAAGGATGGCATAGCAGCTTGTCAGCTACCTAAATGCTTTCTCCTGCCCACCCCCTCGGGATTGCACTGTAAAAGAATGTTGCTAATGCTGTGGCAAACTGGCCACCGGTACCAGGGACACAGCAGCCCATAAAGGCCCACTCAAACAAGCCATTAAATGTACAGTCAGTTGTATAAGCATTTGTTTTTTAGCTATTTACTCGTCCTGAGAAAAGCATTGGATTAAAACTTCTAACCAGAAACAGATTTCTCAGATCAGTCACTTTTATATGCCATTTAGCCCCAAGCTTAATAGCACAGTTTAGAGATTTTTCTCTTAAAAAGGCTTTTCATTCCAGTAAAATGTAGCATGTCATATACTTAAGGGAATTAAAACCTGCTCACAGAGAGTGGCACCGTAAAATAGTACTTGGGCCTTAGCGCTAATAAATATTACTCTCTTGTTCTTAATTCTCCCCCTTCCACTGAGCAGAACAATGTTGGCCTATAAATGAGCTATAAATGCTCCAGTTGTTTCATTATTCATTGTTGTTTTTCAACTGAAACTTCCCCCCCAGTGCTGAATAGTGTGCTGAGCAATACTTAATCAACATTAAAGTTGGATTACAATCTTCAGAACCTGATCCTGTGTACCAGCCCTTAGCACACTGTTAAGAACCAAAGGTCTGTTCCTATTCTCTCTCCTCCTCTCTCTGCCAGTTCACAAAATGCTCTCTTCCCATTTCTTTCTTCCCTCATCCAGTTTCCTTCATGCACTTTCCTTTCAAAGGCACATTCACTGCAGCTGTGGCAGCTCTTTTGTTTCCTTCTGTTTCCCAGAAGCCTTCCTCCCCACTCTTGTGAGAGCCATGCTGTGAAAAGGCTGGGCAGATTCTGCAGCAGGAAACATGTCACGCTGACATGTTTGTATTTGCTTGTGTTCATGCGTTACAAAGACCTCATGTCCCTCATATGGCTGTCAGAAGGACTTTTGATCAGATGTGTTAGTTGTGTTAGTTATATATGTGTGTGTAGTTAGTTATATAGTTATTATGCACTATTATGCGCAGCAAAGCCCATCTAGTCTCTGTGTGTGCTCAGGAACAAAATTACTTGGAGCCTTTTATCTATTCAAACTAATATACTTGATTTATTATAGGAACTCTGTTTCTGGGTAGGATAGAGTAAATATAGTTTCCTAATCTAGTCTAACGAACTAGGGTGGAGAAACAGGACCTACACCCTGGCCTCATGGTTGCATGGAAGAATGCATGCGTGCGAGTGGAGTTGCAAAAAGGAGGAAGGAAGAGAGTTTTGTGAGAATAGCAATCTACACATCAACAGGATAGTGTCAGAGAAGTAGAGAAAGGATGCCCAGTGTCTTGACCCCCGCCCCATAGCCTTTTCCACATGCATTGCTTACCCCAGATTTTCCATGTAGTCGATCTGCGAGGCTTGGAATCAAATTCCACAATTTTTGTCTTCACGCCTCCCTTTGCAACACGGTTTTCTGTTTTCCCATGTCAGTTTTATCCTGTCCGCACTTTTCCCTAAAAGCCATGTTTTCTGGTGGGGAGTGTCACATTATTCGTGACGTTGTGGATGATCGTGCTGGACGCTCCTCCCACTTCTTCCCAATTTTTGTTTTTTTACACATGCATTCCAGTGGACAAGTTGGCACAAAATGCATGCCCCACACCAAAACACAATTCACCATTAGGGACATCTGCCCCTCCCTAAAAACAAGTAGATTCCCAGTGCATTTGTCTCTCCTTGGCAATCTTTCTCTCTGTATCCTCATAACAAACTTCTGAGGCAAGAAAGATGGAGAGATAGTGACTGGCCAAAGGGTGACCTCCCTAAATGGAACTCTTCACAGCACTTGGAGTTTGGGGGGTCTAGTTGAGGGGGAGGAAAGGTGGGACATACTCCCTTGCTAGTGGGAAAGCTTATTCATTTTCAATGAGTTTCTACCAAAGGAACTAAACAATTGAACACAACCATATTGATCCCAGTGTTTCTGCCCCTGTCCTCCTTTTCAATTTGCTTTGCTTCACCTTCAGTCTGATTAAATGTTCTGGAAAACTCAGAAGCTTGCTCACTAGTCCAATTGCTGATGTTTACAGAAAACCTTTTCTTCACTGGAATTATCAGCAAATTACTATACAAAGGAAATGGAAAGCTCTAAACAGGAAACTAGGGCCGGATGTGGGAAACGTGAATATGAGAGATAGGACAGAGAAGAAAAACTGGAACACAAATGGATTTATAAATAGCAGAGAACACAAATGGTGGAAAATATTAATGCGCCAGGAGGCTCATGGTATTGGTGAAAGTCTCAATGGTTCCTGTAAGACAGCTGCACACAGCACTGCTGGTGGAAAGTACCGTCCAGTTGCAGCCGACTTATGGCAACTCCATAAAGTTTTCAAGGCAAGAGACATTCAGAGGTGGTTTTTCATTGCCTGCCTCTGCATAGCGACCATGGACTTCCTTGGTGGTCTCTCATCCAAGTACTAACCAGGACAGACCCTGCTTAGTTTCTGAGATCTGATGAGATCGGACACCCAAGTCAAGGCTAGATTCACATTTTTCTGGCATTCTACACAGGATACCTACTACAAGGCTGCGGAGTCTGCACTGCAGCATCTTCTTTTCTTTCCCTCAGATTTTTTTTTTTTACATTTGGCCTGATGAAGAGTTCCGAAGGAAGTGAAAACTAGCACACTATTTTGTATTACTTTGGTGGGTCCTGATAAAAGGTACTGCATCGCTTTCCAGTTATGATTTCCAAACAATGCTAATGGGTAGACTAGTTCTCGTTGAATGGATGGTACGAGGTGCTAAAATAATCTTTACCACCCATAAACCATATTTGCAGACTCCAGCACCCCACACTGGCTCTTCCAACTGTTGCTCAGCTGGGCAGTGTGTGTGTGCGTGTGTGGGAATTCTAGTGAGAAATAGGGGGCTAGAGCAGCACCCCTGTGCATGATATTACTCACGGGTTGCACCAGAAATGATGTCTTGATGCTGGCGACATCATAACATCGCCAGTGAGGAACCCCCCCAGGTGAGTCTCCTGCCAGTTGCCAGCTCTGTGTCTCTCTCACACATATGGGCCAAAACAGAGAGAGAGAAGAGGGAGATAGCAGTATACTTGACAGATGGTCACATTCAGTCCTCTAGGTGTTTTGAGAACTCTAACAGCACAGTAACCCCTTAGGGATGGGATTGTGGGCATTCAGTCTAAGAGATTGACCATACTGGTAGGGAGTTGCTGGTGACAAGCTTGCCAACTTTTCTGCCTTGCCTCTAGTAGTAGCTTTATCTGCAGCAGTGAAGGTTTTCAAAGTTTGAAGATAAATGAATGTTTGATCTGCTCATGGCTGCCGTGAAGGGCACAATAGCAAGACTAATTGAAATGCAGGCAACCCTAGTTGGGAAGGGACCACAGGAATGGAAGTTGGTGGTTATGCTTTTATGGAATAGATCACTAGTAAAGTGGTACATGGATTCTGGAGAAGTACAGGCAATTCAAGAATGGTAATGCCACAGTTCCAAGAGGGGAAGGACTCCCTAAAGCCGTTTAGCTATTGTTTGCCCATGAAACAACAGCCTACAAACTCTCAATGGATAGCTGCCACCAGCCTGCTCACTTTACAATCTTAGGCTGAAGGCTAAATTCCGTGTCTTTACCATGCACACACACAAACTTCGAGCCAGACATACAGCCTAGCTCAATGGAGAGCTGGCCCGAACATAACTCAGTCTTTTTATACCCAAGCAATCTGGGGATGATACAGGCTTTCTTAAATGAAAATGTTAACTTTATTTGGAAAACAGAAGCAGTAGGGAAGTTGCATATACTACTTGCATGGGGAAAAGGAAGTGTGGATTTCATACACACAGAATGCAGAACACAGCTAATATAGAAGGCTAATGCAGCCTGACTAAACCGGTACTCTAGCTTAATGGTTTACAGTTTTCACATATCCTGAGCCATGTCGGCCTGACATGGGCCTATCCTACAAGGGACCTCCTCTTCCCTTGCTTGCTCCTGGGAAAGGCAATAGTAACTTTCCTCTCAGGGTTTTATTCTTCTTCTCATAATTACAGCCCCTTGCCTGGATAGGTAGGTGCAGTTTTCCCAATCAGTGGATTTGTTTTGGAGAAGCCCAATCCCTCCTGTGGGTTTTTTGGATCTGCTGCCCTGTTTCCCCTCTTACTATAGAGACTGTGCAGAGGGATTGCCTGATTTTAGAACTTAACACAGGGAATCAAGGGGACCAGGATGGGCCTCATGACTTGTAAACAACCACTTCTTCCAGTAAGTGTACTTCTGTGTGACAGATCTTTTCTGTGGTCAGAAAGGCAAATTAGAACCAACAAAACCCAAGGCTGACCAGTTAGGAGTCAACCCAATGCTTTTCTTGGGTGGGGAAAAATAAGACCCACAAGTAGGGTGGCAACCAGTGGGAGATAAGGGACATGGAAACTTATGCTTGGGGAGGGCACTCATTGTCCATGGTTTAAGCACAGAATTTTGGGTGAATGCTAGAACATTACACGATATGATGACATCATTTCTGGGTTGCGCCAGAAGCAACATCATCATGCTGAAGCCGCTGATTACCTTCCACCCCATTTCAGTGGGAAATTTCCTCTGCTGCCCAGCTGACCAGCAGTGGGCAATGGAGGCGGTGTGTGCGTGTCTTCCACTATAGCAGGAAACCTAGCAAGCCTATCCACAAGGCTTCACTGAATTACCCCAAATGTATGTGACAGGCCATGTATGAATTAGAATGTAAATGAAAATTATATACAGTTTTATTTATGAAAAACAGTTTTATCAACAGAAGAAAATTTCATTTTCATAATGCAAATATAATACAATGTCCATAAAAATAAGAGTCCCAACCTAAATAGTAGGATCAGAACCATTTCAGATACAGTCTCCAGCAATGGATAACCAGTAGGACTTTTGTGAGGAGGCACTCAAACATATGGTCTAGTTCTCAAAGGGCTAGGAGTTCTCTTCAGACAATCAGTTTATAGCACTCAAATATATAGTTGTTACTTGGATGTAAAGGATCCAGACATCTTTTCTGAGGGAAATGCTTTTCGTTAAATGAATACCATTTTGTCAGCAATCTCTTAGCGCTGTTAGATTCGATTCCAGTAGTCCCTTAGAGACCAACAAGATTTTTGGGGTATGAGCTTTTGAGAGTCAAAGCTCCCTTTGTCAATGACAACTTAGTGCTAAGAAAATGCTATACTTATGTGTGCAAAAATCTGAGTTGCATCCACACTAAGCTTTTATTCCAAAATGGGCATAATTTGTTCCTTCTCTTTATGCATGTTTACTAGCAGCAGGTTCTTCCAAAAGGCAGCAGAAAATTTTGGATCCAGCCTATGACTGAAGACCTCTTCATTGCCTTAAACTCTAGGGTTAAAGCACATGTATTGCCTAATTTAACTCAACGGTTAAGCATACTTCAGTAAATATGTTGGCTGTTCACCAGCATTGCTCGCAACCGTGAAACCTGAAGATAGAGCCCAGTCCTAAACATATTTATGGAAATGTCCCTTCCTAATAAGTGTTCTTAGTATTGCTGCATTCTTTCTCCAGTTGCAATGAATGAGAAAGTACAATCACTATAAACCAAAGTAGTCAGTAATTCATCAGCCCTATGAACAGTATTTACATGTGAATACGATTACAAGAAAGTTTCTTTTGCACGATCTTGGAGAAAACTATTTTTTACCAGTAATAAAATATGTTACAAAAATATTCAATTTCCCACTGAAATAAAACAACCTCATTTTAAGATTGCTCTGTGTTCATTCTCTATTATCAAGAAAACTTCTACTATTCTGTCCCAAAATTATTGTTCTTATAATCATTGGGAAAATTTAACAACTGAAGTGGCAAATGAAAAAGCAAATATTGTTTATCTACATAACTTCCACAATGTGCTATGTATATGTAAAACTTTAAAAATGAAAATTAACAAGAAAATGTATTAATTATAAAGTTATATGCATGTTAAAATATGATAAATTAGAAAGAGAATGTTTGAAATATTTTCTTAAAAGATATATTTCAATGCATACAATTGCCAGCAATAATCCATACCTCCTGATGCAGTAGTGTTCATCTAAACATTCCCCTTTTAAAAATATTTTGTGCCGAGTTACCTATTTAAAGAAATTGCAAAGAAATCACACTAGAATAATGGCCATCAACCAACACAAATTTAAATGCCCATTAAACACATTTTATGTCAGTGAGCATAAACATGTGAATTGTACTTAGAGATGTGAAGGTCTGGGGAAAATGTTTTTTGAGGACTTTTTTTCAATTTTTATATTGGAAAATTTGGAAAATTTAGGGAGCTCTTACAAAACTCTCCCATGAAACATTTTCTGATTTTGGAATGAGTGAAATGCTTCTTAAGTCAAGGTTTTTTCCCCACTCAAAATGTATGATGAGAAAATGTCTCAGGGCTTTTTCTAGTTTTTCTGATGGAACTTCTGGGGAACAGTGCAAATATTTCTATGATTTCTCTCTCTTTTGGTTTGAATGAAATGCTTTTAAAGACAGTCTATAGCATTAGATAATGATAATTCTGTATACTGTAGATATATACAACATATTTTTTCAATAATATATTTATGGCTTATTTTTTCAATATGTTTGTGGCTTAAATATAAATAATTCTGGCAAAAATTAATAGTAGTATTTTCAGTGTTATCAAGTTTAACTTGATATACAGATATGTTGATATTACTACCTATTGTGACTGTCTGAGGTCGAAAATGCATGGCTGCTTTGTCCTGCTATTCTCCCACGAAAGTAGTGAATCGCCCTTCAACACACATGGCCGTCTCCCACCTACATGATGAACCCACCAACTTCCAGAACTTCCCCAGGTTATTCCATTCCTTGTTTTTCCCGATTTAAATGTAAGCCTTGCAGCAACCGTGAGAGCTTGCTGGTGCGTTTCAGAGCCCTGGGTCAACTCCCTGCTGGGAGACTGCCCGGTCCTGCCAGCAGCATCTTTCCGCCCAGACCCTGCGCTCACTCTCTCCCCCTCTCCCGTGCCTCCACCCACCGCTGGCTTCCCTCCTCCATCCGGGGGACAGCGGAGTGACTGTAGGCTCCTTCTATCTGTCACTGACTTCCGCCCGCCTCCACCTGGGGGACAGCAGAGTGGATGTAGGCTCCTTCTACCCATCACTGGCTTCCCCCCTCCTCCACCCAGGAGACAGCAAAGTGAAGGAGCGCAGAGTGGCGGCTCCCACTAGGCGCTCCAACGCACCATGCATTTAATTTTTTGGTTTCGGGAGGAAAAAGAGTGTGACTGAACAGAGACAAAAAGAGGAAAAACAAGCCATGCCATTAACGGCATGAGAGTATTTCTGTTCAAATAATGCACTTTATTTTGTATACTACATAATTTGTTTTCTAAGTCAACTTTTATTTTTTGCTACCTCTGAGATGACACAGATTATGACATGTGCCAAGGTAGTATACTGTATAACAGTTTGCAACTTTTTCTCAAGTACTGGGTAAACGTACAATTTTTCTTATTGAAAAGCAACACGTTTATACTTTTAAATTCCCTAAATATGCCAAAATGTGTAATTTTATGTGATGTTATAAATGAAGAATCTTAAGTTATTAAATCAGTAAAACATGTTTGAGTTTGATAGGGATTTCAGTATTCCAGTTTTCCCAAAATGCCTGATTGTAGACTGGGAAAAAAGGGACAAAAACATTTTTTTCTCATCACTTCAAACTTTCTGGACATTTTACATCTGTAGCTGTAGCCACTGGCTGTCTGAAGGCCTTTGCTCAAAGTCTGAAAGTTACCTAAGTGCAGCTTCCGTGACCACAAGTTGCTTCATTGGTTACTTTCAAACCTCACAGTATACACGGACATTGTGGAATTTTAATGTACAGCTGAACGGAACAGATGAACACATAAAGCTGCCTTGTACTGAGTCAGACCACTGGTCTATTGAGGTCAATATTGTCCAATCTGAAAGGAGCTCTCCCAGTGTATCAGGCAGAGGTCTTTCACATCATCTAATACCTGATTCTTTTTAGTAGGAGATGCAGGAATTGAACCTGGGATCTTCTGCATGAACCGCTGATGCTCTACATCTGAATGAAGGTCCTTCCCCAGTGCAAAATGTCATATAAATATGGGTTATAAAAGTTCCAAAAAAGTGTATTCCTAGATTCTCTAATGCCTTTTTACCTTTGGAACCTACTGCAAATGCACCATGAAATTTGTAGCGCAATGAAAGATGCTTGCAAGCTAAATAGAGACATATCAAGCAAAACATTGGGGAATCAAAGAGAAGCCTGAGTTAACTGTTCCTTATTAAGAAACTGAGAATAAAAAGCACCCAATTTAACACTGGAAATGGAAAATATCTTTACTAAACAAACCTGTAAGACTTTCTGTGATAGGGACAAAAATATTTTAATGGGGGTAGAGGGCACTGCGTACAAGAAATAATGCCAACTAAAGGAGATATTTTCCCAGGGATAGAATTCAGGGCAGGTTCGGACCAGACCAGCCTACTTAGCTGTTACACTCCTGAGTTCTTATTTTTGCTTGTGTTAGGTTAACAGAAAAAAATTATTTAGAAAATGAATTATACATTCATTTTAACCTTTATCTATCTTGCTCATATAAACACTACTACAAAGTGTGAAAGGGGCTCTTTCACACATGACACTTGCATATGTGTATATATGGTTTAAGAACAATGTTTTATTCAGTTTTTCTTCCTGTGTTTTTTCTCTCTCATCTTGTATACTTACACAAGCTGCTTTTATTGTGAATCCTTTAAAGTGCATGGGCTGTTCAATGGTCTGTTAGCTACACTGAGCCTCACAGATAAGAGTGGAATATTTCCTACACATGCATAAATATAGTATGTACTGATAATGAGGAAGAAGGAAAATGTTGTTTCCAAGAATCCAAAAAAGGGAGGCCCCTGAACTCTTTGGTCCACTTGGATTTTGAGAGCTAAACTAATCCTTAACAAGAAGAAGTATGACGTATAGTGGACTTTTCAGAACAGAAATTTTACTGCCCTAAAAGCTCCCGTCACATTGCTTGAAAGCACCTTGAGTGTGTTATGTGCCATCTAGTCACTTCCAACTAATGACAACTCTATGAATAAATGACCTCGAAAACATCCTATCATTAACAGCCTTAGCCTTTGCAAAATAAGAGCCCTTTAAATTCCACGATCAAGCATATTATATACTGGGAATTATGTCAATAAAGAAAATTTATGTACATAATTTGCTTATATTACATAAAACACAGGCTTCTGAGATGCTTGCTAGACAATGTTGTTCTCTCTTTAGTACAGGAGGTCCTTTCCATACCTGTATGAAGAATTTTCCTGTACTGTGTTGGTATTTTGAGTATAGACATTACTTCTTTCTTTGCTCAGCATCCTTCAAGAAGGCACAGAGTGAGGAATTCTGAGCTGCCTGTGGACTTATGGGATAACAGGATCTGGAGAGCACTGCTCTCTGATGCAATGGTAACAAGGTAAAGTGGAAATGTTGATGCTGGTAGCCTGAATACAAACTCTTGTACTAGAGTTTTTAATTTAGTTTTTCCAACGACAGCAGACGATCACCTTATTCAGCTTAGAGACTTAACAGAATGATCTTTCTGGCAAACAGCTTAATGGAAAATTACATTAAAATGTTTCTTGGAATGGCTTCAGTTTCTTCCTGTTTTGCATATAAGATTTCTCCATGTGCAGAAATCACCTGCAGAGTTCAAAATTTCAACCTATCGACGGGGAGGGAGAAAATTTTAAGACACTCTTAAATATCTTTGCCATGCAGTCCCAGAAAATCACCTTCAGTCTTCCTGTCATTCTATGCAGCATGTCAAATGGTAGGATAACAAGGACATTAAACCAACTAGTCATGTCCTGACCTCAGATGCCAAGCCCTCGCCCCCATCTCCCTTTCTCATCACCACACAGAGTGGCGGCATGAGAAAAATAAACATAAAATGGCTGCTGGGCTGATGTCACTTCCAGAGAAAACCCACAAGTAACTTCAGTCTTCTCTATGAATTGCCAAAAGCTCTATGGTTTTACCATAGATTTTTCAGCAATTCCCAGAGAGGTGTGATGTCACACTGTCATCAGAGACCCCCTATGCCCCTGCCTTGCAGATCTCCTGCTGTTTGCCAAGCCTGACAACCCTAGATGGGTTGCACCAGCACCATCTTCTTGGTTACTGTTGTTTAGGTGTTTTTTTTTTAAAGAATGAGAGAGTGGATGGAAGACAACAGAAAATTAAAAGAGCCAGTTTGGTGTAGTATTTAGAAGTAGACCTGAGAAACCCAAGTTCAACTTACTACTTTGCCATTAAACTCACTAGATGACCCTGAACTCTCTCATCCTGGTCTACCTTACAGGTTTGTTGTGGGGGCCTTGTATGCTACACTGAGCTCACATGAGAAGGGCAGGATAAAAATAGATAGATTCCATCTGTGCTCCTTAGTGTAAATGAGTCAGAAAATAGATAAACTAGGTTGTAGATTAATAGGGAAATGTTATATAAAGTTTAGGCTCCTTTTAGGCATACGGATACAGTTTGTTAGATAGATATAGATGGAGAGATTTAAATAATAGACTTTGTGTATGTGTGCTTTAAACTGGGCTTTGTTGTTTTTTGCTTTGGTGTGTGTTCTGTTGTAGCAAAATACTGTTGTCTTTGGGGAGAGAATGCCAGCAGTATGAAACAAGACCATAGTAAAGGATGTTGCCGTACAAGGAAAACTATAATGACACTACTGGGCTTCCCTGTAGGGTTGACAACCTCCAGGTACTAGCTGGAGATCTCCCGCTATTACAACTGATCTCCAGCTGATAGAGATCAGTTCACCTGGACAAAATGGCCGCTTTGGCAATTGGACTCTATGGCATTGAAGTCCCTCCCCAAATCCTGCCCTCCTCAGGCTCCGCCCCCAAAATCTGCAGGTATTTCCTAACCCAGAGCTGGCAACCCTACTTTCCTGCAAGGCCCTTTGAGTAAGAGAGAATGTCACACTGTAGTCCACAGGACAGGGTATGCCATGTTTTAGTCTGTGGCTACTGCCTGCTGTCCCTTTACTTCTTCCAAGTGCTACTCCAGGACTGTGCTCACTCATTCAACCATGCTGTGGCCAGTGCTGATGGGGTAGTTCTTACCTACCCACCTCTGTCTGTCTGCTGCTGCCTGCCAGTGCTGCCCAGGGTATTTGCCCTCTCCACAGCACCAGCCACGTCCAGTGGTGCCCTGGTGGCATTTGTACTGCTCAAAGTTCATGCCCAGATTGCACTGCTGCCTGGCAATCGTGGCTGTTGCTGTGTGCACTTGCCACACATTCTCAAATATATGAGGCTGCTATAGGCACTGGGAAAGGGTCGGATGGCTGAAAGAACCCTTGTAAAAAGGGGTTTTGCCTTTGTGTTTTTTAAAAGCGGAAAATTACTATTCCTATTGACTTTAATAAAATTCCAGATATTTGGAAATTCAGGATTTTCTAAATTTTTACCGCCCTACTGGTAAGACAATGATTTTATAAGCTTCCCATGTGGAAAATGACCCTGTGTTTGGGAATCATTGGATGGATTGTACTCACCTTTCCATTACTCTGCTTTTGTTGGAGAGGGCTTCTGCACTCCAAAAGCAGTGATAAAAATATTCACCACCACTATAATGAACACCAGCCCAGTTGCGAGGTTATTGAGGAAATCCAGCTTGGCATGTTTCGCAGGGTTATTAAGGTCATATTTTACTGCAAATGAAAAACAGTGAATGGAATTATCTTACCACTGGAGAACATTTATCCACATAGAAGTTTATCATGAAATCCTGTAACAATCATTTCAGGACCAGAAAAGAATGTCAGTGGCAGAAATTAACATTTCAGAATGAGCAACATATGTCTGGATGTTAAACGTCATCTTGGATATTTTTCACCGGCTTCCTTGACAAACCCTTAACATGACTAGTTTTGTTTTTTTTAGAAGGCAAGAATGTTCTTTAGAACAAAATGCTTTTTAACGAGGAAAGAATTTCTTAGAAGAAATGATTCCATAATATTTACAGGGATTTCATGTTTTTAAATGCTGTTTTGTCATTGCTTTACTTTATTCAGTTGTTACTTTTCTTACAGTCGCAAGTCTGCTCACTGATGATCATTCCTCCTGCTTTCATTTTACAAAGAGGGAGTGTTACATCTGTGCAGGGATGTATCAAAGGCTTGAGAGAGGATGTTTCCTATTATTGAGAGCTTCAGCTGTGTAAACACCATTACTGTTTGTTAGCTTGCGTGTTCTCTTTGCCTGAATTGCCAAAGGGAGAAGGATGAAAAGAGATGGGAGTCACATCAGGTGATTTGTTTTTGAACTTATATTAAATATGCATGCTTGTGTGTGTGTGTAGTGGTTAAGAGCGGTGGTTTGGAGCGGTGGAGTCTGATCTGGAGAACCGGGTTTGATTTCCCACTCCTCCACATGAACCGTGGACTCCAATGTGGTGAACTGGATTTGTTTCCCCACACCTACACACGAAGCCAGCTGAGTGACCTTGGGCTAGTCACGCTCTCTCAGCCTCACCCACCTCACAGGGTGTCTGTTGTGGGGAGGGGAAGGGAAGGTGATTGTAAGCTGGTTTGAGTCTCCCTTAAGTGGCAGAGAAAGTCGGCATATAAAAACCAACTCTTCTTCTTCTTCTGTGTGGGGTGCGTGTGAAGAGATAATTCCACATCAGTAAAGAACCAAGACTGTCTACAGATCCAGTACGCTTCAAAAATACTGCTTTTAAAATGTGTTCAGACAGTAATCTGATAAACAATATAAAAGGCCTGAAAAAATGCAAAAGGGTTGAATATTAATATTTAGATGGTTAAAATAAATGTTTGCAGAAAACATGGGCTAGAATACACAGAACTCTACTAGGTGGGTTTGGGGAGGGCCCAGTGGGATTTTTTAACCTTCTCCTTTGACTACCATACATTCCTATGATGTGCGCCACTCAGTGCTTTGGGAAACTCTGCTGAATTTCAAAAGCAGTTTGCTGTGTGAAGTAGAGGTCTGATCTCTGGTAAATGTCTGTCCAAAGTTCATTTGAGCATGTGGAAAACAGGAACATGGTTTGGATCCTGGCCAGGGCATACCGTTTCCCTTTTCTCTGAAGCCACGAGAACTAGAAAATGAAAGCAAGCTGCATATTTCCAAGATATGGAAATAGTATTGTGACCCATACGACACAGAGCAATTTGCAAGAGCTGGCACAGCTGTTAGATTAGAGAACAAGAGTCTTTATTTTTCCAGAAACCAGGCTGCTGGTAGGGAAGAATCCAGTACAATGCATAGTGTGTAACTCAGATTTATGTATTCAAAAGTGATCTAGCTGTAGAGCTGACATGTGTAATGATTCATCAGGACTGGAGGCGTGGAAGGTGGTAATGTACTGCTGTGTCTATTGACAAAACCAGGTTCGTAGCTTTCAAATGAAATTGCAGTAATCCTAGTCCATTATTATACTACTATATAATAGAGTTAGAACTTGAAACTATTCTTAAGTGTAGGTATAATTAAGCATTCTATTATACCATTTCAGTCCTACTGTCATTTTGTGCAGCCTGATCTATTTCAATTTTTCACCCTCTTTAAAAAAAAAAGGAACAAAAAGACTACATTAATATAGGGTCTTTCAGGATTAGTGTCACCAAAGAGAAACCCTGCCACCTTCCACAGACTTACAATTTGAATGGGAACCTTTTCATTCAGAGCACTGTATTTTGTTTATTTTGTAATTTGGGCTGGGAGCTCTGCCCTTTAAGGCAGGCAAATAGCTTAGCTCACTCCTCAGTTGGGCAGGGAACAAAGGAAGTCAATGAGTGTCTGCTCTTTTCACTTGAGAACAGAATAAGATGCCGCCTCAGTACAGCAATAGAGGGCAGAGTGCTGAAGGATTTAACTCTCCCTTGTCCTTCACAAATTAACAACACTGAAGGAGGGACGTGGGCTGGGCATCTGGATAACAGGAAACCAGGACAAAAGAGGATACAGGGAGCTGTTTTGACCACTTCCTATTCTGGACTAAGATTTACAGACAGACCCCCTAACAAGCTACTGCCTTCTTGCAAAGTAACAAGAGCTGTCCCCATGTCCTGAAGAATTTTCAGTATCACATTGTAAGAGGAAGAGTGTTTTACCATCTGGATGTGTGCTACCCTGATTTAAACAGGGTTGCCATCCTGCAGGTGGAAGCTGGAGATCTCTGGAATTACACTTGATCTACAGACTGCACAGATTATTTATTCATTATTTCTTTATTTAAAACATTTATTCCACTTCTCCTGGAGAAAATAGCTGCTCTGGAAGGTGGAGTGTGTGGCATTATACTCTACAGAGGTCCCTCCCCTCCCTCAACCCCACCCTCCGAGGCTCCACCCTCAAACCTCCAGGTATTTCTGAACCTAGAGTTGGTAACCATGGATTCAAGTCAAAATGTTTCGGTTGCCTTTCCAATAAGGTGAAACAATATAAGAACATGATCAAGCAATGTCTTTAGATTCCTACGCTCAACCTTCTCTTCTATAGCTAGATGTGGGAGTGCTTGTGACGGATTGGAATTGTATATTTAGAAGCACCAAACTATTTCCCAAGAAAAAGGAGGGGTCTTTGACATCAAATCTCAGTTGGAACTACTGCTGTTCGCATGAAGCTCCTCAGTATGTCTGAATGGATAAACGCTATTGCCTTCCTGTCAGTCAATAATATAGTGAAGAGGGAGGCTACATTTTCAGCACTGTGTTTAGAAATGGACCCACTGTAGAGAAATGGAAAAGATTGCAAAGACCTAGGAAAAGACTGAAAAGACATCTGTTCTAGGCTCTTTTTAAAAAGTTTTTATTTCATAGGATTTTCCTCTGCACTGCTTTGCTGACAGCTTCACTTCTGGTATTCTTCCTTGTCCAAGTTCTGTTTCTAGGGCAGAACAAAACCTGGTAACATACTGGGGGGATAGCTTGGGATATTTTTCATTAATCCTTTTTTATTCCAGAGTATTTTGCATACAGGGTCTCCAAACCCTGGAGTTATTTGTCGCAGTCCCTTGGTTTATAGCTATCTTTTTATAAACCTTAAATGACAGGTTTTAGAATTGTTTAGTTCAACTTCCCAGTAAGAGTATTTGTGTTGTAACTTAGAAGAAAGCTATATATTTAGAAAATGGCAGGGTGGTAAAAATACTCAGCTTGTTTACTTTGGTGTAGTAGAAAACGGTAATTCAGACTATATGTTCTGGGATTAAAAGGGCAGTTTCAGTATTCTTCCTGAGTTAATACATTGTTAGAATACTCTGTTCTTTAACTGAAAATGATCCAGAGTCTTGGGTTTCCCCCTCAACTTACTTCAAATGTGCCAATCATTCACTTTTCACAGTAAGGGTTACTGGGAGTACCTAAGAAAGCTAGTTCTAAGCATGGGAAGAACTTGCTGCCTTTCAGAGCTTTCAGCACAATCCAGTGATTACACCAGAGAGACAGATGAACCATTATATCAAGAAGAGTGACAGCTATCCCCATTCTCCCTGAATGGTACCCCTCATTTTATGGTGTCATAATCATGCACAGGTCATCCAAGGAGAAAGCTGAGTAAAAACAGAAGCTAGTCTAACAAAATGACATCCATGGGTTTTTTTTTTAAACACACACACACAAAGTATATAGTATGCTTTAGAATAACTTTCATTTCATGCATTCTTTGTGTCTTACGATTAGTACAATAAGATGCTACTATCAAAAACTGGAGTGACATCTTGCCTTAACAGTTGCTTATCAACAGATTTCTGAATATATTTCTGTTTTATTTTTCACTAATTTTAGAAGACATTAAAATATTTATCTTCAGAAAGAACCAGTGCTTTAGAAAGGAAGCTAGTTGTAAAAATAGAATATAGTGATTATTGATTTTTTTAAAATTAGCATGCCTTTTTAAAACTTGGAAGGGACTATGCCATAGATTCATTAAGGATGAAACAAAAAATTCTTGTCCCTGTACATACCAAGGAATATCAGAAGCACACCAACTCCAATCTGTAGTGTGAGTGAGATGCTGATGAGGACAATAAGAGGAACATAGAATGAAAAGGAAGGTCCTTGTTCCATCACTGCTTTGAGCTGGGATGCATTGGCCATGAGCAAAGCAATGTCCAACATACTCTCAGCCGCACTCTTCTTATTAGCATAATGGTTAATGTTAATTGGTCCATGTCTCTGTAGCCACTGTCTTCGAGGCTGCAAGGAAAAATATTTCAAATACATAAAAAGGAAAAAATAAACTGTTTGTATGGAGTTAGAGAATCAGAATAGGATAGCTAATTCTCAGCTGAAACCACAGGGTGCTTTTATAAGCTAAAATGGGAAGCAAAATCCCCTGGTGATGGCATGAAGAAGCATGCAATAATTCAGCCACGGCTAAGGGTCTGACTTGCAGCAGTGTCTGGAAGGGAATCTGCCTGGAAGCCAAATGTAAGCTACCCTGATTTCCTTGAATGAATGTCGCACCCTTGCTGGTCCCTTGGTAGGGCATTTGCCATGTTTCTCTCTAGATCATTTTTTAAAAGAAGACTGCCCACAGTAGAGAAGAATAATCTATTTACTGTGCTCAGAGTTCTGATTGTGTCTATCAGAGTATCAGAAGACAAATCGTTTTGTTGCAAGACACAAGCATGACTAATAATACATTTGTGGTACAGGCATAGGTGTCCGCAGAAATTAATTCTAGGGGGGAGGCAAAGTCTTTTAATGATACCTATGGGTTATTGACCTCAGTGACTGTAGTCTTTATACCACTGGCAACAGAACCCACCCATGAGACACCATAATGTGGTGCTGAAGAGAAGCAATAAGAATAATAGTGAGCTCTCCCTGAAGATGATTTACTGCATTGTATGAGATTACACATTTCTGAACTAATCTGTAACAAAGTGCTTTTATTTTCCCATGTAACAATAACAAGGAAGGCACTAGAGAGACATACAGCTTTCATTTGTCCAATGAATGACAAGATTATAGGATTCTCAACCAAGTTAAAGCCATGCTCCTGAAGTTGCATTTCATAGATTTTAGACAGAATCTGCCTTTGCTGTTGGGAGTAAGGCATGTCTGAAGATAATCTGGATTCTTTGTTAAAGTCTTACAGTAATATAAAAGAAAACATAATAAAAAGGAAATAATTCTTTGAACAAAAACTGGAATCTTCCAGGAACTTGGCCAAAATGCCTGATACCTTCTTTTACTTACTTTAAGTGTTCATATGGTCAATTTAGTCCTGAACAATTGATACCTTCTCTTATAGATTTTTCTTTGGGATAGTTCTTTAACTTTTTTTCTGTGGACACGCAACAGACACAATCCAGACAATCGATTTCCACTAATAGATGAGCATAACCATGTCTTCACTCTGGGCAGACCACTAAAGGATTGTTCAATTGTGCATGCTGTAACTGGGAGGGAAAGAGTAGTAAGAACAGCCATTTTAATAGCAGGGAACAATTTGGCGTGGTCCAATAGCTCAATAAGGCTCATACTGCATATGTCACACAATGATAAGTGGGTTTCCTTTACTTCTTCTTGACCACCAATCATACCAAGTGACAGATCCATCTGCAAAGTTTTTGAATTTGTAAAATTGCTGGATGGAATTGACATCGGCATTGGAAGTTTTTTCTTCTTCAATGTGATACATCTGAGATGGATGTAGTTTCAGCAAACTGTAAGCAGGTTGGTTTTCATTATTAAAACGAGTCCTCAGTTAGGTAATAAGGGAAATCCAGGTAGGGAGCGTAGATGGATAGCCGGTAAAACTCTTCTGTGGAATGGCTGGGAGGATTGGCACGGTTTGTTGTTTGGGTTGTCTTGGTGCTGTAAATTCTACATCCACCTCATCTGCCAGTTTCTTGCACTTCTCTATTACTGTGCTAAAGGTTACCTTGCTAGTTTCCCTGTGCTGTTCTATTACCCCCAGTAATTCTTGTATATGTGCTTTCATTTCCGTTAAATCCACCTTCACAGATTGTAGAGCTTGGGTGACTGGCTCTAGCACTGAAGAATATTTGCTTATGATCACAACACAAACAATAAAGGATGATGTCTGTGATGAACACTACAGCTGGTATGAAAGTTGTCTTATCTTGGTGTTCTTTGATTTTGCTAATTGCATAAGTTGTGAGACAACACTTGTATAATTTTCAGCAAACTCTTGGATACTCTTGTATTTTTGCATCCACCATGCTTCACACAGCATTAGTATGCTGGGTACTAGATGCCATCTTTGAGTACTCTCATGGGAATTTTTTAATTATAGCTTTAATAGTACCCACTGTATTACGCACATCACTTACATGGTTCAGATCATTTACAGTGAGATTAAGTCTATGAGATGAGAAACAGATAAAGGTTGACTGAGGATAGATTGTCCTTGTTCTGGATTGGAGGGTGTGTAGGGAATTTGGTGTGTGTGTGGTATGGGGGGATTTCTTCTCCCTCCTCTCCCAAATTCCACTACTTTCTAGAGTATCCAACATTCCATCCATCTTTTTTCTCAGTACTTGTGCCAGGAATATACTCTAAATATAGGTAGTGGTTAGGAACGAGTTATTTTTAATGTCCCTCATAAGTTGGAACCCATACCACTCCACCAGACTAGCACACTTGTTCATTTAGCAAGTTACAAGAAGGAGTACATCTTTTATTATCGACACTAACAAGCATCTTATTAGCATTTTCCTAGATGTTGGTTGTTCAAAGGCAGGTCTATGCTGCTTGGATATGAACTAATGACATCACTCCTTAAAGTGAAGAGGCTTGCATGTCATTAAACAAACACTGTGGAACACTAGCTACCTGTCAATGAAGCCTCGTCTGAAACTGAAGCAAATATACAAACAAGACCTTCGTGTGTGATGTCCTGCTGAATATTAGTAGCAGTCTTTTTGCCTGTTCAGAGGTTTATATGCCAAACTGTCCTTTTGCTAAAGTGAAGAAGCCCAAGAAGGCAATTAGACAAAGATACAAATGAGTCCTTCATTTCAAATCCCAAAAGTAAATATAATGCAAACTAATAATCTAAATATAAGAACTCAATGAGTTAATTACCCCCAACAAACTGCTTCCCAGAGTACAAATCTTTTAATCTCCATGTGACATTTAGATATTTTACATACTTATATGGTACTCCTTTTAGGAATTCTTATCAGAGAGGCATTTAAATATGAGCTTAAATGTGACTTTGTGATGTGGTAAGCTAAATTCTTAAGTTCCCCATATAAAGAGATGAGCAGAACCTTTGGCATGGCATGAGTAAATGAACCAGCTGCTTTGAAACTAGACCACACCAAGCCTCAGGGTCTATTTACATGTTATCTTAATTACATAGCAGAAACTAGAAATGATATTATGCAATGAACAGCTTACACCAGTGTCAATATATACAGCTATATTACGATTCTTCTACCTGATATGGAGAGACTCCATAACAGCAACACTAGATATGTAAGTTTTTTTGGAAATACTGAAGCCATGATGCCGAAAAGGGACTTTACCCATTTAAACCTGCATTTCAATTTTCACCACGTTTATTTTAAATGGGGAATGTTCCTTTTCCGCATCATGGTTTCAAAGCAGCTGGTTCAGTTACCCATGCAAATAATACATGCATTTCAATTTTCATCCATGTATTATTTGCTTTATTATCAACCCTAGACTTATTTTACTTTTTAACTGCATAAAATTCATTCTTTTTAACTTCATTAGCATATATTGTTTGACATTTATGAAGTTTAAAAGTATAATTGCCTAGTTTTCTACAAGCAAAATTGAAATATACCCAACCATTGAGAGAGAGCTGCAAGCTACTGCATTGTTAGCTGCTTTGGCACATGTATCTTTATTATTACCATCTGAGAGGCAGGAAAAAGTAAACATTGAAAATAGAAAATACTAATTTTGGAGTAAACAAAAAAGTATTATTTGGTCAAAAAAGGTTTCATATAGTCATGAGGACAAGCAGAATATTTGAATTAAACCTTATAACGCTGAAAACACTGAACTCCCCAATAGTTTATCATCACCATACACATTATTGCATAATTACTGTGGACACAATTACTCACATTTAAACAACATATCCTTTAAAAACTGTACATGTCTCCAGTATACATGGAAAGAATCATTCTCCAATACCTTAGAGTGCTTTACATAAAAATCTTCCTATTATGAATTCTGAGTGAGTAAAACCATGTTTTAAACAGTGTTCCACTTGTTCCAAAAGGGAAAAAATACTTTTTTTGTTCCAGTGCTCTTGAAAGGGCGGGGGAACCCTTCCCTTAAAGTATTCTGATTTTTTCCTATGCCTTCACATCTTTAAGCACCACCCATTGCTCTTGTTGTCGAGGTCTGGCATATAAAGTTCTCCATGCCAGATGTAAGAATTAAGCTGTGGCGGGAGTACACATTATATTAAGAGGCTATTCTAAGTTTTCTCCTCTTGATACAGGTAATGTGCAGACTGGACCAAAGACAACCCTGTCCAACAATCTGATGAAAGAAAATACTAGTTGCGAATTTGTTTATGCTGAGACTGCCCATCTGGAGTTTAAATTTCCAGCTAGTTTGTGATCCTCTCCTATGATGGAAAATGAGTTAAAACTGAGATGGACGTGTTTATATGGAGTTAATTTTTTTCAGTGTTATAAAGTTTAATTCAAGAGCCACATTATGTGGTTAAAAATAAAAAAATCCCCATGTTAGAGGTGCAGCACTACAGTAGATCCACGTATGTCCATATGTAATGTGCATGTGAAATGTTTTCCATGCTCTTGCTAGGTTATATACTGTGGGGAAGCTATTTCACAATATGGTTTATATTCTGTGTATGTAAGTCTTCACTTAGTCACTTCACATCTATGCCCTGTTTGTGTAGCTTTCTGGGGCATCTGTTTTGGTTGCCATATTTAACAGGATGCTGGACTATATGGACCACTGATCTGATCCTGCAGGGCTCCTATATTTTTATGTGGCTTGCCGAGAGCTAAAGTGAGAGCCCAACAGGAGGGAACGGGGTAACTTGCTCTGTGCAATATGTAACAGCTGTTGAAATACAGCTGGTTATTTGGTTGTACCAGTGCCTGTATCTTTGTTTTATGGCATGCTCCAAAGAAGGAGGCGTGATGGAAAGGCAAGCTCTACCCAGTCTGCTACCCACCCCCCACCGCCAGCCTGGCCACCCCAGCTCTGATAACAGCCCCAGTCATGTGACAATTATGATAACCCTGACATGGCTTGCAGATATTTCAACAGCTAATTAAATTGTAAGCATATACCTGGCTAGACATGAAACTACATTTGAGCACATGAAGCTACCTTAGATGGTGTTAAACCATTGGTCTAATAACACCAATCTTGTCTCCTCTTACAGGCAGCAGCTCTCCAAGATCACAGGTGGAAATCTTTCACATTTCCTGTTACCTGATTCGTTCAGTGCTGGGGACTGAACCTGGGACCTTCTGCATGCAAAGCAGATGGTCTAGCACTGAGCCACAGCCACACTGTATTTGTTGGGGTAAACAAGAATTTGAGTCATACCATCAGTACTATGACTCCTGTGCATTTTTCAATATCTTCAGCCTTGCACAGGATAACTAGCTGACGTTCAATTTTTGCCACTCTCTGCAAACTTTACAACAAGGACTACACAACGCGCAATATCTAGCTTTAGCATGAAGTACAAACGTTGTAAAGAGCAGAAGTTAAATGTTTTCCCTTTACCTCTGAAGCACTAGGAGAAAATGGAAAACGGCTTGTCAATTTCACCTCTGTGAAGGTGTTTCCCAGTCCTTGAGGTGGGGTGGGAGCATGTTTGTTTCACCCTAGCTCTTTGCACGGTATGCTTATGCAAGACTTTCGGCCTCAAGCTGCATCTATTTTTTTTCTCGGATTAACGCTGCAAGAATGTTTGTGTTCAGATGCCTAATACAGTGTTCCACTGGATTCCCAAGAGCAGAATTTCAGGGGGAGGGGCCCAATGGGCATCTGCAAGAGGCTGAGGCAGAAACGCCTGCTCTACAAGCTTGTCTTCATTCACACTGATTTGGGTCCGACCCTTGAGTACATTTGCAGAAAATTAGTTATAAATGTAATTAATAAGAAACCCGTAACCAGAAAAATAAAATTTAAAAAGAATGCAGGTCTACTTGTTTTGCAGTAAACCTTTATCTCTACCTGGATACAAACAGGTGGCAAAACGGTGACATCTATTTTTTTATTTAAGCATTAGCATGACACTTAATTTGTTCAATTTTGTTTGTTAGACATATAATAAGCATATTGGCTCAGTTAGTGTTGAGCACTACAAGTGAAAGAAAATGTAATGTCCAAGCACAAATTAAGCCTGAACTCAATTTATCCCGCTCAGGCTTTTTCAGTTGGGAAGGGGATATAAGTGTAATGATTGTGTGACTTTGGCTCCCAGTCTAGGAAAATTTCAGCAAGCATCAGGGTTGGAAAATCAGCTGACAGGAAATGTGACAAAAGGCAGCTGAAGACCCTTCTGGCACAAGCTTTTAAATGAAAAGTTAGTGTAATCTGCATTATTCAGAACAGATTGGATGCACTTTTCATTTGTAATTAATATTGTGTACATCCATTTTCTTAGAAACTAAATTAATAAAGCTTAAGATCTTTTCAGAAAAAAGTTTTCCCTGAAGGACCCCCACAAAGAACAAATGGGGGTAGGGGTAGGGTCACTTTCTCCACACTTCCGTCTCTACACAGGCAACTGAGGTTGATAGAGGGTGTGTGGGATCCAGATTTGGGCAAGTGACTTCCATTTGTTCATTCTACATTCACTGTTTCCCTTGGCCACTTGTTCACATTATTTTATAGACTAATAGCAATTTTTGCCCACCTAGTTCATATTTTAATAATATTCATTGTGTTGGTATTAAGCCAATCTAGTTCAGTGGGCAGGACAAAATACCACCTGTACCCCTTATCTTAAGAAGGCTTCTCTTTTAAGGCTGTAGCAGATACTTAGGGATGCCAAGTATGAGTCTCTGGCCCCAGCGTCAAACTTGACAATATGTTGAAAGATCCGTTAATTTGAGCAATTTGAGCTATTCACCTAGAGTCCTACAGAAGAAGCTCTAAAGTCTGAAACCAACTAGACAGAACACTGGAAAAATCTATAAATGGATTACTGAACAGCTGCCTGAGAGGGGAAATTTAGACCAGAGGCATGACATGAGGGAATTCCTTCCCCTTGCAACCTTTTTTCCAGACCTCAAATGTCCTCCTCCCTAGAGCTGATATTTGCCCTTTTGGGACAAATAATTAGGCTACCTGTGTGCTGTCTTGTGTTTTCCTGAACAGAACATAAAGCATCTTTTCAGGCTGTTTGGTGTAAGAGCAGAGGGGAAAGAATTACCCTCACCCGTCCCCTATCTATAGCTCCCTCAGTCCAAATGGAACCCTTCCAGAGAGCCAGCGTGGTGTAGTGATTAAGAGCGGTGGACGCTAATCTGGTGAACCGGGTTGGTTTCCCCACTCCTACGCATGAAGCTGGCTGACCTTGGGCTAGTCACAGCTCTCCTAGAGCTCTCTCAGCCCCACCTACCCCACAGAGTGTCTGTTGTGGGAAGGGGAAGGTGATTGTAAGCCGGTTTGATTCTTCCTTAAGTGGTAAAGAAAGTCGGCATATAACAACAAACTCTTCTTCTTTTTCCTACTTTGCAACTGAAACACTGTAGAGCTTCCAATATTTCAACGTACTTCATAAGAACATAAGAAAGGCCCTGCTGGATCAGACCAAGGCCCATCAAGTCCAGAAGTCTGTTCACACAGTGGCCAACCAGGTGCCTCTAGGAAGCCCCCAAACAAGACGACTACAGCAGCACCATCCTGCCTGTGTTCCACCGCACCCAAAATAATAGGCAGGCTCCTCTGATACTAGAGAGAATAGGTATGCAGCATGACTAGTATCCATTCTAACTAATAGCCATGAATACCCCTTCCCTCCATGAATATGTCCACTCCCCTCTTAAAGCCCTCCAAGCTGGCAGCCATCACCACATCCTGGGGCAGGGAGTTCCACAATTTAACTATGCGTTGTGTTAAAAAATACTTCCTTTTATCTGGGTTGATATCTTCATTGAGCTATCCACTACCACCCCAAGATCCCTTTCTTGGTCTGTCGCTGCCAGCACAGATCCCATCAGTGTATATGTGAAGTTGGGATTTTTTGTCCCAATATGCATCACTTTACACTTACACTTCAATTCATAACCCACAGGCAGCTGCTTTTCACTAAAACAGAAATGTTGGGAGATCCACAATTAAATCCCCTGCATCTCTTCTGTTCTAATCCCGAGTATACGTGGGATGGGACACCTATGGTAGTTGTGAGAGTAAAATGTCTGTGTCAACGAGCGCTTCTATGAGTGACAGAAATAGTGGTGTGCCAGTGTCCCTGCAGAAGGCAAATGGTTCTTTACTCTGTATGAGTTTTGATTCCTCTGCCATCAAGGCACTGATTGTCCTGCCGTGTGAGTCCTGCTCACCAGTTCTGAGTTATACACTGCTAATTCTTACTCTGTGCTTGTGACACACTAGGCGAATCAAGGCAAAAAAAATCTAATTTCACATGCTGATGGGGCAATGACTAAACTAACAAAGAAAAAGAATATGGGGTGAGTCCATGTATCTCATTTTATCTGGCCAAGGGCCGCAAATAAACTATCTATCTATCTATGAATATGGGGTGTGTAGTTTGTTGAAAATGTCAGGTCAGTGGGCAGCACAGATTTTTAAAAAAGCAAATCCCATCCTAGGGATCATCAGGAAAGGAACTGAGAATAAAACTGCCAGTGTAGTAATGCAAATATACAGTTCCCTCGTGCAGTATTTTTTGGAAAGGAGTACTGTGTACAGTTCTGGTTGCCACATCTCAAAAAAGGATACTGCAGAGCTGGAATTGCAGATTAAAGTATTTGAAGCCTTTTAGTTTAGAAAAGGTTAATGAAGGAAGACTTAATAGAGGTAGAGAAAGTGGACTGAAATAACCTTTTCTGCCTCTCCTGTACTGCTTCAACTCAGGTCATACTACAAAACTGATTGCCAACAGATTCGGGCCAGACAAAAGGAAATACTACCTCACGCAGTTAGTTGACTTCTGATATTCACTGCCACAAGGTGTGGTTGACAGGAGCTTGTGTGTGTATAAAATGCCGTCAAGTCGCAGCCGACTTATGGCAACCCCTTTTTGGGGGGGTTTTCATGGCAAGAGACTAACAGGTGGTTTGCCAGTGCCTTCCTCTGCACAGCAACCCTAGTATTCCTTGGTGGTCTCCCATCCAAATAGTAACCAGGGCTGATCCTGCTTAGCTTCTGAGATCTGATGAGATCAGGCTAGCCTGGGCCATCCACGTTGGGGCTGACAGGAGCTTAGGAGGTTTTATAAACGGGGTTAAAATATCAATATCTGGAGCTATGTTATCTCTGGGCCCTGCTTGTGGAATTCCCTCTGGCATCTGTCCGGCTGCTGCTGAGAACAGGACTAGACGGACCACTGGCCCGAACCAGCATCGACTACACTTAACACAGGTGTGCATCGTTGACAATAAGGCATTACTTGTAAGCCAATGACACGGCCGTCTACAGACCCTTTTTTGCTGGGACACCCCCCACCCCTAGGGTTTCCCACCCCGGGGCCCCCCTGCGCCTTCCAGCGGCCGCCAACCCCGTGACGTCGCGACGAGTCCCGTCGCCGGGCGCCTCCGGCCCGGCCTGGCGCAGCCTCAGGCGCGCCCTTCTCCACCCAGACGCCGCCGGCGCTGTTAACCTCCAGCCGGGCTGTGGAGGGAGGCGAAAGGGGACCCCTCCGCCCAGGCTGCCGGGAAGCGGCCTCCACACTTTCGGAGCGCGCCGGGAAGCAAAGAAAGGACCCCGCCCGCCTGCCCGCCTCCTCCTGCTGCTGCTGCAGCCCCCCCGCCGGCCTACTAGGCCCCACGGAGCTGGGAGGCCCCGCCTCCCGCTTCCCGCCTCCCAGCGGCCGGCGCGCCGAATCCCTGTAGCCCCAGGGCTGCTTCGGGCCAGCAAAGCCGGCGGCTCCGAAGCCCCTCGGCCCGCAGTGGCGGGAAGAGATGGAGGCTGCGCGGGGGGGGGGGGGCGGGTGGCTGCGCGGCGGGCGATGCGTTACCTTGCTTTCCTCCCTGACAGGCGGGTTCTCGAGGCCGCCGTTGCCCCTGGCCAGCCCGTTCATCTCGTGGGTCTCCTCGCCGGGGTCCATGGCGCCGCAGCGGCCCCCTTCCCTCCTCGCTGCCCGGCGAGAAAGCGGCGCCGGCACAGGCCCGCGAGGAGCTCGGCGGTGTCTCTCCGGGAGGTGGAGGCTGTTTGGGAAGTGCGAGGGGGAGGGAGGGGGGGAGGGAGGCAACCGCGCGCGCCAGTTTTCCCTCCCAGCCCCTCGGCCAAACACGCAGGGGCGGCGGCGGCGCAGACTTGGCCCGGGAAACCCCGACGCTCCTCGGGCTGAGCCGCCCCGGCCCCGGCGGTCCCCCTCTGGCGGTGTTTTTCTCGCGTTTGCGGATCCGCTACGCAGGAGGCGTCGCCGCCGGGGACTCCAGGCGGCGCGAGGCCTTCCCAGGGGGTGGCGAGTCTCGCACGTCAAACGCCTGCCGGCTAACGAGGGAGACGGCCGGGGGAGGCCCTGGCCAACCACCCCGCAGTCAAAGGGGGCTGCCGCACTGGTATGCCCAGGGATGTGTTCAGAGTTGGGAAACGTTATAAAAAATACTGTTCGCACTTTCTGTGTATTCCCACCGATGTATTCAAAGTTTGGAAACGTTATAAAAAATACTGTTCGCACTTTCTATGTATTCCCACCGATGTATTCAAAGTTTGGAAACGTTATAAAAAATACTGTTCGCACTTTCTGTGTATTCCCACCGATGTATTCAAAGTTTGGAAACGTTATAATAAAATACTGTTCGCACTTTCTGTGTATTCCCACCTGTCAGCCCTTGGCCCACAGAACCAGAAATCACCACAAAGTCATATAGAGTCCAAACAGATGGCTTTTACTGATCAAATAGGCATACAGCGCAAACGAATAAAATGACAGCTATGAAAGGCTCACTAGCTGGGAGATATTATAAGGCAGGAAAGGCGGGAGATTACACACAGGAATACAGTTTCCCAGGAGCTGAGTTCCCAGGCTTAGGCATGCGACCTTGGGGGGCAGACAATACAGCACAGAGACAGAGGCAATAACGAAACCGAGATAGCAGCCTGACATTCTGCTCCCCTCAAGGCCCCCTCCCAGTTCGCAAGGGGGCTGGCCTGTCCGGGTAAGCAATGTGAAAGGCGTCGACGAGGTCGGGGGCGGAGACATCCCGTGCGCGCACCCATTCGTCATAGGCAGGGGGGAAATGTTTCCAACGAACTAGATATTGGAGAGTGCCATGGTGAATACGGGAGTCAAGGATCTTGGAGACTTCGAAGTGTTCTTCCCCTCCCACCATGATGGGTTGCGCAGGCGGTGGGTCCGGATGCCACCGTGGAGAAGCAACATGGGGTTTGAGGAGGCTTATGTGGAAAACAGGATGCACACGCCTCAAGGATTTGGGGAGAGCCAGTTCCACTGTGACAGGGTTTATGACCCGAGTAATGGGGAAAGGGCCAATGAATTTGGCGCTGAGTTTATGGCACGGTTGGGTGGAACGGAGGTTTTTGGTGGAAAGGTAAACCAAAGCACCCACTTGCAGATCACCCCCGGGGGAGCGATGTTTGTCCGCTTGCGCTTTGTATTTACGTTTGGCCCGGTCGAGGTTGCTAACGAGCCAGGGCCAAGTGGTACGGAGGGCGTGTGCCCAGGAGGCAATGTCGGGGTTCCCCTCCCCCTCTACATCATCTGTAGGAACGATGGGACTGAAATCTTGTCCATACACAGCAAAAAACGGGCTAAAACCTGTGGATTGATGCATGGCATTATTGTAGGCATATTCTGCTAAAGGTAACAGTTCCACCCAGTTATCCTGGTGGTAGTTAACATAACAACGCAAATAACATTCAAGTACAGCATTGACACGTTCAGTTTGACCATCAGTTTGAGGATGGTATGCACTAGACAATCCCTGTTCCACCCCCACCAACTTGAGGAAAGCTTTCCAAAATTTAGAAACGAAACCACTTCCGCGGTCACAAATTATTTTACGCGGAAACGAATGTAAACGAAATATATGCGTCACGAAGAGGCGGGCCAGTTTCTGAGCAGAGGGGATCCCTGCACATGGAATCAAATGTATTTGCTTAGAAAACAAATCAGTAACAACCCACAACACAGTTTTACCCCCACTGAGAGGGAGATCAGTCATGAAGTCCATAGCAATCACTTCCCAAGGTCTGCTGGGCGTTTCAAGAGGTTGTAGCAGTCCCGGGGGTTTGCCCTGCGATCGTTTCGCAGCGGCACAAACGGGACAGCTGCGGATGAAGGAGTCAATGTCGGAACGCATTCCCCCCCACCAGAACTGTCTGCGCAATAAGTGAAGGGTCTTTAGAAACCCAAAGTGCCCAGCTGTTTTGGCTCCATGAGCTAAATGTAAAACGTCCTTCCGGAGAGCTTTGGGTACATACAATTTTGAGTCTTTGTACCAGGACCCCCCTTGTTCCAAAACACCAGGAGGTAGGGTATGAGCGGAACGTTCTAAAAGGCACTGGTCCCGAAGGACAGTTAAAAAGGATTCGGAGATGGGGATTTTGGAGGGAGCCCCCCCGTCGGTCCTGGAGATCTGAGAAATAGTTATAGGGCTAGTGCTTACGTGCGGCGGCGCGCAGACTGCAGGCGGCTGAGCGGTCGGAGGGGTAGGAGGGGCGGGAACTCCGGTCTGTTGCGGTGGCGGCTGGGCAGCCGGTTGGGCTGGCGGAGCTTGCGAGTTAGGGAAGGTGTGTTGATGCTGGGATCGGGTTTGCACAGCCAGCATAGGTAGGGCCCCACGTTGCATAGGGGTGAACAGAGAGTTGGTGGGTCTCTCGAGTTTTACCGGATATTGTGGTAAACGGGAGAGGGCATCCGCGAGAACGTTCTGCTTCCCAGGGACGTGCTTCAGGGTGAAACGGAACTGAGCAAAAAACTCCGCCCACCGTTGTTGTTTCGCCGATAGCTTATGGGACCCCGTGAGGGCAGCTAGATTTTTGTGATCGGTCCAAACTTCAAAGGGTACTTTAGACCCTTCCAAGAATTGCCGCCATAAAGTCAGTGCATGATGAACTGCAGAGGCCTCTTTCTCCCAGATGGGCCAGTTTAATTGAGCGTGCGCAAATTTTTTTGAAAAGTAAGCGCAAGGGTGAAGAAGACCGTCCGGTCCTTGCTGGAGGAGAGCCCCTCCCATGGCTACATCGGAAGCATCGACTTGCACAATGAACATTTGATTTGGGTCTGGGTGCCGTAGCACCGGCTCCGAAGTGAAGAGGCGTTTGAGGGCCAGAAAGGCGGCTTGGCATTGCTCAGTCCATAGGATTTTTGCGGAGGGCAAGGCAGCCGAGCTTACTTTTCCCTTAGTTTTCAGCAGGTCCGTAATGGGTAGAGCCACTTGGGCGAAGTTAGGGATGAATCCCCGATAGAAGTTTGCAAATCCCAGAAATTGCTGTACTTGCTTACGGTTGGTGGGGGGAGTCCAATCGAGGACGGCTTGGACTTTGGCGGGGTCCATGCGAAGACCTTGGTGGGAGATGATGTATCCCAAAAACGTGAGTTTGCTTTGGTGAAATTCACACTTAGCTAGTTTAGCGAACAGTTGATGGTTACGCAGGCGTTGTAGAACTTCCCTGACCAGAGTCACATGCTCGTCCATAGTTTTCGAATAAATGAGAATGTCATCTAAGTAGACCACCACCCCACGATATAGAAGGTCATGTAGGATTTCATTGATGAGTTGCATGAAGACCCCCGGGGCCCCTTTTAATCCGAACGGCATTACAAGGAATTCATACATTCCGAAACAGCTAGAGAAGGCAGTGAGGTGTTCATCTCCTTCGCGGATACGGACTCGGTAGTAGGCTTCCACCAAGTCTAATTTAGAGAACACATGGCCTTCCTGTAATTGTCCCAAAATATCCGATATTAATGGGATAGGATAGGCGTTGGTCTGGGTAACCGCATTGAGCTTTCTGAAGTCAATGCACAGGCGAAGGTCGCCCTCTTTTTTCCGGACGAAAAACGCGGGGGCCGAGTTTGGGGCATTCGAAGGGCGAATGAACCCTCTGGCGAGGTTTTTGTCCAAAAAGTCCCGGAGGACAGTGCGCTCGGAAGCGCTCATAGGGTAAATCTTACTTTTGGTTAATGTGCAGTCCTTTACTACTTCAATCGCACAGTCTGAGGCCCGGTGGGGGGGTAAGGCATCACATTCCCTAAGGTCGAAGACATCTTCAAAGTCCCGGTATACAGCGGGTAGAGCCGGTGGTACTGGGGCAGTAGAGGTTAACGCTGGAACGGGCGGAAATGGCAGAGCAAAGTTTTGCCGATGCTGGTCGCAGGTGGGACTAGCGAAAGAGATAGTGTTTGTTTCCCAATCAATACTGGGACTATGTCCTTTAATCCAGTTAATTCCCAAGACCACTTCAAATCGGATAGGGGCTATAGTGAAGTCTATTTGTTCCCAGTGGGAACCAATTCCCATTGCCACCCCTATGGTGCGATGATCAACTGGACCCCCCTGGAATTGGCTCCCGTCCATTTGAGCAAATTGGACGGGGGCGGGTAAAGCCTCTGAGTCGGCTCTGAGTGCAGCAAACGTGGCTTCGCTTATGAGAGTGCGACAGCAACCGGAGTCAATTAGTGCTTTGACGGGGATTTGTGGACCTCCATTAAGTTGTTGTAAAACTGCATCTACGTAGACGGTGGAGTCCACTTCTTTGATTTTGGTAGGAGCATTCGGTTTGATAGGAAGATCCTGAGAGGTCTGTGGAGATGCTCCATTCACCACAGACCGGAGCCGTTTTTTGACAAGTCGAGGGGAGATTCCAGGTTTAAGGCTGGAGAAATCCAAGGGTTTTCCTCATCCGAAGAGGGAAAGCTGTCCCCCAATGGGGCACTTGTAATCCGAGACCCGGCGGGGTCGTTGGAAGCAGGCAGGGAGGCTGGGTCCCCGGCATGGAGTGCAGAGGGTGTGGGCCTTCCCGGAGCTGCGCTGCGGGTGGCCGCGGTGCCTCTGCGTGGTGGACGACCTCGGGCGCGGGTTGTCGTGCTGGGACGAAATAATTCCTGGCGGCGTGGGCAAACGGCTGCAAAGTGGCCCATTTCTCCGCATGTAAGACAGGCACCCCTCTGAAATCGGGCTTCACGTTCCTGGAGCGGACGTGGGGGATTTCGTGGGACGAGCAGTGGTGCCTTGGGTTGAGGCTTTTGGGTGCCCTTCTCCTTGTGCTTTTGACGGACGAGAGAAATAAAGCGGCGACGGCTTTCCACTTCCTCGGCTAATAGGATCCAGCCTTCGAGGGTATCGGGATCGCCCCGCATGTAAGACCAGTTCAGAATGTCAGGATGCAAGGCTTCCCTGAAATGATGGATTAGGGTGGTCTCGGGCCAACCTACAATTTTACTTGCCAGTCGCTGAAATTCATCGGCAAATTCCCGAACTGTAGCAGAGCCTTGTTTTAATTGTAAGAGTTCCGTTTTGGCTCTTTCTCCCAGGAAGGGGTCCTCAAACCTCCTTCTCAGGGCAGTCATGAAGTTGTTGAGGGAACGAATCGCACGAGAGCGGGTGTCAAACTGGAGGACCATCCAGTCAGCCGCTTTGCCTGTCAGGAGGGAAGCTACGTACCGCACCCGGCTATCTTCCGTGGGGAAAAGTTGACCTTGTTCTCGCATATAACTGTCCACTTGATGCAAGAAACAAGGCAAAGTCTCAAGAGATCCGTCATACGTAGTCCTCAATTTGAGTTGCTTCCAAGGGCCGGGCGCGGGCTGACCCGGTTGCACGGGTGGTCCGGGCGGAGGAGCAACAGGAGCTCCAGGAGGCAAGGGTGGAGCAGGCACATTAGCAGGTGGTTGCACGGGTGGTCCGGGCGGAGGAGCAACAGGAGCTCCAGGAGGTAAGGGTGGAGCAGGCACATTAGCGGGTGGTTGTACGGGTACCCCCTGACCCGGTATCGGAACGGGCTGTCTCTGAGCTATCAGGGTTTGTTGTAATTGCCTGTTCTCGTGAAGCATAAGTTCCATTACTTCTTGGAGTTGATCAACACGGTCGGAGAGCTCCCGATTCTGGGCTCGTAAAAGATGAACCTCCTCACTTGGGCCACCAGTAAGATGAGGCTTACTGGTTCGGAAGCTCGTGGCCCATTGAGAGCTATCCCCATATAAATCCTCGTCTTCAGACTCATCTGAGTCTCGACGTCGGTCAGCCAAACGGCGTGCGCGTTGGGTCGCACGCGACGGGACAAACGCCGGGGAAAAAGTTAGACCTGATAGTCCCAGTACATAGTCCTTGGGGCGCGTGTCCACGTTCGCCTGATTCCTTGCTGCAGCCGCCCTGGCTGCTTCCGCCGCCTCTCTCTCTCTTGCGACCCTAGCCGCTTCGGCGGCTTGCTGATCCGCAAGAACTTTGGCGTTCTCAAGTCTTAGGGCAGCCTCTGCCGTAATGCGCGGCAAAAGTTCTGTCTCGAGGAGCAAGAGTATGGGGTCAGGTTCCCCGCCCAGCAGAGGTTGTACTCGAACCGCCAGTGCGGATGCCTCGGCTCCAAACGTCGGGGTCAAAACTTGAGCCAAGGTGGCTACCGGGGTGTCCTTTGTACATTCCACAAGGAGAAGAGCGGTGCTAATAGCGACTCGCTTGGCCTCAGCCTGGCAGCTGGCCGCATCCGGGATCAGGGAAAAACCCTCCGGCGGGGCTCCCGCCATGGTAGAAAGAGTTTGTCGAGAAATAAGATTATCCAAAAGTCCAGTTAATATTTGTAAATCCTCAGTCGCCAATCGGGCATCGTCCAGTAATTGATCCAAGTCCTGAAGATCTAAACGAGCATCAGTATCCTCCGATGTTAACATCCAGAGACGTCCTGTAAGAGATTGCCACTGCGCGTGTACCAGTCCCCTCAAGCGGCAAACCTCTCGGGTCGTCCGGAAAAGTTCAGCGATTAAGTCCTGTAACAGAGTAGGGTCCTCTGAGAAGGGCTCCAGGGTAGTAGATCACTTGGAGAGCTGCACAGCTCCCATCCAAGTGGCAGGCGAACCCCCCTGGGCTCCAGCCTGGCTAGGAGAACGGTGAAGATGAGATAGCTGTCATAATGTCAGCCCTTGGCCCACAGAACCAGAAATCACCACAAAGTCATATAGAGTCCAAACAGATGGCTTTTACTGATCAAATAGGCATACAGCGCAAACGAATAAAATGACAGCTATGAAAGGCTCACTAGCTGGGAGATATTATAAGGCAGGAAAGGCGGGAGATTACACACAGGAATACAGTTTCCCAGGAGCTGAGTTCCCAGGCTTAGGCATGCGACCTTGGGGGGCAGACAATACAGCACAGAGACAGAGGCAATAACGAAACCGAGATAGCAGCCTGACACCACCGATGTATTCAATGTTTGAAAACGTTATAATAAAATACTGTTCACACTTTCTGTGTATTCCCACCGATGTATTCAGAGTTTGGAAACGTTATAAAAAATACTGTTTGCACTTTCTATGTATTCCCACCGATGTATTCAAAGTTTGGAAACGTTATAAAAAATACTGTTTGCACTTTCTATGTATTCCCACCGATGTATTCAAAGTTTGGAAACGTTATAATAAAATACTGTTCGCACTTTCTATGTATTCCCACCGATGTATTCAATGTTTGAAAACGTTATAATAAAATACTGTTCACACTTTCTGTGTATTCCCACTGATGTATTCAGAGTTTGGAAACGTTATAAAAAATACTGTTTGCACTTTCTGTGTATTCCCACTGATGTATTCAGAGTTTGAAAACGTTATAAAAAAATACTGTTCGCACTTTGTTTGGCCCCTTTAGCTGTGAAGACGTCTTCCAACCGTTTATAAGCCGTGGTATCCAAAAACCCTTTTAAAGCAATGTTTTTTACAACATTTCCAAACTCTTGATACATCCCTGGGAATACCTAGTGCGGTAACAGCCAAAGTCTGCCTAGTAAATGTTGGGATGTGACGTCACCCCATGGGTCAGGAGTGACCCAGTGCTTGCACAGGAGACTACCATTACCTTTTTAATGATGGAGAAGTCTTAAAGCAAACACTGCGGGAGGAGGCCGGCTTCAGTTGGGCCAAGGGCGGGGAGTGGAAGCAACGGCTGGATCTGGTGTATTTCTCCCACTGGGGGCGCTTTCACACATGCCGAATAATGCACTTTCAATGCACATTGAAGCTGGATTTTACTGTGTGAAAGGGCAAAATCCACTTGCAAACAATCGTTAAAGTGGATTGAAAGTGCATTATTTGGCATGTGTGAAAGTGCCTTTACAAATCTAACCTTCTACTGGTGAAGGATACATGTACAAAGTCGGTACAGCAATATACCCAAAGTTCACAACGCATTGTGCAAACTTTTGGATTATACAGAACTCTTCTCATGTATTTAGATATTTATGCCATGATTTGCACCCTGGTGGGGACCCAAAGCAGTCTACATCATTCCTCCCTCATTCATGTTATCCTCAGAACAACCACCGTGTTGGTAGTTTCAGAAGGTAGCCCTGTTGCTCTAGTGCAGAGGTTCCCAAACTTTGAGTCATGGAGCACTTTCAGGAGAGAAATATGACACGGAGCACTAATTTTCACCTAGCACCTATATGCTAAACTGAATGACAGTAGTATTTTTCTTTCCAATCTCTTCACGGAGCACTAGGAGATGCTTTGCAGAGCACCAAGTGCTCCTTGGAGCACAGTTTGGGAACTTCTGGTCTAGTGGAACAGCTAGATTTGGGTCCATTAGCACCTTGGAGACCAACAAGATTTTTGGGGAGCTCTGGAGAGTCAACGCTTATCTGATGAAGGGGTCTTTGGCTCTCCAAAGCTTATCTCTAAGGTGCTAGAGGACTAGAATCTAGTTGACCATGTTGGTAGGTTAGGCTGACAAGTGACAAGCCCAAGGTCACCAAGGGAGCTTGCATAGCACACTGGGGATTTAAACATGGTTGTCCGGATCCTAGTTTGACACACTGATCACTGCAACCCTGGGCAGAGTTACTCCAGTCTGAACCCACTGAAATGGCTGGGCTTAGACTGGAGCAACTCTGCAAAGGACTGCAGCAAGCATGTTTCAGAAAGCCAGCGTTAACTTGGGCCAGGGCTTGATCCCCTGCTCAAGGTGAAGTTCACTGAGCAAGTCACACTTTTTCAGCCTACCCCATCTCACAAGGTTGTTGTAAAAATAAAATGCAAAACCCTGCCATGAGCTAATAATAATAAAATGCCTTGTTATGTTGGGATCCTGACAAAAACTAAGTTCTCAGGTTACTCAGAGACATGCTCATAAATGTGAGCTAAATATACGTTCAGTCTTCCTACTATTTCTAGAACTATGTTTCCTCTTCTCAGTGCTTCATTTATTTGCTGATGTGTGAAATGCAGCCTTCAAATGAAGTAGAGGTGTCTCCCCCCTCCGCCCCTCATTTGGAAATTTCCAGTCTCTAGCAGTCTGGTTACTTATTAGTGGCCAGACATGAATACAACATAACAAGTGAAGGGGAAAAATGTCCAGTACTTACTATAATTTTTCTGGCTTTCTCCACCTCTTCCATTGCTACATTGGCTTTGCAAGGTTCCGCTTTTTTCCTGTTAGGAAATAACAGGTCATCTCTTATTCCCACTCATAGGTGAGATAGCGCATTCTAAAAACGTTCTTTTTGCCTGGTCAGTACTGCTTCTTGAGCAGTTAGGCTGTGCCAAAAGAAAGATGTGAAAATCTCGTGCTCCCTTCGGCAGCACATATACTAAATTGATGTGAAAGTCTTCTTCCCTGATTGGCAAGTACCTCTCCCATCCCAAAATGGTGGAATGCAGAGACCCATACTGTGACCGAATAAGTCATTGTTGAATCAGATGCTACTGTTCGTTTTGCCATATGTTCGTTTGTTTTTATCTGTGCAATCCTAAAGGGAGTTACTCCAGTCTAAGCCCTTTCATTTCAATGGGCTCAGACTGGAGTAGCTGCATAGGATCACAATGTCAGAAGTCTACTCAGTGGGGTTTACTGTCATAAAAGTGTATTTAGAATGGCACTTTATGGGGGGATGGTAAAGAAAGTTTTTATTTGAGTGAAAGAAATACTGCATGGCTGGACTGACAGTTGGGGAGAGGGAGGGAAAACAACTCAATATTCCTCTTGGTGACGTTGGTTACAGAATTCCCTTAGGCTTGGTAATGTTGGATACATTATTGGATTGGTCTATGTGAAGGAGATAATTGGTCTGGGGAGGGGGCTAGGCCATTAGCAGAGTCAGTCCCAGGAATTGATAGGTCAGTTGGTTGAGAAAAGAAAGAAGAAAGTGTTGCCTGAATAAAGGAGTCTAGTATAAGCTGCTGTACCAGAGAAGCTGTATGTTTGCTTAGTTTTTCTGTTCTGCATGATCAACTTGGTTTTATTATAACTAGTTACTGTTTCAAATAAAGTTAATCTGAGTATTGCATTACCAGTGTGATTAGATAGAGGATTATTAAACCCAGGATGAATGGTAAAAGCCTTGAGACTGGGATATATTTTAAAAAACAACAACTACTACTAATGGACCACCCCTTTATACTTTTTATTTATTTACTTAATTTATATGCATACTATACCTTATTCCCAATAATAACAAAGCTGTGGCGTTCTATACAAACGGAAGACTCTGAATTGACTTCAAGGGGACGATAGAGGACGTTACAGTACTGTATCTTGATGTTACTTGAGGGTGCAAGGTAAATTGAATAAATTTCACATGAAAACAGAAATATCTTCATGAGTGTATCATGTAGACTAGACTCTGCAAGGGTGGGTTATGATGCATGCATAACTGCAAAGGTCACTGGGCAATTTTCTATACCTCTGTAAGACTGATACGATCTACACCAATAGAAAGGGCCTGCCAAGTTCTTTGGTTGTGGGTCCGGACTCTCTCCCTAGCGAAGAAGAAGAGTTAATTTTTATATGCTGATTTTTTTCTACCTTTTAAGGAGAATCAAACTGACTTACAATCTCCTTCCCTTTCTCTCCCTACAACAGACACCTTGTGAAGTAGGTGAGGCTGAGAGAGTTAAGAGAGAACTGTGACTAGCCCAAGGTCACCCAGCTGGCTTCAGGTGTAGGAGTGGGGAAACAAATCCAGTTCACCCTATTAGCCTCTGCCGCTCATGTGGAGGAGTGGGGAATCAATCCCGATTCTCCAGATTAGAGTCAACCACTCTTTAACCAGTACACCATGCTGGCTGTCTCCTAAACTGCTGGGACTAGGAGATGATATTACTGATGGGGCAAATGAGTGGAAATTCCTTGTTATTTTTCAGAGTACTCTAGGAAAGGTGATCTGCGATGTTGTATTATTGCTGTATTAAGTCCTTGGGATATCTTCCCTTCAGCAGTGGTTAGGCCAGAGAAACCCATGCAAGTGAGAAGTCAGCCTTGGTGGGGGGGCTCAGGTGGCTCAACTTCTCCTCCCCTGCTCAGGCTCCCCTACGGCATGCTCGGACAAAAGCCAGGCAAGAGGAAAGGTCTGTTGCTCAGTGGAGGGGCTCAGCCAGCAGAGGGCAGGCTCAGTCCCAGAAGCTGCGTTTAGAGTGATTCAAAAATAAGGCTCCAGGGGAAAAAATAGCTTTTTCTTCAAATGATGCTCACTCAGCCCCATGTAGGGGGCCAGAAAGTAAGGTAGGGTTGAGATGCTGTTTTGCTGGCAGCGTTCCCTGGGAGAGGGATCTACTTGTTTTATCTGGCAACTTCCCATCGACTTAGAAGTAAACTCCATTAAAATCAGTGAGGCCCAACTTCAGCATGATAGTGACACAGAAAAGCCCCTTATATGTTTAATTTATGCAGGATATATCAATTAGGCTGTTGAACAGATGCTAGGCTGTTCCCACCCACTTTAAGGTTTGTAAAATTATAAGTCTAATATTAGTAAGGTCAGCCATGGGTCCTTATTTCGTTATTTCTTTATTGGATTTTTAGGCTGCTCTTCCCGACTAGGTTGGGCTCAGAGCTGCTTACAATCATGTAAGATTAAAACAGTCTTAACATTACAATAAAGTTGTCAACAATACTCTGATAGAAAATGGCTCTGTCAGTCATAGCAGCAATAAAAATGCATCAGGTAACCATACCACCAATAAAACCATAACGTAAAGCACCACCAGAGGCGGAGAGGAGGAGAGAAGGGAAGAGCCTTCAGCTACAGAACTTGTTCCTTGTAGTACACTGGAACTTTCCTGGCATTATAGTATTTTCAAAGGGGTAGCCATGTTTGTCTATTACAGCAAAATAAAACAAAAATCAAGCGGCTTTTTAAGGTGCCTCTTGATTCTGTTTTATTTTGGAGCTTTCCTAGGCAGCCATGGATTTTGTAGTCACATACAAAACAAGTGTATTAATCTGCTGTTTTTGTCCAGTAGCTTAAAAAAGAAAAAAAAATTAAGGGAGCCAGTATTTCAATTAAATCAGAGGACTGATTTTCACTTTAGTTTTTATGATCAAGCAAATAGACCAGAATAAAATATTTGCTGCACAATAAGAGTTGAGGATTTGTGCATGTAGAATTAGATGCATTTTAACCCCTCTCCTCTGCACTGTGGCCCCAATCTGAACCGGAGGGGTTTTTTCATGGCTGCTTTTTCCAGTTTAAAATGGATGGTTCACAGATCTTTTAGTGTCTCATATGGTCTGACCTTAGTTCAAGAATTTTTGTTATGAAGCAGGCTATAAATATTTTAAACAAGAGAATTCTACATCCATACACCCTACACTCTTGCATGAGTTTTATATTGAGGTATGAATTCCTGAATACAAAAAGTTAAGAGAGAATGGCTCATTTAGTAGTTCATCATAACACGAGGAAAAGCACATCCTCATGATCTTAGCCTGTTCGGTCATTCTGTGCAATGCACCATTTTATCCAGTCAAGAACATCTTAAATAAAATAATGTAACTTTGAGCAAGTAAAATGCTTCCTTTTATTCGATACTTAATCTCTAGCAATAAAGAAAGGTCCTTGTATTTTGTGTAATAAAATATTTACAAACCACTTGTTGGAACAGTCAATAATGGGAATAGTGACACAATCATAGGGAAAAGTTGCAATGAAGTGACAAAGGATTATGGCACTATGGGTCGCTTGCTTTGTTTAGGAAAAGGGTATATAGTCTTTATAACATCACAAGAACTGTGTGTAGGCTTATCACATATGATTTAGTTTCCTTAAGTGAGGCCAGCCTTCTCACTAAGCCAAGTGTGGGAGAGTAAAAGGATGTTGCGGTAAAGGATGGATAGACTATTTTAGGATTGCCGGCCAGTTAGTGGGTCTTATGGCGCACACTGTTATCTTCTATTGACATGCTTTATGAGATGCAGGAAGTGGTCTGGAGCTGTGGTGCGTTCAGATGTATATACACTGAAGTGAAGAGAAAACACCAAGCTAAGTAGACTGGCTAAGAATAAAAGAAATATCATGAACGTATCTTGAGGCAAGAGAACAGTACGTGATCTAAACATAATCAGCACTAGTACTTGTTAGTGTGGTTTTGTTGCCACTGTACAAATGCATTGCTGTTCTAATTCTTGTCATGCATTTGATGAACTGGGCTACTTGTGCCATAATCAGTGTTAAATTACTACAGGGCTCTTTGGACACTTCCCACATGGGAGTTTTCAAAGCTCCTTTTCCTATGTGGCCCATAAAGTTGTCCTTAAAAGTGGGCAGCCCTCCAGAGCAGCATTAGACTGAGTATCAAAACTTATTGTTGGGAAAGGAAATGAAGTCTAAGGCGCATACAATCACTTGGGAGCATATGTACAGATCTTTGGAGTCTGGGCTTTTATTGTGGCAACAGAATGGCTGATAAGCTGCTTCACTATGGTTGCCAACCTCCAGGTACTAGCTGGAGATCTCCAGCCAATAGAGATCAGTTCACCTGGAGAAAATAGCCGCTTTGGCAATTGGACTATGGCATTGAAGTCCCTCCCCTCCCCAAATCCCACCCTCCTCATGCTCTGCCCCAAAAACCTCCTGTGGGTAGTGAAGAGGGACCTGGCAACCCTATGCTTCACACATTACAGTTTTCCTACTTGCAAAGCGCCTTTATGTAGGGATAACATGATAATTGTATGCAGGAATTGCAGGTGGTCATCCTTCCTTGACCATGTGAGTTGCAGAATTGGCAATTCTAACTAGTAATTGAATGAAAAAGGTGCCATGTATGAAGAAGGTGCATGGATGATCATTACAGATGATGGTTTGTGTTTATCTTTCATATGTTTCATATGGATGCAAGAATAGTAAAACTGATGGTAACAGAGCAATTATTTCAGAATTCATCTTATTGTCCTGTATTATGAAAGAAACTGGGGTAGGAAAAAAGACACCAATTAAGCAAACAGTAATTATGAAAGAACTTGGTGGGAAGGTACTAAAAGTAATTTCTGCACTGTACTAAATACATTCTTTAATCATCCAAGTTGCATATTTCTTTTTATTTACTAATTGATTTTTTAAAATCAGCATTGTTTGTGGTTGGAAAAAGTGAGATTCCCAAAATAAAAAGGGTGTTATTGAAAGACGGCATAGGTGGCTGTTACAAAACATGTTATGCAAGCTGGCGGTTCCAAGCAACTGCGCACATTACGTTAGACAAACTCAGCAGAGCTACAGCATTCTGTCTCTCACTAGGAAAAATGGATGCCCTCCGTTCATGCAAAAGAGAAGCAAAGCACAAAAAATACACAGAGAAGGTAGAGGAGCATATTGATTCACATGGGAACAAAGGGTATAAACCAAACGCTTGGTGTTAGTAATAGCTGCTGTTTTTTCAGGACTTTGACCTCCTTTCCTTACTTATTAAAGCTATTCATTTCTTAAAAGATACTGTCATGTGTCTTCAGGGTCCTAACATTATGTATACAAGTTGCTTAAATGGCTTTCCCATCATACTCTGGCCACGTGGCTTTATTTAGTATTAGGGGAGGTGGAATTAGACTAGGAGGAATGCTCTATGCAGCAAAGACCAAGCTGTCTTGCTTAACACACTTTCCCTTCCTTCTTCTTTTTTTGCTGATATGGTTTCCTGCTGTTGCTGAAACTTCTGCGAAGCCAAAAGTCCTGTCCCATCCATATATAGTGAGACAGAACTGGAAGTTGAAGTTAACATCCTGTGTAAACAATGACATACTGAAGCTACCTGCTAAACAAAATATGAGAGTGCTCACAGTGTTCACAATAAGTAGCAAGGGAGTTTTTGAGACCACCTTTGCGGCGATGAGTGTAAGGGAGGAGGAAAAGATGTAGTTAAGAAGCCAGGTGGGAGCAAAAACCTGGTTCAAAAAAGCCCAGTGTTCCAGCGTAGAGAAAAGATGACTACGGGGGCTGGTAACATGATAGAGGTTTATAAAATTTTACATGGGGTGGAGAAAGTGGACAGAGGGAGCATTCTGCCCCTCACCCATAATATTAGAACTTGGGGGCACTCAATGAAATTCTTAGGAAATAGGTTCAGAACGGGCAAATGGAAATACTTCTTTACTTAGTAAGAAATTAAACTGGAATTCCATGCTAGGGGAGGGAGTGATTGTCACATAGGTAGTTTTAAAGGGGGGTTAGCTGATTCATGGGGGAGAGGTCCACCAGCGACTACTAGCCATGGCGACTGAAGGGAGCCTCCATATTGAGAGGCAGCAGACCTCTGAAAACTAGTGCTGGGAGGCAGCAGCAGGCGAAGGCCTCAGCCTCTGTGCCCTGTTTTCCCTCCAGGGTAACTGGTTGGCCGCTGTGTGAAACAGGACGCTGGACTAGATGCTAGGGCTGTTGATTCGGTTCGGCCCGAACTGAAAATCAGCCGAATTTCCCTTGATTCGGCGGTTTTTAGTTTGGGACGAACCGAACTCAAAACTGGCGGGCAACCGGGGAGCCGAATTCAGAGAGTTCGGGAGTTCACGAATAAATCCGGCAAATTCAGGGCGTCAGTAAGCAGCATAACCGTCAGTAAGCAGCATTCTCCTCCCCCGGCCAATCGGTGGCCAAGCTGGGTCTCCTTCTGGCATATCAGTCAGGATTGAATACTGGAGGAATCAGCTGATGTGTGGCCCGGCCGGGGAGAGAGAGAGAGAGAGAGGGAAATCCTCCTGTGTGTGTGTGTGGGGGGGTGCTTGTGCACATTCACTCCTTTCCGTGGCTGCAGGGGGTGCATTTTTGAGGGTACAGACCCCAAACTTTCAGCAGAGATTCAGACAAGGCTTCTTAAGAGACCACCCAAGTTTTGTAAACATTGGGTCAGGGGGTCCCGAGATATGGGCTCCCCCCTTTTTTCTTTCCATGGCTGCAGGGGGCGCATTTTTGGTGGTACAGACCCCAAACTTTCAATGGAGCTTCAGATGAGCCTTCTTAAGAGACTCCCCAAGTTTTGTAAACATTGGGTCAGGGCCCCCCGAGATATGGGCTCCACCCCTTTTTCCTCTCCCCCCTTTTCCATTTCCGTGGCTGCAGGGGGCGCTTTTTTGGGGGTGCAGCCCCCAAACTTTCAGCATAGCTTCAGACAATCCTTCTTAAGAGACCACCCAAGTTTTGTAAAGATGGGTTCAGTGGGGGCAGAAATATCGGCTCCTCCCTTTTCTCTTTCCGTGGCTGCAGGGGGCACATTTTTGGGTGTGCCGACCCCAAACTTTCAGCGGAGCTTCAGACAAGGCTTCTTAAGAGACCACCCAAGTTTTGTAAACATTGGGTCAGGGGGGCCCAAGATATGGGCTTTCCCCTTTTCCCTATTGGGATGAATGGATCACCCTCGAGAGATGCATACATATGGATCTCATATTGGATACAAATGGAATCATATTGGATTACCCAGCCTCCCAGCCCCTCCTGATGGAACAGAAGACAGCCACAGTAAGACCCCTTTGGGGGCTTTAATCTATAATTTTTCCTTTCTGTGTGTGTGTGTGTGGGGGAAGCAGAGTCTGTGTGTGTGGGGGGAGGGAGCAGTTTCTTTGGGTGGGGGGGAGCCAAAGGGGGCTTTTGCCGGTTCTGCCTGGGGTGTGTGTTCCCCCTCCAGTCTCTCTCTCCCTGGTTTGAGGGGGGGGGCTTCAATTTTGTGTCTTCAGGTTTTCCCTCATTCATAAGATCAGTTAGGTTATTTTGATGCTTGTTCAAAACTGGTTTTCAAATGGTGACTTAAAGAATGCATCTGCCTGGTCCCAAGTCCAATGCAAAAGGAGAAATTCCACCCCTTCCTGCTCATTATGCATAGCTAGCTGCCTCTGTCCCTTTCCATGGTTTGCAAACTCCCAGGTGTCAGGTGTTGCTTTGCACTGTTGCAAAGGTGTTGCATTGCGTGCTTGTGTTGCTTTGCAGTTGTATTGCTTTGCAAATTTTTTCACACCTGCCCCGCCCTTGCTCTCAGCTGTTTGTCGGGGCTGGGAGCTTTGTGCGTGGGCGGCAAGCTCTGCTCGGAGATACATATTAAGGGTGGGGGGGACCCCTTTCGGGGCCCATATCTCAGCCCCCCCTGACCCAACCTTTACAAAACTTGGGGGGTCTTTCAAGAAGTGTCCTTTGAAGCTCCTCTGAAAGTTTGGGACCTTTACCCCCCAAAATGCCCCCCCAGAGCCGTGGAAAGGCGCGGTTGTGTTTTTAATGGCTTTATTCGGCCGAATTTTTTTCCCGAACTTTGAATTCCCGCCGAATTGCACGGACCCGAAGCGGGGGAGTTCAGACTTCGGCATATCCCGAATCTAAACGGGCCGAATTCAGCCGAATCCGAACTATACAGAATTTTTTTTAATTCAACAGCCCTACTAGGTGCACCATTGGTCTGATACAGCAAGGCACCTCTTCTGTTCTTAAGCAAATGCTTGAGTGTTTTGGTCATCTCTGAAAAAAATGACAAAGGGTTAGATACTATGCTTTGTTCCACTCACACAAGTGAGCGGTTTTGTCAATTCCTCCTTCCACTGTAGACTGGTGCAAGACATGAAGCCTAAGGGTCCACCTGTCCTCAGGAACAGGATTTTGGCAAGCACAAGCAGGCTTCAGTTGCAAAGGGGAGGTGGAAAGCTTCCATTCTGCAAGTGATATTGTGCTCATAGTGCATAGAGTCTAATTGAATACCAACATAATTATAGTTTCATAAGCTTTGTAGGGTGACAGTAATAAATAGGTGACTAATATCAGATAGGCTCAGGCTTGTATTTGATCACTAAGAATTTCTTTGTATTGGAGGAGTAGGCATCCTTTCCCGACATTCAAAATATCATAATGTATCACAGTTGGACATGGCTCATATTATAGGGGTGTGTGATTTGCAGGATCTCCTTATTTTGAAAAGAGCCCCGTGGCGCGGAGTGTTAAAGCTGCAGTACTGCAGTCAAAAGCTCTGCTCACGACCTGAGTTCGATCCTGACGGAAGTCGGTTTCAGGTAGCCGGCTCAAGGTTAACTCAGCCTTCCATCCTTCCAAGGTCGGTGAAATGAGTACCCAGCTTGCTGGGGGTAAAGAGAAGATGACTGGGGAAGGCACTGGCAAACCACCCCGCAAACAAAGTATGCCTAGAAATCATCGGGATGTGACGTCTCCCCATGGGTCAAGAATGACCTGGTGCTTGCACGGGGGACCATTACCTTTTACCTTATTTTGAAAGGGAAAAATCATGCAAGTCGGGGCATCTGCTTAGTTGGACTGTTTATTTATTTATACATAAGCCACTTTTCTCCCTGGATGGACCCAAAGTGGCTTGCAGTACACTAAAACCAGTAGACAAGCAAATAAACAGGACACACCCAAGATATAGTTGTTGGGGTCATTGGCCAATTTGTTTGAAGACACCAGCTAAGAGCCAAAGGGCTAGCGGCTCACACCTTTGGCTATCCCAGAGCTTTATAGGGTACCTGAAACTGATAGGAATAGACCAATCCCAGCAAAGATGTTAAACAGCTGGTAAGATGATCCTCCTACTCCTTCACTTAACACTGCCATCATAAGTGAGGGAAATGCTCATATGACCCTTGTCATTTGCGTGAGGGAGAAGGGCGACACTCATTTCTTCATCACACAAACACTCTTTTAGCATGTCTTAGCCAGATCAGAAAGTTGCTCAAACAGTAGAGAATGTTAGCGGATGCCGTTCGTATTTGTTCCCCTATATTGAGAATTCAGAGTAACAATTGTGTGTTTTTCAGGATGACCCTGGCTTCTACAATTGTCATGAAATGGTAAGAGGAAGGGAACAAGTTATGCTAATGTTTTTCCAAATATTTAGGATCTACATGACCATTCCTGCTATAATTGTCTAGCAGAGAGCATTTCTCTTCTGAGGAGGGCTGCTCCAGCTGAAAGAGAACAGGGGAACCCTTGATTTCCCTTGATCCCTTTCCCATCAACCCACAGAGTAATTAACCTTTCAGCTTGCTTTGACTCAATGCCAGCTATAGCCACTTTACCATTTATGCAGAAAGGGAAAAATGTTATGTTTTCTCAGCTAGGTATATAACCCATCTATAGTACTGCCCAACACTGACTCCACAATAAGAAGCAGGTCTACTCAGAAGGAGTTTCATTTTATTCAATAAGGCTTACTCTCAAGAAAGTGTTCTTCTGATTGCAGCCTGAGATGTGTGTGGTGTAGCTGGTGGATAGAGAGATTTCATTTTTGCGACATTCTCTTTTTGATTTATTTAACAGGACACTATAATGCAGAGAGAGAGAAAAAAGCAGCCATTACCCCAGGAAAGTTGTCCTTGTGTGAACTTGCATCTTTGCAAACAGTGCTTGCCTCACCACTCTCTGCCTCCCCTGGGCTGGCTCTCCTTTAATCAGTAACATGTTTCTGTCGGGGTCATCACCTTGATAGTGCATATATAAAAATAGCCATCTTTCCCCACAAGTCTTTTGATTGCACTACATTTGTCTAGATGAAGGAATGCCTGCAAAATAAGCCATTTGACAACACTAACGATGCTCCACCACCATAACACAGGGAGGCAAGGTTTTGGAACTAAATTATCAGTGGAAACATAGTCTCTCTTTGAAAAGAGAGGTGGAGTATGCTCTTCTAAGTCTTCATTAGTTTCAAAGAAAAGACCTCTCAAAATCCTGCCAATGACGGTTTCGTGCCAACAAAATATGACAAAGGGAGGGAAGAATAATGCTGTGTCAGAGAGCAGTGGGGCTAGAATTCAGAAAAGGGCAAGTTTTTGCTAAATATCTTCTACAGCAATAAACCAATAAAACCAATAAAGTGCCCGACATATATGTCAAGAGAAGCCCCATATATTGAGGATAGTCCTACAGGAACAATGAGGATACTAAACACAGAGATGTTTGCACCTCCCCAGTTAATGGTGGCAAAGGTGGTAGGTAGATCTCAACTCTGTTGCGACACAGCCTAAAATGCAGCCCTTTGCCTCAAAGGTATGAATGGCAGATTTACTTACATGTAAGTAAAATGGATTTAAAATGAAATGGATTTATAGTGCCTTGTTCCAATAATGACCCACGTTACAGTAATCTCATATCTGCATGTTTTCTGCTCTGGTTTCTGTCACCTGATGATGAGACAGATGGGGAGAGAATGGCATGTTATTTTGGCACTGATTGTTAGAGATGTATAATTACTCCCCATTTCCCTGAGCAGCGAGGCTCAGGGGTAACACTGCAGGATTTACAATGCAATTTTATGCAGTTACTCCAGTCTAGGCCCACTGGGTTTAAATTGGAGTAACTTTGCAAGGGGATTGCATCGTTAGTTTCCTTTAGATGAGAGACAGCACTAGAGATATGTTGTGCCTTTTTAATTGTCTACTTAAAGGCAGAGCATAGTGGAAGCAAATATACTTTTACAGCTGGCTGTATAAACACAAATGCAAAAAGAAAAAGAAAGCAAGAAACTTTTTTTCAAAAAGAGGAATGATTGCCACATTCACAAATGATAAGAAACGTTCAAATTGAACTAAAGGAAAAATTGAGCTTAATCATTCGGAAGCCAACCATTAGTAGGTTCTCCCACTGAAATGGAGGATTCTGTCTTAGCTATAAAATCATTCTAGAGCAGTGGTTCCCAACCTTTTTTTGACCAGGGACCACTAGGACTTTTTTGTTTGGTGCAGGGACCCCAAGGTTCAAAATAAAAATTCAGAGAATTTGAAAATAAACTTTAATCATAACTGTTAGTTAAACATTAAACTTAGAATAATATTTGAATATATTTTTTATAATAGAGAACTTTTAATTGTAAATCAATGTGATTTTTGAGCTTGCATCCTTTTTACAAGCTGGGCAATTCTGGGGCTAATACTGTTGCTCAGAGCTACACGAATATCATCACTTGCTTCCAATCGATTTCTTGTCATGTTCTTAATTATAAGCAAAGCAGAAAACCCTTGTTCGCATAAATAAGTTGTGGAGAAGAGCATAAGTTATCGCAAGGCGAATCCCCGAACTGTAGGATATGAAATTGCTTTTTTACACCAGAACTCTTCAAGAGAAACTGATTCAAACGCATCCTTACAGTGCCTATCATTTTGGAATTCAATGAGCTCTTCCTGGATTTCTTCTGCAACCTCTTCAACAGCAATACCAAAAAGGATTGCGAATCAGCTTTTGGGTATCTTTTGATTCTGTCTGGTTATATTCTGGGAAGTAACGGTGGAATTTATCGACCAGCATTTGCAGATGACTTCTGATGTTGTCTTGTATATTTGCGGTGATCATGTCATCTTTACTATCATTGACCAGTGCTTTTAATGTCACAAACGCAGAATAATTGTTTTCGCCTACCCATAATTGAAGTTTGCAAATAAAGGCAATCAGTTTATCTTCAAACATAAAAATGTTTCCCACACCTGCTAAATTTATGTTTCCAGAACCTTGCAACTGTAAGTTTAGTTTATTCAAATCTAAGAAAATATCCACAAGATAAGCCAAATGCATCTGACTTTTTGAATCAGAAAACAGCTCTAGTAAATCTTTAATTTTCTTCTCGGCTAGAAACAGCTCAACCTCTTTTCTTAGTTCAAATAACCTTCCCAGCATATTGCCTTTCGATAGCCAATGAACTTTGGTGTGGAAAAGAAGAGTCTCATGATCGGAGTCCATTTCAGTGCAGTTTTTTAAAAAGGCGTGTATTTAAGGCGCTGCTTTTAATAACATTGACCACTTTTATGGCCATTTCCATGGTATTAACAAGGCTTTTAGGAAGAGTCTTGGAAGCTAACGCCTGACGATGTATGATACAATGAGTTGTTATTGCTGAAGGATCCTAACATGGCTGGAGCGCCATCCATACAGAAGCCGGCAAGCTTTCCCCACATAATGCTATGTTTCTCAAAATACTCCGCTATTATATTCATTACGTCAATACCTTTTGACGTCGTTTCCAGTTTCTGCGAAATCAATAATTCCTCTTTAATAGTGTTGTTGTCATCTAAAAAGCGGACAAATACAAGCAACTGACTGCAATTAGAAACGTCTGTCGATTCATCACACTGCAAAGCGAAACATGGTGAATTTTTTATTTTTGAAACAAGCTGCTCCTCGATGTCATTTGACATAATTTCAATTCAAGCTTTTACCGTGTTGTTCGATAGAGATATTTCTTGAATTTTCTTTTTGGCTTCCATCCCTAAAACCTCTTCGACAGCTATCATCAAACAAGGTTTGACGAGTGTTTCTCCTATTGTGTGTGGTTGTGTGAGGCTCGCTTGCACCCTCCCCCGGCCTTCCCGCCCCCGCATGTTCCGTACTTGTTGCGCGCCACTCCCGCAAGTCACCACCGCACGCCGCCGCGCTCTGCGCCCACGAGCCACCGCCATGCCACCCACGTAAATATTAATTTATTATGGGTTTATAACTTTGTTTCGCTGACCCCTGGTTTAGTTCTTGTGGACCCCTGGGGGACCACGGACCCCTGGTTGGGAACCAGTGTTCTAGAGAGTTTACAAAGAAAGGCTGGTCTAGTGTCCTGATTCATTGGTTATTGAATGTCCCATTTTGTTGATTGTACTGACTCACTATGTGTAATCCACCTTGAGTCTCTGTAATAAAACATTTTATTTTTTATCTATTTACATTATTTTATTTCACCTTTCCTCCAAGGGGCACAGCCAGATTACATAGCATTACCTCTCTTCATTTTAGCCTTACAACAGTCCAGCAAGGTAGGTTAGGTTGAGAGACTGACTGGCCCAAAGCTACCCAGCAAGTTTTATGGCTGAGTGGGGATTTGAACTCAGACATCTCTAGTCTTCATCTCTAACCACAATTGCTCTCAAAATATCTAGTCCTCTATAGCTGCACTACTGCCCCTCTCTGGTCATTAATTGTTTTGTTTAGATTTTTTTTAAGTTAACAAAAATAAGGCTTAACACAAAGATGAAAAGCCTAAATATTTTTATGCGCTGATCAGGTCTATGCAGTTATCACTAAGTTTTTCAGACGTTACGGGCTTCAGTATTTGTGAAGAATCAAGTAGTTTAGAATCATCTATCCTTTTCTAACTCTTTGCTAAGACTGTCCCAGTTTTATTGCCAAATAGGTCTTTATGGGACTTTTTTTGATGCCTGAAACTATGGAATTAGTCCCCTAGAATAAGAAATGAATTTACCATTTGAGTTTATTTTTAAAGTGTACTCTCTTTCAACAGCACCTTTTTGTAAACGTCTTCTGTCTTTCTAGCTCAAAGAACATAGCGCCCTCTAGCTCATCTGGATTGCTATTATTAATTAAATGAGCGGGGGATTGTGGAAGCGATATAAGAACTTCACAAGCCTTTCAGAGCCCTGTGATGGACTTTCTACAGTCCATCACTGGACTATGAGGGTGCCAGCTCTTCCTTGCAGCCCCTGAGAGATACAAGAGACTTGACTGCAGTGCTGGCAGAGTTAGTGCAGGGAGAGGATGAAACTTGCAGCAACCTCCTTATGCAGCAGCTTGAATGATGATCTATGCAACTTGAGCACAATGCAATGTCGATGCAGCATTATGCTTGTTTTAGAGTGGTTTACTCCAGAATAGCTATGCTGTTTGAATATAATCCCAATGCAAATGAATGAATGAGGATACTCTTTGAGCCTGATCCATATGAAAACTGGCACAACTAGTATGTGGTCATATCAATCATTCCAGTTTTATTAACCTGGACCTAGATTTTTTTTTTGCACATCTATGATTATATGAAAAGTTAGCTCTTTTTCCATTGATTTATTGTGCTGCGCTATATATAAAGCATAACAGCAATGATACAGATGTATTTGCAATATTGGCCTCCTTTTGTGTCCCTTGATACTCTGAACATATAATTAACTTTTTTTTTTTACAATACGGTCTATTACAATCAATAGATAAGCACGAGCTGGAGACCCACAAGTACTCTTTTAACCCTCCCCCACTATTTCCTCTTCCCCTTCTCTGGAAGCCCCCATAGCCTCTGCCCTTTTCCTGCTTCCTTCTTTCTTCCCCCACCAGTCAACCACCTCTGTCTGCCCCCTCTTCAGTATTTCCTCCTTCCTTCTGCCTTGTAGTCTCTACTCAGGAAAACGATGACCCAGTTCTGCAGTGGTGGCCACTGGGCCAAGTTGCATGCAAGAAAATGCAGGGAGCACTTCACTTTCCTCTGAATTCCCTTCCTCACACTATTTTCTCTTTCTCTCCTTCTGGCAAACCCCATATTCATACCTCTCCCTGCTTCTTTCTCTCCTCCCACTCACCCACTTTTTAACCGTACACCACCTTCGGCTATATTGATATTTATTTACTTCATTTATACTCTTTCTTTGTCTGCAATGAAGACCCAAAGAAGCTTGCATCCCTAGAGGAACTTTGGAAGCTATTTAAATAACGCCACACTAATTGACATCCAGATGAAATGCATTCCCTAAGTTCAGAAAGGTATTGCCAAGTCTAAAAGAGCACCTGCTTGCCCTGGTTCCCTGGATTCAGCTCAGGTTTCCTACAGCCCCATAGCAGCTATGGGGAACTGCTTCTAAAAAAGAAAAAAAAAAGAGCCCAAAGGTTTGGTAAAGCGCTTACAGTGCAATCCTAAGCAATTACACCCTTGCAGGCTCATTGACTCTATTAAGCGTTCTGGCCATGCATTGGGTTTGAGTTTTAAAAATCCCTGCTTATCAAGATCACCTGTTTTGTCTCCACTTGTGAAATTGATGAAACGTATAATAAAGAGATTAGCACAAGATTTGAATAGGCACAAGAACCCAACCACTGAGAAGTAAAGTAGCAGATCTGAGAATGTGCTATGTTCCTTTGACATACTTAACATTTTTGATAGCATTTAAGATCAGCTGATAAAGGTGATTGGTATGGGTAATTTAATTAGGTGTTTCAGACTTGTTTCTACAGTTAATATTATAAAACCTTTAAGAAATAAATACCTGGCCCAAAGTAGGTTAAATCAGGATTAAGAATGCGGCAGCATGTAAAGATGGAGTAGGGCAACCTCTAGGAGAAGGCTGTGCCAAGAAAGGGTTGCACAAGCAACCAGGTGCCAACATGTTTGGTGCCTCTGAAGCACTGTGCAACCCTGTCTCCTAGGCACATGCAATGCACGAATTGTGGCACAGCATTCCCAGAAGTATTGCCAGCGATTCTGTGGGACTGTGTAGTGCAATTTGCTTGGAATCAGCCCAGGAACAGAGGGCATATATGTTTGAGATAGATATGCTGCAGACTAAGATGGTGGTCACAAGGTAATAGTGTGCTGAGATGGTAGAATAGACTGTACTCCATCATGTTACAGGTGAGGGGTTTCAACTTTTCCACACAATATTTATCTTATAACTGGAAAGCTAGTGCAACATGCAAAGGGCTAGGCTAGAACTTTTCTCCCAGATGTGCTTTTTTAAATTTACAGATAATTTTACCTATCAAGGTCTAGTTACAAAACAAAGCTCTGCTAACCTGCTTTGAAGGCAGAAGACAAGGGCCTGGAGGTATTGCACAGGGCTGTCTTTACCACTGGGTCTACTGGCCACTGACTTCAAATGTATTACACTGAAAAGCACAATAACGGCTTTGATAGAGGAATCATCTGATATCCTTCTACACCGCTTCTGTGATCAAGAGACTGTAGCGGTGGTGAAACAAGAAGTCAGTGTATCTGTTTCTCATATCAGGAAAAAACATGGAAGCCAAAAAAAAAAAGGAAAACCCTGCCTTCTGTGAGTTCTTTAATGAACTGGAGCTCGATCAGTTGAAAAATGTGCATAAAACAGAGTTCTCATTGAAAGCATGAGATGGCCTTATTATACTGGCCTACAGAGGCAAGTTCAGAGATTTGCCTTCAGAGGCCTTAAAAGGGAAATATTCAAAGTAAAAGAAAAAAAATAATGATTTTTTTCATGTTACTCTAGAATCCCAATTGTTCTTCCAAAAATACATCTTCTTTGTTAAAGCAGCAATAAATTATGCAACTTGGATAAGCCTGATTAATCACTACCTTCTAAGGCCAGAAATTGAAATAGGCCCTTAAGTTCTTGCAGTGGAGCTTCCATCCTGTTTATTGAGTGAAGATCCTGGTAATGCATTAGAAAGTAGACTTAAAGATCACTCAGTTTTGCAATGGTTTGACAGCATTCTGCAGTTAGAACAAGGTCTCAGAAGGTCCGCTGCCCATGTGGAGCTTCCCTTGTGCTCTTTAGGATCCAGACCTAAGCTTCCAGCAGAAACCACTCTATGGCCATTTATGCATGGTTAGCACGTCCCTGGTTTGCCCCTCTCTTGTCACACACTTTTATATCCCAAGACTGAACAACCTTATGAATGGTTTTGCTTGTAGTTAAGAAAGTCCTGGGCAGTCTCATGAGCAGAGCATAATCACAAGGAGAAATCAGGAAGTGCCTGAGTCCCCACCCCTTTAAACGCTGCATTGTCATTGGCAGTAGTGCTGACTCTGACAAAAATATTATCCCGCCCCTCTCCCCACCATGAGTGGCCATTTCATAACCCAATACGGAGTACAGAATTGCATCCACAAGAGTAAAAGGGGGGAGCTTTTCCTTTGTACACACACTGCTGAAACTGACTAGAATAGACAGGCAAGTTCTTCATCCCTATGAATTGCACAAAAGGAAAGGGGAGAATATTATGAAAAATCGCAGAGAGAGCCAGCGGAGCCTAGGATTGTGCACTCACTCCTCCCCCCGTGAGTAAGTCATCACCCGGGCGTACGATTTTAGCCTCTGCTGGCTCTCTCTGCAATTTTTAATAGTTTCTTGGATGATATGATGATATATCCGTATTCCATTGAACCACAGAAAAATTCAAAAATGTGGCGAGGGGGCACAGAGAAGGGGTAGACGATAGCCGCCTCCGTCTCCTTCTCAGATACGGCTTCCTGGGGCATTGCGGAGGGGATGACTGAAGGCTGGCTGAAAAAGGAGTTGGAGGAGAGGATAGGAGAATGGGGGCATGTTGTAACATGGGAAGATCGACCCGCATCTGAACTATGCACCTACTCACATCCAAGATAAGCTCAGAAGTAAACTTATTTTCAGGATAAAACAAGGATTAAAAACCCGGGGAAATCGCAGAACAGAAGCAAGATGACCCCTGAGAGAGGGTAATTCACAGTGGGTAGCCGTGTTAGTCTGTTTGCAGTAGTCAAACAGAGAGGGGACCATCATGCATAATCCCCGCAGAGAATTGGGACATTCCCCTGAGAGAGGGGACCATCATGCATAATCCCCGCAGAGAATTGGGACATTCGCAGGAGAATTGCAAAACAAACCAGCCATGCACAACTGACCTATATGTTGTGTTTTCTCCCTCTGCAACCATGAGAATAGTGCTGAAGTGAATTGCCACAGGAACACAAAATTCCTAGCATTCATAATGTTGAATCAGATTCAACAAAATTGCATTCACGACGTACAACTTACATTTTGTTTATCTAGCACATTTAGGGTTGCAGAATTCCACAACCACATTCTGTCTTTGTGATCAAACTTGTATTTTGTAGGCGTAATAAATATTCACACTGCACACAATGTGAATATTGAGTAGGCATACCAAATGCAAGCTTCATCATAATGGTAGAATTCCTTTCCTTTATCCCTTAGAAGCTCCTTGATCCATTGATCTTGAGCAGCATATATCTAATGTTTGAGGAATATAAGGACTGAAACAAATCTTGCCACTGACAATGTAGCCTTGGGATCCCTGTCACTTAGTAAAAAAGTCAGACACAGAGGGATTAGATTTATATGTTAAAAGGGGAGAGATATAATGTGATCCAAGTTCCTCGTAAAAGTGGCATTTCAAGAGGGCATGAGCTAATGAATCGATAGAGCCAGAACAGCAAGGACAGGTCCTGTCTGGATATGGTATATTCAAAATCCTGCCCTGCATAACCATAGAGGGGTTAGCATTCAGTCTAGCTAAACAGAAGGCTCTAGGACGAGGAGTTGTCAAATAATAAGTATAAGCAGGCAAACCACGTGGTGGTGGTATTCCAAAGAACTGGGATGAACAAATGCGGCAAACACGAAAAGTAGCGCTGTTATAATCAAGCTCTTTAATGCGCTTTTTAAGTTTGGTGAAAGCTTCAGTTTTCCCAAGATCTAATAACATATCCTGCAAGAAGCCCAACAATGACAATTTTTCATCTAAGATTTTTTGCCATGAAGATTTAAAAGGGTCATGCTTCAGAGAAGCTAGGAGCCCCTCAGTGCTAAAGTGCAGCTTAAGTTGTAGCTTAAAGGCAGCCAACCATGCCCTAGCTTCAAGTGACATTTGGCCAAACTCGGAGTGAAGGGTAACACCAGAAACACATTGAGGGGCATTTAGGAGTTTTCGTAAAAACTGAAGCAATGGACGATCTATAGATTCATTGACAACAGTTATCCAGATGGCAACACCAAAAAGAATAATTGGAATAATTTTTAGATTGAAAACCTGAATAGCCCCTGGAATATATTTGCCACCTTTGGTGGGGGAAAAGTTGACAATAGCACCAACCCCAGGTTTAATTTTGTTGGACACTGCTTTTTGATGGGCATTCCAATTTAGGTTATGGGGAAAAAGAATATCAAGGTAAACAAACTCCTTGACTTGGTCAACCTCAAAGCCGTCTAATACCCAGCGAAAAAGAGGCATTAAGGTAGAATTCCATCATGGTGAAACTGAAATTAGCTCTTGCTCATTGTTTGTTCTATAGTTTTAGGTTGTGAACAGAATAGATTTTAAAAGGTTTAAAAAATGCTGTTGTGAGAACTTTAGATCTAAAAGGTCAGATACAAATGATACAAAAAACTGCTGCTGTCACTATGGCTACTGGTACTCCTCTTCATTTTTAGAGGTGTAGATGTACTCTTTTAAAAATTAATAGGGGCTACCGGGATGCTAATCAAGTGATACAGTTCCACATTAAAGACAATAACCCACACCACATTTCACCATGCAGTTTCTTGGAGCCTCTGGTGTGAGAGTTCCTTCTGGGGGAATAGGGGGAGAGAAAGGACTGCATATCCTCTAGATCATTGTCCTCTTTTTATGGCAATATGATCATGCTTGCGCACTGTATCTTTCTAGTGCCTGTGTTTGGCTTATCATTGTTTGGGCGACTCTGTTGTTTCGTGAATTTTGTCTCCAATGTGCTAACTACTTCATAATCCTTTGTAGCCAGCTCCGCAGCTGTGTTATCTGCAGAGGGCGAACAATGCTGTGGCAGTCTGCATGCACATGTTTTTGTCCTAACTTTTGTGCGCGTGCTTTGTTAGCTGAGGAAAACAGACTCCTCTGTTGCTTACAAATGTGTTTGTGCGGGTAAGGATAATAAACAGTGGATAAAAATGGAAAAGCAAATTTTCATGCAGATAGCTTCAGAGGTCGTCGGCAGTGCAAACCTAAGCAAAGTTACACTCTTCAAAGCCCATTGACTTCAACAGATTTAGAAGGGTGTAAATTTGCTTAGCATTGCACTGTGGGCCACTACAATTTCAAAACAATGGTTTCATAATCCCCCCTTTTATTGCCAAGCAGCATATCACATGTCTGTTTGTTTTTAATTGAGGCATCAATAAGTGTATTTTCATACGAACCATGAAAAAGGACTTATTGTACCAGAAAGGAGAATCAAAGCCTTCTCAGTCAGGGAAGGCAAATGTCACTGCCAACCCATATATCATATTCAGGCTGCCGAGTCTAACTGAGTGCTACATAAACTAACTTTCACATTCTCATGAAAGACAAGCACGTCTGCTTTTTGACAGAAAGAGAAGCATAAAACTCAGCCAGAACCAATATTGTAGCCTTATGCAGTGTAGCTGTCCACTTTTATTTACTGCCCACAGCACTCATATTGTATGAGATTTACATAATTCCCAACATGAACACGGGCAAAAGTTGTGTTTGAGATAAATATTAGAGCCTCTAAAAAATGCAACTACAGAATAGGACTGTACTGCAGCTTGCTTTTATAAGTACAGAAAACCAAGAGCAAGACACAAGGTATTGGAGGAGTATGCATGTTCTGCAACAAGAACTGAACTGAAACCTAGGCATTGACCCTGCCAGGTCATTTTACCATTGAGTTTGGTAAGTCAGATATAAAAACTGCAAGGCTATTGAGAGGGTGGCAAAGACTCCAGTGCTCAAACTGCAAAATGCAAGTTCAACTGCACCATAAATCTGATACTACCGAAATCAAAGAGCTGTCAAATGGAGAAATGCTAAAGCACTTTGCTGGGGACATGATCGCTGGTGCCCATACCTTGTTCAGAGTTCCACAATTACATGCCAAGCAACTAGGATAGCCTCAATATTCTCCAGCAACGTTTGTCTCAAGCACAGTACCATGCTGACCAGCTGCGCACTTGAACAGCAGCCACTTGATTGTTGCAATTTTACATTTGCTTTTGCCCACTTGAAGAACTGAAACAATCTCATCTGCTGGAAAAGAGGCAGTAGAACCGCCCCCTCCCCCGAGATCATGGCTGTTTGCATCATCAGATCTTGAATAAAGCATGGAATCACTTGCCTTCAGCCCATCCTTGTGCCTCTGCAGTCAGAGATATTCTTGAAATGACTAATATAGGATAAAATAGTCAATATGGGATAAAATGCTTGTTTTTGGCATCTGTTCTTTTTGCACCTGTACAATCTGTGGAATCTGTTCAAGAAATGATCTCAGTATTATCCAGGTTCATAAGCAGATCCAAAAGGCACACAGGATTAGAAGGAAGAATGACAGTAACAAAAAAAATTGTGTGGAATAAATTTGCTCAAGATGAAGAAAGAGGTCTTGACAGGCATTATTGATGATTAAAGCAACTCAGTAGATGGCTGTGAGTGGGTAGAAGTAATACAAGTAGGTAAAAGTAATATAACTTCTTTGTTGTAAAAAGTGCCTTTTTATTACATTTCAGAATAGAATTTAACCACTGAAATCCTGCTGATGATATGCAGTGATCATGAAAAAGGCACAATTTTTGTTTTACAGTCTTCAGCATAGATTTTTTCCCCAAGACACCTCTCTGTTACTCTTACTGGATCTATCAACAGTGATTGACACTGTGGACCATGCCGTCTTCTTGAGGTAGAAATAAGGATTATGCATTCTGTCTGGAACTGGTTTAGACCATTCCTTATGAGCAGGTATCACAGAACTGCTGTTGGAGGCTATCTGTCACTAATGTGGGACTTGTCTTGTGGGGTTCCTCAGGGCTCAATCCTACCCCCCATGCTGTTCAGTCTCTACATAAAGCCCTCAGGAGAAATCATTTGTGGATATGGAATGTGTGTGTGTAGTGCCGTCAAATCAAAGCCAGCTTATAGCAACCCAGTACAGCTTTTAAGGCAAGAGACTAACAGGTGGTTTGCCATTGCCTTCCTCTAGTCTACATAGTAACCCTGGTATTCCTTGGTGGTCTCCCTGGTATTCCTTGGTGGTGTCCCATCCAACTACTAACCAGGGCTGACCCTGCTTAGCTTCTAAGATATGATGAGATCAGGCTAGCCTGGGCCATCCAGGTCAGGGTGGATCTGGAATAGGTAGTCATGCTAATGACACCCAGTTCTATATTTCTTTGTCCAAATCACCTGATGTTGCTATAGGGATCCTAAACCAGTGCCTTACTATTGTGGTTAAATGGTTAAGGGTGGAAAAGTTGAAACTGAATTCTGACAAGATGGTGGTACAGGTTGAGTATCCCTTATCCAGACTGCTTGGGACCGGAAGTGATCCATATTTTGGGTCTTTTCGTATATTGGAATATTTTAGGATTTTTGCATGTACATAATCAGATATCTTGGGTATGGGGCCCAAATTCATTTATGTTTTATATACACTTTATACATGTAGCCTGAATGTAATTTTAAACAATATTTTTAATAATTGTATTTACATTGAGCCATTATAAAGCAAAGGTGTAACTATCTCAGCAGAATACTTGTTGTTCTTGTTTAACAGCTGGTACAACAAACAACAAACTATCAATGGCAGGCTTTCGTCTCCACCTATGGTACAGCGTACACTGTATTTTATTTTAATTTTTTAGGTGAGAGAAAACATAGAAAGCAGGCAGTACGGATCTGCCTGCATGCTGGCTTGAAGGGTCCAGTTTTCAGTTCACTCCAGGTATGGGATGTCCGAATAATGGATATTCTATCTGTAATGCTGCTTGGCTTGGGTTTATTTTCAGAGGTGTTTCCTTAAAATTTCTGAATTTATGAGTCCACTGTTTTCTATGGGGAGTAAGGAAAACTTCTGGGAGTCCGTAGTGGGTGTTTTTAGAGCAAATGCCACCAAATTTGCAAGGAACAAAGACACCCTCTCTCCTAACCCCCTCCCCCAAGTTGGAAGGAAATTGGACCAAGGGGTCTGACTTTATGGAATGCTGAACAAGGTGTCCCCAGCCATCTTGGACTCCATTGTTTCTTATGGGGGCAAATGCCATACTTAAAACGTTGGTCTGATCTATCACAGCAACATTCTATTCCCATCACAAGAGGACCCACAAACTTCCACCAGCAAACAAAAGCCCAGCACAAACAACAGAAACAAAGAAAAACTCTTCCCAAAACAACAATCACTCCTTCAGAGTGGAGCAACCACCATAAGCACCAAACCTTTACAAAAAAATCCAAACCAAAAACCAGATAGCAAAAAAAAACACCCTACATAAAACTGATCCAGGAAAAAGGTTTTAAAATACCAGTTGAATATGCAAACCCTCCAGATATGAGACCTCCATGTGTGTGTAAAGTGCCTTCGAGTCGCAGTCGACTTATGGCGACCCCTTTTGGGGTTTTCATGGCAAGAGGCTAACAGAGGTGGTTTGCCAGTGCCTTCCTCTGCACAGCAACCCTGGTATACCTTGGACTCCCATCCAAATACTAACCAGGGCTGACCCTGCTTAGCTTCTGAGATCTGATGAGATCAGGCTAGCCTAGGCCATCCAAGTCAGGGCATGAGACCTCCATACACATATAATTCAGGAAAATAAAATACCAAATACTGAATGAGAATTTTAACCCTACACACCAATCCAAACTGCCAGCAGTATAACGAAAAAATAAAATTAAATAAAAAGTATCTTGCTAACAACAATAAAATTATTAATCAGTGGGCAATGGGTGGGGGGAGTAGGGCTACTAGATCCAGGTTTGGAAACTTCTTGCGATTTGGGGATAGAGCCTGGGGAGGACAGGGACCTCAGTGGGGTACAATGCCATAGGGTCTGCCCTCCAAAGCATCCATTGCCTCCAGGGGAACTGATCTTTGTAGTCTGGAGATGAGGTGTAATTCCAAGGGATCCCCAGGTTCCACCTGAAGGCTGGCAGCTCTAGATGGAATAGTCCAGGAGATCATCTTTATAATGGAATAGGATTGTAATCCTTAGAAATTATTATTGTAGGTATCTTCTCCTTGCCCTCTCCCCCATTGTGGAGTCTCATGAGGTAGCCTAAGAGGCATGGGAGGGAATGACAGAGACAGATTGGAGCACTGATGCTCACTCAGTGGCTTGGGACCCACATGTGGGTCTTTGACATGCAATCTGTGACTCTTCTTGAACACTGTTCCCCAATGTGGCATTGCTACATGTTTCAGGAAAGTGGGCAAGGCCATTGCCTGGTGAACTCATGGTTGGCAGGTGGTTCCCATTTTGAAACAGTTGCCGCCAGAGGGATTGGAGGACAGGTAAGCTTGCAAGCCTTCTTCTATGGGCCTCGTGCCAAGGATGAAAGTAAACAAGCCACCCTCTCCAAGAATTCCCACCCTTCTCCTCAGCCTCTGCACTGTCATCCCATCACCCGGGAAGCTGCCAGAAGGGGATCAAGCTGGTCTCAGAGAACGGTGAGTATAACCATCATCATTGCAGAAATCATTCAGGAAAAGAGCAGGCTGGTCATGGGAGCCATAGTGGTTTTACTCCCCTTTCTTCATAATCAGCTTTATCTCTTCTGGGTGCTTGGAAATATCACTCTTTCCTCTTTGTGTGTGCTTCATGCTGAGGAGAGAGTGCAAAGGCAGAGAGGAAAGCCCTTCCTTTCACTCAAAATACACAAACGCCGGCTATGGTTTGACAGTAGTGGTCCTCTGGGAACTAAAAAGGTTATAATTATATATTTAATATTGATAATTATATCTTATATTATTGTGTGTGTGTTTGCTGGGAGTGGTTTCCAGGGCATACAGTGGTCATATAGTTCTTCTGGTGAATCGAAATTGTGACTGTAACTCTCCTTGAGACAAGGAGTGATTATCACTGGATTGGAGGAATATGTAGTGACTGATTTCCCCCTCAGCACCATGAATCTGTGAAGAGTGCTCTTCAAAACTGGCTTTGGTTTTTGCCATCCTGAATAATTTGGTATCATCTGCAAATCTGGCCACTACATCCACAATTCCAGAAAATGTACAATCTGAATAGTGCACTTGTAAAATTTGGTCTCTAACTGCATATGGCTTAGAAATATGTGTTACTCTGGATGATTAGTATTGCAGTGATTTATTTTGACCTAATAAAGTGTAATAAAAACAGCACAGTACTGAACGGTGTTTGAAATGGTTGACAACTTAGAGTACCGGTAATAGGTCAGTGTGGCACTGCTAGCTAACACAGCAGCAATTAAAACATTTGATAGACTTCCTGTGATGTTTCTTATGAGAATTGACTGCCTTTCATTTCCACCACATTCATCTGTAACAGCGAGGGAAAAAATTAAAAAGGAAGGCTAAGAAGAAGGACATTTGTTATCATTGTTGGTAATGAAATTGTCATTCTCTAGAGTATCAGGCACCAAAAAGTCCAGTTGCTAGGCAAAAGCACAAATTAGCTCTACAGTTGCCTTTCTTGCTCGACTCTGTAAATCTGAACTGAAGAAAGCTTGTGAGCAAATTGCAGCAGAAATGTGTTTAACCTAGAAAGCTACAATATATCTAATTCTCCTTGTGGCCCCATCTATGGATTTTTACATCCAGGGACTGGAGCCACGGCAGAAAAGACATCTCTTTCAACGAACTTAAGAAAAGCTCCCAGTGGCTGTTGTTAGGCAGCCACAGTAGTATTGCCAGCCCCCAGTGGCCATTGCTAGGCAACCACAGTATTGACAGCCTTGGTTTCTGTCAGGGAAAGGCAAAGAGACGGGGTAGGACCCTTTCCAGAGGTCTTTTGGCCTTTGAGGGAAGACTCATTAGGGCCACGCTCACCAGCAACCACTGGGTAACTTGATACCATGTGATATTTTTAAACATACAATGCTGATTTTGAAGTATTTCATGATAGTAGAACATAATTGTGACTAATTTACATCAAATCAATGGAACTTAAATCCATTGCAATGGGTAAGTCCCATTCAGACTGGGTTTCAAAGAAATGAGTGGCAAACAATGATTTCACCATTACTACTATACATTTCTGTATCTTGTGAATAAGTGTCTATGTACATAATTAGAAATATTAGCTAAGGAATAACAGTTACTTTTAAATCCAGCCACTTTTTCTTATCCATAATGAACAGTTAATAATACATAACGATTTCCAGAGGTCACCTTGTAAACTTCAGCATGGCTATTTTCACAGTCCGAGTATCTAAAGGCGGATTTCCCCTCCTCCCAGGATCGATTAAGCAGAGTAAAAGTGAAAGAAATATTTAAAAGTCCACCTTGAGCCATAAGCAGCCTCAACTGGACAGAACTGTGAGAGTCAGATGGGTGGAAATGTGAATGCTATCACTGGGAAGAGAACGCTACTGTGGTTTGCTAAAGCCAAAAACGTTCTTATTTTACAAATTTTAAAACCTTTAAAAATGTAGGTGACCCAAATCACTGCTTTTGGTGGGACAATGCACCTGTTGGCTCCACCCTGGTGCAGTCCTGGCTCATCAAATAAGGTGACCGGCTGTTTCAGTCCTGCTCCTAAATGGCTGATAGGTATGAACACGTGAAAGGTTACCCAAGTGTACAGCCTTTGCTGCTGGATTTGGCTGGGGATGCTTGCGGTGTTTTGCTCTTGCCGTGTTTCATTCTCCCGGGGCTATGGAAGCCAATTATCTTGTGTGTTTGGCTCCCAGCTCAATTAGGGTAAGGGAAATTGGTCATGACTCATAACCAACCTTTGCTGGATTGCATCTTTGATGTGTAGCCATCATCTGTTAATTTAGTATGTCTAAAATCAGTTTTCAGTGTGATGCCTTTTTATGTCTTTGGTTTGCTGGGTTAAGCCATAGTCATACAGCACTATCCGTTCAGGTGTACCATTTGTGCTTCCTATAAAACTTCCTCTAGAGAACAAGAAAATTGATATGTCAGAATATGACTCACTTGGAAGTGGAATAAAGCTGATTTCTATGTAGCTTGACATAAAACAATATAAGATTTCCTACAGTCATGCTGTAAAATCATTCTGCCACCATTGTAGCTCGGTCCTGTGAGTTCTCTGTCTCTAACGTAGGACACTGATTCAATGAATGTGACTCAAGAGAAACAACCAATAAGATCTTTTTTAAAATTGAACACTAGCTATTGAATTATCTGATCTGTTGTTCAATCCTGTGTTGTTATGATCACTCTTGTCTTGTAAAAATCAGTTCACACAACTACTTTGGGCTTCTTTTCTAGCCCTGTTGCTTTTACTTTACTAACAGCTCCTGAGCCCTGCCGCAGCCGGGGACATTGTGGAGGAAGGTTTTGCGCATGCTGCAGGGGGGCAAAGGGCCATTTTTGAAATGGAAAATTAAAAGGGGGGCAAGCCCATAGAGAAAAGGGATGCTGTGCCAGCAAAAACTTGGCACGGCACTGCTGAAGTGTAAGGGGGCACTCCCAGCCTGGAAGGGGTTAGGCGGCTGCCTAACAGCAGCCCCGCCCCCCAGAACACCCCAGGAACGCCTCCTGGGACGTTGGCGTGAGGACTTGCGCTGACAGGATGCCGACAGGAGGCTGAGCTGGTGTCCGAGGGCCGTGCTGCCGCGGCAGTGCTAGGGAGCTAGTGCAAGTGGCGCTACGACAGCATATGTGCCAGTTTGCATGGTGCAAGTGGCACGGACGCCGCCGTAAAAGTCACGTCGCCTCCTAAGGCAATTCAGACCCCAGCCTCAGGAATGCACTGTAATACTGAACATTCAGGTAATTAAGTGCTTATCTGAACAAAGCATGAGAAGCTCTGCTGCTGATTAGAGCAGGAAAGCGCATACATCCCTAAGTCATTTTTAACATCTGTCAGTGGGAATATCTTCAGATAAATGTTGCTGTCATTTATTTCATAATCCCAGTGTATCGTATTAGAATACTCTTTGGCCAAAAGGCCTTTCATTTTACCTGGATGTTCCAGTGTGCGTCAAGTCACAGCTGTGCGTGCTGTCAAGTCACAGCTGACCTACGGTGACCCCATAGGGTTTTCCAGGCAAGAGATGTTCGGAGGTGGTTTTGCCCTTGCCTGCCCCCATGTAGGCTGAGAGAGTTCTGAGAGTAACGTTACTGGCCAGCAGGCTTCATGCTGAGGAGTGGGGAATCGAACCTGGTTCTCCAGATCAGTCTGTCGCTCTTAACCACTACACCACGCTGGCTCAAGTAACTTATCAAATTTATCTAAAGATTTAAAATAGCCACAAGGTCTTATATTCTGTGCCCCCATGTTTGACCTGAAAGCATTGATAAATAGGTAATTTTACTGAGGTAATTTTATTCTCAGTTTCTGTAAAAGATAGCATTTAACCTTTATTTTGAATGTCTACTGAGAGTTCCGTGTTGCTTTTATTCTATGGTCCTTACTCTTCAAATGTCTGTTTTAAAGGGTGTACTTACCCCAACCTTTATTTGTTTATTTTGCTGTATTCTTCCATTAAAATAAAATACTGGAGTGACAAAGTAGGCTATTGGTTTTGAGATGTTGCACAGAGGTAAACTATGTAGCAGGAGAAACTGTTTGTTTTGGTTTCCTGGCCCCCTAGAAGCATCATTAATCAATATTAGCATTGGCAAAGCAAGTATGAATTAACTCAGAAAGCAGAAAACAAAGACTGGAATCTTAAAGAAACAACAGTTCTGAAAAGCCATTTTTCCCCCCTTCATCTTTTTGTCCAAAGGAAATGAAACAGATATCATGTAAGCAATCGTGATCTGTTTTTCTAGCAATCTCAGCAACAAACACCAAAGAAAATCCCTCTGAGAATAGCATTTCTGGACATGAGGTTCTGGTAAAAAAGATCATCAAATTCATCAGTGTTTTATCCCGTGCCAATAAAGTAAGTTCTCCTGACTAAACCCTTCAGAAATAAAGTTTGGTGCCTTGCTAACCTATCGGCAATTTACATTGGTCATATAACACTGCTTTAGGATGAACACAATTTTTCAGTCATTTTACTCTAAGCCTTTCCTGTGCCAGCCTTGTCTCAGTTTCCAGGAACAAAGGAACTGAGTTGGAATTAATAACTCTTAACATTTGTATAGCGCTTTAAAATCTTTCAAGGAATGTTCTCCCTCATACTACCAAGAGCCAACTCAAACTTCCAATGGAAACAAACTGAATTATTTGCCCGACTCCATGGGCTCAGGATAGCCAGAGCCCCCTGAATTTTACCCCACTGGTTCCTTCTCTTGGTGGTCCTGGAACCAAAAGTAGCTGTATGTCCTAGGTGAGTGACTGGTAAGAATGATTGTGTTTTTCTTATCAAGTTTATTGTTGTGGTACTAAGCTTTAGGGAGCCCAGTGGCGCAGAGTGGTAAGCTGCAGTACTGCAGTCCAAGCTCTACTCACGACCTGAATTCGATCCTAACGGAAGTTGGTTTCAGGTAGCCGGCTCAAGGTCAACTCAGCCTTCCATACTTCCAAGGTCGGTAAAATGAGTACCCAGCTTGCTGGGTGTAAAGGGAAGATAACTAGGGAAGGCACTGGCAAACCACCCTGTAAACAAAGTCTGCCAGTGCCTAGTAAACATTGGGATGTGATCACCCCATGGGTCAGGAATAACCCGGTGCTTGCACAGGGGACCTTTACCTTTACTAAGCCTTACATGCAAGTCTCCCATACAAAGGAACATATTTTAATATTATTAAAGCTACTCAGACTAGGGATTTTGTTGCCCTTGGGATGTCCTGTGTGACTAGGAGGGTGGTATGGGCTTAAGGACAAGATGTCTGAATAATTCATAACTTAATTGAGATTCTGCCTCCATTTTTAGCTGGGAAGCATTTGAACAGATTGCAATGAATTTTTCTAGAACAGATATTATCTCTTCAAATCTCAGCTAGGTCATCTTAAGTATGTCACAATCTGTCAATCTCAATTCTCTAACTTAAACATGGGGATAATGTTACTGGCCTGACCCAGCTATTGTAAGGATTACTGATCCTATATTCTGCTGTAGTGGCTGAAGGGGGGAAATGAATAACAATCATAATTTAAATACAGGTTGTAATGAATATTATTTGATTTTATTGAATAGTAATAAATTAACATGTATTACTAATGGAAAGCTAGGGTAGGTTTACTTTTTATTGAGCTGCTGAGTAGACTATTATCTCCACTGATGTTACTATATCTGTAAGGAACTGAGGACTAGATATTTGTTTCTTAAAATGAAAGGTGAAACTTCCTGGGACAGAGCAATGTAGCTGGTGAATCTTCAGAAGCCTCTTGAACGTATTTATGACTCTCACGGGACCTTCTAAAATAGATTAATATGTTGAATACTTTGATTTGGTAGGCTTTCTACCCTCCTGAAACATTTTTCCTCCTTTCAGCAGCAGATATTAACTAAACATATACGGAAGAAAGGATTTGTCATTTTTTTATCTTTTGGGATAGAACTACAATTTGTGGGAGCCTCTGGAAAGCTAGCTTTGTCAACATGGCCTTAGTCAGTTAATTGGAGTCAGTCTACCATATGAGACAGCGTCTTATTATTTCAGGCAATTGAATGTAATACCTGGCAAAAAATTGTCCCAGCATGAGAAAAATGGATTTCTTTCATGAGATGGTTTGATATGTATAAGGTTTGGTCTAAGCCGACTGATGACAGAGTAACTGGTCCCAGATTGAAACAGGTTTTATTTTTAAAAACCTGTTTCTTTACACACTTTTGAGTGTGACACACTTTTTGTTACAGCATGACATCTAATTTATTGAACAGAGGTATCCCCTAATGTTAACATGGGCATCGTCTTTGTATGTTTTAAATGTGTATGGGTTCTTTTACATGATCATTGCTTCTATGTGTTATTTACTGTACATGCCAAGCAAATGTGAACATGATGCATAGTGTCCACAATTCATGATGCTTTGGATACTTACAACATTAAAAAAAATCTAAACAAACAATAAAACAGACTTTCCCCACCATAACATTTGGTCTGTATCATGGTTAAGCCAGTTTTGAGGAGATCTATAAAATGTGATGTTGCTAAATTCCCTTGGCTTGCTTTTAAACTAACTAATTGAGAGGGGTTTTGGTTACTTAGACGTTTTATTTTTACGTTTGTCTCAATGTTAATTGGAGTAGTTGTTTTAAAATGGGAAGACAACAAGGATAGACAACCCCCACACACTAGAAGAAGAATTGTTTTTTACCATTTAAGGAAGAATCAAACCAGCTTACAATTACCTTTCCCTCCCCACAACAGACACCCTGAGAGGTAGGTGGAGCTGAGAGAGTTCGGAGAGAACTGTGGCTAGCCCAAGATCACTCAGCAGGCTTCATGTGTAGGAGTGGGGAAACCAACCCGGTTCACCAGATTAGAGTCCACCACTCATGTGGAGGAGTGGGGAATCAAACCCGATTCTCCAGATTAGAGTCCACCACTCCAAACCACGCTGGCTCTTAACCACTACACCATGCAGCATCATGCCTGATCACTTTGCTCAGACTGCCAAGCCAAGTCTCCACTCAGTGGACTATGGCAAGCCCATGAATGGCTGCTGGCAGTGTTGCAGAGGCTCCATTTGCATCCAGTGTCTCTAGTACAGCCCTCATCTCTCCCTACTCTTGCCTCCCTCCCCATCCAGCACATCACTGTCTCCCCAGGTAGATGTTATGAGCATTTCAGGCATTCCTAGCTAAACGTATGGGAGGGAAGGCAAGATGGTATTGCCTGATCTTGTCAGATCTCAAAAGCTAAGTAGGGTCAATCCTGGTTAGTATTTGGCTGGAATACCAAAGGAATACCAGGGTTGTTATGCAGGGGAAACCACTGGCAAACCACCTCTGTTAGTCTCTTGCTTTGAAAATCCCATAAGGGGTTGCCATAAGTTGGCTGCGACTTGACAACACTTTACACGCACACACACATCTTAACATCAAAACATGAAAATAAACAACAGCCAGTTTTATTTCTCTGGGCATTTTAGCAGTCCTAAGGGTTCCTGATATCCTGAATAAGTTCCATGCCTGGTAGATCTGTCTATACAAGCAGCCAGCTGACTATTAGCGGCATTCTCCTTTCAGGGCATTAAACAACGGAAGTAAATGAACCCTCTCCCCAGACAATTTAGTAATACATTTAGGTTGTCATAAGGCGTGAAATCTCCAGATTTCAATGCCTATTGGCCCTGATAGGGTTCAGCTGACTATTGTTGACTCAGTTAAGAGCCTAGAAGTGATACTGGACCCAGCATTACTGCTGGAGAAGCAAGTTAATTTAGCTGAAAAACAATGTTTCTTTCTTCCATCTTCAGCTACCTTGACCTGGTTGATCTGGCCATGTGGATCCATGCTATGGAACCCTCAAGGCATTGTCATACATTCTACATGGGTCTGCCCCTGAAGGCAACTCAGAAACTCCAGCTGTTACATAACACCTCAGCTTGATTACTTTCAGGAACTAGGTGGGAATATACCCATTACTTCTCTGCAGTCACTCTATTGGTTACCAATTAGTTTCTAGGTTATAGTCAATGTACTGGTTGTCACCTATAAAACCCTTCATGGCCCAGGAAACACACATCTGCAGGACCTTCTCTCCCAATATGCTCCACTACAGCAGCTTCACTTGAGAGCCAGCGTGGTGTAGTGGTTAAGAGCGGTGGACAGTGTTCTGGAGAACCAGGTTTGATTCCCCACTCCTACACGTGAGCGGCGGAGGCTAATCTGGTGAACTGGATTTGTTTCCCTGCTCCTACACATGAAGCCAGCTGGGTGACCTTGGGCAAGTCATACTCTCTCAGCCCCACCTACCTCACAGGATGTCTGTTGTGGCCGGGAAGGGGAAGGGAAGGTGATTGTAAGCTGGTTTGTTTCTTTCTTAAGCAGTAGAGAAAGTTGACATATAAAAACCAACTCTTCTTCTTCATCGTCGTCTTCTGCTGCTGCTGCTGAACAAAGCCTTCTGAGGGTGTCAAATTGCTGATGGGTAAGATCAACAGCAAGCATTCTCTGTTGTGGCTCCCACCTAGTGAAATAGCCAGCCAGATGAGGTGAGAAAGTTTTTTCATTCCACAGAATATGTGAAATGGAATTGTTCAGGAGGGCAATTTTATAAACGGAATGGGATTATAGTTAATGTCTTTGAAATGTTAAAAGGAGAAAAGAAAAATAGGGCTACACCTAGCAACATGCCAGCAAATCAATAAAGGAAAAAAAGATGACAGGTGACAGATTTATTGTCATGTAAAGCCCCTGCACGTTTCACTGTATACCGTAAGCTTTGTCAGGGGGATCAGAGTTTTTTTGTGCTGATCCTTTCCACAGCAATTGAGTTCTGTTATTGAGTAGGGACTTTGAAATGTTAGGCACTTTTCATTGCTTTGGTCATTGTACATATTAGACATATTATAATACATATTACAGTACATATTATACTTAGGGTTGCCAACTCCAGGTGGGGAAATTCCTGAAAATTTGGAAGTGGGAGGGCTGGGGAGGGCTCTGACCTGGATGGCCCAGGCGAGCCCAAACTTGTCAGATCTTGGAAGCAAAGCAGGGTCAGCCCTGGTTAGTGCTTGGATGGGAGACCACCAAGGAAGCCCAGCATTGCTGCGCAGAGTCAGGAAATGGCAAACCATTTCTGAATGTATCTTGCTTTGAAAACCCTACAGGGTCACTATAAGTCGATTGCCACACATGGAAAGAGCTGAGTTTGGGGAGGGACATGAACAGGCATGCAATTTTATGCCCTCCAAAGCTAGGGTTGCCAACCTCCAGGTACTAGCTGGAGATCTCCTGCTATTACAACTGATCTCCAGCCGGTAGAGATCAGTTCACCTGGAGAAAATGGCTGCTTTGCCAATTGGACTCTATGGCATTGAAGTCTCTCCCCTCCCCAAACCCCGCCCTCCTCAGGCTCCACCCCAAAACCTCCCACCAGTGGCGAAAGGGATCTGGCAACCCTATCTGAAGCTGCCATTTCTTCAGGGGAACTGACCGCTCCAGGCCCTGTGAGGAGGATAGTAATTCTACTTATACTGTTTTTTATTGCATCGTTCTGTAATTTTGACTTACAGCCTTGTTGAAATGGTTATTGTGTGTACTATACTGTTTTATTGTATGTATTATACAGTTTTAGTACTTTGTTCTTGAATTTTGTGATCCAGTTTTATCACATTTTTGGTTGAATGTATTTATACTGCTTCAGTTGCAGCTTTTCAACTGTTTAGTCTTCCTTGAGTTTCAGCAAGAATGATAGATTAAATGAAGTAAGTGCATAAGTACAGTGACAGACATTCATGCAACAATGTATAGTTTTGAGTAGCAGTAAGACCATTACCAAAATCATGGGTGAGGTAGCTTTCTAGTGGTGTACTGTCATTACCTGAAAATGCATGTTGGCATACACATTCAAAAACTAACACATTTAAGAAAAAAAGAATTTTAGGCATTGTAAGGGCATGTTTGTATCTACTTTTTAAAAGCATGTGGTACCTCAGTGCTTGCAGAATTCCTAACATGGTGCAGAACACAAACATCATCACGATAATCATTTTCCACAATTACTAAAAAAAGAAACCAGTCTATGAAGGGGAATAAGTGAATGCACATAAACCTGATTAATTGGCTTGGTGCCTGAAGGGTTCAACACAATCGGATTTTCTTCCAGATAATCCTTAGTTAGATCATTAGAGCTCAAATGAAAACATTGTGTGTTCATAGGGTGAATTCTCTTTTATGCCAATTCTCTGAATCTTGAAAAGCTGTCACATAGAATGCACACTCTGCATCCTTCACAGGCAGAAAGTGCTTTTGGCATTCTCATCTATTATGTCATTTTGCCGCTGATAATTATTGCTTTCTGAAGAAACTCAGAAGAATAAGTGAAGAGAGGGCTGGATCAGATATACTTGTTTAGACTAGAATTGACTCAGCAAAAAAGAGGAGAAAGATGCGGGGTAAAAGTTGAATCAATCAAGTAAATTCCTTCTTCAACATAACTGAACATGGTTCGTTAAGGAGTATTCCACATGCTTGACTTATTCCTGGTTTTCTTAGCAGTCGACATATAAGCATTGGAATCATTTGGTGCGCAACCCTTTTGCACATATGCCCTCTCTCTCAGTTGTGGTGTCAGTTTATTTCTTCCAGATGTGCCTTAAATAATCAGGGCACTGTTGTCATTGGCGACCATCATCAATAGAGTCACACCCCCAACCCCCTTTTCTTTTTAAAATTTTTTTGTGCATGCATTATATTGAAATGTCAATATACCACTAGGGGAGGTTATTCCCTTATCCCATACCCTGCCCTCTTCATCCCTTGTAATGCAATGATTGAACTGTTGTCTTCCTGCCATGCCACTTTTGAATTTACTGGACAAGACATTGGATAGGATGTGTGTGGGTTTTTTTAATTGTTTCATCTTCAAGATGATTCTTTGCTTTGTCATCTTCATCTAGTTGCCATTTCAGAACCAGTACCAGAGAATGAACACGATGGGTCTGAAAGGAAGCTTGTCAGAGACCGCAGTGTGATCCTATGGGACAACTAAATTATTGTCAGATAAACTTGACAAGAAAATATAGAAGCTTTTGCTCTTTATAATACGGCAGCTACCATTCAAAAGAAATGAAAATGAAGTGGAAAACATATATATAACAGTGTCATGGGTGGCTGACGAAGATTGGGAAACAGGATTTCTCACTGGGAGCCTGTTCCACCCCTTGCACACTTTATGGACTATTTTGGACTTATTCCACATTTTTCAAGAAATTTGTATAAATAAGTTGAATGTGTATGTATTTTGGGCAGCATTGATGAATACTAGAATTGTGGTTCTTGTAGGTTATCCGGGCTGTATAACTGTGGTCTTGGAATTTTCTTTCCTGACGTTTCGCCAGCAACTGTGGCAGGCATCTTCAGAGGATTAACACTGAAGGACAGTGTCTCTCAGTGTCAAGTGTGTAGGAAGAGTAATATATAGTCAGAAATGGGTTGGGTTTGAGCTGAGTACTGTCCGGCAAAAGTAATGTGCTAATCGGACAATGATTAGCAAATTACTTTTGCAGGACAGTACTCAGCTCAAACCCAACCCCTTTCTGACTATATATTACTCTTCCTACGCACTTGACACTGAGAGACACTGTCCTTCAGTGTTAATCCTCTGAAGATGCCTGCCACAGTTGCTGGCGAAACGTCAGGAAAGAAAATTCCAAGACCACGGTTATACAGCCCGGATAACCTACAAGAACCAATGAACTCTGACCGTGAAAGCCTTCGACAATAACTAGAATTGTGATTTAATTTTTGTGAACTGAGAAAAAAAGACATATATAAAAGTAATTCTTGGAAATAATGCACTTTGTTTGTGATTGATTATATAAAATTTATACTTCCTTATATGATTGTATAGCCATAGTAGCTGTATAACCTCCAGGTAGTGACAGGCAATCTCCTGCTATTACAACTGATCTCTAGCCAATAGAGATCAGTTCAGCTGGAGAAAATGGCCACTTTGGCAATTGGACTCTATGGCATTGAAGTCCTTCCCCTCCCCAAACCCCTCCTTCCTCAGGCTCCACCCCAAAAACCTCCCACTGATGGCAAAGAGGGACCTGGCGACCCTACTCATAAGCCCTGTCTCTGTGCCCCCACCTTCAGAGGTGAGGTGGGTAGCAACCACAGAGGGCTTTTTCAGTAGTGTCACCTCGCTTGTGGGATGCCCTCCCCCTTGAGGCTTTCCTGTCACCTATGCCACTCTTTTTTAGGTGCCATGCTAAAACATTTCTGTCCATCGAGGTTTTTAATTAAGGGGTTGGTCTTTCAATAGTATTTTAGCCTAGAAACTTATTTTAAGCAGTCAGTGCTCTGTCCTTATGGTCTATGTTTTTATGCTGGGCTGGGTTTTAACGCTGGATTAATGTTTTATTTCTTTTCTTTTTAAAAAAAACAATTGTAAGCCGCTTTGGGCAGGTTCTTGAAGAGGTAGCATAAATTCTAACTAAATCAATAGATCAATAAATATAACTAGACCTTTCTCTTTTTTCTTGCTACAGTTTGAGATTAGTTTTTTTTTTACTTCAAGCAAAAGTTATTGCCAGAAGCTACCTTTTTTTTACAATACCAGGGATATCTTAGAAATGTGACACCTTCCAGTGAAAGCTGCCAAGAGTCTTTTGTATCCTCTATTATTAAGATTAATAATTCATTAAATAGCAAGGAATGAAATGAAAAGAAGCAGTGATTAATCTTTTCTTAAAAGGGATATTTGGCCCTGCTGGTTTGATCAAGTCCAAAAAGAACCATCTTAAAAATAAACTGGTTGCTGTAGCTCCATATATATATATATATATATATATATATATATATATATATATATATATATATATATATATATATATATATATATATATATATATATATCGGCCAGGAACAGGATGCCCACAGCAGCACGGCACCTCCAAGGAGGTTTTGCAGCTGCTGCAGGGGGCGGGGGGAAGGCATTTTTAAACTAAAAGATTAAAAGGGAGAGTAATGGGTTAAACTGCCCAGCTCTGGCCACAAGCCACACAGGATAATACTTTGTATTTTCTTAGCACTGGAAAAGCTCTTGAAGTTTATCTGCACAGAAAATAGTCTCTTATTTTTCCTTTTTGCTTTTTGTACAGTACGTGGTTAAAAAGCAAGGCAAGGTAGCACATAAAAGCATCCTGGATTGCTGGTCCTAAGTGTAATGCTGCAGATTTACAAACCTCCACTAGGGGGATTCTTTAACATTCACTAAGCTAAACTTTCACTTTCTGGCCAGATCAGTTGAGAGCAGGGGTCCCTGACCTTTTTGAGCCTGTGGGCACTACTGGGTTTTTTGCGGGCACTGCCACAAAATGGCTGCTGCAGGAGGCAGAGCCAGCAACAACATGGCTGCTGCAGGCATGTGGGGGAAAGGAGAACAATCCCATATGAAAGCCTAAGGTGGGAGAAGGGGAATCCCAACAGTGGTGGGGAAGAAAAAGAGAAGAAAGAAGGTTCAGCTCATGGCTTCCTTCATACCTCTGCTAGCTTCCAGCTCCCTCCTTGCCACTGGCTTTTCTCTCCCCACCCCCACTCCAACCAAGCTAGCAATCCAATAGAAAGGCTCTTCTTCCATCCGCAGCAGCAGCCAGGGAGACAGCAGGCCAGCTTGCACTGGAGAAATAAAGACTTCTCTCTTGTCCTTTGCAATGGCAGCAGCCCAGACCACCTTGCAGAGCAGAGTGAAGGTTTTCTTCCCCCGTTCCCAGCAGCAGGACCCAGGTGAGAACGACCCCACCAGCTTACGTGGAAGAAGGAAAGTCTTCTTTGTCTTGCAATGGTGGCTCCTCGGGCAAAAGCAAGCCAGCTGGCTTGCAGGAGGATGGTTTTTTTCTCCATTTCCTAGTAGCAATGGACACCCAGGACCAAAACAGTCTGACCAGCTTCTGAGAAGGAGGGGGGGGAAGGTGAGAGGTAATGGATAAGGCCAACAGCAGTCTACCTAGTCATTCAGCACAGATCCTTGTGGGGTTGCTGTGAGTCAAATAACTTTTTAAAAAATCTGCACGGTGTCATAAGAACATAAGAAAAGCCATGCTGGATTGACCAAGGCCCATCAAAGATCTGTTCACACAGTGGCCAACCAGGTGCCTCTAGGAAGCCCACAAACAAGAAGACAACTGCAGTAGCATTGTCCTAACTTTGTTCCAAAGCATCTAATAGAATAGGCATGCTCCTTTGATCCTGGAGAGAACAGGATTGCATCATGACTAGTATCCATTTTTACTAGTAGCCATGAATAGCCCTCTCCTCCATGAACATGTTCACTCCCTTCTTAAAGCCATACAAGTTGGCAGCCATCACCACATCCTGGGGCAGGGAGTTCCACAATTTAACTATGTGTTGTGTGAAGAGATACTTCCTTTTATCTGTTTTGAATCTCTCACCCTCTAGCTTCAGCAGATGACCCCAAATTCTAGTATTATGAAAGAGGGAGAAAAGCTTCTCCCTGTTCACTCTCTCCATATACCATGCATAATTTTATAGACCTCTATCACGTCTCCCCTTAACCGCCTTCTTTCCAAGCTAAACAGCCCTAAGCGTTTTAACTGCTCCTCATAGGGCAGTTGCTCTAATCCTCTGATCATTTTGGTTGCTCTTTTTTGCACCTTGTCATCAGCTGTCAGGCTAGTTACAAGACAATGCAGAGTAGCTGAAGTACCTGAACCTGAGTATCACAGGTCGTGCTAACCACTAAACCACACTGGCTCTTCTGCTTTAAAGTTATGCTGATCATCACAGTAATTGTTATGTTGCATTGACCATGAAGGACTTCTTAGGCCAATATCTTCTTGTGACTATCTAGCCATACCATCAAGATTGGGTGGGACCAACACACACCTTTGAGAGTCCCTTAACAGGCCTCATATTAGAGAGGGGGAAGGGATTAACAATGCCCTAAATCTTCCTCCTCTCTTTCTAGTGCCCTCCACTGTAGCCACTTAGCAAGCAGGAGGGCACCCTGTCCTCCCAGGTCTGAGTTCCTGGCCCTTATGAGGGAGACTTCCTGGGATATGCCCACCTTCTTCCTCCCTGTCTGAGGGTTGCCCCACCCTCCTGGTTGATTAGCGGGAGCTATTACCAATTAGGTGTGGCTAGGCTGGCCTCCTGCCTTTCCTTCCACCTCCTTTAAATGGCTGTCCTGGCTCCCCCCAGCCAGATGGTGCTGGTTCATACCCATCCCATGTGCCAGCTGTTCCTCTCTACCTGCCCCAGCTGGGCTGGGCATGCCACAGGCCTTTTGGGCAGGCCCTGCTTCAGTGGGCCTGCCACCTGGAGGGTAGACTGCCCTGCTGTGTTGACGGACAGGGGAGGGGCCAAATGCTGCTGTGTGCAGGCAGGCTGTTCCAGCTGGCCCTCTCCTCTTCACCTCTGGTAAGTACAGGAGTGCCGAGGCTATCTCCAGACACTTCTGTATCCAAACACTTTCAATATACATTTCAATATACATGCAATAGGTAAAGTGAAATGCCCTTTCCTGCCCTGTCCTGGAGGTGCAATTATTCACAGCTAATATTTGATGCTGTTAGGTTTGGTGCTGCCACTAGTACCATGAATAGGACATAAAAACCCATACCTCTGTTCCTGTGTCCCCTCCAACTTTGCCTTAAGGAGTTGGATCAAGGGTTTGTGGATAAAAATATGTTTTCTCTTCCCACCCCCCAATCATGCTATCATGTGTATACATGTATGTATATGCAAGCACAAACACATACATACATATTCAGGCCTGCTGGAATCATAAGAAATTGTTCAGTGGCAGTAACTCAGTTGGGCTGACCTTGAAGAGATGACAGTCATATCTTTTCCATCCATTCACAACAAACCACCATGTTTCCCTGAAGCTCAGGCACACTAAAGTAATGGGGAAACAATGGTTGGTAGAATAAATTTGTCCCAATAAGAAAAGTGAGGCCATTGTTCTGTGGCAATACATCTGCTTTGCATGCAGAATGTCCCAGGTTCAGTCCTTGTTATCTCCAGCATGACCAAAAGATAGCAAACTTCTTTTCATGCATATAATATAACCAATTGATCATATGCCATGACATAAGCAGGAAGCAGTATGGCCAAGTTTAATTAATATCCGCTGTAATATTTATTCACATCCCTTATGATTGATGCTAAATTTAGAGTTGTGTCATTACCAGAGCTTAGTTTGTTGGCTGCAATTCAGAGTTGCATGTATGTGCCACTTGGATAACACCGTGAACGTTTTTTTGAAAGTTTCCTTCTTAGCATCTGTCTCCCTGGAACAGCTTTCTAAACTCACCCGAATTTAAAAAGAAATGCTACCTGTGCCATTTCTCCCCCTCCAGTTTCCCCTTTCCACAAGTCTTGTACCAAACTATCTTTAAAAATTTGGAGTGAGGTTTAATAAACCAAACCTTTAATATTGTTGCAGCACCCATACAAAAGTCACCCTTACCTCACACCCTCCCCCATAGTCATAAATACTTGCTAAAAATGCATCATAATCCAAATAAAAACAGTTTGGGTGTTCTGTGGGAAGCAGCTGCTTACAAAATAACACCCAGAAGAAGCTCTGAGGAAATACAGACGGTGCACACATGCTCCTTTCAACCTTCGGCTGTAGGTGGGGCATTTGTATCCTGCCCTTTCTGCAAGCAGCAGATAGAGAGTTCTTCCATTGCACCCTCCCAATAAACCCGGGAGGTTAGATTACGCTGGAAAACTGTGGCAGGCCCTTGGCCCACCCAGTGAGTTATTTGGACCAGGTGAAGTTATTTGAATCTGGGATTTCCTTAGCCAAGGCCAGCACGTTTGAGTTCAGTAGCAAATCGGTCTCTCAAGGGTTTTTGCTCTCCTGCCATCAGCGTCATAATAACCCCTTTACTTTAGCCAGGAAAATATGTACTTAAACTTTAATTTAATCTTGTTAAATTCCATTTCCCTGTTGTCGTTTGCATCTTTTCTACCTTTAACAGGAAGCTATTAAATAGTTGATTAAAAACTGATCACAGTTCTCATTAACAGTTGTGCCTTGACCAAGTTATTTCTTTGCTATCTCTAGTCAGTGCTGGCTTTCACTTTCCCCTTTTCTTTTTAGGGCTGTGAAGGCTCTTGATAAAGGAAGACCAGAAAGTGCAGATTAAATGATGGGATAGTGGCAATGGCTGAAACATGACAAGAAGAACGAACAGTGCGGGGAGGTCCTTAAATGCAGCCAGGAAATATTCAATGGGAACCTTTATAAATGCTCTGTCATTGAAGTTGAATAGGGGAAACTAGATTAGAGAATCAAGAAGAGAGCTGGAGATCAGCAATGGGAGGATGCAGAACACAGGGCACCTTTTCAACGGATTTGGGGGGACAGAAGCTGGAGATGCCGGTAGGCTCTGCCACAGTGTTACAAAAGATAGATGATATTGGCAGAGGGTGAGCCATGTTAGTCAGCTGCAGCAAAAATAGACAGGAGTCTTGTGGCATTTTACAGATAAACCAGATGCTATTCCATCATAAATCTGCGTAGATTAGAGCTCGCTTTGTCAGATTTGGGTGAGTTTAAAGTAGGGTTGCCTGGCAACTGGTGGGAGATGAGGGGAGGTAGGTTCTTACTTAGGGGGGGGCAGTGATCTCTGCTGCACGATGACATCACTTCCAGTGTGACCTGGAAGTGCCAGCATCATGCTGGGGCAATGCTCTAGCAGTCACCAAAAACTTTTTGGGCAAATGCTAGAGCATCGCCCTGGCACTTCCAGCTTGTTCCAGAAGTTATGTCATCACACGGTGATAACGATTGGTACCCTTCCCATTTGGCCGGCCCATTTCCACCCACTGACCAGCTGGGGAGCAATGGGCAGTGGCCAAACTTGCTGGGAGTTTGCCCACATTAGCAAGGACCTGGCCAGCCTAGTTTCAAGAGAGAAGTAAAGGAAACAGAAGAGAGATTTAAGGATAGGAGACAGCAGGGATGAAGCCCACATCACAGAAAAGGGAGTTGAGGTGGTAGGTCCACAAGAGTCATTGTATCATTGTGGTGTGCACATGAAAGATTACCTGGCAGTCTCCCAACACATACCAAACTAGTACAGTGAGATTGGCTGGATTAGGACCCTTCTCCCTGACATTTTTTTTAATGTGTGGAGGGTTTAAAAAAGTGGACTATTCAGTCATATGATGTTCCAGCTGAAGTGTAATAGTGCTGGAGCAGCTGTTTTTAAAATGCCATTTATAAGGCAAGCAGAATATGTATTGAAAGGAGAACTAATGCAAGATGAAAAAGATAAATACGGGGAAATGAAAACGGGGATGGAAGATGTAGCTGAAGCGAAAGAAAGAAGAGGTGGAGGAACATTAGGGGAGGGGCTGTGGCTCAGTGGTACAGCATCTGCATGGCATGCTGAAGGTACCAGGTTCAACCCCCGGCATCTCCAGTTAAAGGGACTAGGAAAGTAGAAGAAGAAGAGTTGGTTTTTATATGCCACTTTCTATACCACTTACGGGAGATTCAAACCGGCTTACAATCATCACTTTCCATTCCTCTCCCCACAACAGACACCCTGTGAGGTAGGTGGAGCTGAGAGAGCTCTAAGAGAACTGTGACTAGCCCAAGGTCACCCAGCTGGCCTTATGTGTAGGGGAAACAAACCTGGTTGGCCAGATTAGCATCCCCCGCTCATGTGGAGGAGTGGGGAATCAAACCTGCTTCTCTAGATTAGAGTCCACCGCTCCAAACCACCGCTGTTAACCACTACACCACGCTGGCTCTCGTAGGTGATGTGAAAGACCTCTACCTGAGACCCTGGAGAGCTGCTGCCGGTTTGAGTAGACAATACAGACTTTGATGGACCAAAGGTATGATTCAGTATAAGGCAGTTTCATGTGTTCAGATATAGGCATAGCATTAGCATGCATGTCAGTGACCAGTACCAAAATACAAATTGCACTATTGATCACTGGCCCCTTTCACCATATTATGTAAACTTTTTTTGTTTTCTGGTAGAATTTCCCAAATTGAATTGAAACCAAGAAACATATGTTATACTAATATCTCTTTCTCTATGCTCATTCCTACTTTCTCCAAGCACTGCCCTGAATCACAAAACCATCTCTCATTGGGAATAGCCAAGTCAGTAGGTGGGGATACTTCCTTCCAAAGAAGTGCTCTCAACCTGTTCTTTTGCTTTGGAGTCGCAAGGCAGCTGAAGGTTTTATGGCAACACCACCTGCTTAAGCAATCGCCCTATGCTGATGCAAAGAGACCAGAGCAGATAGGGTGAAAGAGCAGGCTGTGGAGTCACAGGTAGAGAAAAAATAGGGCAGGTTGCAGTCACAGGCAGGAGAGAAAAAAGTTATGTTAGAGAATAAAGAATGAGGGAAGGCCAAAAGAAAGGATAGATTCTAAAGAATTTGCTGCTTGAAGAGGATTACAAAGTCTCTGTGATTAGAAAATGGCAGAAGAAGAAACTATACATTAAGAACGTTGCAGTCTTCATGGAGCAATGCAAAAACACATTGCTTCTGTTCTGTATGAAGAATGACAAACGCTGCACTTGTGACTGCTGTTCTAAAAATTTTTCAATTATCCTTTACAAAATCATGCTTTCCCAACCTCCATTTATCCCTTCCTGCCTCCAAGGAGCTCAGATTAGCATATGTGTTTCTGCCTCTTCCGTATTACCCTGGCTACAGCACTGCGAGGCATCTTAGCCTCAGAGAGAGTGACTGGCCAAAAGTGTAGTGGAACAAAGTGGATTTGTTGTTTGGGCCATCAACATCCTGGTATGACACTGTAGCCCCTACACCACAGCTGCTCTCTCTGATATGTTCCACAAAGTTTTCATATAAATAGGAGTCTTGTGACACCTTAAAGATCAACAAAAAATTATTCCTGTCTAAGCTGTTATTCAGGAGCCCCATGGTGCAGAGTGGTAAGCTGCCGTACTGCAGTCCAAGCTCTGCTCACGACCTGAGTTCGATCCCAACGGAGGGTTGATTTCAGGTCGCCAGCTCAAGGTTGACTCAGCCTTCCATCCTTCTGAGGTCGGTAAAATGAGTACCCAGCTTGCTGGGGGTAAAGGGAAGATGACTGGGGAAGGCACTGGCAAACCACCCCATAAACAAAGTCTGCCTAATAAACATCGGGATGTGACATCACCCCATGGGTCAGAAATGACCCAGTGCTTGCACCTTTACCTTTTTAAGCTGTCATGCACTAGTGCCTAGTTCTTCAGGTAGATTCTCATTTTATGCGGGAGGTATTAAAAAAAGACAGGGGCAAGGGGCCATGAAATGCAGGAAGTCCAGAGTGAAATGTAATTGTGTAAAATTCAAACTTAATCAAGAAAAATGCAGACCTTGGTCACCCACTCTCTCTCTCAGCCTCACCTATCTCACAGTCTTGTTATGAGGATTAAAAGTGGAAAGAAGAAGCGTGTATCTCAACTGAGCTCATTAGAGGAAGGAAGGATGAGATTAAATGCAGTGTACTGGTTTGAGTGCAGAGCAGTGGGTGAACAATAGTGGTGGTTTGTTATCTCTTTAAGGTCTGTATTCATTATTGAGTAATTTTCCAGTAATTACTTTTGTCTCATTGATGTTCAGCTGTAGTCCTGCTTTGGCACTTTCTCCTTTAACTTTCAGCAGTAGTCGTTTCAAGTCTTTAATAAAGGTTTGATGTAATAAAGGTTTAGGTAAAGGTCCCCTGTGCAAGCACTGCGTCATTCCTGACCCATGGGGTGACGTCACATCCCGATGTTTCCAAGGCAGACTTTGTTTACGGGGTGGTTTGCCAGTGCCTTCCCCAGTCATCTTCCCTTTACCCCCAGCAAGCTGGGTCCTCATTTTACCGACCTCGGAAGGATGGAAGGCTGAGTCAACCTTGAGCCGGCTACCTGAAACCGACTTCCGTCACGATCGAACTAAGGTTGTGAGCAGAGCTTTTGACTGCAGTACTGCAGCTTAACACATTATTTATCAGGTGATGTTATTTACCTTCATGGCATTTCCATTTACTTGCCTATTTCCATTCATTAAGCTTCTTATAAAAGGGGAGGACATTTTTATCCAGGTCAGTTGGTAACATAGTCATGCACTGGTGTCCAGACAATGGGTTGCTTGTGTGGACTGATTCAAACTCAGGTAAATGGTGGGAGAAAGGTTCTGGTGGATAGAATCTCCTGAGAACTTCCTTCCCATGTGTTAATGGTCATTTATGCAGGGGAAATTTGTGTTTGGTTTGCTGCACAGTTTTCTGCTCTGAATTCTCAAACATCGTATGCATGAGGGATCCCCCCCCCAATTCCAGGAGTACCTTGTGATTAATTAGTGAATCACAGAGCTTCTGAGTCCCTCCCACTGAAAACGCAGCCTTGTTGTACTTTACTTGGAGGGGGTGGGTCAGCTCTTGAAGCAACTGCGTGTACTTTTACTGGGTATTCCTCCCCTTTTACTGGGTATTCCTCCCCTTTCTTCAATATCTCCCTGTGGGGAGCTACCTTCCAATCTCTGCAGCCTTCTTCAGTGTCTTCCTGCACATTTCATGAAGGTTTAACTCCCTCTTTTGTTCTTTGCTTTGAGGGAAGGGGTTGGATGGGAGGGACAGACATGTGGGAGGGAGAAGCCAAAATGGGCGTGGAGGAAAGAACCCCCGAAGTTAAGAGCTATGCATGGAAATAGGGGGCGTTTGCATTGCTCTTGCCTCAAAGCAGTATTTAAATTCATTTTAATACAAGATCCTAGAACTGCGGGGAAAGAGCGAAGTCATGTCTGAAGGTCAGTAAAATCATGAATAATGCAAAAGAAGCCTTGAAGCAGTCCAGCAGGGACTGTGAAGTAAATACCCCTGCATAAATGATGAAAATATCACTGATAAATCTCATGTACAGGTGAAATGTTAGTGAGTAGGAGCTGAGGAAGCACTGCATTATGACAGCTATGAACAAGAGCTTTCACATATGCTGAATAATGCCCTTCCAATCCACTTTGATGCACTTTAACAATCATTTGCAAGTGTATTTTGCCATTTCACACAGTAAAATCCAGCTGCAAAGTGCATTGAAGTAGATTGGAAGCACATTATTTGGCATGTGTGAAAGCACCGTAAGATTACCACTGCCCAGAGGTGGGAAAACCCTCTCCCTTTAATAGCAATTTAATGTGCAGAAATGGGCATCTTAAGCTTTGATTGGTATGGAACTAAAGATTATCACCTAATAATCGCTGCATCTCAAAGTGCAATTAAAGGGACAACTAGAAATACCAGTTTCGAAGATCGCAACTATTATATGAATATAATAAAAGTGCTACACATTTGCTATATATGACCCAACAAAATGTGCTTCAGTAATTTTAAAGAGGGTTTCTTGTGTTGTTTGATGCGCTCTCCAGACCAGTTCGCTTAGCTATAAATAGATTCAAATTCATTCCAATTGTAATAAATGTCTGAGCATGTTTTATGGCAAACATAGGGTGGTTCAGATGAACTCCCTTTAGAGACTAGTTACTCATTAGCCTCATGAACTGAGCAAAATATAGTAGCTGCAGATTTTTTTTATTTTTTGCCAACAATTCGCAGCTGACTTGTGGCAACCCTGTAGGGGTTGAAAGGTAAGAGACGTTCAGAGGTGATTTGCCATTGCCTGCTTTTGTGTCGCAACCCTGGTATTCCTTGGTGGTCTCCGGTCCAAGTGCTAATCAGGGCCAACCCTGCAGAAATATAGATAAAAGCAAATGCATCAGAGCTTTGCACACTGGCACTTTGAAAAAGAACTCCAGTTTAGAGATAAATCATGCACTAATTTCAATGCATCAAACAGCAGTGAGCTAGCCAAAAAAAAAACCCACCATCACCTCACCTCAGGGTAGACAAGCGACCAGTAGATATTATAATTACCAGTGTGCTTTCAATATAATATAATACTTTGATACAGGTTTTTTTTAACCTGTGGTAAATATTTACCTGTGGTAAATATTGCAAAGTTTTCAGAAGATGCTACTCACAAAACAAGAATTTTTTAGGGTGACAGATAAAGAAGAATGCAGAAAATGTGACTAGTAAAGCATACATCCTAATTTCTTACTCACAGAGGATTCATTGATTTGAGCTACTTCTGCAGAATGTCTCCCTTTGCCACATCCTATGGTGACTGAGAGCACAGGAGGGAAACTGAAGTGAAGGAAGAACCAGTTTATTTCCACTGAAATGGTGTGATTATGGAAAGGCCATATCTTATTGCCAGTGGAAAACATAGAGCATTTGTGCAAGAGACATCTATGCTACTCCATCACTCTTAACCACTACACCACACTGGCTCTTGTATTGCCAAAATACAATCAAAACAACATTCCTGAAGAGTTTAAAGACCACAAGGAGAACAGATTTACATTACTAAGTTCAAGTGAGCATGAACTGGAAGAACTAAGTGTGGAAACCAGAGATATTATCATGAAAGAATGCACAAAGACTATTCCTGTAGCCCAAAGAAATGAAAAGTTTCAATGGATGAGTGATGAACCTTTAAACCTCTTCCCCCAAACACCCCTGGTTCACTAGCCAGTTCCCTTTCCTACCAGGTTTCTCCCCAAATAAGACAATAGCAGGTAGGCTTATCCAAACGTTTTATTGTATACAACTGCTTTACTGTCTCATTTTGCTACTCCTGCCTTTCATTTTCCATTCTGAATCTTGGTAGGGAAAGATTTTTCTTACTTAAGAGCTATTTCCTCTTTCATTCTCCTGGAGTGCAGACCCAAATTGGGACTCAGGTATATACTAGATAGCTTGATCCCAAATTAGTTCATTGTTCTCGAGCCATGTGTCTGACCTCCACGTGCAAGGAAGGCACTCTGCACATTTTACTAGCCCCACACTTTGGGTAACACTGCCAGGGAAGCTTGCAGGGTGATCTTGGCCACTCTCTCTCAGTCTAATGTACCTCACAGGTAGGGTTATCAACAATGCCTCAGCAAATGCCAGGAGACTTTGGGAGCAGTGCTTATGGACAGCGGAATTTAGGGGAAGATGTGATCTCACTTACAGGTAACATTCTAGGCAAACTTCCCTAGTCCCTATTTCTTACCATAGAACCTAGGGGGAATTCTTAGATTATTACTAAGTGGAGGCCACTTTTTATCCAACTCCTTAATTTCTTGGGGGGTGGGAAAGTGGGGCTGGGGACTGGCAATTCTTTGCCCCAGGTGGGTAAATGGGAAACAATTGAGCAAGACCTTCAAAAGCAGTTTGTTATGTGGGTGTCGGGGTGCTGCTGCTAAAAAACAAAAGACATAAGAATCTTACTAGGCCCTTGGGCTTACCTAAAATAGCTCTAGTTTTCTGTGTATTTTCTCAACACATTTCATCTGGAAACCACCTAGTGGATGCTAGGGAATGCATGCTGGACAAAGGCCCACCAGAGTGACTGACAGCATACCCTAAGCAGAGTTGCCCCCTTCCAAGTCCATTGAAGTCAGTAGACTTAGAAAGGTGTAACTCTGCTTAAGATTTATTTATTCAGAAAAGTTATATGCTGCTTCACCAGACCTGCTCTAGGCAGCTCAGAACCAAAATAATAATAAAAGAAAACCAACCAAAACACAAAAACAAACCAATAAAAAAACCATGCCAAGAAAGTCAATAAAACAAGGAATGTGAATAAATAAAAAGCCATTTGAAAACAAGACAATCCAATAACAAACAGAACAAGCCAGGGCAGAAAAGCACACAAAACAAAGGGTTTCCCTGTGAGATTGTAAATCTTTGCAAACATATAAAGGCCAAACCACATGTGGTGTTAAGGTTGCCAACCTCCAGGTACTATCTGGAGATCTCCTGCTATTACAACTGATCTCCAGCTGATAGAGATCAGTTCCCCTGGAGAAAATGGCCGCTTTGGCAATTGGACTCAATGGCATTGAAGTCCCTCCCCTCACCAACTCCTGCCCTCCTCAGGCTCCGCCCCAAAAACATTCCGCCAGTTGTGAAGAGGGACCTGGCAACCCTATGGGATGTGCATTTTGCTGCAAAAAATAGTAGTGGGGAAGAGGACAAAATGGATGGGGCTATGATGCTAGGGAAGGGAATGTTCATACACACACACACACACACACGCACACTGTTGCTTTAAGCTGTACACAGGGGAATAAAACAAGTACCAATATTATAATAGTCCATAGGAATCATTTCCAATTGGGAAAACAATGCGGGGGGGGGGGAATTAAAGCATACTTCTCAGTGTTGCAGCCCCTCCAGAAACTGTCTCCTAGGTCTGGTTTCTGCAGCTAAAATGTTCCAGCATTATGTGTGGTTTGGCCCTTACGTGGAGACACTCCCTTTCAGTTCAGTGGGACATTTCCAAGCAAACGTGAATAGATTTGGGCTTTAAGACTTTCTTTTAAAAAAAAAATGTTAATACAAATTAGTTTTAAAAGGAAATCATTATGAATGTAATAAAATAGGGAAGCCTTGCATTTTTGTTCACAAAGAATGTGAGATCCATGGGCAGTTAGTGAGTATCCGATTTAAAACCTCTGAAAGGAGAGACTGTTGCACATTGCATAATTAATTTAGGAAACTCATTAATGTCTAAGAGGCCTGCTTGTATTCCACATAAGTTACCATAAAATGAACTTCCAGTGATTCCTTAGCTTTGTGAAAAAAGCCTGCTCTAGAACTAATGTACTCATGTTTCTACCCATAAATATCTAACACAAAACTCTTTGTTATGACATAAAACATCAGCATATTATAGACAAAGGATAGCAGAGAATCTAGGGAAAGACCAGGCTCATAACTGATGCCTTTAAAAGTCAAACAATTTATAGTTTGGCATGCTGTGTGGCAGTAAGATGCACAATTATTTAGTGCGAAGTCAGTATACAAAGCAAAATTGTGTTGTCCATTTTACAAACTCAGTGTGATGTATCTACAGATTTTCTTGTTCCATTTTTATCCTGGACTTTCTTCACAGAATTCTTCACATAGCCCTGTAAGGTAGGTCAGGATGAGAAGGAAAGAGTGAATGAGCTGTCAGGGTTGCCAGACTGCCCTCACCTCTTGTTTTCCGCCATCAAGTTATCAGAGAGTTTCCAGTGATTCCTAGAGAGGTATAATGTCATTGCTATTGCTGACAGCTGTCTCCCATGTCCCTGCCCCCCTGGTCTCTGGCTGGTGAGCTTCATGGCTAGGGTTGCCAGGTCCCTTTTCGTAACCGGCAGAAGGTTTTTGGGGCAGAGCCTGAGGAGGGCAGGGTTTGGGGAGGGGGTGGACTTCAATACCAGGGATTTATCATTTTATTGTAGTAATAATACTTGATAGTTTTAACATGTTTTTGGTATTATCTCAGATTTTGCTGGTCTTTGACTGTAAATGAATTGATTGATTGATACTATAGAGTCCAATGGCCAAAGTGGCCATTTTCTCCAGGGGAACTGATCTCTATCGGTGGGAGATCAGTTGTAATAGTAGGAGATCTCCAGCTAATACCTGGAGGTTGGCAACCCTATTCATGGCACAGTGACTAAGGCCAGGCCTCACTAATCTGACACACTAACATCTAACAGCTACACAAAATGCCTTTTAAACCATGTTGTTTTCCTAGTTTGATAGAGCCACTGGGGAAACAGCATGCATAAAAATCTTCCATAAGCACTAAACAGTTAACCACTCTGCCCTGGGACTTACTTCTAGGAAAACATACTCAAAACTGGCCTATAAATCTGCTAATGTTACTCCTGATACACGTAACTGTATAGTAACACTTAGGAAATTCTGAAGAGCACCAGTGGGCCCTGGGCAATTTCAGTTACATAGCTTCCCTGTCCCCTTGCCCCATCAGCAACTTTTGACTCCTAACTATCCAATATGCTTTAGCTCAAAACAATAAAAGATCTGAAGTCCTCGCAGGTGACTGTGTTTACCCTCTCTCCCCCAGCGCCAATTTCTCTTTATGCTGGATGCACAAACAAAAGACAACACTCTTCTCCCTTTGATGTTTGGCTGTGTCAGCAAGTAGGAACACTTTCCCCGGCTCCCCTCCTGCAAGTACAGTTCAGTTCCCTTTCATGTGCAAAGAGGCAGAGCAGCCTAGTTGGCCGCATAACAAAAGGTAAAATTCCTGGACACCCTGCCTTGGCCAGCCGGTGATGCTGGCTCACCCATTCGCAACATGGACCACAGCAGGCTGTAGTTCTGCAGACAGCAGCCATTGTTACAGTGATTCCTGTGTCATATTTCAGAGATCCAGGACAGCTTATATCCTGGAAAATTGTGTTGGTCTTTAAGGTGCTACTGTGCTCAAATTTTGTACTACTATCACTACCACCGATGAACACAGCTACTCCTTGACCTGATACTTTGAAGAGGAACACTATCTATTTTGCTAGAGCATATGTGGGTGTAGCTGCTAGGCATTGCTACAAGTGACCTGCATCCCTGCCCTAGGGTTGCCAGGTCCCTCTTCTCCACTGGCGGGAGGTTTTTGGGGCGGAGCCTGAGGAGGGCGGGGTTTGGAGAGGGAAGGGACTTCAATGCCATTGAGTCCAATTGCCAAAGTGGCCATAACAGGAGATCTCCTGCCACCACCTGGAGGCCAGCAACCCTACCTGCCCTGAGCCTGGTCTTTTCTGAGCCTGGTCCTGTTCTTTATCTACTACGAGTCTGAATGGATTTCTTCACTGACTTCAGTATTTTTACTGCACTGAGAGGAAAAGCACCCACGCTTTCAGTCTGGAGTGATATCTCTGAAATGGATGTGCACTGACTCTCTTCTATGAAACACAAAAAAGGCACTGGAGAAGGCATTATGATGTATTTGAACATCACCAGTAGGAGTTCAATTGTGGCTTGTCATCCAGATTGTTTCTACTGCAGGCTATGCTTTGTTTTTCTTTGCAGCTGGAGGCTAGAACTGTGTGTGTGTGTGTGTGTGTGTGCATTGTTCACGTCTAATAAAAAGCTACCCTGGAAAGATATCAGCAAGCTATAAAAGCAATACCGACAGTGCATACTTCTCTGTCAACATATTATCTAAGCCATCAAACCAGCAATAAAGCAAACCACATTCCTTTGCTAGAGAGGTTTCCAGATAGTTTTCTGGATAAGCAGTGATATTTCAATATCCTGTATTTATTTGATAGTAATATTTGCTTTCGCTGTATGTGTGTTACTAGATTCTAATTCTTCTTGCTATAAGAACAGACAATGGGAAGAAAAAGGCCTAGCTTTGGACACTAAACAGATGCTGACCAAATTCACTGATATATTGCTATGCTTTTATGGCTGACATCAGATATGTACATTTTCAATTGCATTGTTGCTCACTATACATAGACTGAAAACTTCATTAATGATTATATCAGATGCAATTAATCATTGTTGAAGGCTACTGTTAGATCTATCCTAAGAAAATGCCTTCTTTTAGATATTTTGTATTCTATAAAAAATTCTCTAGAATTAGAAATAGAAGAGCTGCACCTATTCCTCCCTTGTTGTCTGTGGTTTCCACCTCCATCCAGTTTGTTATAGCACTAAGCTTAATAGCCTAACTAAAATTAGGGCTTACCCACCAAACCATAATCAGAAACAAGGATTTAATATCATATTTTTAGAAATCTCACTCTTCCTCCAAGGCTTGTGCTGTTCTTTACTCCTCCATTTTATCTTCACAACAACCCTGTGAAGTAGATGAGGCTGAGACACTGTGACTGGCCCAGGATCACTCAGTAAGGTTTGTGACTGAGCAGAGTTTTGAACCTAGGTCTTCCCAGTCAAACACATGAATCGCTATACTTCAATGCCTTTGCAATGGGCTTTTGGTTGTGGTTTGGAAAACTGCTAGCTTGTTGATTCACATATGGTCACAAACAGGGTTCATGCTCAGCAGAAACAGAGATCAAAGTTACATGTGTGGGGAGGGGGTATCTCATGTCCACTGTTCTTATAGGTCAGAAGGTCATTGAACCAGAATGCAAGTGTACTAGCATATGGAAAGCCACATTATAGCTGGAGAGCAAAAATGCCAAGAATAACAGCTTTTGCTGTACGATATTCATTGTTGTACAGTTGATGATAGGTCTTTGTTGCCATTGTAAACAACTTCCCAGTGTTGTTTCATCCTGTATGAGACACTGCTATTAAAATGCTTTTGGAAGCATTGAAGCCCTGTTTTGAAATGCAGCAATGAATGTTCTTTGCCGTATTTGCAGAATCTGCCCCCAAATAATTGTAAAACCTCAGTTCCTTCTGCCATGAAAAACTTTACTGATTCATGACCTGGCGGCCTTAACTACCTTTCAGGGTATAATCAGGGAGATTCAGTACTTCGGCAGTGTGCCCTTATTTAGAACAGTACTTAAGGGAAAGTTCCAACTGAAGAAAACAAAGGGGGCCTTAGAAAGTGCCAGATCAGTTTGTTTACAGCCATTAAGGGTGAAAACGCATGGTCGCTTTAGCCTCCTTTATTCCGTTTCAGCCAGGATTCAGCCAGGATCGAACGCACGTTTGGTGAAACGCATGCATTCGATCCTGGCTGAATCCTGGCTGAAACAGGGAATAAAGGAGGCTAAAGCGACCATGCGTTTTCGCCCAAAGTACAAATGACTGCTACCTGCTTTTCTTCCTGTAGAGGTATAAAACTTCATCTTAAAAAATCTACTCAATGAGCATCAAAAGTTATGAGAAATCTGCGGTTTCTTCTCCTCACTTTTATCTTCAGAAAGGTGCCAGTTTACGCATAGTACCATCAGACTTGCCTTAGATTTTTGAGCTAATGTAAGCCTGTATGACTAATGCAAAACTCTGGTTGAGATCTTTACTATTTGACTGGATTGAACAGCGTCAAGTAGTGCAGAGAAAATATTGTCACAAATTGAGAAAGGACATACCTCCCAGCCTCAAGTTTCTTTTGTCATTCCTCATTCTTGGTCATCAAAATTTCTCAAATAACTATTTCCCAAGGTCTGCTAAGTTTCCCATACTACTCTGAAGCCATCAATGCATGGCTGTTCCTTGCGGCCGCTACTACTTCAGGGCTTTGTTTTGATTATGCATGCATTTTCCGACTGTAAGAGGTCGGCCGGCTCCCCTGCAGTTTCTGCGCGTTTTCCCCGTTTTCTGGTTGCTGGCTAAACATGAATCCAGAAAACGTGTGGAAGTGTGTGAGGAGAGTGAAGTGACCTCTCACGGCCGGAAAATACAAACATAAAACAAAGTCCCAAAGTTGTCGGCGGGGTGACCGCGAGGAAACAGCCATGCATAAAAAACCCAAGGTTAGCTGAGGGCCAAACTAGACTTTTTTTAAAGGCAACCAAATAGACGATTGTATACATGGACATCACCAGATAGCCAGTATAGAAATCAAATAAATTATATAATTGGAAGCAGAAAATGGAGAAGCTCTATTCTCTCGGCCAAAACAAGACCAGGAGCCGACTGTGGTACAGATCATGAATTGTTAATATCCAAAATCAAGATAAAGCTTAAGAAAAACACCAAAACATTCATAGCACCAAAATACAATCTAAGCAATATTCCGGAAGAGTTTAAAGACCATGTAAGGAACAGATTTGCATTACTGAGTTCAAGTGAATGTAAACCTGAAGAACTATGAGTAGAAACTAGAGATATTATCAAGGAAGAATGTGCAAAGACAATTCCTGTAGCCAAAAGAACAGAAAAACCTCGATGGATGTCTGAGGAAACTCTTAAAATTGCCAGAGATAGACAAGAAGCAAAAGTAGAAGGTGACAGAAATAGAATCAAAAGTCTAAGTGCAACGTTCCAGCGACTCGCACGTAGAGACAAAGAGACCTATTATAATAACCTGTGTAAAGAAATAGAAGAGAATAACAAAAAAGGAAGAACAAGAGATCTGTTCCACAAGATCCAAGAAATCAAAGGGAAATTTAAAGCACGGTTAGGCATGCTGAAAGATCAGCATGGAAATACATTAACTGAACAGAACAAAATAAAGAAAAGGTGGTAACAATACACTGAAGAACTATACAGAAGAGATGAAAGGATAAAAGATTCGTTCCAAGAAGAATCTTTTGAAGAAGCACCTACAGTTTTAGAAAGTGAAGTGAAAGCTGCATTGAGAGCAATCGGGAGAAACAAATCACCAGGAGCAGATGGGATATCAATAGAGCTATTCCAAGCCACAGAAACGGAGTCCATCAAAATCGTGACAAGAATATGCCAACAGATATGGGAAACAAAACAATGGCCCACAGACTGGAAACGATCCATTTACATTCCAATTCCCAAGAAAGGAGACATCAAAGGTTGCAGCAACTATCGGACCATCGCATTAATTTCTCATGCAAGTAAAGTGATGCTCAAAATCTTACAGCAAAGGCTGTTACCATATATGGAACGAGAAATGCCTGATGTTCAAGCTGGTTTCAGAAAAGGAAGAGGCACTAGAGATCATATTGCAGATATACGCTGCTTACTGGAGCATACGAGAGAAGTTCAGAAGAAAATCAGCTTGTGTTTCATAGATTACAGCAAAGCTTTTGACTGTGTGGATCATGAAAAGCTATGGCTGGTTTTAAAGGAAATGGGTGTGCCACTACATCTGATCGTTTTGATGCGCAACCTGTACTCTGGACAAGAGGCCACAGTTAGAACAGAATATGGAGAAACGGAATGGTTTCCAATTGGCAAAGGTGTCAGACAAGGATGTATTTTATCTCCCTATCTCTTCAATCTATATGCAGAACATATAATTAGGAAAGCTGGATTAGATTTAGATGAAGGTGGAGTGAAAATTGGAGGGAGGAACATTAATAATTTGAGATATGCTGATGACACTACATTATTGGCAGAAAATAGTGAAGATTTGAAACGACTACTGCTGAAAGTTAAAAGAGAAAGTGCCAAAACAGGACTACAGCTGAACATCAAGAAAACAAAAGTAATGACTACAGGAGAATTACACAACTTTAAGGTTGACAATGAGGAAATTGAAATGGTTCAAGACTTTCTATTCCTTGGCTCCACCATCAACCAAAAGGGAGACTGCAGCCAAGAAATCAGAAGGAGATTGAGATTGGGAAGGGCAGCCATGAAGGAGCTAGAAAAGATTTTGAAGTGTAAGGATGTGTCACTGGCCACCAAGACTAGATTAAATTCATGCCATCGTATTCCCTATTACTATGTATGGGTGTGAAAGCTGGACAGTGAAAAAAGCTGATAGGAAGAAAATAGATTCCTTTGAAATGTGGTGTTGGAGGAGAGTGTTACGGATTCCATGGACTGCCAAAAAACAACAACAACAAATCAGTGGTTTATAGATCAAATCAAGCCTGAACTGACCCTGGAGGCTAAAATGACTAAACTGAGGCTATTGTATTTTGGTCACGTCATGAGATGACAAGAGTCACTGGAAAAGACAGTCATGCTAGGAAAAGTTGAGGGCAGCAGGAAAAGAGGAAGACCCAACAAGAGATGGATTGACTCAATAAAGGAAGCCACAGCCTTGAATTTGCAGGATCTGAGCAAGGTTGTCAGAGATAGGACATTTTGGAGGACTTTCATTCATAGGGTCGCCATGAGTCGGAAGCGACTTGACGGCACTTAACACACACAGAGAGGGCCAAACTAGACTTTTTAAAAACAAGTTGTCAAGGGTTCCTGATTATACTCTCACCTCCTTAGTCAGACAGCAGCAGCTGGGAACTGATTCAGATAAGATTCAGGACCATGGCATGGGGAGGAGAATGGCATTCAGCTTCCCCCTACTGCACCATTTCCCCTGAAAAGTATCAGGGGGTGTTATTTGACCCATTTCCCTCCCCCCCCTCCGCCCTGTTGGTATCCCAGGGCTGTTTCAGGCTAGGAAAAAGGAACTGGAGGGGTTAATCTCCTTTTCCCCCTGCATGGTCGTCCTGATCCAAATCTGGACTCTGTGGTGTTTTAGAAATTATTTTTCAGCAACTGCTGATGGGAAAGAGAAAACAACATAACGTCTAGATCGGCTGTCAGTACAGGCTTGTTATCTAGACTGCGGTCCATGGTTAAAAAGCATTGGATAGTTTCTGTTATGATAGCATCCACTCTTCAGAATTATCTGTTTCTCACACTAGCTTGGTGGTAAATTTCCAGAGGCTAACAATAGCTCTTTTAATTCATATGGGCATTCTGGGTAGGAAGGAAAGTGGCATGGTATAGCTCAATAATCAAACTGGTTCCCATTCACGCCCAACACATTAGCAGATTCTGACATAACTGAAACCATAAGCAGTGCATATTTTAAAAAATCAAGACTTTTAAACCTGTATATTTTTTTGCAAAAAAGTACAGTGGCCACAATATTTTCAACTAGTTTCAAGATTTAAAAAGGACATTCACAGAGCAAGAAACATAATAAATAGGGTTGCCAGGTCCCTCTTCACCACCGGTGGGAGATTTTTGGGGTGGAGCCTGAGGAGGGCGGGGTTTGAGGAGGGGAGGGACTTCAATGTCATAGAGTTCAATTGCCAAAGCGGCCATTTTCTCCAGGCGAACAGATCTCTATCAGCTGGAGATCAGTTGCATTAGCAGGAGATCTCCTGCTACTACCTGGCAGTTGCAAACCCTAATAATAAAGTTGACATAATTCGAAAAGGTGATAACACAGCAAAAAGAACATTTATTAGGATGAATTTGTAAGCTATTACTTCAATTTGACACAGAAACAGAACAAGTTAAAACATGTATGGTTAGATGGATGCAAAACATTGAGGAAGCGATATCTCTCCAACAGTGGGAAACCTTATGAATGAGAGACATAAATTTACAGCTAGTAATTAAGAGAAAATTGGTAAAAGATATTTTATCGTGGTATATTACTCCAAAGGACATCGAGAATATGGATAAGAACTATAAAAAGAAATGTTGGAAATGCAAAGAGGTGGATGGCACCCTTTAATATTAGTGGTGGGTGTGTAAAAAGACAATTTTTTAAAAGAAATACATGCCAAAATCCAGAAAATTTTAAATATACAATTTGCAATGGAAGCCAAGAGCATGCTTTTGGGTATTCTGCCAAAAATATACCAAAAATCTTTGAAGAATTGTTTCGATATATGATAATGGTATATTTGCAACACATTGGAATATATTTGCAACACATTGGAAAGCAGAAGAGTGTCCATGCTGGGAGGACTGGAAAAGCAAACAAGCTGAATATGCAGTAGTTGCAAAATTAATGAACTATATCAGGCCAATCAAAGAATTTCAAGACAAATGGAAAACATACTACTATTTTTCTTTAAAAATGGGGAGCAGAAAAGGAGGTTGTTGAAATGATATATATATAAATTACTAATAATCCTTGCGTTATATTGCATTAAAAAGGTGTCAAAAGGGGGGAAAACGTATAAATATATTATGTATAGATGATAATAATATATGAACTCAATTTTCCCCAACCTGGATCTGGTAGCCCTACCTCCCCATCCCCCGCCAGTGGCCATGGGGGACCTGGCAACCCTAGACGCTTTTGTATATAATTGCATATTGCTTCCTTTCACATAAGTTTGGTCCTTGAAAGCCAGTTCATAAAAAAAAAAAGCAATGAACTGTCCTGTAATATTGCATAATCTGGGAATCGCCATGGTCTCTAGACACCAGTGCAATAATACATTTTTACCCTGTGACACTGAGAGGATTTGTTCTCTTAGTTCTTCAGTGTGCAAACACAGATATTCTCAGCTTCAGGCCTATGGATAATTTCATTGACACAGAGCTAAGCCTGTGTTGTGTTTCCAGAACAAGAGCCTGACAGGGTTTTTTCCTCCCTCCATGGCAATTTGTGAAAGGTCACTCACTCCTTTCCTTTGAGAGCAAAGGGACATATATTTTTTTTGGTCTCTCCAGGAAGGGATCTACTTCCATACCCAGCAAATAATAAATTCTGTGCACAACATTTGAAATAATCAATGGCTGCTGCCTAGGCTGTCTGAGGATGATGCATTCACAAACCACTGATCTCTCATTCAATATACAATGATAGGTTTCCTTTTACCTCACCAGCCCTGGGGTCACATCCCTGATAAATATTGATGGCTTGGTTTCACATAAACTTGGAAACCTGTATTCATGTGCTATTTTCAAATTAGGAAAAAAAAGATAGGTATCATTTCTTAATGTCCAGGATCTTGGCTTTGTATCAGTATGTGCATTAGGGGAAACAGCACCAGAGAAAGCCAAATTCTTTTCAGTGGAATTGTATCATAAATCAGCTCAATTACTGCTTAATAAAACTTTTTAAAAATAATAATAAAAAACATGATATAACATACATAATTTAAATCACAGAAGTTATATAGTTCAACATTTTTATTTAAATGAAAGCTTTCCTTTTGTACCCTCACAAATTCTTGGTTTCATGAATTAATTCATTCTTGGTATTTTCTATGCAGACCTTACTGTTGTTTGTGGAACCCTGTACCAGAATTCCATTAATATACTCTTTTTGTTTCATTGGCATTGTTTACCAATTTTGACATTTTCAGTATTCACTTTTCTATTTGTTGGTTAGCTGCTTGCTTTTCAGTTATGTATACCTTTACGTGCCAAATATATAGGGTTGCCAACCTCCAGGTACTAGCTAGAGATCTGCTATTACAACTGATCTCCAGCTGATAGAGATCAGTTCACCTGGAGAAAATGGTCGCTTTGGCAATTGGATTCTATGGCACTGAAGTCCCTCCCCTCCCCCAAACCCCGCCCTCCTCAGGCTCTGCCCCAAATACCTCCCGCTGGTGGCGAAGAGGGTCCTGGCAACCCTATAAATATAGCAAATAACAATTTCAATACATATATCATGTACAACTTCAATATGGCAATTCTATAATACAGTTTATAAGATGGAAAAGAGCACACAACAGTGATAACAGGATGCTGGCTAAGTTCCTGTTCCAATGTCTGAATCTTCATCAGTCATGAATGACCTTGCACTGGTTAATTTGGAAGCTAGAAAATAAAGAGCAAGCTCATAGTATACAGTGCGGTGTAACTTCAAAGAGCAATCACTATGGCTCCTACCCAAAGGTCGATCTGTGTGAGTATTATAATATTAATCCTTTGAATAATAATCATAACAATCCTTTATATTACATTTTGCAATTTTTAAATTAAATAAACACCTTTTGGTATTTTTGATGCCTCGTAATTATTTTTAGACCTCTGGTACACTGTAGTCCTTGTTCTTGTCATTCAGAGGTTTCTTCCCTTATTTTTTGTGTCTTTTCTTAGAGCTTTTGTGTAGGACATTTGAAAATGTGGACTCTAGTTCATGAACGATTATGCCAGAATTCAATGTTGCTAGTCTTCAGAACACCAATAGAACTCCCGTTTATTTTTGCTGAAACAGACTGACACAGCAAATCCGCTGGGATTATTATTGTGGAAGGCATGCTCCAAGAAACACTGTCTGAGGATAACTCTGCTCCAAGGAACTACAGCTGCTATACAATGTTAGGTTCATGGCCACCTGCATTGACATAAGAAGGGTCTGCTAGCTCTTCTGATCAAGCATACCAAATGACCTTCAGTATCTGTCTATGCTACTGAATTTTTTTCACTCAAAAGAATGATCCTCTTTAGTCCCAGAAGGGATGTATTCATTTCCTCAAATAATGAAGAATCCTGTTTATCTGTGTATCAGATATCATACTGAAGAATGAAAGTTACTACAGTCTTTCAGTCTCACTCATATTGTAATGAATGGATACTTTGCCATTTTTTCATTAATTGGCAGTGGACATAAAAACAGAGCAGGACTTGGTGATGTGAAGGATCATTGTGGACATATCTGTGATAAGAATACGAACTGAATAAATGAATTCTATTCTTATTCTCAGGTTACCTGGCATGGTAACTGGGGACAGGAACCAAGGACATACTGCATCCCAATCCGTAAAGCTAAATGAGTTCAATCTCTGCCATTATTATTATTATTACTATTACTATTAGATGTATAGGCCAAGGCCAGGCTCAGAATGGCTCACAACCTTTCAAAACAATTTTAAAATTAATCCATAAATTATATCGCATTTACAATAGGGATGTCAAAAAAAAAATTCGGTACAGTTCGGATTCGGCCGAATTTGGCCCTTCTGGGTTCGGTACGTGCCCAAGTCTGAACTCCCCCACTTCGGATCCGTTCAATTCGGCGGGAATTCAAAGTTCGGAAAAAAAATTCGGCCGAATAAAGCCATTAAAAACACAATTGCGCCTTTCCGCGGCTCTGGGGGGGCATTTTTGAGCTTAGAGGTCCCAAACTTTCAGCAGAGCTTCAAAGGACATATATTGAAAGACTCCCCAGGTTTTGTAAAGATTGGGTCAGGGGGGCTGAGATATGGGCCCTGAAAGGGGTCCCCCCACCCTTAATGTGCATCTCTCAGCAGAGCTTGCCGCCCACGCACAAAGCTCCCAGCCCCGACAACAGTTTGCAAAGCAACTCAACTTGTAAAACAACACCTTTGCAACAGGGAAAAACCAGAAGACACACAACTGAAACCTCCCCCCTCAAACCAGGGAGCGAGAGACACACCCCAGGCAGAACCGACGAAAGCCCCCTTTGGCTTCCCCCCCACCCACAGAAACTGCTCCCTTCCCCCACACACACAGACTCTGCTTTCCCCCCCACACACACACATACACAGGAGAAAAATTATAGATTAAAGCCCCCAAAGGGGTCTTACTGTGGCTGTCTTCTGTTCCATCAAGAGGGGCTGAAGAGGACTTGTAATCCAAGATGATTCCAATTAGGCACGGGAGGTTTTCTCTGGAGAAGATGCACAGGATCGGCTGACCCATTCATCCAAAAAGGGGAAAGGGGAAAGGGGAAAGGGGAAAGCCCATATCTCGGGACCCCCTGACCCAATGTTCACAAAACTTGGGGGGTATCTTAACAACACTGGTCTGAAACTCCGCTCAAAGTTTGGGATCTGCACCCCCAAAAATGCGCCCCCTGCAGCCATGGAAAGAGAAAAGGGGGGAGGCGATATTTCTGCCCCCACTGAACCCATCTTTACAAAACTTGGGTAGTATCTTAAGAATAATTGACTGAAGCTATGCTAAAAGTTTGGGGGCTATATCCCCAAAAAAGCACCCCCTGCAGCCACATAAATGGAAAAAGGGATGGAGGGAAAAGGGGGAGAGCCCATATCTCGAGACCCCCTGACCCAATGTTTACAAAACTTGGGGGTATCTTAAGAACACTGGTCTGAAACTCTGCTCAAAGTTTGGGATCTGTACCCCCAAAAATGTGCCCCCTGCAGCCATGGAAAGAAAAGGGGGGAGCCCATATCTCGGGACCCCCTGACCCAATGTTTACAAAACTTGGGGGGTATCTTAAGAAGCTTCATCTGAAGCTCCACTGAAAGTTTTGTGTCTGTACCCCAAAAAATACGCCCCCTGCAGCCACAGAAAGGAGCGAATGTGCACAAGCACCCCCCCACACACACACGAGGATTTCGCTCTCTCTCTCTCTCTCCCTGGCCGGGCCGCACATCAGCTGATTCCTCCAGTACTCAATCCTGACTGATTGGCCAGAAGAAGACCCAGCTTGGCCACCGATTGGCCGGGGGAGGAGAATGCTGCTTACTGACGGTTATGCTGCTTACTGACAGCTGAATTTGCCGAATTTATTCGCGAACTCCCGAACTCGCTGAATTCGGCCCCCCCGGTTGCCCGCCAGTTTTGAGTTCGGTTCCTCCCGAACTAAAAACCACCGAATCAGGGGAAATTCGGCTGATTTTCAGTTCGGGCCGAACCGAATTGACAGCCCTAATTTACAATAATCAAACCAGGCTCCTTCACTTTAGCAGCACAGTATATCTGGGGAAAAAAAAATACTACAAGGTAGCGACTTCCGGTGGTGCTGCTGGGGAGAGCACTCCATTTCCCCAGGCCGTCCTGGGAGAAATCCAAGTTTGCGTTACTTCTGGGGTACATAGATACCCCAATCCGACCCTTGCAAGTGGGTTGGAAAGCAGGAACTCCCTGCAGCCCGCAAACGCGGTTTGACCTCCTAGGTACTCTGAGGGGGCTTTTTTAAGCCCCTCGGAGTCCTGGACGCCGGTCCTGCGAGGGCACTAGGGAAGGACATCGCCAAAACACAACTTAGGCATCAAGCTCCACCCTCCACCACCTTAATACCAACATAAAGACTACATAAAGAAAAGAACCTCACCTCTTGACACCCAAGTGAGTACAAAAGAACTCTTCGTCTACCTACTGGAAACTTGAACAGACGGGGGGCTGATAAGAATATTTCTGGGACCCCCACTCCTCCTTAATCCGAACTGAAAAAGTTTGATCTGAGTTAGCCATCGGGATTAGCGACAGGAGCCTTATCAATCCGATCAGCCTAAATCATAATAAAGAGTCGGAAGGATACCTTTTGATTGACAAGAATTATCACCAATGGGTCCAAGGGAAGGGGAGGGTGATTTTTCTTCCTGATTTTCCGGCGAAAAGAATACCCTGCCACGTTTGCAGCAAGGGAGTGCCTGGAACGGAAGACCCTCTATAACACCCTCTCTATCATCGGAACTAAAACAACAGGAAGTAGTCGTAGGACTGATTACGCGTTGCACTCGAGTTACTCTGAAATCATTCCTGAAGGAACAACCATCGAGAAGAGGCGGTAGAAGGTCCACGGCACTAGCAACTTCCTGTATACTTCCTGATCAGCCCGACCTAGAGCGACCGAAAAAACTCACTGGTATTTCAAAACTTTAAAACGCAATTTTAGAGCTAATTTCGACTCTTTTCAACCCGAAAAAATTATAAGGCTGATGTTTGAATCATTATCTTTTAATTAGTACTTTAAAGGCCCTGTCTGTGGACATGTATTTTACCAGCTTCTTTTGAATGTAAATGTCGGGAACTCGACCCCGCTCTGGCTCACTACACAGCCCTGCCTATACTAAACTAAGGGAATCACTACAAACCTCAACCATGGAAAAAAAATTACAGGACATGCTAACTAAACAAACAGAGGTAACAAATAAACAGTTTGAACAGATGTCTACACAGATGGCACAGTTGACTTCTATGATGACAAATCTTGGTCAAGCATCCCAAGCTATTAATCAGAAGTTGGATGTGGTTACAGGAGACTTGAAAGAAGTAAAAACTCAAATGACTGTCATGAAGACAGATATGCAAGCGATGGATGCATCAATTAAGAAAGTGATGGATGAGCATAAGGATACAAAGAAAAAATTAACAAGTCAAGAAAAACAGATTGAAACAATACAAACTGACCAGATGGCGGCAAAAAATCAAATGGCAATGATGGAGATGAGAGTGAGAGAGACTAACCTTCGTATACGCAACTTTCCAGACATGATGGGAGACAATAAAGAAACTGCACTACCAAATTTGGCCTACTTATTTCAGATAGATGAACAAGAATTAAAACAAGCCATTAACAGAGTATACAGGATACCATTACCTGCTAGAATGAGGAGATCTAAGCCAAGAGATTTGATGATAGTGTTTTATGACACTAGAGTTAAAGATAAGATTATGAAGATTCACTATGAAAATCCAGTGTCAGCAGGAGATTCCCCTCTCATATTACTGAAGGATATTCCAAGGCATCTACTTTCACAGAGGAACAACTACAAAGGTTTTGTGTCTACATTGAAAGCTAATGGTATCAAATACCGTTGGATCATGCCACAAGGTTTGGCTTTTACCTACAAGGAAGTGAAAACGACAATTCTATCTCAAGCTGATGTGGGGAAATTTCTGAGAAAGTATAAAATGGACCTTAAAGAACTATCTGGGGAGAAGGAGGAAGAAGAAGAGGAAGAAGAAGAGGCACAAGGTGCAGAAGGAGGTACCAAATTATAGACTTTTTACTCTGTTAAAAATACTACATTATGGCAAAAGCAATTTCTTGGAATGTAAATGGACTGAATGAGAAAACTAAAAGGGCTAGAATTTTCAAATATCTACAGAAATATAAATACTCCCTAATTTGTCTACAAGAGACTCACATAGCTTCAAAGCATAAAAAATATTTGGAGAAACAGATGCTTGGACAAGCATTTATTACCTCAGCTAAAACTAAAACAAAGGGAGTGGTAATTTATGCCCACCCCAGTCTTTGTCCAGAACTATTATACAAAGATAATGAAGGAAGAATTGTAATTATTAGAACTAAAATATTGGGACAAAGGACAATAGTGGTTGGAATTTATGCACCTAATGAAGGGAAAAAATCCTTCTATGAAAATCTACATGATTTGATAGCCCAACACGCAAAAGATCAAATCTTATTGATGGGCGATTTCAATGGAGTTATTCTCCCATCATTGGACAAAAAATCAAAAGCAAAAGACATCAATGACGGATGCTTACCTAAAACTTTCTTTACTATGGCTTCAGAATTAGAACTACAAGACATTTGGAGAACAATGAATACAACTGCTAAAGAATACACTTTTTATTCAGCGAGACACGATTCACACTCCAGAATCGATATGATATGGGCCAGTAAATCAATTTTCACTCAGTTACGTAAAATCCATATTTTACCCAAAACTTTTTCTGATCATAATCCTGTTACTTTTGATTGGAACAATAAACAAGCATTTAGATGGCGAATGAATGATAAACTTCTAAAAGACAACAAGATACATAAGGAATTACAGGTTTTAATGAAAGACTTTTTTGAAATTAATCTTAATGGGGAAACTTCTTTAAATACAGTTTGGGATGCATTCAAAGCTGTTCTGAGAGGCTTTATGATACAGAAACATTCGGCTTGGAAGAAGACTCAATTACAATTTACAAACAATTTACTTTGGAATTTACAAAATTTGGAACAGAAATTGGTAACGGTAACACAGGAAGAGGAGAAAAGAGAAATTCAAATAAAGATTTCTGCATCTAAACATCAATTAAATTTGATAATAATGGAGGAAATGAATAAAAACTTGAAACTTGCTAAACAAAAGTATTTTGAATATGCAAATAAACCAGGAAAACTTTTAGCAACACAATTGAAGGACGCATTCCAAAAAAAGGTTATAACAAAAATCCAAACTGTTAAAGGACCAGTCTATTCAACTTCAGAAATTCAGAAAGAATTTGTTTCATTTTATTCTAAGTTATATCAGAAAGAAAATATTCCAAAACAGAAAATAGAAAAATTTCTAAACTCAATACAGATGAAAGCTTTGTCAATGACCCAGAGAGAATGTATTGAAGCTCCAGTAACAAGGGAAGAAATACAAGAAGCAATACTGAGACAAAAAACGGATAAAACACCTGGACCAGATGGAATTACTGCACTATTTTACAGAACATTTAGTGACAATTTAGTTGGATTTTTTGGCTTACTTTACAATGCAATTTTGGATGAGGGAACATCCCCGGAGACTTGGTCACATGCATTTATATCATTGATACCTAAAGAAGGAAGAGATCCAGAAAAAACATCCAATTATAGACCTATATCGCTGTTAAATGTGGATTACAAAATTTTTGCTTCAGTTTTGGCATGTAGGATAAAACAATTCATTAAGGATCTTATACACGAAGACCAAGCAGGTTTCATACCAGGAAGGCAAATAAAAGACAATGTGAGAATTTTACTAGACTCACTGGAATATTATGACCAGAATATCCAACAAACTGCGGCTTTTGTATTTTTGGATGCAGAAAAAGCCTTTGATATGGTCTCCTGGAACTTTTTGAAACGGATTTTGGATAAATTGAATTTTGGAGATCGTTTTCAGAAAGGTATATCGGCTATTTATACCTCCCAACAGGCTAAAATTTTGGTTAATGAATCAATGTCAGATAATTGCCAAATCACGAAAGGGACCAGACAGGGATGTCCCTTGTCTCCACTTTTATTTTTGTTGGTGTTGGAACCGCTATGTGTGAAACTAAGAAGTATGGAGGACATCCGCGGGTTAAGAATTAAAAAACATGAATTTAAGTTGAGAGCATTCGCGGATGACCTACTGTTAATTTTGGAGAACCCAACACAGTCAATGAATATACTTCGGGAGACTTTGGACGATTTTGGGAAAATATCAGGCTTTAAAGTGAATCAAGAAAAAACAAAGATAATATTTAAAAATCTACCGGAAACACAGCAACAGGAATTTATATCATATACTGGTTGGGAGAAAGCCAACAAAGTTAAATACCTGGGAATTTGGATTACTGCAAAGAATAAAGATTTGATAACCAACAATTACCTCAAGTTATGGGGTAAGATTAAAACTGATATGATTATATGGTCAAATAAAAAATTGTCACTAATGGGACGTATTTCAACGATTCAAATGAATGTCTTACCAAGGATGCTCTTCTTATTCCAAAATTTGCCAATAATATCACACACTAAATATTTTGATACTTGGAGGAAAGACATTTCAAACTTCATCTGGCAAGGGAAAAAACCAAGGACTGCTTATAAATATTTGGTGGATCTAAAAACTAGAGGAGGTTTAGCACTGCCTAATTTTCAACTCTACGCTGAAGCGGTAGCTTTAGTATGGCTAAAAGACTGGATGAATTTGTCAAATATACGTTTGCTAGACTTGGAAGGTTATAATAACTTAAGTGGATGGCATGGCTATTTGTGGTATGATAAAATTAAGTTACAAGCAACATTTCGTAATCATATAATCAGGTCCTCTTTATTTCGTATCTGGATGAGATATAAACACATCTTGGAACCAGAAACACCGATGTGGATATCGCCTCAAGAAATGCTAACATTGCGCCCACTTAGACCAGACACATTTATTACTTATCAAGATTTAATTAATTGGGACGGAAAGAAATGCTCACTAAAAGACTTTAAACTTGTTAAGGATGATTTACAATGGCTCCAATACTACCAAATTAAATCAGTTTTTGTACAAGATGCTAAAAAAGGTTTTTCCAAAGAAAAATCTTCTTTTCAAAGGATTTTACTAGATAATAATACAAAACTGATTTCTAAAATGTATAATCTCCTTTTAACAATATATTGTGAGCAGGATACGATTAAGCCAACTATGATTGATTGGGCTCAAAATGTGGGACATGATATTGCTTTAAATAAATGGGAACGACTATGGTCCAAAGATTTAAAAGGAATAAAAGCACAGTCAGTGCGAGAAAACATTTATAAAATGATGTATAGATGGTATTTAACACCTAAGAAAATTGCAAAGATTTATAAAACAATGTCCCCTATCTGTTGGAAATGTAACAAAGAAATTGGTTCCTTTTATCACATGTGGTGGACCTGTGACAAAGCTAAAGACTTTTGGGACATGATCTATAATGAATTGAGACTAATACTACAAAAGAATATACCCAAAACACCAGAAATGATGTTATTGAGTATGATTCCAGACGACTTATCAACACAAAGAACCTTTTTGATTTATGCCACAACAGCTGCGAGACTGCTTTATGCAGCGAAATGGAAAGGGTTAGAAATTCCTGAGAAAAAAGACTGGATTGTTAAAATGTTTGAAGTGGCAGAAATGGCAAAACTCACAGCTATTCTAAATGAAGAAAATGACGTTCGGTTTCTGGGGGAATGGGGGGCGTGGATGCATTATTGTGAATATGAGTTAAAATTGGGAAGAATGGAAGAATATTTTCTAATCTGATCCAGAGGATTATTTTTGGTCTTTTCTATAATGAATAAGCATAATTATATTTACTAACAGATTATGGTTTTTTTTTATATATGGTATTGATAGTTTATTAAGATTAGATTAATTACGACGGGATGAACTTTTTATTAAGAGGAAGATAGAGGTGAAGGGGAAGTCAAAAATTTTCCATTTCTTTTTTTTTTCTTTATTATATGTTATGGAATTATAACAACTTTAGGTTAGAATTGAAACTTTATATTGTCATAGATGTTGTTTAATGCAATGGAAAATTTCTAGTATAAAACCCAATAAAATTTATATTAAAAAAAAATACTACAAGGTAGCAATAATACTTATGCCAGTTTGCAGGGGGTATCACAGAGGAGGGACGAGGCGGAGGAAGGGAGGCCAGCTAGATGGAAAACCCTCACTGTCCTCAACTATATGCCTGGTTGAACAGTGCAGTTTTATAGGCCCTGCAGAAATGCTTTAAATCCCACAGGGCCCAAATTTCGCTGGGTATAGCATTCCACCAGGCAGGGGCCAGAGCAGAGAAGGCTCCAGCCCTGGTTGAAGACAGCCAGATGCTCTTTGGTAATCATTGATTGCTAGTAAGTAAAATGAAACCATGGTCTGATTATAACACCTAGTTCATAAATAGTGTAGGGATAGGGTTGCCAGCTCTGGGTTGGGAAATACCTGGGGATTTTTGGGGTGTAGTCTGAAAAGGGCGGAGTTTAAAGAGGGGAGGGACTTGGTGAGAGTCTTTTTCCTTGATCGGTCTTATGTGTATTTTTATTGCATGTATGACTGTATGTACCTCCATGTTTCGATGATATGTTTAGTTTCGTTCTAGAGTGCCGCTCTAAGTTGTTGTGAAGAATCACTGAATGATTTTGTAAGTTTTGCAGGTATGTTTCACAGCTGGAATATGAATACAAGCTTTTTAAAATGTGCTGCTTCTGGAGATAGGGATGCTGAATTTGCTGGCATAAGGCAGGAGTGTGGTGTTGCCTGGGAGATAAGGACAGTTGACCAAGCACTGGTACCAGCAACTCAACCAGTGCTGAAGCAGCAAAAATCAGGGATGGGAAGGGAACATATAATCCACAAAGCCATGGAGGACTGCGAAAAATCTATCTACATTAGGGTTGCCCAATCACCACTTACCATTGGCGGGAGCGTCCTTGTAGTGGGGGGAGCTTCTTGGGTAAACCCAAAAGTGACAAGGATGCTCTAGCATATCCCTCCAAAAACTATATGGTTTCCATAGAGGTTTTTTTAGAAGCATACTAGAGCATCCCTGTCATTTGGGGTAAACCCGAAATAAGCTTTATTGCGGCGTACTTCCCCATACTCGGATCACTCCCTTCAGCTGGCCTGCTTTTGCCCACTGAGGGGTGGCAGGCAGGCCTGTTAATTGGTAGGCCATTACAGGAAAAATATACCTGGAGAAAGTTGGAATCATGATAAACTATGAAGACTGCTCATTAAAATAATCACATGAACTCAGTTATTTTCTGGTTCTGATTATTGTAAAGTTGTAAAATGTTATGCACGCCTTTCAGATCTGTTGTATCATGACTAGAGTACACAATGTACAGCAAGAATGAGTGTCAAGAGAGAAGACGTTACTTTTTATATATCTTTCACAGATCTATATAAACAATATTGCTCATGGTGGTGAAACAGCTGCTACAAAATGTTTCTAGAGGCCTAATTAAGTAAGTACATTACAGGAAATTATAGTCAGAGGTTGGATCAGTAAAATATTTCTGGTATTTTAATTAGGATTTTCTATTAGTATTTCCTATTACCTACAAGTCCCATTTAAAATCTAAATGCAACATGCTGGGTGAAAATTGCCAGAGGATATCAGCACAACACAATGTGCCTATTACTTTAGATTCTAAACAGAAAAAAAGTGAGTCTGAAATGGCTGGGTGTTTTCCACAAATTTACCTGGTGAGGTGGTTGTTTTAATGTACATTACATTATAGGATCTATGCATCCATATCACTGGAATTTTGAAATACTCAATCAGCCACAAGGATGGGCTGCTATAATATGAAGTCAATGCTTATTGTCCCCTTTTATATTGGTAGAGATTTTATTGGGCTGTCTGTTTTTTTAATTCTGCTTTATAAACTGCCTAGGGTTTACTGAAGTGAAGAAAGGAGATATATAAATATTTTGAATTCTGCAAGAATTAGTGCCATCCTAAACAGAGTTTCACCTTTCTAAGTCCATTGAAGTCGATGGGCTTACAAGGATGTCACTGTGTTTAGGTAACTGTTAGTTACCCAAGCTGGGGAACCAGAAAATAAACCATAAGATATATATAAATATAAAATCACAGTATGGTTCAAATAAAATACATATGAAATACTATCAGAAAAATTCCAACTATTATGTGTGTGTGTGCTAAGTAGGGCTGTCGATTTGTTTGTCCGAACCGAACAAAGCCGAATTTCCTCCGATTCGGGGGTTTTCAGTTCGGATAGAACCGAATTCAAAAAAGGAGGGAAAAGGACGCGTTGAATTGGGCGCATTCCGGTGATCGCCGGATAAATTCGACAGGTTCGACATTTGCCGAACCGGCCTTTTCTCGCATTTAAAGGCCACCCCGCCCGGTTTCCTGGGAGTCCCAGGAAACCAGGTGGGGGGTCTTTAAACCGCTCCACACTGCCTGGGCAGGCAGCGCACAGCAGTTTAAACTCCCACCGCTTGCTTTCCCGGGAGTCCCGGGAAGGGACTTCGAAATCTTTTCTAGCTCCTTCATGGCTGCCCTTCCCAGTCTCAATCTCCTTCTGATTTCTTGGCTGCAGTCTCCCTTTTGGTTGATGGTGGAGCCAAGGAATAGAAAGTCTTGAACCATTTCAATTTCCTCATTGTCAACCTTAAAGTTGTGTAATTCTCCTGTAGTCATTACTTTTGTTTTCTTGATGTTCAGCTGTAGTCCTGCTTTGGCACTTTCTCTTTTAACTTTCAGCAGTAGTCGTTTCAAATCTTCACTATTTTCTGCCAATAATGTAGTGTCATCAGCATATCTCAAATTATTAATGTTCCTCCCTCCAATTTTCACTCCACCTTCATCTAAATCTAATCCAGCTTTCCTAATTATATGTTCTGCGTATAGATTGAAGAGATAGGGAGATAAAATACATCCTTGTCTGACACCTTTGCCAATTGGAAACCATTCCGTTTCTCCATATTCTGTTCTAACTGTGGCCTCTTGACCAGAGTACAGGTTGCGCATCAAAACGATCAGATGTAGTGGCACACCCATTTCCTTTAAAACCAGCCATAGCTTTTCATGATCCACACAGTCAAAAGCTTTGCTGTAATCTATGAAAACCAAACTGATTTTCTTCTGAACTTCTCTCGTATGCTCCAGTAAGCAGCGTATATCTGCAATATGATCTCTAGTGCCTCTCCCTTTTCTGAAACCAGCTTGAACATCAGGCATTTCTCATTCCATATATGGTAACAGCCTTTGCTGTAAGATTTTGAGCATCACTTTACTTGCATGAGAAATTAATGCGATGGTCCGATAGTTGCTGCAACCTTTGATGTCTCCTTTCTTGGGAATTGGAATGTAAATGGATCGTTTCCAGTCTGTGGGCCATTGTTTTGTTTCCCATATCTGTTGGCATATTCTTGTCACGATTTTGATGGACTCCGTTTCTGTGGCTTGGAATAGCTCTATTGATATCCCATCTGCTCCTGGTGATTTGTTTCTCCCGATTGCTCTCAATGCAGCTTTCACTTCACTTTCTAAAACTGTAGGTGCTTCTTCAAAAGATTCTTCTTGGAACGAATCTTTTATCCTTTCATCTCTTCTGTATAGTTCTTCAGTGTATTGTTACCACCTTTTCTTTATTTTGTTCTGTTCAGTTAATGTATTTCCATGCTGATCTTTCAGCATGCCTAACCGTGCTTTAAATTTCCCTTTGATTTCTTGGATCTTGTGGAACAGATCTCTTGTTCTTCCTTTTTTGTTATTCTCTTCTATTTCTTTACACTGGTTATTATAATAGGTCTCTTTGTCTCTACGTGCGAGTCGCTGGAACGTTGCACTTAGACTTTTGATTCTATTTCTGTCACCTTCTACTTTTGCTTCTCGTCTATCTCTGGCAATTTTAAGAGTTTCCTCAGACATCCATCGAGGTTTTTCTGTTCTTTTGGCTACAGGAATTGTCTTTGCACATTCTTCCTTGATAATATCTCTAGTTACCCCCCAAAGTTCTTCAGGTTTACATTCACTTGAACTCAGTAATGCAAATCTGTCCCTTACATGGTCTTTAAACTCTTCCGGAATATTGCTTAGATTGTATTTTGGTGCTATGAATGTTTTGGTGTTTTTCTTAAGCTTTATCTTGATTTTGGATATTAACAATTCATGATCTGTACCACAGTCGGCTCCTGGTCTTGTTTTGGCCTCCATCTTCTGCTTCCAATTATATAATCTATTTGATGTCTATACTGGCCATCTGGTGATGTCCATGTATACAATCGTCTATTTGGTTGCCTGAAACATGTGTTTGCAATGAACAGATTGTTGTCTTCACAGAATTCTACGAGGCGTTCTCTTGCTTCATTCCGTGCTCCTAGCCCAAATCTGCCAACAACATTTGATTCTGCTTTGTTTCCTACTTTTGCGTTCCAATCACCTATGATTATCAGCACATCTTGTTTAGGTGTGTGATCAATTTCTTCCTTTCAATTTCTTCCTCATCAGCATCTGTAGTTGGGGCATAAACTTGAATGATGCTTATGTTGATAGGCTTTCCCTGAAGTCTGATTGATATTATTTGGTCAGACTTTGCATTATAGCTCCTGAATGCCTTTGCTACATCTTGCCTCACTCTTAAAGAAACTCAATTTCTTCTCTTTTTGTCATTCCCTGAATAAAACACTTTGTAATTTTCTGATTGAAAATGTCCTAATCCAGTCCACTTTAATTCACTTACTCCCAGGACTGAAATGTCCATACGTTCCATTTCTTGTTTAACAATTTCAAGCTTACCCTGATTCATGCTTCTCCCATTCCATGTTCCTATTATATGTGTCGAACAGCTTCGGACTTTCCTTTTGCATCTATTCATGTCAACCACTGAACGTCCTTTCAGCTTTAGTCCAATGGCATAATTAAGAACAGCGCTACTCGTACTTGTCCTCTGTTCTGCCCCAGTAGCAGATTGAGTGCCATCCAACCTGGGGGTCCCATCTTCCAGCACTATATCTTTTTTCATTTTGGATTGTCTCATCATAGGGTTTTCAAGGTAAAGGTTGGTCAGAAGTGCCTTCTTCTGTGCAGTACTAACCAGGGTTAGCTGTAGTGGCACTGCCGTTGTCTATGAAAGATCCTCCGCCAGTGTCACCTTCCACTACTGCTGCTGCCCAGTAGCTAACCTTCAGGGATTCCTGTGCCCCCATCCCCATTGGAACTGCCTGTTCTCTTTTGCGGATGTGGCCATTGATCCCTTAAGGGGTTGGATGCATTTTCATCTGGTGCCTCAGCTGTGACCATTCCATCTTGAGTGACTCTGTTAGGAGTTTAGTCTCTTGATAGAGTCTAGACCCCTTACGGTATTGCTCTCAGCTTCCCTGACACACACAAACCCCCTCACCATGTTAAGGTGTGCATCCAGAAGGGGTCCATCTATTATACTATATTCCATATTTAGCTTTGGCTATATAGCCCTCCTGGATGATGATGATGATGATGATGTCTTGCAAGTTTTTCTGAAGCAAAGATATCCTCCTTACCTCCTCAGGAAGACCAAGCAAGAAGGATGTCACTGAAAAAGCTTGTGTGGGTTGATTTTTTGTTATTTTCTTGTCCTAGTGAAAGGCATAGCAGTCAAACATTGCTGCAATGAATAAACTTGGTGCATGAGTTCACTCTGGGAGAGATGGTCCCTCATAGATAGGTTATGTGTGCATCTCCATACTTCGAGAAGTAGTTAAAGCAGAAGGAGCTAAGGAAGATTGGTTTCCAGATCAGGGTGTGACTCCATCTAATGAATCCCATCCTCGAGATGTTTAGGAAGCACTGCTTTTAGTTTCCATCTGAAGGAGGGTAAATCCTATCTATCTTTGCTTCATAAATCCATGAACAAAGAGGAAACCCATGAAATAAACTACTATCTTTTGGAAGAAGACAATGTAGCACAGTTAAAGAGCAAAGTGAACGAACAATGATATCTTCATAAGAATTATGTGTCCTCAGAAACTATTCAGGGGGGTGATAATTTTCTCTTCAGACAATTGCCTCCTCCACATTGAAATTTTTCAAAATTCACACTCTTGCTGGGCTGCAATTATCAACGGTGCTGGGGAATAAGATAGCATACAAAACTATGCAATAAGAGCTACATGATCACTTTCTCGGTAGTTTTGTGTAATTCTCTGGAGGTTTGGATTCTTTTTTCACTCCAGTTTTACACTGATTTTAAGTTTTCTGCAATAATATCTGAATGTTCCATGGGTATCTGTTGGCTTTCAAGTGCTGTTAACCTTTCTTACGGTTTAGAATTCTGTACATTCCACTGAGTTTAATGAACTTTGGAACATAATAAAACTACATTTACTAAGAATATTGTCGCGAATAACCCACATTCAGGCATTCATAGAGCTAAAATGTGATAGCCATTGAATAGCAGCATCAAATGCACTCCCATTTTAACGAATCTTTTATTTATTTAGCAAGGATATTCAGGGTGAGGAAACCAAATGTTTCAGCATACCAATCAAGTTATTAATATCAGAAAAGCCAGGAAATTTAAAAGCTCTGCTTTTGCAGCCAAATTCATTCTGCTAGCTAGATGATGTCTACTCTGCATACAGAAGTACCAATATTAGAATTAATCACAAGGATCCTGGGTTGGGTGACTCCAATTTGATCTCATCATCATTATCACCATCATCTATATATCTGTTTCCCAAGTGCAGCACAGCCATTCAGAGCAGCGATATTGGGTGGGGGACCTCAATGGGCCCACCTGGTGCTCTGCCAGGCAAGCTGCTGAGAGTGGCAATTTGGGGGGGGGTGGAATCTTGGTGGGCCCACCGGAGATGTGCTGGATGAGCCGCTAAGAGTGGTGATGTGGGAGGAAAACTTTGGTGGACCCACCCAGAGTAGTGCTGGCCAAGCCGCTGACAGCAGTGATGTTGGGGGTGGGGGATCTTGGCAGACCCTTCTGCAATGTGCTCATTGTAATGTGCTCTACATGGGGCTACCCTTGAAAACAGTGCAGAAAGATAAGATCTGCCTCAAGCCCTGCTCTCCGTACCCACCTTCACAGGCAAGGGGGGCAGCAACCAGAGATAGGGCTTTTCCAGTAGTGGCACCTCACTTGTATAATACCATTCCCTTTGTGGTTCACCTGGTGCCTATATTTCTTTTAGATGCAAGGCCAAAATATTTCTGTTCACTCCGGTTTTTAATTACGGGTTGATCTTTTAATTCAATTTTGTAGTGTGCTTTCAATCTGTTATTTTAAGCTGCTTGATGATCTCAATTTTTATGCTCTGTCTGGGTTTTTTAATTTTGGATTTTAAGTAAAAAACTTTTAATTTTTTATTACATGTTACCCTGTAAGCTGCCTCAGGCAAGTTCACTGGAGAGGCAACATATTTTTTTCTAAATAAAATATGAAAATATGCAAAACACATTTTCTGCATGTAGGTATGGTCAATACTCAGAAATTGCTTAATGCTCCCTCATGTAACCTTTACTGTTCTCCTCTTTCAGAAGGATTATAGGACAGTTGGTCTCCATCTGCCCATACATTCTTACAGAACAGGATACCAATGTGGAGACCAGCTTGTGTTCTCTGTCTGCCTTCTGGGGCTCTCTTGATAATGCAATCAATGCCTTTCATAATATTGTCGAAGGCTTTCACGGTCAGAGTTCATTGGTTCTTGTAGGTTATCCACAGCTGCTGGCGAAACGTCAGGAAAGAAAATACCAAGACCACGGTTACACAGCCCGGATAACCTACAAGAACCAATGCCTTTCATGTTTCATTGTCATGTAATAATAGTCTTTGTGCTTTAAGAAATGCCACCAATCCATTCTGGATTTTCTTCGTCCAACCCCTAGGCCAAGAGGAAACTGGCTTGACAAAGTTTCACTTTTGTTCATGAGAATGCATGACCTTGTTCCTCTTCCATGAACCCCCTTCGCTCATGAATGTTCCCACTGTTCTTTGTGAAGTGTATTGGAAAAGTCTGGTTCTGCAGATTCAGATCCATCAACAACAGCTTCATTATGATCACTGATTTCATTTTCATTTCTCGCAATACAGGTTAACATCTTGTACTTTTGTTCTAATTTTCTTGAGTTCATCTGAGCACACTTCTACAGTAATATGTACTTTGCCCAGCACAAAACAAAAGAGAGGTCGCTCAACAAACCACAATATGGGGCATAACTTCCATAACCACAAGTCATGTGCTCTTTCCCCGCCCGAGTTCACATACAAATAGTGGCAGCCTAAACACAAGTTACATGCTTCTAAAAGAGTTTTCAGTCACAGTGAACATGACAGATAATTTACATGCTCAAACCATATATGCCATTTTGAGCTCCCTGGAGGAACTATTGTTCAGTGTGTATGTATAAAAGTGTATTTATTAATTTCTTTGAAAGACAAAGTCCTAAGTGGCCTATGTTATATGTAAATATACAGGTTAACCTAGCAGTAAAGATAAGCAAGCAGCCCCCAAAACATCAGCTACCCAAGATACAAAAAAAAGTAATAATCCTTCTATGGAAAGCATTTATTTTAATTTATTTATTTAAAACATTTCTATGCTGCCTTTCCACCCAATTCAGAGTCTTCAAGGAAGAGAACATTAAAACATCAAACCAAAAAAATTAAAATATTACAGACATTTAAAAACACTTAAAATACAAATGTTTATAAAATATTTAAAAGAAAACATAATATAAACACATAAACAACACAAACACATAAAAACACATAAACATGGAGGAGGGCTAACAAGAGTTAGTGAGGGAATGCTAAACAACACGTGTTGGCCCCACGTCCTATAGGGCTTTAAAGGTCAATACCAGCATTTTGAATTGTGCCTGGAAGCAAATTGGGAGCCCACGCAGAGATTGGAGTGATATGGCCCTTATGACCCACTGCAGTCAGCATTCTGGCCACAGCATTCTATAGGGTTGCCAACTGCCAGATAGTAGCAGGAGATCTCCTGCTATTACAACTGATCTCCAGCAGATAGAGCTCCGTTCACCTGGAGAAAATCGCCGCTTGGGCAACTGGACTCTATGGCATCAAAGTCCCTCTCCTCCCCAAAACCCGCCCTCTCAGGTTCCGCCCCTAAAACCTCCCGCCGGTTGCCAAGAGGGACCTGGGAACCCTAATTCTATACCAGCTGTAGCTTCTGGACATCCTTCAAGGGCAACCCCATATAAAGTGCATTAAAGTAATCTAAACTAGATGTTACCAAGGCATGTACCACAGTGGAAACATCTTTCCTGCCTAGGAACAGCTGCTGAAAGCAGGTTTGCCAACCTCCAGGTACTACCTGGAGATCTCCTGCTATTACAACTGATCTCCAGCTGATAGAGATCAGTTCATGTGGAGAAAATGGCCGCTTTGGCAATTGGACTCTATGGCATTGAAGTCCCTCCCGAAAACTTGCCCTCCTCAGGCTCCACCCCAAAAACCTCCCTCCAGTTGCGAAGAGGGACCTGGCAACCCTAGCTGAAAGGCACCCCGCCCAGCACTACCGCCAGTTTATCCAAGAAGAGGCCCAGGTCCAGCAGCATCCCCAGGCTAAGTGCAAAGTGTTAAAGGAGCAAGAAGCACTTGCAGTATAGTGAACACCTGCTAAGAAAGGTGTGTACAATGTTTCATTTCAAGATCTTGGTTAGAAAGACAAAAGATCAAAATGTGAAGCATATCCAGAGGAAGCCCACTGTTCTCTATGCGGTGAAAGCAGACTTAGAGAAATAAATTGCACTAACTATGCCTTGAAATATATATTTTTTCATATAACATTGGCATGATCCCCAAAATATTGTCGAAGGCTTTCACAGTCAGAGTTCATTGGTTCTCGTAGGTTATCCGGGCTGTGTAACCGTGGTCTTGGTATTTTCTTTCCTGACGTTTCGCCAGCAGCTGTGGCCGGCATCCTCTGAAGATGCCGGCCACAGCTGCTGGCGAAACGTCAGGAAAGAAAATACCAAGACCACGGTTACACAGCCCGGATAACCTACGAGAACCAATGATCACCAAAGTTTGCATAAACTACAAGCAGGAAACATGTGTTGCTATGGAAATGTCATATTAAAAAGCATTTGTCTCAACTTTCCCCTGACAATATTGGAATAGCTTTAGTTTCCTGGGGTAGGGACATTTGTGTCATTGACAGATATTTAGTCAAGTAACATACCCAAATAAGAAAAATAGCTTGCATTGTTTTCCACAATGATTTCAATCTGAGCATAATACTTTGCCTTTTGTTATGTGTTTAGCTTTGCTTCATGTAATTTTATCTGGCCAGTCAACAGATGAATGAGAAAAGATAACATTTTAGCTGGTTAGAGACTTCATGTCATGAGAAAAACCATCAACTTCCAGATGTTTTTTTTTAGTGTGACAAAAAGAAAATATTTCTGTCTCTGCTGAGTTCTGTGGACTGCCAATCAGAAAGCTTAATACTTAACAAATTCTTCATTCCATATTTACCATAACATTTCTTGGTTAATGGATCTATAAAATATAATCCTAGTGTTCAGAGATACTAGGCCTGTCATCATGGAAGCCAGGGAAGGGTAACATTCGTTTCAGTACCAGATAACAATTCATCCACAGTGTTTAAGTGCTTTTTAAAAGTAAGCAAACTGTCAGACTCTGTCAGGAACAGGGATGGTTGATCACTAGTTCCCACTGAACACATGAAGCTGCCTTGTAATGATTCAGACTATTGGTCTATCAATAAAGAGACATGGGGCGAAAACGCACGGTCGCTTTAGCCTCCTTTATTCCCTGTTTCAGCCAGGATTCATCCAGGATCGAACACATGCGTTTCACCGAACGTGCGTTTGATCCTGGCTGAATCCTGGCTGAAGCAGGGAATAAAGGAGGCTAAAGCGACTGTGCGTTTTTGCCCATGGCCTCCAGCTTCAGTGGAAGACCTCCCAGCCTCCTATCCATTGTCCGCCAGCCCACCAAAGGCCAGCAGGGTAAAACATGTTCCAAAAGTGGCATGACATCACTTCCAGTGAATACGCAGAAGTGACATCACAACGCCAGTGTGATGCCGATGTGATACTCTAGGACTCCAACTAAACTCCTGCTCCTCCCTCTTCCATTGTATTGTCAGTACTGTCTACTCTGACTGACCATGGGTCTCCAGAGTCTCATGTACAGGCCTTTCACATCACTTACTACATCACCCTTTAACTGGAGGTGCCAGAGACTGAATCTTGGACTTCCTGCAAGCCAAGCAGATGCTCTATCACAGAGCCAGGCCTCATCCTTCATTGCAATTTGTTCACAAATTATGGGCAGGGACCTTGAAAAGTACTTGGTTATTTTTCAGATGTTTGGAACAGGATTTAAAATATTTCATACATGCACGTTCCTGCTCCATCCTCATCCATCATCTTTATTATATGTTTAAAAAATAAGTTTTAGAAAGAGTTATTTCAATTCTTCTAGGAGAGGACATTATATAGCTTGTCTCTCTGTTCATTTGGATCACAAAAGCTTTGTGCGTGCATGTTGGCTAATTCAGTGGGACTTTTCTCTCCAATCTGTTTATCTAGCACATGAAATTTAAATGCCCATAAAAGGAGGTTTTCTTAGCTTTCTTGGTTCTCTTGTGGGGAAGCTGCATGTCTTTCTTGTACATTTTACCTCCGTGTCTGACCACAGCCATGTCTGTTTGTATTAATTGGATTTAAGCTTTCTCGCAGTATTGCATGGTAACTATAGAGCCATCCTCTCAATTCTGAGCATGCACTAGCATGATGAATAATGACAGCCAAACTACATGCTAGGGCAGCCACAAGTCCAACCCGTGGCGCTGCCATTTTAGAGGAAAATCTAGCCATTTAAAATTGCTGTGAGGGCCTAATTCTGATTGGGTCCATGTGACAGTGGCACAAGGTGATCTAGTTCCACTGTGCCTTTTCAAGTGTCAAAACAACACACACACACACATGGTTGTTTCAGCACTTGAAAAGGCACTGGTGGAACACGATCGCCGGATGCCATTTCAGATTGGGCCCTCGTGGCAATTTTTTAAACAGCTAAATGCCCCTCTAAAAGGGATTGGCAGTCACAGGTCAGACATATTTGATTTTAAATGGTGTGTGACCTGTTCATGATGAGCCTGGGGTAGAAGCAATTCAAACAAGCCATAAAGTTGGATCATGTAGCAGCATGTTGAATGCTGCCACTATGCAGATGCAAATCTACTAAATAAAGCTGTTCATTTTTTACTTACAAGCTAATTATCAATTTTACTTACAAGCTATTATGAAAGGAATTGAACTATAACCAAAATGGCAATGCAAACATGATAAGTTTAAACTGAGTTGTAACTAGCTAATATTGCACCCGAGGCAAGAATATAAAATAGCCTCCGCCAATATGTTCATGGTAGTTATAATGGTAAAATGGTAAATACACAAGTAACAAGAAGCAATAATAATAATAACACATTTATTTTAGTTATGAGATTTGCATACCTAATCAACTAATGCATAAATGAGTATGTAGCTTACTTAAAAATATATCATTAAACTACATCAGGTATGATTATTTTTTACAGTTGCACTTTTTTCTCTTTCAATGATATTAGAATTAAACAGAAGAAGAAGAGAAGAAGACTTGGTTTTTACACCCTAATTATCTCTACCTTAAAGGAGTCTCAAACCAGCTTACAATCACCTTTCCTTTCCCTCCCCACAACAGGGGAGTCTTCTTAGTGCCAGATAACCAGGAACATTAACACGAGCCACCTATCACTGATGACTTGAATGATCTTAACCATTTCTCTTTCAGACTTCCTCCAATGCCACAAAGCAACCAACCACTATTCTCATAAAGAGTGGAGAGAGTGAAAGAGCGCGGGCAGTGTGGAACCATGAACATACATGATACCATGTTAGGGTTGTCAGGTCAGGGTACTCAGTTAAAATTCCTTCCGCGTTTCACCCAAGAGGCTTCTTCAGGGGAATCTGTTAGTCTTGCAGTGGTTTTTCAAAGAAGAGTATAGCTACTGATCTTATACGCTTCATGGTGGGCTGAACTGTTAGCCCACCTTTTCACCTTCATTGATAATTTTGGGATACTTCCGGAATCTTGGCTAAATTCTATCATAGTCTCAATTTTTTAAAAAGGAGACGCTACTGTCCCTGGTAACTATCGTCCTATAAGTCTGCTATCAACTATGGGGAAACTAAATTCAAAGCATCTGCTAAGACGCCTAAAAGAGTGGATGCACAAAAATAATCTGCCGGGTAAAGCACAAGTCGGGTTCTGTCACGGCCACTCTTCCATGGACCATGCCATTGTTCTTTCCTTTCTGGCGGAAAAGTACTCCACTCATATGAAGGGCAAACTCTACTCAGCTTTCATTGATCTCCGTGGGGCCTTTGACTCTATTAACAGAAACCTTCTATGGGATAAACTTGCTAGACTAGGGATGGACCAACGCTTACTGTTCTTGATACGGAAACTCCACTCGGGGAACACTTGCCGAATTAGGCTGGATAAAAGCGGCCAATTGTCTGAGAAATTCCCCGTCTCTAAAGGAGTGAAGCAGGGCTGCTTACTTGCCCCAGCCCTATTTAATCTGTTTATGTCGGATTTACCATCCCATTTATCCACATCTGAAAATCTTGCACCCAGATGAATTCCTCTCCAGTCCCCCTCCTGCTATACACGGACGATGCTGTTCTCCTATCCATAACTAGAATTGGCCTTCAATGGCTTTTATCCGCCTTTTCCGTCTTCTGCTCATAGAATGACTTAATCATTAACTCTGAGAAATCTAAGATTATGATCTTTTCTAAAACCTGGAAGGGCCAAACATGGAAAATTGATGGCAACCCAGTCGAACAAGTTAAGTCTTTTAGATACCCTGGCCTTCTTTTTCACCACAATCTCAATTGGTCGCACCACCGGAAAGCAGCTATTATTGCAGCAAGAAGCCAATCCCAAGCGGTGACACAATTCCACTACCAAGAAGGACATCAGTTTATCCCTGCAGCTATTCATATCTACTCATCGAAAGTTTCTACTCAATTATTATACGGTATCCCCGTTTGGATCCAGGCTCTTACCTTGGATGTCGACCACAGTTTGGCTTCTTTCCTACGACGAACATTGGGGTTGCCCAACATGATTAATCTCTACACTCTTTGTAAAGAGCTTGGCCTCCACCTTCTGTCTACAAGAGCCTGGACCGCCACCTTTAAGCTGTGGCTCCGTATTCACTTCCGTTTTGATCTTTCCACATTACTGCATGACATGCTAAGGGATTCCTACGTCTCCTCATGGTACCAATTCATTCGGCAAAAAATTAATTCCTTAGGAATTAATTTAGACTCACTAAATAATTGTGGTGAGTCTCAAATTTTCTTCACCATCTGGCAAAGAATTAGGGACACTGAAAAACAGATCACAAATGCAGGCCCCACTGTGACATGTTCCCCCTGTTTCCACGGACTGATGACTTATATGTCCGGAGGTGTCCCCTACATACAAAACCTCACTAATCCCCTTCATCAGTGGGCTTTTATGCTTGCCAGATTTCCTATCTTTCCCTCAGCAGTTCTCTCCGGGAGATTCCACAATATCCTGTTTAGAGACAGATTATGTAAATTTTGCCACCTTGAACCCGACTCCATAACTCACATCTTACTGATTTGCCCTTTTTTCTCTGGTTTAAGAAATCGTTTCATAGATCCAATCATCATGAATCTCCCTGGCCCAGCGAATAGGACTACCCAACTATTACTAGTGGATAAGTCCCCCAACTCTACAGAAGCAGTTGCCGAATATTTGGCAAAAAATTTAGCTACTGATTTTAATACTGACAAGTAATAGCTGTGCCAATTGCTTGTGTTCTTTGGTGCCTATAGTGGAACTCTACTATTGTTTTATATTGAACTTGATAAGTATTGTACTATTTTAACATGCTCTTTTTATGCCATTAAAGGTTTTTGACTTTTGATACTCTTCTTTAAAAAACCCCTGCAGGAGAAACAGTGGAAACACACAGAGAATCTTAACTGAGTAATTAAAAATATTTTTACCTATTTGGCACCATCCGCCTTGGCCTTATTCTTTATCTCCCAAGAAGCAAGGAAAGTCCTGCATGCTCCACTCATGAACATTAGGTAATCTTGTAGGTGCAGAAATGCATCTTGGATTTAAGATAAGTATATGTCTACAGCATGCCCACATTGTCTTTGAAAATATTTTACCCATTCTAAATGAGAAAATATTTCACAGGAGTTTTTTTCAGTACCCCCATTCAGTACCTCCCAAAATGGAAAAGGGGGCTCGGGTGGGGGGAACTGCTAGTTTCCCCCTGAATTTTTCTGGTTTTTTTCTGGGCCTTCACATTTTTACTAAAGAGATTTGCAGTGCAGTCCTAAGCATGTTACAGCCTCACATGTCCTACTGAGCACAGTGGGTATTACTAAGAAGTAAGTGTGCCTAGGATTGCAGCCCCTTGTGTACTATATCTGGTGGGAACATAATTATATAATGGGATACACACACATCCTTGGTTACAGAAGAACAATAAAACAAAAACAACTTCCCTCACCATATTCCTAGATAAAGTGTTGAGCAGCGGGTTTTGCTACCCTTGTGAGTGTCTGAGTGGTCAATAAATTCCATAAGAATCCAATGACCAAGCCTGTGATTCTTTCCTTGTTTTCTTATGCTTTACCCTCTTTCTATAGTGTTGCACATGGGCTTTGACCCAGAAAAGAACCAGTGGATTCAACAAGAAGGGGTGGGGGAAGCCCACTAGCTTGAGTGCAGGGAGGAACAAGCAGGCACGAAAACTCAGTTTGATTGAGGAGGGAGCTGACAGCCTGCAAGCCCTGGACTGGTAATAAATTCAGTAAGGCTTTTGTTTTACTTTAGTTTTATCGTAAAGGAGGCAAGGAGGCAAGGAGAAAGGAGCTGAGCCTGATGGGGCACTGCCTCTTTCCCCCTAATGCAGTGGCGGACCTACATTTTTGGGGCCCTGAAGCTTAAACTGTTATGGGGCCCCCTTCGTAACCAGCAACAACAGGGCAACATCCAGCAAGGTCCAAAGGGCCTTGCTGCCCTTGCAAGGACCTTGAGGCCCAAATGGTGGAGAACAGGGTGGTGGGATGGAGTTCTTGAAAATGGGCTTTCACGGTCAGAGTTCATTGGTTCTTGTAGGTTATCCGGGCTGTGTAACCGTGGTCTTGGAATTTTCTTTCCTGACGTTTCGCCAGCAACTGTGGCAGGCATCTTCAGAGTAGTAACACTGAAGGACAGTGTCTCTTAGTGTCAAGGGTGTAGGAAGAGTAATATATAGTCAGAAAGGGGTTGGGTTTGAGCTGAGTATTGTCCTGCAAAAGTAATGTGCTAATCATTGTCCTGTAAGTATCAAGATAATGTGCTAATGATTGCACAGAGAAGCCATTGAAATTCATAAACATCAGCACAACTTTAACAGAAAAGAGGAGAGTTTAAGAATGAATAAGGCTTGGCTTCCTGTTCTGAAAACCTCGAAAGACAACATTCAACAATAGCCATGCAGATTAGCTTTGGATTACACACATTAACAGATCACTTCAGGATACAATGGTTCCATATTAACATACCATACCCTCATTAGCACATTATCTTGATACTTACAGGACAATGATTAGAACATTACTTTTGCAGGACAATGACTCAGCTCAAACCCAACCCCTTTCTGACTATATATTACTCTTCCTACACCCTTGACACTGAGAGACACTGTCCTTCAGTGTTACTACTCTGAAGATGCCTGCCACAGTTGCTGGCGAAACGACAGGAAAGAAAATTCCAAGACCACGGTTACACAGCCCGGATAACCTACAAGAACCAATCCATTGATTTTGTTGAGAAATTCACATTAAAAAAAGTTGCTTCATTAGTTGCACATTAAAAAAAGTTGCCACTACTTTGGGATTAGGGGCCCTGAAGCTTAAGCTTCATTAGCTTCATAGTAGATCCGCCTCTGCCCTAATGGACCAATTGCCCCTGCTTGGTTGGTTCAATTTGAATTTATAGAAATGCCCCCTTTTCTTAATGGCATGGCGGCTTCGGATAGTAGATGCATATTTTATATATTTTTTCTCCACCCCTCAGCTTTGTGCACCTGAGGCAGCTATGATTTTCAATATCATAGCATTTTTTTTGCAAAGTTTGAAATATCTCTGCTCTGAAATCCTATAGTACAATATAAAATCAGTAGTTGAAGCAGCATAAAATAATTATTTGTATCCCACTGTTGACAGGAATTCTAAAGCTTCAATACTGTGCTTGCTGAGTGCTAAACTACAAGTTATATGTGGTTTCATTATTATTTTTACGGATGTTTTTCATCTTCATGCATTTCAGCTACTGGGACTGTGATTTTTACAGGACAAAAATAGTGCAGTAAGTTATGGGTATCCTATTTCTAACCTTTCCCTCCAAGGCTGTTCAAAAATCACACCAACCAAGTTACTTGTACCCCTATTGGGGGAAATTGATGGGTAGCTGTAAGTTTTCCCTAGGGGGTAAAAAGCAGGTTAGTGGGGCCAGTTCTCACTTGGAAAATGGTTAAGAAGTCCCTCTTTTCACACTCTAGTTTTTCCCTTTACAGTCTGGGTCCAGTGGCTGCAATACATATTCCCTAAAAATAAAAAGGTATGATTATGCATAATTTTGATTTACTTTCTTTTTGTAGATATTTATATTCCATATATTTTCCCAAATTGGACCCACAGTGGTTGACAATATTGTTCTCCCTTCCTCATTTTATCCTAACAAAAAAAAAACAAAGCTTTGAGTAGGGTTGCCCGGTCCCCCCTTGCCACTGGCGGGAGCTTCCTGGAGGCGGGACTGGGGGTGGCGAGCTGCACGTACGGTGCAATGATGCCACTTCTGGGTTTACTCCCATAGAGTTTTGGGGGTGGGAATGCCAGAGTATCCCCGTTGCAATGCCGGTGCTTCTGGGATAAACCTAGAAGTGATGTCATCGTGCTGCATACACTGATCACTCCCCCCCCTCCGGTGGCCTGCTTCCGCCCACCGACCAGCTGAGGGGCGGCAGGCAGCCCGGACAAACTGGAAGCCTACCTTTGAGATAAGTTGGACTGAGAGAGAGTGACTGGCCCAAAGTTACTCAGTGAACTTCCATGGTGGACTGAGGATATGATCCTGCATCTCCAGGAACCTAGTCCAATATGTTAACCACTCCACAATGCTGCCTAGTTCTGCCCTTATTTGGGAATATTTCTTATTGAATTCAGGGTTCTTAGGATTGTGTTTAGGATCCTAAACAAGATGCTTAGGATTGGTCTGCCTGTCTAGTTTCAGATATTATTAGAAGCACCAACAAGCAAATGCATGCATTTTTGTTAATAGTGTCATCAGGCAGCCTGAAGAAGAAGAGCTGGTTTTTATATGCCGACTTTCTCTACCACTTAAGGGAGAATCAACCTTCTTACAATCAAAATATTGTCGAAGGCTTTCACGGTCAGAGTTCATTGGTTCTTGTAGGTTATCCGGGCTGTGTAACCGTGGTCTTGGAATTTTCTTTCCTGACGTTTCGCCAACAACTGTGGCAGGCATCTTCAGAGTAGTAACACTGAAGGACAGTGTCTCTCAGTGTCAAGGGTGTAGGAAGAGTAATATATAGTCAGAAAGGGGTTGGGTTTGAGCTGAGTATTGTCCTGCAAAAGTATTGTCCTGTAAGTATCCTGTAAGTATTGTCCTGTAAGTATCAAGATAATGTGCTAATGAGGGTATGGTATGTTAATATGGAACCATTGTATCCTGAAGTGATCTGTTAATGTGTGTAATCCAAAGCTAATCTGTATGGCTATTGTTGAATGTTGTCTTTGTCTGGAGGTTTTTCAGGGCTTGGCTTCCTGCCCTGAAAAACCTCCAGACAAAGACAACATTCAACAATAGCCATACAGATTAGCTTTGGATTACACACATTAACAGATCACTTCAGGATACAATGGTTCCATATTAACATACCATACCCTCATTAGCACATTATCTTGATACTTACAGGACAATACTTTTGCAGGACAATACTCAGCTCAAACCCAACCCCTTTCTGACTATATATTACTCTTCCTACACCCTTGACACTGAGAGACACTGTCCTTCAGTGTTACTACTCTGAAGATGCCTGCCACAGTTGTTGGCGAAACGTCAGGAAAGAAAATTCTTACAATCACCTTCCCTTCCCCTCCCCACAACAGACACCCTGTAAATGGGGCTGAGAGACCTCTAAGAGAGCTGTGACTAGCCCAAGGTCACCCAGCTGGATTCATGCATAGCAATGAGGAAACCAACCCGGTTCACCAGAATAGTGTCCACTGCTCATGTCGAGGAGTGGGGAATCAAACCCGGTTCTGCAGATTAGAATCCACTGCTCCAAACCACCACTCTTAACCACTATACCACACTGGCTCTCTTGGTGAGAACTGCCTCAGCCCATTCATGGACATTCGCCGTCATGGCACCAGTCCTTTGGAATGGCCTTCCAGAGGAAGTTAGAAGGTTGCCTTCTTTGCTGGCCTTCACAAAACCCTGTGAGATGGCACTTTTTTCCTATTCCAGGATATTTTACTCTAATACACAGAAACATTGGTCTAAAAAAGTTAGCTATGATATACACAAAACAAAGATGACAAAGATGAATGACCACCCCTGTGATTAATGGTATGAATATTGCTTGCATTTGAATGATCGGAGCCATAACTAGGGCTGAGCTAACATGAGTGTTTTGCAAGATCTTACACCTCCTGTGAAAAGGACCCCCAGTTTGGTGATCTTTAGGGGGAGGGCCCCGTGGCGCAGAGTGTTAAGCTGCAGTACTGCAGTCAAAAGCTCTGCTCACGACCTGAGTTCGATCCTGACAGAAGTCAGTTTCAGGTAGCCGGCTCAAGGTTGACTCAGCCTTCCATCCTTCCGAGGTCGGTCAAATGAGTACCCAGCTTGCTGGGGGTAAAGGGAAAATGACTGGGGAAGGCACTGGCAAACCACCCCGCAAAACAAAGTCTGCCTAGAAAACGTCGAGATGTGACGTCTCCCCATGGGTCAGGAATGACCCGGTGCTTGCACAAGGGACCTTTACCTTTACCTTTACCTTAGGGGGAGGGCACACAAAGACAAACATGTTAATTTCTTTGGGCGAAATTTTAAAGGCAGTAAATCTACAGCAGGATCCCTAGACCTGAATCGGCAAGCATTTTGAGAGAGGGAAGGGATCACGCTGCAGATTGCAATGAATATCACCTCCTTCTGCAATCCCAAGTGTTATTTACAATGCAATTCCTCTCCCTCTCTTGTCAAGAGAGTGGGAGTGTTTGTGTCATGGCGTGTGCTGCAGATCTCCACTGGTCGTTGTAAACAATGATGTTTCACAGTTGTGATTTGACTTTCAAGGTGCGCCCTGGCCAGGTTTTCATGCCAAAAAACAAAATATATAAAAATTTTTGCTAACTAACTTCCTTGAATGACCAGGAAAAAAAAAATGTTTGGAAGGACATCAGGCACGTAAGCATTAATGTGGGAAGGAAAAATAATAAAAGCTAATATGTTACTAATATTAGAAATGACATGGTAATTGCAAAGAGCTTGATTTAATTTCAAGATAGGTCTTCGAATAAGTAATTCTAATGTTATTAAATCTTGAGTAAATCCACATTCTCATGTTCTTCATGTGTTTTCTTAGAGTGTTTATTTCAGTTTCTAAAAATAATCTGGGTTGATCTACTTTGATATTTCGCTTTTGTTTAATGTTTTCTAAGGTTGTGCTCATAAATAATGATTCTTGGTTCCATTGTTCAGGAAGCATTTTGACTGGAAAAGATTTTGGCTGGCATTCTGTCTGTTAATTATTCCTATAACTGACAGTCTCACAATTAACACCCAACATTATTGTACATGTATTTACATTTTAGTATATTTATTATCCCCATAGTTGATATTCTTGTTTGTTCTTATGATTATCTCACAATTGATACTCAACATCTTTGTATATGTTTACATTTTGATAATGTTTTATATGCATCATATTAAGATTATATGTATTTGTATTATTGACTCTTGAAGTTTGTATTTTGGCCTTCTAGCACTTTTATACTTCTGTTCAACTAAACAGCTTACTTGTGATTACCTTCACCTTTATTTCATAGACCGCACACCAAACACATGTAAACCCTTAACAATTTCGATGGAGTTCACACAGTATTTTCTTCTAACAAGACTAATGATTTGAGGCTGAATTGCTGACTCTAAGTAGCTGTACCATGTCTCTGTGTTTTTTTCTTCAAGCAATATTTCCCAATTGACTGGAACAGGGATGCCAGCCTCCAGGTAGGACCTGGGGATCCCCTGGAATTACAACTCATCTCCAGACTACAGAAATCAATTCCCCTGGAAAAAATAGGTGCTTTGGAGGGTGGACTCTAGGCCTTGTACCCCACTGAAGCCTCTGTCCTCCCCAAGCTCCACCTCCAAATCTCCGGGAGTTTCCTAACCTGGATCTAGGGTTGCCAACCTCCATGTACTAGCTCCTCCAGGTATTAGCTCCAGGTACTAGGGTTGCCAACCTCCAGGTACTAGAGATCCTGCTGTTACAACTGATCTCCAGCTGATAAAGATCAGTTCCCCTGGAGAAAATGGCCGCTTTGGCAATTGGACTCTATGGCATTGAAGTCCCTCCCCTCCCCAAACCCCGCCCTCCTCAGGCTCCACCCCAAAAACCTCCCACCGATGGCAAAGAGGGACCTGGCAACTCTACCTGGATCTGGCAACCCTACCCCCAACCCTTCCCCCCCCCACCGGTGGGCAGGGAGGACCTGGCAACCCTAACTCGAGAAAAACTGAATTAATAGACATGTTTCCACCATTTTGTTGTGGTTATGTTGCATAGAGGTTCTGGTTGCATTAGAGAAACACGTGTATTTATAAACCATTTCAGACAGAAACTTCAGTTTAGGAAACAGAAACCAAACTGAACGTCTCTTGAAGGTTCAGAAAACTAAACGTAGAACAAAAAAATTGAGAGTTGAAATTTAGCGATGTCCTCACTGATTTGTTGAGATATGGGAGAGAGCAGCAGACCTAAGCTATATAAACAAGAGGAACCAGAGGGCCAAAGAGCAAGAGTCAATCTAGCAATGTTTGCAAAACCATAGAAAAAAAACAAGAAGAAATATTTGATAAGATTCCTTGACTGCTAAAAGAATGTATTTTATTGTCTGCCCCTGCCAGGACAGAAAACAGTCTAGATTGGTTTATCTGGATATATTTTCCCTTATTATTTTCTTATCTGACATGCTCTTATGGTTTGTTTATGTGGTGTCTAACAACTGATCCTTTTACAAATCTTTAAGAAAAATGATTTTCTGTTAGCTCCTTGCAGTGTCATCCTAAGTAAGATTTTGTCCTACACCTGAAGTCATTCTGCTCTGTCTAGTAGTGTATAAAGAAAAGGTTGCTGGATGTAGGAACCCAAACAGAAAAATAGGCCAAGGTAGGTTTGCCAACTTTCAGGTTGGGCCTGGAGTTCTGAAATTACCATTCCTCTCCAGTTGATAGAGCTCAGTTGCTTTGGAGGATGGACTGTATGGCTTTATACCTCACTGAGGTCCCCAAGCCCTGCCCTCCCTAGCTCTACCTTCAAATCTCCAGGAATTTCCCAACCTAGAGTTGGCAACTTTAGCCACCGGAGGGGAAGTATCAAAAGGGGTTTGGTTTTCTTTCCCTCCAACAAACACCAAGTCAAACTCAACCAGTTTTTCTGCTGCTGAAAAAGAGAGGAGGGGGTGTCCTTTGACTACCAAAGAGGCTATGCTGGGGGATCATGGAACCTTTATGGATGAAAGCAATGTGTGATGGGAACTGCAGAAAGGAGGGGAATTAGGTGAGACTGAAAAAGCTTGTAAAAGTTGTAAATTGTAAAAGTTGCAGGTGTTATTATTGGATCACCATTGTTTCTACTTTTCCCACTAATTTCTTTAGTCTTGCTACAATCTTTTGTTTTGAGGCATTTTGAAGCCCTGCAAAACCAAACATGAATACTAAAATGAATACGATTTAACCAAAGATGATAGCGGGAACAGGAAAAAAAGTGTGATATGTACATACAAATTGTGACTACAGACTGTTCTTAATCCCTACACTCTCCTTGCATTCTTCTTCCCTTGTGTGTTTTGTCTTTTTAGTTTGTAAGTCTGGGGTTGTGGTGAGGGGAAGGAGGCTGTTTATCTTATGCATCAGGAAACAATTGTTTCTTCTGAAGAACAAGAGAGAAACATAACAAGCAAATCAACAATGCCACCTTAAACTCCCCTATACTGTCTGTATCTAGCAGAGATAGTTGCAAAGTGTTTAAAACAACAACAACAGCACAAATATAGCATGAGGCCTGGCAATATGCCTTCTTAGGAAAATCTGGGGCTTAAAGTGGTTACATGGATATGAATCAGCAAAGAGATTCTATTGAAAAGAAAGCAAATGCCATTTGGTTGGATTAGATCAATCAAATTACAGAAAGAGAAGAAGTAATAGAAACCACTGAAATGTTTGAAAATGTCTTACCTCTTCCATTGGTCTAGAGGAGAATTACACTTTTAAATATCTTTCCCAGCCCGTGTTTGCTAGGATAATACAGAAGTGGAGGGGGCATGCTTAGAGAGAATACTCATCAGAGTCTTGATATATAATATCCACTGTAAAGGATGCCCAGAGTCTGTTTCCCTCCTAGCCAGGCTTGCTTTTGGTTTCAGAAGCCTGTTTTGGAAAAAAATAAGAACAGCCAGGGGTTGGGGAGGCATTTGCAGGGAAGAGTTGGTGGTTAAGAGAAACTCAAGCACTTCCCTGTGATGTATAATAGCATAAAGCAAGCTCTTCAGTGAGGAATTCTATACGTAATATTGTATGATTCATCCTTCAGACTGAAATTAATTTTAGCAAGGAGTAATATTATTTAAAAATAATTTTAGCTTCTTACATAAGCTGTTTCTAGTTCCTGTGGAAAATAGAAATATGAACAGAGTATTTTAGAACCGGCGTTTCAAGACTAGAAGGTATCTGAAACATCATTCACTTTCAGATTAGAGAATCGTTCTGGGGTACTGAAATTATGAAGGACCACAGAATTGCAACTGGTTAAACATGATAATCCAGTTTGGCCCTCTTCATACTGTGTGTTCCCTGAAGGAAGTGATACTGCCACTCCCAGCTCACTCTACTCCATGAATCTGCACATATAGCCCAACGTCTGCTTTGAGCCCCTATGCATGTCAAGTATGCATGCAGGCACACCCTGCAACATGCAATCAGGCCCTGTGTTCCCCATCACATGGAGAAGATTATGCACCCATATTTTTATGCACCACGCACTCATTTCAGACATTTGGCAGATAGCTCAATTTTACTTGGGCAGCAGACCCAATTCCACTACCTCCTAGCATATTTAGTGAACATATGGATGTCTGAAAATCACTTTTTGATTACCTTTTCATTCCAACTTTCTTCAGTGAGCTCAAGACATACATGGAAGAAGACATTCCTCCCTCCACTTTATTCTCATACACACACACACATACACACCTGTTTTTTTCCATTATTTCCTTTTATGAAGAGAATGTTGTGTTCTTTGAAGTGGGAACTTTAAAAAGTAAAACATTTGTTTCTTTATTCTTAACACCTCTTCCCCCCCCCCGCCGTATTCTGGATGCTACCTTTATGGGCAACCCCCCCTCTTCTTCTCACAGTCCCATTTGGCTTACTGCAACAGGCTAAACAAGCCATGAGATATTCAGCAACAGAAGGTTCCGTAACACATACTCAGAAAAAGCATTCCCTGCCTACCTTTTCCACAGCATCAGCTCCGCTTTTCTGCACCATCTAGCACGGGGGGGGGGGATTTACCTAGCACTGAATGATTAGTCAATTCCCCTTGTCCCATTGGCTTTCTGGCAAACCTGTCCACCCCTATCCATTATCTTACCATCTGCACCACACTATATGAAATGGCTGAGGTGGGGGGGCACATGAAAGGGTCATCACTGAAATACAGCTACCAGTCCCAATACTTCTTCAAAAAGAAAAGCCATTGAGAGGAGAGAAATGGTGGGCTGGAGGGTGCTTAACCCTTTCCTTAATTGGGAAAATGCAGTTAAAATCCCATGGGGGGAAGGTGGCAGGAATTTGGAGCAAGACAATAGCAGAAAGGGAATGGGTGAAATGATCTCTTCTCCCACCACTTCTCTACTATTGATCCCCTTCTCACAAAGCAGCATGTTGAGGGGGAAAGTTCCAGGGTGATGCTATTGAAATACACAGAAAAGGAAATACACAGGGACAGGCATCTTTACCTGTGGCTTTTATTTATTGTATGTAAGAAAGTTTTTGTACAGCTAATATATACACAATCCTATGCAAAATACAGACCTAAATCAATACATTCATTGACATCAATGAGCTTGGGCCGGTATACTTCTGTTTAGGGCTGATAGCTCCCTCTTCGCCACCAGCAGGAGGTTTTTGGGGCAGAGCCTGAGGAGGGCAGGGTTTGGAGAGATGAAGGACTTCAATGCCATAGAGTCCAATTGCCAAAGCAGCCATTTTCTCCAGGGGAACTGATCTCTATTGGCTGGAGATCAGTTGTAATAGCAGGAGATCTCCAGCTAGTATCTGGAGGTTGGCAACCCTACTTCTGTTTGGGATTGCACTGACAAGAGTTTTGCTTTCTAACTGCAACTTTTTGTACATTACAAAATGTACATTTGTATATTAAAACGAAATTTGTTGAAGCCAAATAGATAAATGGTCAGATTATGAAATGTCTTTCATTCTGAAGAAGTTACAACAGATGTAAGAAAAAGCTTTAATGCCGCTTCAAGAAATGTGAACAAGTTTGTCAGTGAAGATGACCTAAGCAGGTTCAGAATTGCATTCCCTCAGTTGAACTAGCAAGATACTCACCAAATAGGGGCAGGTACGGAAGTGTGGCCTAAATATTACATAATTTCCACGTTGCTTGTAGAAACAAGTTCTCAGCATCTGTGCCAGACCAAAAGTAAAATACCAAAAACCAGAACATAGTCCACACAATACCTGTTATTAGGACCAACCAAATAGCAGTGTCAGTGCTTGTAAACAGATTTTGAGAAGAAGGAAGAGGTTGCTGTTGAAGTCAAAGATATTCTAACTTAAATATTCAGAAACCCTTCCTGTGGGTTTCCTCATTTAAGTTCCCAGTGAAAGGGGAAATTTGAAACACCTTTTTGCAGGAGAAGAAGTCATAGCTTCCTGTATTACTTTCCCTTCCCTTTCATATTTCTTAGTGCATTCATAAACAGTGAATGTTAATACAGGTAAGTGGGAATACTTATGGATAAACTGGTTGAGGACAGTCATTAATGTCTAACACACATTCGTAACATTTTTGTTTTCATTTCCTAACTTTTAAACAATCTATATTTCTTGAACAGTCCAAACAAATCAACAAATTCTTATTAATGTTTGGTCCTTAACTTGCCAGTGTATTGATTAACACTGAATTTATCATGATCAAATGCATCAATGCTATTTCTTTAAAAATAAACTCTTAGCATTTGCAGACAATTCTACTATAACCATCTGTTTGTGTTTGAAGTTCTTCATTTTTAAAAAAAAGTTGTGTATACATGTATAGGTATATATTACTATGATTGTCTGGGGTAATAGTCTTCAACTTTAGAAATTACAACTGCAGGGGAACCTGCAAGGACTTGCAGAGGGCATCTCATTCCCCTTCCCCACTATTTCCTCTTTAGTTTTCCCTTCCCTGAAACCCTTGTAGCCTCTCCCCTTTTAATGCTTCCTTCTCTCATTCCCACCCATCAGCAAACCCACCTTTATTTCCCCCCATCTTCAGCTTACCCTCCTTCTCTACTGCAACATCATTTTCCTGGACAAACTCTGGCCAAGCTGCATGGTGCCGACTAACCTGTGCTCAGTTGTGCAGTGGGACTCCAGCAAGTGCATGTGGGAGAGGTAATACACTTTCCCCTATATCTCCTTCCCACAGTATTTCCTTTTTACCTCTTCCTGGCAACACCCATATCCCTGCTTCCTCTTTTCCTTCCCACCCACTCACCAACCTACCATTTATCTGGCAGTTCAGGCTGAGTGAGACTGGCTCAAGGTGACCCAGTTTGCATGGCAGAGTGGGGATTCAAACTTGGGGCTCCCAGGTCTAAAACTCTACACTGGCTTTTGTGGAGTGGCTGCTGTTGAACAGTAGCTACCAGCTGGGCCTTGGTAAGACATGCAGGTCACCTGGGGGTTACTGCTTTGCCTGGCCCCAATGAATCCATCCTCAAAGGCCAAAACACCCTTGGAAAGGACTCAGAACATTTTCCGACAGAAAGCAAGGCTCAAAGGCTGGTAGTAATGTTATGGTTGCCTAGCAACGGTCACTGAAGGCATCTATTTCTTAAAGCTACATGTACTCCTTTTATTATTTGGGGTTGTTAACCCCCAATGTGTTTTTTTAATATTTCAATTTTTTTCTGCAAGCCTGGTGCTTTCCTCAGGTTTGTGGAAAGATCTGTCTTGTCTGTCCACAGCCCTAATCTACAGACATATCCACAGATGGGGCCACATTGAGAAATAGATATATTAATATTACATGCTCAATGGAATATTACCTTTATTTTATTTTACTTTCCAAACAAAAATCTTCACTTAGGGTCTTTCCCCAGGAACAGTATCTGTCTCAATCCTAATTTTAAACAGATTGGCTCACATATAGTTGTCATTATTGTTAATTATTTTGGTCTATTTTAAACACATATATTTTGGTTTCTTTGCCAAACAGATGGCACCCAAAGCTATGATCACAATCACGACAACAACGATATGAATAGAATCAGGCTTTTTGTTGAACCCACCAGTACTGAGGGAGGCTTGCTGTAGAATGTGAGGATTACACATTGATCTTGGGTTTCACTCCATAGTTTGTTTACTGTAGAGCAATCCCATTCAATACGTTCCTTATTGTGCAGGTTACAGGTTTCTCCTGTAGTCTCCAAAATCTATGCTGACCTTCTGCATTCACCCTTGAAACCGCTGAGGTAGGAAGCCTCCTCCTCCCCAAAAGCATATGAATCAATCACTGAGTGAGCTATTGTAGGGTCTTCAGTTGTTTACATTAATTAACCCTATTACTGAGTGGAGAGGTGGTCTCCCTCCAGGCATAGCAAAATAGGCCTACTGGAAAGCTGTTTTCCCTCAGGTGGATGGGTGTCCCTGCACTCTCTCTCACACACGCACAAACACAAAACCTGTCATACAAGAACAGTCATTGGGTGCCTATTCATTTTTTCACTCCACGTGTAACCAACCAAGTGCAGATTAAAAAAAAAAAAATTCCGGAGAAGCTGCAGGTGGTTTTAAAAGATTTATTAGGAAGAAAAGGTTCTGCCAAGGAGACTGTAAATAAGGTGCAGCCTAACAATGTCCCCAGAGGAGAGCCGATGCTTGCTTGCATCAGACAGTAGAGACCTCGCAGCAGGTTACAGCTGCCTTCAGAAGAGCAAAAAGGCTTCCTGTGACGTGCCCTCATTTGCTCTCTTTCTCGCTCCCCCACCCCATCCCACATATACTTTGCCTCGAGACACGCTAGCATCCTTCCAGTCGTGCTATTTTGACCTGTTCCTTGAACGCTTCCGACGAGTCTCAGTAATCTCAGGCGGCTCCAGCATTACCCCCCCCCCCCACACACCTTTATTCTAGGGAAGGGCAAGGGTCAGAATAGGCTGCGGTTTAAATAGAGGGCATGCGCAAACATTGGCCCAAGCTTATCATCACCATACCGATAAGGAGAAGAAAAGCGAGCAGAGCCACCGTAAGGCTCAACACTGGACTGGCATAAAGCGCACGAGCGGGGGTGGGCCAAATCGGAGCGGGGGGGGGGCGCGTTGTCTGCAGTCGAGGCGGGGGAACCGCCGCTCTCCCCATCCCCCGGCGACACGGGGCGGATCTCTGGGGGGGGGGCCCTCCCCCAGCCCCCTCTCATTGGCTGCTCGCGGACGCCCGTGGCTCCCGGCCTGTCAGTTAAATGGGGCACCGAGGAGAGGGCGCTTGCCATTGACAAAAGCGCCGAGGGGGCGAAGAGGGGCGGCGGGCCAGCTCCAAGGGCGCGGGAGGGGACGAGGCGGCGGCGCGGGCGGGAAGGAAGGAAGGAAGAAAGAAGGGGCGCTCTTTGCCGGAGGGGGGACTCTCCCTCCTCCTCCCCCCGCCCGTGCTATCCTGCGCTCGCCTTTTGGACAATGCGCGCGGCCGGCGCTGCTGAGGGAAGAGGGGCCCGGTGGGGCTGACGGACGGACCTACGGACGGAGCGGTTCTGTGGCGGGGCCGTGGGGAGGCGGGGGCTGCAGAGCCGGCCTGCGTGGTGGAGCGGGGGGGGGGGGGGAAGGGCGAGCCTACATGCTGGGAGACGGAAGAGTCGCCCTGCTGCTTTACCACCCCCACCCTTCCTCAGCGGCTCTGAAGATGGGCGCCTCCTCCTCCTCCTCGCCTTCGCGTAAGTAGCCGCGGCTGTCCGCGGCCCGGGCGCCGTCTCCTCCCACCCCGGGCTGCAGGCGAGGCGGCTCCACTGCGCGCCTGAGCAACGCTGCTCGCCCGCGTCCCCCCCGCGGGGTCCGGCCGCCGCCCTTGCCGCGGCGGCTTTGGGCAGCTGCTCGGCGGCCGCCCCTCGGGGCAGAAAGGGACGCGGCCCCTCGCCTCCCTCGCTGCGGCTGCCTCCATCGCGCGCCAGGCGGGCCCCGGCCGCGGGGATCTCCGCCGGGGAGCCTCGGGCCGGGGGGCCAGCGCAGCCGCCCGGCACACCCCTTCTCCCGGTGCGGGGAGCTGCGCCTGCCCCCCCCCCCCGCCTCCGTCTGGCTTTTGCCATTGAGGAGCTGCAGTACGGCCGAAGGGGGCGGGGGGGGAGGAGGCGGGAGCCCCGGGCGGCGAGGCCGGCGCGTGCCGGGGACCTGCAGGCAGGGAGGGACGGGGGGGGGGGAGGAGCCCAGCCACCCCGCCGGGGGACCTTGCAGCGCGCGGCGGGGGGGGGGGGGCTGCGGGGAAGGCGCTCGGCTGCTGGAAGGAAGGGCTTCGGGGCGGAAGGCGGCGGCTCGCCTGGAGGCGACGGAGGAGGAGACGGGCTCGGGGTAAGGAGGGCCCCCGGGTTCTTCGGGGGCGCGGAGGGGGGAGGCGGCGGGTGGCCCCCGCCGTTGCCGTTGGAGGTACCCGCTTCAATTCCCTGCTAGGGGCTGCTCGGGGAGGGGCCGTGGCTCAGCGGTAGAGACTCTGCGTGGCAGGCAGGAGGTCCCAGGTTCAATCCCCGGCCTCTCCAGTTAAAAGGGACGAGGCAAGTCGGTCTTTCGGAGGGGAAGACCTCTCCCTGAGACCCTGGAGAGCCGCTGCCGGCCTAAGTAGACAATGGCCATTTATGTAGGGGAGGATTTGCCGCTCTCTTGAGGCACCTTTATCTCATTAAAACTCTGCGTGGGGGGCTTACTGTTGAGTTTTGAGAATTTGGATGGGGCAAACGCGCATCGAGAGAGCGGCAAATCCAAGGCAAAACCTCCCATACGTAAACGGCCAATAGTGACTTCGATGGACCAAGGGTCTGGTTCAGTAGAAGTCAAAAAGGGCAAGAGTCCAGTAGCACCTTAAAGACGAACAAAAATATTTTCTGGTAGGGTATGAGCTTTCGGGAGCCACAGCTCACTTCTTCAGATACAGCTAGAATGTGAATCCATCGGTCTTTAAGTAGAGGAACAGTATGTAAATGTGAATAGCAGGCTTGATGGGATTAGGTGTGATATGCAGAAGAGTCTGTGATATGCAGTAGAAGGCAGCTTCATGCGTTCATGGGTTGAGCTGAGCTGGGGAGGGAGAGGGCCTTTTCTTTCAACGCTCCGCCCCTGGAAGGCATGCTTGGGAGGCGAGTTTGGAAAGCGGCGGCGGCGGGGCGGCCCTCCTCCTCCTGCTGCAGGTGGTCGCCGCCGCCGCCGCGCTCCCAGCCGGGCGGTGTCAGCCTCCGTAAGCGCTTTCCCTTTCCCTTCCGCCCGGCAGGTGACTCGGCCGAGTTCCCGCCCCAGGATGGACCGTGATGAGCCCCTCGCAAGGAGGACCGCATCGCCGGCGGCGGCACCACCACCAGCACCGTCTTCTCCAGGCTCGGCTGTCATGGAAAGTGGGGGCAATGCCAGACGGGCCCCTCCGCGGAGGGCGAGCGGAGGCGGCGAGGCTGCAGCTGCTGGGGCGGCTGCAGCGGCCCCTGTCGCTCCGGCTCCTGCGGCTGGGAAGGGCATGAATATTGATGGGCCGAGCGGCGGCGGCGGCGGCCGGGCGGACAAGGACCCTGCCGCGATGCCGAAAGGAGGCAGAGCCGCGGCCCCGGCCCCTCTCCCCCGCCTGCCTTACGCCAAGGATCCCAAACTGGTCCACCAGCGCTTCCTGCGGAGGAGCGTGGTCGACTCCGACCAGGAGGAGCCCACCTTCGAGCCCGCCGAGCCAGAACAGCAGCAGCAACAGCAGAAGAAGATCCTCCTCCTCTCCAAAACCAGGAGGATCATCGCCGAGAGGGTCAAGGCCGGCCAGCCGGTAGTGGAAGAGAAGGGGCCGGGGAAAGAGGCCGTCCCGCAGGCCGAGGTCCCTGAAGCCCTCCCGGCCCGCGGCCCGGAGAAGGAGGACAGCAAGGATGCGGAGAAGAAAGAGGTGCCGGAGCCCTCCAAAGAACAGAGCAAGTCTAAGAGAGAGGAGGCTGAGGAGGAAGAGGAGGAGGCCGACATGAAAGCTGTGGCCACCTCCCCCGACGGCAGGTTTTTAAAGTTTGACATAGAGCTTGGAAGAGGGTCTTTCAAAACAGTCTACAAAGGGTTAGACACGGAGACTTGGGTGGAAGTGGCTTGGTGTGAACTTCAGGTAAGCTGCTTCAGCAACTCTTTGGATGTTGTGGGGGTGGCCCTGCTTAAATGTCCTGGCAGCTAAGGACAAAGTGCATCTGTCAGCTATAAAAGCTTTGTAATACTCACCATAGCTTATCTTACCCGGCCTAACTATAGCTCAGTATTTTCATTGGCTCCCACCCTTCCCCCCCCCATCATATGCATACTCACTCCCCCTACGATTAACCCTCTCAGTCCTGGCCCGTACCACAGAGAACATGCTGGAGGTGTAAAACAATGATGTTTTACAATTGAAAAGGGGGGGGGGAATAAAGTGTCCATACTGTGGCTATGCTAAGTAAATATCATAGAGGAATCCCACAGGTTCAGATTGTGTCCATTTTTTTAGTGGTTGTCTCTGTCTTGTACTTTGGAATTGCTTTGACTAGAAATAACAGTTTTTTTCCAGAATAACATTGCAGTTAATTGCAAAACAGTTATTTTATTTTGAAAAATAATCCTTGATCTCATATATTTGTTAGTATTTAAGGTATGTAGCATCCATCTCTTCCTTTATTTTTACAATGGCAGATCACCTTATTTCAGCGATAGAACATGCTACATAGGCAGTGCGATCTGGTGTATGTTTATTTAGATACATTGAATTGAGTATAATTTACCCCCTACTAAGAGCATTTAGAATTCCAGCCTTAGTTTAGTGACAAAACTTTTTAAAACATCCCAAATGTATTGGGAAACTGAAACTTTATAACCTTTTGCTCTATGTAAAGGGTCCAAGTAAATGAAAAAACTTTATTAGACATCTTCCTTTTTAAAAAAGGTTTGTTATATGATTTATAAAGGGAATTAACCTGTTTACTCTTGCATAGTTTATCTGTTTATTCTCTGTCTGAATGCCCTATTTTTAAAGTTTCGTAGTCATGAGATGAAGGCTATTTGTTTAGTTAAATGTTATATAAACTGTATGAGCAAGGGTTGATAAGGGATTTTCTGTCCCTCACATTCTTTTTCAACAGTGCAATCCTGAAGAGAGTTTACACCCTTCTAAGTCCACTGATTGGAAGAGTCCCCTGGGTCTGTTTTTATTTACAATAGACCCAGTTTTAATTAGCCCGTGCTCAAATGACAAAAAAAACTTTTAAGACTTTTTAAAAAATCCACTACTGTTCCTTTTGCGTGCTTGGGTTTTGTTGCATAGATAATTTTAGGCATTTTACATTAAATGCCATAGTATGAATCCGTCCAGGTGTTTGCCTTTGGATTTGTGCAGCCACTATTATCAAAATGTAGAATTAGTACTCATGATGCCTAGAGCAATGACTAATGGACAGGATAGATGCTTCAAATACCTTTGCAAAGTTTGCAGGCAACAAATAGTACATCCTTTTCATTCCAGTGTGATAGGGTGATGACTGGATGTATATTTGTCTTATTTATTGTATGCTGTTTTCTTGTCACACAGTAGACTTATAATGCTAACTTATAAATCCAGTGCTGGTAGGGTTTTATTCTTTGAACCAGAAAGAATCTATACAGGGTTTTTTAAATCCTGAATTCTATTGCAGTTTACACAGGCCCACAGAGCCAAAAGTGTGATATGCTGCATCATTAGAATTAGGTAAATTAAGCTGCAGTCATGTTGAAGGCCTTGGAAGGAACTAGAGAATAACAGCAGACCTAGCACATCAGTTTGTAATAGAAGCAGATGGTATTGTGGAAGGAAAGCTACGTCCTGAATCAGTTCTTTGGTTATGCTTGAAAGGGAGATGCAATTATACCTGTCTAATTCAATTTAGCAAGTATTCAAGTTACAAGACTACAAGCTGGCTGGAGATAGTCATTACGTTGTCTACTTCATAAAAACATTTGTTTTTCAAAAAATTTAATTTGGTTGCTTTGTACATACTTCCTACAGTTCTATGATATTCCCTTCTATGGAATGGGGTAACTAGAACTGATCATAGTGTTAATACATGGTATAAATCACAAATTTAAATAGCTCAATTTTTAAAAAATCCTTCCAATAAGTCAAATACTGGATTAGTGTTTTAAAATGCTGCAGTATGCTGCAATATATTAATATATAATAATTAAATAGCACCTGTCTGAATACAGATCATAGTGGGGCTTCACTGTGTACTTCCATCCATTATGAAAAATACTGCTTCATTCTGTTTCTGTCTTTTGACTAATTGAATGTTTAAAACAGTTCTCTTCTGCTTAAATTTTCATAAAAGCCTTTGATCTCAACGACTGTGGTTAACTTCTGTTTGGAAACTAGATGTTTAAACACTTAAGATGAAAATCTTTCCAAATATACCAGCCTTTCTAAGATGTTTAAATCATTGAAAGGGATAAAATGCTGTCTTTTGGAATATTGGATTATTTACAACTGTAATTTTGTACTGGTTAGAATCATTGCATAAAAATGATGTGTGAAGGGAATTGATTTTCCCTAAAATAATGTTTAGGCTTGGAACTGTTGGACTGCTGTGAAAAACATCTGCTTGAGTCGTTGGAGAGCTACAGAACTCTCAGGGCTAGATGAACCAATAATCTGTGTTGGTATAAAGAAACTTCATATTTTCATCTGGTTTACCACCTGTGTATTTCAGAACCACATGTGTGGTGGATAATGTGGATACAAATGACACCCACATATCAGGCCAGGTGATACTGGTTGGCAAGAGACCATGTAATCTTTGGCTTTGCTAGTGTTTACAATATATATGGATATAGGAATTGGATGAAAGCAAGCTATAGGGAAGTTGGCTCCCTGGTTAAGTGCAGCCAATAGGTAAAGGGATGCACAATCCTTGTTTTCTACTAAGCATATGTATATCATACATGTACCTGAAGAAATGCAGTTTGTGAAGTGGCTTTCAATTTTCTGTTAACTAATGAAAAGTAGTTTGGACAAAAGCAGGGCTTGAATTCATTGTGTCAGAATACATTTCCAAGGATCCGTTTGAAAGAAGCAAGATGGTGTTCCATGTATATTTGAGTTATGTAATCTCAGTGGCATGTTCAGTGTGATTTTTTCAAAGCACAGAGCTGTACTCTCTCCCTTTGGCTGGCATTTGTATCTTTATTTAGAATAGCTGGAACATTCTATGTTTCTTGCAAACTGTTTTAGGCTTTTTCTTGGTAGAAGAACATGCTCTGTTGCCAGTTCTTTAAAAAATATTCATGCTGACTTCCCTTCTGTTCCATATAGGAAGCTATTTCATTTGGGGTGGGGGGTGACAACTACCACAGAAACCTGCCTGTGTTGCTACTCTTTCTTATTACACAGGATGAGGCTCTAAACTCTGTGGAGGAAGGTTGATATAACAATGTAGCAAATAACAGCCACCACCATGCTTCCCTCTGTGCCTCCCCTCATGCCAATCAGACTTTGCTAAAATGACAAATGAAAACAAATTGAAAACAAGAAGAGTTGGTTTTTATATGCCAGTTTTTTCTACTTTTTAAGGAGAATCAAACCGGTTTACAATATCTTTCCCTTCCTCTCCCTACAACAGACACCTTGTAAGGTAGGTGGGGCTGAGAGAGCTCTAAGAGAACTGTGACTAGCCCAAGGTCACCCAGCTGGCTAAACCAGAGCGGCAAAACCAACCCAGTTCACCAGATTAGAGACTGCCGTTCATGTGGAGGAGTGGGGAATCAAACCCGGTTCTTCAGATTAGCGTCTACAGCTCCTAACTACTATACCACGCTGGCTCACTCAAATAAATCAGCCAGGTCCATTGGTGCCTAGGAATACCAGGGCCCTGGAATTCCTCCATTTTCAATGGCTTTGTTTGTAGTCAATCTCCATAGTGGCAGATGAATCCAAATGGTAGAGAGATACTTGGTGTACTGCAAGGTTTCATGAGCTAAGCTTGGCATACAGGAATCTATTCTGCAGTGGTCCAAGACTATAGATGTACAATTTCTGGTTTTACATATCATTGTAACCTGCTTTGAGTTCCTTGTTGGGAGAAAGGTGTGTTCAGATTTCCTAAATAAATAATTGACTGAAGTATTCATGTGTCTGAGAAGTTCTGTTTTCAAATTATGGGGTCCGTTGCCAGGAATTCCTTTCCCCACTGCTTTGTTTCTTTGCTGGTACTCAGCTATCAATGCTTGCTGTCCTTGGAATTTGCAGAGGGATGCATTTTGAAACACACGTGCAACAGCGGTACCAATAATTGTTAGCACACTTCTGTCTGGTCACAGGAAAAAATCAGGGTGTTTGGGCATGAAGAGCTGGCAGACTGGAGATGGGGGAGAACTATAAGAGCTTGGGGATCAACAAAACTGGAAGCGGTGGTGACAACGTGCCAAAGGTCTATGTCAGAGATTTGAGATTTTAAGAGTTTCGGCTATTGTTCTAGTCATATAGGCAAGACTTAGGTGCATTTAAAGTTTCTAGATAAACTGCTGCAGCATTATGACTGCCTTCTTTGACAAAGATTTGTGTGCTGGTAGGGGAGAGGAGGAGAGATGGAAATACTGCAAACTCCCTGGAAAATACTGCCTTCCATATTGGAGCCAAAGGCACAACTACAGTCATATTCTGTCCTCCACCAAGTACAGCTTCTGTTTTGGATCCTATAACATAATCATTCTGGTCTCTAGTGCCTATGGAGATTAAAATGCAGAGTTCTGTAACTGCTCAGATGTGTATAATTGCACTGTATTTTTTTAGGTAGTGAGAAGATGCATTAAATATAGTGCAGGGGCTCTAATTAGTTGTAAGTACGCATGTTTAATGATAGCACCATTTTGGTAAAGTGATTGATGTGAGCATGAAGAGTAAAGCCAATATGTACCGTAATGAAATGAAGTGGTAATATGTCAGTTTCAAGTAAAGGAACTCAGTCCTTGCTGAGTTGCAAGTAATGGAAAGTTCCTTTGAAATCAATTGTTGTGAGGACGCTATCAAAAAAGAAAAATCTCTTTGTTCTGTATTTTCTGCTTTAATAAGATATAAAACATTTCTTGAAGGAATGTTGAGAATTAAGGATAGAATCAGATAGCATGGTGTTCATTTTTATTGCCTACTAGAATGACTCTTGCATCAGTTCAATGGAGATTATTGCGCACTGAGTTTAGTTTTGTTCCAGATGTTTGTCTTTGGACTCTTTAAAATAACAATAACTCTTATTTAACGAAACAGCTCTTTTTTTTTTTACTTTTAAAGTAAGCATGGAGGTTTGAAAACATACTGAGCTGGTTTTGGAAAACAAGATGGAAGATTAACAAAGATTAAGTTAACAACTTTTTCCCTAAAAGGATTTTCTGAATAGTAGGAAAGTTCACATCACTACATTACAAGAACATATGCAATTTTTAGTTTATTAATATGTTTGGCTTAGTCTATATTATTTCATTTTTGAATAATTGATAACTGATTAATGATTTCTAATGTGAATATATAATTCAAGATTGTTAGCAGATTGCATACACGGCATATAACTAAATATGGTGAATGGACCACAGGCTAAGGGGAGTATGGTCTAATGTGAAACAAAATAAACTCTATTTTTCTCTTGCTTTAAGCACTGGGGATTATTGCAATGTGAGGGAAGCAGTGATGTCCTGCTTTCCATGTATGTACTGACTGCTGAAGATAAGGGGTAGGATTTCTGTTTCTGTAATTCACCCCTTCATAAATTATAGCAGTCATTTTTCTTCAGTTGGCCATTGCTGCAATATTTTCCACTTTGGTTGGCTAGTCAGTGATAACATGGCTACATTTCTTTTGTGGACAGAAGTCTGGCATTTTTTGGGGGGGGATATGGTATATAGCATTTTTGAAAAAAAGTGTTCTAAAAGTTGATTTTTCAAAAGTTCTAATACTCTATCATATTTCTTGTGATGGACATGAACTGAACCAAAAATTAATAATGTCTTGTTTGTGGCTTCCTAAAGGCACCTGGTTGGCCACTGTGTGAACAGACTGCTGGACTTGATGGGCCTTGGTCTGATCCAGCAGGGCCTTTCTTATGTTCTTATATTAATAGTGAAACCCAAACCAACACCAAACAAACAAGATACATAGTCCCAATTCAGAGTATTGGTTCAGACTACAGTGTAATTGTAAGCAGTGCTATACCCTTCTAAGCCTGTTGACTTAAATGGGAATAGAAGAGCACTATGACACACACATAGTATCCAACTGGAATAAAGCAAAAGCTTAATGCGTTGAATCCTATGAATCAATTGCCCCCAAATGGAGGAGGAGAGACAACACCTTATCCTGCTTCACTGCAGCTGCCACACGCCTTTCCTCCATGAGGTTTACTTGACCCTTCAGCATGGCCTTTTCTGTGGGTCACAGAGGGAAAGTTAAGGGAAAGCCACTTCCACGAGCACCATAATCTTCTGGTTTATAGAATCCAGACCATTATCTCAGAGAATTTTTTTTTGTTTAGGCATATTCATTCCGTACTCTTGAAAGGTTGGAAAATAGCAGGTTGGGGTGATGCCTGTTGCTACATTTATATCCCATTTTTGTGTATAAACATGGAATATTCATTCATGTATTCATTCATATTTATTCATTTACTTACATATTTTCATTCTTCCCATCTACCGAACTGGTTCTTGGAATGGCTACGGATATCCCACCTTGAGTCTTTTTAAAAGAAGTGTAAAAATTCTAAAATAAGTACATACAATATTGATGTCCAATCCATGTACAAATTAATTAAAATTAAGTCAAGTCTTTGCCACATGCCTTTAGTTGATCAAATTATATCAGTTCTGATCCAACGTCACTGGCTTCCACTTCATTTTTGACCCTTGATTATTTATTAAACATTTCCATGTCACCTCTCCACCCAAACTGGGTCAGTACCCAAAGCAGCAAACACTGAAATATTTCAGCATTAAAAACATTTACATTGAAGAAGTAGGGGAGCTGAAGACAGGAAGCTCAGAGATGGGATAGAATAAAAAAGGCAGTGGGCAAAGTGGTAGGAATTAAAGAGAACGTTGGGAAGGAGAAGAGATGGAAAAATAGAGGAGTAAGGGGGAAGGGAGTAAGGGGGAAAATAGAGGAGTAGGGTCAAGGTAGAACCTGTGATGGATTTTTTAATAGTCAAAGGAACTGAAAGAAGCAAGGAACCCTGGGTCAGGGAACCTAAACTGCAAAGGTGCCTTGGATGTGTACAACAGCATATTGATTTGAACTAATCGACACATTTTTGACTGCTAGTGTATATTAGCAATTATTTCTGTTATGGATTTGGAACCTAGTAGGACTTTGAGATGGGCCAGGATTCCTAATTATTTGTTACAGCTGTTGGTATAGCAATAGTGTCTTGATGATATATGACCTAGTTTCTTGAGCAATGCAGTTAATGTATCTTAAATTGTTAGAGCTGTATTATTAAATGTATTATTTAGTTCTATTGACTTGTGAGTGACTTCTAAGTATATGAAAGCTACAGTTTCAGCAATTTTAAAAGAGCTGTGGACTATTTCTTTTCTTAGTACAAATTATTGAAGTCAAATCTTAATAAAAAGAAGCAGATGCCAGATGAGTAATGTGGAGAATGAAATATGTATAGCTTTACAACATTTGGAAAATGGGCAGGTGGCCCAGTTTTTAGGGTTGGTTGCTCTCTGTGCAACCTCTCTGTTTAAATTTGCTGCAATGGAGCATGGATATGGTGCCAGCTCCTTTGATCAACTCAAGACAAAGCATGGACTTCCTGCTTTGTAATAAGGCATGATCCAGCCAAAGTGAAATACCTTTACCACTGAAAATAAACATTAGCTTAACTAGGTGTATACAAATTTGGGAAATGCTTGCACTTATCCAAGAAATCATGAGTGTCATGAAGCTGATAGAATGGGATATTCCTGCCTGCCTCTCCCTCCAATTCCTGCTCACTGAGACCCTAAAGTTCTGCTCATGGAAATCGAGGGGCCATCACAAACAAAGTGAGAGGAAAGTGGGCATTAGCAGATGAGGTAGAGGAAATTGAAAATCACTCTTACCTCCTCTGCTGATGGAAGCCATGGGGGGAGGGAACTCTACCCCACTCTGGTGAGAAAAAAGGTCAGCAGTTTTGGGTCATACTGAAAAACGAGATACTTCCTTACATATCAAACTGAAATTTTGTTTACTACTTTAAGAATGTAAAATGGTTTTTCTACATAGGTCTGCCACCATGGTTTTGTGGCAAAACATCTGCTTTTCGTGCAGATTGTCCTAGGTTCAATCCCTGGCATCTCTTGTGAAAGGGGTAAGGTAATTGGTGATGTGAAAGACCTCTATCTGAAACCCTGGAGAGCTGCTGCCAGTCAGAGTAGACAATACTGAGCTTGTTAGTATAATACTTATTATTATTGTTATGAATAAAGTTTAAATTCTTCAGCTTTCATTAAATCAATAATTATAAATGTGCCTCCTGTTTCAGAGCCTGGCAAATAGAGAAAAAATAAAATCTGAAAAGAAGATTATCAATGGTAAAATTATGGTAAAAATGGTGTTTAGGTAAGGAAGTAGTATTTAGAGTCAGTGTTGTGATGGACAGGAGGTTGTCTAGCCTCTGAAGGGAAAATCAGCCACTCAGATGAGCCTCTAGGAGTGCTGCTCCAGCACCCAATCAACTTCAAGAAGAGGGATGATGTTGGAGGGAACAGAGGAGAAAGAGGAGTTGAGTTCTGCCTCAGGGAGAGAGCAGTTTCAGCTCGGGTCTGGCTCAGGAAAAAGAGCAGACAGAGTGAAGGGCAGTGTGGCAGAGAGGTTTAGCTGGCTCTCTGGGAGAGAAGAGAGTGCTCGATTGTTAGGCCTGTCTCTGGGATGAGCAGACCTTGTACAGTTTAGTCTGACTCTTGGGAAAGGGCAGGCTGGTGTGGGTGGAATCCTGTGTGTGAGAGAGGATGGCTGGTCAATAAAAGTCTGTTTGTGCCTGAAAGCATTGTAGAAAAGTCTAACTATTCCCTGAAGTCATAACCAGTTTAAATTTTTGTGCCTCAGCCATGTTTCTACATTGTTTACCTGGAGATTTGTGCTACTGGTTTGTTCCTTTAAAACTAACCTGTAAATAAATAAATCTTGTGGTTGTTTATATAATAACCCATATATTAATCATGCTATTGTTTATATATTAACCCAGTCTTAGGGATCTCAATCTCCTTGTGTACCACGTTTGTCTTGCAGTAACAGAAGAAAATCCTGATTTTAGTAAAAACAATAAAAAATGATCCTTGAATATTGTAAACATGTCTTAATGCTAGTGTTTATGGTAAATTAGGGAATGCAGTCAAACATTACAGTAAGCATATGTCTCATAGTTATTGTACAGAAAAACTAGTTTTCCTGAATTTCTATAATAAGTGCTATGTATAATCCATACCTACAAAATAAAATTCTGTACTCAGGCTTATCTAACTGTCATACCATTAAAATTGCATTCTGTGATCTATATAAATCAAGGATAATTTATTTTTTCATGATTTACAGTGCCATTCTAAGCAGACTTACACCCTTCTTAAACGCACTTTAAGAAGTGGTGTAAATCTGTTTAGGATGCCACTGTTATTCTGGTTCTGTTAGTTTTGTTAAGAGAGCGGTAAAGAGTTATGCAGGGTACTCAGGTACCTCCCCAATAAGAAATCTTGTCTAAGCTTCTACAATTTCAGTAGGTATTGACACACAATTCTATCTTGGAAACTATAAAGGCTTAGAATATCAGCTTTCCATAGCTGAGATGCTGCACTCTGTACCCAGTGATCACATTCTGTATTCTTGCGGAGTCATAGCAAACATACAGCACTGAGGACAATGTATCCTTGAAAATATTAATATAATTTTGTATCTTTTTCTAGGAACATGTGTCCTAAACTTTGCTCACTTTTAAATTTAGCTTTTTATCGATTCCCCAAAAAAGTGAAGAGCTAGGTGAATTGAAGCAAGTTTGTCAGCTCATTCATGTAAATTTCATTCTTGATGTTTTTTATGAGTGTTTCCACAGTTGACTAGTTTCTTTCAGATAGGAGAACCTGAAACAGAAATGAAACAAGACGAGTCAGAGACTTTGTTATACAAAAGCTTTGCCATTGTATTGCAGGAGTTAAATGCATAACACATTTCTCAGATGCACTTCTGAATCAAATACATGGAACAGGACAAAGTAAATAAAAAGTGGGAACAATACATTGAAGAACTATACAGAAGAGATGAAAGGATGAAAGATTCCTTCCAAGAAGAATCTTTTGAAGAACCTACAGTTTTAGAAAGTGAAGTGCTTTCTCTGCCCTGGTCCCTGCCTGGTGGAATAGTCTCCCCAGTGAGATCAGGGCCCTGCAGGATCTTCAAGATTTCAACAGGGCCTGCAAGACGAAACTATTCTGCTGGGTTTATGGTTGAGGCCAGCTATGGTTCTCCCTATAAATAATTGCCTCTCTAACCCCCCCCCCCACACACACACTGCTGACCTTCCCCTCTTGTTTTACACCATCTTGGGGTTTTGTCCATCTGCTCACCTGGCTGCAGCCGGATATTCTTTTGGCGCCATTGGGCATCTTTGCCCTTATTTATTAGAATTGTATTGGGCTGTTTTAACCATAGTTTTAATGTTTTTACTCTGTTTTTATCATATGTGGTGTTCTTGTGAGCCACCCTGAGCCCGGCATTTGGCTTAGGAGGGCAGGGTAGAAATGTAATTAAATAAATAAAAGCTGCACAGAGAGCAGCTGGGAGAAACAAATCACCAGGAGCAGATGGGATATCAATAGAGCTATTCCAAGCCACAGAATATGCCAACAAATATGGAAAACAAAACAATGTCCCACAGTCTGAAAATGGCCAATTTACATTCAAGTTCATCAAAACAGGAGACGTCAAAGTTTTCAGCAACTATTTCTCAAGCAAGTAATGTTTTTGACTGTGTGGATCACAAAAAGCTATGGTTGGTTTTAAAGGAAATGGGTGTGCCACAGTATCTGATTGTTTTGATGCACAACCTGTACCCTGGACAAGAGGCTACTGTTAGGACAGAATATGGAGAAACAGAATGGTTTCTAGTTGACAAAGGTGTTACACGAGGATGTATTTTATCTCCCTATGTCTTCTATCTGTATGCAGAATGTGTCATAAGGAAAACTGGATTAGATTTAAATGAAGGTGGAGTGATAATTGGGTGGAGGAACATTAACAGTTTGAGATGATATTACATTACTAGCAGAAAACAGCAAAAATTGAAATGACTACTGCTGGAAGTTAAAAGAGAAAGTGTCAAAGCGGGACTACAACTGAACATCAAGAAGACAAAAGTAATGACTACTGGAGAATTACTCAACTGTAAGGTGGACAATGAGGAAATTGAAATTGTTTAAGACTTTCTATTCCTTGGCTCCTCATCAACCAAAAGGGAGACTGCAACCAAGAAATCAGAAGAAGATTGAGACTGGGAAGGGCAGCCATGAAGGAACTAGAAAAAAAAATCTTGAGTCTAATCTAAGGATGTGTCACTGGCAACCAAGATCAAGTTAATTCATGCCATAGCATTCCCTATTACTATGTGTGGATGTGAAAGCTGGACAATGAAGAAAGCTGTAAGAAAGTTGTTTCCTTTGAAATGTGGTGTTGGAGGAGAGTGTTAAAGATACTGTGGACAGTCTAAAAAACAAACAAGAAGTTTCTAGATTAAATCAAGCCAGAACTGTCCCTAGAAGTTAAAATGACTAAACTAAGGCTATCATACTTTCTTCACATTATGAGAAGACAAGAATAACCGGAAAAGACAATCATGCTAGGAAAAGTTGAAGGCTATTAAAGACACTGCATGTCTTTTTTCAACCATTGGAGATAGGGAGAAATGAAGTCAGTGTGTGCTTAATGTTTACAGTGATGAAAAGTAGTTGATGTGGCTTCCCTAATTACTGGAAGGCTGTAACACTTTCATCTGATGCTGACATCTTCTTATATGTAGAGATCTAAACATGTATATATCCTAGTGTGTTCTATTAATTCTGAGGGAGCAAACTATCTTATATATTAGGAAATGAAAGATCAATTTCAAAACTGAATGTTGTTTGTACCATTAAAAACTATTATATAGAAACAGTAACCCGTGCAATTGCTGCCTGATAATTAAGCTACTTGGAATGTATGTTATCTGCTCCATTTTTGTAAACACATAAAATAATTTCAAGCTTTCTTCAGTGAATGTGAAGAAAAACATTCACATATTTCTACTGCTCAAAAGCCATTGTGGTGTTGTGGTTAGAGTGTCAGACTAGGATCTAACAGCACATTCCTGAGAGGAAAGCCTGCGCCGGGCTTAGGAGGCAATCCAGTGGTGTTGCCTCCTAAGGAGGTTTCGGCACTGCCAAAACCTCTACCCAGCGCAAAAAGCCCGTGCAACCCTCATAGGGGCATTCCTGAGCCAAAACATTGGCCCCGGCCAGCGCCAGAATGCCTCCCGGCTCGCTGCCATGGCCTGTGCCAGTGGGAGGCTGCGGCGGCGTCTGGGCCCAGCGCTGCCGCGGCGGCTGGAGACCAGCATCTGGCCCTGAACGCCGGCGATTGGGCCACTCACGCTGGCTTTATGGGGCCCTGCGCCGGCAGAGGCCTTCATCGGCCTCCTAAGGGCTTTGGGCACGCCCACTGGCATGCCTCAGGAATGGTCTGTATCCCCCTCTGTCATGGAAGCATGCTTGGACCAGTAACACAATCTAACCTACCTCATAAGTTTGTTGTGAGGATAAGATGGAGGAGAGGAGAATGATGTGTACTGCTTTGGGTCCGCATTGGGGGGAAGAGGGATATTAATGAAGTAAATACGTAAAATTTGATGTGCAATTTACTAATAATGAATGGATAGAAGCACATTTGCAGTCTTTATGATACTGGAATTTTTTTGGGTGAGTTTCCTAAAATACAGGAAAGCATAGAAAAGTAAAATTGGCACTTGCAACTGGGACTTGTGAGTAACTAAATAGGGGCGTGATGAAAGTGTTTTCACATTTGTTAAGAGATCTCTTCTCTTACACAGTGATTCTTTCTTTAATGATTCTGCTCGAATCTTAAGCAGGACCACACTAAAGCACAACGGCTAAAATATTTAATATATTCCCCTTATCCTTTAAAATAGGCAGCCTATATATATGTGTGTGTGTGTGTATATGTATATATATTGCAATCTTTACCATCTCCAATTTGTTATTTAAAAAATTCAGGTAGGGTGAGTTCTTTCTATTATCAAATGACTCAACCAGTCTTTATCAACCTCAAATAATGGACAGTGAAAAAACAAGTGACATTGTACCTATACTGCCAGACCCACAAGGGCAGATCCTATTGAAAATAGAACTTTACTAAATCTGCCCTTCAACTCAGGTGATGGCAGAGAATTCAATTGGGCCATCATATAGGCTCTCCTATACTTGGGAAAAGTTAACAGATTTAAGTACTCTGCATACTTTGTGGGAAAATACCCCAAAGAGGGTTGAGCAAGCTCTCTGTGCTCTATTGTGCACACTATTGTAATATAATAAAATCAAAGTTTTTTAAAAATCTGAGTCACCACCCTCCTACAGAGTGATACTAAAATATAGCGTTCATGAAATACTAAGGCAGTTTATGCTCACAGAATCGTAATGATCCTTGCTACCATCTGCAATTTTTTGGTAGATAAATTGGTTTATTCATGTTATGCTGTCTCAGCAATGTCTTGCATTATGATTGGCTAAGAACAGAAGGTATGACTTTATACTGGAAATGCTCTATAGTTCATGAGTATTGTGTTTCTATATGCCTGATTCAGATTTTTTTGTAGCACAGGGGGCTAGAAATAATATGCTTTAGATCTAACAAATGGAGCTAATTAACCACTTGGGTTCGAAGAAACCTACTTGTTTTCAGAAACGCAATCCCTAGCTCCATGCACAGGGGTGTACCTGCTTTCTTTTACCCTAAATGGAAAGAGCACCCTACACTGAGAAGGTTCTGCTAGCTGTAGCTTAGTAGTAGAAATCTTTGTAATGTGCATACACTGAAACATGCACAAAGGACTACTGGTTATGGAACAAAATAAAATGTGGCTTCAGTTAAGAAGTAAAAAATTTACTAGGATATCCAATAGACATTTTAAGTAACCATGCTAGTCTAAAGAAAAATTGAAAAGCTAAATCCATATAGTAACATTTATTAAGGCCAACCAAAATGACCACAGAGAGTAAGCAAGCTTCCCAGTTTGCCATAATGCTTTATCTGAATTAATGTTAAAAGAGGGGCTGGGATGATGTTTCAAGCTAGAAACGTGACACCTTTTTCTCTACCCCTCTTTGAAGTGTACTACAGACTTGGGAGCATTGGGATGAAGGATGAGGTTTATTTTTACCTTCTTCCCAGAATGCCAAGGGTGCCTGATGCCAATTTCACATTTTATTCCATTGCCTTAAATTAGGACTTTCCAAACCAGGAGGGGAGAAGGCCTCAAGATAATGGTGTGGAACATCTCCCAATCCCCCTTTAAAAACACACCACCTAATCGAAAGTTCTGGAGAACTTATCAGCATGCACACTGTTCTGTTGTGGTAGATCAGAATTAAAAAAAAACCCACATGGATTTTGTTTTAGGCTATTAGAGTACATGTTTTTGGTGTGAGAGCAAGAAACAGCTAAACTATGCAGGAGTAGGCAGGAATAGATAGATCTTAATTATGGAGAAGAATAAATTCCATCCACTTCAGAAAGAACTCTTTGTCAATGAGGTGTCAGATAGGTTTGTCTGCATGGTATGGGGGCTGCTAGCCAAGATTGTGTTTTGTTATGACTAATTTGCAAAAGCCAATAGTATAATTTAAAGCTGATTAAACACAGGTAAATACATGAACACAGATAAATACATGTCTGTTTACATGTTTTGTGAATCACTCTTCCTACTTCATATTGCGATAATAAATATTCCCTGTCTTTTACTAATATAAACTAGCCATTTAGCCTCTAGTAGCTACAGTACTAAAATAAAATAGCATTATTCCTTGCTTGCATTAAGTATTGACAAGTCTGCAGGGTCAATGTAAACTTGTGAGAAAATGTACAAAGGTTTTTAAAGAAAACAACAATTCGGTAGTGTGAAACTCTTTTTGAGTGGATGGGTCCCTTGTTAGTTTTATTATTGCCATCAAATTAGAGATGGATATCAAGAAGGTAATAATTCAGCTGATGTTATTAAAGTATGAACAGTCCCATTGGGAACTGAGGGATAAAGATTTGAGTTTCTCAACTCAATTAAAACGGGGTTTGTGTGGGAGGTAAAATGTCAAAAACAAAATACAGTCCATTGTTCTCATTTCTGATTTAGTTTGTGAACATGCCATCATTGGCTGCTCCTTATATAGGAAATGTTTTGACACTGATTTCATTGTGCTTTGTAACAGCACTGAATTTATGTAGAATGGTTACTGGTAAAAGGCGAAGTCTGTCTACATAACCACAAGACTGTGGAGTGTGTGAGTGTATTTGTACTCCTACTTCCTACCTCCTTTGCAACAGCCAGGATACTTTACAGTTTCAACAATAAATAGGGACTAGAGATTTATTCTGGAATTTAGGTTGGGTCTTTTGAGGATAATCCTGTCCAGTGTATTAGCATTTTCCTTGTTATACTTCATAGAGTTCATCTGCTGGAAGTATTTTGATATGTCTTGGTGTGATTCTTCTAAAAGCTTAATCTAGTATGTTTCTGCTGCTGAAGATACTGATGTGTTAAATCTGTTATATTGATTTTTTGCTTTGAAAGCTGCCATTTTGATGAGCACAAAAGTATTCTCGATCCTCCTCCCTGGGGTTTGATTCCACTTTTACATTTTTAAGTTTATTTGCAGCCCACGTTCCCTTGATCGGCTCTATTTTTATCAACAGAAGAAGAAGCAAGTATGTTGATACTGCCCCTCATTGGGATGCATATGCAAAATCACGTTGCATTGAAAATGATGCAGTATAGACATCCACATTTGGTTATGCATTCAAACTTACATCTGAATGCAAGTGTTGTTCTTATGTGCTTAATTTCTTTCAGGAGGCATATTTGGCATCCTAATGTGAAGGAAAGCCTACTCCCAAATACAGACACCTATTCCTTGAGAACAGGTTTACAACATTTTACAAAGGCTTGTTAAAATTGCTGAATGTGTGTGTGTTGGGGGATAGATTTGTATGGTTTGCAGAAAGTTTCCCTATTTTTGCTCAGAATTAATAAGCATCTGAAATATCTTCAGCTCCTCTTTTAATATAACAACATTAATTCATCCTGTCTTCTGAGCTGTAGGAAGTGACGCGAGAGCTGGCGAATTGTGCCAACGTCCAGGAATGACCACCAGAACCACTAGAGCTTATAGAAATGCAATTGTTTATTTACAGTGCTATATACACACTCTCTCCACCTTAACTCCCTACACAGACTCACAGAGTCTTACACTTATATACAATGCCATCACCAGGCATTGATTAGCAGTACATGCTTAGTCACTTTCCAGGTGCAACACCACACCTCAGCCTCTGGCTTCAACTGGATCTGGCCAGTATAATCAGGCCTCCTAAGGGCTTTCCAGGCCATTACATCAGCCTATGGTTGACAGATCCCTTCCATCTAAGTCTGCCTGTCACAGCTAATATGACAGCCTTGCATATTCCAACAGGAAGTTGGCTTCTGGTTACTCTGCTACCTGCTGAGCAGAAAGGAAAATAATGTCCATCTTTCCCTTTCTTGTACTTGAGTGACAAGAATCACCTGCCAAAATTCCAATCTACAAAACTATTAAATTTCTGATCTATTTTGCATCTTATAAACATCATTTTAGAGGGGTTATTAATGCAGTTTATTCAATATGTATGTTTCACCTTTTGAGCTACTTCCCTTGATAAAGTAGTGCCAGAGTTAAATACATGGCAATCCTCTTAGGGAACACCAGACATCACAAAATCATTACTCAGTTACATTTCTGCCTTCCTCAAGAATACTTTCTTCATTTGCTGCTCAGGATAGCAATAGTCAATAAGAGTGATTGGTTTTGTTGTTTTTGAAGTTTCATTATTGTTTCTCATGGTATGTATAGTATACCTTTTTGTGCTCATCCAGATCAGTATTAATTCTGTTACCATGCTCTATAATAACCTACAGACAATCTCATTAAGGAGTCTCAGATAAATATTATATGATAGAGGTCTCCCACATGACGTCTGTGGGTGGCACGGCGTCTACCAACAACTTTTCTGGCACCTACCAAGTGTTTTTAGGAAGTGGGTGGAGCCAGGTAGGGCTTTTGCCTAACAAGGCTTCTGATTGATTATAGGAGATTTGATTGGCTGTGCAGATATTGCTTTGGTAGGAGCTGCCAGCACAGCACAAGAATCTACACTATATTACTGAATTAAGCTGTGGCAATCAGTTTGTGGCTGGCTCTGCCTGCTGTGACAGCCCTTTAGTTGATGTGCCCACCATGCTGTTTCAGAATGCCAAATGTGCCTGCAGGCTCAAAAAGGTTGGGGATCCCTGTTATAAGACATGATGAGAGCCCCAACTCCCCTTGAATTTCCATAGCTTGAACTAATTCCATTAGGAAAGAATCAAACCACTTTAACACTGTCCTACCAAGTCCCAAATCTAACTCCATTTGCTTCAGGAGCATATTTTATGATCTACAGAAGAAGCCCCCAACCTTTTTGAGTCTGTGGGCACCTTTGGGATTCTGACACATGGTGATGGGTGCCTCCACAAAATGGCCACCACAGGAGGAAGTGCAAGTGCAGGGAAGAAGAGGGGACCCACAGAACCTCTTATTATTTTTGTGAACTAGGTTTATTTTAAAATGAATAAACCTCTCAGTTACAAGATGTTCTTAAGGTAGCAAGTATAAAGGCTTTTGGTTTGCTGCCATGAGGTAAATTTTGTAGCAAGCAAGTAGAACATGGAGATCACTGAGGCAGGAGTTGTGAGTAAATAACGAAGATTTATTTATTCACAGGTTGTTTTTTAACAATCAGCAGGACAGGTCTCCAGATTGTCAAAGGAGAAACATGGCTGAGGCACATAAATTTAAGCATTATGGATTCAGTGTGTGGTTTCAATTCTCTTTAATTCTTTGAGGAACAAATAGGCTTTTACTCGCTAGTCACTAGGTTGGATCCTTTCACACACAGGGTTCCACCCCCACCAGCCTCCCCTGTCCCAAGAGTGGTACAAGGTCTGATCATTACCAGAGAAGGGTTTAATAGTCAGGTACTTTAATCTCTCCCAGAGGTAGAGTTACACCACTCTGCAATGCTACCAGGTAGAGCTAACCTTCAAACTGTCTGCTCTTTTGCTGATGCGGACTCAAAATCACTGCACTCTTCAAGAGGTGGATCTCAACTCCTCCCTCCTGTGCTTTTCTCCAGCATTCCATTCATCCTTTGAAAGGTGATTGGATGCCGGAGCAGCACTCTCATAGGCTCAGGTGAGTGGCTGTTTTCCCTTCAGGAGCAGGACAGCCTCCTATCCATCACAGGTAATTTAAATATACACTGGGAAAGAGGGCTGAGAAACAATAAACCAAACACTGTGGTGGTAGCTGCCAATGAAACAATGTAGTTTTAATCTGCATAGATGATCAGATCTTCAGTGGCCAACAAGAAGGGTCAAAGGTGGATGTGTTAGCTACATAATCCTTGAATAGTTCTACCACAACCTGCTCAGTGGCCTGCCCCTCAAAATGCAAACAGGACACAAGATTATAATTGGCTAAGCTTCCTTCTTCAGTGAAGATGTTTTCTAACAGCTTCTCTTTTAGAAACAAACCCCATTTACCAGAGATGCATTCATAGTCATCAATAATGGAGACTTTATTACTTCCTCATGAGATTACAATAATCGTGCAGGGATCTAAACTGCTGGTGGTGGCCTTCACTTCCTGAAGCACTCTGTCAACGTAATTAGAAGAGATCAAACTTAAATGATCCTAACAATTACAACCAGACAATGCTGCAGACTCCCTTCCTGCATGATTTATTGATAAAGTGGCATCAGTAGCAGGAAACCCTAACAAATCCGTAGCCCAACCCACAGTCATCTTTTCTCCCACCTTCAGTCATCATGTATTACCAAACATAATGTATACACAACTGACAAAACTAATCCCACAACTAAGTGACAAAATTCAGCACTGATCTAGTGCCCACCACCTTGCAGAATATTTCTTTAATTTATACTCCACTTTCTCCCCAGTGGGACCCAAAGCGGTTTACATAGTTTTCCTCTTTACCCACTTCAGAAATCACTCGCAAATACCCAATGCTTGATCATTACTTCTGGGTCCAGCACTCAAAGCCCTTCCTCCTTGGCAACCTGAGGCAACCTGAGGCAATCAGTCAAAGCTTGATCCAAGGCACAGTAAAAAAAAAATCAGTCAACTATATGATTCAGATAGATATCTGTCTTCTTCCAAAAGACTGGGGAGTTTCTGGGATCTTAGGTGGACATCTGGGGCTGTCAAAAGGATTGGATTGATTTTGGGGGTATGGATGACCATGCTCACAGGAGAGGGGTGAATTCCAGAGCTCTGGTGGGCTTTGAATTGGTATTTGGTTTCAGCCAACAATCTCAATTCTACAAAATACAAGACATTCAGTTAAAAAATGATTAGTTTATAAAATAATACAATTTGTAATATACACGTGTAAAACTTCACAAAATAAAGTTACAAATCAACAAATTGCTCTCATTATAATTTAACTTTGCACAAAAATGAAAGTCCCTAACTTGGAAATAAAAAAAATACAGGCAGTGACATGGTAAATGTAAATTGCACAACAATAGCCACATTGGATGCAAAAGAACAACACTGAAACAGAATGCTGAATAGTATCCATACTAAAATTAAGAGGGAAATAGAAAGTGGTTTGTTGGCTTTGTAACTTCTTTATTTAAAGAGGTTTTTACCATGTTACAATTTGTATTCTTTCTTGAATTATTACTTTAGTTTAATACATAATTCCTAAACATTAATGTTCACTTGAGCATATGAGGCTGTTACTGTTTTGCTAATGAGAAATATTAAATTCTATAGTTACTTTGATGCAATTTATTTTAAAAGATTCCTAGTGTGTATAATGTTAAATATGAAATAATGTGTATTAAACCTTCTTTCTTAAGGTCTTTTTTTTCCCAGGATGACCAAAGCATTGTCTATCATTAATACCTAAAAACAACAACTGTGACCTGACCTGGATGGACCAGGCTAGCCTGATCTCAGAAGCTAAGCAGGGTCAGCTGGGGTTAATACTTGGATAGGAGACCATGAAGGAAATCTGGGACTGCTACACAGAGGCAGGAAATGGCAAACCATCTCTGTTGGTCTCTTGCCTTGAAAACCTTATGGGGTGGCCATAAATTGGCTGTGACTTGATGGCACTTTCCAGCCAACCCCACCCCTCAAAAACATCTGTATAAGGAATGCATGTATGCATTTATTATTACATTTCTATGTTACTTTTCTCCTCAGGGATCCAAAACAGTTTACAAAAATTACCAAAGTTAAGAGTATAATTGAAACAATTGACATGATCCCCCCCCCCATGCAAAAATGCATCCTGAACAGATTCTGTGACTATTGGAGACCCTAATACTGCAAACCTTGGGCTAAGAGCCCTGTGGCTCTTTCTCTTTGCCTTGTGCCTAAGGGCTCATGTCTCTAGCCACAGCCTCCCTTGTACCTGCGGGCCAGATGGAGACAAAAGCACAGCTGAAATGCTATGCAGCTGGCAATGAAGGTTACCGTGAACATTTAATTCTGAAACACAACCTACCAAAGGTAAATGATGACTGCATCTATTCTTGCTGCTATAGCCAAAACGTAAAAGTAGTGATCAATGCCGAAGAAGAGCAGTAGCATTTTAAAATCTGACATAGAACCTTCTAAATTAAAACATTGACTCATTATGTCAAGGTGAATGGCTAGCATGAAAGAAAAAAATTCCTTTTATGGGTGAATAACTAGATGTGATTCACAACATGCAGGTAATAATCACAGTACGGCACTGCTGTCAAGTAAAGGATTAAAACCTGTCATTCCTTAATGCAGTATTTCATTAATCCCTACTGGTAACCTTGCAGAGCAACAGCGAATCATCTCTTCTGCAGTCAAGCAATGTGGAAAAAACCTGTTTCCATGTATTATCTTCTAATTGTTCTTCATTTCTGTCAAATGCTCTGGCCTGAACCCATGTTTCACCTTCATATAGGGATAAATGCTTGTGGACTGTTAAAATCTGTTGAAACTGTTGAGTAGATTGCTTTGATAGCTTTAATCCTAAACCCAAAATCCAGTGTATATAGTGGTTTTTCAAATGAGATTTTTTTTCAAGGCTTATTACTGCCCAGCCCTGAAACCTGCATGTATCAAGTAAGGAACACTTCTTTAACTACCACAGTGCTTTTATTTGGGGAGCTGCCTCTAGGCAGTCTTCAGAAATGTCAGTTGATTTAAAATACGCCAGCCAGAATTACAACAGATAATAGAGAGTATATTTTTCTTGTATACAAGAACTTAATTGCTTCATAGTTTGTTTCTGGGCACAATTCAAAGTAGTGCTCTTAATTTGTAAAGCCTTAAAGGCCTGGGGCCAGTATACATAATCAGATCATCATCTGAGGATTTTGTCCAGATGCTCCTACCTTCAGAAGTCAGGTTGGTGGCTACCAGAGAGAGGACTTTATGAGGTGGTAAGCCGTGGGGCTTACTTGCTGTGAAGTGTTCCTGTAAGATTTCAACCTAAGTATATATTTTTGTGCTTGCCTTAATTATTTAAATTTGGTCTCATGTTTGTTTAATTGTTATTGTCTGCTGTTTAATGGTTTTAATTTGGCCGCACCACTTTCAGTATGCTCTTCTTTTTAATGCTGTATTAAAGTGTTTTAACTGGTCTTGCTGCTGATTGGTTATACTTATTGTTTGCTGTGGGTTTTATTACTGTATTGCTATTTTTATATTAGTCTGTGTTGCAAGCCTTTGATCTGATGGTTGGGATAGACATTTTTTAAACAAACGCATATACATATGACAGAAGAAATATTTCATATTTGGAGCAATCTGAAGCAAGTATACTCAGAAGTAAAACCCATTTTGTTATTAGAATTGTGACCATACACTTACCCAAAGATGTTTGAACTATTAACAGAACCTTGACAAAGTTTATATTGATTTAAATACTTTTTGCCAACATCTTTGTTTAATGTGATGAATGTTGAGTGTGTAAGTGCCGCCAAGTCACTTCCGACTCATGGCGACCCAATGAGTCAGTGTCCTACAAGATGTCCTATCTTTGACAGCCTTGCTCAGGTCTTGCAAACTGAGGACTGTGACTTCCTTTATAGAGTCAATCCATCTCATGTTGGATCTTGCCCTTTTTCTGCTGCCTTCAACTTTTCCTAGCATTATTGTCTTTTCCAGTGACACTTTCTTCTCATAATATGACCAAAGTGTGATAGCCTCAGTTTAGTCTTTTTAGCATCTAAGGAGAGTTCAGAATTGATTTGATCTAGAACCCATGTTTGTCTTTTTAGCAGTCCATGGTATCTGTAATACTCTCCTACAACACCACATTTCAAAGGAATTAACTTTCGTCCTGTCAGTTTCCTTCATTGTCCAAATTTCACACCCATACATAGTAATAGGGAATACTATGGCATGAATACCTTGATCTTAGTTGTCCATGATACATTCTTACACTTAAGAATCTTTTCTAGCTCCTTCATGGCTGCTCTTCCTAGTCTCAATCTCCACTCTTTACAGGCTTTTAAGCATGGGTTTTTTATCTTCTTTAAAAGCTGTTTTATAGTCTACCCCAAGCCCAAGGACTGTTGATCAGTGTCATTTTAGATCGCTCAGTTTGTTTTATACCCCAGAATGTTTTTAGTGGCCTGTTTTTATTAGTTTGTCATTTTTTAAAAAACAAATTGACTTCCTTTATTGTATTGTTTAGCTTTATTGGCTCATTTCATGTTATTGTGAACGTAGGCAGATCATGAGAGGGAGGGTAGGAAGGGTTGCATCAGGGTTTGACTCTTGTGGCCCTCTTTTACATGCCCAGGGAAATTCTGATTGCTACTTTGGGGTCAGGAAGCAATTTTCCTTCAGGCCAGATTGGCGAGGGATTCTGGAGGGTTTTTGTGTTTGGGCCATCTTCTGGTCATGGAGTAAGGGTCACTTAGGGTTTCCAACCTCTAGGTACTAAACCAAAAAAACCCAACACTATGACCAAGATTTTTTTTTGTTTTGTTTTTTGGTTTAGCTGCACTATTACAGCACAATTGCAATTTTTTGTTCAACTTCTAGGTACTAGCTGGAGATCTCTCGCTATTACAACTGATCTCCAGCCGATAGAGATCAGTTCACCTGGAGAAAATGGCCGCTTTGGCAATTGGACTCTATGGCTTTGAAATCCTCTCCCCTCCCCAAACCTTGTCTTCCTCAGTCTCCACCTCAAAAACCTCCCACTGGTGGTGAAGAGGGACATGGTAAACTTAGGGTCAGTGGGAGGTATGGGGGGGAAGGTAGTTGTGAATTTCTTGCATTGTGCAGGAGGTTAGTCTAGATGACCCTGGTTCCTTCCAACTCTGATTCTATGATTGTTTTAGATGTGAGCAGCCTTGAGTAGGTTCTGGAGGGCAATATACAAATCATCTAAGTAAATGATAAATTAATTAATATTATAAAATAAATCAGTTGTGGTGAGAGGAGAAGGTATTACAGTGTGTGTACCATCAGTACTTCTTCCCATTCCTGTATGTACTGACTGCTGCTGTTCTCTTCATGTAGCAAGGCTGGGAGAAACAGGCCCTCTTCAGAAAGACTGATCTTCCCTTGGAGGAGCTTTTCACTTGGCTGGTTCTTCTTGGCAATTGCAAGTGAATTGCTGCTGTGCCTCCATCACTGTGTTAGATTTTGTCAGTCTCCCACCTGGGGATAAAACACAGTTTATGTGAGAAAGCTAGCCATTCTCTGTGACGTTTCTATCATCCTGTTCCATGGTGGATGATGTTTTAATAATACATGCTGGGTTTAATATATACATGCTGAAAAACCACCTCACAACTTCTGATGTGTGTGCCACAACCATCAAACTAACATGGTAGAGCTGTGATACTAGTAAATAGGAAAAAATATGGCTCTACTGAACATTGTTCCACAATTTGGCTCCTGCTTCAAGTTTCAGGAAAGTGGTAGAGCTTGTGGTTGGCAAGTGGTTCTCATTTTGAAAGTACTGCTGCCTGAGGAACAAGTAACCTGAAGCCTCCCTGAGATGCATGCCTTCTGCCAGGGATGGATGGATGTAAATGTGGATCTTTTGGTTGACAGATGTGGATGTGGCCACCAATTGAGTACCACTGTTGTAGAGAGATTGTATTGCATGACTTGTAATGCAATCCTATACTTTCAAAAGAGTAGCAGTGTTAGTCTGTTGTAGCAAAAGTAAAACAGAAATTGAGTGGCATCTTTAAGACTAAGTTAATTTCAGCATAACTTTTCATGAGACAGAAATACAATCCTATACAGAGTTATTCTAGGCTAAACCTATAGGCTGAACCTGGAGTAGGATTGCAGTTTTGATTCCCTAGTTTCTGTCCTGCCCATCACCCCTGATTTTTCTTCTAAACACTTCTGTTTTTAAGAATATTGGCTTGATGGGGTGTCAGTCCCCCCCCCAAAAAAAAAAAAATCTGTAGAATGCTTGGTTGTCACAATGACAAATTTAGACCATTGAACCTTGACAATGTTTCTTCAACCAAAAATGGGCTTCTGTGTCTCTGTTTTGTGTAATCAAAGAGTGAGCATGGTAGTGTTTAACAAATGCATAAATCATTCCAGCACTATATTTCTCTGGAGGGTAATTTGCTGTCAGCAGCAGCTTTAATTTTTTTCATTATCTGTGAAGTCTGATGGTAAAGCCAAATAAGTACATGTTTTATATGCTGCTATTTATGTTAACCATAAACAGTCACAGAAGTTAGGTGAATGGTATTTAAGTTATATTTTGAACATCAATGTTCAGTGTTCATGTCTTTGTTTCAAGTGTTGGTACTCTCACTGTGACCTTTTAGAGCTCCATCAGTTGCTTGTATAGACTCAGACATTTCACATCTGCAAAATCTGACATGAGAATTTGTTACTAAGTATGTAAGTTTCTAAGTATGTGTTTTTTGTTACTAAGTATATATTTTCTGAGACGAGAATTTGTTACTAAGTATGTAAAAAAGAACCAAATTAAAGGTTAATGGGTGTGTGAAATGCCATCAAGTTGCTTCTGATTTATGGCGACCCTATGAATTAATGACCTTCAAAATGTCCTATTGCAACACCTTTGCTCAGGTCTACATGGCTTTCTTGACTGAGTCAACTCATCTCATGTGTGAATGCATGAGATGTGGTTTGGAGCTGTGGACTCTGATCTGGAGAACCAGGTGTGATTCCACACTCCTCCACAAGAGCGGTGGAGGCTAATCTGGTGAACTGGATTGATTTCCCCACTCCTACACAAAAAACCAGCTGGGTGACCTTGGGCCTCTCTCAGCCTCACCTACCTCACAGGGTGTCTGTTGTGGGGAGGGGAAGGGAAGATGATTGTAAGCCAGTTTGATTCTTCCTTAAGTGGTAGAGAAAGTCGGCATATAAAAACCATCTCTTCTTCTTAAGGATCCTTTCCAGCTCCTTCATGGCTGCACTTCTCAGTCTCAATCTTCTTTTGATTTCTTGGCTACAGTTTCCATTTTGGTTGCTGATGGAACCAAGGAATAGAAAACCTTCAATTTCAATTTCTTCATTGTCAACCTTAAACTTGTGAATTCTTCCAGTAGTCATTACTTTTGTCTTCTTGATGTTAAGCTGTAACCATGTTTGGGCACTTTCTGCTTTAACCCTTCATCAGTGGTCGTTCAAGCCTTCACTGTTTTGTGCCAGTAATATGGTATCTGTATATCTCACACTATTAATGTTCCTTCCACCAATGTTCCATTCACCTTCATCTAAATCTAATCTAACTTTTCTTATTATCAGTTCTGCATATAGATGGAAGAGAGAGGGAGACAAAAAACATTCTTGTCTGCACCTTTGCCAAATGTAAACTATGCTGTCTCTCCATATTCTGTCCTAATAGTAGTGTCAGGTCCATAGTATAGATTGAGCATTAAAAAAAATGTTATGGCACACCCATTTCTTTTAAAGCCAACCATAACTTTTCATGATCCACACAGTCAAAACGTTTGCTGTAATCTGTGAAGCACACGTTGATTTTCTTCTGAAATTCTCTCATATGCTCCTGTAACCAGTGTACATTTACAATGTGATGTCTAGTGTGTCTTCCATTCTGAATCCAGCTTGAACACCTGGCATTTCTCACTCCATATATGGTAACAGTCTTTGTTGTATCATTTTGAGCATTACTTTACTCACATGAGAAGTAAATGTAATGGTCCAATAGAAGCTGCAGTCTTTGATGTCTCCTTTATTTCGGAATTAGAATGTAGATTGAGTGTTTCCAGTCAGTGGGCCATTGTTTTGTTTACCATATTTGTTGGCATATTCTTGTTAATGTTTTGATGGACTTTGTTTTTGTGGCTTGAAATAGCTCTATTGATATCCCAACTACTGGTGATTTGTTCTCCCAGTTGCTCTCAGTGCAGCATTCACTTTACTTTCTAAATCTTTAGGTTCTTCTTTGAAAGTTTCTTCTTGGAGGGACTCTGTCATCATTTCATCTCTTCTTTGTACTACTTCAATGTATTGTTGCCATCTTGCTTTTATTTTGTTTTGTTCAGTTAGTGTATTTCCATGTTGATCATTCAATATGCCTAACCATCCTTCATCAGGTATGAGATAATCAGCAGTGGTTTGCCATTATCTTCTTCTACACAGTACTAACTGGGGTTAGCTGAAGTCTCACTGCTGTTGTGATAACTTCCACTACTGCTGCTGCCCAGTAGCTACCCTTCGAGGATTCCTCTACCCCCATCACCATTAGAACTGACTGTTCCCTTCTGCTGAAGGGGGTGGACACATCTTAGTCTGGTGTCTCAGCTGTGACCATCCCACCTTAGAATCATAGAGGTGGAAGGGAACACCGGGTCATCTAGTCTACCCCCCTGCACAATGCAGGAAATTCACAACTACCTTCCCTCAACTCCCCATTCAACGCCTATCCTTGAGTGACTTTGCTAGGAGTTTAGCCTCTTGACAGTGTCTAGGCCCCTTAAAGTATTTTTCTCAGCTTCTCTGACACACACAACTCCCCTCCACCATCTCAAGGTGTGAGTCCAAAAGGTTAATAATGTGCCTAATTAATTATTGGCCCTGTTAGCTGTTTGTTCTGATTTGAACATACTTCAAACAGCTGGTGCCATTCTGCACTTCATCCTGGTAGCTTATTAGGGAGCCAGTGCTTTATTTTTGTCAGAGGAAAACTCTATCACAGTACATTGCAACTTTTCTACAGTCTAGCTGTGAAACTGACCTACTTGACAGCCAATTTACTTTCAACTAGGCATCTTGATTACCACCTGACTGGCACATTTGTTCCTGTTCTGTGCCTTCTCTGTCTGTGCAATGTATACATAAATGTGCCATGTGCATAAATGAATCAAAAGAAAAAATCCACGTAAGAGTATAAGAAGAATAAACAAGGGCTCACAGTCAGACAAATGAACTGCAGCAATGGTGAATAACTAGTTAACAAGCTCTCCCCTTTGTTAAGAATAATCTTTGTCAATTAATAAGAAATTGAGAAAAGATGCTTCTTATTTGTATATGTGAAGCCCCTAAAATTAGGTACTGTACAAAACATGTAAAAAGACCATGTCAATCGGGACTTGTAGTATATTTTAGCATAAAAAAATAAAACCAGAACAAAAATAAAACCAGACTAAAGCCTAGAGGAAGGATAGGCAAAAACTAATTAAATAAGATGTTTAATAAATGTATCATGACATTTTTGAAAAATTAATGACAAAGAAAATCACTGACCAAGTACTTGCTAGTAAAGAGCTGTATAAATAAGGTGCATGGAATAAAGAAAAGAAGAAATGGTACGACAAAATACTGAAATCGCAGATGAAAGATGAGCTGGAAGTGGAGAATATATTTGGAAGTATTTTCAGAATTACATTGAGTGTGAGCATGGAAAAGGAAAGGCAGCCAGTGAAGAGAAATCAAGAGTGGAGAAGCATATAGTTATATTGGGGAGACTATAGAAAGGAAACACAGGGATAATAGCGGAGAAGACCTTACCTAATGGCTTATCAAAACTGAAGCAGGGCAAGAGTGGAAAGCAAATGAAGATTTACTTCAACAGTGATTTATTGTTTGCTTTGCTGCTGTCCCATTAATTTCTTTCATCCTTTGTGGGAGAACAAGCTGTTATGTCCAGAGTTCCCATAGCTAATTTTTCTATATAGTGGGAAACATGTTACTGAGAGTTTCCCTATTTCTTGAAGGTGGCTCTGTTCTGGTGCTGTACTTAGTTTTGGTAATAAATATGGAGGAGGCGGTAACATTTCTTGTGTGTGCTTAAGTCCTGTTGAAAGCTACCAGCTGTAGCCTTAAATAACAGTCCTAATTATATATGCTTTAGATTATTGTATTTGATGGGATTAAGTGATGTAACTGGCTGCACTGGAGTTCTAGGGATGTGAAATCTCAAAATACAATATTGGTTTTAGCTTTTAAACTGTCAATGATTCTTTTAAAGGACAGATTTGCAGGTTTTTAAAGTTTTTTTTTAATATTCCAAAGGAATTTTCACAGAGGGAGAAATATTTGCTGCTAGGAAGCATTTTGTGTAAGATATTGGCACTCATCTTTGTTGATAGTTTTAATAAGGATAAATATTTGTATATTAACTAAATAATAAAACATGGACAGTTCTGTTAATATTGTTATTATAAGTTATCTGAATTTAAAAATGGTATCCATTGATTAGCACTACTCTGATTGTCTTGTTGCATTAAACAGAAAGATTTGCATGCCTTCTGCTTTTTTATTTTTTCTTCTCTCCCCCCCCTCCCCGGTTCAACAGTCTCAGCCCAACTGCGTTATTTTGTTTTACCAGGAATCTTTGCTGTTAGATTCAAATGTTATCATATCTTGTAATCTGCACACTGATTGACGGAAAGTCTTTATCATACTTGTAATCTGCCTTGGGTCCCAGTGAGAAAGGCAAACTATAAATAAAGATAGTTAATAAATAAATTCCTGCCCGTTGCTGTTTGATTTAGCATTCATGGAGGTAAGAGGAAAAGATTAATGTGGAGGGCTCCACTTCTCTTTTACTGGGCTGGTACCGCCACTGCTCAGCTGCCAGGCAAAGGGTTAGTATGGGTTGAGAGCTTTGGGTCCCCCCATCCCCCTATTCTTCAGACACTCTCTGATGCTTTGAAGGCACTGTGCCTTGGTGCACTCTGGACAAATGAAGGCTGAGGATGACTGACAGGCAAAGGTATCTGGTTGGAGAAGGAAAAAATCTTGGTTTCAGTGCCGACACCCTGGCAGAGCCATCAGGATCCCCATCCCTGGCTATCAGCACCAAACTGGTTGGCACAGCAAGTGGGAAGAGGGATGGAATAAGAAAAGAAAAGAAAAGAATGGAGGCAATAACAAAAACAAATGCAGTTGTTTAGAATTAAAATTAACTGAAAATGAAAAAAAAGTACTTATACCCAGTTTGTAGGAATTATGACTCAGTGTAGAAAACTATGTTGAAGTGATGCTTGTAAATGTTCTCTGGTTATTCTAATAAATGTGTGTGTGTTAAGTGCCGTCAAGTCGCTTCCGACTCATGGCGACCCTATGAATAAAAGTCCTCCAAAATGTCCTATCTTTGACAGCCTTGCTCAGATCTTGCAAATTGAAGGCTGTGGCTTCCTTTATTGAGTCTATTCTAATAAATAGTTTAGGGGGAAAACCAGACTGTTTTGGCCATCGAGTCATAGCTGACTTATGGCAACTACGTAGGTTTTTCAAGGCAAGAGACATTCAGAGGTTGTTTGCCATTGCCTACCTCCGCGTTACAACCCCTATATTCCTTGGAGGTCTCCCATCCAAATACTCGCCTGGGTCAGGGCTGAGAGTGTGTGACCGGCCCACGGTTACCCAGCAGGCTTCCATGGCGTGAGTGGGGATTTGAACCTGGATTTCCCAGGTCCAAGTCCGACACCTTAACCACTACACCGCACTGGCTCTCAGACATATTTGGCTCTCCTTTTACTGCATCCGAGGCAGACTACTACCTCATGGGAAGCTTTATTTAACTGACTTCTGTGCTACCTTTCTTCCTGAAGGTTTCCAAAGTGGCTTGCAAAAATCAAAATACAATAAAGCCAAAATTAAAACAGTTTTCTATAATACAAAACAATGATAGTGTGCAGCAATCACCAACGGCTAGTTGAGTCATTCAAGGACCTTCAATAGTAAAATGTTCAGGCTATTCTAGTAGGTCTGTAAAGATATGAGCCACCTCAAGCTAGTCTCTGAAGAGGTGACATAAATGTTGTAAATAAATAAGATGCTGACTACCTCACCTCCTGGGGATGGAATCCACATCTGGTGGGGAGCAGTGGTCAAAAAGGCCTTCCCAAAGAGATCCTGACATCTTCAGATAGCAACGATCCTGCTGCAGAAAGTGCTTATCTACTGGTCTTAAAGTGTTAGTTACTCCTAGCACCATTACTAGAATTCACATTTTCTGGCAGTGTGTGAGAAAATGGTTTGGGACAGTAGAAAGGCGAGGTGAGTCATATGGAAGTTATCAGGGGTGGCATTAGTCTCTGTTAGCACACTGAAGTTCTATGTGGGGTTCAAATCTGGGTCAGAACAGGTAAGATAAACTGTGCCTTTCTGAGTGCAACACAGATTTTATTGTAAAAGAGGTGCTCCTTGATAGATAGGGAACATTTCCAAGCAAACAGAGGGAGAAAGAAACACTATTAGAATACATACTATTAAAAGAAAGCTTGTGGAAAGCATACCAGAAACGTATAAACTGAATAGAAAGGGAGTGGGGTTGAATAAACAGCTCTATCAGATTCAGGGTTCTTTGTTAAAACAGATGACAGCTTATTTGCTGTTGACTGCCAAAATAAACTATACAATCATTTCTACATCCAGAATGACAAATGGCAGGTTTTTATTGCTATGATCAAGATATACACCTTTGCTAGATACTTTTCGGTATAATGCTGCTTCTTCGCCAAATGTTATGATATCTATGTAGCTTTAGCAGGGAGTTGTCAACACTCTTCTGTGCTGTGCTAACCAGTTTTGCCCAGGATACTGCGAACTTTGCAGAATATGTGACTGAGGTTTGAACTTGTTCTTATGTTGAACTGTACCCCTATATCATCTCAAGAATTTTCTCTCAGTTTAAAATGAACAGTATTTTGGGTAGTTTTGCATCTATGCAGTGGCAGTATTCAGCCAGGTTGCTACTGCTGATGCATGCCGTCAGTTTACTTTGGTTATGTATCCCTCAAGATCCTCATGGGCAGATCGTGTATCATTTAAAGCCAGCTATGCTGGAGTGTATATGCTGCTTTTGCACCTGCACGGTCAGTGTCATCATGCTGGCATGTGCTTCGAACTGACTGGACTGTATTACAGTTGCCACATGGCAGTGTTTAGAAAATGTAAATCCAGCTAATATGGCCAAACAGAAACACATTTGACTTTGGGAATCAGGCAAGGAGGCAAGATGGACAAGGCAGGAATGTCAGACAGACAAAACAGTACCTTCTCACCCACCACAAAGAACATCCAAAGAAACACTGGGTGAACAGATTGGGGAAGGTGACTGACTTAGAAAAGTATTTGTAATCCGTACCTGACCACCATTGATTTAGCCAACATGCACGTGCAAAGTTTATGCAGAACCAATAAATATTGAGTCAGCCTGCCAAAATGGACAAAATAGACAAGAGAGCCAAGCCACAGTATTTGGCTCATTTATTGTTCTTCATTTGTCTTAGGTGGGGAACCTCATTGCATAAGTAAGCGTATGTCATGAAATTGAGAACAGGCATTGTATATGAGGAAGTGGTGAACCACAGTCATGTTTGGTGCATTCAGTAAGATTTTTTTAAAAACATGATTCAGAATAGAACAAGATTAAGGGCAGGTACTGCATCATCTAAAATAGAATCTTTTCAGCCTAGGTATAAGGTTCTTTCCAGGTGACCTCTTCTGCCTTCTTTCTCCTTTTGTCATCAAGGTGTCTTCAGTAAAGGTAGTTTTCTGCTTTCTCAGCTTATGACAGCACTTCTGTATTGTAATATGATTGACAGCATCTCAGTGTTGGCACTTCATTATGTTCATTTCAACAAGAATAAACATGGGTGTGTTATAAATCAAACAGTCTTAATTTTAATCAGAAATGTACATGAAATTGATGGGTAAAATTTGTGTTTCTCTGAAAGAAATTAATAATACAAACCATCCGTAATAGTTATACCAGTTGATGTCAATTGACTCATAAGGCTTTGCTGCAGGGGAAGATTGGGCATTGAAGTTACCAGGAACTTACCTGGTAGGCTTCTGCCCTGAGTGGCCACTTGGACCACTGCACCCCTTATCCTGGGGAGGGGAGCCATTGATCCCATGCAGCAGCACAACTGTAGCCCATTCAGTGAAAACCTTTACAATGCAATATTTAAAAGGCCTGCTCAGAAGTAAATCCCATTTATTTCACTGGAGATTACTCTCATGTAAGCACACATAGGTTGATATGCTGGAGATAGGATTGCTGCTGGAAAATTCTCGCGCAGTTGGATCTTCCTCAACATGCTGGGCATGCATCTTCCAACATCCATAGGACAGCTGGTGTTGGGGAATGGGTGCAGCAAGAGGGACAACAATAGTAAAGAAGGGCCATGAGGATCAGGAGCCCTTACAATGGTGTGAGAGGCTGCAGGGTAGAAAACCAGAGAAACCTCTCTTTTAAAGAAGCTATTCCAGCCCACGTTTGCAAGCAGCAGCAAGCAACAATGGCAAGGGAGACAGAAAAGCTTTCTGTACAAATGCAAAGGCCCTCACCTTTCCAAGCACAGTTCCAGAGATGTGTAGCTAGGAAGACCTCCCGGTCTCAGTTTGTTGCCTGCCAGCTATTAAGTTGCAGCCCTGTTTGTAGCCAGTGATTGCAAGTGCCAGAGCTCAAACTGGATCAGCACCTATGGGGGGCATTTGTCTGGGAAGAGCATGCCCACTTGATCTGGAAAGCTTCAGTTTGGGGCTGGGTAGCTCTGACTGGACTGAGGGACATGGCTAAGGTGAAGGCTGGCAGGACTGAGAACTGGAACCTGGAGGGAGAACCAGCTAGCCAGCCAGCTAAAGCGATGGACACTTGTTTGTGTGCCAGTTCACTCTGCAGCATGTAGCAGTATCCCTGCTGCTTTGACAGGAAAGACTTTGCCTGGGTACGGCCAAGCCTGCTCCTTCCCCTCCCCCCATAGCCAGGAGAAGCAGAGAACAGATGCCATCTGAAGTGAGTGATATAGCTGGCATTGTCACAAGAACAAGGTGGCATCTCCAAGCTCTCAGGCACACACAGGTGCAAAGCTGGTGCTGTTAACCATAAGTAACGTACTGTGGATCAGGAGGAAGCTCAGTCAGTATAGAGGGCAGGCAGAAAGCATATATGATGTGGGACAGAAGGGAAAGAATTACAATTTTAAAGGGAGGGGGGTCTCAGACATCAGTTGTACCTGGATCTTGAGTTTGTATTCAGCATACTAATAATGTTTATGAATATATGTAGTGTTTGAGGAGAGTGTTACGGATACCGTGGACTGCCAAAAAAACAAATCAGTGGGTTTTAGATCAAATCAAGCCTGAACTGACCCTAGAAGCTAAAATGACTAAACTGAGGCTATCTTATTTTGGTCACATCATGAGATGACAAGAGTCACAGGAAAAAAACAGTCATGCTAGGAAAAGTTGAGGGCAGCAGGAAAAGAGGAAGACCCAACAAGAGATGGTTGGACTCAATAAAGGAAGCCACAGCCCTCAATTTGCAAGATCTGAGCAAGGCTGTCAAAGATAGGACATGTTGGAGGACTTTCATTCATAGGGTCGCCATAAGTCGGAAGCGACTTGACGGCACTTAACACACACACAGTGTGCTTTCTGTCAACATTTAGCAACCGCAGCCAACAAAAGAGTGTAGAGGTTATGCTAACATGGCAGGAGAAGAAGGAAAGGACTCCTAGTGGGGGGGGGGGGTTCCCCGTCAATTATATTTGAGTTTTATAGATAAATTTCATCACCTGGTCTTGCCTTTTGCAAGTTAGCTAGCTGTCATCTCACCACACTCTAGGTGGTGTCAAGCAAACAATGTGGGGCGAAAATGCATGGGCGCTTTAGCCTCCTTTATTCCATTTCAGCCAGGATCGAACGCATGCATTTCGCCGAACGTGCATTCGATCCTGGCTAAATCCTGGCTGAAACAGGGACTAAAGGAGGCTAAAGCGACCATGCATTTTCGCCCACTGTCTCTATCCTCATCTAAAATATCTGACAGTCAATGTGATGTAGTGGTTATAATATTGGAATAGGAAGTGAGAGACTCAGGCACCGATCCTCACTTGGATATGAGGTTTACTGAGTAACCCTGAGCCAGCTGCTCTTTGTCTCAGCCCAACCTACCTCACAAGGTTGTTGTGAGAATAAGACAAGGGAGGTGAAAACCATGTAAGCTGGCCTGAACACCTTGGAGACAGAGTGGGATGAACATCCCACTTTTCATTCCACACAGAAAGAAATGCAACTCTCCCAGTTCCTGCCACCACTGAACACCTTACAGTTCTGTGCCCTGCAAGGCTCCACCCTTCGACCTGTGGACTGCTCGGCTCTGCACTTTGACCTGTGGCCACCATGAAGGTTTTTCCCCCAGGGCTCTTTTAGTGCTCCAGTCTGCCCCTGGTGTGATACAAAAACATACACACAGGTTGATATCTCTGTTCCTGTTTTAATATGCATTGAGAGAGAAGTTGCAGTCCTTACCATTTATCTTTAAAAAGAAGTCTGAAGTAAGCAACTTGCTGATTTTTTTCTTTATTTAACTGAAGTGATTTTTCTCTGATGCTATCCTGAAACATTGTTGAACTTTTGAAGGTTAACATTTATTTTAGACGCATTGCCTCTCTGCCTTAGGCTTTCATTTATTTTAAAAGAAATTATATGGGGACTCTCTCAGAGCCAAGACTTTATATCCCAGTAAAGATAAAAACAAAACTAGAAGAAGCTGAAGCCCTTCCTATTTGCCTTAAAAGGATATGGAAAATGTAGCAATGTGTACATGACATTTTTTGTTCATATTTTACAAGTATTTTTCCTCCCTTTATACTTTTATGAAGCCCCAGTACAAATCTAAAGCATTTTAAGGCCATAAAATGAAGAGAGGTTAAACATACGAGTAGGTATGAAAACTCAGTCTGACTTGTACAGTGATTTGATAAATCATGGTAATAGAGCAATTTATGAATTGTCCCCAGACATCTCATAAACATAGGGAAAGTATTGAGGATTGATTCACATTGCTAAATTCTTCGGCCTAGTATGTGGATTTGTGAATACATGAAGAAATACTTCTGGGGGAGAAAAGTAGCCGTGAATTTGGTAATCGCTTCATGCTCACGGTGTATTAAGTCCTGTTTATACTAAAATTTCTCCTCTCAATCCTACATACCACCTTGGGGAATTTGGGCAGAAGGAACTTAAATTGACAATGAGAAATTGGTGATATAAGCATATGTTTGCATTTAAAACTTGCACAGCAAAGAAGGAGCTACATATAGAGCTGGATACTTGATGAGCAATAATCTGAAAAGGTGAATCTGGAACCGTTTTGAGAAGAGCAAAAAGATCTTTGTGAAAACTTCCCAAAGAAGCATTTACCAGTGAGCTAAAACAGAAACCTTAGGCTGATGCTGCAGCCACCAGCATGGTTTAGAATGGATTTATCCCTTTGTCCATCTGTTCTGCTTTAATCAGGAGTGAATGCTGGGCAAGCTGTTAATCTTCTAATGATAAGATATTGGATGAAATACTATGAAGTAATGGATGTTAGAACTGCCATCGAGCTGAGCCAAATTCACTTAAATACCCTATTTTTGATTATAACTTGACTGAAGACATATGTTTAAATTTTTAAGGTTTTTATCCTATCCTTCCTCCAGGGAGCTCAGTTAGGTATATGTGGTGCCCAAACCCATTCATCCTCTCCACAAACTTGTAAAATAAGTTAGGGTTAAAGAGTACAATTGTACAAAGGTTACCTAGAGAAAGAGAATAGTTCTAAAAAGGTTCATTCAGAAACCTACTTAAGTACATTCAGTGGCGATTTCTTTCAGGATAGCTGCATGCCAGCTCTGGGCTGGAAAATTCCTGGAGATTTTGGGAGTGGAGCTTGGGGGGGGGGCAGAGTTTCGGGGGGAGGGACCTCATCAGGGTCCCTCAAAGGAGCCATTTTGTCCAGGGGAACTGACCTCTGTAGCCTGGAGATCAGTTGCAATTCTGGGAGATCTCTAGCCACTACCTGGTGGCTGGCAGGTGTTCTTAGGATTGCACTGCTAGTTGTAGGGATTTGAACCCAGAATTCATGGAGCATAATCACTGTCCAACTCTGGTTTTAGCTAAATGGACAAAATGCATGTAGCACCTGTTGCCAGTTCTGCTTCCCAGCATCCTGCTCAATATTTTCCTTTTCAGAAGGCTCCAGCCCATTCCATTGTTCCTGAATTATATTTTCTTTCAGTGTCGTATTCAGCTCTTCCCTTGGAAGTGATTGCAAATATAATGAAGATAGTTCACTAAAATGCTTACATCTTGTAATCTTTTTGAATTCTAATATTTGAGCTTACAGAATGTAATTCTTGTGCAAAACTTTCAGCTCTTTCCCGGATCATTCCTTCAGCTAGTCAGTGAACAAAGGATTCGCTTGGCATGCAGAAGCATAAATTGTATATATTAGTGATATTAACTGTAACTTTGATTTATTCTAATTGGCAGCATAACATTTCTTAGATTACAAATGTAAAACATCCTAATGTTTGTACCTTATAGCCTTTAACCGTGTAAAATGTTTGATGTTTGGTTTGTGAGTACATATTGCAAACACAAAGGTTAGATTGGTTCTTGTAGGTTATCCTGGCTGTTTGACCGGATAACTCTAACAAAGGTTAGAGTTTGTGGTGATGTTGGCTTATTTTTTGTGGTTATGTTGGCTTGCTCTTTCTAGTGAGCCTCATAGTTAAAAACCACAACTAGGTGGAGTTGTTTCATGTCACACAGGAGTTGAACTATTAATCCCTATTTAAAAGCCTTGCAATTGGCATGTTAAGTGAGTTCCCCCTTGGGGTGTTTACACAATCTGTACATGAACCTTTGCAAACCTTAGTCCAGAAGTTAGCTATCCTATGACTGAAACATCACAACTTGAAACAGCATTTTATTTGCTTTGCCACTCACCCCTCTGATAGTGTTGGTGGTTACTTATAATTATGGCTCCTAAATATTAACGGTAGGACTTCACTATTTGGTCATTGTTTTTGTATAACTTTGGTAAATAAATGGAATTTTTTTATGAAGAACATTTTTATGTGGAGGAATGGGAGAGGTATTTACAGTGCATATGTCCTGCTGGTCTTCTTCTTTTACGGTTTCTTTCATTATTATAATTTATTATAAAATCTGTTTACAGTAAAGTAAAGGTAAGGTAAAGGTTCCCTGTGCAAGCACCGGGTCATTCCTGACCCATGGGGTGACGTCACATCCCGACGTTTCCAAGGCAGACTTTGTTTGCGGGGTGGTTTGCCAGTGCCTTCCCCAGTCATCTTCCCTTTACCCCCAGCAAGCTGAGTACTCATTTGACCGACCTCGGAAGGATGGAAGGCTGAGTCAACCTTGAGCCGGCTATCTGGAACCGACTTCCGTTGGGATCGAACTCAGGTCGTGAGCAGAGCTTTTGACTGCAGTACTGCAGCTTAACACTCTGCGCCACGGGGCTCCTGTTTACAGTAAAACCTGCTGTTATTTTGAGCGGTATGTTTACCTTTAAGAAAAAATGAGGGTAAACGATATGGCATCATATACTAAAGGACAAGTCGCTAGAACATTGCTACTTCCATGCTTTCTCCTCTCATTCAAGGAGGTGTTGGGTCAGATTCTCTTCTGACTAATGTGAAGGGAATTGATTTAATCTGCATCATGGGTGTCAGTCATAAGGCCTGGGCAGGATCCAGCCACTTGAGGGCTTTTATCTGGCCCCCGAGCCAGCCCCCCCCCCCATTCTGGGTTGTCAAGTCCACTGCAGGCTCACCAGCCAAGGCAGCCACCTCTCCCAGTCCCAAGGTGTCAATTATCAAAGACTGTTAAATAAAATAAAATACTGTAAGAGTGTTATTGTTTTAAGCATGTTGGTGTTTTAAGTAAAAAAATAAAAAATAATATCATTAATTGGCTTTGCCTGTGTCTTCAATAAAGTTTGTATCTCCAGTACCTGGCATTAAATTTCATGGTCACATGGGCCTGCCAAGTGACATTTATGTCGTATCCGGCCCTTGTAACAAATGAGTTCAACACCCCTAATCTACATGGTTTTAAAGAAACTAAGCAATGTGTGTGTGTGTGTGTGTGGGGGGGAGTTAAGGGGCTAGAAGGGCTCTTTCAGACTTTCCAGTATGCATGGGGCTCTGAAGTATTGTCAGAATGTGCATGTTATCTGAAACAAGAGCAGTGGGAGAGCCTCATTACTGTCTGCACTCACTGTGGTTGATGACATTTTGTCATGAATAATGGTTCTGTGCACACAAATGACAGCAATCTAGCCTTGACTCATAATAATGGATATGTACCCCCAAAAGCAAACAGCTGTCCTGATTGAGAAGATTGCCATTGTTGCTCTTGGCAACCCTGGCGTGAGTTTCTGTTCTGATCCTTCTCGATGAAAGCTATAGTAAGCTAAAATACTGCACAGCAACCCTGGTGCCACCCTGAAAAAAACCCTGAAATGCTCAGTGGCTTAATGGTCTCTGAGTGGTAAATAGGCACTTCTTCTCCTCAAAGGCAAAATTATAAAGTATACCAAGTTTCAGTCCAGGCTTACAGTATGCAAATAAAAAAAATCCAAAACCCATTGATACAACATTGGAGGCACATTTTGAGCAATTTGAAGAGCCCTTATCTTACAGATGTTTTGCACAACAGGTAATATGAAGTATTTTGAAATCAGAATGCCAGTATCTCTTTCTAAGAAATACAACACATTGCTGAATAGTCATTTTGCACAATGTAAAATATACTGGTGCTAAGATAATGAGATGTTTCCATTAGTGTTTTTTATTGATCATTCAAAGGTCTTAAAATATCTCTTATACAATTCTACCTGTTAATAGGATTTTTATCTTAGAAGGCAGAGTGAGGTGATGTTAGGATAAATACTGATCCAAAGGTATCACCTCAATGATTAAGAAACTAAGTGGGGAGGAGATAACTGGATTTGTGTAAAAATATGTAGGGCTGAACTTTTTTTTTTTAGTCAGATAAATGGTCCAGCTATCAATATACTGTTGAACTTAACTGTTGCTTTGAACCCAGCTATCTAGAATATCAAGCAAATGTCTTGTTGGTTCTGCCAAAGAACCCAAGAGATTATAAAAGTATTTTGTTTCTTACCATGTCTGTTTCCAGTATATTAGATTTAGTTCCTCTTTTAACACTGGTTCTCTCAGTGTCATCTCTGTAATGAAAACTATTCTATTCAATCAGATGACTTTGACTTGATCCAGACTAGATTGATAAATGCTTTAACATTAGACCATATATTATGAATACATGAAGTATTAGTTAAGTCTAGAAGCCTGCAGTCAAAGCATTTTCTGTCTAGTGCAAACCAACATATGAAATTCTGCCTTGGCCCTAGCCATATCTGCTTTATGGCCCTTGTTGCCTACTTAGGGAAGTCTGGTCACAATACTGGAAGCCAAAAATAGCAGAAGTTCCTTTTGAGGTTGTTAACTTTTGTAAGGATTCTTCAGAGCCACTTTACCTAATTTGTCCCCATCTGCCTCCTTTCTCTTGATAGTTTCTTCAAGTCTTTTACTCTATGATTCCATCTTTGTTGTGTTTCTCAAAACATTACCTGGTTAGCACTTCTTTCAGCCACCATGACTCTGAGGGTTCTATGAAAAAAACACACATGAAATAAGCCCACATGAACATTGCCCACAGAAAAAAACCCACGGTCATAAATGCACACAAGAAAAAAGCCCACACGGAAAAAAGCCCACACGGAAAAAGGCCCACACAGAAAGAAGCCCACACGGAAAAATACTCAAAGTAGAAAAATTTCTGTATTCACAATATGTTTGGAGCTTTTCAGCCCCTGTAGTTTTTGGAGAATTGCTGAAGTGTGTGTAGGACACACTCATTTGTGAGGAGAGCCGGATACAACATAAATGTGTCTTGATCGGGCTTACTCCACCCCCCCACCCCCATCCCCCCATGGAGGCCAGGTCTATTAATTGACTTCTATGGGCCTCCGGAGGCCAGGTCTACCCAGTGGTTGCAATAGGTAGACCCGGCCTCCGAGAGGGAAAAACAAGTCCCCCTCCAGAGGCCAAGTCTACCCATTGGCTTTCTTGGCGGTAGACCTGACCTCCGGAGACACATGGAAGCCAATGGGTAGACCTGGATTCCCGATGGGACTCAGCCGTAGGCCAGGTCTACCAAGAGGCTTTTATGGCAGTAGACCAGGCCTCCAGATGAGGACTTTGGACGGGGGTCAGGGGGTTGGCAGGGAGGTGTGCCAGAGGCCTACTTCAGCATTTGCCTCAAGTCTGAGTTGCACGGGCACACTACTGACTTGCACAATTATTACACAACTATTTTATTGCTGTTTCTTTTAAATGTACATTATGAGGTTTTTTATTTTTTTGTAGTGCTAACAGTGGAGTTTTCAAGAAGCCAGAAGAACTATAAAGTGAAATAGCTTTATTTTCATGTCAAATAATCACTGTAAAGGAATAAAGTATATAGTTAAATAACAAATAAGAGACTAACATAAGTGTGAATAAAATTAATGTGAAATGTAAGAAATGAATAATTATCAGGTATTATCATACCAGTACAAATAGTGTTTTTCATGATTTGGAAATAATAAAATATGGTTCTTTCTGCTCTTGTTATTTTTATATTAAGTAATTGTTAATGTTAATAATTGTAAAAGTTATGTTATGGGTTGGAAAAATTATGTCATGGTTGTAATTTTTTAAAAACAAAATAAATAAACAATATTAAGTATTCAAATGTGAGTATTTTTCCGTGTGGGCTTTTATGACCGTAGGTTTTTTTCTGTGAGCAATTTTCATGTGGGCATTTTTCATGTGCGTTTTTTTTCTGGTTACTGACTCTGAGCTTCCTGCCCTTTAGCTTCCCTGCCTCTTAAAACTGTTTCCCGCTTCTCAACCATCCTCAAGCTACTCTTTTCTGTAGCACTCTGTGAAACTTCAGTCATGACAAAATGGAAAACTTCCACGCAGAATTGGGGTAGCGGTATTTTATTTAGGTATTTATATTATTTCCACTGTTCTCCCCGGCCAAAACCAGGCTGGTAAAACAATAGCTAAACATTCCTTGTTTTGCCCAGGTCAAAGGTCAGGAAAGCACCAGACTGATCAAGGACCCAAGTTACCTGATCTCATTGAGGAAACTTTTCCTCCTATTGTTCTTTCCCCTCACCTAACAAAAAAAGAGCCCATTAGCAACCAACTGCTTTTTCTGTTGGGAAAACTTGGAGCAGTAAGCTTTTTAAAATGTAGCTCCTCAAAGCTTTTCCTTGCCCTTTTACCCCAATTTATTCATGAGTCCTGAAACTCAAGCTTATTTTGGCAATTCCTTATCCAGAAAGGGTATCCTCCTCTTCCACTTAACTCTTGGTTCATCATAGATCAAGTGAAGTGACTGCAGGTATGAAGACAGGAGAATGCATGATAGTTACTTTCCTTAATGCATGATAGTTACTGATAACACAAGGAAAAAGGTATTTGAGCACAATTTATATTTATAGCAACTAAGCATAGGCAGAAAATAAAGTTCAGAATAAATAGTGCAATCCTGAGAACACTTTCCCAGGAGTAAGGGCAATTGAATAGACCTGAGTAAGATTTGGAATAGACCCATTTAATATTGTTCTAAAAAGCATATTTTTACCCCTAACCCCATAATCTGCTAAAAAGGAAATGCTTGCAACCTAACATGGAATGCCAGATTTTTAATACTTGTAACTCATAGTCATGTATTCATTTCCCCATTCACAGTATCTACTGTTCTAATCAGCATCTTCTTAATGGGCTTGCTTCTTTTGGAGCTTCCCCAAGCCTCTCCCATTTCCCTTTTACATATTTTTTTTATTTTACCTGCTAGAATTTCCCATGGGTCTAGTAGTTTCTGATAATAGAAGCTTCTAAGGTTCTTCATTGTGTAGTTGATATTCAGCTACCCCTTAGGGAGATTTTCCTTTTTATCATGCAGCTGGGTAATCAGCTGACATCTCAACCACCCAAACTGGAAAGACTAACTTCACAACAGCTGTTCCTTCCCAGAGCAGCAGGTTCAAGTTAACCTTTAATTACAACCAAAGTACACAGGGGGCATTTTCCACCAAAATTGAATTTTACAATGTTAACCTGTGGGGTGAAGCACTGTTTCATCTCAGGACTGAAAACACTACAGACATCAGCTTTGTTTCTTGAATAAATGAATGTTCATAAAAGGTCTGTGCAAGCTCAGCCAATCAGTATCAAGGCACTTCCTTAACACAAGCACAAGACATTATCATGTGCAGTTCACATATTAAAATGAATTGTTTGATCTTGGGACATGTGGGGAAAGGTTAAAGTTGTGAAACTTGCAAGTTTGAGGAAAAAAATCAGGAAAATTTATATGCTAACTTTTTCTCATTAGTTTTAATTATCATATATGCATGCAACATAGTTTGATGCTTTTGATGCTTGTGTTGATCCACTGTGGTTTGAGAATGGAAACTCTGAAATGCCTTAAGAGAAGAAGTTGTACTTTCAGTTGAGTTTTATTTTAGCTGATCTTTATTAGTATTGCTGCTGCTGCAGATCGGGGCACACTCATCCTAACAGGTTCTTCTGAAGACTTAGGGGATCTCCTAGGTCTGCAGAAAAATCTGAAACTTTCTTAAAAGTGGGTTTTTAAAATCCACCTGATATTTGAAAGAGTATTGCCTGCACATGTGCAGACAATGCTCGTTCAAAATGGTGGTGGCTGCTGCCGAGAAATGGGATCAGCCACCATGCAAGGCAGTGGCGGGAGACACTGGGATTGGCTCCTGGGCTGCACCGCCACAGCAGCACATTGTTGGTCCGGCTGCCGCCAGGCCGGGGTTGGCCACCAGGCCAGACAGCAGATGCTGGGAGCAGCTGCTGGGCTGCACTGCCAATGCTGCAGCAGCTGCCTTGGGCAGCTCTATGGACAGCTGCTGCAGAAAGCTGGGCCCCGCAGCACTGGCTGCCAGGTAGAGGCAGACCCTGTCGCAGAGAGAGCAGCCCCTGGGCTGCGCTGCCACCATGGAAAATGCCTTGGTTCGCTCCAGGGATGTCTGGGCATGGCTCTCTGGGGTGGTGGCTGTCAGGGTGCAGCTGGGGGAACCCCCCCCCCAAAAGGGGAGATGGCATTCCTCCCCCTTGAGTTTCACGGGCCCCCACTTGTTTAGCCCTATTGGCTTAGAAGGGTGTAACTCTGTTTAGGATGACCGCTTGGCTTAGACCTAGTTCAGCAGTGCTGCAGAAGGAAGCAGCTTACAAGTTTATGCCCTTTGTCATCATTGCCTCTGGCTTGGACTAAGATGGGTGACCTCTGTGAGGGTCTCTTGGCTCACTCTTCTTCATCCCTGGAACTGAAGCACTCTTGATGGTGGGCAGATGTACAGATGTCTAAAATTATCTAGTGCAGAGATTTTGAACTGAAAGTTATAGGTGGAAGCATGAAGAGAATAGATATGCACTCACAGTGACACATTATTTGGAGGTAGACCCTCATGAAGCCAAGTTCTCAGGAGTAAATCTGTTTGCTGAGTTTAATCATGTATCATTATGCCAATTGTGAAATTGCTCTATACATCTATGCTGAGATGTTTGTTTCATTATGAGACAAGCCTTTGCTTTTGACTAGTTTACACGTAACTGTGTTGTGCTGATTAGGATAAGATTAGAAATAAAATTTCTTTTGATGTGTCTTTTATTATTTTAATCTTTGTTCTTGTATCAAACTAGAGGGCTTGTAGTAATCCTATTTGAAATTGTAGTAATTACCATAAAGATAGTGAAGATAATTTTATAAGGCCAAAGATTCTGCTGTTCAAGCAGAAGGCACTTTATGCTCAGTCACAGATGTGTTGCCAATTCATCCTCATCCATGGCCTCTTTGTGCTTTAAAAAACTAGTTTCAGGGAAACTGGGCATTCTTTGAAGTGTGTTTTGTGGGTTGTAGAGGGATGAAGGTGTTGATTTTACTCCTAGCTTGCCCCTTGCACAAGCAATATTGCCTGTCTTCTGTTTTTTTGGTGGCATCTTTGGGTTGAGGCCGATTTTATCCAGTTAGTTGCTAACAAAGAATATCTTTTAAATTGCAGGATAGAAAGCTGACAAAAGCAGAAAGGCAGAGGTTTAAAGAAGAAGCAGAGATGTTGAAAGGTCTTCAGCACCCAAACATAGTTAGGTTTTATGACTTTTGGGAATCATGTTTAAAGGGAAAGAAATGCATTGTGCTGGTTACAGAATTGATGACCTCTGGAACTCTGAAAACGTAAGTTTAGTGGACAAATGGTAAAGTCCAACTTAATCATAAAATGTATTAAGACAAATTGCTTGCTTTATCCATTAGTATGAATTAAAGCCCTCTGTCACTCTAATAAACTTGTCTGCTTGGCTTTGAACTTGATTGGGCTGCAGGGAGAATTTCATTGCCTTTATCTCATAGTTTGTTGTTGTGTTATGTAACTACTAGCAGTCCTGTCCTTATTTCCTCTCCCTTCTTGTTCTGTACATGACACTTTGAAGCTAGGAGTTCATCTTTCATAGAGTTTGCTATGAAGCCACAGTAAAATAATGCTTTACTGAGATAGCATGGAGAAAACAGTTTAGCTTAATAAAAATAGTAGATATATTTTATTAATCTGAATTAACAACTAAGTGTTAAGTAGCATAGATAGAAAAAACTTTTTATTGTTCTTTGAGAATATGCTGCATATTTTACCTGAGTGCATAGAGAGATGAACACACCTCTGAATATTTCAAATGTACAGATCTGCATTGCAATTGTTGAATTTTGGTATCATGTTTGATGCCAAGTTAGAATGTCAAGACACAGTTAAACAATCAGTTTACAGAGACAAAAAACAACAACTAGAAAACGAGAAGCCTTGGAAAGCAAAACCATTTTCACCTGGCTTTGAAATTACACAGGCTAGTTGCTAGGGAATGTCTACAGGAGCACCATTCCAGAAACAAGGGGCTATCAGAAAGAAGACTCTATCCCTGATAGTTATCCAACTCGCTTCAAAAGGTGCGTGGGCATGCAGAGAAGGGCTGTCCAAGATTATCTTAAATGATGGACGGGTTTATCGAAACAGATGGTTCTTTAAGTATGTGTTCTCAGACCATTGTCTTTTGCCTGTAATACCCAACATAGCATTTATTCTGTCTGCTATGTTTCTACTTCAGTTATTTGAAGAGATTTAAAGTGATGAAACCAAAAGTCCTTCGTAGCTGGTGCCGGCAAATCCTGAAGGGTCTACTTTTTCTGCACACCAGAACTCCACCAATCATTCACAGAGACTTAAAATGTGACAATATTTTTATTACTGGACCAACTGGCTCTGTGAAGATCGGTGACTTGGGTCTGGCAACTCTCAAAAGAGCTTCGTTTGCCAAAAGTGTAATAGGTAAGTCTATTTCATAGGTATTCTTCTCTGTGTGTTATATAAGAATTGTTTGCCTTAAAATTTCTAGGGTTTTTTTTGTCTAGAAAATACTGTGACATGGATGAATCAACAATAGAATTTTAAAACCTGAACATATTACCATTTTAGTAGAATGTTTGTTGGAGTAAAGGAAATCTTTGCCTAACTTCATCTAAAAACTGTGGAGTTAGATCATATTAACTGTGGATCCCTGCAGGTCTTTGCAAGGCATGGAACAAGCCCACGCGACTTCTCACCTCCGTATCCAACCCAGAAGTTTGGCTTTGCCTGTCTGTCAGGATTATTAATTTCTTAATTTTTCTTATCTCTTTTTTTAGAGTTATGCATAAAGAGAAATGTTATCTTTTAAGGTGTATTTTATGAGTGAACACATATAATTTCTATTTTGGGGAAAGTTGCATGAATAGCCACTTCAGCCAGATTCAGACACCTTTATTGGCATAGTAAAATAGCAACAAGGGAGCATAAATACAGGCACCCGCAAGGATTCACAAACAACAACTGACCAAAACTCAGCCATCAAGTTAAAACACTTCAATCTAAAAACCATAATGATACATTCATCCAGCCAGCGGATATGAACTGCAGCGAACACCAGCACCCTTCCAGTTGATGTTGCCCAGTGCCTACAAATTACCTCGGTTGGTTTTAAATTGTTTATTTATTCTTTACCCTCTTATTTTTATTTTTGATGACAATCATCAGAAACTCTGCCACATGTTCGGTGACAGCAGGTGTCTTATCCTCTAATAAAAATTTGATGCCATTGTGTGTTAAGTTTTTTAAGGGTGTAATGTGAGGATTGATTAATTCTAGACGTTGTTTATGATACAGGGGACAGTACAAAAGGATATGCTCAACTGATTCTGGTTCTGTCATCTGACAGCTGCAAATTCTTTTGTTCCAGGGGATACCCCTGTATACTTCAGTCCCTATGTCATTAAAGTACAATCAACCTCACTTATCGAGATCTTTCCATGTGTTAAACCCAATTTGCGTCATGTTTTACAGTTTGCCTAATATTCTTTGTGTTGCAGTGTCCTGGACACTTTATAGACACTTAACTATTGTTGACAGGCAGCATGCTTCCAAAGAAAAGTGTATTGTTCTATAACTGCCTATTTTACAAGACTGTTGTGTTGAATTACCAATCCCTTATGATCTCTTTGAATAGGATTTCTTCTGTACTAATGTGATTTCTCTTCCCTTTGTGGCTTTGCTGCTTCCTACATAAAGGAAAATTATGCAGGGATTGTAAATAATCTGCACACAAACGTTTTGAAGAAGTAGTTAGAATAATATCTTCAGGCTTTTCACAATGACTCAGGTGTATGTCAGTAAATGAATACATCCGTTTAGTACTTCTTCAGCTCACTTATCATGGGGGCGGGAGGTGGGGCATGGTGTTTCAGAATGTTATAATCAAGATTTAACTGTTTCAGTCATAGGGATTAATGTACTGCAGTATCTGTAGGATTGAGATTGGATATAGTAACTATGTAACCTGTTTTTCTTATTCCTTTATAATTCCTTTTGTAAACATACACTCTTTTGATTTGCTGTAATTGGGCTTGACATTCTCTCAAGTTAAACATGAGGAACTAAAGTAATTTGAGTCGCTAGAAATTTCTTGTCTACAGATGGAGTTTCTGTTCTAATTCTTCTCATACCATCTGAATGGCTGTGGGCTTAGGTAGGGCTACATTTTTCCTGGGAGTAAAGGCAGGACTAAAAAATTATCAAATGAAACTTGCATGTCCTTTAAGCCAGAGAGGGGCAAATGAAAATTTAATCATGCATTTGGGAAATTACAAGCACCAACTGTACTAGGGGTGCTGAAGAATCATGTCCCAGATATACATAATAAAATAAATAAAATCTCTGTTAATATACCTCACAGGATTGTTGTTAATAAAGATGAGCTCTTTGGAGCAGGGGCAAGATACAAATGTAACAAATAGAGTGAATAAAATGTTTATTTATTTACAAAATTTATGTTCTGCTTTTTGGCTCAAACAGGGCTACCGAGATGGCAAGCATTAAATGTAGAACAGTATAAAGCCATCATAAAACCAGTTAAAATCACACAAAAATGCATTGAAATCAGCAATTAGAATATAGGGCAGGAAGGAGATATCATTAAGGGAATGCCAAACAAAATGAAAAAGTCTTCATCCAGTGGTGAAAAACAGTGATGGAAGGATACAGATAAATATTTCAGAGTAGAGAACTCCACGATGTTGTTGTCGTGACCAAAAAGTTCGATTCTCAAGTTGCATGGAAAGTGTTTTATATGTGTGGAAGCAAGTTGTTGGATCAAACAGAATCTCCCTGTTCGGTTAACTAAAACCTAAATTGCAAAGCTTTCTGTTGCTTTCATATTTCTGCCATTCAGATTTGCCCTTCTAGCTTCTGTCTTTTCAAAATATTTGTGAACATGAAATCAGAGGCCTTTGGTCATCGTTACAAGTCAGTTTCCTAAGCCAATGTCTTTGTTTTGTTTGTTTGCTTAGGTACTCCAGAATTTATGGCTCCAGAAATGTATGAAGAGCACTATGATGAATCTGTGGATGTATATGCTTTTGGAATGTGTATGTTGGAAATGGCTACCTCAGAATATCCATATTCAGAATGCCAGAATGCTGCTCAAATTTATAGAAAAGTAACCTGTGTAAGTTATTTCTGCATACAGACTTTCTCCTTCTATTATTTCTTTTTGGGTTAATGGTTTAAATATTTTTATATAATACAAATATTGTTGAAGAAAGTTTTTAATAATCTAATGTCTTTTTCTCACTACTCTACATTGTAATGACACATTTCATTTAAATTGCATACAGTAAGCAAAAAAATTCCTTAATAAATTTTCTTGAAGGTGAATTTTATACACAGTGGCAATGTATACTTTTGAACATTCTGAATCCCTTCTATAAGCAGCACATGGAGAGACCCAAGAGCCACCCAAAGTTTAGGAGTGGCTTTTGGGGAGGATTGGGCCTGTAGCCAAAAGGAGGAGGCATGAAAGATCCGTTCCATTATGGATCACACCCATACTATTTCTCTGCAGGAAAAAGCATTGCAATGACCAACTTAAAATGACTGTCTGGTTATAATAGTAGACTTTATGGAACCACAGTCATTTTTATGGTCTCGTCAGCTATCACTCTCAGTTGGTGCAGCTGGTAGTGATTGCTGATAGGGCCAGTTGGACAGGGATAAGCTGAAGTACCAGGCACAGACAGGGAATGAAAAGACACAACTAGGGTCTGCTCATGTGGGGAGGACGACAAAGAAACAATTTTACATATCCTCCTTAAGTGTCCGCTCTACAACAGAGGCCGTTCTAATCTCATAGACCCGTTACTTGCTGATAGGGAATGGTTACCTACCAAATCAAAGGTGTCCCACCTTATGACCATGCAGGATCCAATAACTATTGACTTGGTGGCAAGTTTTTTTCAGCTTGTAATTAGAGAACGTGATTGTTACCCTGCACCATATAACGGTTAAGTCAATAAGATGGAATAACCAAGTAACCAGTTTAGTGGGATTTGTTTGTTCTTATAATAATGATTTTATAGTAAACTTTATCGTATGATATCTTCATGCCTTTATATCATGATTTTATTGTAAACTTCACTGGACGATTTCCCTTTTAATGCCAATAAAGTCTTTCATATTCAAAAAGACACAGCAAAATTGGGCACTGTTCTGCCGGCCTTTGCCTTCCAGTTTTCAGCCTAAGTGTCCTCATCACCTTACCGACCATGCAGGAACAGTCTTAGGAAGGAACTCAGGAGAGACCACCTAGGCTATTGGCCCATGAGGATTTTCCCCAGTGGCCATAATGACCAATCACTACCTGAAATCAAGCTGGAAGAATAGTGCTGAATGCAGTAGACCATAGTAAGGTGAGGTAGGAGAAGAGCACAATTCAGCTCCCTTCATGTCCATGTTCTATTTTGTTAAAAAGAGTCCTCCCCCCTCCCTGATTTAGATGTGAATTATTGGATCCTTCCATTGTGTCTAGTTTGGCCCTTTCAGAAAGTTTGAAGACGGTTAACTTGTTTGATATATAACATCAGTATACACTCAATCAGATCAGTAATATGACAATAATAATATTTGCTTGACTTACAGAGCTATTTAAAGGATTACTGAGACGTTTTATGTAAATGCTTGGGGCTATTAGGGAAAACACTATGTAAATACTAATAATTATAATTACTGTTTCTCTTTCATACAGCAAAATATTTTCCCTGTTGAATATGTTTTGTCAACACTATGTCCTTACGGTCAGCCCAGATTTCTATTAATGTTCTTTGTAAGAAGCCTAGAATGGATCTCTTTCATTAAGTGATTAAATCTGCATGAAACAAAGAATGCTTTCAGCACTTCAAATAACTGTGTTTTTAGTCTGTCCACAGTGGAAAAATTAATGCTCTAAAGTCTGGGTATAGAATTGAATATTCTTTTGATGAAGAAATGTAGATGTATGGTAAAGTCAGATTGTCCAGTAAAAGACATGTGATATGGTATGCATTCCTCTAGCTTGGTTATCAAAGCTGTTTATGCAGATGTGTGCCTTGCTTACATACAGGGTACAGTGAGAATGCACAGGGCACCAGGTCTTATTTCACAGATCATGTTGTACATGCACAAAAGCCCATTTTCACAAGAAACCATTGTTCTCTAATCCATTATTAGATTTTAAATATTTCACACTTGTTTCCACTTTCGATCTCATAATTCTATCCCACCTTTTCACCAAAATACCTTCTGTGTGGTTTCCTGAACTCTTTTGTCAGCTATAATAATAGCTGACTGAGGACCACAGTTGACTGAGGACTGATGAATTCAAAATAGTGGTGAAACAAGACTTTATATAAAATCAAATGCTTAGAATAGATGACTGCTTGATGGAAGTATAAAAACATAGAATTCAATAAGGAAAACATTATGTCTTGCTAGAAGGAATATACAGCCAGGTTGGTGTAGTGGTTAAGGTATCAGACCCGGCCCTGGGAAACCCAGGTTCAGATCCCCACTTGTGCCATGGAAGCTTGCTGGGTGACCTTGGGCCAGTCACAGAATCTCAGCCTTGACCCTGGTTAGTATTTGGATGGGAGACCTCCAGGGAATACCTGGGTCATGACTGTGGAAGCATGCAATGACAAACCAGCGCTGAACGTCTCTTGTCTTGAAAACCCTATGGGGTCACCATGTCAGCTTTGACTTGCTGGCAAAAAAAAAAAAAAGGAGGAATCTACTTTTCTTACTTGCTATTTTTTTAAATTTTGGTTTGAAAATAAATGTATTTTATCCAAATGAAAGGTACAAGAAAGTTCACAGCAATACTTGATTACTGTTAGATCCTCAAAGGATGCTAACCTTTTCCCTGGCATAGTTCTTGTGTGACAGACCATGAGCTTTAACCAGAAGTCATGTCAGAACAAAAGATGTTTGGTTCCTAGCTTATAGGAATTATCCTACTGTACTTCCTTCTCTGAGAAATCAAAGAAACACTTAAGCACTTTTAAGAGGGATCTCACTGTAAAAGGCCACAGGGACTTTTAGATTAATGCTCTACATGAAATCCATGTAGCATACTCTTACTTACATCCCCCCCCCCCAAATACAGGTTAAATTTTTGCAGGATCCTTTTAGCTTTTTAAACAAGCTATGAAATAGTCAGATGGCACGTAACACACAAACATCTGAGAGCATGTTGAAGAAGAGGCAGGAAGGTTTCCTTTATAAATTGGAATTCTTTCCCAAATGAAAAGAATGAAAAAGAAATGAAATCTCAGCAAAAATCTAAGTTGGTTATTAGAGAAGCAAAACAAATCTATGGAATATAGTGCTAGAATCAGTAGAATAAACAAACCATAATAAGTACATGAGCCAATTTATAAGTGGACATTGATATGTTATGGTTAATTTGTCTTCAGAGAATTAGGAAAATATCCAGTTGATCTGTTAGGTAGTTTGCAGAATTACTGATGAAAAAAAGGAGAATAACAAGTGAACTGAATTGTTCATATTGGTCTCTATCGCAAAAGAAGTTTGACCAGAACCAGTTTTTTGGGGGGTGGAGGGGCATGGGATTTGAAAAACTATGTTGCAATACTATGCACACTCTCTTAGTAGTAAGTTCCATTGACCAAAGTGAGGCTTGCTGCCAAGAAAATACATAGAAGATCGGGTTGCATATCAAATAGAGGCAGCTAAAGAAACTATTTTATTTTCAGTCATGGTTACAGTAACACACAGGCCAAAATAGCCCTCCTCTCAATACTGTGACAGTAATTCTGATTCTTTCCAATTCTTGCCACCTGAAGAGCTCCAAAATAAGGAATACATTGTGAGACCATAAGAAAATGATTTTTTACATCTGTCAGAATATTACTGGTTCTGTTGTATGCCAGTACTTCGTTAGAAAGGACTATCATACTACAATTAAATTAAAGTTGCTGTTTGCATGTTTGTCACATCTTTTATTTTCCATGAGTATTTCTGAAATAAATACGGAAAAATTACTTGAAATAAGGAACAGGTAGCAAGCCTACCTACCAATTAGGGTTGGCCCCGCTAAAGATTTAGTTGATTAATTTACCAATTAAATTGGTTAAAATGTGCAGTCCTATTTTAAATTCATGTACCTTTTGAAGTCCTGAGCTGATGAGATTCCTGATGTTTTGGCCAAAACATTCCCAAATGTATACCCTACAAAACTGCAAAAAAGATTACAGTTTTAAAAATTGTTATTGGGTGGGAAGCAGAATACAAGATTAATGGTCCAGTTGGTAATTCTGATGAATGTATCTACTCCAGAGATTCTTTGAAATAAAGTAATGGAAGATAAGAAAATAAGATAATGGAAGATTATACTCACTAGTATGGTGGTGCTGTCTATATAACAATATAATTCAGGAGATGGATCAGTTCACATACTACGGGAGAACCACCCACGAAGCACCTAAAATCAAAGTCGGATTGTTCAGAGTATAATTTTGCTGCTGGTTAGGATGAGTAGCAAAAATGTGTTGAAATGTGTTGGTCACTGAAAACAGAACTGAAACATACAGACATAGAACCTGAACTACTGTAAGATGCAAATTATACTGCAAATGAATGGGTTACATGTGTGCAAAAGGACTAAGATTTTCTTCTTTTTCAGGATACCAGCAGCCCATTCCTGAGCTGTGAGGCCGAAAGGTCTTAGAAGGCGAGCAAGGGCCCGTGCCAGCATCCGTGTCACTTGCAGTGGCACCCTCACCACAAGCACGGCCCTGGGATGCCAGTTTGGCCTCCCGTTGGTGTCCTGATGGTGCACATTGTGCAGCGGCGTCCTGGGGGCATTCCAGGGGCAGAGCTGCCCTTAGGCAGCTTCCTAACCCCCTTCAGGCCAGGAACACCCCCTTTGCCCTTACTGTTATGCCACCTTTTTAGGTGGCGCGTAACCCCATGGAGTGATATGGAGCCATTCCCTGGGGCTGGAAAGAAAGGCAGCTTTCTGGCTTCGGGGGGGGGGGGCTGAATCCTCCTTGGGAGGCAGCGTGGCAGCGCTGCCTCCAGCCACTGGCTCAGCCCTTCCCCTCAGGAATGGGCTGTAGGTTGGCTAATTGGATCACTAACTGGATAATTGTAATTATCACAGAACTATTTCTAAGTGGTCATGTTTAAGGAAAAACCTGTAAGAGAAGTTTATTGTTTTGTATATTTATTTTCAGGGTGTCAAGCCAGCAAGTTTTGATAAAGTTACTGATCCTGAAATTAAGGAGATAATTGGAGAGTGTATTTGCAAAAACAAAGAAGAAAGGTTTGTTTCAAGTGACAAATTCTTTTATATTTAAAACTTTATATGATAAAGAGAGCACATTTTAAAGTAACAGGAGCAGGAGAGGATCTGCTTTGGTTAACATCTTTGAGGAATGATGGTGTAAATATTTCAGATCCAGGTTTGATATTGTTGCTCAGAACATCAGAGAGCACAGATTCCAATAGAGAATCACTAACTACTGAACGGTGAAAGGATTACTGAAGGAGCATAGGAAACTGTACTGTTGTAAATATGTACCTTTTCCTTTTCATGTTATTTGTTAAGATCCTTTTGTTTTGTTTTTGCAGGAGTGATCATGTAAGACATATACCCTATAAAGGCCACTCTGTCTGTTTACAAGATATGTACGAGAACTCATCTTAAAGCTTGCATTTCTTTAATTTATGCAATTCCCCCCTTTGTAGATATGAAATTAAAGATTTACTAAGCCATGCCTTTTTTGCTGAAGATACTGGGGTAAGAGTGGAACTTGCAGAAGAAGACGATGGTAGGAAATCCTCTATTGCCTTAAGACTCTGGGTAGAAGATCCTAAGAAGCTGAAAGGAAAACCCAAAGATAATGGAGCCATTGAGTTTACTTTTGATCTGGAGAAGGAAACTCCTGATGATGTTGCACAAGAAATGGTAAAATAAACTTCTCCAGACAGATAGATAAGTTGTACATAAATCTAAAAAGAAACCAGGAGCCAATCTGGTAAAGTACATTTCATTCAAAGGATTAATCATAGGTTACTTTGGAAATCTAAAGTAAAAAAATTAACAGTGAAATTCTAAGCAGAGTTACACCCTTCTAAGTCAATTGAACTCTTAAGCACAGTTGCACCCTTTTCAATCCATTGAGGTAAATGGACTTAGAAAGGCATACTTCGAGGTTCAGCTAATTTAGGTTGGATCCAGCTGAAATTTCTGCTGATCAAATGGGGAGGTGGATTTTTACCAGTTCCCTCTCCCGTGGGAAACCTCTGACTACCTTCCTCATGCTGTACTTGGAAGTCCTCTTTCTCCTAGAAGCAATACTGCGGTGAGAACTTTGAGATACAACAGGAACAGGAAAGCAGGAAAGCCACACTCTGCTGATGGAAGTTTTTTTTCCATCAGTGAAGTTTTTGCACGGGATCCAACCTATTGTGCTTTATATATTTAAATTTTGTCTCTTTTAAAATCAGAAGATAGCTTATCTGAATGTGGTATAAGTTTATGAAGGCATCTGAATCTAGTGTGATGGCTTCATAACTTTGATGAGTTACCTTCTAAACTATGTCAAAAGCCAGGATCAAATGTGTAGATTTCTCTTTTTTCCATGTAGTAAAAGTGAGATATCCAAATAAAGATATGTAAGGTTTGGTGCTTGTCCTTATCAGACATGTCTTTAGTACAAACTTTTGTCATGCTGATTTGTATTTTAAATGTATTTGTATCTGTATTTATAAGATGAATATATCTTGATCCCCCACTCTGCCCTCCTCCACCCAGGGTTCATAAAATTACCACCTCAGGTTTTTCAAAATCTTGTTAAGAGGGGTGGGGGACATAAATTTCAGTCCAATAATAACAGTAATGGCTTAGTCACATGTTATGTAGTAATGCCAATGTAAGAAGAATTGTGTGCCTTCTAAAATATATGAAAAGCAGTATAAATGTATTTTCTGCTTTCAATATTTAAGAATTACATTCATGTCCTGCCTTTCTTCCATCATGGATATTCAAAGCAAGCTTATTATATTGGAAAAAGTAATATAAGACACCACCCTGCCTGAGTGACTAACTTTTTATCTGGATGTTCTAAGTTTCTTAGGGTCAACTAAATGATAGGGTGTCCTTGGGGACATTGTCACCATTTTACTGCTTGGATTCCCTCACTTTACAAATGGCATTGGGGCTCAGTCCTGGTTGGAACTACAGCATGGGGAGAGGGGGGGCTCCTCTGACCCCCCATGTAGTTTTTCAGTATCCAAACCCCAGGGTGTTTGGGTTCTTGAAAACTGAGGTGGGGAGGAAGACAAGAGCCCTTGTCATGGGGAGGTGGGGAGGAAGACAAGAGCCACCACATCATGGTCACAAACAGGATTGGGCTCCCACAGTGTTTGTAAATTGAGGGGATTCCAGTGGTAAAATGGTGGTGGCATCCCCAGGCCATTCCTGTGGACACAGGATTATCTAGTTGGGCCCTTAAACTATGTGGGTTGCATCCAGCAATCTGCAAAAAGAGCTCCACCTGAGGAACAGATTTTTTCTGTCTCCAGCCACCTGCTATAGTCCACCACACCGTCCAAAATTCTGTCCCTGAGATGTGATTTGGGGCTCTGCAGTGGCTGACAGAATCCCCCAAATTGCACTCTTCCTCCACCAGACAAGTACCCTTGCACCATCAGAAAATGACAACTGGATTCAGTTCGATTTTTTGTCAGTACTATTGAACCTGGTTTCTAATGGTAATGACAAAGCACTGCTGTTGCTTTGCCCGCTAAAATATATCCCCAACACATTTATTTTCTTCATATGCATATGAAAAAAACAACAACATTCCGTTCTGTTGGTAACATTCAGTTGATATGTAACATGGCCTAATCAAAGAATTTACATTAGGAGATGCTTGGGTCTGGCATAATGTTACTGCAGTGTTAGAAGAATCTTCTAAGAGCTGAGCTTTTAAGCTTCAGTCTCCCAGCCAGTTAACAGAGAATAAATTCTAGAAACATTGGCCACATTCAAATATAGCTGGAAGTGTACATGAAGAAAAAAGACTAGCACCTTTGTATGAAATGTTTTTCAAGACTTTTCTCTAGCGGCTTCCACTACAGTCATTGCACAGAAAGATCAAAAGACCATGAAATACACCATGACGTTTCTGTGCAATGGCCAAGTTTATAGAAGAAAAGCACTCAGGCAACCTTCATGTCCTTAGGTCAGGGATTACCAAACTTTTTGAAGTGGGACCAATTTATGTATTTACTCACATGTATCAGCCGTGAAGTTCTAAAGACATTAGCACTTAAGTCTTCAGAAGGGAGGCAATTTTCACCAATTCTTTTCTACTTTTCTGATGTGGTAGCAGAGATTGAGAAAACACAGATTCCAACCCAGATTGATACAAACCTATTTTAGTGATGGACCATTGGGATTACTTTCCTCTGCTTTGGATGTAGGATTTGTAGGGAGAGGCAGTTACAATTTTGTTACCTGGTAGAGTGGTTTTGGCCTGAACATTTATCATGAGTCTGGAGAAAACATAAAATAAGAATTTATATAAAAATTCATTATTTGTCAATGTTTGTTGTATCCTGTAAATATTATTTCAAACCCATTCTAAACTTCTAAAAAAGAATCTGATAGATGCACATGTATATACGCATTCATATATAACATGGATTCATACTTGAACATCTATTTAATCACTTTTCTTTCAGGTTGATGCTGGATTTTTTCATGAGAGCGATGTCAAAATAGTTGCGAAGTCAATACGTGATAGAGTAGCATTAATACTGTGGAGACGAGATAGGATCTGGCCGATATTGCAATCAGAGGATCGTCGGGATTCTGAGTGTTTAGAAAAACAGAAGGCCACACAAGCACAACAGGTTCAGGTTACGTACCTTTCACACACTGGTCATCACATCCTGTCAGAACCAGAAGAACCTGAAGCTGACCAGCACCTTTCTCAGCAAAATCTACCCACAAGCGTTACTTCACTTGCATGTAAGTCTTGTACTTGTGTTGCTTCCTGTCAATATTTATAATTGCCCAAGTAAATGAGAGTTCATTCATTCATTCATTCAAATCATTTATAGAATCATAGAGTTGGAAGGGGCCATACAGGCCATCTAGTCCAACCCCCTGCTTAATGCAGGATCAGCCTAGAGCATCCCTGACAAGTACTTGTACAGCCTCTGCTTAAAGACCGCCATTGAGGGGGAGCTCACCACATCCCTAGGTAGCTGATTCTACTGTCAAACAGCTCTTATAAGCCTGCCTTTGTCACGGGTGACTAGGACCCAAGGTAGGTAACAGATTTGGGTGGTAGAAAATGCCATCAAGGCATAGCTGACTTACTGCAATCCTATATGGTTTTCAAGGCAAGAGACATTCAGATGTAGTTTGAGATTGTCAGCCTTTGCATAGCTACCTGGACTTCCTTGGTGGTCTTTCATTCAAGTACTAACCAGGGCCAGCTCTGATAGCATCTTAGATCTGACAAGTTGGGGCTAGCCTGGCCAATCCAGGTCAAGACAACAGATTTAAAAACATAAAACACAGAAAGTTTAAAAGTTACATCAAATCTATTTAAAACTGCATCAAAACAGCTTGTAAATGACATCTGTAAGGTATCCCAGGCCTTGACAACCAGTCTACAGATGCTGTGAAAAAACTCCAAAGGGTCTTCTAATAAGTTCTGCTTTGGACTGCTTGTGGAATTGTGGGAGAAATGAGGTCTTCTTAATTTGTTCTTGGGTGGAGCAGCCACAGGGAAGGCTCAGGAACAATGTTGATCAGGAAGAATGTAGGAAGTCTAATGTAAAACCTTTTAGAGTTACATCGCTGTGCTGGCAAATCTGTGGACACATTCACAGATAATGCGGTGGGGAAAAATATTGGGATTGGTTATTTGGAATAGCCAACGATACTACACTTGGATGCTAAGCCACAGCTTCTCCTATCACTAACTATGGTTTCTCATTGTGTCTATACTTGGAAATCTCTTTTTTTTCCCCAGTATAAATATTCCTGCAGCGCCAAACTGGATGTGACAGCATCTTTGTGGACACCACAAGGATGCTGCCTCCATTTTGAAGTCATTTTAAACTGCTGCAAGTGCCTGATCCTGATTAGCCCACAGTGTAGCAAGCTGAGGCACCCTTTCTTCTTCCCACACATTATCAAGTGCCAAAACAGCTGCCCCCTCCCAATAACTGTTTTACTTGAAAAGTGGGAAACGAACATCATGCTGTGGGCCTGACCAGGATCAGGCCTCACGACATTTTAAAATGACTTTTATAAGACACCTCAAATGGCTTTTCACAAGGCACCTTTCTTTCCATAATGTGAGCTCTTGACTCCCATTTATATTCCAAGAGGGAGCATGTAAGCAAGTGACTCAGCCCCCCCCCCCCAGGGTTTTAACATTTCATTTCTGAAATAAAATAAGGTTAAGAGATACATGGGAATGGCAAGAAAGAAAAAGGAGAGATGAATGCTGTGAACATTAGTTTTTTTGTTTCAGAGTAAATAGTGAAGGAACTAGACAGAAAGGGGCAGGGTGACTGATGAGCCTTAACAGCGTGGAGGAAGGCTGAGCTATTATAGGCTTCTCTGCCTTTTTCCTGCCTGTTTTTTGCGGCCAGCAAATAGAAGGTGAGCTGCTTATGTAGTGAGACTTTGCAAGCGGCTGAGCAATGCAAGGGGGGGGGTCAATATAGAAACTGTGGATTTTGCCTATGGCAGGAATGAAGGTAAATAGCAGATCAGTTGGTGCTTTCGAAGCAACTGGTTTGTTGTCTACATCTGGTTTGTGAAACTTATTTACTTATTTACTTTATATCCTGCCTTTCACCTCAACAGGGACCCAAAGCTGCTTACATAATTCTCCCCTCTTCCATTTTATCCTCAAAACAACCCTGTGAGTAGGGTTGCCATCCTGCAGGTAGCACCTGGAGATCTCCTGCTATTACATTTGATCTCCAGATGACCAAGATCAGTTCCCCTGGAGAAAATGGCTGCTTTGGAGGGTGGACTCTGTGGCATTGAAGTCGCTCCCCCCTCTCCAAACCCTGCCCTCCTCATGCTACACCCCCAAAATCTCCTGGAGCTGGCAACCCTACATTATAGCCTGCTGAGATCCTGCCCCTCTCCAAATCTGCCCTCCCCAGGTTCCACCCCAAAATCTCCAGATATTTCCCAACCCAGAGCTGGCAACTCTAACTGTGAGGTAGGTTAGGCTGAGGGTGTGTGATTGGCCCAAGGTCACCCATCAAGCTTGCGTAGCACAAGTGGAGATTCATACCTGGATTTCCCGGGTCCTAGTCTGACACTTTAACCACTACACCATGCTGTCTCTCTATGATAAACATATAGAGTTTCTAGTGATTCTTAGAGCTACCCTGTCCCAAATTTCCCCCAGAAGTGACATCATCGCACTTGTGCTGCCCCTCCCCCCAATATTCCACCACTGACCCTCCTTCCAGACAGTAGGCTTGGCCTGGCAATCCTGTGTCTGGATAGAACCAAAATGTGTTTGACTGGGTGATATTTCTAGGCTGAAGAATATTAGATAATACTAAATTTCTGTCATTTTTAGTAGTACATATTTAAATCAACTGTTGGCTAATAGTCTGACAAATACAACTCCGTGAACTTTATGTACTTTTTTGGCACTTAGCTAGTTAAAATTTCTACCTATAAAATATTAATTTTGTTCTACTAATACTTCAGGGATATTTTATTTTTGTATTTTATGGAATATAAATACATGTTTAAAATAAATTCATATTTTCTTGCTATACTTGCTATCCAGCAGCATAAGTATTGAATACAGTTTGAATACTTGCACAGTATTTTTCTAGCTAAAAGCCCTATGAATAATTTCCTTTATGCTGCCTGTGATATTCAAAGAGGGCAGAAATGTAGATTAATAATTTAGTGTCTCTGTACAACACGATGAGCCATAAAAACTGAAGCTTGGCTTCCAACTGCTGCTTTAGCTTTGTATAGTTACACTTTTCCCCCCTTTGCGGTTGCAAATGCTTTCTGTAATGAGATTAAATTTACCTGTGCAATAAACTTCTATGCATTACTAAATATTCAGGGTTTACTCTAAGATATAGACAAGATGGAGATGACTTTTGTTTAATTTTCTTCTAAATATAGAAGGAAAATTAATTGGAACCTGATAAATTTATTGTTTGTGGGTTATGTTTGGTTTGAGCCTGTGATATCTAGGAGTGAGACTGTTAAATTAGAAATATATTTATAAAGCCTATGCTCAACTATTTTTGGTTCCTAGAAGATTAGATTGTTTCAGCTCTGTTTTAGTTTTCTGTTTGTCTTCAGGTTCCTGGAGTCCAAACCCTATTGCACTGTTCACTGGATGGTCCATCCTGTTGATTGTATTTGACTTACACCATGTAATCTGTTTTGAGTCTCAGTGGGAAAGGCAGATGTGAATAAAATAAATATTATATATAACCTTTCTTTCCCTTTGATGAAGATGCCTCTCTTCCATCAGCTCAATTAGACATTTTCTTTATCATAAGTCAGTTACAAAATTGCAAAATTGTTCTCCAAATTAGAAACAATATTGTGGGTCAAAATGTGCGATGGTATTATGCCATTTCATTTTCCTACTTGCTTTAGAGTTAACGTCTTTTGGGGAGGTATATAAAGAACTAGAGCATTTATATAATGGTTAGTACAGCCAGTCCGTTCCAAGGCAATTGTCCATTACTTACATTTAGGGTTGCCAGCCTCCAGATGGTGGCTGGAGATTTCCTGCTATTACAACTAATCTCCAGGTGACCGAGATCAGATCACCTGGAGAAAATGGCCGCTTTGGAAAGTGGACTCTATAGCATTATACCCCAATAACATCCCTCCCCAACCCCTGCCTTCCTCAGGCTCCACTCCTAAAATCTCTAGAGAATTCCAAACTCAAAACTGGCAACCCTACTTACATTAGGCTTCAGTGTGATAAAAGTGTCAATGTAATTTCAACTTTAATTCTTAATTTAATTTTCAGCAATAACTAGTATGAAATAATGTATGAAATAACTAGTCTGAAATAACTAATAAGCAACTGAACTAAGTACTGTATCTACTAAGACAGCACATAACACTAAAATTATTTCTGTGACCTTTTTTTTTGTATCGTGTCCTCTCTGACACCAGTATCTACAGTCAGAGTTGCATCATTATAAGACATTAATAAACTGAAGTAATATCATCAGCTAACATGGCTGACAGCTGCATCCTGGTGGCCCTGAAATGCCCATGTAGGAGCTTCCTCACTTTTTCTTATGAGCAATGGAATGCTATACTCAGATTAACAAATCCCCCATGCTCATTCAGAGCATTGACCTTTGTAGAAAAGGACTGGCAGTCTCAGCATGAACATGGCTTTGGAATGGATCTATGAATATCTGCTTTAAAAAGCTCCACTGTAAATCTTACTAGATAACATTACAATGGCACAATCGCAGTGCTCTCGTAACAGAGTTATAGCCTTGTAAGTCCACTGAAGTCAACAAACTTAGAATGGTGTACCTCTGCTGAGGATGGCACTGTTAGTCTGCTTGAATACTGGTCCTGTTGAATTCCCATGAAGGGGAAAGATGGGCTAGTTTAGAGTGCAGAAAGGTGGGTGGAAATCGTGTTCTTAACCCTTTTTTTGCCTGTGCTTCGTCCCACTTTCTTTTCCTGTTAAGGGCTGCTTCCACATTTCCCTTCGTGAACAGCGGGAAACCCCCATATTTAAACATGCTTATTCTTTGCATTACTCGGAGCTTTCCCTTTTAAACTGAACCAAAAATAGACATAGTTTGATCCAGTTCAAAGAGATAGACTAGACTGAGAGTGTATAATTGGCTGAAGGTGACCCAGCAAGCTTCCATGGCAAAGTGAGGATTCAAACCTGGGTCTCCTAGATCCTAGACCAATACTCTAACCACTATGACACATTGGCTCTCTCTGTATGGGCTATCAAGAAAAAGTGGTTTGCCTAAGGCCAATAGTAAGTACATAGGCAAGATTTGAAGAGCTGAATTCCTATTTGGTAGCTCAGGCTGCAGTCATAAGAATACTCCCTGGGAGTAATCCTCATTGACTAAAAAGGGGCCTTCTTTTGAATAGACCTGCCTAGGAATGCTTCCGCAGTCTCTTAGACAGGTTATTAATCCCTAGTATTCCTAGGTATTATTTTACCTAGTGTTATTAGTTGTAATGTTTCTCGTTATCTTTCTGAGGGAATCAACAATAGCTTTACTGCAGTGTTGCAGGTTTGATGGTAAATCCACTGTGAAATTTAGGGATTGGAGTTTATTTCTGGGACCTATTTTGGATTTCGGTTGCTGTTGGTATTTGCTACCATGACGCCTTAATTATAAAATGTCCTCCACACAGATATCCACTGGGAACCTCCAGGTTTCTCAGTTTGGGGTGTCAGGCTAAAAAATTCTCATTCATCCATTCTTTGACATGAATTATTTATTTGTGTGTGTGTATGATGTTTTGATGGTTTTTGTTGTTGTTGCTGCTGATGTTGTCTGCCATCTTTGGAAGCTTTTAGCCAAGAGATAGGATTAAAATAGAAGAAGAGCAGCATTTAAATACCTGTCTATTACATTATGACTGTGATAACTTTAAAAATCATTTTTCAGCTGATAGCACATTTGACAGCGGTCAGGGATCCACCGTGTATTCAGACTCCCAGAGCAGCCAGCAAAGCGTAATCTACTCATCTATGCCCGATGCAATACCTCCTGCTATTCAGAGGGTTTACAGCCCACCTCTCAGTGAAAGCCAGGCATTGCCGCCTGGTCTTCAGCAGCTGGGACCCTACCAGCAGCCTCCAGTAGTAAGTATAATGATTCATCTGAAATATTTAGCACTCCTGAATCCTCACATATGACCTTTTAAAAAGTAAATCTGTTTTGGATTCCAGATAAATGAGTGTTTACTTATTCCTAGTATTAATAGTGTACCTGAAGTGGTATCATTCAAATGTGTATGTATATTTATTTGTTTAGAATATTTCTATGCTGCCTCACCAGAGTCCTGCTGAAGGCAGCTTACAATTTAAAAAAACTGTTTCTTCCGGTGTAACAAGGAAAATAGTAACGTTACATTAGATTCAACCCAACAAGTTTATTGGTTTTTCTGAGTCTTGATGAAAATTCATACACATAATCATGCATTATTATTTTATTTGTTGTGCTTTCTTGCTGTTTATAGCCACATACTATTGTTCCTTCATTTGTACAAGAACCTTGGAGGTCAGCTGTTTCTCCCAGCTGTGCTAAAGGCCAAGTATCTGTTCAGTGCCTTTGTGGTTCTTTCCTTGGGTGTAATATTTCACACAGGAGTAGAAGCAATTCTGATGTCGAAGCTCCAAAATCTAATAGCCAGTACCTGGCGAAGCATTCACACTTGCTCTTATGTTCGTATTACAATTACCTCGGCCAAGAAAAATTAATGGAGCTGTCATTGGAAGAAGAATTGCAAGCAGTTGAACATAAACCTTTAGGTCTTTCCAATGATATAGCTGCCACAGGCCTTGTATGTTTCCTCTTCTGAGGTGACCAGGGTACACTGCTCTTTATACTAACCAGTATTTGTCACTTGTGAAGCACAGCAGTTCTTGTAACTGCTGTTGCCATAGTGATTCAGCAGTGGCTTTGACACCAAATGTAACACCTTTTCCAGTAGAACTGTTGGGACCAAACACAAAATCATTGCAGGACAAAGAAAAATATTTGAGCAAACTGCAGCAACTTGGATTGCAGAAGTTTTCAAATTCTACTGAGTTACTGCTCATTAAACCCAGTTGTCAGGAGCGCTTGGCCTATCTCCTTTCTTAACCCAGGAACAAAGAAGAACTCTTGTGCTTATATCAGTTTCTCTCTGTAGCAAAAATTCAGCATATAAATATTACTACCACATAAGCCTTAGTTTTCTGCTTTTCCATGCTCAATATCTCTGGAGATTTGGTTGAGTTAAACAATTCAGCCTTGCAGCTGTGTGCATCAAAGCCAATTGTATCCTTATTGATTTTATTCTAAGTAGTAAAATGCATATTTTGCTTAATTTCTATTCCTTCCAGCAATAATTGTACTGAATCATTTAATTTTTTTTCTTAATCATCAGTGGATACATTGAGACTGCATACTAAGATCTTATTGCCACATTTAAATACTAATTCAATAAATGAATCACTTCAATAGAAAAGTACCAGCAAGATTTATGATTAATTTTTTATAGCAAAATGTCTTGAAAAGTTTTGTTTCTCCCTTACCATTTCCCCCCATCCAGCATCTCACAGTTTTCAGATGTTTTTTCCTTCATTTTGGCACAATATTCCTCATTTTCTGCAAAATACTATTTTGTAGTCAACCAGACTGATTTAATAGTACATGTATCTATTTTTTTTTTAAAAAATTTTTTTATCCAGAACACATAAAAATATTTACATATTCAGGCTTTTATATCCCTAATGCATTATCAGTCTGTGAGTGCATGGTTTTAGTGGCCCAAAAAAAAGTTCAGTAGCAGTAGATTCAATTTTTCTTATAGAAAAGAGCACTAATCTTGGTTATTTGTTAAAATTATATCTTACTGTTATCTTTTCTGCACTTATCTTTTCTGCACCTATATATTGTTGTTCTTGGAGGGAATTTTAGTGTCTGTAAAGCTCTTTCATTTGCGTGGTCCGCTGATTAAAAAAGCAATTAAACAAATGCTTGTTTATGGCATCAAAGGCCAACCTCTGAATCTGGTGTGGGATTGGGATAATGCGTTCCGTAACTCTCTGCTCAAAGGTTGGTATATTTGGACTCTTGGCAGCACCTGGATAAGACTATATAAAGGTAAAGGTCCCCTGTGCAAGCACCGAGTCATTCCTGACCCATGGGGTGACATCACATCCCGACGTTTACTAGGCAGACTTTGTTGATGGGGTGGTTTGCCAGTGGCTTCCCCAGTCATCTTCCCTTTACCCCCAGCAAGCTGGGTCCTCATTTTACCGACCTCGGAAGGATGGAAGGCTGAGTCAACCTTGAGCCGGCTACCTGAAACTGACTTCCGTTGGGATCAAACTCAGGTCGTGAGCAGAGCTTTTGACTGCAGTACTGCATCTTACCACTCTGCGCCACGGGGCTATACAGAGTGGTTTATCCCTCACCACAACTTTTTCACACCATGCCATGCAACTTTGATAAGGGAAAGGGTTTATACATAGGGTTGAACTCCAGGTACTCCTCATTCTAAAAATTAAGCACTGTGGAGGGAAAGGGATAAATAAGACCATAGTGCAGACTTTGACATTTGTTCTCCCACCAGCCTATCTGTTGACAGTCTTATCTACCACTTTTCTACTCTCTGCCTTTTTGGACGAAATCTCACCTACCCTAGAAATAAATGGACCTAGTGTAGTATAATGCAGTACTGAAAGTCTGCTACCTCATAGTTGTGAACTTGTCTGCCTGCTGAGGTTGTTGTCAGAGGCCCTCCTCTAACAGCCTCTACCTTCTCAGCTTAGAAAGGTAGTGATAAGTTCAGTGGTGCCTGTTTATAAGAGCGCTGCTTGATGTCTTCTCTGTTGTCTTTGCAAACCAGGCTTTTGGGTCAGGGTTGTTCTCTTCTTCTGCCCTGTCCTGTGGCACTTTGGCTGCCATGCCTGAAGCTGTTCTTTATTTTGTGTTATACTGATTATATTATATTTGAAATGTTGTTTTACTGACTGTTCATTGCCTTGTTGGAAGAAAAGTAGCATACATTTTAAAATAAATAAATCAAAACAAACAGATTTCCTACTTCTCACAATCTCACCATCAGAAGTTGCAGATAGTGACAGTGTCAGTGTGTGTGGTTGTATGTGTGTGTGTATGCCTCAGTTTTGCCTTCCTCCATTCTTTGGTAGCCCTTCTATCATTGCCCACTAACATAATATGATGCTTCCTGGATGCTTCCTACACCTGCAAGCTAAGTGGTAAGGGGGAATCAAAATATATCTGTTTAGTGCATTTCCCCCCTGCCTGTCTTCAAGAGGCTCAGGGTGTTATGCATGGTTCTCCTTCATTTTATTTTTACAACAACCCTGGAAGCTAGGTTATGCTGAGAGACAATGACTAGCCCAAGATCATCCAATAAGATTTATACCTCCTCCTGCTCCTAGCCTAGAACTCTAATTACTACAGTGCACTGGTTCTCATGCTTGTAATATGCATGAAAGGTTTGGTTTTTCTACATCTGGTTTTACTGCTAGTGATTTTGTTTTATGTGTTTATTATTTACATTATTATGTTTTAATACAATGCTGTTGTGAACTGCAGGAAAGGACATGGTGGGCTGAAAGCATCTTAGTCATTTAAAAATAAATAAAACAAGATCCCTTCCTGTCATACCCATAAGACCATTGTGATGTTTGCTTCTAATGCTCTAAATGGCAGGATTGCACACAGTGGTCTTCACAGTGCCTGTGAACTGAGTTGTTGGGAGGTTGCATGAATGTAAGCTTAAAAAACAACAACCCAAGTGCGTAGGATGGCTTCCAGCTGTGGGCTGCCAGATTCTTTTGGATGCTCAATTATGAATCAAAGTACAAAGTGTCTGAGGAAAACAATTGCTGTGTTTACAGATGGCAGCCCCAGGGCATATGTGTATGAGATGTGTATCATTGTTTCCTGGGGTCACCTTTGAGTATAGTCAGTATTTCCACAGGATTGCAGCTCAAGTTTTGAAGTCTCCAGCTGCTTCTCTCAATCCCCACAGTCATAACCCTGTGCTTGTTTTCTTGGGATATTCTATACTTCCCACATGCTAGGATGGCAAAACAAATATGTTTGTTGTTGTTACTTACCATAGTGAAAGATCCACTCCATAAATCCAAACTGCTCTATTAATCAGCGAGTCTCACTTCTTGAATAGCTATAATATTGCCTTTGGAGGAACAATCCTCTGAACAGAACTTGCTGTTCCTTATAGTTGAGAATGTTTATACAACACAGTTTTTGTAAACTAATGGTTTTTCTTTCCTTCAGCCTGGACTTCCAGTGGTTCAGGCTCCATCTGCTGTTGTATCTCAGCGACCACAACATTATCAAGAACCAGCAATCCCATTCCCTGCTGTCCATTCCACCACAGTTGCCCCTGCACAGATGAGACAACCTCAGCCTGTGTTAGCAAGCCAGCAGGTGAGAACTTCTCTGCCTTTAGGGGAAGATACTGAATTATTATTGAAGCATTTAGCTTGTGATTCAGGCTTGCTGGTGCATTATAACAAATGAGCTAGGTGGGGGGACCTTCCGAGAAACAAGTTACTGTTTGAAACAAATTCCTGTTCATAAGAGCTGAATGATCTAACGTGTATTTAGGGAGACTGGGAGTTTCAGCCTTTCTTTTCTTCTTAAGCCTTCTAGGTTTCTTTCTTCAGTTCTTGAATTTAGCTTCTCTGATCTGGGGGAGGGAACTCACCTCACTACTGCCATCAGACCTCTCAGTTTTCTGATCATGGAGCTCTGTCCTTTTCTCATGCATGCATTCTGCTCACCTTTACTGCTGGTGAAGCAAGTGCCAGATCACCTGTATTCTGAGATGAATGCAAATGGTGAAAAAACCCCACAAGGATTGGAAAGCAAAGGTGACTGTTTGCTGTCATAAAGAGCCCCATTGCCGCTCTTCTTCCTTCCTTCCTTCCTTCCTTCCTTCCTTCCTTCCTTCCTTCCTTCCTTCCTTCCTCCCTCCCTTCCTTCCTCCCTTCCTTCCTCCCTTTTCTTTCCCTGGCTCTGTGGAAAAGTTGTATGTGCTGTATGCTTAGAACTACAACTTTCTCGCACACATAGCCACCTCTGCCACATTGATGCAGACACTATCTTTTCAAAGAGTGAAGGTGGAGTTGTAGACCTGACATCATTTTTTCAGTGTGTTGCCACTATATTTTCTTTTCTCTCCGGAGACCAGGGCCCTGCGGGACCTTAGGGATTTCCGCAGGGCCTGCAAGACAGAGCTATTCCACCAGGCCTATGGTAGAGGCCAGCTATGGTTTCTTTCCATCAATGCTGGCTTTATTAACAGTTTTATTGTGTTTTATGATGTAATTTGGATTTATGTGAGTCGCCCTGAGCCCAGCTTTTGCTGGGGAGAGCGGGTTACAAATTTAATAAAATAAATAAATAAATAAATATTTTGTCAAGCTGGTGTTATGAGTCTTCCAGTACCTTGAAAAAGGGCTTTTTATTGTGCATCTTGCTGGCACATATTGGCCTCATTATTAGATTGCCCTGAGATGCCAGGAGCTCTTAGGGTGGGTACTTACGTGAGTTCCTTTTCTTTATCAGCAGACCATCCCACCTCCAGCTCCTCTACAGCAGGTCCTAGCCAACCAGCCCATTTGTGCAGTGCAGCAGCCTGCGCCTCATCTGTTGCCTCAGTATCAAACTCCGACTTCTCAGGTGGCCGCTACCAGTGCATCACTTGCCCCTCTACAGATCCCCCCTGTGCAGCCACTTCAGCAGGTCCAACCTGGCCAGGTAAGGTAACCTGAGAATTCAAAGAATATGATTCACTTTGTTGCAAAATATTTCAGATTGGTAGCACTTCATTGCTAACAGATGATATGATAGTCTTTGTGGTTCTTACCTAGCTTCTGTGAATTTTTAATTTGTTAAAGCTCCAAAAATGTATAAAAGTGATATTTTTTCATATTAGTACTTAAAATAAACTAAGCATGTTTATTTTGTTAAAAGCGGTAACATTAAAGCTTGAGAGGTTACACAAATATTGACAAGGCATGAGTGACAGAGGTAAGAATATTTATAGTATTTATTTTCTAAAACACAGCAAGTTGATGCAAAACCAAAAAAGAGTATTGTAGCACCTTAAAGACTTATTTATTATGGCATAAACTATTGTAAATTAGAGTGTACTTTGTCAGATGCTTGAAGTATGACCTCAGATGGCAAATTATATACATCATACTCACGCACACAGGTTTTTCATATATCTGACAATATTTTTTATTTTTTATATATGTTATTTATAGTCTGCCTTTCTCACAGGGACTCAAGGCGGATTACACATAGTGAGCACAGCCGGTGTCACAAATAGGCTTAGGTGGTCACTTGCTGAACAATGAAATCAGCCAGAGGGCCCATACACAGTGTGAAGGAGGAGGGAGTCTGAAGGAATCAGCTGAAGGTGGGGATGGTTGCCTCCTTCCCACTCCCCTCTACCCCTCCCTCCTACTTCCCCTCTCCCTTGCTTTCCCCTCGCAGTCTGCTGTGTGCACACAGAGTTTGCTCCTAAGTGCTTGGGAGGGTTTGGTGTATTTGTTGCAGGATGTACTAAAATGAAGGACAGGATATAATGGGAGCCAGGAATCCCAGTTGACTTGCATGAGCTCCATTGAAATACATTACAGCACAAAAAAGTTGCCATGAAAATGCGGAATGGATGGTCAATGAAGTCCCTGGGCCCAGATAGACTGCTCTGGGACTGGAATGATTGCCCGCAGGGTGGAATGATGGTCCCTGGCAGCAGCATGAGGGTTCTGGGACTGGAATGACAGCCCCCAGATTAGAATGATGGCCCCTGAAAGTAGGAGAAGTGTTCTGGGACTAGAATGACAGGTGCCAGAGTAGAATGATGGCCCCTACAGTAGCAGAAGTGATTGGGGAGTGGGATGACAGCCCCCAGAGTGGAATGATTGTCTGTGAGAGTAGCAGAAATCTATTTCCATTCCACTGTAAGGTTTGTGATTACAGGTACAGATCACTGATTTCAATCACAGGCCATCATTCCACCCTCGGACTTGTCATTCCAGTCCCAGAAGACTTCTGCTACTCTCAAGAACCATCATTCCACTCTGGGACCTGATGTTCTAGTCTCAGAACACTTCTGATACTCCCAGATTGTCATTCAATGCACAAAACACTTCTCCTACACCCAGAGGCTGTCATTCCATTCTGGGACTGTCATTCTTCTCTGGCATATTCAGTCTGTGCTTACAAAGATCAGGGATTCAGATACCTCTTTCTATATACCTCTGCCAATACTGAAAAGCTGACAAAGAGCTGAGATTTCTTGGTGAAGTTCAAAGATTTTTGCACAAAAAAGACTAAGATTTTTATTTTTGACACATTGCACCAAAATCTGAGATTACATTCTGAAGTAATTTTAAATTGCAGATCTGTGATTAAATCCTGAGGAAATTAATTTTTAAAATAAAATTCAAAATCCAGCCATGGGTTTTAGTCATAATAAATAGGGCATCTTGCTATTGCTTCTTTTTAATGAACTAGCATGGCCCATGAGATATAATTCTTACATTCTAAGTGAACAGAATGACAGTGAAAACAGTCTTTTTCCATGTTGTAACAAAACACTGTCCATTAAATACCAGCTTTTGCACTGGTTTACTTACTGCATGTGCTATATTAGAGTTGAAAAGAGAATAGTGAGAACCACTTGATGATAGTAGTAGAAAAGAGCAAGAGTCCAGTAGCATCTTAAAGACTAACAAAATTTCTGGCAGGGTATAAGCTTTCATGAGTCACAGCTCACTTCTTCAGATGATAGTGTTAAACATGGACCTTTAAGGCTAGGTTTTAAAAATTTCATCACTGCCTTAATCTAGGCTTACTGTGGAATCTTGATCAAGTTACTACAGCTTTTTCTAACCTACCTCTCAGGGTTCTTTTGAGATATTTGTTTATTTACTTCATTTATACCCTTTCTTTCTTCCCAACAAAGTGGGAAAGGGAGCCCAGTTCTAGTCTCTTGCCTAGAGCCTACAAAAACCTGGAACTGGCCCTGATAGTGAGCCAGTACAAGCAGCAAAATAGGACTTTCAATAATCAACACATTAGGATTTTAGAAGTCTGGAATCACGATCTAGCCCACAAGTGCTTATGACTCAATACCGGTAAATCTATTAGTCAGAGGTGCCATATGACTCCTTTCTGTCCTTTTGAAACAGACAAACAGAACTATCCCTCTAGAAGTTGATACTCTTTTCAAAAAATTTAAAGTAGAAATGGAACCAAGAAGGAAAGGGTTAGGCTTTTAGGACAATTTTTAAAGGAATGTACTGTTTTATTACAACTAAAGGTTCAAAGGGTTAACTTCTTTCTGTTAGTCCTGTTGGCTGGAGCCCCAATTTATATCCCTGGACAGATACTTTCCCATTAATTTAATGCTCATTCATTTATTCAGATATAAAGAAAAAAACATGAAAATCTGGGAACTTTGCCAAACCCAAGCTATGATACTCTCTCAAAAATCTCAAAGAATTAATGTGATTCTACACACATTACAAAGTGTGTAACATATATGGGGGTTGTGCAGTCATGCCTGTTTGTGTCACCATATGCCCACATGCATCATAGCATAACCTGAAGATATGTATTGTGCGTACATAGGTTCCAAATGTATGGCTGAGTGCCCTGCGTAAGAGAGCATATGTATATAGAGGCTATACATGCAAAGGTTCTTTCACAGGTTATGATGAATGTGTGTACGAGGTGAGGGCAGGGCAAGCAGGTGTAAGTATATTTATTTCTTCTACCCCCTTAGATGTATGGACTGTACTTACTTTATAAAGTTTGTATATGCTTTCCACCTGTTACTCAGTTGTCTTGTGAATGTAGTGGTTATCAGGTACCCTTAAAGTCACTCCCACAGGAAGAAATCTCAGCAAGGGTGCTAGGGAAGGAGAAGTATACACCAGAGTGGGGATTTCAGCTTATCATTCATTTCAAACACTGATAGGGTCAAGATGGTGAAGGCAGCAACAGCAGCTCCCTTGCTGTTCAGGAGACAACCAACTGCAGTGATAGCCAAAGATGGCAATAACTACCTCTTTATCTTATAAGTACCAGCACACACTCCTTTAAAAGTTCTGATACTCACAGACCTTAGCAGTGGCTCAGCTCTTTCTAAACAACAAAAACTATAGCCCTAGGAAATCCTGCAAAAGAACCCATCCTGCTGACATACCATTTCTTTTCAACATTGTTAAGCCCCATATTTTCAGCACAATTCAAGGACAGGACAAATGGTGGCAGTAGTAACATTTTTTTCCTGATAGCTTAGGCACAGACACAAGAATTACAAATACCCATCATCAACAATTTATTGTACTGTCCCTAATTTTTAGAACTCCACAATGTAACATGTAAATTGTTCATTTATTTACTTACTTCATTTATACTCAGCCTTTAACTCAGGGGTGGGGAACCTTTTTTTTGCCAAGGGCCATTTGGATATCTTGAACATCATTTGGGGGCCATACAAAATTTATATATATATATAATTTATATATATAAAAAACAAAAAGTGATTAGCAATGCAATCTTATGCAGGTCTATTCTAAAGCCTACTCAAGTCCAGTCAGCGGGGCTTATTCATTGGAAAGTGTCAGTAGGTTTGTCCTGCAGATGTCTAGGATCTTAACCTATTGGCAGCCTACCCATTTTGGCCCAGAGAAACTATGAAGAACACTTTTTTTATTGAGAAATTTTACATGCTGCCTGGAACTTGACTTGGATGGCCCAGCCCAGCCTGCTCTCATCAGATCTCAAAAGCTAAGCAAGGTCGGCCCTAGTTAATACTTGGATAGGAGACCACCAAGGAATACCAGGGTCGCTATGCAGAGAAAGGCAATGACAACTCACCTCTGTTCATTTCTTGCCCGAGCCAGCAATGCCGTGGATTGAACTTGGAAGGGTCCAGATTGGGGAGGGGCACAGAGTACACAGAGAGAGATGCTGCACATTTGGTAGTCCATCTTGTACCTGGGACCTTCGGCATGCCAAGCAGATGCTCTGCCACTAAGCCACAGCCCCTGCCAAGCAGATGCTCTACCCCTGAGCCACAGCCCCTCTCAAGCAGATGCTCTACCCCTGAACCACAGCCCCTGCCAAGCAGATGCTCTACCCCTGAGCCATAGCCCCTCTCAAGCAGATGCACTACCCCTGAGCCACAGCCCCTCTCAAGCAGATGCTCTACCCCTGAGCCACAGCCCCTCTCAAGCAGATGCTCTACCCAAGAGCCACAGCCCCTCTCAAGCAGATGCTCTGATCCTCAGCCCCTCTCAAGCAGATGCTCTGCCCCTGAGCCACAGCCCCTCTCAAGCAGATGCTCTAACTCTGATCCTCAGCCCCTCTCAAGCAGATGCTCTAACTCTGATCCTCAGCTCCTCTCAAGCAGATGCTCTACCCCTGATCCTCAGCCCCTCTCAAGCAGATGCTCTAACTCTGATCCTCAGCCCCTCTCAAGCAGATGCTCTAACTCTGATCCTCAGCCCCTCTCAAGCAGATGCTCCAACTCTGATCCACACCCCCTCTCAAACAGATGCTCTACCCCTGATCCTCGGCCCCTCACAAGCAGATGCTCTAACTCTGATCCTCAGCTCCTCTCAAGCAGATGCTCTAACTCTGATCCTCAGCCCCTCTCAAGCAGATGTTCTAACTCTGATCCTCAGCCCCTCTCAAGCAGATGGTCTAACTCTGAACCACACCCCCTCTCAAGCAGATGCTCTAACTCTGATCCTCAGCCCCTCTCAAACAGATGCTCTAACTCTGATCCTCAGCCCCTCTCAAGCAGATGCTCTAACTCTGATCCACACCCCCTCTCAAGCAGATGCTCTAACTCTGATCCACACCCCCTCTCAAGCAGATGCTCTAACTCTGATCTTCAGCCCCTTTCAAGCAGATGCTCTAACTGTGATCCTCAGCCCCTCTCAAGCAGATGCTCTGCCCCTGAGCCACAGCCCCTCTCAAGCAGATGCTCTAACTCTGATCCTCAGCCCCTCTCAAGCAGATGCTCTAACTCTGATCCACACCCCCTCTCAAGCAGATGCTTTACCCCTGATCCTCAGCCCTTCTCAAGCAGATGCTCTCACTCTGATCCTCAGCCCCTCTCAAGCAGATGCTCTAACTCTGATCCACACCCCCTCTCAAATAGATGCTCTGCCACTGAGCCACAAATTCTGAAAAGCAGATGCTCTGCCACTGACCTCGTTTGGGCCCACCAGCTGGGGAATCAAGCGGGGAGGGGCTGTGCAGGGGGCTCTTGGCGGCCATGCGGGAAGCGTGCGCCAGCTGGGGGTTCAAGCGGGGAGGGGCTATGCAGGGGGCCCTTGGCAGCCACGCGGGAAGCATGCGCGCCAGCCAGCTCGGGGTTCAAGTGGAGAGGGGCCATTCAGGAGGCTCTTGGCGGCTGCGCGGGAAGCACGTGCCGGCCGGGGGTTCAAGCGGGGAGGGGCCATGCAGGGGGCCCTTGGCGGCCACACAGGAAGCGTGCATTCCAGCCAGCTGGGGTTTGAAGTGGGGAGGGGCCACGCAGGGGGCTCTCGGCCGCCCCGCAGGAACCGTGTGCACCAGCCAACCGGGGGTTCAACGGGGAGGGGCCGTGCCGGGGGATCTCGGCCGCTGCGTGGGAACCATGCACACCAGCCAGCCGGGGGTTCAAGCGGGGAGGGGCTGTGCAGGGGGCCCTTGGCAGCCACGCGGGAAGCATGCACCTGCTGGGGGTTGAAGCAGGGAGGGGCTGAGCAGGGGGCCCTCTGCAGATGGGTTGCGGGCCGGATAAAATGATCCCACGGGCCGTAAATGGCTCGTGGGCCAGAGGTTCCCCACCCCTGCTTTAACTAAAAACAATGCAGTAGATTATGGCACGTACAACCAACACTGGAATAAAGATGGATTATATAAATTAGAAAGCAAAGCTCCAAAACAATATTAATGCATTTAATAGAACTGTGTAATACATGCAGCAAACTGTGCAATAAAGCTAGATTGCAGAACAATGAGATAAAACAGTATAATATATACAATGAGCAGATTGATGAAAACTGCCTAAAATTCCACATATAGCAACCACAGCTTTATTCTGTAAAATTCCCTCCTGAACAATTCCATTTTATGCATCTTGTGAAATGATAAGAGGATGACAGCCTTCCTATCCCCATTCTACCAGGTGGGGGCCACAACAGAAAATGCTTGAATATGGGCAACTGTTGCTTCACAGGGTGGCGCCTTCAGAAGGCTTCACTGGGATAAAAGAAGCTGTTGCAATGAAACATACTAGGAGAGGGGCTTTAGGCCAGGAAGGATTTTGAACTGAACCCAGAAATTAATCAGTAACCAATGGAGTGACTGCAGGATTGGAATAACATGCATACTCTGCCGAGTTCTACATAACAATCAATCTGTATCTGTATCAGCCCACCCAACCACATGGATTATTCTTGCATTCAGTTTTAATCTACACAGATTTAGGCTGCAATCCTGTGCCATTTGCAAACCAAATAAGTACCGTTATACTTAGTTACTTATGCTGCTCAAGATCAATTGATCAAGGAGCTTCTAAGGGATAAAAGGAAAGGTTATACTTAGTTGGGTTTATTTTTTGCCAAACATGCATATGCTTGGGCTGCCAATGCCATTACAGTCAGCTCTGAAGGCAGTATTTTTTTAACCACTAGATGGCTACAGTTTGGTGGGGGGGCACTATATTTTTGTCACGATAGCCAAGTTAAACAAAAATAAGAGTTTTGTAGTGCCTAAATACTGATTTATTGTTATAGAAATTAGAGGACCTCTTGGCCCCACTGCTTACATGTTTTACAGGAAACCTCTATATAGACTTACTCTAGTCTAACTTCATAAGATTGTACTAATACTATTTAAGGTTTTACCAAAACATTTGTTTTTTGCATGTGTGCATTTCCAGAAGAAAATGAAAAAGGAACCAAAGTTCAGTACAGGGGAAAGAGAATCTAGTCGTAGGAAGAAGCAAAACAATACATAAACCCTAAGTACAGAAAGGCAGGCAGACAAATCCAAACAAAGGAACGTGATTGGTTCTCGTAGGTTATCCGGGCTGTGTAACCGTGGTCTTGGTATTTTCTTTCCTGACGTTTCGCCAGCAGCTGTGGCCGGCATCTTCAGAGGAGTAACACTGAAGGACAGTGTCTCTCAGTGTCAAGTGTGTAGGAAGAGTAATATATAGTCAGAAAGGGGTTGGGTTTGAGCTGAATCATTGTCCTGCAAAAAGTAACAAAGGTAATGTGCTAACCATTGCAGGGAGGCTGCCCCGGCCCCCGCCGGGCCGCGCCGCCGCTTCTCGCCGGCCGGGGAGGCCCCCTGCGGCTGCAGGGAGGCTGCCCCGGGCCGCGCCGGGCTGACCCGCCGCTTCTCGCCGGCCGGGGAGGCCCCCTGCGGCTGCAGGGAGGCTGCCCCGGGCCGCGCCGGGATGCGCCACCGCTTCTCACGGGCTGGGGAGGCCCCTGCTGCTGCAGGGAGGCTGCCCCGGGCAGCGCCGAGCCGCGCTGCCGCTTCTCGCCGGCCGGGGAGGCCCCCTGCGGCTGCAGGGAGGCTGCCCCGGCCCCTGCCGGGCCGCGCCGCCACTTCTTGCCAGCCGGGGAGGCCTGGGGCGGCCCCCTGCGGCTGCAGGGAGGCTGCCCCTGCCGGGCCGCACCACTGCCAGACCCGCGCCACTTGCTGCTGGGAGCCCAGGTAAGCCTGCGGGTGGGAAGGGGGAGGGGTTATAAGCCGACCCTCGGCTTATACGCGGGTGCCTAATTTTTCCCCATTTTGGGGGAGAAATTAGGCACCTCGGCTTATTTGCGGGTCGGCTTATACACGGGTATATACGGTAAATTGCCCTAGGGGACGGCATGAGGTCACTTCCAGAAAAAACCCAGAAGTGATGTCAATCCTCTCTAAGGATTGCTGGAAACCCCATGGTTTTATCATAGAGTTTCTAGCAATTCCTAGAGAGGACTGATGTCACTTCCTTCCCCCTCCTCCCAAAAGTAATCATCACTAATAGCACCTTACTATTTCTCCCGCTGGGACTCCTGCCGGTTGCATGGCAATCCTGCTTATTCCTTAAGTTTATATTGGATCATAGAGCACATTCTCCTCTTCCTTAACAAGTCTGGCCTCCTGAAATGCTGTGTAACTGGCTATCTGAAAGTTTATGTTCAATCCCCAACCTTAAGGTTTTTCTGCACGTTACTGCATTGGTTGTATGCCCCTACTGTGGCATGTTTGTAAAAAAAACCCCAGAGAAACAGCTAGGAAAGATCAAAGCGACCAATAGTGGGAGCAAAACACATGTGAAAAAGAGGGAGGGGGGAAATCTAACGCAGTAGGGACACACAACCAACAATAATAATGTGTGGGAAAACCCTACCTCTCACTGCTCATCCTGAAAGAGTTCTGTTGCTTAGCTGCGGTGATTGGCTGTTGTGGAAGGAGACTGGAAAGACTGGGAGAAAGATGGAACGTGCAATAGTAGAGGCCTAGTTCTGTCAGGGCTTTGATAAGCCAAAAAGCTGCTGCAGACCCTGGAGCATTCAATGTGCAAGTGAATACTGGATGAGAGATCTGTTTCTTGCCTACAAGCAACTGTTAGTCACCACAAGTGATGACTCAAGCAACAACCTCTATATTCTGGTTAATCTCTTGTAGCATTTGCTGTTGTTCAAGGATATAACATCACTTTGGGGACTACGGCTTTATTCTGTAGTGCAAGATTTCTTTACAACAAAGTTTGATTTATTGTATTGTAGTGCCATGTTTATATGTAGTACTTAAATGTGTACATTAAATGAGGTAAATAGGTGTCAGAACTTAAAAATTCTTGATGCTGAATATTCAGATGTATGCATTATGACAGAATTGATATCTTTAGTAGAAACGTCTGTAGAAACGTATTCAGCAGAAAAGTATTCAGTATATAATATGGAGATATATTCATTAAATGAGGATTTGCTAAAAGTTGTTTGAATACTGAACACTGTCACGCATATCTGTATTCTTGTAAAGAGTGTGATAACTAGTATGAATAAGTTGATACTTGGTTTCTGTAACTGTTTTGTATATAGTGTCTCCAGGGGCATGTGTGTGTGTGTTAAGTGCCGTCAAGTCGCTTCCGACTCATGGCGACCCTATGAATGAAAGTCCTCCCAAATGTCCTGTCTTTGACAGCCTTGCTCAGATCTTGCAAATTGAAGGCTGGGGCTTCCTTTATTGAGTCAATCCATCTCTTGTTGGGTCTTCCTCTTTTCCCACTGCCCTCAACCTTTACTAGCATGACTGTCTTTTCCAGTGACATGTACTGGGCATGTACTGAAGTCATTAATGAGGCTTGTTACATTACTTCAGTGTTTCTCAAACTTTTATGAAATCATGTCCCACTTTCTTGGATATGCTTGCAGTGTTCTCCAACTTCTCCGTTGCTTGGATCTTCAGAGGCTGCCTTCTTCACTCCCCATCTCTCCATATACCCCTCTCTTTCCCACAGTATATCACTCCAACTAGGGTGGCCAACCTCCAGGTGGGGCCTGAAATTCTCCTAGAATTACAAATGGCAGCTTTGGAGGTGAACTCTATGGCATCATACCCACTGAGCTCCCTATCTTCCCCAAGCACTGTCCCAAATCTCCAAGAATTTCTCAACCTGGAGTTAGCAACCTTATCTCCAACCTGAGTAACTGGGCCTCCATTGCAACCACCCTCTTTTCTTCCAATGCTTCTGTAATCCACCTTGTATATCAGCAAGAAAGGTGGGCTATAAATGAAGCTGATAAATAACCATTTATGAGCCTGCTACCAGTACAACTTGCAAACTTGTCCCTACCTCAGGTTTGAGAAACATGGCATTAAATCAATGTGTGGCAAACACCGAACTGCATGTAAGCAAAATTTGCAACTTTGAATGTGGGCACAGTGCTACTGCATGTACAAGTAATGGAGAGGGGTAGGCCTGCATGGGCATCCTTTTGCTTACATGGAACTTCACTGAATTGAATGGTAGCTTGGTCACATAGGAGCTCCATGTGCCCATGAAGAGCTTACAGAATGCTTGATCTGGGGCTTGAGCTGCAACCTGCTTCTGATAGATGCGTGAAACATGTATCTAAAACGTCTTAAATTCAGGTACCTAGAATGAATTATTATTAATGTATGATTAATGCATGATTAGTGACATTCCTTTACAATGATTTTCAAGTTCTCAGATTTTAAAACATGCAGTTGGTTTGAAGCGATCTACAGTACTTAGCTGTTTTAAAACAAGACTGCTTGCTTTTATACAGGTTCATAAAAGTGGATGGAAGTCACAGTTCATCATTCTCGCCGTGCTAACAGGACAAATGAAATTAACTCAGTGCCATCCATTAACACTTGCAACTCATATAATATTATATTTTTTTTCAGATTCCTCAGTTTCCTGTCATTCCTGCAGTTACTCCTCTGGCAGGCGTTGACACCCACCCTCCAAACCTGTCTGATATTCCTGCTGCAAATATGCCCCCTGTGCCTGCTCCTTCTCAGTATTTCCCTTCAACTGTGATTTTACCTGGCCTCCCCATGAACCCTTCTCTGCCGCTGGCGTCCAGTTCTCCTGCCCTCCCCATGCAAGCAGTCAACCTCCCTTGTTCTACTGTGGCTTCCTTAGTCTTGCCCTGCCAAACAATTGTGCCAAATATGCCATCTGCTCCAATACCATTACTTGCTGTCGCTCCCCCAGGAGTGTCAGCTTTGCCAACACATCATGCGGTAGCCCAGCTATCCCAACAGCAAATATACCAGGCTACTCTCCAGCAGATAATTCAGAACGAAGTTCTTCCTTCTCCCCATCACACTCAGAACATGCAAGCAGTTTCACAGCAACAGCAGCAGCAGCAGCTGCCTCCACTTCCTCAGTCACTTCAGCCAAGCATAATTCATCCTTCAGAACAGACTATGTCTGCATCTGGGGCTGGTAATCAGGTAATCTGTTTGACATTGGATTGTTGTGGTTCTAGAATTCAGGATTATTACTCCAAGTGGTATTACTCCAACTTTTTTTTTTACTTCATTCTTTTAATGCCCTATGGAGTTTAAGACTAGAAAAATAAAACTTGGAAAATAAACATATTCCTCAAATGTGAAGTAAACCATTGCAAATTTAACTACAAAATAAGTGAAATAGTCCAATGGCTTCTTATGTGATATTTATACAGGATTATTACTCCAAGTGGTATTATTCCAACCGGTTTTTTTTTTTTTTTTGCTTTATTTTTTTTTTTAAGGCCAATGGAGTTTAAGACTAGAAAACTAAAACTTGGAAAATAAACATTTTCCAAGCAATGTGAAGCAAAACATTGCAAATTTAACTACAAAAAATAAGTAAGCGACATAGTCCAATGGCTTCTTATGTGATATTTATACACTATCAAATGAAAGAGTTTTAATTAAGCAAGTACAATTATTTATACGTACACAAATATTTTAATGTAGAGTTCAACAAGGAATAAATTCTTACAATAAATAATTACTAAATTAGTGAGGGTTTTTACATAATAGTAATGAGTACATCCTATATTGGTATAGTTACAGATTTGGGGGAAGGGACCATTTTAATATTTACAAATGAATATGCACAGGGATTCAGTAATGAAACAGTATGATTTGAGCAGAAATAGACTATATGAAGACTGCTCAAGAATGGCTTGCTAAAAATGGGAATTTTTATAAGAAGCCGTGGCATTATATCATGTTGTTCACCTTAAAATTCATAACATTCCATTTCAACCTATTTTTCTGTATCTCTGTCTTTACTGTATCTAGATTTCTGTCATCAGCCATATATTTGGTACAAAGATATTGTTTGCAAAGGAAGTGCTCTTATCTGAATCCCAGCCTAACCTCCATTGAACCAATGATATTATTTCCATTGGTTTCCATGTAGTTGCTGCAATCCCTTTAGTTCTCTAAGCATGTCAAATAAACAGTGAAATATCTCTGTGATGTAGATTCATGGTTTATTTTCTTGAAGGAGACCTGTGGTATATTATAACTGCAGTCCTAAGAACACTTTACTGGGAGTAAGCCCCACTGAGTAAAATGAGACTGACTTCTCAGTAGACCTGCCTAGAATTTCTCCCTATGAAAAGCATTACCTGGAAGGTTTTTTGTTTTTTTTTAAACCATATTATATTGTCCTTTTATGAACTGGCAGAGCAGTTGAAAAATAGACTTCCTGATGTGCCTCTAGCCAAGTTAGTTGTTTTCTCCAAATTGAAAAATAATCATTTGCTGCGTTAACTATAATGTTTTTAAATAGATTTTAGAAAACCAAATATTTTTAATTTTTCATTGGGCAGAAGTTGTAAAAAAGCCTTTGTATCAGACTGCTCTGCAAACACAATCCCTGCAAAGATGTATTTTTAAAAATGCCTTTATTATATCCTGGTAGTATTTTTGTAGCACTGAAAACATTACTTAAAATGGCTGAAGTTTAAGTTTTTTAAAATCTAATGCTATTTTCTGCAAATTTCTGAGAATACAGCCTTTTTCTATTTTATAATATCTGATTTTTTCTAGGTGCAACACACACACAAAACACACAAAACAAAACTATTAACAGTACTAAAAGTGACTCTCTTTGTTTTCTACACTTTTTTTTGTTGCTGCCTCCTATTTCTGTCTGCCTTCTGCATCCCATCCCTGCTTCACCTTCCCTTCAGGTAAAGCTTTAATCAATATTTTAAATAATATGCATACTTCTAGATTCTTGACCCAAGGAGAAATGGATAATGATGTGTCTAGGTTATTGCATTGTGGATGAAATCTTTTTTTGAAATCTGTAGGTTGTTCGAGGTAGCACACTATTAAAAAAGAGTTGCTAGTGGATCTTCCTTTAACACAGACACTTTGAGTCTTTTTCTGTAGTTATATAGGTTCCAACATTCACTCCCAACCTTCATGGAGAAATGACTCCTGTAATTGGAGGGGAGGACATATGGGTGCAAATTGATTGAAATGTAGGGAAGGCAGAACCCAAGTCTTAGAATGTAAAGCATTCTTTTGATTTGAAGCCATATTACAGACCATTAAGCATTCTTCAACATGAACTTTGTGAAGTAGGCACCTATGATGCTGGGACTTATTTGAATAATAAGATGGTCAGAAATATTTGGCACTCAAGAGGCTTTTTGAAATACAACTTAAAATAGTTTTACTTGTGAGATTTAAAAGTCAGGTTAGCAAGCCTTCATAACAGAAAATGTAGATTGTAATAGAATAACAGAACTGAAAAGTTTGAGATGGTTAAGTTCCAGTGATATGTTATACTTCCAAATGTATCATGGTGGTTCATGTACAAGTGTTTAAATCTTTATTTTCTACTGAGGGTGTTTTCTCTTGGCAGTCTCTGGTTATTTCTTAAACTTAAGCTTCTTTTACACATTCTTAAACTTACAGGTCATTCCTAAAGAGAGTTACTCCAGTCTAAGCCTGTTCATTTCAATGGGCTTAGACTGGAGTAACTCTCCTTAGGAATGCACTGAATCTTCTTTTTCAAAGTAGTTCTTTAGTTGTAGGAGTTAGGAACATTAACACTTCCCCAGTTTCTCTCTGAAAATGTCCTGGGATTACTCGATTCACAAAAGACATTTCCCGCTTAACTTTTAGGAATCACTGTATAAACCTTAGAGTTATTTTCCCTAGATAACTGATTATGGATCCTGTCCTGATCCAGAAACCCAAAATGTGTTCTTTTTCACTCCTGAGGAGAATCCTCCACAAGACAGTTTACAGCTCACACAGCTGTTTGCAAGCTCTGCCTGTTAATCAGTCAATTGTCAGTTCTTAATTGTCAGATTTCTAACTGCCATTCTCAAAGTTCTGTTCCAACTCCCTATCAATCTTGAGGGTTATATGACTGGGACAGCCCTTTAGAATGCAGCTGTCTGTCTCAGCAGCATTGGGTTATTATGATCTTCAAAAGGATATCATATAAACTCCAGATCAATGCAGAGAATTATGGCATGGACAATGTGTGGAGGTGTAAAACATTTGTGATTAATTGTAACACAAAAATTTTATTTTATAAAAGATTCCACCTTTAGCATTTACACATTGTAAATTTATCTAATTCCTTCTTGGTCCAAATTCACGGAAACAATGATTGATGTGTGGGTTTGAAATGCAACTAAATTTAGTGCATTTCTACAACCTAACTATTCCAGAGTAATCTGTCTCTTCTGTATGATGTCACCTCTGTCATCCTGCCAAGTGGTAAGGAAATTATTTACCACACACATAAGGTTTAGATGTGTGGGCTGTAGAATACATGTACAAAAAATCATTAACTATTTGCTGAATGCATGAAACTGCCTCATACTGAATCACACCATTGGTGTATCAAGGTCAGTATTGTCTACTGTCACTGGCAGAGGCTCTCCCGGGTCTCAGACAGAGGTCTTTCACATCATTTGTTACCGGATCCTTTTTCATTGGGTATGTTGGGGATTGAACCGGGAACCTTCTACATGCCAAACAGGTGCTCTACCATTGAGCCACAGCCCCTCCAATGATAGATAGGTGTTATTTCAGAGAGTAAGCCAACCTGCCATGTAGATCTAGTAGTTTGTACAGTACACCACAGCACTGTTTGCCATGCTGAGGTGTTGCACATGAATAGCTTGCAGCCCATAGTTGCATTTCAAGCCCCCAAGATAATCATTACATGTGTGAATTTGGCCTTCCTGCTCTTCTAAACACAAACAGCACTGAAATATTGTTTCATTAGAGTGTACTGTGAGGGCTTTCATTAACAAGATGGGTTTTAAAAAATGTTATCACCATAATCATATGAGTAATTAATATCTTAACAGAATCATTTTAATAACAGGAGTCTATGTTACAACAGATCATTGGACACCTTCAATATGCTGTGGATTCTGGAGCCCAGGTGCCTGCATTGCCTCTGCAGCCTTCTGCAATTATGTCTCCACCTTTACAATTACAGCCTGAATCATTGCCTCCCTGCATTGGTCCAGAAGGTCTTGCACAAAACTTCCTTGCTACAGCTAATGCAGCAATGCCTATAGATCATGGTCTGCCTCTCCAGTCTACTGGTTATCTGCAATCTCAGCCAGATAATAATCAGCCACTGGCCCAGGGTCCAGCTCTATGCCCAGTTATACCAGAATCTTCTCAAGAGGTAGAACAATTTGTTTCTTAATAACTAATCATTGCTTCTGTTAACTAAGGGAAAGTTGGCGATCTGGTGCTATTTCTTTAATATTGTAGCAGTGTCTCTGAAACCTAGTTAATGTTTTGTGAATCTGTAATAATTGTATCTCATGTACATTTAGTTCAAGTAATTCTGAATCATCCAGAATTTCAACTTCTCACATTTATTCTTATCACAACCTTCTAAGTGCCTTCCTTTCAACAATCAAACTTGTTGTTTGTTTTAGTTTTCCTCTTCAGTGATGTAATATTAACACCCAGTCATATGTACTTTAAAAATGAGGTTTTGTAGGCCTTTGGCTAATACCTAGCCCTATGGGTATTGCTTACTGACTGCCAATACATGATCTGCTCAACTGGGGCAATGGCTTCAGAGAAAAGATGCCTAGCAGTTTGCTGAGAGTGGCGGGGGGGGGGGGGAGGTCTGCTGTAGAAGCCAAAAGATAATTTAGCACAGTGTCAGCCTGATCTAGAGAACAGCATGAACAGCTGAGTACACAGTACTATAAGTAGTCTTCTGTATGCTTTGGGGGTACAAAGTTCCTCATGTGTAACTTGCCTATTGGATATTGTATTGGGTCCACACTGTGTTATACAGGGTTTTTCACATATGTAAAAATTAGTTTCTGTGCAGAAACTATGTAATCTGGATGTGGATATGTATGTGTAATTAGTTATATAAGCAGGGGAAAGAGGGAGCCAATGAATATAAAGTACAGGCAGCAAAAATCTGCCATATGAGAGAGACACTGCCATATGAGAGAGACACTTCCTCCAGCTTTCCCATTGGAAGACTTTTGACTTGCAGCCCATCTGGCCTCATGTTTTATTCAAATTGGACTGGGGTAAATCAATCCCTGGCTTACCAGGCAGTCTTTTCCCATTTCATTTTTTCTTCTCTATATTGCAAGTAGAAGTAAGGGCACTAGATTTTATTTGTATGTTTTGTCATTAAAAACACAATTGCAAGGTATCTGGCTACCACAGAAAGTCTGTTATGATCTGATAGAAGGAAGATTTTATGTAATACATTTATTCCATCTCAATTTATGGGAAAAACCTTATAGTTCTGGGTGTTTTCCCATTCAAGTTAGTTCAACTCTATGATGAATTTAATGAGCGGTTTACATCTTAATAAGTGAGCCATTGTAGAGTAGTTGTTAGAACCATACTAAAAGATAACATGTAAACTAAAAAAATCTCATCCATCTTCAGTCATGAAATGAATAAGGTAACCTTGGGCCAATCACTGTCAACTAAACCTACCCGGCAGTGATGTTATAAGAAAAAATGGAAAGACATGAAAGGTATATATATAACTTGAATTCCCTGGAAGTAAGACATATAAAAATGTAATAGATATTTTGTGTGTGTTTATATGTACATTGAAACTTCTTCAACAAAAGGAGAATAATAAATATTAAGCCCTTAGTTACGAGAATGTCAAGAGGAGAGATCCCAAATTTTCCCCTCAGTATTTTCCTCAGTGGGAAGAGATGTTCAAACTGGGATGTTTCAACACCTATTATAAAGTGAGCAATGTTTCCAAACTAGAAACATTTTTGTTATAAGGAGGTCAAAAAAAAGGTGTTGACAGGTATATTGTAACTGGCATACTGTAATGTTAGAATTAATGCAGGTTTATTTACTAAAAGCGACAGTGGAATTGCGTAAGGAGTATGGATTTTCAGATTATGAATGTGCCACAAATATCAGAAGATTTCTCATTCTTTAACTTACTAATGATATATGATGGCTCCAGAAAAACTAAATAAGGTTAATGTATATGGTTGCTGGATATGTGCTTGTAATGTTGTATGTTTGGTAAGTCTGGCTGATCATTGTAACTTACTGAGGATTTGTTTATAAAGTTGTTTATTGATATTTATAAAGTTGTTTATTGATATTTTTCACAGATCACTGAGAAAAAGTGTGTTTCTGATTTATTTTCTTGTAGAAGCTAAAACATATATGCTATGCATTGAAAGGACAGAATAATTGTAAATTTGAATGACTCTTTGTTGAAAGTCTGGCAGATTACCATTATGGGGAAAAATACTTTTTAGTTGGTATTGGAAGATGTAGGAAATGTTCTATAAATCCCATTAAATAGCATCACTAAAATTTATAAGGCATTGGAACAGGAAATTCAGGCATCTTTTGTTGTTCCTTTTACTCACTTTTTAATAGTCCTGTTTATAATGAAATCCTATGCAAAGCTACACCAGTCTAAATGCATGGATTGCCATATTAATTTGGGATCTGATGTGTGCATATTTTTGTATGAACAATATAAATTATAATGCTCATGATTGTTTGAAGGGACCAAATTCATTACCATCTACTAATGCATGGATAACTAACTATTGAACAGCACTATCATACATAATTTAGCAAACGGTGTCATCTATCTGATATCCAACTGAAGGGCAGGCTGTTACCACATCATTTGCCTATATTACTTTAAATGATGTAAGAGTTTGCAAATAAATTCTAATGAGCAAGCTATGGACATGTATGTTGGTATTTGCATGTAAAGATGAAATATAATAATATTTTTTTGAAGTGTGGTTAAAATGTCAGAACAGTTAAATAAAAAAAAATAATAATGCCAGGAGATGAAGTCAGTGTTTGATACAGACTTTGAAATAATGGCTGTACAAAATTCTAGAAACCACCACAACTATGAAAGAGTTAATACATTATTAAAAGTTTTTCCTTCAGAATACTCTCCAAATTAAAAATTTAAATTTAAAATTAATTTAAAATCTACATGAGCTTGCCATATATTTTACATGCAATTTATTTCAATGGGCAATTTAAGCAAATGCTTAACACTTATTTATAACATATAAATGGGAGTTACAAGCGGCTTTTTCTCATTTGTGCCCCTGGCATGTACAAAATGTTCCATTTATTTGGTACACAGATGTTAATCTTGCAATACATCTCTATTATGGTTCTTTCTTTATGTTTTAGGAGCATGCAGTGCTGGAGAAGCAGCAAACACTACCCCAAAGCTGTGAAAGGTATCAATTCTATTTCTATTTTATAGTCGCATTCCTGCCTTGGACCCTGGAGAACAATTTCCACATCTACACAAAACGTCTGTTGTTCAAAGTAGGTTCAAAGATATGCATTCCGGCCTCCATGGCACATGCCTTGGGGACTGGCAATGCTTTGAGGATCAGGACTATTCTTGCTTCTAGTGCAGGCTATAACTATTTGTGGTTGATTTCATGACATGGGGCCAATGTCATGTAAGTATTGCTTGACAATAGGCTCTTAATAAATTTAATGAAGTACTAAGTTTAGACAAATCAATCAAAAAATAGGTCCAGCAATGGCCATGATAGTTAAAAATGGAGCTTCTAGTGGATTTTTTTTATTTCATTCATCATGGCACTTCTGTTCCAATGCAATGGTAAGGCAGGATGCAAACTGTGAATTGCAAGCCCAAAGTAGGCTGCAACTTTCACACAGGTGGCTTGCCAGAAACGACAGGTTGAGCTGGGCATAAGGACTGTGGGAGTCTTGGTAGCAAATTTGGGTTTGCCTCTGCACTTTGGATTAGCCAGAAATACAGTCTGCTGTTCATTAACAATATATTTATAAACACTGAACATAAGAAATAAAATACAAACATGTTTAGTGCTAACTGATGTAAGTTTCCTGTGTTTTATCATGAGGAGGGAGGAAGTACCATGGAATAAATTTGAAAGTGATTTCAATATTTACAATAAGTTTAGAAGTGGGTCCTGCTTCAAAGAGTTCATGAATAAGTGCACTAATGAGCCCCTACTTATATCACCTTGAAGGTGATTACATCTAATTGCCCAACTGCAGACAGTTATTTTTTATTCTAGCACCGTCGGGGGCATTATTGCCCTATTACTGAAATGGTTTAGGCTATTTTAAAGTGTATTTTAAATTGTATTTTAATATTTTATTGTTTTTAGTGTAATTCTGTTTGTGAGCCACCCTGAGCCTGGCCTTCGGGCTGGGAAGGGTGGGGTAAATGTGCAATAAAATAAAACAAATAAGTGCTTTTAAAATAGGGCTGCACTATGCTAGTGCCATTTGCCTTGTCTTGATGTGTATGTCTTTTTTCACTCTGTGCCGCAAAGTTATATGAGTGCTGATGTTGCTTCTGGTAAAGAGATGAGTGACAGTTTTGAAGGAACAAGTGGAAGTGGAAAGCAAGAGGTCAAACCTTCAAAGAAACACAAGAAATCAATGCGTACTCGTTCACGGCAGGAGAAGACCAACAAGCCAAAACTGACAATTTTAAATGTAAGTCAACTGTCTTTTATCCTGGATTGATTTATCCCTTTGATAATATTATAAATAATTATTGGTTCTTTTTGTAGGTATGCAACACAGGGGATAAGATGGTGGAATGTCAGCTTGAAACGCACAATCACAAAATGGTCACATTTAAGTTTGATTTAGATGGTGATGCTCCTGAAGAAATTGCTACTTACATGGTAAGACCTTACTTGGCTTGGGACTTTTAAAATACCACTAAGAGTAAACTGAATTAACACATCTGTCATCTTCACATAAATACATAAGCAAACACATTTTCTGCTCATCTGGAAGGGAATTGTTGAGGTGCAGATTAATTTTTGTTTGGTAGACTGTTTTTGAATATTCCAAGTTTGTGCTAGAGAATATGTTTACTCAAGTCCCTGTGAATGAACTACTACTGTGGCTTGCCTGTAGAAAGTCAAAAACCACACTGACCTTTCAACAAACCAATAGCCATGAATTGCAACTGTACATCTAGTTCCAGAAGATCACAGGTTTTATTCTATTGTCTATTGTGGTTAAATTCTCAAGCAAAAGCAGGGCAAGCTGAAAGTTCCTAATGACCCAAGTCCTTTCTTGCATATTCTGAAAGGCTTATTATGCAGCGGAGTATTCTTTTTCATCTTCATCAGGGGACCTCTGTTGTTACAATAGCTGTGAACGATGTCAAGTAGACTTGCACACACACACAAAATTGAAAGATAAAATTGTTTTAACGGAGCCTTATATACTGTAATGTTTTGTATCTGAATTAATACTTTTCCCTAGAATTGTAAGATCCCCAGTCAATGCTACCAACAATTAAAAAGGAATGGGCAGTTTTTTCAGTACAAGTTGGGGTATACAGGCCCCCTATAGTGCAATTTCATATATATGTAGATATTAATGTATATATCTACATATAATCTTACATAAAATTATTTTAGTGTGTTATTACTGTTATTGCTATTATTACCTAAATAAATAGTATTTAAAAAGATAAATTTGTTGCAAGCAATCCTAAATATAATCCTAAGCGGGGCAAAGGCCTTTGGAAGCGGCGTGACCCCTGTGCTGGCATAAGTGCCACTTGCGCCATCCAAATGGGCAGTAACACCGGCGCCAGGCCACTTACACCCGCACTGGGAAGTGGTGCAGCAGCACGAGGCATGAGTGACAGCACAGCCTCAGCAGCAGCACTCCTCCAACACTGGGGCTCACGCTTGCACCAAAGAGGGCATTCCTGGGGGTGAGGCTGACTTTAGTCTTAAGCCCTTTTGCCCCAGGAATGCCCATTTTTGCTGGCATGAACTAACGCCAGCAAAAATGGTGGCGTAGCCCCATGGAACTGCATACAGCAATTCCAAGGGGTTTGAGGGGATTTTCCTGTGTGGCTTGCTTGCCTTGGCGCAGCAACCCAATCAGGAGGCGGCCTGGCTGTGCTGTCGCCAGCCACGGCGAAACTACCCTCCCCCTTGGATTACGCCAGGGATGGGGAACCTCAGGCCCGGGGGCCGTATGCGGCCCCCGAGGACATTTTCCGTGGCCCTCGGGAGCTCCGGGGCCGTGTGTGTGTGTGTGTGGGGGGGAGGCGTGGAGGCTGGGGCCTGGTTGCGTGGGGCTGGTGTGCGCGGGTGTGTGTGTGGGGGGAAGGCTTTTCTTTCTTTTTTTCTCTCACTCTCCTTTCCCTCTTTTTCTGTCTCTTTGTCTGTCTCCCTCCGTCCTTTTCTTTCTCCCCCTCCCTCCATTTCTTTCTCCCTTTCTCTCTCTTTTCCTCTCCCTCCCTTTTCCTTTCTCTGTTTTCTTTCCTCCCTCCCTCCCTTCCCTGCGGATTGGCTGCGGGCTGCGCCCCCCTGGTGCCTCGTTTGCTCAGGGCCACTGCTGGCTGCCCTCCCGCCTGGGGGGGAGGAGGAAAGGGGGAGCAGGGGTGCCCTCCAGGCCTTCTCTGCGTGGCCTCCCCTGGGGTTGCCAACCTCCAGGTGGTGGCTGGAGACCTGGCAACCCTAGCCTCCCCCCCCCCCGCTGGAAGATCTACACCTGGTTATGGCCCCCGAATGATGTTATAAATGTGCAAATGGCCCTTGGCAGGGAAAAGGTTCCCCACCCCTGGATTATGCTGTCAGACTCAAGTTGGTGGTAAGACAAACTCTATTTTAAAGATATAAAACGTTTTAACTCTTCAACTGAATGTTATTTAAAGGGGACGAATAGGTATTACAATTAACTGAAACCATGAAGGAACTATGAATCAGAGACATAGAGACTGCAGGTTTTTAATTTAAAATATTTTTACATATTCACGTAGGTAGAAAATGAGTTTATATTACCAACTGAGAAAGAAATATTTATTGAGCAACTAAAAGAAATCATTGACAAAGCAGAAGATATGCTTAGTGAAGATACAGAAGGAGAACGAAGCTCTGACCAGGGAACGAGCCCACAGCAAGATGCATTCAGGCTGGAAATCAATGAGGTATTGATTTTGAGGAGTTCTTTGAAGAAGTGACAGAAATATTTCTAATGTACATGTTGACTAGAGTACTAACAGTCTCTTTTGTTTTAACTAGGAAAATCGGCAATCCCAAGCAAGAATGCCAGTGTATCAACAGAATGGTAAAAATATTTCCCATAAAGTATGTGCAGTGTCATCACAACCTGTAAAATGAATAATCTATCAACCCAGCCAGTAACCACTGGAAGAAATATAGATCCAAAGATTTAAACTTCTTTAGTGCTAAAAGGGCAACAGTCTTCCATCTACTATTGGTACAATGGATACAGTGGTAAACAATTTATATATTGGAAATGAAAGTGCATTGTTCTTGCCATTTCAGATAACAGCACAGGAACTTCTTTGGGATTTTCCTAACAGGCAGATCAGTTTTTTTATTGTGTTTGAACACACACTCTGGCTTGCCCTTTGATCTCTGAGAGATGTTTTTCTTCTGAAAAGAAATGTGTGTGTGCATGTGCACTTGCAAAATTAGCCATAATCAGACCACTGACATCCAAGGACTTAAAGAGTATGACTCTGTTTGGTCTACCACCATTGCCAGAAAATAATCCTGATTGCCTTTCCCCCTGACACACTGTGGCCTTGTGTACTATTAATGTGTGCCAATTGGTTTAATTGGTTTTACTGATAAATTGTATTGATTCTTAATTTTGCTTTGTTGTATTGAATTTTTAGGCAATGTGTGTTGGATTGTTCTTAATGATTGTTAGCTGCTCTGAGCACGGCCTTGACCAGGAAAGAGGGCAGGGTATTAATCTAATAAAATAACAATCTCATAATAAATCTTTGAAAAGCTGGATGTGGCTTTGTAGTTGGTCCTAAACCACGTAAAGTACAGATGCCTATATGCATGTTTCATTCACAGAGACCATGATCCTGTGCACACTTACCTGATACTAAGCTGCAAGGAACACTGAACTTAATAATAAATAAGTAGGAGTAAGTTGCATGTATAACAGGAATAATTGTTTTAATCAGGGATAAGAACATAAGAAAAGCCCTGCTTGATCAGACCAAAGCCCATCAAGTCCAGCAGTCGGTTCACACAGTGGCCAACCAGGTACCTCTAAGAAGCCCCCAAACAAGGATTTACAAAACCCACACATCTGCCCCCCCCCAAGCATTTTCCAAAGATAGGAAAGACACATTCTGGTAGAGACTCACCAGGGCTTTCCTCTGTCACTTGTCTTTCTCTTTCTCCTTAAACATTGTGGCTGATAGGGCTTGCAGAAGCTGTACTTCTCTCTAGGTTTCCAGGCATCTGCAACAAATGCTTCATTTTACAGCTATCCAATATCAATAACAACTATAGGAATGATAGCTTTAAAAAATTAATCTCAATAAATGAGTCAGGAAGGGGGGAAAAGATTATCTTTCCTAGAGTCAGTATTGCAGGCTTCAAGCCTTTTCAGATGTTGTTATAGATTGCTAAAACAGCCCTTGGCTTAATTTTAGGGTGCATAGCAGCCAAGAAAAACATTGAGAACTACACATCCCAGAATTCATGTTAACAAGAACAAACTGTACTCGTTTTTAATTCCAGCTGCTATTTCTACCATCACACATTCTACAGACACAATGAAAGTATGAAAGGGGAGGGGGGAGAAGGGAATTGACAGATGAAAGGTCTGTTGCCCTATCATTATGATTGAAGTAGGGAGCGGGGTTGTAATGGCTTAGGAATTTATAAACTGGAACAGGAAATGTACTCATGTTTCCAAAATTCTTCTCCAACAGTAGGTTTTAATTTTCATTAGCTCCATTAAAAAGGCAAAAGCAGCTAATCTAAATGGAATAAGAGTATATTGTTGCAGAATATTGAAAAATTTAACCTTTTTGTTTGTGTGCTTATCTTTCATAAATAGTTCTACATACAGGAAAACGTTGGTTTATTATTTGCCCGGTTGTGGAAAATCCTGCTGCTGAAATACCGGAAATCTCTCCGCCTGTTCCCCAAACTACAGAACAGGCTGAAGCTCCAGGTACTTGTGATCTCTATAAGATTTATTAAGGTCAGATAATAGGTTTTTAATATTTTGCCCTTCTTCACCAAATAGCTCAAGGGTGTTTTGCACAAAAAAGAATAGTGTCTGCACATCAAAAAAATCTGTTCTCAACTTATTTTTTTAGAAAGGAACACTTGAGAGGAAGATAAAAGATACAGTAAGAGTTCCTTTAAAACTAAACGCCTTACCAGTCAAAGTATATGCAAATATATTCAGGATATTGGGCGTGTTTCATTAAGCATCTGTCAGGCTACAGTCAATACCTACAGAAGTAAGAGGGCAGGCAAGGCATCTAGAAATATGTCTCCTTCCCCTAGCTTTAAAATAGCAAAAAAAAAAATAGTTATCAAAAATAGCAACTAAAGGACATTAAAGTAATCTGTTATTTAGGATGTTTGGAAAAGCTACGGGAAACTAGTGTGAGAACTAATGTGAGTCAAACTAGTGAAGAAACCTTGCTCCAAAGAATACACATTTATGGATAGTGAAATTGATCCCTTTTTGTTTTACAGATGTAAAACTAATGGAGTCTTTGCTACCTAAATGAATTTTAGAGACCCATGTAACACTGAGAGCACCTTATTATTAATCTCGATTTTCCAGGTGGCTGAAATGGGGCAGTGCATGATTACTGGCTAATAGCGAATAAAGTGCAATACATTTCCCATTAGAAATTGCTAGATGAAGCTGTCACCGTCAGTGAAAATGGTCTTTCTTTAGGATCGCATTTCAGTTGGACATATACAGTAGATAGAAACCAAAACATGAGCATTCTTTTGATTTTTTGGGAGAAGGATCACAGCCTGCCTTATTTATAATTGTTTTCAAATTCAAAGAGGATGTCAGCTACAATAATGGATAGAATCTTTCTGCGGAGACATTTCTTCTATGTATTTCTGTTCAATATATATCTCTCAATAGCTAGATCTCACAGAGAAAAGTGCCATTCTCTGAATTCAGAGTTCTCTCTCTCTCTCTCTCTCTCTCTCGTTGTAGAACCAGAGCAGTTGGATGATCAGCAGCAAAGCTCTACAGTGACAGACAAACAGAACAATATAGCTCATCACCAGCTTTGCAGTCAAAGGAGTGCCTATGAAAGCCCCAGGGGAACACCGCCTCCTCCTCTGACACAAGTCTCTGCTGCTGTGTCATCTTCCCTGTCACAGAGCCAGGCAGAAACATCAGCAGCATCTCTCCCGGCAACAGCTCCATTTGCTCTAGAACAGGCTGCTGAAAATATAGGCCAAGCAGAATGCCCTCCGCTACGGTCTGCTTTACGCAGTCAGCCTAGCAGTCCTTCCCACACCGCAACTTCAGCTGAGGATCATTTTGATGTTCAGCTTCCTATAAATCCCCCCATGCAGGCACTCCAGCGAATAGATGCAAATACCAGTGTCCCTGATGCAGAGGCTGAACGTTGCACTGCTGGCCTGCCAAAACTGATTCAGCCCATTCCTGCACAGGCAGCAGAAGTCTGCCCACTCTCTGTTGTCTCTGATGCTACTATTTTGGAACAACAGCCTCCGACACAAATCCCCCATTTGTCAGACGGCAGTCAGGCTAGTCTAATTCAGCATTCTTTCGGAGGCCAGATGATTCCTATGTCGGCTGTTCCTGAGCCTCTGATTGTAGCAGCGACACAGCTTTCAAGCCCTCCCCATGGTTCAGTAGTGGCATCCCAGCCGCACATAATGCCAACCCAAGCTCAGTCTGTTCCATCCACTGGCCTTGCTGGCAATGCACCCCAACCACCCTGTGCAGTGGAGTCAGATGGTGAAGGACCACCTAGGGTTGATTTTGCTGACAACACAATAAAAAGTTTGGATGAGAAACTTCGTAACCTTCTCTACCAAGAGTATGTTCCAACATCTTCTGCATCAGCAGCAACGCCGGACAGCTTTGTCCCTTTGGACCAGGGGGATGGTGAATTTAATCTGGCACCTTTGTCCACGCTTGTCCTGGATTTGAAAGAACTAAGTTGTAAAGTCCCAAGCACTGGCACAGATGTTAATGCTGAGGACCAATCTACACCCAGTGCAACTTCTGAAGTACCTTTTTCTCCTGTTCTGGCAAGTTAGCTTGTTTATGCTCCCTTTACTTGTAAACTTTGCAGTAGCTGATGTGTCTGGAGGGCTCTTTTTTAAAGACATTGCAGATAGTGAACATTATTTATTTTATTTATTTAAAACATTTGTACGTTGCTTTTCCACCTTGATTTTAGAGCCCCCAAGGTGGCAAACAATCAAAACAGTATTTCAAATGCAGATTAAAAATATCAGATATTAAAAACCAATTAAATAAACATAAACACAACAACACACAAACAGGAAGGAAGTCCAGTGAGAGTCACTGACCCAAAAAAAGTCTTCACCAGCTGGCAGAAGACAGCTATAGAGGGAGACAGATGAATATCTCTGGGGAGGGAGTTTCAGAGTTTTGGCACCACAACTGAAAAGATCCTTTCTCCTGTCTAGCCTCAGATGATGAAGGCACCTGAAGTATAGTCCCTGAAGATGATCATTGAGGTTGGGTCTGTTCATATGGGAGTAGGCGGTCCTTAAGGTATGCTGGCCCTAAACCATATAGGGCTTCAAAGGTCAATAGCATCACCTTTAATTGGGCCTGGAAACAAATTGGGAGCCGGCGTAGGTGGAAAAAGACTGGAGTGATGTGATCCCTATGACCCATGCCAGCCAGAACTCTAACTGCAGCATTCTATACCACATATAGCTTCCAAAAACTCTTCAAGGGCAAGCCCACATAGAACACATTGCAGTAATCTAATCTAGTTGTTACCTGGGCATGCATCACAGTGGCAAGATCTTTTCTGCCAAGAAAGGGCTGCAGTTAGCTCGCCATCCAAAGCCGCAGAAAGGTACCCCTGGCCCCCGCGGCTGCCCTGCTTATCCAACGGGAGGCCTGGGTCCAGCAGCATATCCCAAGCTATGAAACTGCTCCTCTAGGGTAAGTGCAACACCATCCAGAACAGGAGACATCCCAGTTCCTGGGTCAGACCTTTCCTCCAACATAAGCACCTCCATTGTGTCAGGAATAGGTTTCAGCTTTTTAAGTCCTCACACATTGCCAAACTGCTTCCAGGCAGAACTTTGTCAGAGCTGAGAATCCAAGAGTCAAGTACAGATTGGATTGTTGCCATCTTGTTACATGTTGTGCTCTGTCTCACAAAGTGAAATACATTATTTTCAGTTATTGGTGTAAATGGGAAGTGTTCTTTTCTGTATTTAGTCTCATGAGTAAAGAGATGACCCCTTGCTGTGACTGGTACAGATCAAAATCAGGGGTGCCATTTGGTGAGGGCATATTTGTTTCAATCTACATATGATTATTGCTGAGGTATATATACTACATATATATCCCTTATGCTTAAACAAATAAATACCCATGGTAAATCTTGGACTTCCACCCCAATAAAAACTCATCTTGCCCCACTCTAACCATCTTTCCTGTGATGCTAAGGCATTTTGGGGAAAGCTATTTTTTTTAATGTTCTTTCTGAGAATTTCCCCCCAATTTTTTCTGTATGGAGTGAGTTAAATGCTTTTTAAGTCAAAGTATTACTCATTCAAAATATACAGCATGAAAAAGTCAGAAGACTTTTTTCAGTTTTTCTGATGAAAAAAGGGACATTTGGGAAGCTATGAAATAAATCCCTATGAAATTTGTTTTCTTATGTTAATGTTTATTTTTTCCTACTTATCAATGGACAAACCTTAAGATACATGTGCTAAGGCAGTATAGGGTGAAATAGTTTTCAGCTCTCTGTCAAATATTGGGCATATTTGTAGAGTTGCTTGTAAAAAGCTACGGTATTTATGTTTTTAAATTCCATAAATATGCCAATAACTACTATTGTATATGTTAACTAAATTCTGAATTATGTGTTTTATGTTGTTAAAGCAGCAAAATAAGTTTAGGCTTGATAGGAAAGTAAATATTACATGCATTTCCGTTTTTACCTGCATTTCCTGTTATCTTAAAAACCCTACTCACAAACATCCCCCATGGCTTCAGAATCCAGAAATTTTACATCTCTACTTGTCTCCATTCCTTCTCCCACACCCAAAAATCTGAAATGGTGTTCTTGTCCATAAGTAAGGTCAACAGTGGAATAGCGAAGGAAATTCACACCAGCAAAGGGAGGGAGTTGAGACAGAGTATCCAATCCATTATCCATGTTATAATCAGGAATATTACCAGCTCTGTGTGGTACTTGCATTGGCCACCATGGCATGAAATGCTTACCTTTGTTTTTCAGGCACATACTAGAGTGTAGGCCAAACCTGGAGGAAAATTCTGTAAATAATTCCCAATTCCCTGAAACCGGGGACTCAATTAGTGTGAAATTTGCAGATTTCTATTGCAGTTCTTCTGCAAATCTCTCTATATTTTTATATAATATTTATTTCTAAAAAAGATTGTGTTAAACCACGTTGAATAGGGCAGCTTCTACTATCTGTGAAAAATCAGGACTTATAGTAAAAGTGGCACTTTACTAATACATAGTTCTTTTATTATAGAATAAAACATAAAATAAGGTCAAACTTTCTGTATGATGTGTTTGAAAAGTTAACTAATATTTTGGTCCTTTGGCCTAAAGGGGAAAAAATCAGAAGATATTTGCACCAGCATCCATCCTTCAGAAAAAAGTCATGGGTCCACAAGCAGAGCAGGTAACAAAACGTGGAAGAAGTTTGATGTTTGTTCATGCTAAATAGGTATCTTTCTGACCAGCAGACATCACAGATGGGCACCAGTTGTAATGTTAGGACTGGCAGATCCTTCTTTGTCACTGGTGGGAGGTTTTTGGGGTGGAGCCTGAGGAGGGCGGAGTTTGGGGAGGGGAGGGACTTCAATGCCATAAAGTCCAGTTGCCAAAGTGGCCATTTTCTCCAGGTGAACTGATCTCTACCAGCTGGAGATCAGTTGTAATAGCAGGGAGATCAGTTGTAATAGCAGGATATCTCCAGCTAGTACCTGGAGGTTGGCAACACTATGTGATGTTGTTTCCTAGCTCTTGTCTTTAGGAGATCTAGGAGTCACACAATGAGTGGTTACAATGTTATCAGCTTCTAATGCATAATATGGCAGCTTTAGCAGAATCCTAAATGTCATACTTTAATACATGAATATGTGGAATGGTGTGGTTTAGCCCAATCTCATCAGCTCTCGGAAGCTAAGTAGGGTTGATACTTAGATGGGGGACCACCAAGGAACATTCAGCCAAGGAAGGCAATGGCAAACTGCCTCTGTTTCTCACTTTCCTTGAAAACCCCTTGCTGGGGTCGCCATAAGTCCATTGTGACTTAATGGCACATACATACACACACACAGTAGGTGAATAAATGCATACAAAAATATGATAACCTTAAATTTTAATTATAAGCTGAAAATCATGGCACATTTGAGTTTTGTTTGGGCAATACTATCCTGTTATTACCCTAACAACACATGATAGGCTAAATGTTTGTATGATTTGGGCCTGAATGCATAGGATTTTATGCACATATACTCTATTGAAATATAAACCAGACCTTTTAGCTACTGAATTAATTTTTGAAAAATCTGGAAGTTCAGCATACTGAAAACAGCTTCCCATCCACAGTTTGAAAGATACTGTTGTTGAACAAATGCTTAGTAAACTTCATACTGGGAAGATTTTTTTTTTTTAATTTTACATTTGTTGGGTACTGCACCCACCCAATTTTTTAAAATAGTTTTTTCACCATAATTCACTTGGAATATGTTGGAAAGTTGTGTTAATTTTAAACATTTTGTGCCTCTGAAGAAATAAATTCAAATTTTGGTATAACCTTAGGTAGCTGGAAGTATTCATTTTTAATATTTTACAGTTATTAAAATAGTTTCTAGAGTGTTTGAATCATATAATCCACACTCTGAATTATAAAAATGGAATAGTCCATTCATTCTGAAGAATATTTGTGATGGGACAGCTTTCTTGTGGTATAGTTTAACTGCCAAATTATATTAAGTCTTACCATTCTCAGGTGACTATCATACACCCCTTCGGAACCCTTTGGTTTTCATTCATTGCTGCTTTAATAAATAATAATAATGGTGCTGTATCCAGAGTTGAAGATTTTCACACCCTATATTGTCCTTTCTGCCTCTCCAGACCTTTCTGTAATAGATGCTACAAATAACAGATGCTGCACAAGCTCCATCAGTTTTATCTCCCCCCTCAGAGTTTTTCTTGGCAAGCCCAAACCTTATATGAAATTTCATCTGTAAAATAAAATGTTCTAAAATAATGTTTCTTTCAAAGAATTACAATCATGTTTTAAAAATGGTTTCCAGTTTCATTCTGTTATAAGAACAAGATAAAAGATGAAATGTATAGGCAGTTTCTGGTAAATTCTTATGAGGCATACAGATAAGATGAGGAAGATATGTGAGCGGATTTTATTAATTTAGAATATTTCTAGGCTGCCTCTTCAGAGTCCTCTTCAAGCTGGCTTACAGTTGAAAACCACAGTATAAAAACATACCATTAAAAGCCATTAGACATAAGCAGCATAAAAATTGTCAATAAACCAGAGCAGACCATTAAAAAGCCGCTAAGACAAAACCACTAATTAAAAGCCTGGGTTAAAAGCTGTGTTTTAGCCTGTTGCCTAAAAGTAAATAAAATAGGTGCCAGATGAGGCTCAAGAAGAAGGGCATTCCCAAGGTGGGCGATCATAACAGAAAATGCCCTGCCTCTTGTTGCTACCCACCTCACCTCTAAAGGGTGGAACATGGAGAGCAGGGCTTGATAGGCATATCTTAACTGGTGGGCTGGAAAGTATGGGAAGAGACGGTCTTTCAGGTACCCTGCTCCAAGCCATTTAGAGCCATAAAGGTAAGAACCAGCACTTTGAGTTGTGCCCAGAGGGAAATGGGTAGCCATTGCAGCTTTCAGCACAGAGGTGATACAATACCAGTAATGAACCCCTGACAGTAGCCTGGCCACTGCATTTTGGATCAATGGAAGTTTCTGAACCATTCTCAAAGGCAGCCCCACACAGACTATATTACAGTAATCTAACTAGGATGTGGTCAGAGCATGGGTCACTGTGGCCAGATCATACTTTTTGAGAAACAGCTGTAGTTGACAAACCATCTGGAGCTGTTAAGAAGCACTGCAACCATGCAGGCCTGAGTCTCCAACCATAGGCCAGGCTCTAGTAGCACCCCCAAGTTACACACCTGCTTGTTCAGGGGAGTGCAGTCCCCTTCCAGGAAAGGCTGACTCTGCAGTCCCCAAGCAGCTTCTTCATTGACCAACAGCATCTCAGTCTTATCAGGGTTGAGCTTCAGTTTATCAACTCTTATCCATCCCATTACTTTCTCCAGGTACCTGTTTAGGACTTTCACAGACCCACCTGGCTTAGCTGTTAAAGAAAAATAGAGGTGGGTGTCATCTGCATGTTGGAAGCACCTTACTGCAAATCCTGGATGACTTCTCCCAGAAGTTTCATGTAGATGTTAAATAGCATGGGGAATAAGATGGGCCCCTGCAGCCCAGCCAGCCTTTCCTGAAGGATACATGGTTGATGGTATCAAAAGCTGCTGAAAGGTCCAAGAGAGTCAACAGGGACTCCCCCTGTCAGTGTCTCATAAAAGGTCATCAATCAGGGTGATCAAGGCCATTTCCATACCAAAGCCAGGCCTGAATCCATCTCCTCCAAGACCACCTGAAGCTGTGTAGCCACCTACTCAAGCACCTTGCTCAAGAATGGAATATTAGCCACTGAACGGTAGTTTAGATCATTGAGGTGCTGGGATGCCTTCTTTAGGAGGGATCTCACAACTGCCTCTTTCAAAGTAGTTGAACATACTTTGATGTACCTTTTCTACTTCATCACACCTCCTCAACTGAAAGTCATCCATATAACTAAGATTAGATTGCGCTATAATAACATCCTGAGATTGAACCAGCCCAACTGTGGTGTCTAAGTCATGGCAGATGCAAGCAATTTTATCTGCAAAATGCATTGCAAAGGAATCAGAGCAGGATTGTATGTTTTCTGGGTCAACATCTTTCAGGGCTTGAGATAAATGCCCCTTTACAACCTGAAAAAGCTCCACTGACTCCGGTTAGGGCAGCCTCAGGATTTCCCTTTGTCTTTAATTTTATTTTAAAAAACAGCTGGAGGAAACCCAAATATAAACAGGGCAATGTTGTTGGGGAGAGGGATTTTACTCCCCCCCCCTTTTGCCTCTTTTCTGTTGTAAATCCACCTTGTAGGAGAAAACATAGAAGTACAGTTGTGCTGTATTTTGTGTTCTTGTTCTTTTAGAGGGTATGTGATTTAGTTTTTCAAATGCAAAAGTGTTTTACAGAAATACAAATCCCACTCCCTTCTTACCACTGCTAATGGGTGTGGGGATGTGCAAGTTATATAACCATCTGAAGTATGCACCCAGAGACTCATGTCCTTTCTCTTCAGAGAAAAGAATTGCAAAACAGGCATGCTTATTTATCTAAAATTGCATATTAAAAATTGAAAGTAATTTGATGTGAAATAATAAAAGTCAATATTAGTATATGATTTTGCAAAGAGTTGATTCAGATAAAGTCTGACAACCAGGAATAGGATTGTGAACAGCCTTGTCCATGAAAATTGTGTAGCCTATTTCAGACCCCTGGAGTTTTACATGTTGTATGTAAAAAATAAATAAATAATGGATATCCCTGTAAAATCTGGGAATTTATTGTACATTTAAGTGTGCACATTTTGGATCATTCAGGCATAGCCTCTGTGCAAGTAAGAAAGCAAGCCTAAATAGGTTTACTCAGAATCCTAAACATCTATTCAATAGGGCTTATTATCAGGAAAATGATTTTAGAATGACACTGTAAGACACCAGTGTGTGGACATTCATCAGGCTGGGAGGACAGATCATGCACCAGAGGACAGATAAATGTTACCCTCTTTTCATTCAAGCACAGGTCATTGCACTGAATAACTGAATACTTCTCAGCACTTTAAACATTTCAGGACTTGCATTTGCCATCTTAATTTACATTTAACTCATATAGATGTCAACTGTTGTCGTCTATGCACCTAGGATACCAGGATTGTAACTTGTAAAGAGTCCATATACGATTTTGTGAAGTGAAGGTTAATTATGTTAACTGTTGCTTTGTTATAAAATCTGTATTACCAGATGCATATGTAATTTTGTTTCCAATTGATCAAACAGGCCAAGCTGCATACATTACTTCAAATTCTGTCGCCCTAACAACAGGACTCCCTCAGGTATTGCAAATTTACAATTTATTGCTTTACTATTTTTTGTTTCTATATATGTATCTTATTCTTCAAGCAGGTCGCGCTTATAGAGGTCACTGTTAACTTTTATCAGAACAGATGCTTTGGTCGTTGGAATCATAGTCTCTAGATACTGACTTTATTTTCTTATTTTAGGTTACTCTTTCATCACCAAATCTAAATGACCAGAAAGTAGCTTGTAAAATGAATGAGAAGGCGAAAGTGGTAACATTACTTGAAGAGGAGAGAACTAAATCTCAAAGAGATAATTCTGTAGACTCAAGCTTTCATGGAAATCAGGCTGAAATACATAACAGTACACCAGCAAAAACTATTGGGAGATTTTCAGTGATCAGCACACAGGATGAGTTGACTTTACCATCCTTGCATTTCTTGAGGTACTCTGCACCTCCAGATGTTTATCTGGATGATCAGCCTTCTAGTCCTGATACAAAGACATCTTTTCGGCGATTGCAGACAGCATCCTCTATTGATGTCCTTTGTGGTCATGATTCTAGTGATACTGGAGATGAGTCTCTTCAGAGAAAACCAGCTGCTCCTCCACAGTCACCTCAGAGCAGTAGTGCAGGAAATGACTATATGAAAAAGGCTTCATCTTTACTGCAAAAGTCTGGAAAGTCAAGTTCACAAGGCCTTGATTCCCCTAATGGCCATGGAACAAAAATCCCAACTATCAACATAACTTCTTTCCACTCACAGTCATCATATGTAAGCAGTGACAATGACTCAGAGTTTGAAGACGCGGACATGAAGAAAGAATTACAGAACCTCCGAGAAAAGTATGTTTCGTTGAAATCAGAGTGAGAGGGATCTTTTTTCCCCATTTATGTTTAGGCAGCATTCCTAGCTGCCTTTTTACAGGGTTTATGCATTTTCTCTCCTCCGTATATGCACATTTATCACAAGTGGGAATGGTAAGATTTTATAAGCATGTAAATGTTCCTTCTCTAAAGTAGAAGACTGTGTTTGGGTTGTACAACTTTGCCTTTTCATTCATGTATAAACGGGGATTCACATGATTGAATGCTCCTCCATTTAAAAACATTCCCTGCGCGTAGAAAATAAGATGTCAGGGGAACATTCAATCCTGAGAGCCAATACACACAATCTGAAGTGATAAATCTCTGGGGGGTGGGGGGAGAATTACCACTAGTCCTGGTGTGATGTGATCTGAGATGAATGAAGCTGTTGTCTTCACCCTAAAATAATCCCACACTTTCTGTGTCATATATAGTTTAAGTGACCAACAGTGCATTCCTGAGCGGAATGCCTGCGCCGGGCTTAGGAGGCAACGCAGCCGCGCTGCCTCCAAAAGAGGTTTCGGTCATGCAAAAAATCTGTGCAACCCTCATGCCACCTCACCAAAAATAAAAAGGGGCCTTCCTGGCCCGAAAGGGCTTTGGAGACTGCCTAAAGGTGGCCCTGCCCCCAGGCTGGTGCTGGAATGCCCCGGGAACGCCTCCCGGGACACTGTTACGCCCTGGGAATGCCTCCCGGAACACCGGCGTGGCCTTTGCTGGCGTTCAGATGCTGCTGGAAGGCCCTGTCGGCATCCTGGGGCAGCGCTGCCATGGCAGCACCTGGCAACCGGCATTCAGGCCTTCCCACCGGAGTTGTGGCCACAAGCCGGAATTAATTGCCTGGACGTTGGGGGGCGGGGGCGGACACCGGCACAGGCCCTTCCTGGCCTCCTAAAGACTTTCATCCTGGATGCCGGTGCAGGTCAGGAATGCACTGCAAAGGAATGCACTCTCCTTTGTACAACACATACAGAATTGCCAGGCTACCTTTCATACAAATAAGGAGGATATTGGTTTGGATCATCTGGTCTTTCATATATTTACTATGACTGAATTCATTCATGATACAAGTGAGTTAGGAAGTCATTGAGTATGGACTCAGGTAATGGATTTTCTCGATCTAGTATTGGATTTACCAGTTTTGTAGTAAAACAAATGGATTTTTTCCCATTTCAGTCAGAGAATTAGTTCTGGATAATAAATGTCATAGGAAGAATATTCAGTTAATGTATTCATCCTGAATATTATGTTAATATTACAAAAATCCTGGCCACTGCTTTAGGAACTGTGTCCTAATCTTGGCTCCAGAACCATTCTAAGTAACTTAAATCAATAGGTTGTTATTAAATAATTGACTTTCTTCAAGTACAAACAGGCCCTTCCTTTTAAAATTGTAAATGGGTATGTATAGTATAGGTTTTTGTATCTGGGAGTGATAAAATTTACTATTTTTATAGATGTCACAATGTGCTACAAGGGAGCTTTTGTGCAAAATAGTCCTGATTTCACATAATTAAAAGACTGGTATAAAGTAAACCAATAGCTCAGGAATTCTGCTTAGCCCAGGCAATGCCTTATAACTGAATCCCTGTTGGAAAATCTGTTTAACCCAGAGTTTGGTATATATCAATTACATCAAGCAATTGGCTGCATAAGAATAAGAATATTATATTATATACATACACACACACACGTATTAGATACTTGCTTACAAATTCAGATATATTGATTCAACCAGTACATAAAATTGATGTATACTAAACATTTTTGTTTCTCAGACATTTGAAAGAAATTGCTGAGCTGCAAACTCAACAAAAGAGAGAAATAGAAGCCCTGTACATGCGTCTGGGAAAACCCCTGCCACCTAATGTGGGATTCCTTCATTCTGCTCCACCAAGTGGCCGTCGAAGAAGAACCAGCAAGAATAAATTAAAAACTGGAAAATTATTAAACCCTGTACTTCAACAGCTCAAAACGACAACATCTCATACAAGTACGTTCAGCAGATATAAAACTCTCTTCTATAGGTAATTTCACCAGTGCTGTCATTTTGCTTTAATTTTTTGTTTGTTTGAGGAACATTCCAAAAATGTCTGCCGATTATTTTCTAAGGGAAGTTGTTTTTTGTTTGTTTTTTACAGTTACATTATTTGACCAAAAACAAAGAGAGGGAAACCTATTGGGTGGATTTAGTTATATTGCCTTAACACGTTTTTCTTATTATTTAAATTAATACGCACATCTAATATTAACATATTCAATGCTACCACAGTAGCGCATCCAAACATTTGAAAAAAGGAAAAGAATAGGACTTCTTATGTTTCAGGATATAAGCCAGTATCTTGAATGGAAAACAGTGTTTTTCTACCTGTATACAGCTTTACTCTTTAGAGTTATAGCACAATTCATCCCAGTTCTAGCCTCCCCCCCCCCCTCCTTATAGCTTAATTTTTTTACAGGCAGACCACGGTTCATCCCAGTGCTCCCAACCCGACAGCCTCCCCGTCCACTGACAGAATATTTCACATAGGGTTCAGTAGTTTCTCTATATTTGCCGCACCTTGACATACCACATCGTATTGGGCCATTACTAGGAAAAGGGGGCCTTGTTTCTCATAATGGCTTGGCATATGCTGAGGCAAGGAAGCTGGCAGTAAATCAGTTTCCCCATATTTATAATGTTTTTTATTCATCGTGTGTGTGTTAAGTGCCATCAAGTCGCTTCCGACTCATGGTGACCCTATGAATCAATGTCTTCTAAAATGTCCTATCTTTGACAGCCTTGCTCAGATCTTGCAAATTGAGGGCTATGGCTTCTTTTATTGAGTCAATCCATCTCTTGTTGGGTCTTCCTCTTTTCCTGCTGCCCTCAACTTTTCCTAGCATGACTGTCTTTTCTAGTGACTCTTGCCTTCTCATAATGTGACCAAAATATGATAGCCTCAGTTTAGTGATTTTAGCTTATCGGGTCAGTTCAGGCTTGATTTGATCTATAACCCACTGATCTCTTTTTTGGGCAGTCCATGGTATCCGTAACACTCTCCTCCAACACCACATTTCAAAGGAGTCTACTTTTTTATTTATTAATAACACAAAATAAGTTTGTTTTATATAATGAATTTGTGCACTGTATGTATAGAATTTGTTTACATCTTAAGTTTCCAAAAATGAATTCTGCAGTAGGGTTTCAGTCCCTTCTCCAACCTACCTAGGATACAGCAAGAGCTATTTCAATTAATGCCAGCCACCTAGAATATTCCATAGGCTGTTTCCACCCCTCAGACTGGCCTAGCATGTATGCTTTCCTTGGGAATCAGATGCCTCCTTCTGACAAATCTTCGTTTAAACGATAGAACAGTTGAAGAGAGAATCTTTAACCTATATTTTAATGTTAGTTTTTGGTCTGTGTTTGGGGAAAACTGTTCTGTGGTTTGTCTGATACAAGATGATCTAAGTAAGGTAAAGTTGAAACAGTTTAAATTATGGTTGAGGTCTTGCCTTCAACGTGATTTTGTAGCATTTGCAGCTATTGTTATTGGATTTTTGATCAGGATTATTTGATCCAACCATCTTTCAAAGAACATGAAAGGAAAGAGGGTTACTATGAAACAAGTGAATATTTTAATATGCTTTTCTATGGGTTGAAAGCAATAACTATTAAACTCAATTGATTGATATAATTTTATGGTCGTATACTCTTTTGGATCTTTAATTTTAAATCAGGCTGCCTCACATACAATATGTTGTTTTTTTCTAAATGGAATATACATGGGTGTTGGAAATTAGATCTGAATACTGATATACACTATTATGTATAATATTTATGTGTGTTTTACCACGATGATCTTTTTATTTTTTTGCAATCCACTGCATACATTGACTTCCAAAAGTCATATCTGATGACTGATATCTGATCCTAGCAAAATAGGTATAGTCTGATCCTAGCAAAACAGTCTGATATCTGATCCTAGCAAAATAGATATTTGTTGTATTTTCCCACATTACAAAATGCATGAGCATACATGCCCCCACTCCTAATTCACCATGATTGTGCCTTGTATATAGGAATTGTCATGCAGGAAGTATTCATTGGCTTCTGTTTCCATGTTTGACTTGAAATAACCAGCTTGGATGGCTATGTTCCAACATACTTCCATCCTTTGTAATTCACTCTTATCTACTTTCTGCTGTTCTACAAGACTTTAACAAGCTATCAGTCCATTGCTCAAATGCACATGCAAGGTTTGGTCAGTTAAAATATCCCCTCTTCTAAGCTTCCTAAGGTCATTAACATTTTTAACAGCAAAGTCACCCAAAATCTTAGATTTCTTTGGAGATGGTCACCAAGGTCATTCTGTGACAGAAGATACAAGTTATGATTAAAATGAGGAGTGGGAGGCAAGATTGAAGCAATTTTTTTTGATCAGAAGATAAAGCAGAAATATATCAGATAGGAAGATAAAGCAGAAGTATATTGACAGTTGTCTGTGCAGTAGAGAGTTGGAAATAGTATCCAATGAAACATACTTGTCCATTTGGGGTTGCTAAATATCAGCAGATGAAGAACATTCAGTAAGACATTGCAAAACAGGCTGAGGATGATTCCTAGATAATTGAGAACACAGGCTAAATTCTAGTCATTGTAAAGTTCTTCCCAGTATGTGAAAAGAGGGTTCAGCCATGAATGCTTCCTTGAAGGGAAGAGATTGATTACTTAGATAATTCTGTGAAAGTGTTATTTGCTCTTGAATTCACTTGAATTCGAAACTTGTTTCTGGAATGGGTAAATTTCATGTCATACTTTTTAATCTTCCTTTTTCTGCATAGTCATTGCATCAAAATATACCTTGTTCACCAAAAGGATAAAAGATAGTGAAATTTATATTAATTTAGTACTGCAATTTCCCATTCTCCATTAATTCCTACACAAACTTTGGAAAACATTAGAATTAGAGAGGACAGAGAAGAAGATTGGTTTTGCTTGGCATTTATGTGTATGATCCATTTCAGTATCAGGATTTTGGGTCATTCTGTTTGTCTTTCTTCCAACTGCATAGTTTTTCTGAAATAATATCCTTGATTTTCCTACTCAAGAGAGTAGCATTGGAGAGCTGTTGTGACTGTTCTCTTACATAGCATACCAAAGTGCACTTTTATATCTATCCTTTATATAAGCCTTCTTTCTTGTACAAGTACTCATTCAGGTAATGATTGGAAAATAAAGTGAGCTTCTGTTCTGCAACTGTTGTTTTTTTATATATATGGTGTGGAGAACTGGAGATGTACTGTTCAAAAACAAATTTTAAAAATTCCAGAAGTCTTTTATAATTGGCTAAAGTAGCTCTTTGGATCTCATCCTCCCTTTGTTGAGGCAGACAGCTGAATCTCTCTAAGTACAGTAAGGCTGTAAACTGAAAAGCTTTTGCTAGTGTTGGGTTTCATTTCGTATTGGCATTGATGTGTACATATACTGAACAGCTGGTTTGGTGTTTGCAGTTTGTTGTGTGTGTATACTTTGGCAGTGGACCTTTTGTGGAATTGTTGATGTCATCCAGTGCTTTAGAAAGTGGATCTGATAGTTACACCTCATCTTTTGTTATTGGCATGTGGTGATTTTTATGTGTGTCCTTTTTAGGCAATGTATCAGACTGCAAAGACACACTGGCTAAAGAAAATGCTAACGCTCAGACTGGTTCTACTGAAGCAACTGCACTAACGTCATCCACATCAGCCATACTTGGAAAGTCAGTTCAGACACAGCAGCCCTGCTCTGTCAAGGCCTCGTTGTCCACTGACATCTGTTCTGGATTAGCCACTGAAGGAGGTGATGTCCATGGAAATTCTGGCCAAGGTGATTCTATATTCTCAGGGCCATCATTCATATTCTACACTGAAATTAGTACTTAACAGTTCAACACTGAAAGGGAATAGGATCAAGTGTTAACTTTGGATCTGTGGGAGATGGAGGTTCAGATATTTGCTCAGTCATGAGGCAAATTGGCTATTTCCACTGTTTCCCAGACTAACCTGCTTTGTAGAATCATTGAAAGCATAAATGTGTAAGAACAGCAAAGGATGCTGTAGAAATGATGCAGGGAATTCCAGTGATATATTGGCAAGTTGTCAAAGAAAGTTGCAGGTCTGAGGGCAATTGAGAAGGTCATTTTTGAAAATGAATATTAGGAAAGTTAGCACAGTATTAATAAAGAGGAAAGTTTTATACATCTTAAATTCATATTCTAGAAGAATTGCTTAGGATCAGAGAATGACATGTCTTGGGAAAAATTAGAATAGGGACCCTTGGCAGATTTAAGATGTTTACTATTTGGGAAAGACTGTCTGACTTTCTCTTGGTTCGTACTCTAGCTCAAATCCTTTGCCACTGATGAGACTAGAATTTTGTTTATAATGCCGTAGTGGCCTACAAAAATGAAATATGTGAGCAGATAAGCCACCACCATGCAAGATAGTTTTATTCCATATATTGCTCTTCTGGCTTCATAAGAAAGTCGCATTTTAGAGATGGTTTTGTATAGCTTATGTTGCTGATACTTTTTGGTGCATAGCTTCAAAGATTCATCATAATAGGACAGCAACATCTGTTGCAGAAGTGTAATGATGATTAAAAAGAAATACCTTACTCAGTTCTGCATGTCATCCGAAACTAATCCTATAAAGTATCTATTTTCTTCTGCTGTATGTTTTTTGCATCCTTTTGCATATAGCCAATGAACTTGCTCCACTTTGGCAAGGATGTGGATGATAAACTAACAAAGCTGATATGACTGATGGTGACAACTGATCTCAGCTATTTGTACTTTATAAGTGTCTTTGTTTTCTTCCCTTTATATTCATTTGCAGGCTGGACGGTTTTCCACCAAACGTCTGAGAGAGTGACCTATAAATCTAGTAGCAAACCTCGTACCAGATTCCTCAGTGGACCTGTGTCTTTGTCCATCTGTTTGTATTTGTTCTTTTGTATTTTATCACAACCCATCTTTCTTTTATTCCCCCCTTTCAAAACTCATTTTCACATATATCTAACATATTCAGCAGGATTGCCCCTTTTTTTCTAGTTTATTTCTCCCCCCCTTTTTTTTGAAGTTAATCATCATTGGCACTCCTTATTTTTAATTTTGTTTTGTTTCATTCAGAAAGCTTTTGTGCACTGCTTTTGGCTCATGCCTGGGTACCAAAAGCATGTGTGGAAGATCTCATCATTTATTCTATAGCTTTATAGTAAACTTTACCCTGGATGTATTTTTATGTGATTTTACGTTTAAGTGACTATTTTAATTTACAATGTGGCAATTATACATGTCTGCTGTCCCGGTTCCAGCGATATCAAAAAGAAATTCAACCTTCTGTAGACGAATGGTCTCTTTCACACATGTTTGGACTATGAAGACATGCATGTAGCAAGCTGATACAATTCTAGAAGGTCACTGAAGGGTATAACATCCGCACAAGGACTGTATTCAAACAATATACAGTACTGTTTATATCCACTCATTATTATTATTTATTTTTTATTGTTTTTTCTCCTATCCCTTGCATGTGGAAATGCTGAGAAATGCTCCTGCTAGTTCGTTAATATCCTGTTTTCTAGGCAATATCCCTCCCCTCGCCATTGTACCCTTTGCCTTAGTTCAAACTTTGTTAAATTAAACTTGTCTAGTTAGTCTGCTATAAAGTGCAGTATGGCTTTTACTCTAAACTCACCTAGCTGGAGCACTTTACTCAGTTTATTTTTCTTGTGACCTCATGTGACCTCAGAGATGAAGTCAACAAGCAGTTCATCAAAGCACAGACTAAAAAATTTTAAAATAGAATTTGTTATGACATTCTAGAAATTATTATTGGTATCATGTCTAGGTTGATTTCAAACAGTGGTGAAACTTATCATAAATAGACTTTTTCTGAATTATATTATTACTCTAATTGGCAGTTCAACGAAACCTCATAGATATTCTTTTAAAAAAATGATATCCTTTGTGCCAAGCATATTTTCTATCAATTATATTGTACTGATAAGATAATCTAGGGCTTGCTTACATACAGTGCCAAAAATAGAGTTAATGTTCTCTTAAACATTCAGCTAATTCAATGTTCATTTTCATTTATACCAAACTTTTCCCATTAGACCTATACATTTTTATCATTATTGAGGTGGTACAGATCAAAGGCACAAGACTACTCAAAATACATCCTTCTTGCTTTTAAATAATGCTTTTCTAATTTTCAAAATCCACTAATTACAAAGGGAGTTGAGAACTAATAGGTATGTGTTTTAGAATATAGAACTCATTATATTTATTGTATTACTCATTATATTACTTTAATATTAATCTCTAAATCTAGAGATAATATGCTAGGGTATAATTATGGATATAATTCTTATTTACAGTCGGTGTGACTGTCACTTTTTCTGTACCACAAGTATCAGAATTGTTTCCTTTATCTGTGGCTATTTACATCTAATGCCATTGTCCTTTTTAGGTCCATAGCAATAAGCACAAAAGTAAACAGTGGACATATAAAGTTTATTATGTGAAACTTTCCCTTTATTTACATTAGTTAGCTTAACTACTTATATAAGGCTTCCAATTCTTGGTGCTTGTCTGCTTGGTGATGTGATTGTGGCAAGATTTTAAAATAAGAATACTTTCAGCAAAATAGTTTGGTTAGCTTATAGACTGCCTTTTAACTAAAAAAGATACAGAACAGTAAAAATTCAGTTTAAATCAGTTTTCCAGTTATACCATTCCTCCTGATACTCCATCTTTATTGATCTGACTCCAGGGCCCTCCAGAAAATGCAGGCCGTCAAATGCAGGGAAGCATCAACTCCTGAGGGAGAAGTTTATTTACTTAATGGGCAGCCCATTCCTAAGGGGAAGGGTATAGATCCATGGTGCAGTCGCGCTGCCTCCATGGAGGCTTCCCGGCCACTGTAAATAAAAGAAAAGCAGTTTAAAATGTTAAAAAGGAAAAATGCCCCCATAACAACCAGCAAGGCTACACCACCAAAAAATGTGGCATAGCCATGCCACAGCTCAAGGGGGCGTTCCTGGGTCCACAGGGGTTAGGAAGCTGCCTAAAGGCAGCTCCGCCCCCAGGAACGCCCCCCCCCCCCCACTAGCGTGGGCTCTCGTTTCCAGGATTTTGCTGCTGGCTAAGCAGCACTGGCGGCGGAGCCCCGCAAAGCAGTGTGGCTTCCTGGCACCAGCAGATTTACCCCTGCGCTGGTGTAGGTGCCCCTTTATTCCATGATAAGGTGGCACCTATGCTGGCATGAGGCCATGCCAGCTCCTAAAGAGCTTCAGCCCCCTCCTTCAGTATTGCAGCTTTAGTTCCTTTCTCAATGGGGAGCTAAAGTAGCTTACATTGTTCTCCTCTCCTCCGTTTTATCCTGGTGTGGTATTAAAGTTGTGCTATATTTCATTCCAAAGTTAGGGGGCAAAGGCTGATAAAGTCTTCTCCTGTGTTCTCACAAGCTGAACCTCTGCTAAGGCTTGTTCTAGAAGACTGCTTCCTGGTCAGGGCTAACTTAGGTTTCAGGTTAGTTGATAAAGCAGTGGTAGTCCAGGTACCTTGAGCTTAAACCATTTAAGGCTTTAAAGGTCAATAACAGCCCCTTTTATTGAGCCTGGAAATGGACTGAAAGCCAAGGTAAGGTATAACTTTAGCTTCATATGGTCACTGTGGTACCCTAGCTGCTGCAGTTTGGACCAACTGAAGTTTCTGGACCATCGTCAATGGCAGCCCCACACAGAACATATTAAGATCATAATGTGTGGATACTACTAAGGCATGTGTGATTGTGTCCTCTGGTCAGATTTCTCCAGCAAAGACCACAGTTGGCAAACCACCCTCAATTGGTAAAAGGTGTTCTAGGCAACTTCTGACACTTGACTGTCCAAAGACAACATTGACCTTAGAATTATTCCCAAACTGCTCACCTGATCTTTCAAGGGGAATGTAACCAAATATTGGGAGAACCCCCATTAACAGATTGGCCTTAGTCCTACCCATCCCACTTCCATCTGTATGGATTAGCCTTCATTTTATTAAAACCATCATCTGGACCTCCATTATTTCCAAACATTGCTCTAACACTTCTAGTCCATCCCTGAATTTTGATGGAAAGGAGAGAGAGAACTGTGTTGTAAAGAAAAATCTAAGTTAATTGAATATGTTTTAATTTGGATTGAAAACTTAGTAAAGGGGGCTGATTCTAGGGGTATACAATACGAAAACTTTGCCATCTCTTCATAAACTTTTCCCCCAGGCAGATGTTGTTGCATTTGATCTTATATATCCTTTCATAAAACTGTCCAGTTTCTCAAGCCATTTGGCCAGTGTACTTATTCATTTATTTGATTTATACCCACCCCTCCCCTGCATTGCTGGGCTTGGGTTAACTCACAACATATTACAACATATCAAAACGCATTTTGTTGCCTATAGCACACCAGACAGTGATGCAATCATTACAATATCTGACAATTTGGTGTTAAAAGCATAAGCTACATGGGCTTTGTTTTTCCTGAAGTCTCAAGTTATCTTAGGCTGGATCCCTTCTCCACTGGCAAGTGTTTCCTATCCCTTTATCTAGTGTTCCACCCCACTGCCAGCTTCCCCCCTTTATTTTTAAATTTACAAATACCAATATATGTTATCTGGACCTTCCATACATCTGTACCCCTGAAACTTTTCTGTATATGGATATTAATCTTTACCAAAAAAAAGTTCAAACCCCTAGGAAATTTAAGTATTTCATTTCTATTCCAAAGTGTGAGCTGACTGGTTGCCTTTGTACTGTGCTAAATCATCCTTTGCTTCTGAGTGGGTTAAATAGTGGTTTTGAGTGGGTTAAAATAGTGGTTAATATCTGACCAACCAGTGAGAAAGTAAACATGCTCTCTATGATGATACATGTATCTGAAAAGAATAAGATGCCGTGCACAAGGAGTTTCATAAGCAGCCTTTTAAAGTGGGAGAAAAGTATACATGAACACCTGAAGCTGCCTTATACCAAGTCAGATCCTAGGTCAAGGTCAGTATTGTCAACTCCAACTGGCAGCATTTCTCCAGGCAGAGGTCCTTTACATCACCTATTACCTGATCCTTTCAAATGGATAATACCAAGGGTTGAACTTGGGACCTTCTGCATGCAAAGCACTTATTCTACCACTGAGCCACAGCCTCACCCCTGATAATACATTGTAGTACCATTTTATCTAGCAAAATTTCTAACATAATAGGAGCTTGAGTAGCCATTGGCTATTTGATGATACTTAAAGATCTGCTAATATCAGAGTGCTTTTGCTTTTTGTTAAAGATGACTCAGTTTAATATCCTCTCAGTCATAAGCTTCAAATCTAAAATATTTGTGTAGTAATTTACTTCAAAATATATGAGACATTTGTAATCTGCTTTTTGTTAGAGAGGCCTACAAGATGGTGTTTCCTGTCCACGGTGTTAAGTCTCATTTGGAACAACCTTAAGCAAAATTCAAAAATATCCCTCCCAAACAGCCATCACTGTGTGGAAAACTTGATATCTGATCTACGCTACACAAGATGTATTTAAACATGATAACTCCCTCACATGATTTTTTTAAAAAATCTGTTCTTTCCGGGAGAGGAGATTTGATGAGTGAAGGGTGACGTCACTGATGTGGAAGTTGTTCTCTTTGTTTATCAAAATTGATTCTGTTATTAGGTAGCCTTCGGCTATTTGATAATAACTGAATATTTATTAACCTTAGAGGGTTTGCAAACAGAATAAGAATATTGTTTTTATTGTATCCCTGGGACATTTGTAGGCCCATTTTACATGCCGTATCAACTGACATGCTTCATTGTAGACTTCCTTATAGCACTTGCTGTAATCTATTGCCTGGTTGTAGTTTTTCAGGCAATGGACAAAAATTCTTGTTTGTAGACACAAGCAGATGGAATCTACTATCCCTGTTTGCTTGGACTGCTTCAAGGTGTTCAATTTTTGTATCACTGAGGGGAAAAAAGTAATGAGGGGTTTTAATTAACTGCTTCAGGGGGTGGTAAGGTGATGCCTGCATGGTTTGTTTAGCATCCTGATGGATCAGGAAGTAACAATCCTAAAATAAGACAGCAATCCTAAACAGACATACTCAGAACCCTACTCAGGTCTATTCAAAGGGGCTTAATCCCAAGAAAGTGTTTTTTAGGATTGCACTGTAATTCACATGCACGATAGATTTTAGTCTGATTTTTTTCCTACATCAAAATATTGTTTGTTCTTTGGATTAAAAAAACTCAAATTCAAATCTTATACTCTTTGTTCACAATTGGTTTTTAAGCAAAGATACAAATGGAATTTATGAATGAAACCTGAAAAACAGCTCATTCCTGAGCCTCGAGGGTGAAAGCCCTTAGGAGGCTAGGAAGGCACTGTGCCGACATTGGGGGGCCCTGCACCGGCACCCGGGCTACTTCTGCCAGCGTTAGTGGCCCCAGTGCCAGCGTGGAGGCCTGGTCGCCGGTCGCTGCCGTAGCAGCGCCACCTTGGAACACCGACAGGGCCTTCTGCCGACATCCCACCAGCGTAAAGACCCATGCCGGTATTCCGGGAGGCGTTCTGGGAGGAGGAGCTGCCTGTAGGCAGCTTCCTCTTCCCTTTCATCCTGGGTACGCCGACGGAGAGAAGAGTGAAAAGCAAGGCTGCGCCAGCTTTTTTGCTGGCTCAGCCTCACTCTTCTCTATGGGACAAAAAGTCTTTTAAAGGCTTTTAAAATATTTTCGGTGGCTGGGAAACCAGTGTGGAGGCGGCACAGCTCAGGAATGTGCTGTATGTTGTTTATCAGAAGTGACTAATCAATACATATGATGGCATATGCTAAGTATGCCACTTAATTTGTCATGGCATCTGACCGACCAATTTAATAAGAAGATCTGAACCATTGTGAAAGAACTAAGAGGGTCATCATGCATGTTGAAAATATTGTAGAGATAGAAGGGTCAGTGTTTGGTGTTTGGGTCATATACCTGTCAATTAATTAAGCTTGAAAACTGGCCTCAGGCATGCAAATTAATGTATGTTTTTCAACTTATAAAATATGCTTTTGGGAAATTCTTCAAGCAACATATTTGATAGTTAAGCTAATTTGTTCCTGAAATTATTATTGTTACTCATTTACTAACAAGATCATCATAGTTCAATACAGTTAGCTACACAAATAAAACAGGAATCAAAATATATTGAAGTAGCATGATTTTTAAAACACATCTCAATATTTATTGAAGGTCCCTCCCCCCCCAAAAAAAACCCTGCAGATTATTTATTCTGATAGCAGCACATTTATTCAGGTTTTGAGCTGCCCAATTATTTCTTCTTTTCATGCTGAACTGCTGACTTTCTGTCTGTTCCTTCTTGCATAATGATTACTTCTCATTGTTTAAAAATTCCGAAGATTTTCCATCAGACTTTTTTTCTTTCCCCTATTTTAGTCTTGCCTAACTTTGTATGTCTTGTATCATTTTACTTTGTAGGGTCCACCCTGAAACGACTATGTCTAGGCAAAGATCACAGTAGTAGTAACTATCCCTCTCTCTCTTTTTTTTGGCTTTTTAATATTTCTTTCGAAGCATGGGCTGCTTTATTTTAAATATAATCTAATGGTTTATATAAACAATAGGCATTGCATCCATTCTCGCATTAAATACAGGCTGCATATGAATTAAGAGTCAATATCTTATTGCTAGATTTGCATGCTGGTGATGTTCTAAGATGCATGTATGTTGCAAGATCACCGTACTTTTTCAGAGTGTACCTGTGTGTTTGTGTGTGACAAAGCTGGGGAGTGTGTTTATCTAATATTTTATTAACACTGCTTCTTTATATTACTGTTTTGCTGCTGGTTGACTAATATAGCTTAACACTTTCTCACACCTATTGAGATGTTTGAATTACTGAACAGTTGTTGAGATTTAATCCTTGAGAATAGCACATCATTTCACTGGTTCATTTTTCCAAAGAGAATAAATTGAGCACAAAAGTTTTAAAGAGCAAGTGTGCGTATCTTATGCTAAGAGAGAAAAGCACTAGTGGCTGTGCTCACTGTCTCTGAAAATTCACAGCAGCAGAAATAAGATTTTGGTACATTGGCTCATCATAATGTCATTTAACAACAGCTACGAACTTTTTTGCTCCAAATCTTGGTCTTTGACTTGGCAGTTAAATGTTCTTGCAAAAATTGGAAAAAATATGTTTTTATATTCCCCTAACTCTAGTTTTGGAATCTGTATATCAGTTTGTGGTGAAAATCGATTTTATTGATGTGAGCAAAATATATTCTCAGTAATTACTTTAACATCAGTTGTCCCAGCTTCAGAATATAAGTGTGTTAAGTCAAGGTTTTTCTTTTTCTTCCCCCTCATCAAGTCACAGCCGACTTGTGGCAACCCCATAGAGTTTTTTATGGGAAGGAATGTTCATCCTTGACTCCCTTGGTGGTCTCCTGTCCAACTACTAACCAGGACTGACCCTGCTTAGCTTCCAAGATCTGATGAGATCAGGCTAAACTGGGCTATCCTGGTCAGGACATTGTCAAGCCACACTAGATACGTTAGATATGCAGCCTGTATACAAGATCTAAGGTAGCTCGACTATGCCTTGACCGAGATACCTTAAGTAGTAATAAACTATATACAATATCTGTGTAGTATTTCTCCATAAACTTTTCCTTAAAGATAAAATAAAATGCTTAAACTGTCATGTAACTTCCCTAAACTGCATTTCGAACTCATGGAAGCACCTGGGAGTTCACTGGGATCAGACGAATGTGGATGCCTCCCTAAATGTTTTTGTTTTGATGGCAAGAACAAAAAAATGCAGACTCCAGCTTTAGATAGATGTGGAACTGAGCATGCAAAAAAAAATTACAGTTTCACTGCACTGATTTTGCAATTGGAGTCTCATACTCATCATCACTACTACTTTGGCATCTTTGGAACCCTTGCTTCAGATCATAGAATCAGAGTTGGAAGGAACCACCAGGGTCATCTAGTCCAACCCTCTGCACAATGCAGGAAATTCACAACTACCTCCCCCACACACACTCAGTGACCCCTACTCCATGCCCCGAAGATGGCCAAGATGCCCTCCCTCTCATGAACTGCCTAAGGTCATAGAATGAGCATTGCTGACAGATGGCCATCTAGCCTGCTTAAAAACCTCCAGGGAAGGAGAGCATACCACCTCCCAAGGAAGCCTGTTCCACTGAGGAATCACTCTAACTGTTAGAAAATTCTTCCTAATGTCTAGACGGAAACTCTTTTGATTTAATTTCAACCCGTTGGTTCTGGTCCGACCTTCTGGGGCAACAGAAAACAACTAGGCACCATCCTCTACATGACAGCCCTTCAAATACTTGAAGATGGTTATCATACCCCCTCTCCTCTTCAGGCTAAACATACCCAGCTCCTTCAACCTTTCCTCATAGGACTTGGTCTCCAGACCCCTCACCATCTTTGTTGCCCTTTTCTGGACATATTCCAGCTTGTCTACATCTTTCTGTAATTGTGGCCAAAACTGAACACAATACTCTAGGTGAGGTCTAACTAGAGCAGAGTAAAGCGATACCATCACTTCACATGATCTGGACACTATACTTCTGTTGCCCCTGCTGTCTGAGGCTAGATGGGAAGAAACCCGAGAAGGGCCTTTTCAGTCATTATGCCAAAACTTTGGAACTCCTTGCACAGGGAGCTTCATCTGGCTCCCTCAATGGTTGTCTTCTGCCAGTGGGTGAAGACTGTTTTGTTCTGTTTGGCATACTCCCAATAACTATATTGACCTCCTTCTTGGATTTTGGTGATGTGTGTTTATAAGTTTTTATTGAATTATTGTATGTATACTTTTATTTTAAATGTTTTCAATGTTTGATGTTCACTGCTTTGGGGACCCTATTTGGGTGGAGAGGCAGCATAGAAATGTTTTAAAGTAAATAAAATAATAAATAATGCAGTAAACAAAGCTGGAATCCTTCTAGTACTCTAGGGAGAATAGGGGAGCTCACAGGGAAATGTATAATTCCCAAACCATAAAACAGAAATCCTAAGCAGGTCTACTCAGAAGTAAGTCTTAGGTCAGCCAATGGGTTTACTTGCAGGAATGTGCTCTTAGAATTGCAGCCTTCAAATGTTAAAGCCAGTACTGAGATTGCAGAGTAGATATATAATATATAGCCCTGAGAGCCATACTCCCTGGGTATATACATACATACAGATCGCAAATGTCAGAGCGGCAGCTCTGTTAATCTGCTGCAGTAAGCTTCTGAAGCTGTCTTGTGAAGTCAGTCCAATATTGTCTAACCTGACTGTCAGCATTTCTCCAGGATCCCTCTTTCATTGAGCTGTAACCCTCTCCAAAGCAAGCAGGCTTCTTGCATATATCAGAGGAAGTAACCTGTAGTCTGTAAAAGCTTATGCTGCAATAAAAATATGTCATTTTAAGGAGCCACAAGACTCCTAGCCCATGTTAATGATGAGTGTATGTAAAGTGCCATCAAGTCACAGCCAACATATGGTGACCCCATAGGGTTTTCAAGACAAGAGACAAACAGAGGCGGTTTGCCATTGCCTGCCTCTGCATAGCAACCCTGGACTTCCTTGGTAATCTCCTGTCCAAGTACTTACCACAGCCAACCGAGCATTGCTATTTTAAGAATATCTGGATTTTTCTGTCCATTTTTAAAGTTCCATTTTGTATAGATTCCTTGCCCAATATTTTCTTTTGTGGGGGATTAATAAAAACAGTGCACTTGCAATGTAATTTTTAAAAGTTTCCCCCTAATTAGATGAATGTATTTATATATCTAATCAACAAAACAACAGCAGGTGTAATATCTTAGACCATTTTTGGAGCAAAACTGTTCTTCAGAAGAAGCAGTTGGAAAGAAAACCAGTAGCTGGGGTTTTGAAATTTTGTGAAAGAGCGAACGAAATGCAAAGAAAAATATAGTGTGCCAGTATTGAGATGCTCAGCTGATTCTTCTCTTTCTGTGATATCTTAGGATCCTCAACAAACAGTCTGGTAGCATGTCCAGACCCTCTACCGCAAACAACACTACAGGTACAGGTACAAGCAAACAATAGTAACAACAAGAAAGGAACTTTCACGGATGATCTCCACAAGCTGGTGGATCAATGGACAAGCAAAACAGTGGGAGTTGTACAAGCTAAACCATCCTTAAATCAACTGAAGCAGAACCAAAAACGGCAAGACATGGAGCCTAAAGCTAATCCGACGCAGACACAGAATGAGATGTGTGGAGTAAGTGGCACTCCTTGAAGAGCATTACATTTTGCTTTGTGTCTGAAAGCCATTGCAGAGCTGGTGTTTGAAGGACCTAAGCTTAAAAGAGCACACTCCATATAAATATCCATTTCACTTCAATAACTGCTAAAATAGCTTAATACTTTTTGTCTCCCTGGACTTGATCTTGACAATGTATGTTTCAGCATAAAAGTTTTTACAAATGAAGAATTGTGACTTAATAGTTGATACACAGCAATACGCTCGCTGGTAATCAAATGTTGCTGGTCTTAATGAAATTTTTAAACAACTTTGCTGAAGTTTCTTTCCTGTTATTTTATATGCATTATTAAAATCTACATCCAGTCCTTTGCTGGAATAGAGGCTTGGTGGCAACAGCTTACAGGTTACGCTAAAGGCTGTGCCAACGATCTGCCTTTTAAAAGGGAAAGGTGGCAACTAAGTATTCATTTTATGTTTAGATTATTGACACATATTTCCTGGTAGGAAGCTTGATTAATAGATGCCAATGTGGTAAAAATGAAAGATGGATCCTCTGTCATCTCCTACCATGCCGCCGCCGCCGCCACCACCACCACCACCCATTCTGGTTATCTTCAATCAGGGTACATGGGATACATGTTGATAAATAAGAATATGCACCCCCCATAATGTACACCCACAGTTATCAGGGTTCACAGGGGCTGCCTCCATTTTCTATGAATATGATGAATGATCCATATACACATAGTATATGTGGAGCAAAAACTATGTTCACGCATTGAAGATCCTCCTTTGTCACTGAAGAGAATGGGGCAGCTCCTTTCCACAGAGAGTACTGTGTGTGTGTTCTGAAATATCCCTGCATAGCTTGCTAGGTATGCTGGATCAGGGTGCAAGTAGAGATGACAACTGGAAAATAGAAGCTAACACCATTCTACAGGGGAATTACTTTATACATGTCATTTATAAAACTTCACTTGGCTCATTCAGGCTGTGTGGCTAGATTTTGTTTCTTGGTGTTTTCTTAGGCGTTGGGATTCGATATTAAATTACTGCTGTTTTACTTTCCTTCTACAAAGACTAAAAAAGTAGTAAACATAGTTTTAATAATAAAAGCACAAAGTCAGAACTCAGAAAAGAACTGGGTATACGTCTATGTAAATGCAGGAGCTGTCTGCCCATAAAAAAACAAATGTTAAATATTGGTTGGTAACACCTACGCACTTTCTATTAGTATTGTAGTTGATTTTTTTTCACAATATGTTTTTATTGAAATGTAAGCTTGATGGTAGCAGTTTTCATAGGATTGTGACAACATTTTTAAAAATGTTAGATTGCAGTGGTGTTCATGGAAGGAACTTTAGCTATGGGATGCGGCAGGGGCCAACTGCAGTGGGAAGCATCAAATTTTTCGAAATGCCCTCCCCTAGAAAAGAAGGAATTTCTGACAATTTTCCCTTTTGACAAACTGCACCATATCCCACATTGCTCCCAAGAGTCCTCCATCCTTCTAGAGAAGTTCTTTTCAGGGGCATGAGGAACCGGAAAGAGAAGGGGAAAGCAGCTAAGATCCCTTCTTCAAGCTGTGCTCCACATGTGGAAGTTGGATTCAGCTTCATTTTAAAGGACAGCAAGAGAAAGAATCGGATTAAGTGTGGGTGGTTGCCTTAGCAATATGACACATTTTCTGAATTTTAAGTCTTATTTCCTAGGCAGGTTACCTTGCTGGGTGCAAATGATTACATGCAGGTGTCTTACTTGCAAAATTGTTTTTCTAATATACTTTAGGTTAGTTGGATAATTATTTATTACAAATCAGTACTCACTTCCCAGCTACAATTTGAATATTTTCCCAGTACTGTATAGGTGATTAAAATTTTCTTATGTTATAATCTTTGCACTCCAAAATATATGCAATTGAAGGGCTACTCCATGCCAGAAGCACATTTAGAGCTGAAAGGGCCTGCAAAGCAGTGAAGAGTCTGGTTCAGCAATCTATTTTCTTTCCTCCCCTTTAAATTGGACAGTAAAATGCAGGAAGTAGGATCAAACAGCCTTAATCCTCTGTCCAGTTGGAGAAAGCAGCTGCATCAAGAGATGCAATCAGAACTTTCATAAAAAATAGGTGCTGAGCTTCTATAAGCCCGAAGAGACTTGTTGCCTTTCCTGAGAGAAGAAAAGAGCATAGAAGCTATGTACCAAATTATTCTATTTTGTAAATTCTTATTGTATACATGATTCACAAACAAACCTTTAATTATGAAAGGTGGTTGCATACTGTTTGAGTATGAATGTAGTATCCTTCCCTTTTTTGCCATACAATATACAGAGTGTTCATCCTGTGTTATTTTTATTCAAAGGAACTGTTCTCAACATCATCCTTCTTCTAAGACAAACCTTTATATATAATACTGGAGAAAGCCGGTATCTCCTCTTAGATCAGTTGCTTACAATAATTATTTTGTCATGATTTATTTGCTTAATGAAAGCTTAGTGCCCTATATAAACCACATCTTTTACTTTCTTAGGAACATGCTTATTTGTGTCTGTAGCATGGACAATTCCTATGGTACACCACCTAACATTACCTTTTTATTTAATCCTGAAAAATGATTGGTCAACACAGATTTGTTATTTTCATGTTGGTCAGTCAAATACAAGGTTGTCCATTTTATCAATTTTTTAACACATCATGAAATGTGCATGGAACATAGTTTTAATTGAAATATGTAATATCATTGTCACCCCATAATTAGTAAACTTTGCATTAATACTATCTTAACTATATCCTAACACAGTATATTACCTTATACTGTGTATGACAACTCTTGAAATGGAAGAAATTATCTTTAAAAGGTTGTGGCCAGTATATTGTACAACTAATTATGTTTTTTTCCCCTATGACATGTGTTGCAATGATTTGGTCAGAGGTGTGAAGAGGAGATAGGGAAAGAGACTGAGTTAGGAAGAAATGCTGAAGTCAGCATGTAGGGTTCAGTCTTGTTTCAGTGACAAGTAGGTGATATGTTAAACATACTGGAATAAGTAGAATGATGCATCTGCTTGAGCTTGACTAGCTAGTTGGCTGGGAAGCAAGAATTTTTGTGTGGGTGCAGGATGAAAAGGAATTAAAAATAGGAGGGAGTAAAGTCTGCACTTGCTTCAGTGAACATTTTGTTTCTGTTGCTTTTGTGAATAATTTAAGGATCAAGTAGGATTGGCCATTCCTCATAGTCTTCTTCAGCATATGAGAGAGAAGGTGGGTTGCACTCTACCAGTTATAAACTTGTGGAATTCACTGCCCCAGGATATAGTAAGGGGTACTGATTTAGATGAATTTAAAATCGGTTTAGACATATGCATGAAGCAGGATGCTGGACTAAATGGACCATTGATGTCATCCACCATGGCTACTATTATATTCTTACGGTCATACCAACTGTAGCATGACACATGAATCATATAAATCAAGGCAAAAGTAGAGAAGAATCACATACTGAAAACTTATTAAATTACGTTACAACAGTACTATAATTACTGCTTTATTATAGACTCTGATCTTTTATTATGGATCCTGATCTAGCTGACTTCATGGGCTGTCAGCAGTAGTGATGTGTAACAACGGGGGCTCTGGAGGCAAGTGTTGCATCCCATTGTCAACAAAAGATGCATCCAGTCAATGTAGCAGGACGCAAGTAAGCATAGTGAGGTTGATGGACGGTGTATCTAGATGTGCATTCAGATCTGCATCAGTGACATGTGGAAGCTTGTATATATGTACAGGTCTCTCTTGCTGGATCAGAAATGTGGTTAATGGATCTGTTCAGCACTTAAATTTCGTTGATTACAACTATCTAAACATATTTGCTATCTCATCCTAAGCATATTTACTCAGAACTAAGTATTCCTTATTTTAATGGTACTTATTCCCAAGTCAGTATGCATAGCATTAGAGATGGGCAGCCCAATCCTGAAGGGGGGCAATTAGGCCACGCCACTTCCACAGAGGCTTCCCAGCCACCCAAAATAAAATACAAAGCATTTAAATTAGGAAAAGGGGGAAATGCCCTCATTAAAAAGAGCGAGGCTATGCCACAGCGGCATGGCTACCAGGCACTGGCCTGGTTTGCCCCCTCACCAGTGTAGGTGCCACTTTATTCCGTGGTAAGGTGGTACCTATGCTGGTGCGGGGTCACACTGGCTCCTAAAGGCTTTAACCCCCCCTTTCAGGATCACAGCCTTAATGTCTTGAGGATTTTTATAACTAATTATACAGGAAATAATAGATTTGGAAGAAATGCAAAGAAAGGTTTGGTGAATTTTGCACGAAAAAATGGTTTATGCTTAATTCATATTGCTATATACACAGAGGAGAACTTGATATGCAGGAAGAGGTTTTTTTTTGGTATTAATTGTAGCTGGAGTGGCTGTCATTGACATATGGACCACTACTATAGGTCCCTGGAACCCTCAATGACAAAAGGGTCTGAGACTGAATTTCACACTGTCCCAAGATGAAGAATATCTAAGATATTGGTAGGACTTTGGTTAGGAGGATTAGATACTTTCAGGAATCTTGGGGGATCATTTAAAAAATAGAGCTCTAATGAATTGTGTATCATATATTAGAAAAGTCAGAAATAAGCACAGAAGGGTGCCCAGCGTCATTAAACAGCCGGAAGAAGGTTCAAACGAGCACTCCGTGAACTATATATAAATTTAGATGCTAAAGAGGACATTGCTAACGATACCGCCCCCCCAAAAAAGAAAAGAAATAAAAAGAATTCCAAGAGGACCATGAAGATCTCCAAAAGAAACACTCCAAACTAGGTGACTGGATAGCAGAGATAAAGTCAAAGCTTATGGGGACAAAAGAATCCTCCTTCTTCATTCATGCCTAAAGAGAAAACTACCTATAGCTATCGGGGAAATGTGTCGAGTTTTAGTAGAAAGTTAATAGATACAAATGTGATGTTTGGCTCTAAAAACAGTTGACCTTATGAGCATGATAAAGTTGTTCTTTTTGGCAAGAGGTGTGAGGTGATGAGCCAGAGCCAAAGGCTCATGATCCCTGGTTTTTAACCTGCGGCTCCATGTGAGCTGTTTCAGTGGAACCAGAACCAGCTCAGAATGTCCTTGTTCATCACCTCTGTTAAGTGTGACTGGGAAGGCCTGTTGTGTTGCATGTTTTTGTTTTAATTTTTATTATTTATGTGGATTTTACTTTGTAAGCAGCTTTGATCCCCCAGTATAGGAGAAAAGCATGATAAAAAGCTTGTTGATAAATGGAAACAAAGCCATAAATATAGTATATGGCTTAGTGAGAAGCAAGTGATGGCCCTCCTGTTCACAGTTAACTCTGCTCCTTCTTCCATGCCCCCTCTATGGCATATTCTGCTTCTTTCTTTCTCCATCCCCTTAACCTTTGTCTGCTGCTGCTTTTCCTGTGCATCTGCAGATTCTACTCTCTTCCTTTCCCTGCTACTTTTTCCTCCTTTCCTGTGACCTCAATCTAGTCCTGGGATTGAAGTTCAGTTTACAGTGAGGGGAAAAGGTATTTGATCCCCTGCTGAATTTGCCCGTTTGCCCTCTGATGAAGAAATAACCAGTGCATAATTTTAATGGTAGGTCTATTGTAGCTGTGAGAGACAGAATAACAACAGGAGAAACCCAGAAGACAAAAGTCAGAGATTGATGTGCATTATAATGAGTGAAATAAGTATTTGATCCCTTTGCAAAAGATGACTTAGTACTTGGTGGCAAAACCCTTGTTGGCAATTACAGAGGTCAGATGTTTCTTGTAGGTGGCCACCAGGTTTGCACACATCTCAGGAGGTATTTTGTCCCACTCCTCTTTGCAGATCCTCTCCAAGTCAGTAAGATTTTGAGGCTGATGTGTAGCTACTTGAACCTTCAGCTCCCTCCACAGATTTTCGATGGGATTAAGGTCTGGAGACTGGCTAGGCCACTCCAGGACCTTAATGTGCTTCTTCTTGAGCCACTCCTTTGTTGCCTTGGCCGTGTGTTTTGGGTCATTGTCATGCTGGAATACCCATCCTTGACCTATTTTCAATGCCCTGGCTGAGGGGAGGAGGTGCTCACCCAAGATTTGACGATACATGGTCCCATCCATCGTCCCTTCGATGAAGTGAAGGTGTCCTGTCCCCTTAGCAGAAAAACACCCCCAAAGCATAATATGGTTGATAGGGGATCAAATACTTATTTCACTCATTATAATGCACATCAATCTCTGACTTTTGTCTTCTGGGTTTCTGGGGTTTTTCCTGTTGTTATTCTGTCTCTCACAGCCACAATAAACCTACCATTAAAATTATGGACTGGTCATTTCTTCATCAGAGGGCAAACAGGCAAATTTAGCAGAGGATCAAATACTTTTTTCCCTCACTGTAGTTACTCATGAGAGTTAGAATCATGGAAATTAATTAGTATGAGATGAAGGAAGTGTTTGGTATATTGGCAGGTAGCGTAACACCATGGCTGACTGACCAATGAATTTTCTTATTACCTCTAGTTCTGATTGACCACAGTCAAATGGGTGGAAATGAAGTGTCCGAAATCCAGCCTATGTCCTTTACCTTCTCTTAAGCTTTATAGCATTACCTTTCCCACCTGGGCCAGCAAAACATTTCATGTGCAAATGCTGATTCATGCATAATTCCCACATACTGGACTGTAATCCATCAATGCGAGACACTCTGTTGCCATTACTGAGCAAGAATGTGTGTGTATGTTTGTTGTTCAGGACTGATATTGGGAGTCAGCAAGAACAAATATGAAGGTTATATGAGACCTGATCTTTAAGTATACTTACACATAAGCTTACTTAAGCATAAAAATAAGTTCCATTTCCATTCAGGATTGATGGCCAGTACAGAGTTTGTAAGCACCTGACCTGGATGGCCCAGGCTAGCCTGATCTCATCAGATCTCAGAAACTAAGCAGGGTCAGCCCTGGTTAGTATTTGGATGGGAGACCACCAAGGAATACCAGGGTTGTATGCAGAGGAAGGCACTGGCAAACCACCTCTGTTAGTCTCTTGCCATGAAAACCCCCAAAAGGGGTCGCCATAAGTCGGGTGCGACTTGACAGCACTTTACACACACACACAGGCAAACAGGAGATGTAAGAAAGATAGCCTCGTTTTTTTCTTGATAATGTTTAATATGTAAAACAATAGAATTCAATTAGGCTGTTGCTATGAGCCACTGTGGGGACACAAAAAATATATGATTGTAGGCGAACAATGATCATTTAGAGGACCCTAAGCTAAATTTATTTATTTTCAATCTTATAGCCCATAAAATCTAGCCCATAAAGCAGTTTTATTTATGCTGAATGGCTGGCCAGATGTAAAAACATGCCACTTGTAAAGCAACGACAATGGGAATCAACTTAAAGTTCTTGGAGACAGAGCTCTTGGAGTCAGAGATCTTCAAAAGCTCTTGGAGACAGTCTACACTGTTGTGTTACATTTCTTTTTGGACTATGATGAATGCAATACTTCAGCCAACAGTTGCTGAGAAAAACAATTGGATACCATCTACCTCTGGAATGTTCTGAAGGGGCAAAAGACTATTATTATTATCCCTTTTTAAAACATATTTGTTCCTCGTGTTTAGCATCCTCCCCTAATATTCATCATACTGTCAGATGCCTGTGCTCAACAACTGGGAATCCCTTCTTGATAGCTGGCACTGACTTTATTGTAGAGCTACCCACCTGTGAGGGGATCAGGTTGTGCCCCCTCCCCCCCCCAAATAAACTTCCTGTTCCTGGACCATTCTCTGAAGAATACAACAGCAAAATAAAGTAAAGAAGTGACCACTACTGGTATAGGCTATCCAGCTCTGCTCTATGAGCGTTAATCAAACATCACAGGAGAACTGGTGGAAACCGTTGGCTCTGCTGCCATAACTACTGCAAGTCTGTAGGGTGAGTGTGCCCAATACAATTGGGCATTCCATGATGCTTGCATCTTTCCTCTGTTAAGCACAGGAATTAATTATGGAATGAAGAACAAAAAGTGCTGCAAAGGAACTTGTTCTTGTGAATGCTATTAACAATGTGGTTCATTTCACCACTTTTTAAAAAAATGATAGAAGATTTTCTTGGAACCAGAATTATTTAGTGGTCTTTTTCAGCCAACATATTAGAGGTCAGAATTCCCCAGATATGCAAAACAGGGTTTTGTTTTGTTTTACTTCTTAGGCAGTCTCACTTCAACTTGTGTACATTTTTTTAACCTTTAAAATGTCTCACTAAATTTCGTGGCTGTAATTCAAATCAATATCAGTTCAGCCCTGATCTTGCAGACCATGGGATTTGCCCAAAAGAAACACCACTCAAGAGGAGGCGCTGACTTAATAGAATCACTGCCAGAAGTTGTAAATTATATGTGAAATTAAAACCTGCCATGCGGGGACCAGACAGCCCTCTTGTGAAATAATTGCTCTTGTGGTAGTGGGCCTATTATTAAGAACATAATTCTCAGGAAGTCAGCAGCTCTCGGTGTTCAGAAAAGAAAGCTTGCCTGCTCTCTCATCCAGTTGTGCAATGTCTAGGTATTTTCAATGAGCAATGAAGCTGAACTGCTTGGTGTAACCCCTTTTGTGTATGTGTGTTCAAATGTCTACAACCTTTCTCTGGGGAGATTGCTAAAGGACAATGGGTTGCACAAATAGTGTAAGTTTCCATGTCTACAGACCAACATATTATGGGCTGCCTGGCTTCAGCTGAAAACTGCTTACAATATGCATAGGCAATCAAAATTTCCTACTTGATGTCAAAAGGGGGTGGGATAGGAGACAGAACTTCCTTGTTTTGTTTTGAAAGAATGCAGTTTGTTTATTACCACTAACTCCCTACATATAGAATAATATAGCTATGTGGTGGCGTTAAATTTAACTGAAATTAATTGGGAGTGTAGAGTGACCAGGGAACTCAGCCCTTACTATGCAAATGAATCTAGAGGGATTTGAATTAGAACAGTAAATCACATGCAGACAGCTGCATTTGTTAATGGTACCACCTCATTCACAATCTCAACCACTGGGGGGAGCAAGACCAGCACATACCCTCAGATTAAACTGGAGTATGACAGCATTGATTTGCAAATGGTCCTTGCTATAAAGCAATATTATTGCACCGTTAGGAGGCTACGAGCTTAATAGCTGTGCTTTTTATGTTTGTTTTTGTAGGTTAATTCAGTCAGAACAGGAATGGGGGACAAGTGCTTTGTTCCAGTGTCTTGCCCAGTGCCAGCTGCATTAACTCCTGGAGTTCCACCATCTATACCAGTGCCTATGCCAGGTACTACCCTTTCTGGCACAGTAAAACCTTTTGTGATGCCTCTTTGTCAATTTGGAGGACTTTTTCCTACACCGGTTTTTGGAGTGCATGGGTCAGGCCTGACAGCACAGCCGGGAATTGTGGGAGGCCAGAGCACGGCCTGCTGTCCAGCTCCTGAAAAAACTGGCTTGCCTCTGTTGCCAGGGCCAGGGCAGCAACCTGTTGTCAGCCCACCAGGCCCTCACTTGAGAATAACCTAGCTTTGTTGCTTCCTGATTTCTGAGGATGATTTCCAGATTGTGAGTGTTGAGTGTTTGAGCCCATAAGGGGTTTCTGTTTACCTGTTGGTTCTCCGTTTCAGGCCTACTAATGCACCCAGCCATGCGCTGCATCAGGCAATCACTGTGAAAAGATTTCACACAGTTTTGTTGTTGTGGCAAAACTTGCTTCGCTGCCATTGCTGAAGACACTTTGTTTTGTGTTCTGATGTTTGAAACTGCAACCTTTAAAGTACATTTACTTGAATCGATGGTTAGATGACTGTATTAATCCGGCAGGAGTATAGTGCCTTGAATTCAGGCTTTTCAGTTTATCTGGAAAGGTGTAAAAAAAAAAAAAAAAGTAGACAAGTGTATATTTACAATCTGCTTGTGTGAGGTTAAATTTTTAATTTGCAATATATAAATATATGTATATATAACTGAAAGTTTACATTTGAGACTCAAGAAATTTTATTCTAGTTTCTCTTGTAAGTGCTTTTATTCTAACTGATGGTTGCCATGTTTACAGGAAGAGTTACTGGTCAAAAAGTCTTCTTTCATTTGAATGAAAAGTAATGCAATGAGTAACTTGATTTTTTTAAGAGGAGTATTTATAGGAGCTTGAAAGTAAGTTGAATATTATGTATGCAGGGAATAGCTTTGGGCAGTGCAATTTGTCATGCAGTCTTTCTGGGGGGAAAACTTATGTTTTGCTGTAAAATAGCAAAATGGCAGGCAGATGTTTCCCCTCCTTGTGTTCAGCAGTAAGTTTTCTTCTATTCTGAATAGATTTGTGAGATTAAGTTGCATTACAATTCCATGCATGTTTCATATGTGATATAAACCTAATCAGAATCTTGATTATAGGAGAGCCAATCCCAAAGTTCTTATAAGAAATGTGTGAAGTACAGAACTTTCCTTGCACGTACTCTGCCTTTATCCCATCAGTGGTCTTAGTCCAGAACAATACTTGTCACTGAAGTGCTTACAGTCTTCTGAAACAGAATTAAATGTGAAGTTCTCTTTTCGACCATCCCTCTTCGACCATTCTGAGCAATGGGTAGTTTTGACATTTAGCCACACTTGATCCCTCTCCTTTTATATTTTAACTCAGTTTTCACCGTAGGTAGAAATGTGTCTGATTTGTGCTTTTGGGGGAGGGAATGTCTTCCTTACTGCACATAGGAATTATATCATCGCCTATAATTCTAAAGGTGATAGGTAACTGCTAAGATTGATTTGCAGACTGGTAAGTCTCAATTTACTTTGGTGAAAAAAGTGACAAACTTAATGGCACAATTGACAAAACCATGACAACAGACAAATGAAGGCATGCTGCTGCTTTCTCTCTCTCTGTCAATGATAATTTTAATCTGTCTTCCAAAGAGGCAGAGCTGTTGATCTGTGAATTGTGTAGCTCTGTTGTACTTTGAGCATAAAGGACTGTCTGAAATATTTTGTTGGTACCATTTTGCTTATATTCCATCAATTCGGTTAGAATTGAATTTTGTAGAACATGATGCAGAGTCTTCTGCCTGGGCAAAATGTAGTAAGAGATTTCTGTTCTCTGTAACATGCATTTTTCTTTTGTTTGAGACTTTATTTTAGATTTCATGTATGTATGCTTTATGAGCAAAATATGGAAAATCTGTTCTCACTGCTCCCACCTTGGCTTGCACTGAACCTACAAGTTGTTGCTATTGCCCGTTGTATAGTTCATCCCTTTGTATACTGACAGTCAGTGGCACTTATCCCTTTCACCCTAAGAGATTGTATATATTAAAGAGAAGAAAAATAAACATTTTTGTGCTTGAAAAACTGCAAAAAAAACCCCCAAACAAACCAGTGTGTTGCTAAGATTTTCAGATATTACATGTATGTCTGGTTACCCAAATTAATACAGCACTTTGCTTCCACCCCTCTTCCCCAGAGTTTCAGAATTCAGCTAATTATTAAAGATGATGCATTACCATTTGTCCCCAATTAGATGGGCAAAATTTTCGTATGCATTTCAGGTATTTTCTTGGATTCCCAGTTTACCAGGGTTTCAGCTGCTGAGGTGTGAAGTATTTGTGAAGTTAATAGGTGCTGTGTGCACATTTCTTTTACAGAAACACTACGTATATCACATGGTATAATACCCTGTTGACAGTATTTACTAAAGAAAGGCACTACAGCCATTACTGTCTATAGTTAAAAATACTGAGGTACATGAAAAGTATTTCTGTGATTACAGGTTCTCAGAGGACTAGTGATAAAGACCGTGTGAGCAGACAACAGTGTTTGATTACCACCAATATTTTAAACCAGTGTTTTAAATGCTACAGCATAGACATTTCCACTTGAAATAGAAAATAATTGCGCTGAACAGACTTACTATCACCCAACAACAACCTCCACTCAAGAACTATTTCCTTTTTACTTTGGTGGTTTAATGGGGCCAGCAATAAAATATTTAACTGACTATTTCCAGTCACGAGAATATCAGTCATACTGGGTGAGGGTGGGGAAGAATGAAGAAACCAAGGACTAGTTTTAGTTTTACATTTTAGTTAAGTGAGTTTGGTACCACAGAGGATCATCCTTTGCATGTAGATGAAATTCAAACCATACTGCTTGATTGGTAGCTGTGGGTCTTAGGAACTCTAAAAGAATTAAAATATTGTCGAAGGCTTTCACGGTCAGAGTTCATTGGTTCTTGTAGGTTATCCGGGCTGTGTGGAAAAATACCAAGACCACGGTTACACAGCCCGGATAACCCTCAAGAACCAATCTAAAAGAATTCCTCACAGAAAAGCCAACTGCTACACTTGGTTTAAGGACGGTGGGTTGTTGTTGTTGATTTTGTTTGTTTTTTTATAGCGTATCCCATCCTGAAACTTAAATTTAAGAGAATATAAAAATTTAAAAGAATATAAAATTTAAAAGAATTCTGTACTATTCCATGGTAACTTTAAAAAAAAAAAACTTGATGTATATATTTCCAAATGTAGACAAGTTTCTTTCACAACCAATAAATAAATAAATCTGAACCAGGCAAAAGAAATTGAGTGGTACATAACTACAGTTTATGGGAATTATAGCCAGCTAGTGCTGTAGATTGCCTCATGTAGTTACTAGAAAGGAAAAATGTTGAGGGCGCAAACAACAGGTTAAACAATATTTTAAAACCCAGCCTTTAAATGCATTTCATTCATAAGAAGATTTTTTTCCCCTGAGTCACAATTTTTCCATTAGAAAATTGAAAAAGAAAAATTTTTGTGGAAAACATTTTCCCCTTTCCAGTTTTTCTAGTATTTTCCAACTCTTTCACATCTCTAGACCTAAGCTTTCATATAGACTTTGGAATATTAATTGTCAGTTGGTTAATTTTTGAGATCATGACAACATATGGAGAGAAACCATTTCTAAAGTGTCTTACTTATTTAGACAGTTAAGTTAAATCTTAATAAGTTAAACAGAGGTACTGTGATATGCTCCAAGCTTCACATCATGATTCAGCACCACATAGCCTCAGTTACCAAGGGTAGTCACCTGAAGAGTAAATTCCAGTATGGGTGTGCACCAATTTTTGGGGGGGTATTTTTTGGTTTCGGGTTAATTAAACCCGGAAAATTTTGAAAAATCCTGAAAACCCAGATTTCCCACAAAATTGCAGGTTAATAAACCCAAACCCCAAAAAATCCAAACCCAAAACATGGGATCTTTCAGATCCATGCCACATCTTTTCTCCAAAGTCCAGAGAAGGCTGGCGGCACAGTTCTGAAAGAAATCCGCACCTGCCTGCCTTTTCCAGAGTCTGGAGAAGGAGGCCCGCATGGATTTGTTTCAGTTCCGTGCCGCACCCCCTTCTCCGAAGTCCAGAGAAGGCCAGTGGCATGGATTTCTTTCGGTAGTCCGGATCTGAAATCTATGACGATGCCCCTTCTCTGGACTCTGTCTCCTGCTGCCTCTGTCATCAGTTTAGCTGCAGTGTGGCAGCACAACTCCAGCTGGAGTTGTGCTGCCATGCCAAAGAACTGAAGGTGGGGCTGGTTAGGAGCTTCCTGTTGACAGTTTAGCTTCAGTGCGGCAGTAGAACTCCTACCAATTTTATAAGCACCTGCAAAGGGGGGTAAAAATCAGGATGGATAAAATCAATGATTTTTTAACAAAAACATTTTAAATTTAAATTGGATTTTTTAAAATGCTTTTGGAGGAAAAATCTATCTAAAGATGGTTTTCTGTTTAAGATGTATTATAGTCCAAAGTTTATTCATTAGGAAATAAGGATTAGTTTTTAATTCTGTAGCATGGGGCTGTATATTCATGCAATGTTTAATTTTTTTGGTAAATGAATTTCATTAATCCATTCATAATGTCATGCTCTTCCAGAGGTTTCTGTAAGATTATTTTGGGCAATTTTTCAATCTAGAAGATATTATCACAGATGCTTGGTTTTGCAGTTCTCAAAACTGAAAATCTATGTCTGCAGAGATAACATGCCTCTTCTTCACAGCAAAAATATTATAAAACAAACATACAGAATTGAGAAAAATACCTTAATCCCATTGCTCCTTTGCAAATCTATGTACACAGAATCAGTCCCTTACATTTTAAGTGCTAATTTTCAAGACGTTCAATGAATAGAAGATTGATTGGAATGGAATAGATCTGCACAAAGAGTTAGGTATGAGGAGGAAGTGGGAAAGTAAAAATGATGGGAAACCTTTTGAACAGAAGTCTCCACAAGTCTTGGGATCTTTGTGTGTATAGCCTGAGGTTTGTCATTGGTTCTGTGGCATCTAGGGTTGTGCACCATTTATTTCAGTATTTTTCAGATTTGGGTTTATTGGACCTGAAATTTTTCAGAAAAACAGCCCCCCCAGAGCCCTGCACAAATTTCCCATAGACTTTAATGGGCCAATGTCACACCTGAGAATCTGGAGAAAAAGTTCCCTCCATTGACTTCGATTGGAGGGGGGCTGAGAAAATATTTTGCTGCAATGGCTCTGGGGAGACCTGTTTTTCAAGGCAGAAGCACCAAATTTGCAGCACAGCTGCTGTTTACTCTCCTCAGAAGTACTCCCCAAGTTTGGTGAAGTTTGGGTCAGGGGGTCCCATTCTATGGGCACCCAAATAGAGGAAAACTGAGTCCCCATAGAATTGGACCCCCGACTCAAATGTCATCAAACTTTTGGGTTCTTCTAAGGAGAGTAACCAGCAAATGTGCTGCAAATTTGATGCCTCTACCTTGAAAAATAGCCTCTCCAGCCGCCCAATGATCTCCCATTAAATGCAATTAGAGCAAACCATTTTCCCAGGCCCTACCATGAGAACCAGCACAAATGCAACAGAACCAAACCAGAAACCAATCCAGCAGGACCACAAACCAATGAATCACAAAGCCTAAGAACTAATGTCAAAAAACCAAACACAACCCAAGAAAATCAAAACAGGAGGCACTTTTGCCAGCCCAGATGAAGCCGCAAGCCAATCCAACATGCAGGTGCCCAGCAAAACCCAGGCACACTCTGGTAGTGCAAGCCCAACAGAACCCATGTCCAACCACACAATGTCAGGTAGCTGATGGTGTGGGGGCATTTTTGCAGCCCAAATGAAGCCACAAGCCAATCCAATGTGCAGATGCCCAGTCAAACCCAGGCACACTGGCAACAAAGATACCTTCATTTTCCCAAGGAAGGATGGCCTCAGAAAGTGAGAGGGAGGGGGTGTTGTGTGCATCCAGATTCTCCTCTCTCTGTAGTCTTGCACACCATCACAACATCAGAGGTTGAACCTTTGGTGCTATGGCTGCCTTTCATCACTGACTCTCCTTTCCCCATTTCCCATCCCTGCAAAGAAGGAAGTTAGGCAGAAACCCATCTTGATTAGCTTCAGTATTTATGGCAAAAAGCCTCTGCAACTGACTAAACTGCAAGAACAACCACAACAACCAAGAACCACATAACCAAACAGGAGAAGACAACCAGCCCCTTGGAACTTGCAAGGATTTGGCCTGTCTTCCCCCCATCCCACATCAGAAGAAGACAAGGGTTTCCAAGCAAAAGATAGAAGGGGTGAAGGAAGCCCCCCCCCCAAAAAAAGGCCCAAGAAAAACAGCTCAGGAAAAAACCCCAGCAGAGCCACCCACCCACATGGCCCTAAAAATACAAAAAAACTGCACCACAGAACCCACCTGGAAGCCGAGCAGAGCACCAGCCAAAATAAGTTTAAAGGGGGAGTGTTAAAATTTAAAGCCCAGTTGCCAGCCTCGTGAATGGGCTTTAATTTTTTTTAGAATCCTACCCCCCCCCCCTCGGTGCCCTTACATGAGTTGCAAAAAAGCTGAAAAGCCAAAAATGCTGAAAATTTTTCGGCTTTTCAGTTTCATTTGGATAGCCAAAGGTGTTTCCCCCAATTTTTTTTCTTGGTTCAGCATATCCAAATACACACCCCTAGTGGCATTTACATCGTGTCATCAATCCCATTCTCTATGTTATCCTTAGAAAGCACAGCTGGACGTATTGTCCTCATTTTGATTTTGATTCTTCACATCATCATGTCAAATCTGTTGGCAACAAGGTTTTATGGCATCATTGCATTCACTGTGTGACCCTTGATTGTCATCATAAAATAGTGCGATTTTAAATATGCTATAGAAACATTTGAATAGCCGATGGGGGAAAACAATGGGATGGACTTTGAGAGATATTTTGCACACAAATACACCTCAACAGCACTAGTTTGGCACAGAAACATTCAATTATCCATACCTTGGCTGAAATTCTTCCCAGAGTATCTTGCAGATTTCTAGTTGGCACTGGTGAGGCTGAACTAAAAAATAGTTCCGTTTGGATTTCTTTTCACTTGGTTCCTGATCCCCACACAAACATTTTTAAATGCATCTCTGCAACTATGAAAGGTAAAAACAAACATAAAAACCCTTTAAAATGTAAGTTGTGATTGAAAATAAAAAGCATTTTGATTTATAAGTGGCCTGTAGCTCTTGCATTGCCTGCCTCCCAAAATGTTGTGAATGCTTATTTTTCAATATTTATACTTTAAAAAAAAAGACTTCCATCTCTCTTTATTATGTCTAGATATTATTTTTATTCACAGTACAAGTGACTCTCATGGGGACAAAATCCTGCCCTGCAAAATAAGAATATTGATTATAATGCCCCACTTCATTGAGAATTAATAATGTCTCAGTGTGGATTTAAACATTATAGAGGACTGCAAAGGTACATAAGTGTAACATATGAAGAGAAAAACTGTTCATCACTCCCCCTCCTTGCCCCATAAAATGTATGTGTTACAGCTGAAGCTGATGCCTGTGTGCCTCCCAGCAGAAGACCTGCACAAACCCTACGTTCAGATGCTGTACACACAAGCAAACAAACCAGATTGGTTTATAATTCAGAGAGTTTGCTATACTAGAGGAAAACACTTTTTTCTTGATCACCTGATTTATTTTGCTTACTGCCATAGGCCACTTTGGTACTGGTTGAGCAGTGGGATAGAACTAATGTGCTTATGGCAAATGAATCAATTGCTAGGAAATACTACCACAGGCACAAGAAGAAATTCAAGAGCTGCAAGGGGGGAAGGCTTATGTGTATCATGCACCGTTTAATGGGAAACATGATGGCAATTTGTATACCTGACATTAGTAGAAAAACCTTGTTTGGTTGTAGTGTGTTTTAGGTTCTCTCCAGACCACCACTCTGAAGATCTTACAATGTAGAAGGTCCTGTCTGTTGCTATATACTGAAATGCTTACTTAGCACATAGCATATGCATGCGCACACACACACAAAGCACACGCTTGCAGATCTGATTACCAAAATGCATGTCTTAGTGATACAGACTGAAAATAATCAATTAATGTTTCTTTAGATACGTAGAAATTCATAATTATACCTGTAAGTTGTATAGCATGGTTTGGCAGTGGGAAACAGTATAGTTTGCTTCTGTGCTAATCTGTGCTTTGACTATGTGTGCATGTTGAGAGTATTTTGACACTTGCATCTAATGTCATATGGGCTAGATCCCACACATTTCTTACTGTGCAGATGTTACTGCACAGCCATGTGAAAAATCACCACTGTATGCACTTGAAGTACATTAAGTCCAATTCAATAACCATTATCAGGCTGAAGGCTTGTATAGGGTTTGCCAGACAATGGTCCTCCAAACCAAGATGTCCTTAATAGACTCCTCATGCAGAGACACAACTCTGTTAAATTTGTATGATGGTGGTTTTATACTCTTTAGAGGCTACAGATATGCTTCTCCCTTAAATTAAAACCAACAACCAATATGGCAATATCAAGTGTGCCTATCTGATGAAAGAAAGCTACCTGCCTGAACTGTGGTGATTTCCTCACCCCACGTCTGATGAAAGAATATTGTGCTACCAGTGCTGTATTTTGGTTAGTACAAGTAGTGTGCTAAGGGAATATGTGACCAAAAAGGTCCAGTAGCACCTTGAAGACCAACAAGATTTTCAGGGTATAAGTCTGCGAGAGAGTCAAAGCTTCCTTCGTCAGATATGAAGGGGAATACATGGAATTGTTTTTCATTGAAGAAGACTAATGGGGGCTGTGAGTCAGTGGTAGGGCATCTGCTTGGCATGCAGACGTTCCACAGTTCAAGTCTTGGCATCTTCAGTTAAAAGAATCAGGTAGAAGATGATATAAAAGACCTCTGCCAGAGACTCTGGAGAGCTGCTCCCAGTTTGAATAGACAATACTGGTCCCAATGGATCAGTGGCCTGATTCATTATAAGGCAGCTTCACATGTCTCATTTGGATAATATGTATCTTGCTTGGCAGTTAATTATCTGTCAATGCAGTCCTAATCTGGGTTACACCCTCCTAAATCTATTGCAGTCTATTGAAGTCGGAAGGGTTTAACTCTACTTGAGAGTCACAGTTAAATATTTTCTTTCTCAAGAGGGTCAGGGAAATGAGATTGTTATTATCTGTCTATTTATGTCATTTCTTTCTGGCCCCATATTAACACTCCTACCACCAAAAGACTACCAATTTGTCCAAAGTTAGAAACCAGCATTGCTAAACCTATGGCTTCCAGGAGCTTCCTCCTGATTATACAGCATGCATCTTCTCAGCCCTTGGAGCAATTCATACATGGGTTCTACTTATTTCTTTGTTTTAAACTAGCTCCGTCTGCTCTTCTTCTCCACCCTGTCATATGTGCATACATCTATATCACCTGAGGATACTGTCTGCCCATTTATCATCCATCAGTGTTTTTTGGGAGGGGGGTGTTATCATCCATTCTATCTAAGACAGATAGAAAATAAAATTCTGTTTGCATAGTGAGTGTCATGCCCAAATTGAATGGCTTTGCAGGGGAGCCTCTGGTTTGCTTTTTAAAAGGCATGGCAAAAATGGATACGATTGTTATGTGGAGTTTGGTTTTCTATTGTTAAGGAAATAAAATACTCGTGGAACAGGGCATTGCGATAAGAAATCATTGCGTTTAATCTATTCAGATCTGTAATCATACATGATTTTGATTTTGATTTCTCCCCCTCCTAAGATTTTGAGGAAGAGAGCAGCACCAAATGACATGTGGCCAAGATCGGATATAGGGACAACCACAAGATCATACTTCAGCTGAGGAAGAGAAAGAAGCTGTGAAATGATGTCATGACTGAGAAATTCTGGACTCCTCTCGTCCACTCAACTCAATTTTGTAACTTCTTTCTAAGCTTTTTTAAATTTATAGTTGGAAACTGTAACATTATGCAAAAAAGAAATAAACTATAATTATTTTCTTCCTAAATGATTCCATTTCCCCCCCGCTTAGGAGTTAAGATTTAAATTTACTTCATCATCATTATATGAAAGATTTAGCAGCTGGAATCATTCCTCAGAAATGCCTTTATCTTTTTTCACCAATCTGAGATGGAGGCCTATTTGCACACCTGAATGTTTGGGAACAAGTACTGTTTTATACTTAACTAACAAGTTTAAAATATTGTCTAAAAGCTCTCTCTGGGCCATAAGTGACCTTTGCATAAGAAAGAAAGAAAGAAAGAAAGAAAGAAAGAAAGAAAGAAAGAAAGAAAGAAAGAAAGAAAGAAAGAAAGAAAGAAAGAAAGAAAGAAAGAAAGAAAGAAAGAAAGAAAGAAAGAAGAATGCCTTAGTGTTCTTCTCCATCCTACGTTTCAAATTTTGCAAATGATGCTAACTGGTTTGGTGTTTTATTGCAATATGCAGATAAGTGCCTTCATAAACAGAACCTTGACAGTATTCCGGCATCACTGGGATAGTTACTCTGGATGAGCTGCTGTTCCTGGGGGCACTTCAACACATGGTGCCCCAGGTGGGTTTTACCCATGAGAGAGAAAGAGAGAGGCTGTATTCAGATGTCATAACAAATATCTCACCTCAGCAAGGGAAGAGTGATAGAAGGCATCTGGGTTTGGGAAGCCTTGAATCAGCCTCTTTTGCTGATGTCTGCATGCACTCACCTAAGCAAATGGGCGTTCCCACCCCACAAACAAGGATCTGAAACTCCCTTTCAATTTCAAATTAGAATCTCATTTTGTATGGACAAAACAAACTCCCATTTTCCCAAGTCCTTCACATTTAGGTATTATGGCTAACTGGAGCTTGGTTCAAGACCTCAAACCAGGAAACTTTCCTTTATGCTCTGTGTGAATGGGGAGGTAAGAGGAGGACAAGCCTAGTGTTATGCCCATTACAGATGAACAGAGGTTTGCCATGGTGCCCGAAGGCAGCCACAATCTTGTTGCTGTTAAATATTCCCAAGTGTTGTTCTTTTTCAGTAATCCTCTTGGACAGAGGTTCCCAAACGGTGCTCCACGGAGCACTTGGTGCTCCGTGAAACATCTAGTGCTCCATGAAGAGATTGGAAAGAAAAATACTACTGTCATTCGGTTTAGTATATAGGTACTAAATGAAAATTAGTGCTCCGCAACGAATTTCTCTCCTGAATAGTGTTCCATGACTCAAAAGGTTTGGGAACCTCTGGTCTATATATACGCATATATACCCCAGGCTTGGAATTTCATATAGTCCAGTGACATGTTTTTTTTCTTTTTAAAGTTTCTTTTGTTGTGAGCAGCCTTATCCTCCCTTCCCCCTTCACCAATGCAAGCCACCAGCAGTTTGCCATTTTATTTGATTCCCTCCTTATCACTGCACTATCTCGTACTGGGGTACATTTCGCTTGCAAGGTTCTCCCACATTCAGAGAAGATGTTTGGGACAAAAAGCAGGCTACTTGGAGATGGAAAAGGCAGGGCATGACCCACTCCATCCACTCCTAATTCAATAAGATGAATCTTGCCCAATATTTCTTATTAGTAAAATCTACTGGGTAGGTCTCAACTGGGTAGCAATAGGCTCAGTTGTCATCACTCTCCAGTGTAGTTTTCATACTTTACTGGTCTCTAAGGGGTTAAGAAGTTTGATATGTGACTTCTAACCATTTGATAACTGATGATGACACTTCAATCAGACAAAATCAGATTGTCAAATGGTGATCAGAATAATGAGAGAAGCGCAGTGTCCGAGAGGCCTCATTGCAAATCTTGCATTACAACCTACTTTGGATCTTCTCTGATTTCCATGAAAATGGCTGCAGATCAAGGTGGTGTTTGAATGTACATAAAATTGTGTCCTGAATATACACAGTCATTCCAGTAGCTCAGCCTTCAAGGAAACTCTCACATGATGGCTTTATTCACACACACACACACACCCTGAAAACAGATTTGGGGATTGACCTGGGGTTTATACTTGAAATGCAGAATGTTGTTTTGAACTTAGGCTGCAAGCATACATTGTTGGATACTACATTGTGTTTGTTAAGTGCTGTCAAGTCGCTTCCGACTCATGGTGACCCTATGAATCAATGTCCTCCAAAATGTCCTATCTTTGACAGCCTTGCTCAGGTCTTGCAAATTGAGGGCTGTGACTTCCTTTATTGAGTCAATCCATCTCTTGTTGGGTCTTCCTCTTTTCCTGCAGCCCTCAGCTTTTCCTAGCATGACTGTCTTTTCTAGTGACTCTTGCCTTCTCATAAAGTCACCAAACTACGATAGCCTCAGTTTAGTCATTTTATCTTCTAGGGTCAGTTCAGGCTTGATTTGATCTATAACCAAATGATTTGTTGTTGTTTTTTGGCAGTCCACGGTATCCGTAACACTCTCCTCCAACACCACATTTCAAAGGAGTCTACTTTCTTCCTGTCAGCTTTCTCCATTGTCCAGCTTTCACACCCATACATAGTAATAGGGAATACAATGGCATGAATTAACGTAATCTTGGTGGCCAGTGACACATCCTTACACTTCAGAATCTTTTCTAGCTCTTTAATGGCTGCCCTTTTCTAGCTCTTTCATGGATACTACATTACTGTTGTATTATAGCAATACTTGGCAATTGGATTTTTCTGTGTGAACAAACTGGATTGTCTTCTGTTATTGCTATAGCACATCAATAGCACAACAGCCAATGATGTGTAGATGCTGCCTTAGACTCCAACTTTCATGCCTGTGTCTCAGTTCTCAAATGAGATACTGTATTACAAAAAGATAAGCACTTCTCTAGTTACTCTGATTACCAGTTGAGCATCTAAATTTGGAATGCTGAACAGGGATGTTAAACTAAAGATCCCACTTTGCTCTTCCCAGATATTAACAGTAGTTAATATGGAGTAGTTATATAGTCGATCCACAACACAAGAAGAGTAAAACACAACTGCAGCATTCACAGAGGCTGCCATTACTGCTTTCTTTAACTATTGTACCATTTTAAATAGAGCTGTAAGTTGTCAGGTCTTTATGCAAGAAAATGGTGCACAGCATCTATTTTTCAATGAGAATCTCTTTTAGCCTGTTATTTTCAACTTGGATGACTAAGATAAATGGAAGGTAATTGTCTAACTAGGGGAAAAAAACAATAGAGGCATAAAATTACCTGATTCACAATCTGTTGTTGATTCAGCTGGCACACGGTCTGACAGTAATGAAAGTCTTGTCTGTGGCTGACAGACAACATTTTCAACAGCAAGACTTTTAAATATTAAATTTAACTTCTTTTTTAAATCCTTTGGAGGGCAACAAGCAGTATTTTCTGTCTCTCATGCTGGTCTTTAGGCATCTAACCTAAACCTTTCAAATCCCCACAACAATACTTAATTAACTTTACTTAATTCTACACAGTTTGTCCATAGTCAGACACTTTTAGACATCCATGTAGCTGGAGGAGAAGGTTTTCACCCATTCTGTTGAGTCATTTACATGTCTATGAAAAACAGACATCATCATAACCTTTATTCATCAGTCAGATATAGAAAGAAATCCAGCTAAGGTTCATGGTCTTTAATTTTATCTTTTACTTCTCTTCTGAGCAATGGGGAAAGGTCAGTGTAGAAGTGTGTAACCCATGACAACTGTATTTTTATGACTATTTACTTGCTTAGGTTGAGGGGGGAAATGTTCTTTGTAAGTGATCCTTTTTTGCCCTTGAGATAAATATCACCCAGTACAGTCTAAGAGAGTAAGTGAATCACTGTGGACAGAACAGGTCAACCTTTAGGAACATAGCAAGGAGTAGGCTGCTTCCATTGTTTTCCCTGTGTAATATACTTTATGAAAATGCCACTGTTGAGGGTATGAATTAAATGAATAGTAGTAAAACTGAATTCACACATCACACTTAATAATGCACTTTTCAAAACAGCAAGGCAGCTTTAAATGTACTTGGTTTCTGAACTGAATTGTGTAAAACTACAGAGGAGCTTGTACCACATTCCAGTCTTACTGAAAGGCTAATCATGTAGCCCTTACAGATTTCCAGATCTGTTGGTTTTGGTTTTCTTTTGTTTAGAAAGAGGAACTTTTGGGGGACTTCGTGTGAAAAAAAACAGCTGAGGGAGGGTGCTTAATTCTTCCCCCCTCTCTTTTGATGCCCCCCAGATCACCTCTGGCTTTCTTCTATCTCCCCACAAACTTCAATAGATGAACATGCATTTGGAATCCCCAAGCAGGAGAGATTGAGGGAAGGGGATACTTTTGAATGGATAAGTGGGGTGCAGAAAGGGTTAAGCCTTTCCCCCTTGTTTCTTTTCTGCTCGAAATCCTCAATGCTTTTTTTATGCTAATGCTGTGACTTCCCTGTATACCTTTCTTCATAACATGTAATTAGTGTCTGCAAAGTATTTTAAAATTATTTTGTTTTCATCAGACTGGCTGGTGGCTGTTATCTTTTTTATTACTCATTCTGCAGACACTTCTGGCATTGATGCATTTTGCTCTCTCTTGCTTTCTGCTTAGGCTGCAGAGTCTACACAGTCTTGGCTGCAGCAAGTGGTTGTTACTGGGAAACTCAGCTATACTGAGTTCTAGTTTAGGCAGGACATGCTGTGGTAGCCATGGGATTGCCACCAGTACGCTGGACTTTACAGGCATTATCCTTCCACACACAACCACAGCTGCCTGGCTGTGTATTGTGGGCAGAATGTATATGTTTAATTTATGTTAGGGGGCTCCTAAATAAACGTCATGCTAGAGCCAACTTCTAGCATAAAGAGCAATTATTTCATAGGCCTTTTTTGAGTTCGGTTCCATCCGAACTAAAAACCGCCGAATCGGGGGAAATTCGGCTGTTTTTCGTTTTGGGCCGAACCGAATCGACAGCCCTAATTGCAACACCCTTATGAAATCAGCTTCTTCTGTAACACCAGGTTCACTGTGACTGACAGTCATTGCTGACAGATGGTTATTTTTCCAAACAAAAACCCCACAGAATGATCTCATAGCTGAATTCGGACAGAAAATTCAACCTTTTAGGTCCGTGTCCAACACTATGCCGGTTATTTAGTGCATAGTTTGATTTATGTATTTGCTGTGATTGCTGATTTATGTATTTGCTGTGATTGCTGAGCTGATTTATGTATTTGCTGTGATTGCTCTGCCAAATGTCTACTGTAGATAGCTATCCCCATGTTTTAACCAATATGCTTTGCCTGACTAGGACCTGCTTGGGAAGAGAGAGAACCTCGAAGAGTCTACCATGTCTCTTGGGACAGATGTGAGAGTTGCTATATGTCAGTAGTTTGGCTCATAGTGCAAAGCCTATAGGAAGAGATGCAATTGACACTGGACAAAAAGTAGATTTGCCTAGATGGATTCTGGAGGTGGGTGTGAGGGAGCAAAGCCTGGTGGAAGACCACAAAATTGCAAAGAACTGCCTATTTTCACGCTGATTTCATTCACGTGGGCTGCAAGACCACAGAGCAGAAAAACAATAGAAACCTGAGTAGATCTTAGCTCTATTCACATGTTATATTGAATACATGCACATCCTGATTGTATATGCATACATCTGTTTGTGAGAAAGTGCATTTACGGATAAAACTGGGGACCAGTACCTGAATAAACATGGAGTTTAAAACACATGTTGAGTTGTACAAGCATTTAATATAATATGAGAATTACTCAGGGCAAATACAAAGAACAATCGAGTGTACAACACTGTACATGTATGTACATTCACTGTGACTTGTTGTCAAGGCTTCTGTGGGTGCTGTAAAGTGAGGAAAATCTCTTTTCTTGTCTGTTTTTATCTTATATACAGTAGTTATACAGACTCTTAAATGATAAATAGGTGTATAATAAAGCTGTAGTTGTTTTGCAGTGAGGTTCCCAGTCCCCTATTACTGGGAAATATGGTTGTTTACAAGAGCCTAGCTAAATACAGATATAGGTATCTTTCACTATGAAAGGAAATAATTCTGTCATGAGAATACAGTGTTATTTTCATGCTATTTTAGTTGATCATGACCAACGTGTAACCATCCTGTAATGTAAAAACGAAAGTAAAAAATATATATTTTTGCCATTTTTATTTTTCTACTTGTGCCAAACTTTGATCAACTAAATCTGGCTTTTTTGTAGCAGCAGCAGTTGTCTGAAGCTCTTTGTCATGGTGATTCAGTAATGCTTTCCTGTTGTCATGGTTGCAGAGTTCCATCCGAAGCCAGCGAGTTTGCTAAGCTTTCTTTTTCATAGAGTAGAGTGCATAAACTAAAAACAGTGGTTTATTTTCAGGCCCTTCTTTTAGAATACTGAATTCTTTATGAGCATTTATGGAGGAAGGGGAAAGAAATCAAAACCTGCAAATCATCATCTTCTGCTTGATAACCCTAGCTGTTAGTAACCATGGCCAAATTTTGCCAAGCATTTGATTGCCCTCAAAATGTACTCCTGGAATTGCAAAGACTTCTAAAAACTCTCTTTTGACAAGCTGAAAGAAAGCTGATGCTTTTCAGACAAGTTGCATTCCTTATCACTGTGCTGCTGATGGCAGGCACCCAATCAAAATGTTTGGTTTCTGAGTTCATGCATGCTTTTGGAAAAAACAGGGGCCAGCCACATTATATGAAATATACCATTTTGCAAGCTTGTTCGAGGATCAGCAAGAGAAAGCCAATACTCCCCACCCCACCCCCACCCAATCACCTCAAAAATAAATGGCCAAAACAACAATTCATGTTAGGACTACACTGAATATCTCAGCAGAGAAACCTCCCCTGGGATATATTTCACAGTAAAAAAAACGGGGGGGAAGCAAATGTTGGAACCTTCAATTCAAGCAATTAAAGTCCAAGAAGGCCCAAAATATGGTATCTAAAAGCAACAGCTCCATTAGATAGCTTCTGAAGCATCTGTTAACAGACAAGACAATGTCAAAAGTATGAGCCAGTGGCTTGATTACGAGCTCTTTACTTATATTGACAGGCCATTAAACTTTTCCTTTTGTTGTTAAGTATTTTCAGGAACAAATTTCTTTCAACAGCACTGCAGTGGTGTCCCAGTTTGGGAATCCATTCCCAATATGCAGTCTTTTGACATGTAGCTTTCTACCCTTTGGGTCCCAGGTAATCACTGCTTGATCTTCCCACACTCTTTCACTCTGCTCAAAATTCTACTCTGCCTACTGCATACATAGGTCTAGACTTGCCATTCCTGTTGGGGTAGACAATCCCCTGCCCCTAGGGTTGCCAGGTCCCTTTTCACCATTGGCCGGAGGTTTTTGGGGTGGAGCCTGAGGAGGGCGGAGTTTGGGGAGGGGAGGGACTTCGATGCCATAGAGTCCAATTGCCAAAGCAGCCATTTTCTCCAGGGGAACTGATCTCTATTGGCTGGAGATCAGTTGTACTAGCAGGAGATCTATTGGTTGGCAACCCTACCTGCCCCCATTGAGCATTTCCTTGCTGCTGCTCAGCTGGCCGGTAGGGAAATAATGGTGGGAAATGTTAGAAGCATCCCGATGTGCTCATGTTATTCCCTTTGTACCAGGAAGTGACATCTGAACATCGCTGGGGGATACCAGGGACACTCAGGCATTTGTGCAAAAGTCTATATAGAGTGACAAGAATCCATTGCCAACAATGTCATTATGTAAACGTTGAGTGCCCCTGAAGCTGGTAAGTCCATGCCTGGCAACTCCAGTTAGATCCCACAATCCATCAGTGGAAGGAACTGACAGCTGCTGATCTTCCCAACTCTCTCCTCTCCCAAGCAGCCATTTCTGACCCTGGAAGAATTTATTCCCAGGCTTGCATGATCCATTTGAAGTAATAGACATGTGGGTTTGTGGACTGCAGTGAAGAGGAGGAAGAGGAGTGAAATTGCTCCCTCTTTCCTCTTGCATTAGCACAGCTCCACTGACAGAAGAGGAATAAGTGAGCCATCTTGCCCTTTCCATCTCCCCACTGCAGTCTCCCAGCCCATGAGGTTCACATTGGTCCTGTGACACTGGAATAAACTTTCCTGAGGTTGGAAATGTCTGTTTGGGGAGGAGAAAACTGGAAAGATCAGGGATCCTTGTTCAGACCTTGCGTGTTCTTGTACTGAATCCAACTGTGGATCCAGTCTGCAATGTAAATAGGTCCATGTTTGCTCTTTCCTTTAAAGATATGCCATAATTGATGTATAATAGGTTATGAACAGTTCAGAGCACATATCAGCAGCTGCAGTTGTCAAACAGCAGTCTGCCCATTTCTGGTGCCTTAGAGTTCAGCTGCATGTACTGACAGTTCAATATCAGATATTCGTCACGCTTTGAGATTTCATTTGGGGAAGAACAATCTAGTGCCTCACACTGTCAAAAAATTTAGAAAGTACCCAAAGGCAAAAATAGGGACAGTGATTTATCAGGGAGCCAATTTCCCAATTGAAAATTGTGACTATCCCTGATAAGTAGGGACATTTAGGGTCAAACTTTGTTTGTAGTCCCTTGTCAAACATCACAACTAATTTCTCCATGCTTAATGCCAGCAAGTTTGTTCCGGTCACAGATTTGTTTGAACACAGACTCATTATTCTACCCCCCTTCCTGCTGGCCGATCCTAGGCTTGCCAACCTCCAGGTGGTAGCTGGAGATCTCCTGCTAGTACAGCTGATCTCCAGGCTACAGAGATCAATTTACCTGGAGAAAATGGCCGCTTTGGAAGGTGCCATAATACCCCATTGAAGTCCCTCCCCCCAAACCCTACCTCCTCAGGCTCCACCCCCCAAATCTCTAGGTATTTCCCAACCTGGAGCTTGCAACCCAGGTTGATCAAGAATTTGCTAGTATAATTGACGTTTAATGTAAATACATGAAAGAATACAACAGGAATGCTAGAGGTACTTCTTAAGGTTAAGGATCAACACTCTAGTCCACAGAACTGTTTCTCGTGTGCATGTTCATCACTTGATCTCTTGATGACTCGGCTAAATGTGTAAGCTCTCTCCTTTGAAGAATATTTTCTTTCTTAAGCCAGATGCTGTGAATATTACAGAATCACACCATCACTTGATGCTGTGGTCAGTCGATAACACATCTGTATGAGCAGTCATTCCCCATAATCCCTGTCCCTTGTTATTCTATTATATAACTCTGGCAATAATCTATATTTTTGCTCTTTCACTGTGGGGAAAAAACATTCAAATTCTTCAGAAATCACTTCAATCAGAGCCAATAAATTGATTTGTTTATTTGCTAATGACACATTAAAATGTGGAGTTGAAAATTAGACATGGTTGCTGTGAAAGGATCCTTAACGTCCTGGTTTGCCAAAATGCTTCAAACAGGAAGACATTTTCAAACAGGAAGACAAACTTTTCAAACAGGAAGACATTTTTCTGCATTGGTACAGAAGGACACACACTCACAGAGAGAGAGAGAGACTTTCTTTAATAAACTTCAAAAGATTATTGGTCACAAATTTTAATATTTCAGAAGAATATCCATGTTATTCTGATGTACCAAACATAACAAAAACATCTGTGGCACCAATACCCTTATTGCAAGCATGTCTGAATGGGTGTTCAATGAAATTTGCTTGTAGGCAATCTAGCAATAACTTCCATCTGACCAGGAATCCAGCTTCAGCTCTCTAAGCACTAGCTGTGAAGAAGCAGAATATAATCCTTTGGACAAACCTTTGCATGTGCAATGAGAATCACTTTGAAAGCTATTGCATGAGTGCTAAATCCTTTGTTGGACCAAGGACATGGGTGGTTTTATGAAAGCACAAAGGTGTATCATATGGGATTTGGCTACCTGATATCCATTTGAATCTACTCTTTATTCTAATGCTGAATTGGAACAGTGCTCTTCTGAGCTCCTTGCCCTAAGTATCATGAGCCAGCTTGGGTGTTACGGTGCTGATGGCAGAATCTGCTGGTTGGATTTGTGGGGGGGAGGGTTTGAGATGGAAGGATCTGACAGTGTCTAGATCTCACTAACTGCTTTTGAATCCGATGAGCTGCCCTCAGAGGCATTGCTGAGTGCCTGCTGCATCTCCCTGAGGAACCCTGCTGCTCACAGCCTGTGAATTGAAAAAGAAAACCACTTCCTGCCTCTTTAATTTCTCTCCCTAACAAGCTAAGGTAAGTGTGTTTGGCAGATTCCTCTGCAGCTGTAGCATGAAAATGGGGTTGTTAGTTCCACTGCCAAAACTTTGATGCCACAGTTACAAATAGCAATATAAACAGGAGCCATTCTCTCTCTCCTGCACCTGATTACTGCAGGATCCTAGACTCAGAATGGAAACCAGGGACTGTCCCACTGAGAATCAGACATGAAAGGTCTTTGTTGTTCTGCGGGTGGTGATCTGAATGCATGATGTGGCTGTGCATGAATGCCTGGGTGCTGCAGAGTACTAATCAATGCTGACATCACATGCCTCAGCAACAGGATGCCCAGTAATGATGCCATGGCCTCCTTTTTAAAATTCCACCCCATTCAGAAATTCCCAGTAAATAATTCTGTTTAGTGGCCTCAAACCAAAAATAAACACCCGAGAGTTCCTGCAAATGGCAACCTTCTCTAGAAATCATGTTCTTCAATCTGTGAGTTATGAATCAAGACCAAAACAAAGTCATCTGCATTTAAAGGGAGAGCTAAAGCTCATTTTGCTCCCCCCACCCCGAATTATGTACACTCAATTGCTTCTTGTGAATGTATGGGTTGCATTTCCCATTTAGTCTAGATTATGCCTCTGAGGGGGAGGAAAGGCCGCTTGGTATAGCCTGATCTTGTCAAATCTTGGAAGCTAAGCTAGGTTGGTATTTGGATGGGAGACCACCACAGAAGACTCTTGCAGAGGAAGGCAATGGCAAACTACCTCTCCTTCTCACTTGCTTTGAAAGTCCCTTGCTGGGGTCACCATGAATCAGTTTCAACTTGACAGCACTTAGGTACATACATAGGCCTCTGAAGTGTTACTCTAAAATCACAGTTATATCAGCTCTATTCATTTGTATGTTGCTTGCTTGAATAATTTTCCTCCTTTTTAACAGAAAACAGTATTTTCTAACAAGTGAGGGGAGTAGATCCAATGCAGCCTTGTTAATTAGACAGTCCAGTAGGCCCAGGCTTGACTTAGCTAATCAGAAGTTTCAACAGGCAATGTATTTCATCTTAACATTTCTTTATCTATATATAGCAAATTTCACTGGAAAAATACCGTAATTTCATGAGGTCCCGTCTTCACGCCACTGACAAAACCTTTCCCAGCAATGATTTCAAAGAAGATTGATCAGGCTCCTTTCTACAGTTACTGTGGAAATTCTGGGTCAGCACTGTTATGTATTTACCTCACAGAGATATGCAGAAAAGGGCATTTTTAGCTTGTTGCAACCAGCTGAGAGAGTGTTAGTGACTGACAATGAAATACCAAATGTTACAGATGTCTACGGTTTTTGTGCTGATTTACTCCATTTTGTCATTCAATCATAACTTGATTTATAATTCTTTTTTTTTAATTAGCACCACAGCCTTGGAAAGTCAAAGAGCAATCCTCAGCAGAGTTACACCCATCTAACTCCACGGAAGTTAGAGGGCTTAGAGAAGTATGACTCTGTTGAGCGTTGCACTGTCAATATCCTTCTTTAGCTCATATTGTATAGATTCTATAGCTGCAGTCACTTTGCATTACCTTTCATTGGGAATGGCTGGATGGAGTGTGGTTCCATAAAATTCTAATTTGTTGGCCCCTTGGACCTGATCTGGGAAGCAATTTCAAGCCATCTCTGTTGCCTCCTTCCCTTGCTGATGCGGTGCTCTACTTGGTTCACTTGGGTGGTGAAGGGTTTCACCTAGTTTGCCTTACAGTCAGCTTGGGCAATCACTTATCCATTCACTCCATGTGCACATCCCACTGTGTGTCAGAAGAACTATCCTTAGGCACCTACATGGATCTTTTTCTCTTCCTTAAAATTTCTCCCCTACTATAAGGAAACTTACCAAGGTTTGCATTCATTCTTTGGTATTATTGTACTTCCCATTCCTCTTCAGTCTCTCTTCTCCTCAGTTAAAATTTGGGTTAAGTCACTCAAGAAAAAAAAAGTTAAAACACCAAATGCCTGGTTGAATGAGATAGTTTTAATCTCTCTCTGGAAACAATCTGTCTTTTTTGCTTTTGCTCCCTGGAAAGCAGTGAGTACACAGATAACTCAGTATAAATAACAATGATTCAACAAAGGCAGTATATGACTCACAATGATGAAGGAGTTCACAGAGGAAGAAGCTCAAAATGGGATTGGCTCTTTTCAGGAATGTCACATTCACATAATGACCAGCTACAGCCCATCCTTGGCCACGCAGGTGCTTGAGAATGGATCAGGTCAGGCTATCTGAGAACCCAAAACCTTCATAGTTCAACATCTTCTAGGGATGGCCTTCCCACGTTCCAGTCTTCTTTAGTATGAGGTTGGTGAATGTATCGGATAGGACCTTCACTGCTCTGGCCCCCATAGTGCTGGAACTCCCCTCCTTCATATTCTCACTTTGCCTTCTCATTGATGGATTTTTAAAAAGTCTATAAAGATTATTCTCTTCTTGGGAGGGGGCACTTCAAAAATGGATACCTTCTCCAGCCCCCTTAGTTGCCTTTATGACAGCCTTTTTCATGGGTACGTTGCCTTTGGTTTGTAAGTGCTTTTAAACTATAGTAAGGTTTTATTGTTGCCAGTATGTTAAGTTTTACGTTCCTGGTGAGGTTGTAGTTATGGTGGTTGTGGCTTTTCTGTCAATTTAATTCAGCAATTATCACTTCGTTAATTTTATTAGTTATTAGAGGAGGGGTTTTTTTGTACAGTTTGAGCATTCCTGTTTTTGTAAAAGGGGTGGGATCTGTGCTATTTTAAGCAGAGTTACACCATTCTAAATCCATTGAAGTCAGTGAGCCTAGAAGGGTATAGCCTTGCTCAGGATGGCACTGTTGATCTTATAGATATATAAATGCAGCAGGAGAGGTATACACAGAGATTGCCAACTGCAGTGGTACAGCACTTTTCCTAACTACCATACAGTAGGATCCTACACAGGTTCCTATATATTACTCCATTCTAATCCCATTGAAATCAATGGCATAACTCTACATAAGATTGTACGGACAGTCACAACAATTACAACAGTGAGATCCTTGTACACAAATTTCCCCATGAAGGCCGCAGTGTGAGACCGACACAGAAATGCACACACACACACACAGGGGAAAGAAATTCGGCCTGGTTTTTCATCTACACCAAGTTATAGCATCCTAGCCATTGCATCAACTACCTTCAGTATGAAATGTTCACTTATTGCTATATCAATGTATGCATTGTACAATACAAACATGCCAGCAGAGCTGAAAGTATGCATGAGAAGGATTGTGCACACTAAAAAAATTCCAGTCACTCTCTATAATCAGCAGTGCCGATAGTGGCAGTATTGTTGTTTTATGCTCCTACATACACTGGGTAAGGACTCGCCCCGTCAATGCCCCTCACATATACCAGCGTGAAAGCCCATAGACAGCAGTAATGACAACAAGAGACTGTCTCCTCCTAACACAACTCGTTTGTCCGTGTGAAATGTCTGGGAGTACAAAGTGATCATTAGAAAGCAAGTTTTCCTGCCTTGGGGTGTTTATGAAAACTCTGGTAATGCAATTTAATATCCTACTATTGGCAGCGTAATGAGATAGAGAGACCACATTTTATTTCTCAGGGAAATGGCTTCATTATTTAAACTTGACTACAAATCAATTGTCCTACTTTTTTTGTGTGTTTTTTGTGGCAGCCTTGCTGTTATCCCTAGTTTTTGCTAAGGTTTAATTGAGTTGCATGACAACGGCAGGTGTCTGAATTACAAAACTGGGGTGGGGAGAAGGTGGTCTGATATGACTGGCAATAGTGGCAGTTATGCTACTTAAAACAGGGTTGCTACTTTCCCCCCCTAATCTGCCACTGTGCCAAAATGATTTACAGCTACAGCACTATAATGATTTATTGTTCACGTTAATATATTTCTGTTATGTTTTTATCCTGCTTTTCTACCCAGAAGATAAAGTCAGTGGGCACAGGTGGGCAACCTTGATTTTATTCTCACAACAAATACCCTGTGACTTGGTTAGGCAGGGACATGGTGACTCTAGGGTTGCCAGAATCAAGGTGTGGCCTAGAGATCTCCCAGAATTGGAACCAATCTCCAGGTCACAACGATCAGTTCCCATGGAGAAAATGCCCCCTTTGAAGGGTGGATTGTATGGCATCACATCCCTGAGCTCCCCTTCCTCCCTAAATCCTGCCATCTCCAGGCTCCATTCCCCAAATCTCCAGGAATTTCTCAACTCAAAGTTGACAACCCTATGACTGGCCCACCTATACAGTCCCAGTTTTTACTTGTTAAGTCGACAGTCCTTTTTGTCGGGGAGATGTTGGAGCCAGCAGTGTTATCATCGATGTTGTTCTAGCTGAAGGAGAAAATAGACCTTCAATATTCTTTCAAAGAGGTGAAGATACAGGGCCCTACCCTCCAGGATCAGGTTACCTGTACTTAAAGGTCCGGTCAAGAGTATTGTGGTAAGGCTGATGTAGTTCAGGCTTTGAGAGGCTTGAGAGCTTGATTGTGGAGAGACCAGCAGTAGGCTCTTGGGTGGAGGGTGCAGGGTCCAAGTCTGAATTAGAAGGCTGGGGTGTATCCCAGGGTGAGCAGGCTGACTCAGAGTCTTGGGGCTCCTCTTGCAAGTCAAAGGAGGTTCCTGGAGGTGTCTCAACTGCTTCTTTCTGCAGTGGTGTTAGGAGCCCAGCTGCCTCTTCCTATGAGTCTTTGGCCTCTTCACCTCATGACGAGGAGTCCATACTATAGTCCTTGTCATGGAGGTTGAAGACAGATTTTTTTTCCATATTGGCTGGAAAGGAATGGGGAGAGGAAGCTGCAACACAGCTGGAGTTGAGTCAGTTAACCCCTTCCTGCCTTGAACAAGGGCTCAGTACATAGTATCAGAATGCTTTCCCCTCACTACATGGTAACCATACACATCTATGTACTTGGTATTAGGGTATAATTTCTAGGTTGGAGGGAGTGATTTGCAGACAGGTGCAATTTAGGAATCTCCAACTTCAGTAACTAAAATGTAGGTGAGCAATGGAATTTTGTTAAAATTTAAATTTATTCATTTACAGAGAAGAGTACTAAGAAAACAGTAACAACATAACCAACCCCCAAAACCAAACCTTACTAAATATAATGACAAAGCATCTGTAACACAGGGAAAATATTATGTTAATTCCATGTGGTGCAAAGAGAAGGTGCAAATAATTCTCAGAAATGATATAGTTGTATCATGAACTTGTTGGGTTCCATTTCTGTTTTCGGAGGTCTGCCCACTGTTTTCCATGCAGGAAACATGGCAAGTTTTCCTGAATAGATGTTGTTGTTTTTCCACAAAAGGGTATCAAAATATCAGGGAATCTAATCCGCCCTCTCTTCTAAAGACTCTCCAAGTTTCAAATGAATTGGACAAAGGGGTTAGATTTTACATCCCCTTAAATAAGGTGACCTCATCCATCCTCTCTGTATAGTGGGAAAAGGTGTGAAAATGGCTGCTGTTTTTCTGGAGTGGCTTTTATAACCAAATGTATTAACTACAAGTAAAAGTAGTCCTTCCAGAGTGTCTGTCTAGTGAGGTGCCTACCTGCTGCACCAATCTCATTGCAGAGAAATAAGGGCATTTTTTAAATATAAGGGCGCTTTCGCACATGCCGAATAATGCACTTTCAATCCACTTTCAACGCACTTTGCAGCTGGATTTTACTGTGCAAAACTGCAAAACCCACTTGCAAACAATTGTTAAAGTGAATTGAAAGTGGATTGAAAGTTCATTATTCAGCATGTGTGAATGTGCCCTAAAGCAAGCTCATGTCACATTGCAATTGGTTGATTGGGAACTCACTTATCCAAACCTAAGCAATGAAAAATGTGATGTTATCTAAAATCAATACTATACAAAAAGGTGCAAAACATGTAACCTGCTAAGTGAAGACAACCAGAACAGCCAACAAACCAAAAAAACGAATTACGGTAAAAAAATAATCAAAAACCCCCCAAGAAAACAAACTCCTCAGAGCTAACAAAAAAGACAGAAAATAAAAAACAACCAGATTAATCAGAACAGAACACAAAACAACAACAAAAATAATATCTCACCCTAACTACCCCACCCCAGTGACCAAATGTCACCCTCCTTTACTACCCGCTGGGTAAAATGGATGGAGGAAAGGCTAAGTAGTAGTAATACTTTAATAACTGATATGAATAAAACCAGTCTCCAGGCCAAAAGGAAGACCCCTGGACCCAGCTCTTCTGTGTTTGTTTTTTCTGCTCTGCACCTCCACACCAGCAATGATATGGGGAGGGGCTGTGGCTCAGTGGTAGATCATCTGCTTGGCATGCAGAAGGTCCCTGGTTCAATCCCCGGCATCTCCAGTTAAAGGGACTAGGCAAGCAGGTGATGTGAAAGAACTCTAACTGAGACCCTGGAGAGCCACTGCCGGCCTGAGTAGACAATACTGACTTTGATGGACCAAGGATCTGATTCAGTATAAAGTAGCTTCATGTGTTCATGTGACCTGGTGCTCTTGCCTCCTCCTTGTTGGAGCTGGTGGCCTGCCTCACAAACTGTTGAGCCTCTTTCCAGTTCACACACCTGGAGGAATGGTCCAGGTCCCCTGCAAGCCTGATGGGAGGTACAAGAGGAGGTATGTGCAACGTGGGGTGGTTTAGGGTTACCAAATACAGGTCACGGTGTCTTTCATCAATGAAACTTTCTGTTCTTCACATTTGAATCTTACATTTCTTCACCTAACCTCAGTTCTCTCACAATGAATGAAACATCTTCTCAAGCTTCCCTCCTTCAAAATGCAAGATATAATATTAGTATCAGCAGATAAAGATGGGCAGGAGGACCTGCCTGAAAGTGAGGTGTTTCAACTTCTGGTTTTGCTGCTTTGGCTGCCAGAATGAAACACCTGAGGGCAGACCTCCGGCTGCTTTCCACGCTGTATATGTTGTGCTATTACACTAGACACCAGAAGCATGAAAAGAGGTGCACAGGAAGAAAGATGCTCTAAAATAAGCTCTTCCACTGTGACAATACATGGCATAGGCTGGTTACTGGCTGACCCGCCTCTGGAACATGGATAATCCTTAATTCTAATCAAAGAGAAGTTGGCATTTAAGATTGCGTGGAAGCCCTTTCCCCTAAATGTAGTCAGCTGGGTGGAGGCAGGAGGGACCAGTAGCATGGGCAATTCTAAGCAAACTTAACGGCATTAGGGATGTGAGGAGGGAATGTGTACAGTTCAGGTTTTGAATGATAAACATATTTCTGCCTGAAATTCCTGGGTATTCTATCCCCCTCACCCTGGCAAACCTCTCTGTCCTAGAGCCACATTGCTGATCACAGGCGTGCATCCGTGTAGCCTCTGCCTCTACCCCACTCCCACTATCTGAACCATCTACGTACAGAAAATACAAAGAAAACATTGGTTCATAATAGGAAAGGAAGCACAGCAGTGTCAGCTCCAGAAACAAGAGCACGACCAAAAACATAACAGTATGTAAATGGAACCCCCTTCTGTTTATATCTTACAGAACTGAGAAATCCTTCAATGGCTGGTGGACAGTGGAAACTCTGGATAGAAATGCCAGTGGGTAAAATTCTGTTCAACAGGAACATTTTTCTCTTCAGGCTGGAAGACAGTCTAGTCAGATTATTTTTCCCTTGGTACCATTCCCTTTGCCCTTGCCTCAGCACAATTGGGAAAAGCAGAGTGTAAGGTTCTAGAATAATCACTTCCAGAAATCTCCAAAGATTACCAACTTTCATTTAAAAAAAAAAATCAGACGTTATAAAACCTGTACTAAAAAATAGAGGTGTTTTGTTGTAGATTATGAACAATTTCTGAATGTAGATCCCTACATGAAATGCCTTTCCAGAATCTTTCCATAGATGTCCCCAGATTTACGTTCAGGTGATTATCGCCAAAAAAGAACAAGCAGTATGACAGAAATGGTAGACACAGGCCTGTAAGGCCAACTCATTCTAAGATTCTGTCACAGTGTGTCCTTTATTTGTGGCACTAAAACCCTTGCATTCACAGAGGTAGGAGGGGGCCCACAGTAAAAAGAATTTAAGCAATGTATAAGGCAGTAGTGCTGAACTGGCCTTGCAACTATTTAAAAATAATTGAACAGGGATTATATAGCTACCTTCCTGTCACACAAAGGTTGTCTTCAGAATAAAGGCCTGTGTGGGCAAGGAAGGAGCCTTAAAAGGTTCAGGGATAACATAACTATATTATAATTAAAACAGCTCATCTGTTGAAGTGACTTGCTGAGTAAATGTGATGCCATGGAATGTTAGTCACGCTATAGAATATTCACAAACATTTTTATGCTGAGGGAAACTGTCAACCTTAAAATGTTTAAGATAGTCCAGCTTAGTGGAAGGAAAGATCAGTAGCTGAGGAAAACATGGAGTTGAGGAAAGACCAGTAGCTGAGTAAACCATGGTCACAATAAACTGGAGTAAGGGGAAATCAGTCGCAATGGAATGAAAGGCAGAACTTGGCTGGAAGAGACAGAACTGACAGATGCATCTTTTCACATCATATTGCCGCTATCCTAGGAAAAGCATGGCTGCCCATCAATTATGCAGTTTTAAAAAATGCAGGAGTTGAGTCAGTATACAAGGTCCCAGAACATGAAGGGCAGTAAGGACAAGCAAATAAGCCTTGCTCCTATTCTTTTAATAGTAGCCTTCAACCCACTGGACATTTAAGAAATGTATAACAGGAAAACTGCCACTGGATGAAGCTTCTCCTGTAATTGTAACTTTTTGCTTCTATAGAACCCTGACAAGTACAGAAATCTTCTCCAGGTCTGAATTAAGAAAGGAGAAAGGCCCAACAAGAGGTGAAATGGAGAAAGGAAATTCCTAAACTGATTTGAGTTAACCATTTGAATCTGCAACAGAGGGGTGAAGGGAAAGCAAACTTTATCCCCAAAGTGCTGGTCACCTAGGATTGCCAAAAGGCCTGAAGAAGAAAGCCCTTTCCCTTTAACAGAGACTTAACGTGGCAAAACTGGCAACTGAGGGTTTTCATGGAATGGAGGTAAATAAGATCCCATTAAACATAATTAAAAGGCTAAGGCTTTTTCCTCCTCAAGGCATTTAGCAACTCTATGGTTACTGGTTCTTTGCTGAGTTAATTTTGCTAGATAAGCTCTTCAAATTATGGTATTTGATGTCTGATACTGAAAATATTTCTACAGCCAAGACTATTAAATTAGTTATTTTTCACCACCCCAAACCTGGCTTTAAAATACAGCAATATGAAAATGTCACTGCTTAATATTCAGTCTGATGATGTGATCTTTCCCCATCCACTGTATGTCACTGAACAGATTGGTTTCTTTGAACAGATTTGTTTGAAAATATTTTTCAGTTTGGGGTAAGTAACTCCCAGCCTGTATATCATTTGGGGATGGGGGACTGCGCCAGTATCAAATAAATCACTTTATTTTTATTTATTTTTTGCTGCTTGCAAATATTTTGAGTGGACTCACATCATGTTGCATGCCTGTTTCTTAGCTGTAGCCACAGGACTCTACAGACACTCAAATTAGAGTTTTTCTCTTCAATAACAGAAGGAAATCATCATCATGAATGGAAGCTTTCTGTGACTATTCTCGGTAATTATGCAAGCACTCACGCAGCAGTGATCACCCGCCAAAATATTATTCTTACCAAGCGTAAAGACACTGTGAACCTGACAGTTTACATCTTGAATCTATTAGTGACCCTAAGTTCAGTCTCCCTCGATTAACTATAATTTCAAAGCTCCCCAAAGGTGCACAAAATAAGAGAGTGGGAAATAGTACAGAAAAGTTTTCAAGGTAGAACATATAAAAAGGGCAACACTGTGGTCCCATGGAACTGCCAGGTGCTACAACAGGACTAACATAATAACAAAGCTGCAGTTCTGTACCCAACAAGCAGCACACTCAAAAATATAACCATGGTTGTATAAGTAAGTGCTAGTGTAGCCGCCACAAAACAAGTTCCATCTGCCTTGGTGGTACCCCTAATCCACCAACAATCAACTGTGAAGCCATTCACCAATGACATCCCCCAGTTGGCCAGGAAGGGAATGCATGATGTCACCACCACACAATGTCCATCATACAGGTGGGCAGCCAGACAGTCATCACAGCACTGGTACAAATTACAACAGGCCAGTGTGTCTAGGGTTGCCAGGTCCCTCTTCGCCACCGGCGGGAGATTTTGGGGGCGGAGCATGAGGAGGGTGGGGTTTGGGGAGTGGAGGGACTTCAATGCCATAGAGTCCAATTGCCCAAGTGGCCATGTTCTCCAGGGGAACTGATCTCTATCGGCTGCAGATCAGTTGTAATAGCAGGAGATCTCTAGCTAGTACCTGGAGGTTGGCAACCCTAGAGGAAACACTCTGGTATTTTCAGCCATAGAGCAGAAACCCCTAGCAGCATGAACTCAACTTGTAAGGGCCCATCTACATGATACACCCAACATGGGCTGTGCCACAGGTGTGTAACTGTCCAGTTACACACCTGTGGCACAGCCCATGTTGGGTGTATCATGTAGATGGGCCCTTACAAGTTGAGTCAGATGTGGAGCCAGAGAAAAAGGATTTCCATGGCACTAGAGAAGAGGAATGAAAAGCTCCCCGCCCCCTGCTGCTGCCCTTTCTGCCACAGAAAGCAGTGGGGAAGGAAGTGTGGGAAAGCAGAAACTCCTTCACAGAGCCAAGCAAATGAGCACTTTTTAAAGGTGAGTTCTGCTGATGTACATCTGACTATGAACTGACATGTGTTGGGTGTATCATGTAGTTACATCCTTAGTAACAACCTTTTTGCCTTTGTGGGGGCCACACAAGAAGAAAGTACGGCATTCTTATCACATACACACACACACTCACACACAGTAATAATAAGTGCCGAGTTGGTACCCAGCACCAGCCATACCAAACCCACATCTTTTCACAGTGCCTTGGGTGCACTTTATACATTCCACATTAGGTGTCGAACCTCCTTACCATGCTTCTGCTATTCAAAGAATGTCCAAGTTTCCAAGGATTCTCAGAACATGAAAACTGAAATGTGAGAAATCACAGAAGGAAACCACTCGCGGAATTTGAAAATCTGTTTTAGTTTTACTTCTTGCAAAGTGCTATAAACACAGAAATTACATACACTACACTACAACTGTTCCTCTTTTTCAGAGACCCAGTGTGGTGGCATAGTGGTTAGACAGATTAGGCCTGGAGACCAAGCCCTATGAGAAAAGGCTGAGGGACTTAGGAATGTTCATTTTGGAGAAGAGGAGGTTGATGGGGGGCATGATTGCTCTCTTTAAGTATTTGAAGGGCTGTCACTTAGAGGAGGGCAGGGAACTGTTCCTGTTGGCAGCAGAGGACAGGACTCACAATAATGGGTATAAATTACGGGCAGAAAGGTAATGGCTGGACATTAGGAAACATTTTTTTTACAGTGAGGGTAATTCAGCCATGGAATCAGCTGCCTAGGGAGGTGGTGAGCTCCCTCTCACTGGCAGTCTTCAAGCGGTGGTTGGACAAACACTCGCCAGGGATGCTTTAGCTGATTCTGCATTGAGCAGGGGGTTGGACTAGAAGGCTTGTATGGACTAGAAGGCTTCCAACTCTATGATTCTATGATTCTTTATGATGCTGAATGGGTGACCTTAGTCCAATCTCTCTCTTTCTCTTTCTCTCCCCACCTAGCATACCTCACAGGTTGTTCCTTGGGGCAAGAGCATAAGAATGTAATTGATGGGGAAGGTACCTCTCCCTGATAAATTATTGTCCAGTTTGCCTTTGAGGGAGATTTTGGGGTTATCTTTTTTTAAAAATGTTACTGTGTGCATAGGAGCATTATTAGAATGTGCTAGTTGCCCTTCAACTACCAGATCCCCATTGTGAGATTTGAGTAAACATTCTTAGAAAGGAAACTGTTTGGGTCCTTTTTCTAATGTACTCTGCCAGAAGTCAGTGCATGACAAGCTATTTCAGAGTAAATAATCCTTGGTGAGAATTAGGAGGTATTATAAATATACAAGGGACTATTTCCATCTGTGGAATGTTGGAGAGTTATGAAATTGCCAAGTAATTTTTCTCTAGCATGACAAAATATCAACTTCATCTCTCTTTAACATAGCCATGAATAAGAATTGTGAATTTACTTTAAAAGCCTGGCCATGGCCTAAGGGAAAAGAAGCTGAGGAATGAAGACAATAACGCTTTCCATCTCTCATATCACTGAAAGCAGATATTTCCACAATGGTGTTTGGCAGATAACCAAAAAGGTTGTATGCTAACTGCTCATCCTTTGCATTGGTGTGTGTTTGACTGTCTTGATTACTGTGAGCGGGCCTATCACTGGTCAATTGAGCAGCCAGGGGTTTTAGCTTAAGAACTGTAATATTTCGTGATTGCTAAGAATCTTTCTTTAGTCTTTTGAATGGAATATAAATCAGGCTGAATACCCTGTGGGATACGTTTCTCTGCCGTTTGATGAGTTCCACAGTTCAGATGACCAAGACTGACACTGCAATATTTTGTAGATGCTATTTCTCTACTCCTAGGTACCAACTAATTCTGTTGCTATTTGTTAAGATATGAATTCAGCCTGTCCCTCCATACATTTCTTCAGCAATTTGTCACTGTTTGTTAGTTATTTATCTATAGGTGTACTTAGTAGGATGAGAAAAGCAAGCCACTGTGTATAATTTAAATTATCCATGCATATTCTCTGTATGCATTCTTATGATGCTTCCAGTGCTTGTGTGCCCATGTATAAGTACTTCTACAAAATTAAACAGGGAGAGAAAGTTCACGCAAAAGTTTCCATTACACACTAAAATCAAATGTGTGTGTGTTTATAAAACGCACAAAGAAATACAACTTAAGACATTAGTGATTGATTTCTCCATATCACAAAAGACAACTTGTAAACAGTAATGCATAAAGGAAAACTGTACCAAAACAAAGTAATGGGTCATGAAAACTGGTATTTAAATCTTTCAGAGTTCATAAACAACAGCTTGTATTATGAAATCTGAAAACAGTTGCCCAAAAGCAAGAAGGAAAACTCTTTAACAGAACACTTTATCCTTGAAACTCTACTGTTGTGATGAATACTTTCCCATTCAAGATAATTCACAGTGGGTCGCCGTGTTAGTCTGTCTGCAGTAGTAGAAAAGAGCAAGAGTCCAGGAGCACCTTAAAGACTAACAAAAATATTTTCTGGTAGGGTATGAGCTTTCGTGAGCCACAGCTCACTTCTTCAGAACCTGGAGGTTGGCAATCCTAAATATATGGCAGAACAAAGGTGATGCCATGTTTTTAATGTTATACACAGAGAGCTAAATGACCACAGGCTAAAAAATAAAACTTGCCACATGGTAGATAAAGTGTCCTCTGTATTGGTTTTGTTTCTAGCTAGTGAGAGGTGGAAGAGAAGCTCTTTAGAAACACTTCTGCAGTTTGTATTTGAGAGGAGACAGAGACAGGCAGAGAATTTAGCTGGAATTAACAGAAAGCTGCAATGGAGGCTGATGCCGGATCAACAGATTTTCTTTCTGGTTTGGGGAGTCTTCTTGCTTTTAGTAAGATCTGCTTGTGCAGCTGTAAATAAAAAAATTACATAGATTCCATCAATCTTCAGTGCTCTCATCCAAACAAAATGAAATTTTGTATTTCTACCCCTGGACATTTTTCTGCACAAGGAAGCAGGGAGTTTCCCAAATGTCCACTGGCAGCCAGCAAGCTACAAAGAACGAATGAGCAAGTGTTTTGTTCCAAGGGACAGCTGATTACCTTAGGCTGTTACTGTATGTCAAACTATTCTTTTCCATAGGATTGGACAGGATCTGATGGTTCAGGAAGCTCCAAACATATTTCCTTACAGAAGAGGAAAAAATTAACTGTCTTAGTCAGACATCCAACTTCAGTGGATTATCCCAGTTACCTTCTACCGTTCCAGTGTGGTCGTTGTCCCTATTCCTTTTCTTCTTCAAGTAGAGGGCTCCAGACTTTTTGAACCTGTGGAATTCTGACATGGTGGTGGGTGAAATCACAAAATGGCTGCCACAGAATCTAGAGCAAACCACAAAATAGCTGCCATGGGAAGTGGAATAAATTACAAAATGTCAGGGAGGGAGGTTATGCATAACACAAATAATAATACTTAACATTTCAGAAAGAAGCTCTGCTTAACAAGATACCTTTTAAAATTAAAATATTTTAAAATATATTTTCTTGCATGTACACGGCTTACCTGATGGCGATGGGACACTGCTAGTCAACCCCTTTGTGTTTGGCAAGGCTCTATCTTGTCCCCTAAGCTTTTCTCCCTGACCTGGATGGCCCAGGCTAGCCTGATCTCGTCATAGCTCAGAAGCTAAGCAGGGTCAGCCCTGGTTAGTATTTGGATGGGAGACCACCAAGGAATGCCAGGGTTGCTGTGCAGAGGAAGGCACTGGCAAACCACCTCTGTTAGTCTCTTGCCATGAAAACCCCTAAAGGGGTCGCCATAAGTCGGCTGCGACTTGAAGGCACTTTACACACACACATACTTTTCTCCTCCCTTGCAAGACATAAACAGGATCTTGGTTAGGGTGCTAATAAAAATCAGATCATGCTATATCCAATTACATCAAAGAAGTATCAATGCAACAGTACTAATTTACAAAAGCAAAATATATGAATCTGCACTATTATATTAAATATCCTGCCATTTTTTGAGTGCGCTACCAAGGCTAGTGACTGCAGAATCGTTTCTTACTGGACTACAAGATCTATGCCCTGCTGCTCCATATCCTTGAGACTTTCCTGCAAAGAATTAAACACTCTGTTATGATCTTTTAAAGAAAATTTAGCATTGTGTATCAGATATTATTTTCAAGTGTTATGTTCAGCGTGATATCATGGAATGTTAAGGAACTAAGGGGTTACAACAAGCATAAAAACAAGCATATTTCCAAGTTGAAAGATTTTAAAGCTTATGTAGCTTTTTTACAAGAAACTCATATAATGGCAAAGGATAAGAATTGTGTAAGGATTAGTGGTAAGGTATGCATTAAAGATACATTTCATTGATCTAAATGTGTTTCTATATCGATATACAAGTGTGTGTGTGTTTTCGGGTTCAACAAGTGATTACAGATCCAAATAGATGCTTTATCATTTTGGGTAGTGGAAAGTTCTGATTCTATTATTGTAGTGACTAATGTGTATGGTCCAAATGTGGACTCTACATGCACGTTTCATCAACATTCCACCCACTTGGTAAATTTTACATATGACTACCTGTTGGTGGGGGAGAGTTTAAGGACATACTAGAGAGCTTTGGATCAAAGTGCACCTCCCACATAAAGACTATTCATTGGTAAAATCTACACTCAAAGCCTATATGTCTAAACTAGGTTTGGTTGATCCCTGACATATATTGCACCCAGTGGACAGAAATTATATTTTTATTGCTTCTGTGTGTCATAATTATTTCCAGTTAGACTATTTTCTTGTTTCAGCTTCTCTGATGCCCCTGCTTATTGTCTGTGATGTAGCTATTACTGTTATTTTTCACCACACCACCATATCATTAGTTCTTTGGTTTCCAGACTGGGTTATACCACCTGGTTTAGGGCATTTTAATGTTTCTCTTCTTAATGATGAGACTTTAAAAAAATCAGGTGATGGCTGAGTTATCAAAGTATTTTAATATTAATCAAGGCACAGGTAGTACTCATGCTATTGAATGGGAGGCTTGTAAAGCTTTTATTAAAGAGAGAATTATTGTATATGTTTATCATAAGAAAAAGCTTGGGAAAATGAAAGAAGTAACTTTGAAAGATAGATTGAAATAGATTGATGTATCTATTAAGTCAATTTGCTATATCTCCCATACCAGAGCTTTACTGGGAACTGCAAAAGGTTAACTATGAAATAAATAACATATTATCATTGAAAGCAGAATATGCTTTACCTTGTGTGTGCCACTCATATTAGGAAAGTGGTGAGAGACCAGGTAAAATTAAACATATCATTTAAGACAGCAAAAAAAAAAAAAAAACCCACCTATATTCCTATGATCAAAGATCAGAATACAATGCTTACTGCCTCTACTGAAATAAATTCAGTTTTATAAGTTGTATTCTGAATTGTACAGTAAAGGTAAACAAATTTTCAGGAAAAGATTCAGAAACATATTATTAAGCAACAGATTTGGAAGCATATTATTAAGCAACAGATTCTTGTGGAACCTTTGCGCATGGGCGCAATAAATAATGAATATGAATAATGGTAAATCTCCAGGACCAGATGAGTTGCCTACTGAATGGTATAAAACCTTTTCACATTTCTTAATTCCAAAACTTGACCAATTGTATAATGAGAGTTTTGAGTCTGCTCATTGCTGTTGTTATATGATACCTATATCACTGTGCTTCCAAAACCTAGCAAAGTCCACATTCAGTGTGCAAATTTTTGACCTATTTCTTTGATGAATGTAGATGCTAAGATATTAACTGCTATTCTTGCTATTCTTACTTCAAAAGGTTGTTAGAACTTCAGTACACATAGACCAGGTAAGATTTATACGAGGTAGGCAAGGCTCTGATAGGCTTAGGCTGGCCACTGATCTGATTGCTTTAAAACAGTAAGAGATCTTATCAAGTTGCCATTCTCTCACTTGCTGAAAAAGCTTTTGACAAAATATACCGGAAATTTATCTTTGCTACACTGACTAAGTTTGATTTTCCTTGCAGATTTTCGAAGTGGGTTAAAAATTTTTTATGTATCTCCCAGATCCAGGGTACTAATGACATATTTTCTATGCCATTCCCTCCTGAGAAGGGTACTAGACAGGGTTGCACTATTCCCCTTCCTATTTTAGATCTATGTCTGGAATCTCTGGCTTGCGCCATTAGACAAAATAACAATATTCATGGCTTTGTACATAACGCTTTGCAATTTAAAATTGTTCTTTGTGCAGATAATCTTTTATTATTTATTTCGTAACCTCAGTGAGCTTTGTGGGGGATTTAAACCAAAGCATCTAAGACCTTTGACCAACATTCTAACCACTGCCCCATACTAATTAACTATGGCACTCAAATACATGTAATATGTAAAGTGGTGATTAGTGCAACAATTTTGTGTTTATCATGTTTTATTACTAGTCTTTCCCATTAAGTATTATTTCTCCCTTTAAAACATACATAAATCAGTTCCCTCTGGACAAGAAAATTATTAGGAAAGACTTCCGCTAGGGCAGAGGTGTGAAGCAGTCGTCTCCCCCGGGGCTCCGGGAGGGGAAACCAAGAACGTCGTAAATAAGGGGGCTAACGTGACCCCCGATTCCTAAATAGTGGAACAGGTATCAGGAAATCTACTGCAGCCTCGTAGTGTGGTTAACTCCTGGAATCTCTGAGATTTACGACTTGGAGACCCAGTAGCAGTTCCGCCCGCTAAGGAGTAATAAATCGCCGAAGACGTCTTCTTGGAATTTTGGAACTAATTGGCTTCACTCCCCCCTATCTATCTACATCTGGCAACTATACAAGTAAATATACCTGCTCTTCTAAAATCTGAGTAAGTTTGAAAGAACTCTTTTGTTTTACCTGGATTTGGAAGTCCCAGGAAATTGCTGAGCTTGTCTGTTGAATCTGTATCTCCCCACTCAATCCTTAAATGACTCTTTAAAATCAAGAAAGGATCAGATAACTCGGCAGGAACCTTATCAATTTGATCAGTGGGAAGACATAACATCTAAGATTTTTGAAAGACGCCTCAACTACCAATCAGGAACTATTACGTACTAAGGGGAGGGAGGAGTGGAAATCCCCCCCAACTCAAGTGCAGTCTTTTTAATTAAATAAAACCTTCCTGCCATGTCCTTCCTGGAAACAGTTTATCATTGCGAGAAAGTCAGAGAACTCGGAATCGGAAGTCTGATATCAGTGTGTAACCGGTAAATGATTCCCAAGCTCCTGACTACAAAGAAGGAAGGTTTATGACTTTGATTCCTGCAGTACCTCCTCGTTACTCTTCTCGAATCTGCCTGGATTTCACTAACTGAGCTTTAACAGGAAACTTTGGAGGTGCAATCATGGCACTCATGGCAAATATGATTAAACAGATGGAACAATACATGGATTTGATGAACACTTCATTTCAAGGTCTTATTCAGAAACTGGACATCGTCTTAGAGGAAACTAAAGAAATAAAAGCCCTGTTCACCTCAATGAGATCAGAGGAGGCACCAAAAGGCTTTCTGGCTGATAAGAGAGACAAAGAACAAAGGGATCCTGCAAAAGACACGGGGAATCTTACAAAACAACCTGCAGCAATTCATTGGATAATAATGGACTGGAAAGGGATTGATTTTGATTTTTACCATCTGGATTTCTCTGATGATCTTTTCAAAGTGACCGATTTTGACTTGTGCTACCTGGATATGTCTGATGGATTTTACAACAGCTGTTTGAAGGATTTGAGGAATAGAAAAACTGGGTTGGTCAGGATCTCCTTTTTTGGATTTGGGATGGAAGATAATGCAACATGGTTCTACTACGCTCCATCTGCAGAAAAAAATTCACCAACAATCTCCAAGGATGCCCTCCATCAATTACTGCTAATGTGGAAAAGAAAGAAATACTGGAAATTCAGGATAAAGGGACTAATTTAAAAGAATCTGGTTTTTCTGCTGGTTAAGATTGACAAGAAACTGATTAAAAGCATTGGCTATAATGGAAATGGAATTACATAAAATATTAATCTACTAGAAATATTATACATTAAATGAGTGTTAGGGAGAAATGGAGGATTTACAAATTAATTAATTTTTAATAGAAATAATTATATGCTTTTTACTATACTAATCCATTTTTAAGTAGGGAGATTTAATATTTCTTTCCTTTTTAAATCTCTTTTTTATGCGATATTATTAATTAAATTATCTTCTTTTTCTTTCTTTTTGGTTCTGTTATAGAAAATACAATATTTAAGTGTTTAATGAATATTAACAATGAGATTAGGATTAGAAATTTATGCAAAAGAGATTACAAATTCATTGTAGGATGGAGGGAGAAGCAGGGGAAGTCCAATTTTTTATTCTACATATGTTATTGTTAAACATTTTGATGAATAATTTTGGAAAATAATAAAAAAATATTTTTAAAAAAAGAAAATTATTAGGAAGCTGAGTAGTCATAGCTTCTGTCTAGGAAGGTTGTGTGCCTTTCCTTCCTATTCAGTGAAACCTGCTGCCTGTTCTAATCTATGCTGTGTTACAATTTTATATTTGGTGATGGCAAATGCATCAGTTCAATTATTCCATTTCCAAGTGCAACTAAGCATTCACCCTCTAAGAAAAAAAAAACATTTTAAAGAGCTGAACTTTACTATAAGAGGAAGATATCTCAGTCTACATGAATAAAGTCTTATTTTACTGGATGTTTAAATATCAGATACAGCTATTCAATGGTCCTAAAATTAATTTGGCCAAATCTAGGTTGACAGTGTGCTTTGATGATCATGTAAAATTGCTAGATATTTCAGCTGCCCTGTCCAATGGAAAATCAGGTAAGTACAAATCAAGCTACAAGCTGCCCCATGGAAATTAACATAGGAATACTGTACTTGGGAGCGGGGAGCTCTATGTGCAGATGCATCTGAGCTGAGATATGCATTCATTAATTGTTTTCCTTATGATAACACAATTTCTTTAATGGAATTCTATTATGTATCTATTTATCATTTAAGACATTGGTGTTCTTATAAGGAAAACGGTTAAGAAAACGACTGGCATTAGTTAAAATCATCCCTCCCAAACACACATAATTAAAGTGAATTAGAAAATGTACAAAGACATAAAAAACGACAATTGGTCGGGAAGGAGGAATCTTCCTCTGTTGGCAGAACATGTCAAAAGAAGTGGACAGATGAAGCTCCCTGGGAAGGAGTTCCAGAACTTTGGTACCATGACTGAGAAGCCCTCTCCCATGTTGCCACCCGCCTAACCTCTGAAGGTGGGGGCACCCAAGGCAGGGCCTCTGAAGATGACTGTAGTGATCAGGTGACTGTAGTGATCAGGTGGGTTCAAAAAGGAGTAGGAGGTGCTTCAGGTATGTTGGTTCCAAACCGTATAGGGCTCTGAAGGTCAAGACCAGCACCTTGAATTGTGCCTGGAAACAAATTGAGAGCTAGTGTAGATGGGCCAACACTGGAGAGATATGGTCCTATGACCCACTCCAGTCAATATCCTGGCTGCAGCATTCTGTACCAATTGAAGTGTCCTTAATTCTTCCACCCACCAGTAGCATTTCTGTCCGGTCGAGATTAAGCTTGTTTACTAGCCTGCGTCCATTCCAAAACTGCCTCCAGGCAACAGTTCAGGGGTTCTACAGCCTCCCTGGGGTCAGCTGAACATGTGAGATAGAGCTGAGTGTCATCGGCATATGGCCAAATTTTCAGATAACTTCACCCAGCATTTTCATGTAGATGTTAAAGAGGTTTTTTTAAACATTCATTGCAAGTTTGAAGAAGGCTTTCATTATTCCATTTATGCAACAGTTTCCCCCAGTTACTTTTCTTGGGAGAGTTTCGTTCTCCTAGATCGAGCAATTCTAGTGCTTTGAAAACTGTAAAGCTGCTATATACTGTAACTAACTAGTGTGAGTGATTTGCTCTTGTTTGCAAGGCATAAGAGAGTGAGCTAGCATTCACACACTGACTAAACAGTGAGCAACAGACAGGGTATTATGATTAGGACAAAGGTAGAGCTGGTAGGTCTGGTAGAAAATGCTTGGGTGCTCCACACACAGAACTCTCAATGGCCTTTTATGCTTGGCTGTTTCCCTCACAGTCACTCCTCCAACGACTTTGGGTCTTTGTTTTGATTATGCATGCCATTTCTGACTGTCAGAGGTTGCCTCGTTCTCCCTCTGCCTTTCCCGGTGTTTTGCCAGTGTTTTCCAATTCAAGATAAAACAGGTCTCTGATAATACGGGCAAAACGTGAGCAAAAGGCAGCGGAGAGCGAGGCAACCTCTGACGCTCAGAAACAGCATGCATAATAGGGCTGTCGATTCAGTTCCATCCGATAAGAAAAACAGCTGAATTTTCCCTGATTCGGCGGTTTCTAGGTAAGATGGAGCCGAATTCAAAAAAGGCGGGAAAACGGCCAGCCGAATTTGGTGAGTTCAGGCAGATGCCAAATAAATTTGGGCAAATTTGGCGGCCCCAAATCAGCAGCATAACCGTCAGTTAGTTAGCAGCATTCTCCCGCGGCCAATGGTGGCCAAGCTGGGTCTTCTCCTGGCCAATCAGAGCAGGGATTCTCACTTTTGAAATGGCCAGGAGAAGAGTATAAAAACTCCCGTCCCAACTGCATTCATTCCCTTCCATTTTGGTGCTGCTGCTGCTGAGAGATCCTGACTGGGCCGAGCTACTGCTGCTTACCGAAATAGGATTGGATTTATTTCTCCGTGCTCCTGCTGGAAGACATCTGCACAGTTTGATTTTGGGGTTTTTTCTCTACACCTTTTCTTCTCTGTGTGTGTGGGGGGGGGAAGCAGATTCTGTGGGTGGGGGGAAGCCAAAGGGGGGCTTTTGCCTTTTCTGCTGGGGGGGGTGCCTGCTCGCCTCTGTGGGAGTGTGCGTTCTGCTTTTGTTTTTTGCCCGTTGCCACCCTCGCCCGGAGTTGAGTGTGGCGGTGCGGCGCGAGTCTCCCTCCGCTTGGCACCTGCGCGCCTCCTCCTCCTTGGTTTGTTTCTGTTTGGGGGTTGTTGCATAAAAGGGGGGTGCCTCCCTCCACCTTCTTCTTCATGCTTTGGAAAACCTCCTTGACCTGTGTCTGCAAAACTTTTACTGGTCATTCTCAGTAATGTGTTGTGCTTTGGGGTTTGTTTGTTTGTATGGAAGGCATCAAATCGTGCTGAGCCAGTGCTTATCTCTCCCCCTTTCTCCCATAAACCGTCCGGCTCCTACTGATTCATACAATAAGCCAGCCTTACTTTTGCAACCATTTTGCAAGCCTCATTGCTTATTACAATAAATGTTGCATAAGGAGAAATTCCACTCCCCCACTCTCCTGCACCTTTCTTCCTGTTTGCTTAGCTAATATCATATGCATAGCTAGTGTGCCTCTGTTCCTTTCCATGGCTTGCAAACTCTCAAGGTCGCGTGTTGCAATTGCAATGATTTGCAAACTCCAAAAGGTCTATTCTATTAATTCCAATGGGCTGATCAAGAGGGGGACCTCCTTCCGGGCCCCATAACTTCGGACCCCCTGACCCAATCTTCACAAAACTTGGGGGTTCTTGCAAGAAGGGTCCCCTCAAGCTACACTGAAGGTTTGGGACCTCTACCTCCAAAAATGCCTCCCCCCGGAGCAGCGGAAAGGTGCGAATGTGGTTTTAATGGCTTTAAATGGCCGAATTTATTCGCAAACTCTGAATTTCATGCCCAATTCCATGGATCCAAATCGGGGGAGTTTGAACTTCGGCATTTCTTGAATAAAAACGGGCCAAATTTTGCCGAATCCGAATTTTACCGAATTTTTTTTCAACAGCCCTAATGCATAATCCAAACAAAGACCCAAAGTCGTCAGAGGGGTGACCGCAAGGGAAAAAGCCAAGCACAAAATGTTGTCTCGTTCAGCTTGACTTTTGCTTAGAAGAAACACATACTATATTTTACAAATAAAATGAATTGCAGGAGGGAAAATTAATTTGATTTAAAAAAATATGTATTTAAATGTTGCCTAACTGAAACTGACTATGAGATCTGTGGAGTCTTTATTTTATTCTACTGGAATTTTTATATACTATATTCTCTTGTGGCTCAAGGCAGATTACACATAATTTAAACATGACAACCCCCCCCAAAATGACACCCCCCAGATATGCCAGCAGTCTACACTCAGTTAAAAACCCTGTAAAATAAGATGGCTGGCAGCACCGCCTGAAAAATTCTGAAAATGGTACCCCCTTCACCTCCTGAGGGAGCAAATTCCACAAAGTGAGAACTATAATGAAATAGGCTCTGGTTGATACCTTAAGTGAGCTAGTATATGTCAGCCTCAGGACTGTAGTGTACATACAGGGATTTATGGGAGGAGATGGCTCTTTATAAATAGGTGCTAGGTTGGAAACAAACTGGCAGCCAATGAGATATGCCCCTGATAATAATTGGGCTGCTGCATTCTGAATCAGCTGCAGTTTCTGGGTTGTCTTCAAGGACAGCCTAATCTAGAGCACATTACAGTAACATCCTTCTGAGCTGGAATATGCATTTATTTATTAACTAATAAACAAACAAACAAACCCTCTGTTCCCTTAATCCCCAAAGGGAATGATTTTACGTTCTGTGGAGTTCAGTTTTTAGAAGGAATGATTATCGCTGTATTATTTACACTTATTTCTTCAAATGTGCCAGGACTCAGCCATCTCAATGAAAATAAATTCTGGACTGAGCATAAGAGAGGCACCTTCAGAATTCAGTTCATCCTTACTAACTTTCAGTTCAACAACAGCTAAAAGATTCTGCCCAAGGATCCATATTCTGTAATTCACATCTTGAAAACAATGCTCAGTATTAGCTCACTGATGTATATCTTTGGCTCACAAGTCCCTTTGTGAAATAATAAAGCCGTTGACTTGTGATTCTTAATTTAATAAGGTTTTTATTTTAGCATCATCCAATAATTGTCAAGAAAGGAAATGTGTGGGAAGGCATACACAGCACGAACTTTTGCATCTCTTTTAAGCATTTGACCAACGCCTTGTGAAAGAGTACGTATGAATTAATAGTATTATCATCAAAGACAGATCCATGCTGTAACTGTATATTGAACATGTGGCTGACCTTTATAATCAGTACTATACCATGCTTTGATCACACATCTACCTCAAGGTGACCAGCCATAAATTGTGACAAACAGCAACATTGATTTTTGTAGTAGAAAAGGAAAGAAAGCAGCAAAATTGTAAAAAGGAGGCTGAAGGAGGCTTTCAAAAGGTCATTTCCCCAAGTATAATATATTTTATGGATTACCCAGAACTGGACTGCAAGTAGGATCCATAAACACCTAATATGAGCCCTGCTGAACCAGACCAAAGTTCCATCTAGCCTGTGTGTGTGCGTAAAGTACCTTCAGGTTGCAGCTGACTTATGGTGACCCCTTTTGGGGGTTTTCATGGCAAGAGACTAACAGAGGTGGTTTGCCAGAGCCTTCCTCTGCACAGCAACCCCGGTATTCCTTGGTGGTCTCCCATCCAAATACTAACCAGGGCTGACTCTGCTTAGCTTCTGAGATCTGACGAGATCAGGCTAGCCTGGGCCATCCAGGTCAGGGGGCTCCATCTAGCCTAGCATCCTGTTTTCCAAGGGGGCCAATCAGAACATGCAGAACATGAAGGCAACTGACTTTCCCTGCTCTATGGATTAGCAACTGCTGTTCAGAGGTATTCTTCCCTGAATATGGATTATTAATTTAGCCATCCTGGATCATTAGGGTTGCCGACCTCCAGGTACCATCTGGAGATCTCCTAGGATTACAACTGGTCTCCAGCTGATAGAGATCAGTTCACCTGAAGAAAATGGCCGCTTTGGCAATTGGACTCTCTGGCATTGAAGCCCCTCCCCAAACCCTGCCCTCCTCAGGCTCCGCCCCCCAAAAATCTCCAGGTATTTCCCAACCCAGAGCTGGCAACCCTATGGATAATTGCCATCGATAGGCCTATCTTTCATCAGTTTGCTTAGCCCCTTTAAAAACCATAGTGGCCATCAACACATTCCATTGCAGAGAAATCCACACATTATGTGCTGTGCAAAGAAAAACTTCATATTTGTTATCAGTACACTGCCCATCAGTTTCTTTGGATGCCCCTGAGTTCTAGCACTGAGGTAGAAAAAGTCCTCTCCATCCAATTTCTCTTCCCCATGCTTATATACTTTAGCCTTTCCTCATATGGAAAATGCCGCAGCACACAGGTAGTTTACACCTCTATAATGTCTTCATTGAAATGGAACAACCATAAATGAACCAAGTGTTCTGTAGGATTGTGGCCCAGAAATTGCTATTCCACTGAACACCAATCAACCATCTTTTTAAACCTTGTTTGTTGCTATTAATATCCTTCTTGGATTGCTGTTCAAAATAGAAACGTCCTTGTCTCCAAGAGAAATGTTTGCAACTTGATTAGTCCTGGATTCACGGACCTTGATAAAGAATTGCCTTTGAATCCCTCAGCATTTTTGTAGCTACCTACAGCAGACGGCAGTGCTCAGCCGCAGGGTTCTGTGTTGTGTTATGCTTAGCTGGATCCAGTGATGTAACAGAGTACAAAATAAAATACTCTGTGGCTCTGTACCCTCATTCTTCCACACTGATATAATCCCTGTAATTATGCTATAACCACATGGTTCAGTCCTGTGTAAATATATAGTAACTGTGTCTTCCTGATGCTTTCTGGTTAATTATGCAGTGTTACCAAGCAGTTCAAAGGTAAATTACTTAGAACATTTCATTTTTAATCACATTATAAAACTCCAGATTTATGTAACAGCTAAGCAGTTATTTTAGTCCTGCTTTCTTGGAGTGTGGAGAACCACATTCAAAGAGACAATGGAGTCAAGAGGGTTTTTGTAATTGTTATTCGATTTATATCCCTCCCTTTCCCAATGGAGTTTAGCTCAGGGCAGCGAACAACATATATTTAACATGTATACATATTAATAGATAATTAAAACTAGCAGCTTAACTGCTTAAAATGGCACCCTAAAAGTAAGAGTTCCCCTAACATTCCCGACTCTCCCAGGGGAACAACCTCCTATAGGTGAGGAAGATGCCAACAGCAGGAGGAGACACTTCAATAGGGTCCAGCAGTTAAACCTGTTTAAATATCAAATGACATTAAGATGCTTGTTGGGCATTCTTTCACATTTCCTTGGAGTTTTGCATTAAGGCTCCCAGGACCAGCTTGGTGTTGATGAGGGCACCATCTTTTACATGTAAAAAGTTTGCCTATCATAATGTGGGCATTGGAGCCCAGATGCACAGTGGCTGGTAATGACAACTAACACCACGTTATTAAAATTCAATCCATCATTGATTGATTGGTGATATACACTGCAGTCCTAAGCATAGTTACACCCTTCAACTGACTTCAAAGTGTAACCCTATTTAGGATTGTCATGTAAGTCTATTTTAAAAGATGGAGTTGGCACTGAACACTTTTATTCCTTTACTGCTCCAAACCAAAAAGACACAGAACTCTCCCAGAAGCCTTCAAAGACTTTGGATAAACCAAACAAGATGCTGGAAGATCTACGAATGGATCTCCAGCACATTTTTATTGGTAAATCACAGTCACAGGGACTCCTAATTCATCTCAAGGCCATAATACAGAAGAGACAAGGTTGCCAAGTGGTAGGTCCCACCACCCCAGTTACCAGATGAGGGTTTTTTGGATTATATTAGGAAAAAGAGAATGGCTATTTCTAATTTTTTTAAATTACCTACTTATCGTTTCCCTCATTGCCAACCTCCAGGTGGGGCTCAGAGAAAAATGTAACATACAGTGATTGTGTTGATAGGCAGGTTTCTGTTTTCTTTTTGAGCAAACTATTTTCTCTTGAACCCTTTATATGAAAACAGTGAACTGGCTACAACAGGAAGTAGTCCTTCTCCTGCTGAAGGTCAGGGCTGCAAAACAGCTGTAAAGAAACTGCTGGTATATTCAGCAAGACCCAATGTATTTCATTGGCACCACAAAGTAAGTTTGCCTAGAATTTCAGCCTTCTCTGCACTTTAGGACAATTGGACTTACTTCTGGATAAATATGTTTAAAGTGTCAGCCTAACTCATGGGCAATTAGCTCTCCACAGTAGTTTATCGTTTCCAAGATAAGTTACAGCAGGGGTCCACAACCTTTTTGTGCCTGTGGGCACTTCTGGAATTCTGACACAGTGTGATGGGGCAGCCACACAAAGTGATTGCCACAAAATATCTGCTGCAGGGGGCGGGGCCAGCCACAGAATGGCTGCTGCAGGGGGCAGGGCCAGCCACAAAATATCTGCTGCAGTTCACCTTCAATCACACAATGAAGAACCTTGTGTTGTGTTGGCAGCTGCTGCCAAACAGTGTTTTTAAAACCTGCACAGCCAATCAAATCTCCAATGTCCAATCAGAAGCCTTGTGGGGGCAAAACTGGGGCACCAAGTTCCACCTACTTTCTAAACACGCTTGTTTCGAAAAGGTGCTGGTGGGCAACCTGGCTCCCACAGGTACCACACTGGGGACCCCTGAGTTACAGGGTGTGAATGTGAATTGCCTTCCACTGTTTGTTGTGTTAGCACACAAATTATGACAGTTCACATACACATCATCACACATTATCATAATTATTAATATTTTCATCATTAATAATATTTCCTGCTTAAAAAGCTAGCAGTCATAATATTTGGTGATGTTGCTTAAGCAGAAGAAGGATGAAATGCTAGGTTCCAGTGGCAGATGGCATAACATCAGGGACTGGCATGAAATACCAGTTGACTGCCAAAAGGTTAACCAGGTGTCCACTCAACGAAAATTCCACGCAAATTCTGTCCGTAACACATTACCTCCTTCAAGGGGAAAAAGACCATCTTGCCAAAAAAAACAAAAAACAAAACCAGTTCCCTGCTTCCCTATACAAATCCACTATTTCAAAGAATCTGTATTTTGATTCATATTCTTAGTCCCAACTCGTCAGTACTGTGGAGTTTCAAGAACAGAAAATTCCTCTTTGTAGCAACCTTTTTGTTGGAGGGTATATGATGAATCATTCAGCAACCTCTGACATTGGAATCTTCTGAGTATAAGTCACACCATATATCTATATCCATAGCTTACTCAGGGTGAGTTTGGATAATTGTAACTAAATATGTCATGTATGAGATAGAGCACTTGTTGCCTTCCAGATGTGTCATGAGCTCTTAGTCAATGCTGAATGGGCCAGACAAGTAAGTACAGTATCGTATGCCTAAATCTTCACCTGAAAAGCAGAATTAATTTTCTTGATTCAACACAAGGTTCTTGTTTCCTCTTTCTCACTGACTGCGAAGCATTTTATGGAACCAGGCTAACGACACAGGTACTCAGTTATGTCCTTAAGCCATCACAAGATGGTATTCGTGGTGTGGTGATCAAGACTGTGTAATTTTCCAAGATGCAGAAAATTAAGATCTGTGCATTGCAGGGCAGGTATTTTACAGTATCTAGGGCTTTCAGTCAGTGTCGTGCACTGGTTCCTTATGCCACATGGATCCCATGCTCAGCATAGAGTTGCCAGCCTCCAAGTGGTGGCGGGACATTCCTGCTATTACAACTGATCTCCTGGCAACAGAGATCAGTTCCCCTGGAGAAAATGGCTGCTTTGGCAATTGGACTCTATGGCGTTGAAGTCCCTCTCCTCTCCAAACCCTCCAAACCCTCCACCTCCAAAATCTCCAGGTATTTCCCAACCTGGAGCTAGCAACCCTAATACATGATCTTCATTAGATACAGGTTCTATTCTGTTTCAGCTGCTTTGATATTCTAATAATATGTTGTTATTCCTGTTATCTTGTCAGATAGGGCTTCTGACAGCTCCGGTCCCAAACAAGATGGTTTCCCCGCAAACAAGATGGGGTTCTCCGTGCACTCCTCCCCCCCCATTTTGCACACAAACTCCGGCCAGGGATTTACATTTGTATTGGGGACCCGCCCGTGTAAATCTCCCATCTGATATCGGGTCCCGCGCACAAAGCCGGGAGCTCGGCCATCTCCTCCACTGATTGCTCTTAATGGTTTCTGTTTCAGTTTTACTTAAGTTGTTACTGGCAGGAAACGACTACATTGTCTCTTTGTTCCTATAACCCTATTGTATCAGTCTTATATATGTATCTTCTCCATCCCAGTCATGTATTCCAGCCTTGTTTGCCTCCTTACTGAAATCATTGACTTTCGGAACAAATCTTTGAATCGCTGCTCTGCCTGGATTCGAGTTCTATTACCTGAAACGCCGTGTATTTGCTGAAGCCTGACATATCTGCAACCCTACATTGACTTTGAGTGAATTTTGAGGAATGTTAAATGTATCTTTAATTCTAGTCCAAACAATGATCTTCTGCTATGTGTGGGGGACATTTTTGTGGACATTTTCATCAATGTCAAAAGACATTCCTCTCTGGCAATTTTTCAGGCTTCACCACAAAAGGGGAATTTCTTATGCAGGAAGCATTGCTTTGAATAAGCTTGGCTTACTCTTAGTTATGTCAACGCATTCCTGGTTGGGCATAGTCACCCATACAACCAGTTCAGGAAGCCCTGGCATCAATCGTAATCATGTGTTGGCCTGTAATATGGCTACATAACAAAGTGATGTAATCATGTTTACTAAGTAGCCTCGTATTGGTTGGACTTGCTTTGTGGAAGAGAAAGAAGCTCTTACAAAAATTTTGGTCAGATATAATTCTTGGCCCTTGATATAGAATTGTGTGTGAGTTTCTACTATTCTGTTTTGTCTAATTCATCCAGTACCTGGAGGTTGGCAACCTTAAACATATGCAAAACAAAGTGAAGGCAAATGCAATTCAAATGCCTTTAATACTAGGATAACCTGTTAGTCAAAAGGTGGCTAAAGTAGTAGCAGCGATTGTAAAAATAGTTTGTATGCCTCGGTATCAGCTCACACGTACGTTACTCTAATAACTGCAAACCATAATGAGGTGTGTTAGCAAGTGTTGTGAAAAACAGCCTAGTCAAATATATACATTGTGGCTATCTTAATTTTATGAGCTATTGGTGTATAGAAAATAAAGTAAATGCCATTTAGACCATATCAGCCATTTGTCAAATCATCATGTAGAGAGATATTCTCAGTGACTGCTTTTCAGTTATGGGATATATCTCCTCTCTGGAGACTGAGTCCAAGACCATTAACGCATGGCCACAGAGTCCTTGGTTTATCCCTCTCATGTCTCACAATTTTCTGAAGCACAATCAGAAAACTAGACGCATGAGAGGGACTTAACTGCATGGTGGTTGTTGCGGTGGCGGGCGGTCCGCTGTCGCTGCCTCTCTCTGCCCTCTGCCTCGCCTTCTCCTCCAACTGCGGCAGCTGCTGCTGCGGCAGCATACAGTAGGCCGGTACACTGCCACCGCTTCTCACTACCCTCCGCCTCGCCTCCTCCTCCAACAACAGCGGCAGCTGCGGCGGTAACTGGTAGGCCGGTATGCTGCTTCTGCCTCTCTTGTGAAGAAAGGGAGAATGGGGAGCCATGCAAGCTCACTCAGAGTTGAAGAAGAACTTTCACTTTAAATTGGGAAAATAGAGGAATTGGAAAACATTGTAATGTAGCACAAGGGACTGGGTTGGTCCCGCGGGAGGGTGTCATGGGCCCTGCCTTGGGAGCTGAGGACTCAGAGGACTCTGAAGCTGAAGTGGAGGAACAGGTTGCCTCTGGGCCTTCAGTACCTCCATTGCAGTCAGTAGCACAGGAGCCTGAAACAACTCCGCAGGAACTACAGCTAGGCAGAGAGATGGAACAAGGGCAGACAGAAGCTACTCTTCCCCCAACCCCTGCAGCAGAAGCTGAGAATGGCAGCCCTCCAAGCTCACCTGAACCTGATAGGCATATCAGGACTCGGCAGCGTGTGGTTTTGCAGGGTAAAAGGAGGAGTGCTCGCTTGGAGAGGCTAAACAGACAGAGAACTGGTGCTGAGACTTTTCAGGATGAAGCCTAGCTTGGAAGTGCACTGACTGATAAAGGCAGTGCAGGCATGCTTTCACTTTGCGGAAGCAACCGTGCAGTTTCTCTGTGTTCCTGCTACTGCCTCTGATTACTCTTTCCAGCCATTGACTCCTGCCTGCTTTGACGACGCCTCTGACTTCTGACCCTGGTAGATAGCATAATCTTTGTCGCCTGCTCCGAAAGGGGCTAAATACCTCCCGCACGTCTGAGGACTGCAGGCACCGCCCAGCCCTTGGCCTACGCCGGCACAGAGGGAAATGACCATGCATTCGGCCAAGGGAGATTCGTTGCATTCCAGTGAGAAGTGCAAGACAAACCAACCATGTGTTAATGGTCCAAGTATCCTAGAAGCAATATATGGCAGTAACAATCATACTTGAAACCTATAGTTTTCCCGATTATTTACATTACAATTAGGTAAGGGAAACCAGTATTATTTTATCTTTATCACTATTGTTGTGTGTGTATTTGTGTCTGCTTGTGAAGTTGAGAGGACGGTTACCTGGCTTTCTTAAGGCTACCTAATAAGTTAGTGGCTGAGGTGAGGCTTGAATTAGTAGTATCGTGGATCAAACATTTAGCTACTATGTTACACTAGTTTTACAACAGAGTTTGGCAGAAAGCAGCTTAAAGAAAAGAAGGGGAATTAAGCTTCATGGGACCTCCTACCCTTTAGTGTGCCTGAGCAAGCACCGTGTGTGTGTGTGTATGTATGTGTGTGTAAACTGCTGTCAAGTCGCAGCCGACTTATGGCAACCCCAGCAATGGGCTCTCAAGGCAAGTGAAAAGCAGAGGCGGTTTGCCAGCGCCTTCCTCTGCAGAGCCTTCCGGGGTGGTGTCCCTTCCAAGTACCGACCCTGCTTAGCTTCTGAGGTCTGACAAGACTGGGCTATACCATACCGCCTTCCCTCCCACTGAACAAGCGCCTTAGGGAATAGAAAACAGAGGATTCCTTTCTGCATCAGTCTGAGCTACTGAAAGATGTTGGGCAGAGCAAGTTACCCCCAGTGTGCTGATAATCAAATAACCTGCTTCAGGAGAGGACCAGGAAAGTAATTTCCCCTCTTTTAGCATCAGACTACAGATGCCTAGGAGGCCCATTGTACACTCTGACAACCACAACGTTAAAGAACAAATCAAAAATTGCTGCTGATCCAAAATCCCGATGTGCATACAGCAGACACTAAAGATGAGTGGGTATGAAACTCAGGCTTAGTCCATTATGCTTCTTCAGTTAAAAATAACTTGGTCTAGTATAAAAATAATTCCACAATGAAACCAGGCTTCCCTTTCATGTGAAGTCTGACGTACTTTATTTCTGCACTCTTGTTTCCTTAAACCTAGGTTAAAATTTATGCCAACGTGTGATTGCTGGGTGAGCATTCCCCACAGTTTCTCTTTTTTTTCATATGAAAATTTTTGGTCACTCTGTTACATATGTTGCGTCTTCATTCTTCCTCTTTTCCCTGCAATTTTGAACCATTCATCTCTGCTCACTCTTCCTTCCCCCTCCCGTTCCCTAATTTCCACAAGTTCCATTCTACTGCACACAGTTGCTTAGCAACATGTTCTTCTCTTCTGTACTTTACCAGAGAGGAGCAGATCAAAGACACACACAGTTCTGACTTATTTTATAAATGAATTTAAAGTCAGACCCTCCAAATCTCTATGATGGAGGAAGGAGATCAAAAGTTGGCCTGTGTGTGGAAAACAGTGGGACCCTTTCCCAAAAAAGCCTTTGTGATTGTTCTTTTGCATTTCTTTGAACATTTCTTCAGAAACAGTTGATTCAGTGATAGTTGCTCTGAAACAATTTCTGCATTCTTCCTTCAAACAATTACCTATCTGTAATAAGATTGAATGCAATGCCATACAACTTTGCAGAGACATTTGTTAGTGTGTTGTCATGCACCTGAAGACATAATACAGGTTGGCAATAGTTTATTAATCCATGTTGGGCCTAGTTCACAAAGATAAGGTAGTAAAACTTTCCTGGCCTGTTTGCAGGAGAACATTGTATTTTGTTTTGATTCCAACCAACTCTCTCTTCTGATCATCAACTAATGGGACTAATCTGTTTAGTGATCCAAAATCTCCACTTTAACAAATAGTTATTATCTGTATTCTATCTAGCAATAATGTAACATTATACCTTTATAAGAAGTGGTGAAGGAAACACTTGACTGGAGTAAATGGAGAGCCCCAAGTGCCCACAGAACCACATCAATCATCACCTCCCCAACCACATCAAATAAGGGTGCTAACCTCCAGGTTGTAGCTAGAGATCTCCTGCTATTACAACTGATCTCTAGCCAATAGAGATCAGCTCACCTGGAGAAAATGGCTGCTTTGGAAGGAGGATTCTATGGCATTATACCCCGTTGAAGTCCCTTCCCTCCCCAAACCCCACCCTGCTCAGGCTCCACCCTGAAAATCTCCTGGTATTTCCCAACCCGGAGCTGGCAACCCTAACCTCAAAGGATAAGATTCTGGCTACCTGGAGCCAATCATAATACACCATCAGGAATATATCAAGTCTCAGCAAGGAAGAATGTAGCTCTTATATTTTGCAGCAAGGGGCTGCTTCACTCTGCTCCCATCTAGAGAACTAGAGCACTAAAGTCAAAACTTAGCATAAACGGGGTGGTTTCAGTGATTCTGAGGCTCTGAACTAAGTTCCATGATGGGGCCCCCAAGAATCACTACCATCACCACTACCACCTTTTATTGCATTGCCAGTGTAATGTAGTGGTTAAGAGTTGTGATTTGGAGCAGTGGACTCTAATCTGGAGAACCAGGTTTGATTCCCTGTTCCTCCACATGAGTGGCGGATGCTAATGTGGTGAACCAGATTGGTTTCCCCACTCCTACATATGAAGCCAGCTGTGTGATCTTGGGCTAGTCTCGGCTCTCTTAGAGCTCTCTCAGCCCACCTACCTCACAAGGTGTGGGGAAGGGAAGGGAAGGGAAGGTGATTGTAAACCAGTTTGATTCTCCTCAAGTGGTAGAGAAAGTTGGCATATAAAAACCAACTCTTCTTCACCTTCTTCTATCTTTGTAACCATCTTTCTGCATTATGATGTGTCATACCTTAGGCAAGTTTCTTTCCTGTTTATTCTTGGTTTGTATTAGTTCCAACTGTGTAATTCTAATCCTACTGCATTGTTTATTGGATATCTTATGCTGTCTAATCAATGTAAAAAAAAAAATTTTTGTAGGCCCCTATGCCAGTAATGAATATATCATAGCAGAGCCAGCCACAAGAAAGAGGAAGGCTTCTGCTCATCAGTAGGAATCCTCTTCCCAAGCAAAATATATTATTTTCCTAATACACTTCTCTAAAGGGGAGGAAAATATCTCCCAAACAGATGGGTTTAGTACAATATGTTTGCAGTTCTCACTCTGGCCATTGACAGGTGGGATGGAAACAAGCAGCTTGCAGTTTGCTTCCATTCAGCATACAAGGCAATACAAAACCGAGGGAAATTACTCGTTGTACGGCTGTTGAGGTGAAGAAGAGTGTGAAGTAAGCTCCCTAAATTCCCTACTTCTTCCCAAAACAAGTGCTATGGCACTATTGCCTCATAGCCTAACAAAAGCAGAACTGTAGGGCTGTAGATTCGGTTCCATCCGACAAGAAAAACAGCCAAATTTTCCCTGATTCGCCGGTTTCCACTTCGGATAGAACCAAAGTAAAAAAAGGTGGGAAAACGACAAACCGAACTCGGTGAGTTCGGGCGGATGCCAGATAAATTCATACAAGTTCAGCAGCCCCAAAGTAGCATTCTCCCACGGCCAATCGGTGGCAAAGCTGGGTCTTCTTCTGGCCAATCAGTCGTGGATGAGTGCATCAGCCCGGCCGCTGCATGGCCCGGGGAGAGAGAGTGTGTGTGTGTCTGTTTGTGTGAGAGAAAGATCCCCGTGGGGGGGGGGGTGTGCGTGTTCACATTCGCGGCTTTGCGCGGCTCTGGTGGGGCATTTTTGGAGCTAGAGGTCCCAAACTTTCAGTGTAGCTTGAGGGGACCCTTCCTGCAAGAACCCCCAAGTTTTGTAAAGATTGGGTCAGGGGCCCCCAAGTTATGCAGTCCCCCGAATTGGAATAAAGCCATTAAAAACACATTCACTGTTTTCACGGCTCCAGGGGGGGCATTTTTGGAGGTAGAGGTCCCAAACCTTCAGGGTAGCCTGGAGGGACCCTACTTGCAAGAACCCCCAAGTTTTGTAAAGATTGGGTCAGGGCCCCCCGAGTTATGCGGTCCCTCCCAATTGGAATAAAGCCATTAAAAACACATTCGTGGATTTCCGCTGCTCCAGGGGGGCATTTTTGGAGGTAGAGGTCCCAAACCTTCGGGGTAGCTTGGAGGGACCCTACTTGCAAGAAACCCCAAGTTTTGTAAAGATTGGGTCAGGGCCCCCCGAGTTATGCGGTCCCCCCCCCATTGGAATAAAGCCATTAAAAACACATTCGTGGATTTCCACGGCTCCAGGGGTGGCATTTTTGGAGGTAGAGGTCCCAAACCTTCGGGGTAGCTTGGAGGGACCCTACTTGCAAGAAACCCCAAGTTTTGTAAAGATTGGGTCAGGGTTCCCCGAGTTATGCGGTCCCCCCAATTGGAATAAAGCCATTAAAAACATATTTGCGGCTTTCCATGGCTCCGGGGGGGGGTATTTTTGGAGGTAGAGGTCCCAAACCTGCAGGGTAGCTTGGAGGGACCCTACTTGTAAGAACCCCCAAGTTTTGTGAAGGTTTGGTCAGGGGCCTCGAGTTATGCGGTTCCCCCCCCCCATCCACCCATTGGAATGATTGGGAGCAGGCGATCCTTAATGTGCACCTAGAGAGCAGCAAATCCAAGGCAAAACCTCCCGTGCATAAATAGCCAGAGAGAGTCTGACTCTGTGTGTGCGTGAGTCTGCTAGAATCATATTGGATTACTCCTGAGTCCTGACTCCAAGTCCCTGCTCCTGATGGAAGAGAAGAAGACATCTACAGTAAGACCCATTTTGGGGCTTCTCTATATAACTTTTTTCCTGTGTGTGTATGTAGGGGGGGAGATTCTCTCTCTTCTCTCTCTCTCTCTCTCTCTCTCTCTCTGTGTGTGTGTGTGTGTGAGAGAGAGAGAGAGAGAGAGAGGGGGGGGGAAGCCAAAGGGGGGTGGGTTTACCTGTTTTGCTGGGGGGTGGGCTCGATTGCCTCTGTGTGGGACTGTGCTTTCTGCTGTTTTCACCGGTTGCCGACTTCGTGTGGAGCTGTGTAAAGCCGTGAATGTGTTTTTAATGCCTTTATTCCAATTGGCTATTTTGGGGGTACCCGTTCCAGGCCCCATATCTCGGGACCCCCTGGCCCAATCTTTACAAAACTTGGGGATTCTTGCAAGAAAGGTTCCCTCAAGCTACAGTGAAGGTTTGGGACCTCTACCTCAAAAAATGCCCCCCTGGAGCCGTGGAAAGCTGGGAATGTGCTTTTAATGCCTTTATTCCAATTGGTGATTTTTTGGGGAGACCCCTTCCGGGCCCCGTATCTTGGGACCCCCTGACCCAATCTTTGCAAAACTTGGGGGTTCTTGCAAGTAGGGTCCCTCCAAGCTACCCCGAAGGTTTGGGACCTCTGCCTCCAAAAATGCCCCCCCAGAGCCGTGGAAAGCCGCAAATGTGTTTTTAATGCCTTTACTCCAATTGGCAATTTTGGGGGAGACCCCTTCCGGGCCCCATATCTCAGGACCCCGTGACCCAATATTTACAAAACTTGGGTAGTTCTTGCAAAAAGGGTCCCCTCAAGCTACACTGAAAGTTTGGGACCTCTACCTCCAAACCCCCCCCCCCCCCGGAGCCGCAGAAAGCCGTGAATGTGTTTTTAATGGCTTTAAATGGCCGAATTTATTCGTGAACTCTGAACTTAGTGCCAAATTCCACGGATCCGAATCAGGGGAGTTAGGACTTCGGCATTTCCCAAATAAAAATGGGCCGAATTTTGCCGAATCAGAATTTTACAGAATTGTGTTTTTTTCCCAACAGCCCTACAGAACTGGAAGTCTGGAGGTTCCAGCTCTGATTCACTCTTTGACAACATGTTGATTGGCACCTTTCATGTATGGCTAATCTTGAAGCAATGTTGTGTTTAGTGGTAAAAGAGTCACTAGGCTCCCCCTCCCCACTGCTGTTATTCTACTTTGCAGCTGAGAGAGCACAGGATCTCAACTAGTTTAGTAATGCTGCCAACCTCCAGGTGGAGGCTGGAGATCTCCTGGGATTACAACTGATCTCCAACTGACAGAAAACAGTTCACCTGGAGAAAATGGCCACCTTAGAATGTGGACTCTATGGCATTATACCACAAACCCCACCCTCCTCAGGCTCCTCCCCCCCAAATCTCCAGGTATTTCCCAACCCAGAGCTGGCAACACTAAGTAGTGTAAGATCTGGCATATTGGTGGCTGTCTTCATTTGATCATAAGATTGCCCTCCCTGCTTGTAGCAGGATCAAAGTACATGACAGATAAGGAATGGCAAGGAATTTAAGGTAAGTATGATGGAAAATGGTATTGTTCAAGATTTGCTTATATACACAGAGAGAGAGACACACACACATGTGTGTGGCCTAACAGCTGAACTATGTTTTATGTTTAGCACAATTTACTTCCATATTTTTGTGTGGGGAACAGTCCAGCTCTTTCAATATGACTATATATATTCACAGATTATGGGACAATTCCTAGTGATGTACAGCAGTACTCCATTATTACTGTTATTCAGTGTGACATCACTAGGCCCCACATTATGAGTCTCTGCGATGCTGGAGATATGGCAAACTTAAACACGAGTGAGATGATAAAGGATCAGATCAGAACAGCTGATCCAGGTTCTAAGATCTCTAGTATGTATTTATCTATCTCATTTAAAAGCAAGCATGAGAGGATCGAACATGTGGGGCCAGGATGCAACCCTGCCTTGCACCTCTTCTTACCTTGATTGGGTTTGAGAGGGTAGAGCTACCCAGTATACGAATCCATATAAGATTTTCAGAATATACGTTCCTAATAAGCATCAATAATCTGCCAGGCAAGCCCATATAAAAGAGTTTTTCCCCAAAGTCTAACAAGAGATATGGAATTGAATACATCACAAAGATCAATAAATGAAGAATATAGTATGCCACCAGCTCCTGTTGTGTATTTGTTGGCCAGTGATGATAACATAAAGCAATGGGGCAATGACACTTCCTGAGAAGCAGATACTGCATTATCTGCTATCAAGTAGATCAGTGAATTGTGTGAGTGATGTGGCAACTTTTCTCTTTATAGTGTAAAGAAAATTATAATCCCCCCCACTTTTAAAGTGTGAAATGGCAGACAAATAGCCAATGACTGTTAAATTTAAGGAAAGGAAAGGATCGAACATTCTATGTACAAGTCCAGCCTTTCACATGTAAAGCAGTGATGGGTGGTGGTGGTGGTGGGATCTATTTTAACACAAAACTGGACTGCACAAAGAGGTTTTTCAACCTACCACTCTGAGCTTTCCTGTTTAATGTATATTCTCCTGGCCAGGCTAATACAGTGAAGCCAGCAGGGCCAGGAGAAGAATGCTGAAATAAATAGCATACCGTGAAGTAAGTTGAACAGCACATTCTAGTTTTTTAGAAAAACAGCAAGACTGCTAGAGGATCCTGGGAAAAGAAGGAAATGCTCACTCAGTGCCAATTCACAGCTACATGCCTGCTTTGCAAGGAAGAATTTTGATTGCCTTTAAAATAATTTGCCTGAAATTTGTAAGGGACAATCCCTTGGCTAAGAGGTGCAATCCTTGAGTATTTTATCCCAGCTGGATAGGGTGAAACGTGTTGTCCACTGAAAGAAAAGTAATATTGGATTTGTTTACATTTCATACACTGCAGTCCTGAGCACAGCACTTTTTTGTGCCCTCAAATCACAGCTGACTTATGGTGACCCCAATGCGTTTTCAAGGCAAGAGACTTCGGAGGTAGTATGCCACTGCCTGCCTCTGTGTCATGACCCTAGTATTTTGTGGAGGTCTCCCTTCCAAATATTAGCCAGGGTCAGGGCTGAGTGTGTGTGACTGGCCCAAGGTCACCCAACAAGCTTCCATGGCGTGAATGGGGATTTGAACCTGGGTTTCCCAGGTCCAGTCCGACAACTTAACCACTATACCATGTTGGATCTCTACAGTGCTCTTAAGGCAGCCTGATTTCAAAATATGACTAACTGTGATATTAAAGATCTCTGCTTGGTTAAAAAAAAACACAGGTAGCAAATCCAAATACAACCTTTTGTTTTGCCAAACCCTAGTGGATGCAGTCCAATTCAGTCCAAGGTATTTGACTGTGCCCTTGTTGACCTGATACAAAAGCTTACTAATTATTTTGTTAATACTCCATTACACCATAGGTGCAAAATGATTCCGCATGAAAGCTCTAAAGTATGTTCTTATACCTATGAAACTTCTAAAATTAGGGTGGATTTTTTTGTTCCTTCTAATATGATTTTTCTTAGAGTGAATATTTCTTTAGCAAGGAATTGTTTAAACTCAATCTGAGGTTTCTGAAGATATTTGTGGACTATGCTGGAGAAATGAGACAGTATGCTGATATCATAATGATAAAGTGTGTGCAGCCACAATGCCAGCTTGCATCTGAAGCTAAAACTGGGCTACGTGGCTGAAAGTTATCAACCATGATATTGAAAGCAGCTACAAGAAAGGATGATAGCTCAGAGTCTGACATCCATCAATGACTGAATCACTATGCCATTATTCACTGGGAAACAAGCTTGCTCTATTCTCTAGGCCTATAAAGCAGGTTGTATTCATAAGGGAGTGAATATTATTATTATTATTTATAAAAAGTTGCTGGTATAAATTATTATTTCAAAGGAGTTCCCATTTTAAGACATTTATAATGTAAAATAAAGAGGACAGACATCAAAGTGTGGCAGAAGCAAGATGTGGTATAGTCATCAATGGACTAGAGCTGGAGAAGGCCGGGGTTAAATTCCCACCCTGGTAAGAAAGTCACTGTCAGTCTCAGGCGTCTGCCTCTAGCATCCCCCAAGCATACTCATCCAGACAGGTAGATCTGAAGCAGTAAAAATTTATTAGGAACTAAAAAGCAAATTAAAAGAACTAACTGCACGCAGGCAGGCAAGGTTAGCAACGGAGACCCAGTACAGGCTACCTGCTTAAAAACATTAGGACATGAGAATAAGATAAACATTGCTAGGCAACAGTGAGATAAGCATTTCCCATGAATGAAGACACAACACGCCACAGCTGTGATAACCGGCACTAATGAAGTATACACAGGAGCTTCCAAACCCTGGGAACCAAGGACTTGACTTGTGGCCAGAACTCGGCCTGAACTTATGTCAAGAGCCCGTCTGGATCTTGCGTTCAGTGAAGAACCTGACAGTCACTGGATGACCCATAATCATTAATTCCTGTTGGTGGAGAATTTTAATTATATCCTCATGATGATATGGTCATTGTTTATACTGCCAAATTCCAAAAAATAAAATATCATTATCTGAATGTCCTTGCTCCAGATAATGATTAGTGAGGGGTGCTTCGCGGACTTTAGCGCATACTCTTGCTCTATGCTCACTGGAGATCAGTTGTAATAGCAGGAGATCTCCAGCTAGTACCTGGAGGTTGGCAACCCTAATCTTTGACAGGGAGCAATCGTAAGTAAGTCTTCTCAGAAGTAAGCCCCATTTTATTCAGTGGGTCTTACTTTCAAGAAAATGTTCTTAGGATTGCAGCCATCACCTTTGTGTAACCTATATTGCAGAGTAGTTGTGAGGACAAAATGGAAGAAATGAGAGTCATGAACATTAAACTCCCTGAAGGAAGGGCGAGATTGAAAATGTAATTGGTAGATAACATCTGCAATAAAAAGTATTACATAAAATAACTGTGAGAAAATGTAGTTTTATACTAGAGTTGCCAGCCCCCTTATTACCGGTGGGGATGGGAGTAGGGTTGCCAGATACAGGTTGGGAAACTCCTGGAGATTTGGGGGTGGAGCCTGAGGAGGACAGGGACCTCAGGGGGGTATAATGCCATAGAGTCCACCCTCCAAAGCATCCATTTTCTCCAGGGGAACTCATCTCTACAGTCTGAAGATGAGCTGTAATTCCAGGGGATCCCTAGGTCCCACCTGGAGGCTGGCATCACTATACTATGCAGATGATGATTTAAAATAATATAGCCAGGAGACTAGAGCAGTTCGAATGACAAACTGTGGCAACACATAAGTATTCTAAAAAAAAAAATTCTTTGTATGATGGTGTGAATTGGCAAAGCTGAGAGAAGGTCATTGAGAGTAACAGTTTTTAAAGTGAAGGTCAAACAGCAAGAAATAAGAACCTTAAAAATGAACGTAATTATGGGAAAATAATGAAATATTGGTGAATAGTAATGGGGATATAGTTCAGGGAAGGTTTCATTATCTCAGGTTAATAAGCAAGGAGATTTTTTTTTTAGCAGCTGAACTCGTCATAAAACAGCAAGGTGTAGTGAGGCAAAGATGGACAGGTTAATAGTGATTAAAACAGGTGAAGAGTAGTACACTAACTGCACAATCCTAAGGAGGGGGTCATTCTGCCACAGCTGGGGATGGCTTTGCTGTGCCGCCTCCTGACCAGCTTGCTGCCTTTCCCGAGAAGATCCCATGAAACTCTCCATTGGGTTCCACGGGGCTATGCCTGCCTTTTTGCAAGTGTAACTTGGCGCCTGCAAAAAGGGGTGTTCCCGGGCTGAAAGGGCTGGCAAAAGTCAGCTCCGCCCCTGGGAATGCTTCCTTCGATGCTTGCACCGGGCTCGCACTGGGAAAATGCTGCCGGCGAGGCTGTTTGCACTGTCATGCTGCTCTCCAGAGCCAGCGTCAATGGCCCTGTGCCAGCACTAGTACCAGTTTCGCTGGCGCGAGTGGCACTAATGCTGGCGCTGGGGTCACACCGGCTCCTATCCCCTTTTGCCTCCCCCCCATTAGGATTGCAATGCCTGTGATAGTGAAACTAGAGAAGACATGAATAGATCTTAGAAAACTGTTGAGTAAAAATGACAGAGAGTGAATTGTCTCTTGACTCCCTGCAGGTACACTGACTTTATTTTTAAAATATTTAAAGAAAAAAAGCAAATATTAATTCCTCTCACCCGCAGGGGTCAACTTAAAATAAACCATTGGACATCATAAAATTGAAGGCAAAAAGTACAAGATATAGCTTGATTATATTGCCTCATTTATTATGTTGGTTTTATGTTTTGTATTTTCAGATATATAATTAAATCCATGCTTAGCAGCCAAATTATATACACGATTATCCAAAGTAAGGCCAAATGATGTACTATAGGGTTTACTATACAAGTTCAACCTCCTGGTATTTTTAAAAAGTTTTTTCAAAAGCAAATAACAAAGTAAGAATGTAATTCAACCATTACTACCCTTAAAGTAACTATGAGCTCAATCCAGGGGTGGGGGCAAAAGTGCTCAGGAAGCCAACCAGCTGCTACACTGGCATATCCCTGAGATATGTTGGCACACTGGCGGAGTGTGCCAGTGGGGGAGAGGGAGGACCCAGAGGCATAGCGGGAGTCAGTCGACTTCCTAAGCCTCCCAGCCTGGGAATGCTTTGTGGCAACTACGCAAAACTACGCCCTCAAAAACCATGGCATAGTCCGTAAGCAAGTATGGTCCATAGGCACCCACTGGCAAAAGCAATCCCCCCCACCAGCCACCATCACCCTTGTGACCCGAGGACCACAGGAGGCCAACAGTCATCCCAGCCCACACCCACTGGCCCTTGGTTGAACCCCTGTCCTCTCACTGTGGCCGATGCTGGCTCCCAGAAGCCAATACAATCTTGGTCCATGCATGGGCAACCCAGATGCCAAGTCATGTGGCACAGGGCTATGTTGGCCAGCTCCATGGCTGTGGGACTTAGCATCTTGTACCTTGGTGGAAGCTTGAACGCACAGGCTCACCATACAGGAGAAACACAATAGGGCACAGTTAGAGGGGGATCAGCTGCGGAGGGCCATCAGTCCCATGTGAACCTGATTCCTCCATGCACCCCAGACCTTTCTGCAGGCACACTGACCCAGAGCTACTATGGCAGCAGCACACCATCCTACAGAAGAATCCTGGGCCAACAGCCATGTCATGGATGGAGCAAGGAGCATGGAGTAAGATCAGTTCAAGGCCCCCACCAATGCCAGTCTCTCATCTACACCCTCATTTCTCCCCTACACCCCCTCCCAGTTAGGGGCTGTGGCTGCACCTGAGTGGCTACAGAAGACAGCCCTGGCATGGGTAGTGAATGACTGAATGAATGAATTATTATGGTAAAAAACCAGTAAAATAATAAATACATAATCAGAGATGTTACATTAAAAACCGTTACATATATTAAAACAAGCAAATATTATCCATTAAATTCATATAGAACTATGACAGACCCTAGCACCTGCAAAAACTCTGGCCACTTTATCCATGGTCCAAGGGCCATGGTCCAAGAGGAAAAGGGATCAGGATCAATTTATTATTACAGCGATTGCCAGCAAAAGAGAACAAACATACCTTAAATACACTATAAATAGAAAATAAGCAATTACTAAAAACCCAGATAAAATATTCTCTCCCTAATTTTTTTTTTAAAAAATTGCTAAACATTTTAATGACTTAGGTTTTAAAATTATTAACTATACCCTTTTAGAGCGAATTTTGATTGCTACGGAACAGAATTTAGCTACCTATAACAATCTATTAAGAGCTCCTTCCCACAAGCGTTATTTCAATTTCTCCACCTCTGAGCTAAAATCTGTTGTATTAATAAGTGGGAAAACCAATTTCTGGCGCATTTCATCATAAAAAACGCATCTGAATAAAACATGACCTACTTTCTCTATTTCTCCTGTCTTACAAGGGCATCCCCACTCCGATTTTGCTACCTTTTAAAATTTTCCATCTATAATTGCTGACGGTAGCTGCTGCATCCTGGGCTTGCCCCAAGATTCCATGGCCGGTGTTGTCTCTGGTGTTGTCTCTGGTGGGGCTGGGGATTTGGAGCCACTGCCTGGCCGGGTGCAGGGCCTGTGGTTTGCACAGCACCTCTCACCCCTTCATCCACATGGGCTGCTATTGAGAAAGAGCATCTGGAGACCAAGCACAAGTAGAGGGATGCTGTGTCCTGGGAACAGCAGTGGTTGTATGGCTGTGCAACCGTTCAGGGGAACACTAGTAGCTACCATCAGCAGCTGTCACTGGGGACATTGGCAGGTGTGCATTGAGGGTCTGCTTGCAGATAAGTCAGTGGTGCTCCATGGGCTCATGCAGGTTGCTGCCAACCCACCAGCGACAGTGGCTAGGGTCTCCAAGGGTGACCACCAAGGCCAGGCTTGGCAACATGCCTGTTCTGTTGAGAGGCACCCCTGCCAAACACCAGGACTTATGGCTGGCCCCATTTTCCTGGTATGGTGGTTTGTGGGCTGTGCCCAGTTGGGCCTAGAGGTGCAAGCGTGGTAAGGGTGATAGTGTTCAGTGTGGTGGAGCCCCCACCCCACTTGTCACTGCCTCTATTCTGCTTGGTGGAGGCCTGTACCTTTAAGGGGGTGGATATGGGCTTGCAGACATGGCCTAGAACTGGGTGGGCCCACTCCTCCCCTCATGTGTTTCAGGGACCAGCTTTCCATGACTGCTGCCCTGTAGTTGGTTAGTCTTTCCCACCTGTCATGGGTGGGATGACATAGTTGCTAGAAATGCCAGTATGGTCTCTGCAGGGCTGTTTGGGTGGTACCAAGCCTGTATGGTTTCCCATTAGGGAACAGACCAGCAGTGTTGCTGTTCCATTGGCAGCCAGATGCCTCCACCATGGTAGCCCTCAGGATTGTGCTATAATTTACCTTACCAAATCTCATATACAGGACAGTGGTGTTACTTTATCTTTGTCTTCTCTCACACCAGCTTCCTTCCCCAACCTATGCTTCAACACCTGAAAGAAGCCTTGATGGGGAAGGTCTTCAGGCAAGAATCAGTTAACAAGAGCACCTTCTTTCTTGTATTCCATTCCTGCTTTAGCACTATGAAACAAACAGGGGTTTGGGAGACTGAGTTCGCATGTTATTCTGCCAAAAGTTTCATCCATTTCAATGGGAAAGTGTGTATGTTTCATTCTCCTTTTGAAATCAATGGGCCTTTAAAGTGCTTAACCTTGTCAGGATTGTGCCCATATAAAATTAGCAATTTTAAAAGAACTTTTATAAGGCTAATCTTTATAAAAACTGAAGTGCAAGAATAACCTTCAACAATTCACCTTGTGAAAATCTGTAGAGTTAATGGCTCTTCACATGGGTAACTATCAATTTGAGAGATCCAAGTTAGAATCTATGGCCATAAGAGAACTTTCTTAACTAAAAAGGAAAGATCAAGCTAATGCAGATTACATCCCATTAAATACTGAAGTCTTTGAAAACGGGAACTGATAAATGCACCTTAGACCTAGATGAAAGATCTGTTACTAAAAACATCCAGGAGTAGCTCTACGTTTGCAGCTTTAAAATAATATTGTACACTACAGCAACCTGCCAATGTAGGATGTCAGTATAATATATCAGGGTGTGTTCACACTGACAGAGTACTACTGGTTTACTGCTGATGCTGTAAAGTGCTGCGTATGTTGGTGATACTGTATAAATAAAAACAGTATCATACTTTCACCATAAACTACTGCTATTTGGAGGATTCAAGTACAAACACACTGTAACTCCAAGCTTATATGCTTTTTAAGTTGGTTTCATTAGGACTTGCCTCCAGGTTTAAGTGTGTTTCGGATTGGATCTTTATTGCACAATTAATAGAAATAACTAGTTAAAATAAGAAAAAGTTAGTTATTCTCAGTCTACTATTAATTGATTTGCTCACAGCTCTAGTTCAACAACGATGTAGTGATATTATTATGCCAAAACCACAGAAGATGGAATGATATTAGACATGCAATTTGTTTGGATTTATTTCAATGGAAATGCTTTCTCCTATTAAGGAAACTAGACTGAAGAAACCTCATTTATCCATTTATGTATCAACTTTCTTAAAACCAAGACAGTTTATACAAATCACAAAATAGAAATACACTAATTAATTCTCAGCCCAAGGAAAAATTCATCTCAATAAGGAGTGGACCGTGTTTCCCCCAAAATAAGACATACCCATAAAATAAGCCGTAGCAGGATTTCTAAGCATTTGCTCAATATAAGCCATACCCCGAAAATAAGACATAGTGATAGGCGTGGGAGCGCGCCCTCCGAGCGGGCTTTCGGACTACAGTCCCTGTGGTGCTCCGGGTTGGCAGCCCGAGAGGGGTGGGGCCTCGGTGCCGTGGCTGCTGCAGATTGGCTGCTGCAGGGCCTTGCCGTTGCCTGCCATTGGCTCCTCCCTTGGGGAGGAGGAGGGGCATTTGGTGCGCTCACATGGGGGGCGGGGGCGAGGGGTCAATCATGTGGGGAAGGGGCCCTTCGGGCCACAGCCGCCAAGACACGGAGCCCCCTCCCCGGAGAACTCCGGTGGCGGCGCCAGAAGGCGAGAGCCGCATGGCTGGCGAAGGGGGACCTGGGGCGCTTTCTGGATTCGCTGAGCGCGGCCGTTCGGCTTCGGAGGCTTCTCTTGCCCCCTGCTGTGTTGGGGGAAAGAATAGCCACCAACACACACCGTGACAGTGTTTAAATTTCTTTGGGTGAAGCAGTGTTAAGTATTCTGGATTTATCAACAGCAGGGTTGTTATTTTTTTAAATCAAAATAGGTGCTTGTTTATAAATCTTAAAATAAATTTATTTTTGTTAAAATTGTGAAGGAATTGATAGTGATAGGCGTGGCTATGCAGCATACCGGATAGGGGAAAAGCTTAATAAAAATAAGACATCCCCTGAAAATAAGCCATAGTGTGTCTTCTTGAAGAAAAATAAATATAAGACAGTGTCTTATTTTCGGGGAAACACGGTAGCACTCACTTAAAAGCCAGTCTGAAATGTTTTGCATGCTCTAAATACATTGACAAGTGGCTTGGCTCTTCTAACCTCTTCCAGAATAAGAGTTCCACTGTGTTGGGTCCCCTACAGAGAAAGCTCTCCACTTCTCACATTTTGATCAAACTTGACATAAGGAATGAACTATCAGAAGAAATCCTTGTCAGTTGAAACCAAACAGGCTCATAAGGGGTGATGGGATCCTTCAAGTATGTGGATCTCAGACCATGTGCTTTAACAGTGGGGTAGCTGTGTTAGTCTATTGCAGCAAAAGAAAACAGAAGTCCAGTGTCACCTTTAAAAACTAAATTTATTCCAGCATGAACATTTGTGAGTCAGCACTCACTTCTTCAGATACAATGGAAAGAAAATTGTTTCCTGCATATTTATCCAGAAAAATCACAAAAGGGGAGGGAGGGAAGGAGTTGAACGCTGTAAAACCCTTTAGATTGAACTCAAAAGCCTATCAGTGCAGCTGGTTTAGAACTAATTGAACACCTACAGTGAAATGAACCTCTTTACCCAGAAAGGCTCCAACTCAAAAAGGTTTCTAGCTTTGGCTCTGAAATTACATACACCATAAAGTAAAATACAATACTATTAGGATTTTAGGAAGGAATTGCTCTTATGTTTAATTCCAAAAACACAGTAATGTCTCTTACATTTTGTAGGATTATTGCCAAAGAAGTAACAATCCTCGTGTAGAGATTGCTGTACCAATTATATTTGATCCCAGCTATCTTTGGCATTTCTGTTTATTGCTAAGTGAAAATAAAAGATTGGATTATGAACTTTTCTAATCAGGAACTATTTTCTCCTGAAGAAATTGTTCTTTTTTGTTTTTGACATGAAGTACCTCACCATTTCCTCTTTTCTTGCAGTCTCCTTCACTGTCACTCATTTCTCATCTGCTTCAATTAACATATGTATTTTAACCCCCTCCTCCTTTAATTTAAAGCTCAGTTGTGTTTTCTGTTACTGTTTCTAACCAGTTCTTTTTATCTTAATTTGCTAAACACAAGGTTCACAGCTTTCCTATGGAGTTGAACACATGAAGCTGCCTTATACTGATCAGACCCTTGGTCCATCAAAGTCAGTATTGTCTACTCAGACCGGCAGCGGCTCTCCAGGGTCTCAGGCAGAGGTCTTTCACATCACCTACTTACCTAGTCCCTTTGACTGGAGATGCTGGGGACTGAACCTGGGTCTTCCTGCATGCCAAACAGATTTTCTACCACTGAGCCGCAGCCTTTCCCAAAAACTAGCTGAGGATGGTTACGATTCATTGACCTCTGGCCCCAGCATGCTTCCACTTTAAATTTAAACTAAATCCGCTTTAAATTGAGCTTTAAATTAAAGGAGGAGGGGGTTAAAATGCATATGTTAATTGAAACAGTTGAGAAATGAGTGACAGTGAAGGAGACTGCAAGAAAAGAGAGGAAACTGCATGGCACTTCATGTCAAATACACAAAAAAACAATTTCTGTAGGAGAAAATAGGTATCATCTTCTCTTCTTTTATCCTAGATCCTTTACTATCTGGCCTCCATCCTATTTCACTAAAACATTTAAACAAACATTTGCAATAAATTTCTGATAAAGTGAGACTCATTACTCCTTTCTAGGATTAGTCAGAACTTTCTTGACTGGAGAGTGAAAATGGTGACATTTACTTCCATTACTTTTTCCCTTGGTCTCAAGTAAACTCTATCAATGAAGATGTACCACCTGCCAGAAATGTATGTATGTATCTGGTATGGTAAGAGCAGCAGCCCAAATAAGCCAGCATAGGCCTGGCTCGTCAGAGCTTGTGAGCTCTGCAGGGCTGGCCACAGTCAGTACTAGGAAGGGTGACCACCAAGGAAGACTGGGATGCAGAGGAAGGCAATGGCAAACCACTTCTGCTCATCTCTTGCCTAGGACATCCCTTAGATGAGGTTCGGCATGAGTCGGTTTCAACTCAATGGCACGTTCTTCTTCTTCATGGTAAGTGGCATGTGACTGGCATAATAACATTTCTTCCCAGAGAACAGACATGGCAGCCCAACGCTTGCTTTTCTGGTGATCTAATGCTATATTAAAAGGCACAATCCAGTAAAAGCTCTGTGCAGTCCAAGCTTATTCAGAGTTAAGACATCCTTTGAAACAGGCTTAAGTGTGCCTAAGGATCAGGTTAAGTGCATGCTTTATTTCTTATTGAAATACAGGACTATCATTGTGCTTTTTAGCTGAATCACGCTGTGATGATACAGGTATTTTTTTAAACTACATTTAATTGTTTTAATAATACTGCAATGTTTGGGCCTTGATAGATGAGTTTTAATATTAAAAAGGTGCTCACCGTCATTACATCTTAATAGGTTCTGGCTTGGTTTAAGGAACTCACCAATCACCGGTTCTTGTAGGTTATCCGGGCCCTGTCACAGAGTCAGGTTGTGGATGCACTCCATAACAAAACCCTAATTATTTTTGTGTCATGGATAAATTGGACTATGTTATGGGGCAATAATATTACACCCAGCTGTTAAGACCCAAACGGTGATTGGTGAAAAATATAGTCGAAGGCTTTCACTGTCAGAGTTCATTGGTTCTTGTAGGTTATCCGGGCTGTGTGACTGTGGTCTTGGTATTTTCTTTCCTGACGTTTCACCAGCAGCTGAGGCAGGCATCTTCAGAGGAGTAACACTGAAGGACAGTGTCTCTCAGTGTCAAGTGTGTAGGAAGAGTAATATATAGTCAGAAAGGGGTTGGGTTTGAGCTGAATCATTGTCCTGCAAAAAGTATCAAGGTAATGTGTTAATCATTGTCCTGTAGGTATCAAGATAATGTGCTAATGAGGGTGTGATATGTCTGGAGACTAACAAAGACTACAGTCCACAATAGCCATGCAGATTAGCTTTGGGTTTCACACATTAACAGATCACTTCAGGATACAATGGTTCCATATTTACCACACCTCATTAGCACATTATCTTGATACTTATAGGACAATGATTAGCATATTACCTTTGATACTTTTTGCAGGAGCTTTTTGCAGCTCAAACCCAACCCCTTTCTGACTATATATTACTCTTCCTACACACTTGACACTGAGAGACACTGTCCTTCAGTGTTACTCCCCTGAAGATGCCTGCCACAGCTGCTGGCGAAACGTCAGGAAAGAAAATACCAAGACCATAGTCACACAGCCTGGATAACCTACAAGAACCAATGAACTCTGACCGTGAAAGCCTTCGACAATATTTTTCACCAATCACCGTTTGGGTCTTAACAGTTGGTGTAATATTATTGCCCCATGACACAGTCCAATTTATCCATGACACAAAAATAATTAGGGTTTTGTTATGGAGTGCATCCACAACCTGACTGTGACAGGGACCTTGTGGGTCAGCAACGACAAAAACAAAACAAAACAAAAAAATGGAGGGGGGGGGGATGAGAAGAGCTTGATGTGCAAACCCTATAGAAATCAACTGGTATGTGGCCATCTAACTCTGTGTAGGATTGGCAAAGAGTAGCACAAAGTGTTCTGCTATCTCTATGGCGGTCCCCAACGACATAGATAAAGAGAATCTCAGTGCTTCTTGACCTTTAATTTTGGGCTAAAACGCTTTAGCCTCCTTTATTCCCTGAAAAGATTTTGAAGTGTAAGGATGTGTCACTGGCCACCAAGACTAGATTAATTCATGCCATCGTATTCCCTATTACTTTGTATGGGTGTGAAAGCTGGACAGTGAAGAAAGCTGATAGGAAGAAAATAGATTCCTTTGAAATGTGGCGTTGGAGGAGAGTGTTACGGATTCCATGGACTGCCAAAAAAAAACACAAATCAGTGGGCTACAGATCAAATCAAGCCTGAACGGACCCCAGAAGCTAAAATGACTAAACTGAGGCTATTGTATTTTGGTCGCATCATGAGATGAGTCACTGGAAAAGACAGTCATGCTAGGAAAAGTTGAGGGCAGCAGGAAAAGAGGAAGACCCAACAAGAGATGGTTGGACTCAATAAAGGAAGCCACAGCCTTCAATTTGCAAGATCAGGACATTTTGGAGGACTTTCATTCATAGGGTCGCCATGAGTCGGAAGCGACTTGACGGCACTTAACACACACATATTCTCTGTTTCAGCCAGGATCGAACGCGCAGGCGTTTCGCCGAACGTGGGTTCGACCCTGGCTGAAACAGGGAATAAAAGAGACCGCGCGTTTTATAAAGAACAGCACCACCAGTACCGGACCATCTGTAAGGTTTCCCGCTTTGACAAGAAGCGTCTTCGCAGGCAATCCCCCCAACGCCGTCGTTTCCTTTCCCACTCCCTCTATTTAAAGCCGCCTCCCCCTCTGAGTTTTCCTTCCCCGGGGCCCTCCCCATCCCACCTATACTCTTCCAGCGAGTTCCCCGCTTCCCCGGGCCCCCCTCCCCTCCCCTCACGCAGCCTCTCCTAGCAACCCCCCCCCCGCCCCTCTCCACCCGTTCATTTCCGCTTGCGAGGCATTCCCGGGTCCAATCCCCCTCGCCGCCTCTTTCCCGCCCGCCCCGCGGTGCGCATGCGTGGGTTATGCAACAGGGCCAGGCCGCGCAGAGGGGCCCCCTCCCCCCGCGCCTCAGCTGCAGGGCCGCGTAGCCAGGGGCCGGCGGTGGGGCGGTGGGCCGGCCTGGCCAGCCCAGACCTCCCGGGGGGGGGTGCCCCCTCGCAGGGGAACGGCGAGGCGGGGGGCGGAGGGAGGGCGCTGTGGGGCCGGCCTGGCGGGCGTGAGCAGCGGCGGCGGCGGAGGCATCCCGGGCCAAGTCCCGCCTGTTCCGCGGCGGCCAGTGGGCTGGTTTCCTGCGCGCTGTGCCGCTCCCGCCCGCCCTTCCCCTTCTCCTCCCTCCCCTCCCGCTCTCTCTCTCTCTCTCTTCCCTCCCTTCCTCCCTCCCTCCTTTCCTTCCCCCGGCAGTAGGAGCCGCAGCGGCAGCCGCCACAGCAGAAGCCCGGATCCCCGCGAGCCATGGCCCTGTGAGAGCAGCACATGGCGGCCGCAGGAGCCATGAGCCCCCCACTCATCCACACCACCCCCCCGTGAAGAGCCACCGTGCAACTGCAGCCGCCCACCCCCCACCTTAGTTGAGGCTCCATCCACGTCCCACGACTCGCAACTACCACCACTACCACTACTACTACAGCTGCTGCTACCGCCTGGCCCGGACGGCAGGGCCCCCTTCCGCCCCCGACCTCCGCGGCCCGTTCGGTGCCCCCCACCCACCCACCCACCGCCATGGGAGTGCAGGGCTTCCAGGACTACATCGAGAAGCACTGCCCCAGCGCCGTGGTGCCGGTGGAGCTGCAGAAGCTGGCGCGGGGCAGCCTGGTGGGGGGCGGCCGGCAGAGGCCCCCCCAGACCCCGCTGCGCCTCCTCATCGACGCCGACAACTGCCTGCACCGGCTCTACGGCGGCTTCTACACGGACTGGGTGAGCGGCGGGCAGTGGAACCACATGCTGGGCTACCTGGCGGCGCTGGCCAAGGCCTGCTTCAACGGCAACATCGAGCTCTTCGTCTTCTTCGGCGGCGCCCTGGAGAAGGCCCGGCTCCACGAGTGGGTGAAGCGGCAGGGCAACGAGCGCCAGACGGCCCAGCAGATCGTCAGCCACGTCCAGAACAAGGGCACCCCGCCGCCCAAGGTCTGGTTCCTGCCGCCCGTCTGCATGGCGCACTGCATCCGCCTGGCCCTCATCCGCTTCCACATCAAGGTAATTGGGGGGGATGGGAGGGGGGGGGCTGCTCCGGCGCGAGGCGCCGTGCCCAACTCCACGTCCTCCCTCTCTAGGCCCCCCGGTTCATTGCACCGGCACCACCCCACAGCGCCGGCGCTCCCTTTCCCAGGCCACTTTGCAATGCCTGTATTTCCTCCCTGCACTTTTTGTTGTTGTTTCCTCGCTCGCCATGGGCGCCCTTCCCTTTGCCATCCCTCGTTTCATTTACAGGGCGGGTGTCTCCCCCCCCATCTGTTTTCTTTGGGGGGCCCTTTGGCAGCTGCCCTGATCCCAGCGGCCAACTCCCTGGGCGGCACGTCTCCCTCGCTGGCTGGCTGGCTGCCTTGCCCGCGGAGCCCCTGCCCTGTTCCCTTGGTTCCTCGCAGTTGCACTGCTTTGGGGGGAAAGGAGGGGCCGCGCTCTTAAGATGGCAGCGGGGTTGCCCTCTCGGTTACGGCTCGGAGTTCAGAGCGAGGGAGGGAAGTTCTTGCCTCCCCATATCCGCAAAATGTCGTCAAAAGCTGGCGGTGTCGGCGGCTTGGGCGGGGAGAGGAGATGCTCCGAGCTCCCTGGGAACGAGCGTGCTCACTGTCGGCCAGCAGTACTTGTGCAGATGCAGCCAAAAACTTTATGTGGCTGCTGCTCCTGCCGCCCCTTTGGCCTTTTCTCTCTCCCCCCCCCCCCCATGGGCCGGATCAGAAATAAGTATTCTCTGCCACCTCATTTAGTTGATATGAAGCTGCAGGGTGCCCTTTGCCGGAAAAGGGGAGGGCTTAGTAAGCACCCTGATGTCCTCAATCTCTACAGGGATTTTGCTATTTATACATACCTGTCAAGCTTTGAAAACCAGACGAGGGTGATTTAGAACATCCGAAGGCTCCCATCCACATTTAGCCATGTTCTGATGGCTTGTAAAGACTATTTGATTCTGCGTCCGTTTTATTTCCTGTTCAACTACACTCTTGAGTCTGCATTTCCTCTTCAAGATTTGCATTTAGACTCTTCTCTCCCCCCCCCCCCCGGCAATTCCTTTCTTTTTCTACATCTCAGGTTATGTCTTCTTCTTTTCCCTTGCTTATAAGTTTGTAAGGTAGGAAGGGAGTTAGGCCGAGAGTTAGAGTATGAATAGATAGCAAAATGAATTTGCTCTAGATCACCCTGATTTGAAGTTTGGGTAGTTGGTTCATTTCCACTGAGCTGTGTCTTGACTCCATGTTGTTCCTGGCCATTGTTCTGTTTACTCTGATTTATAAAATGTCCTTTTCAAGAGAGCAGCCAGTCTTCTCGAAGTGGATATCTCCAGAGGTGGCTCCTTATTTTTTTTAGTGCAGTCACTTCTGCATTTGTCTAAACAGTTACTACTGAAGGGCATTAAGGTACAGGTTTGCCAAGAAAATGAAAGTAAGCAACAAGTTATTGAACAAATGATTTACATTAAAAGGGGATTTGTGGATTAAACTAGCATTAAAGCATGAAGTTGAGAACAAATTGAGTATTTGATTAAAATGTGTAATTTTAACTGTTTTATTGTACAATAAAAAACTTCTTAGCTATCTATTATGCGAATTTATAATTTACTGTACTGAAAACAGCGCAGTTTAAAATAGAAATCCTCTTAAACTATGTTGAACCGTGATTGTCTGTTCATTGTTTGACATTAATGCCCTATTGAGAACTGTTTTTGTAACTTTTATTTAACACTTCTTATGGTAAAGTTTAAAGCGATTTTCCATTATGCTTTATCAAGAAAAAAATGAGTTGTTGAAGGGTGGGATATTCTGCTTAAGCTCTTGCGAAGGAGGAAAACCTACAGAAGATTTCACACTTAATAAGTAGCAGGCTTTGGCAATTCTTTTTCATAGCATAATTAATATTATGTGACCTTTAGTGAAGAGCACAGATCAGCAAACAGAGTTTAATATTAGAATTTTGTGCTATCCTTTTGTCAGACTAAACCACAGCCTTAACCAGTTCAGGACAAAGAATGCTTTTAGAAAGGAGAGAGTTGTCCTTGTTTTTGTTTTTTTTAATAAAGACAACTTTCTTAAACATTTTTAAAGAAGGATATTGAGAGTAAAGTTTATAAGTTCAGTGAAACTGCAAAACAACAGCTGGAGGTGTGGATCATTAACTTATTAGATGGCTTTCTGCTTCGAACTTCCGTTCAAGGCCGAGAAATCCAGCTTTTTTGAGTGGCAGTGATACTTCAGACTAAGATGATAGTGGAAGTCCCACCCCTTGTTTCAGTTGTAACTGGCAAGAGATTTCATAAGCCTATGAGTTGACTGATCTGGTGTAATGATTGGCTTATAGAAGTGACAGACGTGAAATGTAGCACTACACTGAACAAGTTAGATTGTTCTGTTCTTGTATGCTTGTTAAATTCTTCTGTATGGGAGAGCTGTTAAGCGCAACCGCACTTTGCTCTGTAACTTAATCAGATGTGACATGCATTTCTAATAAAGGACTTACAATTGAAGGTGGAAACTAGTTCTTACATTTAGCGTTGACGCTAAATGTTTCGTGTCTCATGATGAACAGCATAAATTTGAGGATTTTTTTTTTTACTAATTTAACTGTTGTTGCTGATTGGAAATCTTATTGGAACAATTTTTTCAAACTACTATGCTTCACATAATGGCATGTTCTTTTGTGAAAATAGAATTAAGGTGCTGTATATTCCTCCTTATGTAATCCATAAAAAACGTAATTCTTGTTACATTTGTTCAGTGTTTTTGATCTCCTGGTTCTGTCTTTATGACATACTAAAAAGGATTTTAAAACAATGTTCTGTATTAAGGCCCATCTTTTTGTTGTGTGTGTAAAGTGCCGTCAAGTCGCAGCCGACTTATGGCGACCCCTCTTGGGGTTTTCATGGCAAGAGACTAACAGAGGTGGTTTGCCAGTGCCTTCCTGTGCACAGCAACCCTGGCGTTCCTTGGTGGTCTCCCATCCAAGTACTAACCAGGGCTGACCCTGCTTAGCTTCTGAGATCTGACGAGATCAGGCTAGCCTCGGCCATCCAGGTCAGGGCCATCTTTTTGTTACCTATAATAAAATTTTGCCTGTCTTTTCAGATTTTTAAAATCTTGCTTGGCTCTTTGCATGCTGCATGGCCTTTTAAAGCTGCTGTGTGATGTAGTTTTTTAGTATTACTAGAATGCTGAATGCCATGTGGTCTTAAGAGTGCATAGAGTTCAAAAGTGTTAGTAAAGGCTGCCTGCTTGATTTGAATTTTGTAATTCTCACTCAGAGTATCATATGAAAGCATTCCTAACGCTACTAAACTTCTCACACTTTTATCCTGCCTTTCCTGCAAGGATTTTAGAGTAGCATATGTGGTTCTCACAATCCCTTTTATCCTCATGATAGCCTTGGTAGGAGGTAAGTTAGGCTGAGCGGTTCAGCTGGTCCAAAGTTGTTCAGTGAATTTCATAGTGAGCAGGGAGTTGAACCTGTGGCTCCGTAATCCCACTCCAACATGCTAGTCCTAACTCCACCCTGGCTTTCTAATATGTTTAAAAAAGAAAATCTATCTTGAATATGTACAGTATGTTGTGTCCTTTATTGTATATTAAAGATTGACTCTCTCCTGTGGTCTTCCATATCTTAGCAAATCTTGAATACATAAAATAGACTATAAGAGTTCTATAGATTTATTTCTATCATAATGGCAACTAAAGCAAGAATTCATGCCTAACTTTTTTTGCAGCATTGGGTTAAATGAAGTAAGAGCCTGAACTCCCCTTAGAAGCTAAAGTGACTAAATGGAGGCTATTGTGCTTTGGTCACATTATGAGAAGACAAGAGTAACTGAAAAAGACAACAGTGCTAGGAAAAGTTAAAGGCAGCAGGAAAAGAGGGAGACCCAACATGTGATGGATTGACTCTATAAAGAAAGCCAGGGCCCTCAATTTGCAAGACCTGAGCAAGGCAGTTAATGATAGGACATTTTGGAGGACATTAATTCATAGGGTCACCATGAGTTGGAAGCAACTTGACTGCACATAACACAGAGAACACACATCTTTTGAAATATTATTTAGGGAGCGGCTGTAGCTCAGTGGTACAGCATCTGCTTGGCATGCAGAAGGGCCCAGGTTCAATCCCCGGCATCTCCAGTTAAAGGGACTAGGCAAGTAAGTGATGTGAAAGACCTCTGCCTGAGACCCTGGAGAGCCTGCTGATCTGAGTAGACAATACTGACTTTGATGGACCAAGGGTCTGATTCAGTATAAGGCAGCTTCATGTGTTCAGGTCGATACTTCTCCCAGTAAATTGCATGTCAGTGGAAAAAGCTGTACAGTGTGAGTGAGAGAGGAGTGTGTCAAACAATATTAAGAATTCAAATGCTATTTGAATTAAATATTAAGTTCCTGAGGTGGCATAGTATAAAAATTACATAATCCCATTTTAAGGCTTTAACATAGGTTAAATGTGTTGTGACACATTCCCTTTTAAGGCTTTAAGTGTATTTGTCAATGTTTGTTGTTCAGTTTTAGTTACATATATAAATTGTCCTTATAAACAGATTATTTTTTTTGTGAGTTCAAGTAGAACACTGGTAGAAATTCTAACATATCTCTGTCTATTCTAAATATTAAACTGAGATTTAATAATGCAGCCAATTCAGACTGCCTGTGTTTGTAAGTCTTCAGAATCTGTAGTACTCATGTATGTTTAGCAAAAGTCACTAATAGAGTTGATTTTTCCATGTTCTTTCATTTACCTCAATAATTGCTTTCTTTGTTAAGGTCTGAGTTCGTTCATCTTTTTCTTTGCTGTTTTTGCATTTCCAAGTCACCACTTATATGGAAGTCAGATGTGGCTAGTCAAGTAGAGTGCACAAAACCTTGATACGCCTTATCTGGCCACCTGGATCCACCCCACAGTAACATCGAGACAAGACTAATGCAATGCTCCTTACAGTGGTCTCCCTTCAGAATCAACTTGGAAACACCAGTTGGTGCAGAATGCCACAGCTCAGCCATTATTAAGAACTAGACAGAGCATGTCACTCGTCACATTCTGCAGTCACTCATTGGCTCAATTAAAAGGGTTGGCTGTCATACAAAGCTCTTCGTGGCTTTGGTCCCTCATATCTGTGGTACTGCCTCTAACACTTTTGCTCATCTGTGTTTGTAAGTCTTCAGCAAGTACCAACCTGTGAATGGGCAGGATTGACAATTACCCATGCATTCTCTATTGTGCTCCCACTTTATGGAGCGGCCTAATTGAGGACCACACTCTGGGCCTACCACTCCAGGCTTTGTGCAAACAGTACAATTCAAGAGGGTCTTCCTACACTGATAATAAGGCTTTACTGTAACAAAATGGTTAAAAAAGATGCTGGGTGGATTTGCTTTAAATCACTAGTCAGTAAGACTAGATTTAAATCATGGGTTTTTTTTTACATAAAGACTCATTCTTGCTGGTTTAATCTTAATATTTACAACCAGATGAAGGTTTCATTTTTAGAATAATAACTTTTCAGATTAGGTTTACAGTTATATCAAACAATTATTAATTTGGTTATACTATTAGAAATACATTGATAGTTCGCCTTGCAGTAATTTCATAATTATGTATTTCCTTTTTTCATTCGGGCCACCAGGCCTTGCATTTCTTTGTTGCAGTGTTTGAATTTTGCACGCATGCCTGCCTTACCCATAGGTAGAGGGACTTCATTAAAATATGCTCCAAATGAGCCTCTTTTGTGGCCTGCTGCCATTATAGATTTTCTCTTCAGGCTATATACAGAAAAATCCCAAGACTTGCGAAGATTTGTGCTCATAAGGTTTCACTTTCATTTTTACTGCTTGCCCCTCCCTCCTCACTCTTAGCTCCTTGTGCAGATGTGTTCCACTCTAAGCAATCTTCCATTCATTGGACTTTTTGAAATTTAGCACTTAAGAATTCTGTGTACATAGATTTGCAAAGAAACAATGGGATTAAGGTCTTTTTCTCAACTCTGTTTATTTTATACGATTTTTGCTGTGAATAAGAGGTAAGTTGGTTCCATTGGTTCATGGAGCTAGGTTTACTGTTCTTTGAATTCAGACTCTCATATATAAATAAGAGCAGTTGATTTAGTAGTCTCTTACTTTCAGATAATATGTTGAGCATAACACTTACTGAGTTACCCTCTTAATTTGTTTCCAGATGTTCAATTCATGTGTTAACTTGTTGGAATTTGTGTTCTTGTGTATTTTGTGATGTAAAAACACATTTATCTAGATTCTTTAATGCTTCATTTGTGTGCCTGATGAATGCTGATGTAAAACTAATAGTTCAATTTTACAATGATAAATTAGGCTTGAATATCTGAGATATGACAGATCTTGATGGGAGGCCATGTTAGTCTGTTTGTAGCAGTAGAAAAGAGCAAGAGTCCAGTAGCACCTTAAAGACTAACTTCTTCAGATACCTGTGACTCACAAAAAGCTCATACCCTGCCAGAATGTTTGTTAATCTTTAAGGTGCTACTGGACTCTTGCTTTTTTCTACTGAGAATGACAATTCTTGTGGAATTTTGTATGAGTATTTGTTGTTGTGACACAATTGGAACCTGTTTTCCTGACATGATGCGTGCTCCTGATGAGCTGCAGCTCATTTTTCGTTGTAGCATGGAGACTTTGGAATTTCTTTATAAGATTATCTGCCAGTGCAGTTTTATGTAGTTTCAGATGAGAGGTGAAGGACCTTCCTGTTCAGGCTGGTATTTTCGATTGTGATACTACTTTTTCTTCAGTTGCGTTTTACATTTATGTGTGCTCTATCTTAAGAATAAAAGACACAACAACTTTGAGATTGTGTTTGGACAGTGAGCACTCAGTAACTTTTAAATATATGCAGTACCGATCACCAGTTACGTTTCAACGAGTTACATTGCAATAAGTGATCCTTTCTACCTAGTTACATTGTGCACTTATCCAAGGAAACACCAAAGTGAGAGTTGATAACCTATCATATTCAAGAGAAGGAGCAGAATCCTAGATGTGTCTTTGATGTAGACTTCGTTAGAAGGGCACTGGCTGTTTATCCTGATATTAGAGATGTTGGGTGATACTACTGCCCCTACTGCCCATGGTAACATTGGAAGTGGACATCAGACTTGTGTACTTTCCCCCTTTCCTTGCATAAGAGGTATTGTCAGAACTGTGCTAATTGTGTATTTGAATGCAGGATCAACAGTTATCATGGAAATAGCATTCACAGTGACAGGAAGAAAAGGATAAACTGAACAGTATTGATGCTTAGTTGTGGGTTGTTCTGATGTCATATTGTTGTATGCCCTTATGCCATAGTGATGCACTCCAGGTTGGACTCTGAACGTTCTCATAGATTAAAACGTATTTGGCATGACCCGTTTACATTTCTTAATATGTTGATAGGACAGGATGCAACTTGCATTTAACATGTCTTTCTCTGCACCACTCCTTTTTGCGTAGGTTGCACAGAGCATTGAAGACCACCACCAAGAAGTAATTGCTTTTTGCCGAGAAAAGGGTTTCCATGGCTTGGTTGCATATGATTCAGATTACGCATTGTGCAACATCCCTTACTATTTCAGTGCCCATGCCCTAAAACTGAGCCGTAATGGAAAAAGCCTCACGACAAGCCAATACCTGATGCATGAAGTTGCCAAGCAACTGGACCTGAATCCAAATCGGTTTCCTATTTTTGCTGCTCTTTTAGGTAGGTGGAATGATATCTGGAAGTTCGCATTTAAACAGATCTTTATAATGTGTAACTGAAAGGTCCAGAGCAAACCTTGTCAGTACACTTTATGAAATGTTCAGCCTTTGTTTTTCCTGCCTTTGCTGGGGTGTGGGGATTTGCAGTATGTATACCGTAAAATCCGTGTTTGAGTTATGAATAGAAATCCTGGTACCCTGATCCAAAACACCTTTATTTAACCTCATTTTACTTTAAGAGGGACCACAAGTAATTTTGTAGTCCTAAACATTGCTTGGATGCATGCCCCTTTGGTATTTATGAAATTTGCTTTTGAATAAACATGTTTATAAATTAGAATTTATACTGGAAAAAATATGGAGATTGGTTACTTTATAAATGCTTATTACCATATTCAGTTACTATAATTGCATTACCTGGGACATTTGAATTTAAGATTAAAAGTGCAAACACTGGTTGTGCATTAAAAAAGTGCCTGATACTTCCATTTTGTAGGATTGCTTGCATAAAGTATTTATTTTAGGGCTTTAAAAAGTATGTATTTTATGTTCTAGGTAATCACATTTTACCAGATGAAGATTTGGCTTCCTTTCATTGGAGTTTACTTGGTCCAGAACATCCCCTAGCCTCTCTTAAGGTACAACTGCTAGCTATTAAATAAACCTCTATAGAAATAAGATATATGGGGTAGCTTTTCATAATGTCAGGTGTTTCCTAAGAAATTAAAGATTGAGCTGCAATCTGTAATCCACTTTGAAGTCATACCAAAGACTTCAAGACTGAAACAAATGTGTTTATGGGTTGCAGTTTAGATCTTTAAGCTGTTTCACACATATGCTAATAGTTTTATAGTGTACACCTTGTTTTTCTGGTTTTGGTTCTCATTTTATCATACTAGCATCAGCGATATGATTGCAGGTCTGACAATATTGGCTTTTCTTTTGCTGATAGCGAACTCTAAGAGACTAGAATTTGTCTTTATTTTAGCTATCTGCTAGTTGATGCAGAGGTGGTAGAGTAGTGAAACCTTTAAATCAGGGGTATCAAACATTAGGCCCGCGGGCTGAATCCGGCCCCTTGAGAACTCTTATCCAGCCAGCTGAGGCAGCACACACACACCCAGTCTCAAGCTGGGCTGGCAAAGAATAGCCTACCCAACCAAGTAACATTTATGTCATATCCGGCCCTTGTAACAATTGAGTTCGACACCCCTGTTTTAAAGTTTAACAAGAGCGATTTTGGGTATGAATCTGAGAGCTGCACCTGCCTTTTAATAGATTTGCGTGTAGCCTAAAACAGATATCTGAGTTATTTCACATGTGCATCTGAAAGAACAGTAGCAAAATTAGTCTTTCTAAGTCTCTGGGAAGATCTGCTGGTTTGATGGACTTGACTGGGCATGTATACCTGGAAACTATTTCTGCAGCATAAAGGTCCTTTTAGGATTATTTTTGTGTTAAAAAAATAAGTTTTAGGTAACAAGCTGTATCACATGAAAGGCCCATAATAATTTTCTAGGAGATAGCATACTTGGATGATCATTTATATAGGTTAGGAATTTTCTGGTATTCTTGCATTCCTTTATTTTCTTATTCAGTCACATATATAACACTTGCAGAACAAAGTCCTGATCATGGTAAAATGTGTGTTAGGCACTTTGATCAAAGGACATAACTTAAATCCATTTGGTTTTGTTTGTCATACAATACTTCTTGGGTGTGTATAATTGCATGCTAGCAAAGTATGTTAAACTTTGTCCTCTTTAGGTAGGGAGTATGGGAGAAAAAATCATCTGCACTGCCCTAAACATGTTTACTAAGAAATAAGTTCTACCGACTTCCATGAATTTTTTTAACTGCATAAATAGGCATAGGCTTCCAGCCTAGTATTTAGTATTATAGGTTCTGGAGGGATTGTTATCTCTTCCTTTTTGGAATAACCATTTATATTTTGGGGCCTTTTCAGTTTTACTTGTAACAAGCACTCTTGTGTAGACATGTTAGACAGAAAATTCTCCCAGGGAAAAATATCCAGAGCTTTATTTTTCTGTAGATGTTTTTTCCACTTCCAGATTCATTGTTTCATAAACTTAATAACAATGAATGGATGCAGTTGCTAATACTATATTAGGCCGGTTTAGCAGTTTCAGAGTTGTAATTAATATTGGTCAGATGTAAAATTCTGGGAAAGAGTACATGGAAGTTCATTTGTAAACGGGGGTGGGGGGAGGGTGAAATGACGCAAAGACCTGGCCATGATAGGCTGTGGACGTTGCTGTCTACTATTGTATTTCAACGGAGTTTAACTTTTTGCAGCAGTCACAGGAGCACCTCAGAGTCAAAGCTAAATTGTTTTATTTGTATGTCTCTCACATGGTGGAACAGAGACAGTGACTCTGAGGTGCTCCTGTGACTGCTGCAAATAGGAGTTAAACTCCGTTGAAATACATTAGTAGACAGCCATGTCCACAGCCTATCATGGCCAGGTCTTTGAGATTGCTAAAATTGTGGTGCCGTGTTTAAGGCACTGATGGTTGTGGACCTTCTCTGCTTTCCCTTCCTCCACCATCCATTTCTGACCTCAGGAAAGTTGATCTCCATGGTTGCAGTAACTGTGTGGAATAGTAGCCATGTGGGTTAGTGGCCTTGAGTGGACAGTAGGAAGGAGCTACAATCGTCCTTCTTGCCTCTTCCATCAGTGTAAGAGAAAGCATCCTTACATGAGCGGCTTGCTGGATCCAGCCTGCAACTTAGCATATAAAATTGTACTATTTGTCATGTTTATGAAATTTAAAAATAAATATGTCTTACGTTTGCATGAGCAAAATTGTTAATATGCTCAGTACCACAAAAAGAGCTCTGCTCTTTTTATTTTAACACATATTATTTTTTGTCATCTGAGAGGTAGAAAAAAAGCTTGAAAAAAATAGGAACTTCGTAGTAAACAAAGAAGCTTTTTGAACAGAAACGTCATATAATCACAATAGCAGCATATTTGTATATAGAGCTAAGCCTCATAACATTGAACTTAAGTAATTATGTATATACACCTCGCATATTATTTATGGATAAAATATTAAAATTTAAACATAGTCTTGAAAATATTGTATATGTCTACAGTATACACAAGAATTATTTGCTTATGCTATAGATTCTTATATAAAATTCTGATGTCTTATATAAGATTCTTATCCAACAAATGTTGAGTGTGTAAAACCTTGAGTGAAAAAGGATTTAACTAGTTAAAAAAACAGACTTTTCCAGCACTCCCCAAAATCACCAGTTTCTCCATGGGAAAAATTGGGGAAACCTCAGGGTAGAAAATATGAACTAGACAAGGAAGAAGAATGCCTGAATAATACAATACCGAGAGATGAGATGAGGGAAGGTTCATCTCCTTTCACGTTGCCTGCTGTTTTTGTTGTAAAAAGTGAACACCTCATTTTACATGTGACTAGGGCTGGCACACAATCAAAGGTAGATGTTTCATTGATATCAGCATTCTATCAAAATGATGAATATATTTGGAAATGTGAGACTGGATATGGAAATATCTCTTCGTCTTAATACAAATTTGCCAATCCCTTATAAAAGTGGGGCTTGGCTTTTGAAGTGTATGATTGAGCTGAAATGACATGTCAAGAAAGTGTTTTCCAACACAGACATCCTACCCAACATGCCTTCTTTTATTATGGGACCGACGTTGATGGGGGTAGAATAGCAAATTTGGAAGTTTAAAGGCAATGATTAAAAACCTTAGCAGGTTCTTTTCCAGGAAAAAAGTAATAAATTATTTTAGTTTACACAAAGCATACATTCTTATTCAAACAATAATTATACCCATTGTGCCAGAAATAGGTAAAATGGATAATTTACAGCCATTCCCATATGCACAATCATCCTTAATCTTACACAGAGCTTTCCCACTCTGTATTGATTTCTTTGGTGTATCTGTAAAATTTTGTTTGTATTTCTCCTCAGCTCTGTTTTCAGCCCTATGTGTTGACTTGGGTAAACTCTTCTGTTTTTGTAATTATTCCCATTTGCTGTTACTTGAGTTGCTTCTACATTGGTTTAAAGGCATTTCTCTTAAATATGGTGACCAATCCAGGCATGATATTAGAAATAGGGTCTTGCCTCTACCTTTCAAAAGAGGATTAATCCTTTCCAATTCTATGGAAAAATAACATAGTTCATAAGTGCTCCATTAATTTTGTTTCATCAAAAGGTCAGCTATTTTGCGATCTAGTAAGGTCAGGAAAACATTGAGTCTTCAAGTACACGATTTTACCCTTTATTCTCTTCAGCGCTATTCTTTCTATTGACTTCTGTTCAGTTTTTCTTAAACAGCATCTTGGCCTTTCTCTAATATTTCTTCCATGCTTTATGCCATCAGTAAGTTTAAGTCACGATATTTTAGTCTTTTTAATAGTCATGAATGACAATGAAATAAATAGTTCCTAAAAAATTTCCGCTCAGCATCTTGCTTGGCTATTCCTCAACTTCAGTTCGAAACATGGTTTATACCTAAAGTAGCAAACATAGTATCTGCTTGCATAAATAAATGGACTGTTGGATCCAAGCCATCATGACCCAGTGTTGATCCACTAAAAGATACAGCATTACTTACTGTGTATTATTTGAGACCTGCATAGTAATGCTAAGCATAGGCTATAAGATTCTAGATCCCAAATGTCAGTCATTTGAAACACCTGTTTAAAATCACTTGAAATCTGAAGCCATACCTATTGGCAGGAACCCATATGTATTGGGGTAGTCAGTTCTCAAGTTCCCTTCTCCTATTTTTTGTATTTTATGTACTCTCCCATTGCTGTTTAAGGTATGAGTGGGCTAAATTTTGTCCTTTTTTATTCCTCATTGGGTTCCACCAGTGTCTGTGAAATGAACATATCAAGTGTGCACACTTGCAATCTGTTAGCATTTAAAATGTAATTAATCTGAGTTAATGATCCTGGATATGTAGCCTTGTTAAGAACAATAAGAATTGCCTTGCTGAATCAGGCAGAGGTCTATATTGTTTAGTATTCTCTGTAAGAAAAGCAGCAATAGTCCAGAGACCTATTTCTCCTCTAAGGTCTAGAAGTATGTTTTTAAAATCACTGGTGTAGGTTCTTCCATGTCCTTGTAGTTAATCCACTGGAATTCTTTAAAATGTGTGTATCCATAGCTACCCCTTATCCCACATAAACTGAAGCCTCATCCTTTGCTTCCTCAGTTATGTTGTCATATCAGATTGAGAGGAGACAGTTGAACATTTTGACTTCCTTCTGGAGAGACCCTAGGTGTTCTTGCTGTTAAGAACTAGGGCACATCAAAAATAATTCTATTTGGAAAGTTCTGATGTGAGAAATAAGCAACCCTTTGTATAGATTATCACACTTGGAAATTTTCTCTCTTCAACTCCAATCAGTTCTGTTCATGATGTTACACCTTTTTCTGTTATCTTGTCTTCCTCTTATTCTGTTCAAGCTTTCACTTATGTTTAGATGTCTTCATTCTGTTACTGTTGCTGATCTGTCTTCTTTCTATACCCCTTTTTGCTCATTGGCTCTTTGGTACCCTTGATTTCCTTAACCTGGTTACATTCTCTGCTCCCCACTGTGCCTTTTCTCTCCTGGCTTCTCCATCATTGGTGCTTTTTAATTCCTGGCTTATGTTTGGCTCTTATATTTCTCTCTGTGTTTAAGTACCTGATTAAAATTTGCCTCTTCATCCTTTTGTTCGTAATCTGATTTCTCACTTTTACCATTTCTTACCGCTGTTCTTCCCTTGTGTGTCATGTATTACTTGGGTTCTAAGCTTAAGATCACGGCCTATTTCTGTCTGCATGTACACTGCCTAGTTTATGTAGGTACTCTAGAAATATTCATTTTTTGGAGCATGACTTCAGTGAAATACAGATGTGTGCAATTTTAAGAGCATTGTTCTCCCTATAATTTTGTCATTACTGAAAGCAGCTCTTCAAGAATATAGTGTAAACTTCTGAATTGACACAGTCCTTGGCCAGAGGACTTGAAGTCAATTAGAAATAACAAATTAGGAGCATTAGTGTGAATTATCTGCTGCTGGATTGTACCATTTCAAACTACAGTGGGGGTGGGGGTTAATTTTGAATGCTCCCTCATTTAAAAAACCCAGATTTGCAGTGCATACAAAGCTAGTAAATTAGAAACAAGGGCTTCTGACAGTTTGAAATGGTGCAGCAAAGTCAAAGGTGAATATTATAAGTGCTCTAGTTTTCTCTAAGTCAGGGGTGGGGAACCTTTTTTCCGCCAAGGGCCATTTGGATATTTATAACATCATTTGCGGGCCATACAAAATTATCAATTTAAAAATTAGCCAACCAAGCCCCAAGCAGGCAGCTGCCCAGATGACCCCCCCCCGCACAGCAAGCAGGCAGGCATCCAACCAGTGGTGCACTCGCCCACCTGGTGGCACAGGATGGTCTGTTGCATCAGCTGGGCGTAGCCGTCCAGCCACACACCGGAGTTGCTCCTCCGCATGGTCGGGGCCGGATTCTGCAGCGGGCTCCTGCTACTTCTGCCTGCAGGGATGAAATGAGGACACACTGGCTAAGAACTCTCTCTCTCTCTCTCTCTCTCTCTCTCTCTCTCTCACACACACACACACACACACACACACACACACACACACACACACACCGCGCATTCTGGCCCTGCCTCCTTTAACCCCTCTATTGTCGCCACCTCTGCCCCCAGCCCTCTTGTAGTACAGAGGGAATGCATTTTCCCATGGCCCGGGTGGGAAAGGGTTAACACAGTTTCTTGGGCAGTCCTAGCAGCTCCATACCTAACAACTCTTCTGCAAGGGTGGGGGGGAGGTTCCTTTTCTCAGCAAAACAAACTCACATCTGCCTTGAATATAAGCTATTCCTGTCCGCGGGAGGGGGAAAACTACCAGTCTTAGATCCTTCTGAGCTAGAGATCTGCCAGGACCCACGAAGGGCCAGACCAAATGATTTTGTGGGCCTTAAAGGGCCCCAGGCCTGACGTTCCCCACCTAAGTGATAAGGGAAAATGTTGGACAAGGGAGGTCCAAATAATAATTGATCTGTGGTTAGTCATGAAAGACACTGTCCTCAACACACACCCACACACATACATACAACTTTTTAGAAATTGTAGTGTTGCTGTCATCTTTGCTTCTTTGTAATTAAAGCTCATTTGCTCACCCAGGATCTTTTAAGTTGTAAAAGGATAACTTCTAATTTTGAACTTATTAAAGGACACTGAGTTACTGGTTTGGCTTTGCATCTGCAGAACAAAACAGCTGTTCCATAGAACAGACGTGTTGATTTAAAAAATTCAGAAAGATGTGAACATAATATTTAAAGGGTATGTGAAATACTGGGAGTGTGAATTCTTGGCATGGACATTGGGGTTAAATATCTTTAGGCATTACAATCAGTGTTTGGAAACTTGCTAAAAGTAGTCAGGCTTGGAGCTTTTCATGTGCAGAAGGGGTTCGCAATAAGCTTTGCCTGTCATATTGTCATGTTCCTGAATCTCATATGTTGCAGTTTACTTTTTTCTCCATTTATGTTTCATAATAATCAGTTATGGTTATATTCAGTAATCTTCTTAAAAATTAACCTACAGTCTGCTGCCATCTATCTGAACTTATACGTAAGTGTAAGTTCACTTTTTTCCTTTGAAGGAATCTGTAACCATTTCTCTTTGCAAACAAACTTCATTAACTTTTCAGACTTCTGCTTAACAAGATCTTCTCTCTGGCTGTTTGTCTTTTTATGTACTTCATGGCATCCTCATTGTGCTAGCAGAAGTATTTGCAGTTTTTTCTTCTAGTAGTTATAGAATAAAACTATTCACTGCCTGTCTTTTTCAGCCACTTAATCTGCTGCTGCTGCTACTTTCTTTTGTGGACTTCTCTCGGTTCCAGTTACTGGGTAAAAAATATTAATCTTCTCCAGGATTGCAGAGCTCTCCTTTCAAACTTCCATTTTCCAGGTGTGATGTCACTTCCTCCTCCATCGTTATAGTGCTACCCAGTTAGATTTAAAAGCAGACAAGCTTCAGTACCCATTTAAGTTTGTTTTCTGCCTGACTGCTCTTGTTAAAGCATTTGTATGTTGTGGCTATAGTAATGATTTCTGCCTGTCATTTCAATCAGAAATGTGTGTACAGAAACTGCCATATGACAAGTCTAAAGCTAGTTCTAATACAGTACTTGAGATACATGCTAAAGTTCACCTGTCTCTTAAAAAATGAGGGAGCCTCAAATTGGTGACCACTTTTAAAATGGCATTTTAATTTCTTCTCCAGTACAAAGAAAACTCATGTCCTGATCTTTATAATCAGATGAGGTTTTTCCTCATTAGCACTTCCTTTGAAGATAGAAGAGAAGAAGTTACTTTGATAATTGTTTGTGAAAAACCTATATATGTTTTAAAACAGCAATTATAACAAAGTTGAAAGAGTATATCAAATAGGATTTTTTATTTTCTAATTTCTGCTTTGTTATCGTACTTATTTTTACACTTATCTTTTATGAAGTATTAATGATTTGGTTCCACCAAAAATGTTTTAGGGATTTTGGTTTTATTGTAAATCGCCATTAAAGTCCTTAAATGCTCTTCTACCAATTCCTTTTCTCTAGCAGCTGGAAAAATGAAATCATTTCTATTTTCTATGGGTGAAAAAAATATGTTTTTAACTAGTAGTTGCCTTCACTACATCATAGAATCATAGAGTTGGACGGGTCCATACATGTTATCTAGACCAACCCCCTGCTTTAATGTAGGATCAGCCTAGAGCATGATGCTTGATAAAATCTTATAAAACTGCCCTCATATGATTAGATACAGTTTACAGATTTGTAGCTGAGTTTGGTAGCCAGCAGAAATAAGTTAGAAGTCTTGCCTTACCACTAAACAACAAATTTGGGTCTTTGCCACACAGAATTAATATACAGTGTTTAAAGGACCCACGCGTATGCTTCCTTCAGGCCCAGCACCTTGTGCCACAGTTTAGAAACTGCTATCCTATCTCCCTTGCCAACATACTTCTCTCAACCAGAAAGCAGGGTCTGTCTTCAAAAAAATTCAGTCCAACAACCATCTGTTTTAATATATGAACTGAGGCCAGTTCACAAAACATTACCATATATACTCATGTATAAGTCGACCCGCGTATCAGCCGAGGTGCCTAATTTCACCCCAAAAATGGAGAAAAATTAGGCATCCGTGTATAAGCCGAGGGTCGGCTTACACAATGCCCCTGCCCCAGGTCGCCCTCCCGCCCGGCCTCCCGGGCCCTCCAGACCCACCCCGACCCCAGCGCCACCACTTCCCGGGCCCTCCACACCCACCCCGACCCCAGCGCCACCCTAGGGGGGAGGGAGAAGAGCCCCTGAACCCCTTACTCACCGGGAGGATGAGGTCCGCTGATCAGCTGGAGGCGGCGGCAGGGAAGGCGCGCGGGCCGGCAGCGGCCGCTGGGCCCTGCCTGCATGCAGAAAGGCCCCGCAGGCCGCTCCCAAGCCACAGAAAAGGCGCGGGGGGGGGGTGGCTGGCCGCTCCCAGGCCTCAGAAGAGTTGGCTTTTTTCAGCCCTTTTTTTGGGCTGAAAAACTCGGCTTATATGCGAGTATATACGGTATATACATTCCATGAAAATGGTCATTTCAAGTTGTTCCACTAACCTCTTTCCCCCCCCAGCAACTCAGTGCTATGGAAACTCTAGACTTGCCTCCCTTTTAAAACCAGCCCTTGAAGGAACAGACTCTTGAACAAAAGAGGTGGTGGTGTTTTGTCATCAAGTCAAAACTGGCTTAAAAACGACCCCACACGGGGTTTCAAGGCAAGAGATGTCCAGAGGTGGTTTGACATTGCCTGCCTCTATGTAGCAACCCTGGTATTCTATGGTGGTATCCCATGCAAGTACTGACCAGGGCCAACCCTACTTAGCTTCAGGCTGGTTTGTATGAAACATGAGGGCTACCTAAAGTTAGCTTCAGGCTGGTTTGTTTAATAGTGCTTAAATTGGTTCCTGGTTAGAAGCATGGTTGTGCTTTGTGAGAAGGGAAGGAGCAGAAGACTAGTGAGGAACAGCTGTATCTGCAGCTGCAAGAGGGACTGGGCAGTGAGATGTATTGGATTGTGCATGTTACAAGACTAAAGTGGGGAGGCTAGGGCTGCTGGAAAAGTCACAAGAACATTCTTAATATTTATTGTTTTTATACCTTCACTTGGAGGGCTGTAGTGGTATGGCAGAATTAACTGATTCAGTAGCTAAACCCTTGTTTTCTATAAGAAAAACGTCCACATTTTTACACCCTGTGCCACCATAGCACATATCATAGTTTTTGCCATCTGAAAGGAAGAAAAATAAAATAAAAGCTGAAGCTAGAAAACCAGTTCAGTAGTGAAGGAGAGTGTGTATTATTTGGGCAGAAACACTCTCATATAGTCACAATAGAACACCAGCTTGTTAACATTGTGAAAACACTAAACTCTTTAATTATGTCTTATCATTAAACACATTATAATGTATTGATTGTTGGCAAAATTATTTAAACAAAAAATCTTGAAAATCTCTTCAGTATTCATAGAAATTATCATTATGTAATGTTGTAGGTTGTCTTATATAAACAATTTCATTCTACATGTTTTGAGTAAAATGTTGTCTTTCAGGTTACTCATTCCGAAAGGGGGGAGAATTAGAAGATTTTTTTCAGTGGTCCCCATATCAGAAAATTTTCGTTCTATACATTTTAAGTGGAAAAACTTGCCCCAAGAACCATTTCATTCATTCTAAAAGAGAAATTATTTCATAGGACTTTCCCATAGGATTATTTCATAGATTTACCCAAACTTACCTGTTTTTTCATTAGAGAAACTGGGGAGGGGGAGTTGCGGGGAACAGACCTTTACATGGCTAAGTAGAATGGAGGCTGAGAGCATGGCTTGCCTAGATAGGGCTGTTTACCAAGGTCTGAAGGAATTTCCCAGCTCAATCTCTGATGACAAAATTCTGTGATAGAGATTGAATTGAAAAGTTGTCAAAAGGTGACATTTGCCACTGTGATACAGAGTGCTGGAACTGGATGCTATGAAGCTCACTGTTGTTGAAAAACCCATCTCTGGATCGTCTTGATCCAGCCAACTACCACCCAGTATCCAACCTTCCATTTCTGGGTAAGAGAGAGTGGCAGCAGAACAGCTCTGGACCTTCCTGGAAGACACATCAGTCCTGGATCTATTTCAGTCCCGCTTCTGGCCGAAGCATGGGATGGAGACTCTGCTAGTCGCCCTCACAGACGATATCCACAGACAACTGGATCAGGGTGGTGCCTTGGTATGTGGATACCCCTTGGTATGTGGTGTCCCTCAGGGGACAATCCTCTCCCCAGTTCTTTTTATGCATCTCCTTGTCTAATTGGTCTGGAGTTTGGGGCTGAGTGTCATCAATATGCTAATGACACCCAGCTGTATCTGTTGATGGACAGCCAGCCGGACTCTGTTCCAGAAACCTTGGCCTTGTGTCTGGAGGCTGTGGTGAGTTGGTTAAAGCAGAATCGTCTGAAATTGAATCCATCAAAGATGGAGGTCCCGTGGCTGGGTCAGGAGGCGGGCTCCCAACTCTTGACGGAGGACAACAACTTCTGGCTGAAGTCTTGGGGGGGGTGCTTGGACGCCTCCATTTCTTTGAAGGCCCAGGTCACAGATAAATCCAGGAAGGCATTTTTCATCTTCGCCAAGCTGGCAGTTGGCACTCTACCTGTCCTGCCTGTATCTAGCCATGGTGATCCATGCAGCGGTCCCTTCTATATTAGACTACTGTAACTCACTGTCCCTTTCATATTAGACTACTGTAACTCGCTGAGGAAAGGCTGCTCTGAAAATTACAACTGGTCCAAAATGTGGCGGTGTTGGACCCATTAGAGAGCACATATCAACCTATGATCCCCCAGCTGCACTTGCTCCAGATTGGATCCCAGTTCAGGTTCAAGGTGATGGTATTGACCTTCAAAGCCCTAAACTGTCCAAGGCTAGCATATCTTTGGGACCGCCTTTCCTGCTACACCCCCCAAAGAGCATTTCACTCATAAGATAACCTCCTGGTGATCCCTGGCCCAAAAACTGTCCAGCTGTCTTCAACCAGAACTAGGGCTTTTTTGGCCCTTGCTTTGGCCTGGTGGAACTCTCTGTCTAAGGAATCCTGGGGCCCTGTGGTACCTGGCTCGGTTCTGCAGGGCCTTTAATATGGAGATGTTCTGCTGGGTCTGTGGCTGAGGACAACAGATTACATTTGCTGGTCAGCCCTTCCTCCATCCCCTTTCCTTTCTCCTCCCCTTTTTCTCTCCCCTTTCCTTTGCTTTCCTTTTCCCTCCCCTCCCCTGTCCCCTCCCCTCTCCCTTACTCCTTGCTGGACCCTACAATACTGTTATTCTCTGGTTTGTGTAATGAGGTCACCACACATTTCGTTCTCCCTGGGACTGATCTTACCCGTATTGATGAGTCCCTCTAGATCAGTGGTTCCCAAGCTTTTTTTGACCAGGGACCACTAGGACTTTTTTGTTCAGTGCAGGGACCCCAAGGTTCAAAATAAAAATTCCGAGAATTTGAAAATAAACTTTAATCATAACTGTTAGTTAAACTTTAAGCTTAGAATAATATTTGAATATATATTTTTATAATAGAGAACTTTTAATTGAAAATATTAATTTATTATGGGTTTATAACTTTGTTTCGCGGACCCCTGGGGGTCTATGGACCCCTGGTTGGGAACCAGTGCTCTAGATTGACCACACTGTACATAGGAGGGAGTCATCATTGCGGGACTGTATTGGTTAGGTGCCTTTTAAACTGGTTGGGTTTTAAGATGTAGATTTATATTAATATTTATGTATATGTTGTATGCTTTTAATATTGATAAATTTTACATTTTATATTGTTAGCTACCCTGAACCTGGTTTATGCAAGGAAAGGGTGGGATAGAAGTCGAATGAAATAAAAAAATATTGTCGAAGGCTTTCACGGTCAGAGTTCATTGGTTCTTGTAGGTTATCTGGGCTGTGTAACCGTGGTCTTGGTATTTTCTTTCCTGACGTTTCGCCAGCAACTGTGGCAGGCATCTACAAGAACCAATGAAATAAAAAAACATTAAACCTAGCCTACTCATGTGGAAAAATGGCATCATCTCATCCCTGTATCTCACCACTGGCTCCTTGGGAAAGGGGTTGGATAGAAATGTGAGGAATTAATGTTTTTCATCTAAAAATGGCTGTGTGAATCACCACTCAATTGCATGAAAATGTTAGGCATCTGAAGGCTATGGGGCTGTTTGCATGCTGTAGTAAGTAACTGCCAAGTATTGTAAAAGGAAGACTGTTTAGGTGAACAGTGAGTACAGTGATTTTGGTTCTGCTTAATTCTATATAGTACAGTAGTACTTGGGACTCTGTCTCCATTTTATAGCCATGCCTATATTTTAAAAAAGCAGTCTGACATTAAGCCATTTTCTGAGAGAATTCCTTTCTTGAAATGGATAGTGGTTGCCTTGCCACCCAATTTTCTGAAGGGATTCTTCTGTTGCCTTTGCTTTTCAGGTAGCATTTTGTTCTCAGGTTTCAGAGGTATGTTCCTCCCCATTTTATGCTTGAGGCACTGAAATTGTAGATTAAAAAAACCAAGTTTTATTTCATTGATGTGCTGTCCAGGTTTTTTGCACAATGGAGCTGTGTAGAGTTCATAATTCCCAAGCAGTTTTCTTTTACATTTGGGAACTTCTCACATATATAATTTCTGGCTCTGTGAGGCTTAGTATTAGATCCAACAGTATTAAGTTTCTGAAATATGTGCTGTTCAGAAGTTGCACTAATCTTTTATTGATGTTAAGTTTCAAGTATAAAAGCCAGTGTCCCTTTTAATGTTTTGACAATGGATAAATTAATTTACTGCATTCTGAGTTCAGATCATTGATCCACATTTATAGCTGTATTTGGAGAAAAGCAGCACACAAGTGGCACAAAGAAATCAGTCTTCTCTAGTCTTGTCTATTCAAACTAAAGGTAATTCTCCATGATCTACGCAGAAATCTTTCCCAGCACTACTGCCTGAGATATGTAACTGGGGATGCTAGGAATTGAATTTGAGATCTGCATGCGAAGAATTTGCTCCACCATTACTTAGTGGGCCTTCCCTGAATTGTGTTTCTCCTAATTGTCCTGGTATCATGCAGAGTATACATGAACTGATTCTAATAATCAGTTTCTACAAGTCTAGAGAATTTTGTTCAAGTGACTTGAAAGGGGACTGAGTAGCAATATGTCTTTAATTTTTTTTAAATGTAAAACACATAAAAATTGGTTGGATCCATCAGTGGATCTTCCATACTTTCCCTGCCTTCTTCTCCCATGGGCAGTCTGTTCTGATGCCAGGAAAGTTGATTCCCAGAAACATGAGGCCTACCTGGAGTTAATATCCATGTAGGTCAGGGGACTGCAGGGATGAGTTGCTGTGCTAACAGAAAAGGAGGAGTGTTCCCCCCCCTTTTCCTTCCACCAACTCCCATTACATTATCTGTATTAATACCAATTGGGTACTATCAGAACTGGCCTGCCTCTTCTGCAGCAAATTCATATAATGTTAACTGAAAAGCTGAAGCATCCCTGTTCTTAAACCATGGCTGTTTATACATGGGAGGTTTTGCCTTGGATTTGCCACTCTCTAGAGGCACATTCTCCTCATCCGAATTCTCAAAACTCTGCATGGGGGCTTATTGTTGAGTTTTGAAGATTTGGATGGGGAAAACGTGCATCTAGAGAGCAAGCAAAACCTCCCATGCATAAATGGCGAAAATCTCAGTCCTAAATACTTCTAATGAGGTTTGTATGGATATTTCCTTTTTAGGCTACTCTTTTTCTGGCACTTCCTTTTTCTTCACTTCCACTTCTGCTTGATGGTTACCCCTCCCGTTATCTCTTGGTCTCTTTATTCTGCCATTTTAGAAATAACAGGGGTCTCTGTCCTGTGTCTTAGCTCCAGATTATTAATTTGGAGCAAGGTCTGGTTACTGTTATTTTTCTTTGGCTGCATGGGAGCCCTCTGGTGGTTTAATGTAGCTACTGTAGCTTTTGTTGTGGGTATTTTTTTAAAAAAGGAAAAGGAAAAAAAATACTCTTCCCAACTATGAAAGTTAGCAACTGCTCCTGTTAATGGAAGGAGTTTGGGATTCAAACACATACCGTAGATTGAGTTGGCTATTTGAACTTTTAACAGACATTTGGTTATATTTGTGGACAGGGGGTAAATACTAAGAAATAAGTAAGAATGCCTGAAAGCAGTTTTTTTTCTGAGTGTGGGAAGTTGCAGAACAAAGTAAGGTTGTTAACAAGAATGCAAAGTGCATGTGCACTATTCTGTAGGCTAAGCTGCTTTGTGTGCAGCTGTGACTGCATTGGTTGGGATGATTTTTTAACCTATGAAACCTACTGACAATGAATCTTTTGTTGGAATGCGTAAAAGCAGCCCAAATTATGAGTATGACTTCTCAGTACTGTTTTACCTCTTAGACTGAGTGTCATTCAGTGTGGCATCCTGTGGCAACCATGCAGCTAATCCACCACTGCTTCTTTGTGCTGTCAGTGCTCTCCTCCAGTATTATAACAGTCTGTAATCTTCACGGTTTCAAAGTTCAGATACAATCTCTGAAGTGCAATCATCTAGATCAGGATGAAGTATCTGTGTAACATGGTCTCAAACAATTCTTGCTAGTGTACATTTAATCCTGAACCAAGCTAGATCTGATACTGTGAAACAGACAAGCCTTTTGAGCATTGGTATGTGTTGCAGGTTGCATTGCTGTTATGGCAGGACTTGCTCCTGTGAAGGTCCATATATATTTGCGTTTTATTGACCATGCTCGCATCGAAAGAAACATCTGTAAATACTTTGGTGAATAAGATACTATACAAACCAAGGTTTAATCAGGGTGTTCTAAAATGGAGTTCAGATATGTCTTGGGCTAATTTTAGCCAGGATTAACAGCACTCTTATGTAGCAACAAACTGTGTCAGAGAAGGGAGAGAGCATACGGTCCTATGGCCCTTCTACGCCAGGTTTATTTATTTTATTTATTTATTGGGCTTTTGACACACCCTCCCCAGCAGAACCAGGCTCAGGATGAGTTACAATTAAAATATACAGTAATAATCTAAAAATAATTCAAATAACCAATCAACAGGCTAAAAACACATATTTAACACTGGATGGTGCTAAAATCCAGCTCGCCAGTAAGGCAGGTACAGGCCAGCCCCCCAATTCAAACCGAGAAGAAGGGGGGAAGGCGGGGAGGCCATTTCTGATGACATCAGTGGCTGTTTCAACCACAGGCCTGGTGGAATAGCTCTGTTTTGCAGGTCCTGCAGAACTCTTTCAAGTCCCGCAGGGCCCTGATGTTACCGGGAAGAGCGTTCCACCAGGCCAGAGCGTGGTGTTATGTGTACACCATTACATAATGTTATGTGTACATTAGAACCAAGAGTTGTCATAGGGTGATAGTTTAAATTTAAATGTGTAGCTCCAATGTATCAAACTAACAAAAAAGTAGTTGAAACAATGGGACTAAAATTTTTTGCTGAGTAGTCACAGGCTCTTCCACATTTGGGTGAACTTTCAGTTGTTGTGAATGAAATACTGGATCATCTGCCAATTTGTGCTGCTTTGTTTCTTATACCTTCAGTTTACTGTAGAAAATCACTGTTAGCATCCAGTCAGGTCTTAATATTGCTTTGGATTGTTAAGGTTGTTCCTGTAATTTGTCGTTGACCGAACATGCAAAACTGCCTTATACTGAATTGGATGATCTGGCCATCTTACCCAGTACTGAGTAGCAGTTCTGAGTAGCAACAGGGTGTTTTAACTGAAGTTGCTGGGAATTGAATTGGGCCTAGTTCATGCAAAGTAGATGTTGCACCACTCAGCTCCCCTTGACAGTATAGGGCTGCTCTTGACATTGCCACTACTGGTGTGGACAGCAAGCACCTGCATCCTAATGAGTGTAGGTCGCTCCAGCACATTACTGAATTTTGCGTCCTACCGTAGCTCAGTGTCCTGGTTCTGACAAAGAGGATTTTAAAGTGTCTTGGATCCATTGTGAAGTGTGCCTCATCTCCCATGTCATTTAACAATTTGTACAATTAAGCTGGAGCTCTCACCTCACTGTACTGTCTCTGTGCAGAGTCCCTATGACAAGGATGCAGAGAGAGACATTCTTGGTGACTGCTCAACCAGTTACGGAACTTTCTTCCATTGGAGACTTGCTAAAGCCCGTGGACCTTTCGGAAGCATTGTAAGATGTTTTCATTTGGTCTGGCTTCTGGTGACTAGGGCTAAGGTGTTAGACGATTTAAAAAATGATTGTGTTTTTAGCTTGTATTAAATCTGTTGCAAGCCACCTCAAGCAGCTCTCTGAAGAGGCAGCTAAGAAATAATCTAAATAAAATATTCCAATGTTTTTAATGTAAAAATGTTCCTGACTGTGTTATGCCCTTGGAAAGAGATAACACCAATATTCTGTTGGAGAGCAGTCTGACCAAAATTGTGGTTTCTGTGTTTTGGTAGACTATTTAATAGAATGTACCTAAGGCAACCAAGGGTTACTTTGTTGTCAATATTTTTTTTGTGGTCAATAATTATTTTGTTGTCAATAATACTTGGTAAAATGACTAAAGAAAGAGATTGCAATTGAAAGAATGCTTGTTTAGAATGAGCATCAAAATTTATGGAATTTACATCCTAGTAATGGAATTGATTAAGGTTCTTTTGTCTGCACTATATTGCAGCTGAAGGACGTTTAGAAGTCCCATATTGTGTAGCCTTGCTCTGTTTCCTGATTGGGAGGGGCTTCCTAGAAAATTCTAGGGACGAATTGCCCAGAACATGTGTGAGCGTACTGTAACCACTCTCAGACCTGTACTTTCACGAGGTTTTATTTTTCAGTGTAATGATTAATATTTAGTTGCATAATGAAGTTTTTAGATAAATCTAAAAGTCACTAAATTTAAAATTGTGAATTGTGATCTATCTCCTCAGCATTTTTTCCATTTATATATTGCTTTTCTTAGAATAATTTTGCCGCTTTCCCCCCCGTGTTGGCCGCAGAAATATGTTTATGATTCATTGTCATTCACTTAGGTGTGCCTTTTGAATTGTTTTTTTAAGGATTTCCCCTTTCTTAACTGAAATTATTAGTGCTATATAGATCAAAGAAGCATGTTCTATTAAATATGTCAAATATTAAATGTCTAGGCTGTTATAAATTAAATGTCTAGGCTCTTATAAAAATGCAAATTTCTACTTCTCTAACCAAAAGAGTATTTCACGTCAGTACTGGTAAATTTGGTAAAAATATTTACTAGGCTATATGCCTGTTTAAGGGTATGCTCAATAGCTATCAGTGGGATTTACTTTAGCCTACACATAGGATTGGTCCATTAGGATTTCATTGACAAATGTGGATATTTTTACAGTTTTGAAGTGATACATATGTTGCTGAAAATCTCAGAAATGAATGCTGATATGAAGTGGTAATCTTAACAACTAGAAGACAAGTAGGAAATGTCAGATCTTGAACTTCGCATGAGATCTCTAGAACAACTAAATACATTTTAGGACAATGACCAAATTTCATCCTCATTTCTCTCATTTACTATTAAATTATTGTGCAATGAACCTGTTTCATTGCACATTTGCTATCAAATGGCTAAACAAGGATGAAATTGGATTGTTGGCATTAAAACATACCAATACATGCCAGGTGACTTTCTGAAATGGACCTTGAAGAGCTAAGAATTCCTAATAAATATCAGTGTTCAGAGTTTAACAAAAATGACTCACATTCCCAGGAGACATTGTATTTAATCAAGTTAAGTAATTGTAATTTATATTTTCTGTACAAGCATACATACCATTTCGTTGCCATAACAATTATAAAGTTGTTTGCAGATAGTTTTTAGATATCCTAATAGTATAATCCAAATCCTTTGGTCACACAGCTCATATGGATTGAAAAATTAAATCTGCTTAGAAATGTATTTTTCCTAACCACATACCTTCTGTGGTCCTTCTGTGTATGGATGCAAGGATACTAAGCAAAATCACTTAAACTCCTATGGAGACATATTTAGAAGTTAGTTCTATTGGAAAAAAATGGAATTTACTTTTGAGCTAACATGTAAAGGATCAGGCTGTAATTACCCAGGACTTTACAAAAGCAATGATTAATTGTAACTGGACAAAATAGTGGTTTCCTACTTTATCAACCAGACAACAGGGACATTAATAAATTACTAAATGGATTGCAGCATGGCTAAATGTAAACTTTTCACGTGCAAAATCAGAGGTATGGCAACAATTCATATTTTGAATGCTGCTGTTATTATTTTTTAGGAAGAATTAAGGCACTTGATATCTCCAGAAATTAGTGAATCCCAAACACAAACTGTTAAATTTGATCTGGGTTAACAGAATTCCTTGCTAGGATATTATACTGGAGTTTAATTCAGTTCAGTTACTTATAAAATTAAACTACTTTAGGAAGCTGCTGTGGCCGGGAGAATTTATAACATATGTTTGTGTTTCTAGGTACGAGCACACCAGTTAGTTTTACCACCTTGTGATGTAGTGATCAAAGCTGTAGCCGACTATGTCCGCAATATTCAGGACACCTCTGATTTGGATGCCATAGCTAAAGATGTTTTTCAGCATTCGCAGGTAAAGAGGAAACAAAATTGTGTGGCTGTATACTTTCCCCGTAAAAATTCATGCGGACCATCGCCTATTGTCTGAATGCTTGAAAATGTTATAAGCATGTTCTTACTGTTCTGTCATTGGGTGCCCTTTCTGTCAGACATCTGTTTTGGTATTTTTGCTTTGTTTACACATTTACATAATATTGAATGCATCTGTATGGGTGATAGGAGTTTCTATTATGTGCATAATTTTAATAAAGACTCTTAACCTTATTTTAGTCTCGAACGGATGACAAGGTTAAACGATTTAAGAGAGCAGTTGCATACTATTCAGCAACAAATAAGCCAATGCCATTTCACCCAACACACTACCTAGGTAAGTGCTGAAACTTTGGTTGCAATTGTCGTTGGAAAAAACAGAGAAAAAGTAGTTTGAAACAGGATCTGACTTTCTCTTCCATTACTTTTTATTAGAGATGCTATTTCTCTCTAAAGCTTGCATGCCCAACAGGTTGAACTCTTCCTGAATAGTGTCTATTACAACTGTAAAGATTAGTCATATAGTGGCTACCTACTGCTGACACTGTTCTAGCAATAGCCTGCCCCTTGCTTGGGAAACTAGGTCTTGTCACAGCCTTCTGGCCTGCTGAAGCTTTGCTGCTAATTCTCATTTTGGAACAGAGTAGTGGCACACCATGTTATTTCACTTTTCCAGGCATATCTGAAGACCATTAGATTTATTGACTACTCAGACAGGCAGCGGCTCTCCAGGGTCTCAGGCAGAGATCTTTCCCATCGCCTTCTTGCCTAGTCCCTTTAAGTGGAGATGCCAAGGATTGAACCTGGGACCTTCTGCATGCCAAGCAGCTGCTCTACCACTGAGCCCACAGACCCTCCAAAACTTAGATTGAAGACATACACTGGGCTGGGAGGAGGGCTGATAGTAGTAATAGTACCATACTGATTATATTGTATCAGCTAAAGGTATGTTGGATGTTGACTCACTGACTACTTGAAGCCTTTTCTATGTGGTTGGGGTTCATCCTCCGCCCCACCCCCCAGTCCTGTTCTACATGTATATGCCTTTTACATATTTAGAGTGAGGTTTTTAGCAGCACACGTAATCATGTGAAAATCTTAAAACTAGCGTCGTTATTAAATGTAGAAGTCTGCATTAGTAAACCTGTTTCAAAATAGATTATTGAAACGGGGGCAAAAGGCCATCTGGGTAAATGTCAAATCCCCTTCAGTGGGATTTGTCTGTGCAGAATAGTGTCATTTGAGTTTGCAGTGGAAATCTATGTGGTTTGGGTTTGTTCACACGAGATGGTAAGTGCTGAAAGACTTTCCCGTTTATTCCAGATAAGCCACACGAAGGTCTGCTTACTCTGAGATAAACTGCCTTGTCAAAGGACATATATTTGATTTGTAGCAGAAACTGAGTTCTCTTTGCCATGGGGATAGGGTGACACACAAGGAGTAATCTGTTCTCCCTTTTCTGAATAAATCTTAATTAGTCAGCATTCATCGGGTTGATTGAAAACAGATAATAATGGATGTAATGTAGCGTTTGATCTTGTGCGCCATGTCAAAGGTATCTCCACGTAGCTGAATAATCTTTAGTTTTAAAAGTCTATGTTCTGACCATCAGAGGGTGTGTTACCAATAATAGAAGGGTTGCAGGTTCTTTATTGCTAAGGTAATGTCCCAGTCAAGTAAGATTAAGCATCCTAATTTTAATGTTTCCAGTTTTGCTATTGTGTATGAGTATGAATCTTTAGGAGCTGAGCAAACCTCTGAGTCCAAAGGGGTGTTGGGCTACTTTACATCCTATTCTGTTGAGGACTAGAAGATAAATAATGAATGCCAAAATGATGGCAATGACTGTAAAATGAGCAGAACGTGGAAAGGTATTGGGGTTGGATGGGAGAAATAGACAAAAAGGAAACAATGTGTGTTTCTTGCGGTAAAGAGAAGTGAAACCAAACTGATGTGCATAGTAATTAAAGAATATTGAAATAGGACATAAGCTACTTTAGAAAATGAGGTCAGAGTCTTAAAAAAATCATGACATTTATTCTCGCGGTTTCCTTTTTTGTAGCATTGTCTAATGCCCAGACCGCTCATACAATAAGACTGTACATGCGTATTTAAAACACTTGTTTCCAAATTCTGTTAACAGCTAGACCAAATCAGTTTGGAATGCCAGGTATAGTGCCACCGTATGTCTCTTCTCAGATGCTGAACATTCCACAGACCCCTCTGCAAGCAAAGCATGTGGCAAGTACACTGTACAAACCCCCCGTTTTCCCCTGTTGTTAGAATTATTAGTTGTGCGTGTTGGGCATGAGCAATTTGCAAGTAGTTGGGGAAAGGTAGCATAATTTATAATGTATTTTTCCCCCTTTTAGTCCCAGCATATGTCTAGTCAAGGTAGTGCCCAGGGTCCGGGTCCATACCCCTATAACCTCTCGGAACCAGCCATCACCTTGGACACAGGTGGAAAAAATCTTTCTGAGCAGAACAACTACAGTAACATTCCTCATGAAGGAAAGCATACACCATTATATGAACGATCCTCTCCAATAAACCCAGCTCAAAGTGGGAGTTCCAATCATGTGGATTCAACATACTTTCCTGCCTCTTCTACATCATCATCCTCAGACAATGATGAAGGCAATGGAGGTGCAGTGAAGTGAGTACAAAAAGAGGGCTTGAGAAAGATGATATTTTCATAGAGAATGTGTCTGTTTTGCATGTCTGCTGCTGTTGCTGTTTCCTTATTCCGTTAATGCTCAAGGCTGTTTAATTTGCCTAGATCATTGTGGAGTCACAGGGATTGTATTGTGTGGGATGGTTGGAGAGGATGATGCATTGAGTGTAGTGGGAGTGGGTGGAACACATACATACTCTTGCTCATACACTCAGTAGCCAAACAAATGAAGGTGTTCCAGCATTCCTAGTTAGGGCAATGCAATCCTCTTCTTTTTTAGGAGGTAAAGATGACAGAAAAGACTGAAACATGATTTTAAATGTATGACTTGAAAAAGGATTTTAAATGATTTTAAACAAACTTAACGTGCCCTCTGCTTCTGGTTAAAATTTACGTTTTAGTGTAGAATAGTGTAGTGTAGAACCTGTATCTCTCTGATCCTTGTCTGACACTCTTAACCATTACACCACACTGGTTCCCCCTTGTATACCCCCCCTTTCTTGGAAAGGCCAGTAGCAAAAGTCAGTTGCAAGCTGCTTAAGTGAGTTGTGTTGTGGCCTCTGCTGGGCCCAGCCATGTCATGCAAATTTTGCAGAGGCTACTGTTCAGCCCAGGCAAGTTGTGTGGCATCAAGTTGTCTAGTATCTACCACAAATTGCATGGTAGTAAGTTGCCTTGTGGCTGCTGCAGGGCCTGGCCCCAAACACTCCTTCATCCAGAGCAGGAGGGAGAAGAGTTGGGATGGGTGGAGAGGCCAAAATGGCCCTCCCCTGATTTACTGACAGCAACCATGGTTTCAAGGCTAGCAATGTTTTTGTGGTTGCCTAGCAACCCACACAGTGGCCTCAGATCTAGTTCTATTATTTTGGAATACCCCTGCCTAATTTTTTCGATAAGATTTCAGATTCTTCTGCAGTCCAGGGGATTTTGTCAGGTTTGCAGAAAGGCCTTGCTTGTCTGTTCATGGCTCTAGTGTCTGGGTTTAGGTATTTAGATAGCACCTGAATGTCTTCTTGCACTGCTAAATTTGAGAATCCCAATTTGCATCAGCCTTTTAAGGCCACAGAAGTTACTGGCCTATAAGCATAATTACTAGTTTGCAAATGTTACCCTTTCAATCCATAAACGACTGTGCAAGTCCTTCTGTGAAATGTTCAGTCACCTGAAAGGATAACACTTTCCACAAGTGACCAGGCAAGTGGGTATTTAGAAGCCTAGTTTACATGTCCTTTGGGTATGAGTATGACCATTAATATTAAAGTAGTACAGTTTGAGATGTAAAATACCTGCAAAAGGGGATGGTTGTATGTTGATATTATTTTTCAACATCTTTGGATAATCATAGCAGCAATAAAATCATGTGATGTTCTTTCTTTAGTCATGTTGGTGGGAACAAATTGAGTTGGGAAGAAACAGGAACCCAGTCAGAAAATCAAGCACGTGGGGATCCAGGAGACCAAACAAAGGTAGTGCTCTTATTACTGTGATCTGTTACTGGGTAACAAATAACATGGAATGTGTGATTTAACTGCTAATAAACCTTTTAGAGAAATGCCAATGGAGTTTAACTATTTTAATAGGTATGTAGTAGATGAATGCACTAGTTTACCTAAATGCTGTTCTATACAAGCTTAAATATTGACGTTTATCAGTAATTTTTAATACTGTAGGAGTTGGGAAATATGTAAGATTTATGATGTATTGCACTAATTGCAAGAACAAACCAAGTGTCTTGGCCTGTGATCAGACATTCAAGTTTCCCTGATTTGCTGGAAGATGACAATTGATTGGAGGCAACAGAGTGCAGGAAATTACTAGACCTCAAGAATGACATGTTCTTCAATGTAGAAGGACTGTGTTATGTGCAGGTAGGGAATCTGAAGTGATTATTAGGAGAACATCATGGAGTTATTTGGCTGAACGTTCAGAGTGAAAATTGTTATTGCTACCAGAAGGTACAGGTTGACTATCCCTTATCCGAAATGGTTGGGACCAGAAGTGTTTTGGATTTTGGAATATTTTCATATACATAATGCGATATCTTGAGAGTCTGTAATGCATGTAGGTCTGTTCCCTCCTGCCTTGATCTGTACCCCAGCACGCTACCAGCAAACATCCTTTTCCAGCAGCTGCTGTCGCCTCGAAGGGCAGGGTTTGATCATGTTCCCTCCTGCCTTGATCTCTACCCCAACCTGAGGCAGAGAGCGAAGTGCCGTGAGAGCTTCTAGCCTATGCCTTCTAGGGGCAGGAAAACACGGCTACTTTCTTTTCCAGCAGACTTACGTGGCTGCTGCTGAGTGGGCAGGGCATTGCAGATGCAGGAGGCTTGGTATGCCGCTGAAAGCCAGGGCCAGTAATGCCTGTGAGTAATGCCAGCATTTTGAGGCATGGCGTCATGTTGGCTCAAAAATGTTCAGGTTTTGGAGAATTACGGTTTGGGATTATCAGATAAGGGATACTCTCAGCCTGTACTGATATTTTTAAAGGGAGATCACTGAGTGAGTCAGGTGAGATACATTTTTTTTTGCAGTTAAATAATATGCTGTCACTTTACTGATTAAACAAAGCCACATTTCTGCTGTACCCACTTTACTGTTGTGCCTATTGTTGTTTTTGCCAAGTTTGTTCACGCCCTGGTGATTAACCATTAAAAAAACTTAATTTGGGCAGCTTTCATAAGCTTATTGAAAAATTATATATGTATGCATAAGCAAAGCTGTGTGACCAAACTAGTTAATCATTGTGTAAAATTATTTTACTACATGCAATATACTTTAGCTGGAATATGAACAAGATAAATTTTTCACAATGGGAGTCTGGTGAATAGGAGGCCTTATGTTTAACATCTGCCATTTGTGTCCAATAGACTTCTTGGGAAATGCCTTTTGACAGTTGTAAACTTTCACCAAACTGTTAATTGTGCATTGAATACAATATTCCTAGCATATGTAATATACAAGAACTGCATATTACTTCAAGTGTTCCCAGCAGTTCATCAGTGTGGCTTCTGTGCAGTCCCACATGGGTACTGCGCACGCGCAGGCCAGCCGCGGAGAACTTGTGCTGGAAAGCTCTAGAATCTTCGGGCCGCTCGCACCCCTCCCCCGTCCTAGGCTCTTCCCGCCTAAGCGGTCATGTGACGGGGAGGGGCGAGCGGCCGTCCCTCCAGTTCTTTCTTCACCGCCGCGTGAGATAGAACGTTTTCTGGTGAGCTCCTATTTTTAAGTCGTCATATGGAAGATATGATGGCCCTTTTCAAAAAATGTTCCTCGTGCGGCTATAAAATGTCGCAGCTAGACGAGCACGACGAGTGCATCTAATGCCTGGGGGAGGGTCATATCACCGCGTCCTGCAGGCATTGCAGCTCACTTACCCACCGCTCCCACCAGGACAGGGCCCTGAAACTTAAGGCTTATCTCTACGAGCAATCTCTTGCTCCCGTCCTCAAGGCCTCTGCCAAAAAATCTCCTTCCTCGTCCTCTAAGAAAAAGGAAAAAGGCGGCCGCCTCTACTAGCTCCAAAAAGACGGCATCGGCTGCTAAAGGGGCCCCTGAGAAATCACCCCGTCGCGACAAGGAACCGAGCCTCCAGCGTCGATCGACGTTGAGGAGGGACTCGACACCAAAGAAGTCGGCATCAAAGAAGGGATCGGTGCCAGGGCATCCCTCGACCTCCAAGGAGGACTCGGTACCGAGGAGCATTTCGAGAGAGGGTCTGGCAAAGAGTGGATTGGCACCGAAGACTTCCCCATCAGCCTTTCTTAAGGATATACGGCGATCCCCTTCCTTGACCCAGCAGCATGGTTCCAACGAGCGTCATCACCGCTCCATCAGGTCTGGCGAATCTTCTCCATTCGCCAGCTTCCTCTCTGGGACACCGCAGTTGCGCTCCATCGCGAGGAGGAGACTCCAGGGAACGGAGGCATTCCAGCTCCTCAAACGGAAGAGGTCTCCCTGTGAGGAGCAGACTTACTTTTCCCCGTCGGATCATGATGTGATAGTGATCCCAGATTTTCACTCTGACTCCGACCTACACTCCCATCATTCTGCCGACTCGCACCGTAGCGAGTGTTACAGATCCTGTTGGTACTGGGATCAAAGGGGCAGCTGTTCCTGCTGCCGCTCTCCACCTCCTCGTCAGAGAGATAGGACGATGGGATTCACCCCAAGGTCGTGACTCGCCCAGGGATCCCAAACGGCGCCGGGACCCTTCGCCACGACGGAGTTCAGATCGACGTCGATCCCATTCATCCTGTGGGCATTGAGAGGACCGTCAGTGCCGAGGAAGTCCACCCAACTCTCGACGGCGGGTCTCAACATCGAGGGGCCGTTCCAGATCGCCGAGAGACCACAGAATGAGGGCATAGACGCCGAAGGCTTCGACGTCGAGAGATGCTGCCCGCCCGACGAGGCAGGTTTCCCAGTTGGACCCTTCGGGCTCTGATGAGGACACTAGATTATCCCATAGGGGTTCTGAAACCTTATCCTGGCCCTCGCCTGATGACGTAGTGGGCGATCCATTCCCTGTCTCCCCTTCGGAGGATATTAGGAGCTATAATGACCAGTTGGCTAGAATGGCCAAAGCCCTTGGGCTTAAGGTCGACCCTGCACAATCTAGGGAGGAGGATCCCATAATGGACGTCCTGTACTCCCCCGAGTCCGAACCAGTTGCCATCCCCATGGTAAAGGGCGTCAGGGGAATTGCCCTTACTAATTGGGCCAAGCCAGCTTCTTACCCGTTAATCCCCAGGAAGGTGGATAATCTGTATAGAGTACCAGAAGGTGAATTCCCATGCCTGTACCAGCACCCTCAAAGTAGTTCACTGGTAGCGGATACACTCCCAGCCAGGGGGAAAGCTGAATCTCATTCCTCCTCTTCTGACAAGGAAGGTAGGAAGCTGGATCTCCTGGGTCGCAGGCTCTACTCTGCAGGTTCCCTAGGCTTAAGGGTAGCCAACCATAGTGCTTTGATGGAACGTTACCAAATGTTACTTTGGGAACACGTCACTGACTTATTCCCTGACGTGACGGAGGAAAAGATAAAGGTAGCCAAGGCCATGCAAGTGGAGGGCTACTGCTTAGGCTGTCATCAACTTTATGCGGCCAGGCACGCTGCCGATGTCGCCAGTAAGACCATGGCATCCAGCGTGGCACTAAGACGCTTTTCTTGGCTCCGTTCTTCTAATTTGCCTCAGGAAGCCAAGAATAGGTTGGAGGACATGCCGTTCGATGAACGAGCTCTCTTTAACCAAGCCTCCGACGAGTACCTTCACAAGTACAAAAAGGATCGGGCTGTCGCCAAATCACTAGGCATTACAGCACCTGGGCCTTCAACCTCAACCTTTCGCTCCAACTATAGTCTCAGGCAGAATCCCCCCCTTCTACAATAGAGGGTATCGTTTCACTCCCTACCAATATTCAGGGCAAACTCAACAACCTTCAACCCACCTGACCAAAGGAGGTTTCCCTCCAAGAGTAGGGGGAAGAGGGGCAATAGGTCTCCACAAGGCAGACCAAACCCGAAGAAGGGTCTGCAATGACTAACCGTTCCTGCTTCTGCTCTACCTGCCCTACATTTTCTGGACAGGTTGTCTGCATTCCATTCTGAATGGGCCCTCATTTCAGGAGACCAATGGGTGTTATCTATAATATAACACGGTTATTTTTTGGAATGGCTGGATTGTCCTCCTTTCTTGAATCCCCCCTTAAGAGATACTCAGTTCCTCCCGATGTTACGAGATGAGATCGCAGAATTGCTCCAGAAGGGTGCGATCAGCCAGGTTCCTGAGGATCAGATCAGATCCGGGTTCTACTCACCCTATTTCCTGGTGGATAAGAAGGGTGGTGGCAAGAGACCCATTCTGGATTTCCGGGAACTGAACAAATTTATTCGTGTTAGACCATTCAGGATGGTGTCCATCCAAGAGGTGGGGACTTTGTTGGTTGCGGGGGCATTCTTTGCAGTTTTGGATCTCAAAGATGCCTATTTTCACATAGCCATTCACAAGTCTTGCAGGAAATTTCTCCGCTTCTCCTGTGAGGGTGACCATTTTCAGTACAATGTCCTCCCCTTCGGACTAGCTACTGCTCCCCGAGTATTCACAAAGTGTGTGGGGGAGGTGATAGGCCATCTGGCTACCCAAGGTATCATTATTTTTCCCTATCTCGACGACTGGCTGGTGGTAGGCTCTTCCCCCAGCGAGGTTACAGAAAGCGTACAGGGTATCTTGCGTCTCCTAAACAGATTGGGCCTCATTCTCAACGAGACCAAGTCTAGACTCGAGCCCACGCAGAGCGTCGAGTTCATTGGGGCAGTGTTGGATGCTCAACGATGAAAAACAGTGTTGCTTACCTGTAACTGTTGTTCATCTAGTGGTCTTCTGTGCAGGCACACATCCCTCCCTCCATCCCCGCTGTGGGTTGCTCTCTTGCAGGTCAATTCCGCGGCGGCAAAGTGGAGAACTGGAGGGACAGCCGCTCGCCCCTCCCCGTCACATGACCGCTTAGGCAGGAAGAGCCTAGGACCGGGGAGGGGCGCGAGCGGCCCGAAAATTCTAGAGCTTTCCAGCACAAGTTCTCCGTGGCTGGCCTGCGCGTGCGCAGTACCTATGTGTGCCTGCACAGAAGACCCCTAGATGAACAACAGTTACAGGTAAGCAACACTGTTTTTATCTTTTACGAGCAAAATAGGAGAACAAGATGCCTTTAAGGTGGAAGTGGGGCAGCTTGTTGAACTCCATATTAGTGTTATGCTCAGTAGAAATGTACATTTGCTTTCAGTTTGTTATTTGTGTAATCGTTGCTAAAGTTATTTGGTCATGCTCCTGTGAAAGTAAAAGATTCCAAGGAATCTGAATATTATTATCTTTGAAGAATATTATATTTGAAAATACTCTGCATTACAGTCAAGTGTGGGATTTAGAATAGCAACTCCTTGAGTGTGGATGTTATTTTGTTCTTGGTGATGTTTTTTCCTCTGTTTTTATGTGCTTGTAATAACTGGTTTGAAATTGATACATGTGCATGAAATTTACAGTGAATAATTGTGTAATGAAAGGTTGAGAGGTACGTTCCAACATGTGGTAAAGATGTTTTTCTGTGTTACAGGCAGAAGGGTCCCCTACTGTTTCTTCAGGAAACCGGACAGCTGAAGTTAAAGGGAACCAAACCAGTAGTTCACAAATCCCATGTCTGTTGTCAATGCCCACCAGAAACCATATGGATATTACCACTCCTCCATTACCTCCTGTAGCACCTGAAGTATTAAGAGTGGCAGAACACAGACATAAAAAGGGGTTAATGTATCCTTACATCTTTCATGTTCTAACCAAGGTAAGACTTCTAGATTTTGGTATTAGAAAACAAAGTTTCTAAAAGCATAACGGAATCCTACTTAAGGGAGAAGAAGGAGTTAAGGTAGAGAATGAATTCCATCATGAACCATTCATGTGTAGTCTGTATTGGGTGGGGGGAGATAACAAAGGTAGGGTTGGCAGGTCCCTCTTTGCCATTGGTGGGAGGTTCTGTATCATTGTTTGAATTCTATTATAGCCAAGTCCCTAGTATGTTAAAGGTGAGGAACACTTCCAGCCTGGTATCGTTTGGTTGCATTCAGTTGTCCTGAACCAAACCATAACTTTTTTCAGGTGACTTGAGTCTCAACTGCTGATTTATTCTGGGACTTGTGTAGTTCAATTCCCTTCCCCTTATTCATTTCTTGGTTTAAGTTCTGTCTGACTCCACTTCGTTATGACATCTGAATGTGAGAGCTGTCACAAATTGGAGATTTGTTTCTTCCCTAGTAACCTGAATTAACTAAGGTTAAATGTAAATAAACAACCATAGCCTCATAGGGATAATGGAGTCCTGCCTATACTGTATCCTTAATTGTTTATGCTTCTAAAGGTCAACACCAGAACTCTGAACTACCCAGCAATAAAGTGGAAGCATGCGTGAGAGTTTTTGATAGCTCAATGTAGTGAGTCTCAGTTAATGACATGGGTATTGTGTTCCAGCCACTTTTTTCCTTAAAAAAAAAGGGGAGTTATTGCTAAATCATGGATAACTGTGCCAAAGACCATCTTTATCCAGGAGAATATTTGAACAAGCTATGATGGGGAGATCAAGTTCCACTTCTCTCTAAGAAGTGGGACTTCTTAGAGCTGACAGTGGGAGCTGACGGAATGTTGGTGAGAGAATGAGTGTTAAAGCCATTACTTCTGTGAGAGGAAGCTGGAAACTTAAGAAAGCAAAGTGGCAGAATTAACAGCCTGATGCTGGCTGGGGAAAAGGCAACTTGTAACAAAAAAAGAAAAACCTGAATGCCTCAACGAAGTGACAGTTCAAAAGTTCAAGTGTGGAGAAACTTTGTAATTCTCTGCCAGTATCACTCCAATGGTGTGTTTAAGCCATAAGTAAAAGTTAACCCCTGGTGTGTTTAACCCTGTGGACTGGATATATATAGTCTCAGGAATAGAAACACACACATGTAAGATCTTATCCTAAATATTAAGATACTGATAAATGATGACAACATGTGACTGAGCATTTGAGTCCCAACCCCAATATCTCTGTGAGGTGTCTGAGTGAGGGATGGTTAATAAAGGGGAAGGGGCTGCCCTGTCAGGTAGTGTCTCTGGGAGTGAGAGAGACCCAATGTGTAGAAGGGTCAGGACTCTCTGTATATTTAAAAATGGTGTCTTCATGACCTACATGTAGCCCTGAACCTGTGTAACAGGTGGTGGAGGCTGGTAGGGTCTGTGAGTGGGGGGTGGGGTCACACAAGCAAGTCGATATAAGGCACCCTGAGACCAGGAAGTTGCTTGTGCTTGAACTGGGAGTGGGGGAGCTAACAACCTGCACTGCCTTCTAACCTGCTGTATAAGCAGGAGTGTAATCCTATCAGCCCTTACCGCCATGGTCCACCAGCTGTATCTGTTTTTTGTTTAGCTTTAGTTTCAATTTATCACTCTGCATTCATCTCATTATAGATTCCAGACACCTCTTCAGAGCATCCCCTGCTACATCTGGATTAACTAAAAGTGGGGAAAAAATAGAACTGTGTGTCATTGTTATATTGATGATACTTCATTCCAAATCTCTGGATGATTTCTTCCAGAGTTTCATGTACAATAAGTCTTGTATTGAGAAAACATTTAAAAAATGCCCACCAGTTCTTTTCTGCTTGTTTTTATTCAGGATACTTTTAACCTTGTGTTCAAAGTCTCTGTTCTCCCATTGGGCTGTTTCAGACACTACTTGTGCATCTTTTATGCCCCATTGGTTCTCAAGCCCCTTTTGTGCAACGTCTCTTTCTTAATTATTACCAGCACAGATTTATTTCTGCATGCTGATACACTGTCACAGTAAGGTGATACACTGTCACTCGAGCAAGGCGATTGAACAAGTGATGGCAACTTCAGGGATTCCTGATTGAAGCATATTGTTTGGATCTGTTCCAATGTGTTTAAGGCCAGCTGAAAATGGAACTGAAAGCCTTGATTGCTCTGGTGGATGACCTGTGCCAGGAGATGGAAAGAGGGAGTACAATCCTGTTAATAATCCTGGATGTCTTATTTCTGGGCTACCTATCAGGGTTGGGACTGGGAGACACCGTTCTGCATTGGTTTTGGTCCTACCTTGAAGGTACATTTGAGACACTGGTGCTGGGGGACTGTTGCTCCGCCCCTTGGCCTACAAGGTCCTGCAAAGTGTCTTGTCTATCATGCTTTTCAACATCTACATAAAGCCTCTGGGAGGTCATTCAGAGATTTGGACCGAATTGCCACCAATATGTGGATGACGCTCAGCAATTTCTCACGCTTCCAGCAGGTCCTGGAGAGGTTGGGGTAGCCGTGAACAGATGCCTGGAGGTAGTTTTGGAATGGATAAGTGCTAACAAGCTGAAATTTAATCCGAACAAAACAGAGGTGCTATTGGTGAGGGGAAGGCTTGACTCAGGACATGGGATATCTCCTGGATGGGGTTGTGCTTCCCCTAACATCTGCTTATCTCACTGTAAATCAGATTTTTGTATCTATTTACACTTATTAAAGCCAAGCTTTCCCATGACCTTTCCATAGCATAACAAATATCAAAGTTTTGTATGTATCAGAATATATTCTAGTCTTTGTTAATTTAATAAAACTTAATAAAAAATTTCCTTGATGGAAATATTCCTTGATTTGTTCCACTAAATGTCAGGAATATTTAGATCCTTCCAAATGCAAATGTTAGCATCAACCAATAAATATCTAATTAGATTCTGCTCTTGTCTTTCTAATATCTTTCAAGATTGCCCTAGCAGCATAATGTCTAGAGTTTTCAATTGACTTTAACCTGCCATTATTCTGGTTGCTTGAAGGGGTTCCTAGGAATGTTGTCCTCCTTCCAAATTCTCTTCAGCATATACCCTTACCCAAATTTTTACCGCTTTCCTGCCCTAAAATATGATGGCAAAATAATAGGAAGTACAAGTTGGAAGTATCGGATGGTGCTAGGTGGCACAGTGCTTTGTTTCTGAATACTGAATTATTTTACATGAAGTCCTTTTAAATAATTAAGTGAAATAAAGGTCAGAAACTTTCTCTTCATTTTTACAACATTTCTGATCTTTCTCGCTGATGAGGACCCAAAACGATTTACTGGGGATATAAACCTAAGTTAAACACCCCATGGGTCAGGAATGACCCGGTGTTTGCACAGGGGACCTTTACCTTTAAACAAGCTAAATAAAATAAGTGAACAAACGGGGGGTGGGGGACAAAATACATAAAGCATCCTTAGCTATCTGGTATCCACTTGTGTGGTCCAGCCAAACCAGAGGCAGCAGGCAAAGAACCCTTCGGCCTGCCCAGCCTTTACATACCTGCAACAGGATGCAATTGTTCTCTCTCCCCCCCCCCGGCATACTAAATTTTGTAAGCTAAAGTTTTAATTCCTAGTATTCTTTGGCATTGGACAGATTCTTTCATGTTCTGTGATAAGCTAGTGTAGCCCTGGCTACAATTGATATTTTGCACTTGCATACTTAAAATCAGAGCTTCTTTATGTTCTCATTAACTGCACATTTGGTTGTTTGAAAGGTTTCATTGATTAAAGAATGTAAAAGATTTGAGAGCTTAGAGCACCTTGTTTTGTTTGATGTACAGGGTGAAATCAAAATTGCGGTTTCTATTGAAGATGAAGCAAACAAAGACCTGCCTCCTGCTGCTCTCCTCTATAGGCCAGTTCGTCAATATGTTTACGGAGTCCTGTTCAGTTTGGCAGAAAGCAGGAAAAAAACCGAGAGGCTTGCTTTTAGAAAGAACAGACTTCCTCCCGAATGTATGTATTTGCCTTTCTGTCACCTTCAAACAGTGGCTCAGTTCAGATATGTCACAAAACCATGGTTTTAATTAACTGTAGCTGTGAACAAACTGGGCTGGATTCAGTCCCTGTTCAGCAAGCAAGCTGGGCACTTGTGTAGGGGAATTTTCACCAGAACCCTGTGTCACACTCTGCACTGTTCCAGAGCCTATGTTTAGAGAGCTGAAATTGAGGGGAGAGATAGAACGCTCCATTCCACAAACATAGCTCCACCCTATTACACAGAGTATCCAAGGGTACAAGCAGAAACATGGTTTAGAGCAGCTGATCTGCTTTCATTTTCTACCTGGATTCATATTTCTATGCTGCTGAGTGAAAATATAGTTAGTCCATAAGCTCTGACCATAACCGTGGTTTGTCATCTTTGACACATCCAACCATAGAGAGCGCAAATCATAGTTTGCAAACTCAGTTTAAATCATGATTCCTGATTATTTTCTGAGATCCCAAGCCTTGATTTATTGATCGAAATACATCGTGCTACAGTTAAACTTCCTTAATGATGGCTAGGTATGATGTCTTAACTGAGCCACTCATCTTTGACTGAAAATGGGGGGAGTTGTTGTTTGTTTGAGCATGCTTTCTGGCAACTTACTTTCTAATGTTTTGGTTAACATTGTTAACTTACTGACATGTTTTTTTAAAAGTTGGTTAACCTGAAGTTGATCATCGCTACCAACTTTGTGCATCCTATAAGTTTTATTACTGTCTCTGCTTGGCCTTTGTTAACCTTTCTTCAGGTCTCTTATTTCCCCAAAGTGTTACTGTAATTTTTGGAATGTCTGATTTAAATCCTGTTTTTTGCCCTCTGAAGAACTGGAGTAGATGCAGTTATGTCTTATGGTTTTGCTGTAGACAGTGAAATGTGTGCTGTGTTCTGGGTGGCAGCTGGAAGCATGTATGCAAGTGTGGTGAACATACGAAGAGCCCTGCTGGACCAGACCAGTGGTCCATGTAGGCCAGCATCCTGTCTCACACAATGGCGAGCCAATTCCTCAGGAGGGCTAACAATAGGGCATAGAGGCCGAGGCCTTCCCCTGATGTTGCCTTCTGACATTTGGATTCATAGGTTTATTGCTTCTAAACGTGTAGGTTTCTTTTAGTCACCATGGCTAGTAGCCACTGATACACCTATCCTCCATGGATATGTCTAATCCCATTTTGAAGCTGTCTGTGCCTGTGGCCATCACTACATCCTCTGGCAGCAAATTCTGCATTTTAATCACTTGCTGTGTAAAGAAGTTTTTTCTTTTATCCATCCTGAATCTATTGTCCATCAATAGATTCCCTCAAGTTCTATTATTTTGGGAAAGGGAGAAAAAGTTCCCTCCAACCTTGGTTGCCCTCTTCTGTACTTATTCCAGCTCTGCAATGTCCTTTTTGATCAGAAATGTACACAGTATTCCAGATGAGGCCATACCATAGATCTAAACAAGGGCATTATAATATCAGCTATTTTATTTTCAGGCCCTTTCCTAATAATCCCTAACATAATTTGCCTTTTTCACTGCTGCAGCACACTGGGTTGACATTTTGATTGAGGTGTCTGCTACGAGCTGTCTGCTACAACCCCAACATCTCTTTCCCTCTCAGTCAATTGGGTTCCTCAATACCAGTTCAGGTGTTTTTAATTTATTTTTTTAGGATTTTGCAATTATTTGTGTTCGACTGTTCCCTGTGGGAGCTTTTTTTAGGGGGGGGGGACAGAACTCCCCTAATGTGTGATCCCATTTGCCTGGAGGAGTTGCTTCTCCCCTCTCTCCCATTGCTCAGGAAACCTGTTAAATGGGGGGTGGGGGCAGGCCTGGGGTCATTAAAATGCCAGACTCAGATATTCCCAAATACTTTTGGAGATATTTGGAACTTTGATACTGTCATTGCCAAGAATCCCAAATGTCATCTGGATAGCCGAATATATCCAGAAAATACCAATAAGGTATTTTTGGGTATAGAGCTATATCTGAGTACACACCCCTAGTGGGAGGTATAGGTTTTCATGGGGTGTGAGACGCATCCTTCACGGTTGAGTCAAAGCAATGATTTGACACCGCTGTGTGAAGCTTCTTTAACTCTTCCCAAGAGATGGTTTTCTCCTAAACTTACTGGACCTGTGGACGCAAAGCACCATATGCAACCTTGTAGCAATTAGCATGTTATAAAGTCCTCTGAAAAATGTATGAAGTGGCAGTGATAGCGGCAAAGAGAAGTATTTCTCTGCAACCATTGCATCAACTAGTTTGTGGCCATCCCCATTGTTTAAGGTATCTCGACATCTGCTGGCTTCTAAATCTGAACCTTTACTCTCAGGAACAGGCAGTTAGCTGTGACACCTTTCACAAGGCTGTTTGCTGATAAAATAAAACAAATATGCTCTGATCTGGGTGCCAGCGGTAATATAGGCCAGGTGGAAGAAATGATTAATACATCATCTGGTCTGCTTATGGACCATTTTGACCCTGATACTTTGAGGCATATGGACAGGACCCTGGGATCTTTGAAAGCTGCTCTTTGTGCACTAGACCCTTGAGTACCCTGGCTACTAAAATTATGTAAGGACCACATTAATAAGCCTTGATGAATATCTTAAATCAGTCACTAATTCAGGGCACCTTCCTTCAGCAACTGAAAGAGGTGGTTGTCCATCTACTGCTTAAAAAACATTGGTACATAAAAGTGATGTGGCCAGTTATTGCCCAATGTCCAATCTGCCCTTTCTAGGCCATTGATTGAGGGAGCAGTAGCAGACCAACTCCAGGTCTTGAATAACTCTTGTGCTCTGGACCCTTCTCAGTCTGGTTTCAGCCTGTGCTATATGGGATAGGGTCGACACTAGTGGCTTTAGTTGATGACCTCTATCTGAATGTAGGCAAAGGCCATGCTTCTTTCTTGCTCCTACTGGATATCTCTGCAACCTTTGGTATATGCCATCCTGTTGAAGTGTTTGGAGGCAGGTATTAGGAGATATGTGTTGTAATCAGCAGGGATCTAGACACTGAACAGACAGAGATCCTGGCTGAGTTGGTAACAGAGGCAGAGGCGGGCCCCTCTGTCTCCTCTGAAGTTAGCAGTTTGCCTCTGTCGGAGTCTGAAGTTTCCGCTCGAGGAGAGTCAGCCGGCAAGTACAGAAGATTCACCCCCATGGATAGATAGGCTTAGGGAAAGATTACACAAAGACTTAGCTAACAGTCACAAGAATCTACGGGAGTTTAGTTGGACACAAAGCCCTGAATACTGACAGGCGCCAGGCTAGGTAATTGATGGGGCTAATGAGCGCACCACCGGAGGGCCATATAATCTCAGGCTGTTGATAGGTTTCTCCGTGGAAGCAACAATTCAGTTTCCAGGCTGTTTTGCATCCACCTTGGCTCCTGACCTTGACTCCGATGGACTGGAATTCCTCCTACTCTGACCCTCGGCTTGATTAACGACTCTTCTGATAGCGTTTGGACTGCCCAACTACCCAGCCTTCCTACCCTTCCTGGGACCTGACAATATGCCTTAAACTGGTTTAAATCATTCCTCATGGATTAGACTCAAAGGGTGTTCATAAGTCTGAGTCACAGTGGTCAAGAGCCTTCTAGGCTGGAAAACCCATCATCAGGACATTGGCTCAAGATCAGTACTCCAGAGCAGAGTTCTCACAGTGTAACTGGCGTAAACCGATGACTATCAGAATGCCTGTATTGCAGCCAGCATGATATGCATATACAATAAAACTCATGTAAACAATCCTGGAGACTTCAGGGCTTGTAACAGGTTTGTTGATTTAGGGAGAAGGGGCATCTGCTTTTAATAACGGTTGAGCACATCAGATTATTCCATAATATCCACGTGGACTAGCTTTGCTGGCAGAGTCTTGACCAGCAGGTCTGGAGCTTGAAACTTGATCTTCCATCTAACCTTTCCTTGGTTTTGAAGTGTAGCAAATCTTTTCATTTGCTCCAGAGATCATAGAGTAGATTCTCAGGAGCAGAGCAAATTGATGCTCATATGTCCACCTTGACCCACTATCTGCTTTTCCTCCCACACTGCATACGATACTACATTAAATACCTTTGTATGTTGATGTAGAAAACAATACATAATACTCTTAGAAGATCTCCACAATGCCTAGTGTCTTTGGTAGGCAGAACTAGAGTAGGGACTACATCCAAAAACACTTTGGAGGCGGACATCAGTGTTGGCGAATGTATTAGTTGACACTATGTTTTAGAATGAGGGCACCTTTTTTAGTATACATTATTTCTGTTGGGTCTGTGAATACAATCGTCTCTTTTCACATCTGTGGTGTAGCAGTTAAGAGCAGTGGACTCTAATCTGGAGAAGCGGGTTTGATTCCCCACTCCTCTACATGAGCGGGGTTGGTTTCCCCACTCCTCCACATGAAGCCAGCTGGGTGACCTTGGGTTAGTCACAGCTCTCTTAGAGCTCTCTCTGCCCCACCTACCTCACAAGGTGCCTGTTGTGGAGAGGGGAAGGGAAGGTGATTGTAAGCCGGTTTGATTCTTCCTTAATTGGTAGAGAAAGTCGACATATAAAAACCAACTCTTCTGTTTGATCTTTCTTGAAATTGATCAGTGGCCGGTCATTCACTTGGCTACTTAAGTCTGAAATAGCAGAGTGATTTGCTGCTACTAGTGAAACAGTAACTGGAGAGTTGTTCTGCCTTCAGATACCATGAGAGAAATTACTTATTCATTAGGATGTACTCTACAATGAAGGAACAGCAAATCTAACGAGATGCAGAGAAGAAGTCAACAGAAAGTGGTTATTAAGCACACCTCCCATATGCTGGTTCTCCTGTGTAAATAGTCTCTATCTGATGTTTCTTTGCAAAGGAGGAACAGCTGCAAAGATTTCTAAACATGAGCTGACTGCCCTGTGTAATGCTAGCCTTAGTCTAGCTGTCAGCAAACCCATTTCTTGTAACTTTTTGGATAACAGAAGCAATATTGTAGTTTTCACATCTCATCTCAAGTGCAGTTTGCAGTGTAACAATATCCTGGTTAAGGTGGCAATACTGATAAATTTGGTCTGATTACTTTAAAAATGTCATATCGGAAGACAGGAATGAATAGTGCACCTTATGAACATCAAAAATGATGTTGCACCAATATTTCCTTAAGGCTTATTTTAGCATCTTGTTTTCTGGCCTCAGCAGTCTTAAAGTTATGAAAGCATATCATGTCTTTTATGTTACACCAAGATCATCTATCTCAGCCAGCATCCCACTGTGTTCATCCAACAGCAGGACTGTCTGCTCTCCAAATTCATCTTAATTTGCAATGTGCTGCAAGAAGAGAAGGAGCAAGTGTAGTTTGGAGAGCAAATAAGATTGAGTCCCATATTAAGATCAACAGTTTTCTCTCAGCTATCAACTGTTTATAATTTAACTGAAGCCTTAGATTGCCTTGTTTTGAATTCTACCTCTGCTTGTTAAATAAGTTTCTCTTGTTTGTAAAATAACAGTGAAGAGCTGGTTCATACAATAATTGCAGGAATTTTATGGACAAAGGTGGAGGTTACAGCAACCTACAAACAATTAAGCACTTTAATGAAGCACAGATATTCAACCTGATTAATAAGTTCCTACCATAAAAACTGCATTACAGAGTACATTGGCTGGATTGTGCCCTGCTTTAGTCAAGGTTAGCAGTGGCTTGGATATCCCAGAAATATATAGTGATGGTAGGAATTTCCATCATAGTGTAACCCTCTCAGTCACTCTCATACCCCAGCTGAAAATGGCCCCTGAAATACTGTTCCTGGGGGAAAAGGGACCCCCACCCCCAGGAATAAAATTAAGATTTAATTTAAGATTGTGTTACCTTTAGATAAATTGTCTCATTAAGTATTACTAATCAGTTATAGTACTCTAAAACCTAAAATACAGTTGATGTTGAGCTTTAGAACAGTCTTAATGAGGTTAATCTGTAAAGTGTTTTTTTTTTAAGTGTGCTTTTATAAATTGTAGGATTAATGTATTAGCTGGTGAATTGCTTGGCTATCTAAACACAAAGTTAAAAGTATTTAGCTTTTTAATTTGTTTTGCAGTTTCACCCGTGATAATTAAAGAATGGGCCGCTTACAAAGGAAAGTCTCCCCAGACCCCTGAGCTGGTAGAAGCTCTTGCATTTAGGGAATGGACTTGTCCAAATTTGAAGAAACTGTGGCTGGGGAAAGCAGTGGAGGACAAGAATCGAAGAATGAGGGCATTCTTGGCTTGTATGAGGTCAGACACACCAGCAATGTTAAACCCAGCTAATGTGCCCACTCACCTTATGGTGCTCTGTTGTGTATTAAGGTGAGTGTTGACTACCAAAGGTCACTTGACAGTTTTCCTGTTCAATGTGAGAAGAATTCATGCCTTTGAAATCACATTTACATGTTCTTTTGTTGTTTATGACTGTTGCTTATAATTTCTTTGGACATATTTCTGCATCTTCATATTGGGTTGATGGTCGGCACTTCTTGCATAGCCCTGATATTTGTAAACAAGTTATTCAATATAGCCTTTTTATTTTCATTATCAAAATTACAAACATTACATAAACCTACCAACAAAGTCTCATAATGAAATATACCACTAACCAGTATACTACTAACATAGACAGACTTTATAAATATTTCACACTGTAATTCAGATGCTCTATCCCATGAAACCCATTTAGAGGCACGGCAGAACTTCTTCAGTCTTCTTGAACTTAATTTTATTCCATTATATAATAAGAAAGGTTGCCAAACTTTAACGTTCCTTTGCACGTCTTCCTTCCTTTCCTGCAACTGTCTGAATGCAGTTATCTTATTCATTAACATAATAAACCGTACTTTATGGATCCATACTGTTGCACTTGGCAACTTTTCTTGTTTCCAACATTGTGCCTATGTCATGCATGCTGCTATAAGTAAGTTCTTGATATCATACTTAGTTTCTGGTTTCAGCTGTTTGGGAAAGAGGTCCTAACAGTGCAATTTTGGGATCACATAATATAATATCTTTTGTTTCATAATATATTCTGAGTTTTTAAATACACTAAGCCAATAAGTCTTATGAAATATGATTACACCTCCAGGTAGGTGCTGCTTCAGTTTAGCCACCCTAATCTTAAATACCACCTTTACATTATTTTTTATATTTTCCTTGCCATTTGCTCTTCAATATAGCCTTGTCTCAAGAGTGTTCCTGCCTCTTGTAGCACTTTCACAAGAAGCAGCAGTTACTAAATAGTGACAGTTTTTATGCTGCTTGTGTCCAGTGGCTTGTTTTTAATATTGTGATGTGGTTTTATTCATAAGCTGCTTCGAACAGGACTCTGAATAGGTGGTATAAAAATATCCTAAATAAATAATAGAAAGTAATAGAAAAACCAGGTGTAAATATACATGCATATATCAACTGCTAATCAAACCTTTTTATCAGTAAAGCTTACTTTTATTAATAAAATGTTAATACATGTTGTTGAATAACTAGCAATTATGTAAATGTGATTGTGACTCAAAGCATCAGAGACTGGGAAGTTACTTTGAGATTTCCAGTTAAACACGAAACCAGAACTTTCCAGTTAATCTTCCTCTAAAAGTGGACGATGTAATGCCTTTAGTGGCAAAAGGCAGTTTCAGTCTCTTAAAAGCCAATGTGTCTTTTTTTGGTTTTAGCCAATTAAAGATGCATCTCAGTTTATGCACATGGTAGAATCTAGTATTCAGTTTCTTTGATGATACAGCTTTTACTTGCTGTCCCCAGCTTAGGCTGTTCTAACTTTTCATTTTACATCCTCTCTCTTAAGATAGATTTGGGTTGTTAACTTTGTTTGGTCATTAACTCCAAGTATAAGAAAAAGTGGCATGTTGCTCTTTGATTTATGTGGAGCGGTGTGACTAGCTTTCAGCATATATAGTATTTTGAGCATAATCCTGCCATTGTTAAAAGCACTCCGAAATCCCATTGATTTTAAGGGGGGAAATTAACAGTTGCTTAAATGTTTCCCATACTAACAATGGGATTTTTTTGTATTCACCTTTAGCTGGATAGTTCCCAAGGAACGGCAGGTTTCATTGTAAGGCATTACTGTGATGTTATATAAGTAAATCATAAATATTACTTCAGAATTTTTTGAACACTGTTGAATCAAAGACTTTTGCCTTTTCAGGTATATGGTGCAATGGCCTGGGATTCGGATACTTCGTCGCCAGGAACTTGATGCCTTCCTGGCTCAAGCTTTATCTCCAAAACTGTATGAACCTGAACAACTACAAGAACTTAAGGTAATTTTTAAACTTCAGTGGAGCGTACTAACTTGGTACAATAGCTTCATCGACATATATGGTTTCCGTTCAGTGAAATAATATACTGGGACAAAGAGTTCTTGGCTTCATCTATAGACCAGCTTCAGTTAGTCAATCAGATTGTGATGTATAGTTTCTTGAGGTTCTTTCCTTCTCTGCTTGTAAAAGAATGGTTTTCAAACTTGGTATCCTGAGGGGGAGCCCTTTCTGTATCTCTTTTTCCTCGCTGAGGATCACTTGACATTAGCCATAGGGACAAGCTTTTGGAAAGCTTTTTCGCTACCATCATTTCCCTCAAGTAACAGGGTAAATAAAATTGGTTTCGTAGAAGAAGAAAAAGAGAGTGTATGTTTAAGTTTTAACTTTCCCATTTTTAATAATAAAATGTACCTTAGAAACATTTTTTAAAATACTTAAAAAAAAAAAATATATGGCCATGAATCAAACGCATTGGATTCGATCCAGTGGTGCTCATTTGCTCCCAAAGAGTTCTTAACGGAGCCAGGCTATTTAAATGAAATGCTTCTTAAGTATTCTTTCTCATGGTTCTTTATGCATAACTTCTGAGGTTAAATATAGCCATGTATTATATTGTGAGCCTATTGGCTTGGTCCTCACAGATGCTAGGATTTAGCAGATGGCATCCTGTGACATCACAGGGATCATCCATTGAATTCACATGCATCTTTTGTACTTCTACTTGGTGTTTTCCAACAACAGGAGCTTTGTTGTGTTTTTAAATTATAGACTTTTGATGTACTGTCCTTAACTCTTTGATAGTTTAATAAACAGTTTAGCTGTCTAGGAACTGCAACATTTTCTTGTGGTGTTTACAGATTATTAAAACCAAATGAAGGAGAGTTAACCATAGTGCATGTTTTATAATGGACTGTTGCAACTTAATTGTCACAATATTGAAGTATGTGTTGCTGTTAATGCAGTTTTTCACCCTGAGCTTAGTTTTGTAGCATTTAATTAATAAATAGACAAATTTACTCTGAGAACTTGTACTCATTGCTGCTGTACTATAAAACTCCCAGCCTTTGGGAATTTGAGTTGTTCAGTACTAATGATCCAACCTTTGGCTGGGGAGGGCAGGGTATAAATTAAATTAAAGAAATAAACCAAAGTTCAGCTTGAAAACACGTATACTGTAAGGACTGCGTGATCAGCACAACACAAACATGACTTGATTCGATTTTTCTGTACATAAAATGTATATGGTCTAAAACACAGCTTACATTGAGTCGAACCAATTGACCATCTAACCATTACTCTCAACTACAACCATATCAGCTTTCCATGGTTTTGGATAAAAATCTTTGCCTTAATACTTCTAACTGGAAATAATTAGACCTTAACCTGGGACTTATTAAATGCATAGAATGTGTGTTAATCCTCCTCACTGTGGGCATTCACATGGCTCAAAGCCAGTTCAGCTTTCTGCCTGTCCTGGGCTCTTCCTTATGACATGTGTTGATTAAATCTATTAACTGCTATGTTTAGATAAACTGTATTCTTCTTGAACATGGTTGTATCTTGTTTAATAAAGATTTAATTAATTTTCATAGAACTAATCAACAGCTTTCATGTTTTCTTGCAGCTTGGTTTTTCCCCTCAGTTTTTTGCTTGGCATTGTATTGTGCATGTTGTAGTATAATATAGTTATTAACTTAATGCACGTTGTGTTTTACAATGGGATTTAAGAAAGTTTAACTGAATTACACCTGCTAGACACAAGCAGACATGGCATGTGCACATGTATACATATATGTGTGTATATGTGTGTAATTAATAAAATATCTGCTTTTTGTAATACATGGGTTGTATTGTACCATCATTCTGCTTAATTTATCCACCTGTGTGGTTTTTCTTTGTGCCAGTTCCCCCCTGCCCAGTCAATGAATGCCTTTTGTGAGGTCAAAAGAGACTTCTGGGGAAAGAAGGGGGAATGTATGTCTGCTAGTGGCATGGTGGTAGGATACAAACCAGAATATTTCATTTCAGAGCAAACCTGCAAATAGATGTATTTAAGCTTCACAATTTTGTGTGATATTTACTGAAGTTTAATTTCTTTCTTAAAGATTGAAAATCTAGATCCTCGAGGGATTCAATTGTCTGCTTTGTTTATGAGTGGTGTTGACATGGCATTTTTTGCCAATGATGCTTGTGGGCAGCCGATTCCTTGGGAACACTGCTGTCCATGGATGTACTTTGATGGGAAGTTGTTTCAGACTAAGCTCATCAAAGCAACCCGGGAGAAAGTTCCTCTCATTGACCTCTGTGATGGTCAGGTACGTTATTCCTGAAATGTGACGGTGTGCTCTGCACACTGGAATGCTGCGGTGACTAGTAAATTTTCAGTAATAATACTGACAACAGATGTGAAAGGCAGGTAAAATATTCACAAGAAGTGTTCTGCGTTTTGGAGACTCTTGAATCAAAAGCTTTGTAAATGAAGTATTAAGAATGTATGTAGATCAGAAACATGCTGGTTCAACCACATCCTGCGAAGGGTCAAGAATGTCATATTCTGTGCAGATGACATACACGTATTTGAGAGAAGGGCTTAATGCTGATTTTTATGCATCACTCATTTTCAAGAGGACTAGATAACAGATGGATAATTTGGAAGGGATCGCTTCATCTTTATTTGTAGAATATGCATGTGCACATATGTCTAAGGATGATGTATATGTATCAAGACTCTTCTATAAGGAAATGTGTGTCCTTTGAGCCTTGGAATGAGGAAACAGAATAAGTTTCGGGAGAGTTCTCTGAAGCAGCAGTATTCTGCCGGAGGGCCAAACTAGATGTGATGGCGCCCTTGTGGTATTCACGAGGATGTCACTGCCATTTTAAAGTGCTACAAGGGCCCGATCCTGGCATTCTCCCCCGCCCCAATCTTTTTAAAATGTCAAAACAGCTCTCTCTGTGTGTGTGTGTCTATTTCAGCACTTGATAAGGTTCAGGGGTTAGACGAGAGCCTCAGCCGGCTCTACTGCAGGCCTGGTCAGGATTGGGTCCTTGTGTCATTTCAAAATCATTTTAAAATGATGAAGGTGTCCTCATGGCAGCCATCATGTCTAGTTCAGCCCTGAGATTGAATGGAAAAGGTTAATGGAAAAGAAAGTATTCTCCCTCTTTATGAATGTTCTGTGTGTTGTCAACTGGATTTGGGTGGTTTGGTTTCCTGTGAGTCACTTATTTGTGGTCCGGCAGCTAGCTGCTGAGGCAAGCATTATGTCATTTAAAAGTTAGCATAAATAAGAAACGAACATGAAATATTTGTTGTGTATCCATGCAGTATTTAGGTTTCAGAAATATTTATGCCATGTTCATTGTAGGCTGAACAAGCTGCCAAGGTGGAAAAGATGCGTCAGAGCATCCTTGAAGGCTTAAATTTCTCCCGGCAGAACCATCCACTCCCTTTCCCTCCTCCACCTGCCATGCCTTTCTACCCAGCTTCTATGTATCCTCGGCACTTTGGGCCAGTTCCACCACCTCAGGGCAGAGGCAGAGGCTTTCCTGGTAGGTGTGCTTCATTGTCATGATGCGTTCAGCCATAGATTCCACTTTGGATGAAATGCTGTTTGCATTGTTGTTTGTGTAGTTCCTAATGCGGACTACATTCTTAGGTTCTTACCATGCTTAAATATATATACATCCTGGTTCCTACCACAAACAGCAATGTTTTGCAGTCAAGGCACTCACAACTCTGAGCTTTGTGTGACTTAAACGTGTCAGATGCAAGGGGTGAGCCACATCTTGAATGGGAAATGTTTTGCATGCAGAAGATTCAGGGTTCGATTGCCTGTTACAGGCTGTCAGGTATGGGGTGCTGGGAAAGGCGTTTCTCAGATGGTCTGAGTTGGATTAGGCAGCTTCTTATGTTCATAAGGCTAATTAGTAAATCTGCCCACGTTTAAATGTAACGTAAATCATTTTGTAAAAAATGAAGTCTTAAACAGAGGCATTCCAGGGTTTAGGCTTCTTAGCAATATCTACAAACTTAAGTTCATTAAGCATACCTGGGAAGATTACTGTAGACTGGGGGAGGGGGCTCTTTACTTTAACCAACTGTAAATCTCCGATATGAAAGTCTTGGAATAATGTTTTTAGGATGAAAGGGAAATTTGATGATATTGATATTGATAAATGCAGCTTTGCACCCTCTTCATTTGGGGAATTGATTTTTTGTGGCCTATATTCATTTTTTTTCAGACGATAAATTGAGCAAGGCTGTTAACAATAGGACATTTTGGGGGTCATTAATTCATAGGGTTGCCATAAGTTGGAAGTGACTTGGAAGCACTTAACACAACCATTGTATATTCGTCTTCTTTTCCTTTTGGTTAGACGCATTGCTTACGCGGTGTGGAGGCAGGAGTAATTTGGTAAAATAGAAATGACTCCAAACTTACTGATGTAATCACATTAAAATAAATTGTGTAATAGAAAGGTTAAGGTTACTTATAGTGCAATCCTAAGGCGAGTTACTCCAGTCTAAGCCCATCGAAATGAATGGAGAGTCTAAGCCCATTGAAATGAATGGGCTTAGACTGGAGCAACTCGCCTTAGGATTGCATTGTTAGTTACCAAAGTTTCTTAGCAGGGATCAGGATACTGCTACTGGTTCTGTATTAGTTTATGTACAATTGCTGGTCGCAGACTCCTCCGTTTCTGGCTGGGTTATGGGAATTCCATGTTGGGCTGGATGCCGAATCAGCATAATCTCTCTCTCTCTCTCTCTCTCTCTCTCTCTCTCTCTCTCTCTCTCTCTCTCTCTCTCTCTCTCTCTCTCTCTCTCTCTCCCCCCCCCCCCCCTGTTTCAGGAGTTTATGGCTTTGGAGGCTCTTACGGGGAAACAGTAGCAACAGGCGCTTATCGGGCCTTCCGTATGGCTGCTGCGGGAGGACACCCTGGAGCTTTCTCTGGCAATGACAGCAACAGGACTAGCAAGTTTCAGGGCGGTAATTATACCAAACTTTTTTTCCTGGTGCTTAAGGCGATGGTTTCCCACCAATCCTTTTTCAGTCGTCCTCAGTTGTTTACATCTGTCACTTCCTGTGCCACCAACTCCCAAGATTACTGTCATATTCATTCATTGATTGTGGTTATTCTGCTAGGCGTTCTCAGTAATGATAGCAAGCTGTTGTTGTCACTTGTCTGCCTGTAAGATGAAAATGAGTTGGCTCAGATACATATTTTTAAATGTCGATATTAAATTTCTGTGTTAACAGCTCTTCAAAAAGGCCACTTACAAGGTTCAGTAACTGTGGAGGCTTCCCTTGTTTTTAAACTAGTCAAAAACCCTCCGGGAAAAAAATCAACTATGGCAAATATTTATTGTTGCTCCTGTTGCACTCTTTCTTAATGCATCATGCTCCATGTTTCAGGAAGAGGAAATGTATTTTAAAAAAATATTTCCCATATTCCTCCTCTTTAAAAGCGGGACAAGAAATCCCTGAATTTTAGTTGAATCCAACACATTCCTTCACACTGTCTAAAGTCTAAGCTTTAACTACTTGCTAAAAGTTCTGGCTCTCAGTAGCCCAATGAAGCAGCCAGTTCTACTAAAGCTGAAAGCCAACTATAGAGAAGAATCAGTTTCTCTGATTTTTCTTATTCCGTGGTAATAGAATATTAACCTTGTGCCCAGCAGAGTGAACTGCCTTCTTCAGATTGTGCAGGCAGCGGGTCATCCTTTAAATAAAAAAAAAAGCCCTGGTTCTTCCCATCTTAATGCTTTAATTGCTATTAAATTAGTCATACCTTGCTAATGTTTAGGTTACTGAAAATGTCTGCTATGACCTGAGGTAGCATTATTCTGTAAACAATCAAACATACGAACATCTATCCAGATTTTGAATGAATTGATAATACGTTCTGAAACACAAAGGTAATGAAGGCCTTTGTCTTTATGAGGTCTGAAAGGTAACAATAGTTTTCTCCCTTTTATTTTAAGAATGAAAAATTGTGAGTTGCCAGCAGCAGCTGAAAATAAGCCAATCTAGTTTTTTTTTTTAATGCTGATATTTTGAACTATAGTAGTAAAGCTAAAGTAGAAATAGCATAAGAATATGAGAAGAGCCAGCTGGATTAGACTAGTGGTCCATCTAGTCCAGCGTACTGTTTTCATACAGCGGCGAACCAGTTGCCCTAGAGAGCCAGCAAACAAGGCATAAATGACAAGGCCTTCCTCTGATGTTGTCTCCTAGCACTAGTAGCCTTTGTATGTGGAGGCTCCCTTCAGTCACTGTGGCTAGTAGCCATTGATCGACCTCTCTCGTCAATGAATTTGCCTAACCCCTTTTTAAAGCTATCTCTGCCTGTGACAATCACTGTCGCCACTGGCAGTGAATTCCACAGTTTAGTTCAGTAGAGAAGTACAGTATTTACTTAAATGGAGTTTTTCCCCTCAGGAATGCCTCAAAAAAAGAAAAAAAAAGAAGGGGGTATCTTACATTAACATACAAGAAACCATTATGTTCAGTAATAATTTTGTGTATGACATTTTTAAAGGGGTCCGTCACCTTACATTCAGGGACATCTTCCTTTCGAATAAATCCTTTCGAGTAAATAGGGTATTTCCTTTGTCTACAAATTTTGCTGATTCCCAACAACTTCATTGGGTAGCTCCGAGTTCTAGTATTATGGGATGCGTGGGGGGGGGGGAAGCTTGCTGTATCTGCTTTCTCCATCCCTTTTGCTGTCTTCTATTGAAGAAATATAAAATCCCTATTTAGTTGTTGTTCCTTCCTGATCTGGAAGTCTGGCTTGTAGTGAAATTAACATCCATAAGTTCCATTCAGTTGCAAGGGAAAAAATTATTTTTTGTTTTCTTTAGGAGTCCAACCTATTCCTTCTCAGGGAGGGAAACTCGAAATAGCCGGCACTGTGGTCGGCCACTGGGCTGGAAGCAGACGTGGCCGAGGAGGGAGGGGGCCATTTCCTCTTCAGGTGGTTTCGGTTGGAGGACCAACAAGAGGGTAGGCAGAACTCAACCTTGTACTTTAATGTCTATCAAAAGTTAACCTTCAGTGATGGGAGAAGGATTTGGCAGTGGGGGTTTGCTAGTCAGATTTTTACATGGTTAGATTTCCTGTCTCTCCCCATCTCAGTTGAAGAGAAGAGTGGAAAGCAAGGAAGATAGAAAACCTCTCCAGTAATATCTGCTCAGACATTAAGTTATTCAGTAGGGGTTTTGTTCACTGCTCTAAAATGCTTTTCTAAAACATATTGTAACTGATTAATATTCTATGTTGTTTGTAAGTTGACAGAACGGAAGCTTGTATTTTTCTTTGTGTGTACCTGTAGACAAGCAGTCCTCAGCATGTGGTCATGTATAATGAGACAGGCATGCTCGATCCTAAGGGGATCCTAAGGTGGTTAAACAGTGTCCAGAGAGGCTTGCCGAGGGCAGCAAACCGGAAATAAAATTTTGAGAGAAATCTCATGGGCTCTCCATAGAGTTCCATGGGGCTTCACCTGCCCTTTTGCAGGTGTAACTCCGCTCCTGCAAAAAGGGGCATTCCCAGGCCAGAAGGGCTTAGGGAGCTGACTAACGTCGGCTTTGCCCCTAGGAACTTCACCACTGGCACGAGGCCTTGCCCCAGAAAAATGCTGCCAGTGAGGCAACACTGGTGCCCGTGGCGCGCACTGCTGTACAGCTTCCTCACAACAGCAAATTTGTCCCTGCAGTGGCGTAAGTACCCATCTAGATGGTGTAAGTGGCACTTACACCGCTGCAGGTGTCACCCTGCCTCCAAGCCACTTCCAGCCCCCCCTTATTGCTCAGTTAGAACTTTGTGTACACTCGCCATTAGACTTTCTCCCTCCCTTGCAATGCACTTGCAAGAAATTAGAATACTTGCAGGTACTTCGGTTCTCTGAACCTGTCATAGGTCTACCTTAGCAAAGTACAAATATATCATAATTGGTAATAATTAGTCATTGGTGAGAGAAAATTAGCAATATTGGTATATGATTGTTAAATTTACAGTTAATATTACATTCATGCAGGAAATTACCAAGAAGAATTTTTTAAAAAACTGATTCCTTCTATTGTTAGAATTTTAGTCCTATTTAAGTATTGTGTCTCATATAGGTTTATTTTGATTCCAGCATGAAATTAATGTAGCTTATTTCTAAGCACAAAAAGTAAATTGCAGAAATGTTCTTATGGGTAAACTGTTCATGTTACAAAATAAAATGCATGTTTAAGAAGTTATGAAAACAGAAAAGCAACTCGTGTGCTGTCAGCACAGTGCAAAATAATTGCTGAGCTTGAATGCCAAAAAGTATACAAATATGTTTTTTTTAATTAGGCGTCCTAGAGGAGTTATTTCCACTCCGGTGATAAGAACATTTGGAAGAGGGGGAAGATACTATGGGAGAGCTTATAAGAACCAGGGAACAATTCAGGTACTGGGAAAATGTCATTTATTAAACCAAAGGTCAGCAGAGATTTAGAACATAAGTTCAGGTGTTCCTGTTGTATAGCCTGTATATGCATATTCCTACCGAGATGTGTATATGGGGGAAGAGGGATAGAATGAAAGGATCATGAAGTGAATTATGGTGCCCATTGTTCTGCTTGGTTTCACTCTCCCTTTATTTAAAAAATCTATTTTCAAAAGCTTTTAGAAGAACTTTTAATATTGTTATGTAAACTTTTTTTGATTAAGAAATACATATCTCGATTCTCAGTTGAGTCAAGCACATTATAAACGAATTACTATATCCTGTGCACAAATCAGTGAGACAAAAATTGACTGTAAATACATACCAAATAATTATTTAATTAGTATATATGGACTCAGATTCATGAACTCTAAATCATACCAAACGTAGTGCAATGGTTATTCTGTTCTGTAGCCACAAAAGCAAACATCACCATTACAATAATTCACAGAAAAAAATAAAAAGGCAAAATGTTATCATATACCTTCTCATTCCAGAATATGATTAGTTATATCTATCATTCATTAAATTTAATATTAATTTCCAGTTATCCCTTATGAGTCTCTGGTGATATGTCAATTTTGTCATCAATACCATCTGCCAGACATAATTAAACCAGTCTTTGTTGAATGGAGATTTCTTCTTTGTCCAGTGTGAGGGTTCCCAACCTTCCTGTGCAAACTCCATAAAATCACTTGCTCAGACTGTCATGCAGAAACAAGAAACTTTATTGGAAGCTTCAGGTAGTACAGGCCTTACACTGGTAAAGTTGCAAGTGAATACAGTTTCACAAAGACAGAATTATAACCCCTACAGGGAAGCAGATGTCAAACATATGTTATGGGAATCTACGAGATAATTGTGCATGGTACAAAACATCAAAGAACTCAGAGCTTGTTAGTACTATCTACCCACCAAGGCCATAGCTGGTGGAAGGGAGTCAGTGAGAGCAAGGGAGGGACGTGGGAAGAGGGAAGAGACATTCCAACCTGGGGCCTGTCAGGCAAGAGGCCTGGACTGCTTTTACGAGTCCAGGGAGGGGGGGGGGAAACATACAAGGCAAAGGCCTTACCCAAGGCAAAGGCGTACAGACCCTCACATTCTGCCCCCCTTAAGGCCCCCCTCCCCCGAGTCCGGGCGGACGAGGCTTGTCAGGATAGGCAGAGTGAAACTCTCGAACCAGGCGGGGAGCCGCCACATGGGGAGCGGCCACCCACTCATCCTGGGTGGACCCCAGGTGCTTCCAGCGGACCAAATAGAACAGTTTTCCCTTTTTCAGCTTAGAGTCCAACACTTTAGAAACTTCAAGATGCGATTCCCCTCCCACAACTGTAGGAATTTCTGATTTAGGGAGGGGGTGGAACTGAGGGGCAGCGACGTACGGTTTAAGTAGGCTGATGTGGAACACCGGATGCACCCCTCGAAGAGACTTGGGAAATTCCAACTCTACCGTGATGTCATTGATCACTCGGGTGATGGGGAAAGGACCTACATACTTGTCACTAAGCTTTTTGCAAGGCCGAAGTGACCATAGGTTCTTTGTGGAAAGGTAAACCTGCCCTCCCACCTTGAGTTCCCACCCCGGAGACCGATGTTTATCGGCCTGGTCTTTGTACTTGCGCTTGGCCCTTTCCAGGTTTTTCTGCAGCCAGGGCCAAGTGGTCTGCACTACTTGTACCCAATCCTGGACCTCCTGCACCCCTTCAAGCTCAGGAGTGATGTTAGGAGAACCAAAGGGCCCAAAGTCCTTTCCATAAACCACATGAAAAGGACTGAAACCTGTGGAGGAATGGGGGGCATTATTATAGGCATATTCAGCAAAAGGCAGTAGGTCTACCCAATCATCCTGGTGGTAATTGACATAACACCTACTACATAACACCTTAGATAGCATTCTACTACAGCATTCTACTACACGTTCGGTCTGACCATCGGTCTGGGGGTGGTAGGCTGAAGAGAGTCCTTGCTCTTCTACCCCCATGACTTTCAGGAAAGCCCTCCAGAATTTGGCTACGAATTGGGCCCCTCTGTTGGAGAGGACCTTCCTCGGGATCGAATGATGCTTCACCACGTGATTAATAAACAGTTTAGCCAACTTCTGGGCCGATGGTAGCCCCGCACAAGGAACAAAATGAACCTGTTTAGAGAATAAGTCTGTTATCACCCACAGTACAGTTTTCCCCCGACTTGGGGGCAAATCAGTGATAAAATCCATGGCAATCACTTCCCAGGGCATGGTCGGGGTCTCCAGAGGCTTTAAGAGTCTGGGGGGCTTTCCCATCCGTTTTTTGGCCGTGGCGCAGATGGGGCAGCTGCGCACGTACAACTCCACATCGGCCCTCATATCTGGCCACCAAAATTGACGCCGCAATAAACGCAAAGTCTTTACAAACCCAAAATGCCCCGCAAGTTTGGCCCCGTGAACCAGTCCCAGCACCTCTTTTCGGAGTATTTCGGGGACATAAAGCTTACCCCCCTGCAACCACAAGGAGCCCTGTTGGTCGAGATGTGCGGGGAGAACCTGCTGATCCGCCTCCCTCAGAGAAGCGTCCCGGAGCCGCTGTTGAAAAGCCTCCGGGATTCCCTTGAGGGGAGGAACATCCTGGCGGTGGGACTGGGACCGGGTGGTTACTGCAAGTCCCGAGACTTCCCCTCTCTGTTCAGGGGTAAACAAGGAATCCACCGGCCGGTCAAAGTCATTGCGGTATTGGGGAAGCCTAGAAAGAGCATCCGCTAACGCATTGTCCTTCCCTGGCACATGTTTCAGGACAAAGCGGAATTTGGCAAAAAACTGTGCCCAACGAATCTGTTTCGCGGTGAGCTTTCTAGCCCCTTTTAAGGCTTCCAGGTTCTTGTAATCGCTGCAAACCTCAAAAGGGATCTCTGCCCCTTCCAGAAAATGCCTCCAAATGGTGAGGGCATGTTTAACAGCAGCAGCTTCCTTCTCCCAAATGGCCCAGTTGATTTTGGATTGGGAGAATTTTTTAGAAAAATAGGCACAAGGTTTCAGTTGACTGTTCTCGACCCGTTGTAAGAGGGCCACCCCCCATGGCGACGTCAGAGGCATCGACCTGGACCACGAAAGGTTTTTCACAATCAGGGTGCGCAAGAACGGGTTCGGACGAGAAAAGCAGCTTGAGCGTATCAAAAGCCTGCTGGCAGTCCGAAGTCCATTGCAACCGAGCAGAGGGCAAGGCGGCTCCCGCCCCTTTCCCTTCTGTGCGCAGGAGCGAAGTGAGAGGGAGCGCTACCTGGGCAAAATTAGGGATGAAGTTTCGGTAAAAGTTAGCAAAGCCCAAAAACTGCTGTAAATGTCTGCGCGTGGTGGGGGGGGTCCCACTCCATTACCGCCCGAACCTTCTCGGGATCCATCTCTAAGCCTTGATGGGAAATCACATACCCCAGGAAGGTGATGGAAATCACATTTAGAAACCTTAGCAAACAGTTTGTGCTCGCGCAGCCGCTGCAGCACCTCGCGCACCAGTTGTACGTGCTCCTCCATGGTTTCCGTATAAATGAGGACATCGTCCAAGAAAACCACCACCCCGCGGAACAATAAATCATGAAGCACTTCATTAATTAATTGCATGAACACACTCGGAGCCCCCGAAAGTCCGAACGGCATCACTAAATACTCAAACATTCCAAAACAACTGGAGAAGGCAGTCTTTGGTTCGTCCCCTTCTCGTATGCGGACTTGGTGGTAAGCCTCCACCAAATCCAATTTGGTGAAGATTCGGCCCTCTTTCAATTGTGCGAGAAGGTCTGGAATGAGAGGGAGGGGGTATGCATTAGACTGAGTGACAGCATTCAGTCTACGGAAATCAATACACAGTCTTAAGTCTCCTGTCTTTTTCTTGACAAAGAAGGCGGGGGCCGAGTATGGCGCCTTAGACGGGCGGATAAAGCCCCGCGCCAAATTGGTGTCCAAATAGTCTCCCAACACCGCCTTTTCATTAGGACTCATGGGGTAGACCTTCCCCTTGGACAATTTGCCATCCCCCACTATCTCGATCGCACAGTCCGTTTCCCGGTGGGGGGGGCAGTTCGTCGCATTCCCGCACGTCAAACACATCGGCAAATTGGGAATACTCGTTTGGAAGCTGGGGCAGCGGAATCCCGATAGAAGGGGCCCCTACGAGGGCGGCTGCGGGAGTGTGCAGTACTCAGTCTTTATCATGAAGTTCACACGGGTTGTGGGGAAAGGTGAGCGTCCGCTCAACCCAGTCTATGGAGGGATTGTGCCCCAGCAACCAATTCATCCCTAACACAATGGGTGCGGTGATGGGGGCAATGGTAAAATAAAGTCGTTCCCAATGCTCCCCTATAGCCATGACGACCGCGGCGGTGCGGTGAGTTACAGGTCCTTTTTTAAAGTCACTGCCATCCATCTGAGAAAAGCGGATGGGTTCAGGTCGCCGCTTTCGCTTAATGCGCAATTGTCGGGCAGCCTCTTCGCTTATCAGGGTGCGGGCACAACCCGAGTCAACTAGGGCCGTAAATTCTAACGTGGGCCCCCCTTTAGGCAGTGAGAGATTGACCTTTACGTACACATTGTCTTCCTGAGCGCTTACCATCAGTGGAGCTCCTTGCACAACGTTCGGAGCGGTCTGCTGAGGAGCCCCCTTTACAGCAGACCGACGGCGTTTTTTGCCGGCACGTCCCAGTCCTCCTCCTCGCTGGAGGAAGCAGCTGCGGTATTTGTAATCCGTGACTCCGATGAGTCAAAGGCTTCATTTGTAATCCGTGGCCCCGATGGGCCGGAAGAGCCCGAGGCTTCGACCTCGGCGTGTGCGTGCAAGGCCGAGGGTGTGCTCCGTCAGCTCGGTGCGCCGCTCCGGCGGCGAGGTTGCCCCTCGGGAGGGGGCTTCTCAGGTTCGGCCGTTGCCGGACGAGACGGTCCCGGACGTCCAGGTCGTGAAGGGCATTGAGAAGCAAAGTGTCCTTTCCCCCCGCAAACGAGACAGACCCCGCTCTCAAAGCGTTTGCGGCGTTCGGTCACGGAGGGTCCTCCCCCCGAGGGGGGACGAGAGTCCTTCCACTCCGGTGATAAGAACATTTGGAAGAGGGGGAAGATACTATGGGAGAGCTTATAAGAACCAGGGAACAATTCAGGTACTGGGAAAATGTCATTTATTAAACCAAAGGTCAGCAGAGATTTAGAACATAAGTTCAGGTGTTCCTGTTGTATAGCCTGTATATGCATATTCCTACCGAGATGTGTATATGGGGGAAGAAGGATAGAATGAAAGGATCATGAAGTGAATTATGGTGCCCATTGTTCTGCTTGGTTTCACTCTCCCTTTATTTAAAAAATCTATTTTCAAAAGCTTTTAGAAGAACTTTTAATATTGTTATGTAAACTTTTTTTGATTAAGAAATACATATCTCGATTCTCAGTTGAGTCAAGCACATTATAAACGAATTACTATATCCTGTGCACAAATCAGTGAGACAAAAATTGACTGTAAATACATACCAAATAATTATTTAATTAGTATATATGGACTCAGATTCATGAACTCTAAATCATACCAAACGTAGTGCAATGGTTATTCTGTTCTGTAGCCACAAAAGCAAACATCACCATTACAATAATTCACAGAAAAAAATAAAAAGGCAAAATGTTATCATATACCTTCTCATTCCAGAATATGATTAGTTATATCTATCATTCATTAAATTTAATATTAATTTCCAGTTATCCCTTATGAGTCTCTGGTGATATGTCAATTTTGTCATCAATACCATCTGCCAGACATAATTAAACCAGTCTTTGTTGAATGGAGATTTCTTCTTTGTCCAGTGTGAGGGTTCCCAACCTTCCTGTGCAAACTCCATAAAATCACTTGCTCAGACTGTCATGCAGAAACAAGAAACTTTATTGGAAGCTTCAGGTAGTACAGGCCTTACACTGGTAAAGTTGCAAGTGAATACAGTTTCACAAAGACAGAATTATAACCCCTACAGGGAAGCAGATGTCAAACATATGTTATGGGAATCTACGAGATAATTGTGCATGGTACAAAACATCAAAGAACTCAGAGCTTGTTAGTACTATCTACCCACCAAGGCCATAGCTGGTGGAAGGGAGTCAGTGAGAGCAAGGGAGGGACGTGGGAAGAGGGAAGAGACATTCCAACCTGGGGCCTGTCAGGCAAGAGGCCTGGACTGCTTTTACGAGTCCAGGGAGGGGGGGGGGGAAACATACAAGGCAAAGGCCTTACCCAAGGCAAAGGCGTACAGACCCTCACATCCAGTTAGCAGCTATAGCCATTTTTGGTGCAATAACCAAACGTAAAACTAATTCTATATCTGAAGAAGATACGCATTCTTTAAGGAGTTGAACTTTTTGGTTCTAGAGAAATATGACTTCCTAACATTTGATTAGTAAATTAAACATGTTGCCAGAAAGGTTGGATTTTAAAGCACATCCAAAAGACATGCATCATAATCTCCAACAACCATGCCATATCTCCAACAACAATCCTGAACATCTATATATCTAATAGCGACATGTGGCCTCCACCTGTGGATATGTAAATCCATGGATTGGAGCCACCCAGATACTAAACAGATTCCTGCAAACTCAGGATATCCCTCAGGTTTACAGAAAAGTCTGATATCTTAAAACAAAATACACTGGGAGGGGTTTAAATTTCCCCACCCAAATAAAAAAATTAATACCCCCCAGTACCTTGATTCTGCTGAGCTGGCAGTGGCAGGCACTGGGAGCCACTCCAGGCCCGGACCAGCTCCTGGACACTGCTACTACTGCGGTTGGCCTCAGGTGGTGGGGCTGGAGCTGCACCAGGCTCAGCAGTGGGAGGGGGGGAGATTCTGGCGGGCTCCTCACTTGTACTTATATATCCTTTCTAATTTGTGAGGAATTAAATTACCTTTAAACATTTTCCAGAGAGCCAGTGTGGTGTAGTGGTTAAGGTGTTGGACTAGGACCTGGTTAACCCACGTTCAAATTCCCACTCATGCCATCGAAGCTTGCTGGGTGACCTTGGGCCAGTCACACACTCTCAGCCCCGACCCTGGCTAGAATTTGGATGGGAGACCTCCAAGGAATGCCAGGGTCATACCAGGCAGGCAATGGTAAACCACCTCTGAACGTCTCTTGCCTTGAAAATCCTATGGGGTCACCAGAAGTCAGCTGTAACTTGACAGCCAAAAAAACCTTTTAAAAAATTTCCTTAATCTTTACTAAATGTAAAAGAACTTTTAAATATGGGAAGTTCCCCTGTTGCTCAAAACTTAGCATCTCTAACATTTATAGTAAAAAGCCTAGCTAGTAAATTGTTCCGTTATGCTTATATGTTTATAACTTTTTCTCTCCTGCCGCCTGTTCCCCCGCTTATCTTTTAAACAGGGCAAACCTCCTTATGCTGCTTCAGCAGAAGAAGTGGCCAAAGAACTTAAGTCAAAATCAGAGGAATCAAAGTCCTCTATTGTGTCTTCAGAAGGATCCCTGGCTGAAAATGGAGTAGTGAATGAGGAGAAACCAGCTTCCCAGATGAATGGGAATACAGCAGACGTCAGGGCTTCCAACCAGTCTGAAAGTGCCTTGAGTAATGACTCTAAAATGTGCAATACAAATCCTCACTTAAATGCACTAAATGTAGACAGTGTTTGCCATAAAGATGATGCTCTTGAGGCTACTGTCTTAAAAAAAGAAGAGTAAACTTATTTTTTATAGAGGGTGAAGGATGTTGGAAGGGTCAGGATTAGGAATATCTGGGAAGAAAGAGAGCCTACAGTTACGTACATTTTTTCCTTTCCGTAAGAGAAAAATGAGGACATTGGAAATTCGGATCCCTCTTGGATGTCAGAGATTTAATGAACACATTTTTAGTTTTAACCAGTTGTAGTCAATGCTACAATACAACAAAAATGAAAGAATGAAGAGCATTTGACTCCCTCACTTAAAATGAAGTATACACAAAGTTTAAACTGGTTATGACAAAACCTTGTAGTTTTTGTTTCTTGAAATATATTAAAAAAAACAAATTTTGGCAGTCTTTCAGTATATATAGCTTAAAATATAATTTTTAGTACTTGGCACCATATGTATGCCATTATATTTGATTTTGCATTACTGTGTCACAAAGCTTTCTTTAAGGCTTTGATTTCATGATTATGGGGGGAAAGGCACAACCACAGTTCTTTCTTTTCTTAGATTTCATCACTGTTGATGTGGTTCTTTTTATGTTAAAAATGTGCAAAACTATCAAAATAAAAAATAGAGAGTAACATTGGAGTTCTGATGATTTTAAATATACATCACACATTCTTTACAAGCAAGTTAAAATGGATTTAACTTGAAAATCATAGAAGATGCAAATGACCTTTTCAAAACAAACACAATGTGTTCTGATACTTTTTGTGACTAATACCATGCATCCGTGATCAATGAACTATGTGGTTTTGAATCAGACGTAGACCATTAGTACTACTATTTGAGCTAAACTTCTGCATGGTTCATAATTTTTAAAGTGTGTAGTTAATATTATGCATGTTATTGTCCTTTCTTCCATTCTTACAAGTACTGTGCCCATTTGCAAAACAAAAAAAAGCTAATAATCAGTAATAGTCCTATAAAAGATGTTAACTATGTTTAGTCATTGACTGATCTTGCTCTAACCTTAAAATTTTGTGATTATTGACCTCTGTTGCATTTATTCTAAAACAAAAAAAATTATCTAGCCGTTTTGAATATCAACGTTACCCTGGTGTACTCATTGCTGTATGCATTATTGTTCTCTGTTGCTGTTTTATGCCTTCATATTAGCAAATATGAAACTCTGTGGAAAAACACAAAAAAAGCTTTGATCTTCAAGAGATACCCCCCTTCTGTAGCAGGAAACAAATGGCTTGTTCTTGAGAACTTTCCCATCAAGAATTTAGTATAAGCAAATATACCTGTATCATTTTGATGTTTTTGTTAGTGTTTCCAGACTTAATGTACTTCAAAATCAGAATCATTTCTTTATATTCGTTTTCATATAATTCTCCTGATGCTCTTCATCACACATTAGTGATCAGAAATGAGGTGTAATTCCCCATTCCCTGCCCGCAAGAGCTAAGTAGGTATCTTAATGTAAGTTGAAGGGAGTTCTGCCCCAGCTCATGGATTGTGCAAGAATGAACTACTGTTGGGTTTGATTGGTTGTCGATGGATTGTGGTGTGGTGTATTTGAAGGCTATTGAATGCAACTTACAATGCTTAATAAAAATCTTTATTCTTTTAGTATAAAATATTGTATGACTTCTTAATTTTAAATATTTTAAAGTACCTTATTTGGTTAGAAGACCATCAAAATTCTGGGTTCAGCAGAAATGTGTAAAGTATGTCTTTCACCTACTTTCAAGACTATGATGATCCTTGAAATGTTATGAAGTGTAGCATAATTTGATACAGACGTTGCTGCTTCGTGTCAACTTCCCCTACCTTTCTCCGTATGGTAACATATTTTGACACTGCATTTTCTGTATTCTTGTTCCACATTAGTAGTTGCTGAAACTGGTAGAAAAATCCACAATGGGCAGAACACAAGTGATTTTGCTGTACGCATTATAGAGTGGAGAAACTCAATATGGATGTCGTATTTGACAACAGCTTTTGGTTTGTCATGATGTATGGTGTCACCTGGAGTGCTATTCCAGTGTTAATCCAACAGGGAGATTGAGGCAAACCGAGAACATGTTTCTGTGGGGTCAACTCCAATAAACAGGAAGAGAAATTTCTCACTCCTCTAACTACCACACTTACTGCTGCTTTCCTAATTTACCTTCTTGGAAGATAGGGCAATTTCGGTTATTATAACTTAGTGAAGCTACCACATGCTTTGCTGGCTTCACATCTGATTGTGGGAAATGTGTCTTTTTTTGGAAACATCTCAAACATGCAAAGAGGTTGGGACAGAAAACACATTCAATTATTCATAAGCAGCTGCCATTACCAATGTGAGGTGTCAGCCCTGGGGATGCCAACAATTGTACGTTAACTAATCAAATGCTTGCTGGTGCTGTAGTCTCATCTTCATTGTCAAGATGACACAGCTGTTTCTTTATCTGGGTAAATAATTTACAATCATCTGGAATTAGGCTGCCTTTGTGGGATTTTCTAAAATCCTTTTCTATTTTCCTAGAGTATATTTTTTTTAGTGGAAGGACAAAATCAGAGTTAATTGTAATGGGTACACTGTTTCTGGGCATCAAGAGAAAGTTACGAGTCCTTGTGACTGGAGCGAAATGTGGATAAATAAGGGTTAGTGGGAAAGCAAATCTAATGACAGTGAAGGAAACCATGGCCCTATTTATTATGACTCAATCCTACCTTTTAGTTCCCCTCCCCATTTTGTTTTTCTCTGTCATTTCCTTTATAAAAAAAGCGTTAAATTGTTTAAAAACTATTCATGGTTTAATTTTTAAAATTAATAGCTATTTTTTGCTGAGTTCTGAACTTTTAAGTAGATTATGTATCTCTTAACAAATTAAAATCTTAGTATACGTTATATAGTGCAAGTGAATGCCAAATCTGATTTCCATTTTTTCCCTGAAAACTCTTTGAATCAAAATGCCTTGTTTATTTTGAAAATAGCCCTACTCAGTATAAGTTTTGAGAAAATTTGACTTTTCTGTCAAACCAGAAAGGCCAATATAAATTGGGAATCTCCAAGGAATACAGTTGTGCAGTCTATTGTATCATGTCTCACTGAGGACTAGAAACACAACTCTACTCCATACCACTGCAGTATTCAGCCACTAGTTTAAAAGCAGTTACCTTTGCCTGACAATCTTAAGATTGATTGACTGAAGGAGGAATCTTAAGAGAGGGGCTTGCAGCTTCTGACAAGCCTTCTCCAGCTTGGGCAAGGGGAGCATGGAACTGGAAAGTGCAGCACTGCTCATCCAAAGATTTGTAATGTATTGTGCCCTCCGAATCCTAAAATTTGGGTAGGGCAGGGGTTAAGTGAATGTTTAGAGCAGTTCTCTGGCCTCCATGGCTGTGGTTACTTTTTACAAAGTACAAACAGTATCTGCTAATAACCGTGATACTTGATGGATCGGGAACCACATGCGGTCCTTGACATGCCACTTGTCGCACTTCTGAGCACTGTTCCCCAGTGCTCATCTGTCCCATATTTCAGTAAAGTGAGCAAGGCCCCTTCGGTGGTAGGGCTTGCGGTTGGCAGGTGGTTTCTACCTTGAAACAGCCTCCACACAGGGAATGGATAAGCTGCAAGCTTTCCCTGAGGTGCAGGGTGCCTGCTAGGGATGGAATTAAATCTGGCTCTTTTGGTTGGTGGTGGTTGCAAATGTGCCTCCCTGGAATCTGCGGAGTGAGTACCACTGTGAGTACCACTGTGCTAATAGTTCTGCAGTGGGTTATGGGTGCTTATCAAAACTGGCCTTCTCCAGATTAAAGATTGAGATTAAGTGATAATGGTGGGGTATAAAGATGTGTGTGCTGGTGACTCTGAAGATCATTATTACCTTGGCCATAAGGCTCCTACAGCTATGTACTGAACTGAAAAGGCTGACTTGTGCTTTGTTTGTTAGATTTCTAGCCCGCCTTCACTCCCCGGGCTCAGGGTGGGTAACAGCAACAATAAAAGCTGGGCTCAGGTTGGGTAACAGCAACAATAAAACAATTTAAAACCATACTACATCTACAATTAACTGATAAAAATAGAGACAATAAACATTAAAACCAGATGGCCCTTAAAAGCATAATCACTGCTGGGAGGGCCGGCAGGCAGGCAGTGCCCTCACATAGTTACAAAAAGAGCGAGGGTTGAAAAGGCCTGGCTCTTGTCAAGGACAGCCACACACTCCTTGGGCCAGGGACCACCAGCAGGCCAAGTGCGATGCTATTTGGGGGGTGTACCAGGTGAGGTCCCAAAGATACAAAGGTCCTAGACCCGTGTTGGCGAACCTATGGCACGGGTGCCACTTCCGGCACTCGTAGCCCTCTCTGCCGGCACGCGCGGTTCCTCCAAGCCGCTGGCCTTTCCGGCTCTGCCCTGCCCCGGATGGGGGAGGCTGTAGCCCAGGGGTGGGGAACCTCCGACATCATTGGCGGTGGTCCCCGGACTCTCCCACAGAAGCTGCCGCCATTGCCGCCACTGGAGCGTGCGTGGCAGGCCAGGTGGGTGGGAGAGCGGGGAACAGAAGCCGAGCGCCCACACTCGGCATGGCCGGCGGCTTCTCCGGCGCCCTCTGGGCCTGTGCGGGTGGAGGGGCGTGGCTGGCCGGTGGGTGCGAAGGAGGCGTCCTCTGCCCTACCCTGCTCGCCTCTCACTAGCCTGCCGCTGCCGCCACGCCCCACCGAGTGGCAAATCCAAGGCAAAACCTCCCATGCATAAATGGCCTCTTTCTTTTTCTGTCTCCCTCTGTCCTTTTCTTTCCCTACTTTTCTTTCTCTCCCTTGCTCCATTTCCTTCTCCCTTTCTCTCTCTTTTTCTTTCTTTCTCTCCCTCCCTCCCTTCCCTTTCCTTCTCCCTTCCCTTTTTTCCTTCCTTCCTTCTTTCCCTCCAGCGGCTTCTCCGGCGCCCTCTGGGTCTGTGCAGGTGGAGGGGCGTGCAGTCCTATTCCACCTTTGAAGTGCCCACAAGCCATCCTCCAAACACCTTTCCATTTGTCTTGATATGTAGAGAGAAAACACTAAGGAACTAGTTGCCAATCTCCAGGTACTAGCTGGAGATCTCCTCCTATTACAAGTGATCTCCAACCAATAGAGATCAGTTCCCCTGGAAAAAATTGCCACTTTGGCAATTGGACTCTATGGCACTGAAGTCCTTCCCCAAACCCCGCCCTCCTCAGGCGCAAAAACCTCCCACTCATGGCAAAGAGGAACTTGGCAACCCTAGCCTCTCCCTCTGGGCCCCCTCTGGGGGTGGTATTCAGGTTAAATTGCCGCATTGGCACTCGGCGATAAATAAGTGGGTTTTTGGTTGCAGTTTGGGCACTCGGTCTCTAAAAGGTTCGCCATCACTGTCCTAGACCATGTAAGGCTTTAAAGGTCAAAATCAGCACCTTGACCCTGATCCGGTATTCCACCTGGAGCCAGTGCAGTTGGTGGAACACTGGTTGAATATGTTCCCACAGCAAGGTCCCTGTAAGAAACCTTGCTGCGGCATTTTGCACCAGCTGGAGTTTCTGGATCAGTCTCAAGGGCGGCCCAACGTAGAGCGAGTTACAGTAGTCCAGCCTAGAGGCGACCGTCACATGGATCACTGTAGCTAGGTCAGGGCAGGAGAGAGAAGGAACCAGCTGCCTGACCCGGCAGAGATGGAAAACAATGGCTGCGACCTGGGCCTCCATTATTAAGGAGGCATCCAGGATCACACCCAGACTCTTAACAGCAGGTGCAGGTACCAATTGCACACCATCAAGAGCCAGGAGCCCCATCCCAAAACTGCCCTGCCCACAGGACCCTCGCCTTCCATGGATTCAATTTCAGCCGGCTTTTTTTCAACCATCCTGTCATGGCATCCAAGCACCTGGTCAGTGTGTCGGGGCGGATTCAGGATGGCAGTCCATCAGCAGGTAAAGCTGGGTGTCAGCTTACTGGTGACACCCCAGTCCAAAACTCCTGACAAGCTGGCCAGGGGGAGGGGATATAGATGTTAACATGGGAGAGAGGATCGCACCCTTCGGCGCCCAGCATACCAGAGGGTGCCACTGTGATATCTCCTCCCAAAGTGCCACCCTCTGTCCCTGACCCTGGAAGAAGAAGCGTAGCCATTACTATACTATCAACTGTGCATTGCTTACATGCATTACTGGAAAGGTCTTGGAAGGTTGGTTTAGTTACATAGGAGTGCATTTCCAGTGACAGAAAGGGAATGTTCTGAAGAGTTCTTGCCCATTAATAGAATGAAATGTATGTTAGCAATATTTAATTTTGCTTGATGCAAAATTGTTAGAGGGAGGTCAGAAGCATTGGTGCTATCTTCCCTGGTTCTATATTCAGAATCAGAACTGCAGTCCCATTTTGCCTCAGTGGCTGCTTGAGACCCTGAAGCAATATCCCTATAGCGTTCTAGCTAATGGGGGGCATGAAGGAGAGACAGGGAGGAGAGTGGTACATGAGGTGTGTTACAAGGGATTGCTGTACTGATTCTGAAAGCATGTCTGTCAACCCCTGCCAGGATCAGACCCATGTTTGATAACAGAAAATCAGTAAATCGTGAATGCCATGTGTACTGAGGTGTAGTAACACATGAAGTTGCCTTATACTGCATCAGACTATTTGTACATCATGGCTCCCTAGTAGGTTTTAGCCTTGGTACATTTTTTTCCTGCAAGTTTTCATTGTCTTGTGCCATATCAAAATGTAAACTTTACTGTAAGTAAAAATTACTATAGCTTGCCCATTTCAGCATATTAAATATGCATGCTCGTATCTCCTTCATTAGTGTTGCTGTATGAAACAAAACTGGGGCCTCCTCAAAATTCTTTCATCTGTAGGCATTGAGGAATAAATGGGGGCGAGGGAAGAAGAGGAGGCATGGTCTTTGAATTTTCAAGAAAGCAGGGTCTCCATTTTTTTGCCAGCACCTTGAAAAATGCTAGTATATAGAATGCAATATCAAAGTTTGGTCAGGGTTACTGTTTGAGAGAATAGGTATTACAATATAATGAGGGGAATGAAAAATTCTGCATAATCTGGAAAAAGTAAGAGATTAAGATTACTTCAGCATGCGATCAACGTGTGTATGCCCTGAAGAAAAAAGTTACTCCCTGTGTAATTAAGCCCCAGATTTGGACGCTTAAAGGGAGTTTGAGAAAGACATGGAACATTCAGCAAGTCCAGTCTAAATGGTAGTCTTGGAAGTGTTAAACAGGACACACTAATGCTTTTCTTAACAGTGAGCAATCAATCTGCGGGGGTCCGTCAACAATGAAGCTAGAATGTACTGCTCCACCCTTTTTATAGCACTTTTAGTGCTGAATTGTGTTGGCCTTTGCTACTAAGCTCCGAGTGATGATCTTTTCTTTTAAAAAGTGGATCATTTAATTGCACAATTGTTTTCTGTCTCATCTAGAAGGTGTTAAATACAAACAGCCAAGTAATTGGTGGAATACAGGCAATGAATGAATTAAACTAGTTCTTGATTGAGCTGAGAGAACGTGTTAAGAGTTGCAGAAGTTTGAAGGGTGGGGGAGCACATAAAGGTATTATGACCCAGTGACAATGTACATGTAAATAAATTGATTAGCCGTTTATCATGCCACAATTGACCCAGTGACAATTTACATGTAAATAAATTGATTAGCCGTTTATCATGCCACAATTGTTCTGTGATTTACTAAGGTAGGTAAGTTTGTTATTATGCCTGGAAATTCAAGGATGGAGGCTAATAAACATGATCGACAGAGCCTAGAACTGTGTGTAAAGAACCATTTTTACAGTAGTTGCAGCTCTGTTGAATTACTGGTTGGGCACAATGTAAGACAAGTTAAGTGTTACTGATTTCAGCAGGAGAGTTAAACATATGCAATTAAAAAAACACACACACAAGTATTAGCTTGCCCTATGAAATCTTGAACCTGACTACATCTCTTATTATAGGGTACTAGCAAGGCATCGGCGCCATTATCAACAAATTAGAGCCTAAATTATTTGTTGTACGCAGAGGCAGGCAATGGCAAACCACCTCTGAACCTCTCTTGCCTGGAAAACCCTACAGGGTTGCCATAAACCATCTGTGACTTGACAGCCCCAAAAAAGTATAGTATTTACATATTGTAAAATATTTTAAAATAAGGAAAATTTGTCTATATAGAATCCCAGATCTTTTCATGTTTATTTCTATCAAACAACTATTTATATGAACAACTCCTACAATTCCCCATCCCATCCCAGACAGGATTCAGAATTAGCAAAAACAACAACAACAACAAAACCCTAAAGTGCTGTCCTACCCATTTCTCATTTTAGGTCTTTCTTGCTTTCTAGTAGTCTGATCCTATTTCTGTCCTGCCTTTTTACAAGCCACAAAGACATGAAGAGTTGAGGGTGTTTCTAGTACCTGAATTGGGCCTCGCTGAAGAGGCAATAAGGGTAGAGATGGAGGTATATGGAAAGTAATATTTCTGCTGAAGTCAATAAATAAGGCACACACATTTTATATTCTGTCATAACTTGATGTAACGTATTTAAAGTTTACTTCTGGATCTAATATTCATCACAATATTTAAGCTTCAATATTTAATATGTTTATGCATTATTTTTTTTAGATGCAAACCTCCAACACTTACTTTCAAACAAATGTAGCATTTTATTTTCTATGGGGTATGATATTTCTGAGTCATAATTTTAATATTAATTTTTTTATCACGTTTACATTTGAACTAGTTTCACTGCTGTTCTCCATATACTATTCTATTAATTTTTCTGATATAGTGGCCTGAGGTTTATTTCCTATTCATAAATGTACAGTAATGTTATGAGAAATTGGGGATCAAAATGGCTTACTTTAGCAAACCAAACCATTTTTATCCCCAATTTTTCATATTCTGTTTAATTTTTCTTGCCAAGATTTCCAGCAAATACCTTAATGGCAATATTTAAAACATTTGAAAAGTGAAATTTGTTTTCTATCTTGATATATTGTAAACTGCTGGATCATGTCCTTATACCTGGCATAAACTAGCATAATTTACCCATGCCAAAGAGAAATTAACATTGTGCAAAAAAAGTCTCCGAAGAGGGATTCAAATTACCTTTATTAGAAATTCTTGAAGTAGAATAGGAGTTCTAATCTCTGGGTTAGATCAAAAGTCCCTCCTCTGCTACAAGGACATTTCTGATCACAAAAGAGGTGGGTATTTTTGTTACTGCAGAACCCAGTAACTTTTAGCACTTTCTTGCTAACCCTTTCCCACTGCAGAACCCAGCATAGCACACCATGCTGCTGTGCCCCATAAAGTTTTAAAGTATCACTAACCCTAAGGCCAGGCGCATCAATTAAAGGAGCCAGGTCATCCAGCAAACTTCCACAGCAGAGTAAGATTTAAACCTGGGTCTCCCAGAATCTAGTTGGTTGAAACTCTAACCACTGTACTACACTGGCTTTCATGGGGTGGCTGCTGTTGAATAGTAGCAAGCAGCCAGGCCTGACAGTTGTCACTGCCGGGTCTGGCCTCAAAGGCTAATACAGGCCTAGATAGGGCCCTGCCCCCACCTGCCTTTTAGTGACAGAAACTAAGGCTTGAAACCTGGCAATATTGCTTTGGTTGCCTAGCAATTCCCCACAATAGCCACTGCAGAAGTCATTTGTTTGTTAACAGTACAGGTGCTACTTCTGTGATTGGCTCCACCTCCTGCAGCAGCCATTTAGTGACAGCCATTCTGTGGCTGCGCTCACCATTCTATGTCAGACTTCCAAAGGTGCCTGCAGGATCAAAAAGATCGGGGACCCCTGCTTCAGCCTGACCTGTTGAACTATGTGTCCTGCCAGGTGCCCAGTGATTCTGACCATTGAACCTGTGTGTTCTTCTCCTAGGGTTGCCAGTTCCGAATGGGGAAATATCTGGAGATTTGGGGGTGGAGCCTGAGGAGGGCGGGGTTTGAGGAGGGGAGGGACTTCAATGGGGTATAATGCCATAGAGTGCACCTTCCAAAGTGGCCATTTTCTCCAGGTGAACTGATCTCTGTCACCTGGAGATCAGATGTAATAGCGGGAGATCTCCAGCCACAACCTGGAAGTTGGCAACCCTATCTTGTCCCAATGGAGCATGACATATCTATGCATTTTGTTCCAATCAATATATCTAATCCTCAATGTGGCCACTGAGAATGGCCAGCTTGTCAAGTGGTATCTGTGCTGAGTGCATCCTGAAGGGGCTTTCCTTGTTTTAAAATGTCTTAGTATAATAATTTCTTTATTGTATGCGGTGGGCCTAAGGCTTGTCTCTGAATGATCCCAAGCCTGTTAATCTCCTTTAGTTACACTTGTATGGAAGATTTAAATGACCAATTCCACATCAACAGCACTATATATACCAGTGATGGCGAACCTTTTAGAGACCGAGTTCCTAGACTGCAACCCAAAACCCACTTATTTATCGCCAAGTGCCAATACGGCAATTTAACCTGAATACTGAGGTTTTAATTTAGAAAAAACAACTCATACATTCACATATTTTGATTGATATTCCCTTGGGGAATTTGCATAAATAAGAGGCTTAAAGCTGGGCTGGCTAAGGGCAAGGAAGACTCCTCTATGATCATAGAATCATAGAGTTGGAAATTTCTTCTAGAAATGAGGCTTGGGGGAAGCTAGGTAGACAGACAGAGATACATCCTGGCATGACAGGAGGGTCAAAGATACGGCCCACATCTTAGAACAAAGCCACTGTAGTACCAGCCACATGGGACACCTGAAGCTTCATGGACCTTTGTCTATCAAGGTCAGTACTGTCTACTCACTGCAAAGCAGGTGTTCTACCGTTGAACCATGTCCCCCACCCCCAGTTCCTCAAGTACTTCTGAATTCCATAGATTTCAAGGGGAGAAAAGTATTTTCTTCTGTTTAGCTCTCTGACTGAAACCAAGAGGACTAAAGGCCAAACCACACATTAGGTTGAAGATCCATTACTAGATCTCCACATGGTTTTTTCACCCTAAAATGCAGCCATAGGGACAGACCACACTGGGCTGGGAGGATATTAGCTTTCTTCATTTTCCCAATTAAAAATGTCCTCCCCAACTGGGTGGCTATTGTTCCTGGTAGACAAATCTTGTTCTGTCTTCTTTCCTTGCTACGAGATAATTGTACCTGGTGTGGAGGGGAGGGTTCAGCTGAGAAGTTACCGTATATACTCGCGTATAAGCCGAGTTTTTCAGCCCCAAAAATGGGCTGAAAAAGCCGGCCTCAGCTTATACGCGGGTCAATACGGGGGGAGGGAGGGAGGAGGGAGGGGGGAAACTTACCGCCGTCGCCGCCGCCGCCGGGCCCGTGCCGCTTCCTGCCGCCGGGAGCGGCCTGGGGTAGCCTCCTGCAGCCGCAAGATGGCTGCCCCGGCCCTACCCGCCCCCCCACCATTTTTACCGGGCGGGAGGGGCCTTAGGCAGCCTCCTGCAGCCGCAGGATGGCTGCCCCGGCCCTTCCCAGCCCCCCCCCCCCGCCATTTTTACTGGGCGGGAGGGGCCTTAGGCAGCCTCCTGCAGCCGCAGGATGGCTGCCCCGGCCCTTCCCGCCCCCCCCCCCACCATTTTTACCGAGCTGGAGGGGCCTTGGGCAGCCTCCTGCAGCCGCAGGATGGCTGCCCCGGTCCTTCCCGCCCCCCGCCATTTTTACCGGGCGGGAGGGGCCTTGGGCAGCCTCCTGCAGCCACAGGAAGGCTGCTCCGGGTCCCCCTGGGCCTCGCCGCCGCTTCCTCCCGCCGGGAGCGGCCTGGGGCAGCCGCAGGAAGGCTGCCCAGACCTCCCCTGGCTGCGCCGCTGCCGGACCCTCGCCGCTGGAGAGCCCTGTCAGGTAAGCCTGCGGGGGGGGGGGAGGGGTTATAAGCCGACCCTCAGCTTATACGTGGGTGCCTAATTTTTCCCCATTTTGGGGGAGAAATTAGGCACCTCGGCTTATACGCGGGTCGGCTTATACATGGGTATATACAGTAGTACCTTGTTGTCACTGTAAAGGGCCTTTTTAAAACAGCTGCACCCTGGTACCAAGTTCAGAATTAGATATATAGGTGATTAGATATATATAGATATATATAGGCGCTTAACATTCTGTAAGGGGGAAAAACAATGTTGATGTTTGAAAAGGCAGTTGGAATGGGGTGAAGAGAGTCAGTTGGATGGTAAGGGATGATGAGAAGCTGACAGAGTAAGCGGATAAAAAGAAAAAAGGCAGAACAATCAATGTGGTAATACCTACCTAGGAAAGCAGAATGGAAGAAACTGAAGATGGGCGGGGCCCCCAAACTGAAGACGGGCAGGACCTCCAAACTGAAGACGGGCAGGGCCCCTGACAACAGCTGAGCTCCCCATCCAAACTGAAGACGGGCAGGGGGCCCCACAAACAGCTAAGCTGCCCTGCAGCTCAGCTGAGAGGAGGGGGGGGCGTCACAAGGTGCCCCGCCACAGCCTCCCCATCCAAACTGAAGAGGGTGGGGCCCCCGACAAACAGCTGAGCTGCGGCTGCAGCTCAGCTGAGAGAGAGGGAGGGGCTTGCCCCAGTGCAAGGAGAGGGAGGGCGCCAGCGCAGGCTTGGGGAGAAGGAGCACAGCACCACAGCAACACGGCACAGCCCTAGGCAGACGGGAGGGCTCCGCGCCTGCCCATAGAGAGGACTCGACGTGTCGCTTGCGGCACGCATGCCATAGGTTCGCCAACACGGATATATACCATGCTGCTTTGAGTAGTCCTTTTTTTCATAGAAAGAGAGAGATGCTGTTGCGTGTCCTTTTCTAACATATTTGTCTGATGAATTGTGTCTTAATCTGTTCCAAGGGCTAAATTATGTTTAAATTAATGTGGCAATATCTAATTGCTCAAGGTGTGACAGCTGGAAAGGAAGTTGAAGAATAGAGTTGAAAGGAGGATTTAATGAAGCAGAAAGGGAACAGGCATTTTTACCAGCCAAAGCCTGCTTTTTTCCCCACTGGTGATGGAACACTTTGCCATCGGGAATGGTGGTATCCAATCCCCACTTTGCTGCTTTGTTGTCATCCTGGGATAAAGGCCTCATTGTTTCATTTTTTAAAAACTCCTGGGAAGAAACATTCTTGCTAGATTACTGTGGAGACACCACTTTCTTGCTAAATTAATTGAAAACTTAGAAGCATAGCAGCGGCCTTATCAAAAGAAAGAAATGCAATTAAAAAATAAGCCATCTCAGAAGCTTGCTCCCTACTCATATCTTTATAAGGTGTGTTCAACTATGTGGATCTAGAAATCATTGTGGCTGAGTGATAAATTAATAAATAAATATTCAGAGCACCAAAAGTGATTAAAGAAGCCCTAGTAAGGAAGTAATATGTATTGAAATCTTCAGCAAAAGAAAATGTCTGGCCTCTAAGTGGCAGCAGATATTCCATAGACAGATACAGGAGTTACAGGAGTAGGTGGGAGGCGGGGGAGTTGGATCATTTGGAGAAAAGACCTGTATGGATAAATGTTTAATCATAGTGCCACCTGGCTTCTTTATTGCATTTGAAAGCATGAAAAGATGCAATAGACAGTTTATTTTATTAACCTGTTTACTCTGTCAGCCTAGTTAATTTTAAAGAGTGACATTTTTTCCACTGGAGATATCTTAAGACGGATGGTAGGAAAAAAAGACCCAGGAACAAATCCCATGAATGAAAATGTGTGGTTAGTCTGGGCTTTCCATGTATTCATAGAATCCCATCCTAGAGCTGGTTCTCAGAATGGACTGGATTGTTAACACCAAAATTAAAAGGAATCCACATGGAACAGAAAAAAACCAATACAACCCAGTTAAATCCTTCCATATCCATTTATCAGTTCTGGCTACCAAAACTCACCCATCCCAAGCTCCTTGTGACACTTGGCAAAAGAGGCATTTTGGATTTACAGTTGTTCTTCTATAGCTGTTTTCAAGATCTTTCTGTGCTGTGTTTTTTGGGGGAGTGAAGTTTGGGGATATTGTCGAAGGCTTTCACGGTCAGAGTTCATTGGTTCTTGTAGGTTATCCGGGCTGTGTGACCGTGGTCTTGGTATTTTCTTTCCTGACGTTTCGCCAGTAGCTGTGGCAGGCATCTTCAGAGGAGTAACACTGAAGGACAGTGTCTCTCAGTGTCAAGTGTGTAGGAAGAGTAATATATAGTCAGAAAGGGGTTGGGGTTGAGCTGAATCATTGTCCTGCAAAAAAATTACCTTTGATACTTTTTGCAGGACAATGATTCAGCTCAAACCCAACCCCTTTCTGACTATATATTACTCTTCCTACACACTTGACACTGAGAGACACTGTCCTTCAGTGTTACTCCTCTGAAGATGCCTGCCACAGCTGCTGGCGAAACGTCAGGAAAGAAAATACCAAGACCACGGTCACACAGCCCAGATAACCTACAAGAACCAATGAAGTTTGGGGAGTTCTTTTTTGTTACAGCTAACTGTAGATGAGGGTTTATGGTAGATATTTTTAAAAACACAATATAAATTTCAGTTTAGGGTTCAGGCAGTGGTTTCCCCAAAAAAAAAAAATAAAGTTTTGTTAGCCTTTCAAAATAGTAAGTGGTCAGGTGTTTTACAAAAATAATATTTGGAGCATAGGGTTTATTTTTAAAACAATATCAATTGACCTGGGCTCCAAAACAATTGAACCCAAATGATCTTTCTTTCTTTCTTTCTTTCTTTCTTTCTTTCTTTCTTTCTTTCTTTCTTTCTTTCTTTCTTTCTTTCTTTCTTTCTTTCTTTCTTTCTTTCTTTCTTTCAAGTGTTTAGCCTGACCATTTAGTTTTCAAAAAAATTGATATCAGGTTTTCAGAAAGACTGGGTGTTAGCTTAACTTTTTACTCAGAAGCAAGAGGAGCAGCAGCCCAAGCTGTTTTTTGGGCTAAACATGTGGGATGAATCTCTATGGGCTCCCAGGTTTATCTCAAGGACCCAGCGTTTGCTGAAAGGACTGAAGGAGAATTTGGGCACCCCTTCTCCAGTTCCCCCACAGTCCAGCAGGCCTTTCAAGGAGAAGGGAGAGAAGAGACTGGAGGTGGCACAAGAGGAAGAGATGGAGGTATGCTCTAAGGTGCTGCCATCTGAACCCCTTCTCCCTCAGGTCTCTCTCCCCCCCCCCAATTTGGTGTGTCTGCCCTGGAGATGGCTCCAGTAGTGCCTCCAGCTGCTAGATAGGATGGTTACCCCTATACAGCCAAGGTCTGGAAGCACTTCCAGAAGATAGAGGATCCCTGTTTTGCACAGTGCCAGCTGGGATTTGTTGCTGGGATTTGTTGAGGCAAATGCCTGGGTCATCTCTCAATGACCTGTCCCAGGAACCATTTGAAAAAGCACTAACAGGTGGAACTTCTTCAGGAGGAGCAGGGAGCCTTGTGGGTTGGCTGTGTATCTGCTAGCCAGCCAAGAGAGGAGTCACTCTGCAACCCCCTCTGGTGCTCTGCCTCCAGTCGGGAATGGATGCCCAACACTTCTGACAGAGATGTTTGGTATGAATGGCACTAGCGAGGCAAGAAGTGGACAGAAGTGGGCAGGGCAGAAAGTCACTCACCTCACTGGTGAGATGATCGGTCTGGACAGGCAGCCATTTTCTATTGTTCAGGATGCTGGGTTCTGCAGGCTGTTCCTGGTACGTGATCCCTGCTCACACCATGCTGAGGAGGACCATGATGCCCTCTTTGTTTAGGGCAACAGTTGTGAAGCCGCAGTTGTCCCACATTTGTGGGAGATCTGCGCACTTCTCATCCAATATCTGGATCTGCCCTCAGTCATAGCAGTTGTACTTCTCACCAAAAGTGCACGAGTAGCAACCCAAGGATATTATGGATGAGGATGGAGCAACCAGTACTACTTGGAGTGAGAGGAACTGTAGAAGTGTTGCCAGGCTTTGCTCCACACCAAGTAACTGGATGAGGTACATACAGCAGCCAGTATCTTTGCTGCCCTTGAGAAGCATTTAGTGGCATTGGTAGACAGGGATGTCTCTATGGGCTACATGATGAGTGATGGCAGCACAAATATTAGGGCAGCAGCTCAGGCTGTCGGCCTGAAGTTTAATGCAAGACCCGCCTCCTTCACAGGATGCCCTGTATTTGGGCTCTGCACAAAAATCCTGCATTGAATGCTATGATGCTTGAGTTCCAGTGTCTGCTCCAGAAGTGCCAGTATCCCACGTGTCATTTCTCACACAGTGTAATGGCTACTCATCCCTACACCATAAGAAGGCACTCATGGGAGTGCCAGAGCACCACCTAATCAGTGATGTCAGCACTTGCTGGTACTCTACCAGCACCATGTTTGAGCATCTGGTAGATCAGAAGAGCGCCCTGGACAAGGTGGTCTTGGAGGTTGATTTTATCCAGGGAGATAAACAGTTGAACAATGAGGAGAGGCTGACTCTCTCCCAGACAGTAGAGTTCCTTAAGCCCTTCAAGGAGTTCACCAACGTGCTCTCATCTGACATGGCAAGCCTGGGTCTCAACATTCCTTTGATCCAAATGTTTCAGGGGAAGATGGTCACCTTTCTGGACCCAGGTGCAGGACATGCAAACATTGTTCCAGCAGTGCACACACTGGTGCAGAGGATGCAAGACGGCATTGAGTGTTTTGTTTCTTCTTTACAGGGACAGGAGGCAACAGCAATGTCAGTGGTGAAGGGCAGCTGCAGCTGTCTTTAGGCTCCTTTGAGTCCATGACTGCAGCTTATACAGACCGCAGAGAGAGGCAAATTCAGGTGCCCCAAACCCCGTCTCTCTTGCTTTCTGAAGCTTTCCTTGGAGAAATGAAGTGAGTGTGTGTATGTCTCCTTAGTGAACAGACAGAACTAGGTTTTCACAGTTTTTCTGTCATTTGGTTAAAAAACAGCCTCTCCATCCTCCCAGAAATAGTACCCCCACAGGTAATAATGAATCTTGAATCTTTTAGAATTCTGGGGGGTGGGGAAACTTGACTCAAAATTCTGAAATGGTATTGGGGTGTGTCAGAATACTCCAAAATTCTACTGTGGAACTCGTTCCAAACATCTGAATCCTAATAATGCTGATTCCCCCCACCCACCCCAGTCTACATTCCTAACAAAACAGACTTTGCACAGCCCACGGTCCAGGGAGACTTCCAGGTGGGTTCCAATTAGGCAGGTTTATATGTGATCATTGTTTGATTTCTCATGAGGATTGTTAACAGCTGAATGTGTGAACAGACTTCATTTCCTCCGTTTGCTTTAGATTCCCCAATCATTGAACACTGACGTGACTAGTTTTACAACAACAAAAACCCTTAAGATTTTTTTTAAATTTTTAGTTTATTCAACTAAAGATTTGTTATTTCTTTATCCCCTTTTAGTATATGACTCTCAAGGCAATGCACAAGATAAATCTACACATTCACAGGGCCAGATCTTGAGGGGGGGGGAGCAAGCGTCCTGGGTGCAAGGAGGGGGGCACCAGCATGGGCATGGAGGAGCACTGCCACCGCGCTGCGGCACAGGCACAGCTACCTGCCCACAGCATGGCTTATGTGCATGCTGGCGCTTAGCATGTAGCCACCTGCCCTTCCTCGTTGCCCGCACCACGCTTACAGCAGCTGCCCGTGAGGCACACCCCCTCCCTCCCCCCAGCCCAGGGCGCTCCTTCCCTCAGCTCCGTGCCTGCCCATTCATCACCAGAAGTAACACAAACCAATAAAACTGTCAGCACCCATTATACCACACCAGTGTGCTGCAGTACATTAAAAATGAAGTACAGCAAGTAAAACTATAAAATACCCAGTTTAGCAACATATACAAAAGCAAGCACATTAATGATATAGTTGCCATTAAACACACAAAGCACATTAACTGCCAAATGCCTGAATGAATAAAAATGCAAACCAAAATTTTTTCAAGGCACTATACTCACAGAAGAAACTTGAATATTTTTCTGTCATCAAAGATCGAATAGTACATAGCCCACCAGCTGCAAATTTTATCTTTCAGGGGGAGTGCAACCTCTTCACTAACAGGTGGCTCCTTGGTTAGGACCTCAATGTTGTTTGCGATGAGCTTTGATTTACTTAAATAACTATGAATTAAAATGTTATGGATTTTCAACCATTCTTGACATGTTCCTTAAATTCCTCATAATTTACTGAAAACTGAATTTTATGCTATCCTTCTTTTCCTTTCTGATCTTGCATAATCCCTGATTATAATCACATGTTCCAATTTTATTTCCTGTCAGCCATATCTAAAGGCAGTTAGATCTGGTGGAGAGATTAGGAGGTGACACCTAACATTCCAAGGTGGGGTAGCTACAAAGAACCTGGTGTGAAATAATGGAGTGGATCAGATGTTAGGCTGCTTTGATCAGTGGTTGGATCAGAGGTGACACTTAAGGCTGACATGAAATGGTTCATGTTGCTTTGACGAAGTATTCTTTGAAGTAAGGGATATGTGGGCAGTGGGTGAATGCTGTATGCATATCACTGACATCCTGCCTCTGTGATAGAATGTGGCTTGGTCATGGCAGACCAGATGTGCTTTCTGAGCCTCATTCTAGGGATCCCCACCATACAGGCTTTCAAAAGGGTGCCCTTTAAACAACTAAGAGGAGATTGGGTATCAGATGGGATCAGATGGAGGGGTCTAAACAGGAGAGAAGACAGGGGTCTATCAGATCTGCAGAATGGAAAAAATGAATTTAAAATTCTAGGGATTCTAAAGTTCTAGGGATGTGCAGTCAGATCCTTAATGAAAACTTGAACTGAATCCACTTCATTATTTAATGCTGTTTTTATAACTAATCTAAATCAATCATATAAGGAAATACATGGAAGTGGACTTCATTCTGGTGCTGGATATGGCACACAGAATTGGTGTGTGTGATAAGAGTGACTCAGTAGAGATGTAATTGGCAGGGATGTAATCTTATCAGTCTGAGTAATACATACATCTTGCCAAAAATAAGAGGAGTGCGCTGACAAATCAGTTTTCCCAAAGTGTTTTTATACTAATTGTTGGCTTGGGAGGATTCTTTATAAACACAATGGTGCCTGTTTGCTTATTATTCTGTTATCTATGGGACTGTGCTTGCTAAGCACAGAGACCACCATTTTGTTTGTGCCTACTGGCGGTCACCTCTATAAATGGGGGAGGGGCAGCTCTTGAAGACTAATGCCACATTCCCCTTTCCCAATGATCGGCAGTGTCTGCCACAAGGCAGATGGAAGCCACTATTTTGCATTGCATGTGCTAGCGTTTGGTCAGGTTGCATGGGCAGACTGGAGGGGATGAAGGCAGCATCTGCTGTCCAATGCCAATGTATGTGTGTGTAATACAATATGGAGAAAAAATGGAGAGAGAGGGGGCTAAACCACACAAGGCACAAAAGATGAGGATAGTTCTCTCAAAGTCTTTAATTGCATCTAAAAGCAGCTGCATTGTTTCTCCAAGATAACTATTCCCCTGCACTGCCACTATTATCCATAGGAGGGGAAAAAGATAAGCAATCTCCTGTTCATGTGTGGAGAAAGCAAGGGTTGGTGGGATCGGTGTGTTTTTAAACAATAATGAAGCACACAAAACAGCAGTGGTACTCTTGGCCCATATGTGGCTTACATCACTACACTTCATTTCTTCTATCAGTTTTCGTCCACAAAGGCTCACTTCTGGTATTAGAGCTGGAGTGGGAGAAAAATGCTTCATGTATTAGACTGAAGTATAGTTTCAGTCGGACTAGGCAGGAGGAGGAGGAGGAGGAAAAAGAAGAGTTGGCTTCTATATGCCAACTTTCTCCACCACCTTCCCCTCCCCACAACAGATACCCTGTGAGGTAGGTGAGGCTGAGAGAGCTCTAAGAGAGCTATGACTAGCCCAAGGTCACCCAGTTGGATTCATGTGTAGGAGTGGGGAAACCAAACTGGTTCACCAGATTAGAGTCTGCCGCTCATGTGGAGGAGTGGGGAATCAAACCCAGTTCTCCAGATTAGAGTCCACTGATCTTAACCACTATACCACGCTAGCACTTCGGTTCTTAGGTTCCTTTCACCCTTGCATTCCATTTTTTCAAAACAAAAAATAATTCTGCTTCGGTTGCCCCCCACCATCTGAGGCTAGATGGATGGCGACCCAAGAAAGGGCCTTTTCCATTGTGGCGCCAGAACTTTGGAACTCCCTCTCCAGGCAGATTTGTCTACCTCCCTCCGTTGATGTCTTTTGCCAGCTGGTGGAGACTTTTTGTTTTATCTGACATACCCCCCAATAACAGTTTTTTGGCCTCCTTCTAGTGTTGTTTGTTTATGTGTTTTTAAATGAATTTTATATTGTAACTGTTTAACTGTTTAAATGTTTTTATGTTCACTGCCTTGTGGCCCTTGAAAGGATGGAAAGGTGGCATAAAATGTTTAAATAAAAAAATCTGATAGGCTCGTGTATTATTTGTGTCCCGCTTTTCCTGAGTTGCCAAGTGTCTGCTTCTGCCCACTGTGAAAAATGTTTGATTGCACATAAAACAGGGACACTTTTTCCAATCTGTCCAAATCTGGTGGTATTTTTCTTCAGCTGAGGGCTGCAGTGTCTGAAAAATTCATCCTAATTTGGACAGCATAAATAAATAAATTAAAGCCATAAAGGGGTTTCCACTGAAATCAATAGAAAAAGTCTAGAATAAAGAAAATGAACACATGTAATGGCTTTCATAACAATCTACAAAACTAAAATAAACCCAAAAATAAATGATCAAAATGTTTGTCCACATCCTGTTGAACTGGCTGTAGTCATGAGAATCCTAGCCTTGACTATAAAAGATTAACACCCCAATTGTCTCAACCCCTAACAGCTATATTAATATCTGACACCTGTTAAAAGCTGCGAAACAATTCAACTGTCTAGCAATATCCATCAGCACATGTGCCTTAAGACAAGGATAGGGCTACAGAAGTGTCTCAACCTCCCAAACTCAACCAGTAGTCATACAAAAGGCGGTGGAAAGAGCCCTGACCCCAGAGCCACATAAAAGCTCTTTATCAACTTATATTAGGGGTGCCAACCTCCAGGTACTAGCTGAAGATCTCCTTCTAGTACAACTGATCTCCAGACTATAGAGATCAGTTCACCTGGAGAAAAATGGCCGCTTTGGCAATTGAACTCTATGGAATTGAAGTCCCTCCCCTCCCCAAACCCCGCCCTCCTAAAAACCTCCCACCAATGGCAAAGAGGGACCTGGCTACCCTAGCTTGTTTAGTATGAATGGAAATGGCTCAGAGATAACAGTTCCAATTAGAGCTTTTGCAGTGAGGATAGTATTGGAAAAGGCTACCAGTTGTACTCTAGTTGCACAGTGAGTTGGGATTCAGGTATCTAGGCTAGCTTCCTGTTTATGGCAATAGGTCTGAAAATATCCCAGGAAGAGTAAATGCTCAGAACAACTATTTGAGGCTTGTGATTTCTAAGCCCATTCCAAAGCAGCTCAGGGATGAACCAAGGCAATGAGGTGGTTAAAATGTTAGCCTTACCATCAAATCCCCATCTGCCATAAAGCTTGCTGAGTGACCTTGGGCTGGCTACTATAGCCATCAGCCTGCCCTACCTTTTTAAAGAGGTTGTTGTGCAGACAAACTGAATGGTGGAGCGAGATGAAATGTGCAGTTTCTCCTATATTCAAATAGAATTGAGGATTTAACTGATTTGCCAATGAAGTTTTTTTTTAAATTACTAATCTGGACTGGCACATATTAAAAAGGGTCTGTGGTCAAGGTTGGTTGTTGCTCTAGAAGGTGGACATCTGGCACAAGTAAAAAAAGTACCCTTAGAGGTGGAATGAAAAGGATAATCCAAAACATTATTTTAGAAATTGAGAGATCATGTGTGAGAAACAGTTCATTTGCTTGTTAAACCTCCAGAGGGCTAACAGGTATTACTGGACTCTGCTTTACGAAGCAAGAACTACTGAAGCTAAAGTCAAAGGAGAATTACAACACAAGAGCGTTTAAGTGACCATAGGCCTCTTCAGCCTTTAGAGATCCCACTCGATAGCAGTTCCCAAGGGGAAAGGGTTTATTTATGTAAGAGCAAAATGTTGCTTTTAAACACAGATAATTGTCTTCTGGGTCTATTTAGCAGCTAGTATGTGAGCAATAATTAATAACAAGATAAAATGTTATCACACATAAAAAGATGATACACATCAAACCAATAGTGACAAGAAGTGAACTCGAGAAGCCAGGAGTTTGCAAGCACGGCTTATGTAATTGTGAGCAGGTGTTAGAGACAGTCTCATTTTCCAAGATAGCCAATTAATACCTTGTTTTGTGGAATCTCTTCTTTGAAAACACAGTGTGACAATAATGTTCATTACAAGGAAGGATGACAAACTGGTAGTGACCACATTTGAAAAGTCTGCATGCTATTAACCTTCCCCAGTTGTTCATTCACTTACTGTAGGAGTGTTTGGGTTTACCTTAATAACATGATCAGGCTAATATTGATTCTAAAACCATCACCAGCAAGGAATTGTACTGATTACAGATTGAATCCGTCATAAAGGGAAAAAATGTATTTTTTGTTTCAAATTATCCTATCATCATTTGCATTATTCATGCTTTAACCTTCTGACCTCACTTTGATGCTGTTTGCACAGCCTTTTTCATTATGAATTCATACTACTGAGGCCTTGTTTTGTCTGGGCAGGTGTATTTATTTAGAGGAGAACATCCTCTGTATGGTAAATATGAAAGAGTCACAGAAGTAGTTACTCAACAGCTTTTAAGGGGTTATCAAGGCATTCTCCATCAATCTGAAAAAAAAAAAGAAGATTAATACTGCAGAGTACATAAGAGGAGGGGAGGGGGTGTGGCTCAGTGGTAGAGCATCTGCTTGGCATGCAGAAGGTCCCAGGTTCAATCCATGGCATCTCCAGTTAAAGGGACTAGGCAAGTAGGTGATGTGAAAGACCTCTGGCTGAGACCCTGGAGAACTACTGCCAGTCTGAGTAGACAATACTAACTTTGATGGACCAAGGGTCTGATTCAGTATAAGGCAGCTTCATGTGTTCATGTGCTCAAGATGTCAACCAGCTTGTAACCTGAGCAATCATGTGTGTTCTGTTTTCTTAGGGGAAGGATGAATTCAGTAGCAGGCAATAAAAATTAGATCTGAATTTTTGCTGAATGGATGTGGATTCACAGGTATCTCCAGTGTGATGCCCATGGGAACCATGGTGCCTGCCAAGTGTCTTTAGAAAGTGGGTGGGGCTAGGTGGGGCTTTTTGTGTTTTTAATGTTTATGGTATAATGCAGACAGTGGCTTTATATAAAATACTGTACCTGTGCAAATAGTGGGCTGTTATTCTAAAAACACAGTGGGACTTGAGTCTGACTAAACACAATTGAGCTGTGCAGTTAACATTCTTAATGCACCTAACTGAAACTTCTGCTAAAAGTAATAAGGTCTTCCCAATTTTAATGTATTTTTACAATTCAGGTAGAAGTTGATAATAACATTACAATATCAAATATTGTTTAATTTTGAAAACTCATCTATGTTCCTATCAAAATCTGGCCAGAGTCTCTCTCTCTCTCTCTCTCACTGTACACATGCGCAAGGAGCTCTTATCAGCCTTCCAGGTCAAGCTGTCATTGTTACACATAACAGTGCCTGTTAAAAATGGCTGGGCTCATCAGAGCAGCACTCCTGTAAAGAGGAAGCCAGGAGAAGCATTTCTCCCTTTTCCTTTCACATAAGTGTGTTAAATGTCTGCAAAATGAATATAGATACTGCCAGATAAGGGTTTTTTAGCTACCTCAATATGTATACTTATACTGTGTGTATGCAAGAAAATATTAAAAACATATGTTAATTTTAAAAGGTGTCCCATTAAACAGAGCTACTGCCTGAAATGTTGAAGGCCTAATAGCAGAGTTATGTATAACCTCACTCACTCCCTGCCATTTTATGGTTAGCTCTGCCTACCTTGGCAGACATTTTGTGGTTTTGCCCACCACCCTATGTCAAAATTCCAAAGTTGCCTGCAGGCTGAAAAAAGTTGGGGACCTCAGCACTATGGCCTGTATAACTGAGCTGATGCTTTTATGTCTTAATTTAATAGTGATTGTTTTATACAGTGGCTGGTGAAATGATGCTATTGGCCACATGTGAAGCCATCCTGGGAGAAGACCACTAAGCTACTATTTTGTGCAGGATTGGTGAGGGCATGCCATTCTGCCAACTGGCTTATACCAGGTGAGAGCTGGTTGTCTTTGTGCTTATGTTTTGGGCAGAGGGGAGTTGGTCTCTGGCCTTACTTAACCCATCCAGATGCAGGTGAAAGCAGCTATCTGGGCTCTAGTGTTTAACTGTGGTTGTTTGTCCTTCTCTCACCTGTGGGCTGGGATGTATTTGGGGGATGTGTATAGGGTAGGAGATGGTGCCATGATCAATAGGGTATGGGGTAGGTGAGATACAGTGGTGGGAGGAAAACAGGCCAGGTAAGGTAAGGGGTGAGATAGAAATCTAACAAACAAATAAATAAAAATAATAAGGGACATCAGACATTTGCATGCTGTTGCCCCTTCTGGTTCTTCTTCCAGCTGGGTGATGCTCCATCCTGCTAGGCTATAATGCCATGCTTTTAAGTGCTAGGTCTGTCACAGGCAAAACAGCAGCCATCCAGGATTTAATTCTGGATGAGAGGGCTGATTTGGCATATATCACTGAGACCTGACTGGGGGAAGGGGAAGGAGTTAACCTTTCCCAACTGTGTTCCACAGGGTACTCAGTGATGTATCAGCATAGGCTGGTGGAAGGGGAGGAGGCAACGTTGTAGTCTACTGGGGTTCTGTCCCACTGGCTAAGTGCCCTATCCAGGTCTCTGCCAGTTTTGAGAATGTGTATCTAGCATTAGGCATTTGAGACAAGACTGGGATTCAGTTGGTGTACAGCCCACCCTGCTACTCAGCCATATCTCTGCCTGAGCTGCTGGAGGTGGTCTCAGAAGTGGTGCTGAAGACTCCCAGACTGATTATTTTGGGGGCTTCAACATCCATGCTGGGGCTACCTTGTCAGGAACACCTCAAGATTTCATGTTCTCCATGAGAGCCTTGGGTCCATCTCAGGTAATAACATGCTCCACATACTGTATATGTCAGAATCTTAATCTGGTGTTCTGCTCTGGGCAGGGAGGTGATTTGAAGGAGGGGGTATTGAGGATGGTCACCCTGTCATGGACAAATCACTACCTGCTTGTGTTTAGCTTTACTGAGATACCAAGACTCTGCAGGGATGAAGGGTTGACTAAGATGATCCATTTCTGTAGCCTGATGGATCTGACTGGGTTTCAGATAGTATTAGGAGATTTTCCTTCTGATCTTGATGGTGCTCCTGTCAATGCCTAGGTTGACCTTTAGAATGAAGAAATGACCCAGGCAATTGGCAGGAGCTCTCCTAAGTACCCTAAGTCAAGTTGAAGAGCCCAGGCAGCTCTTTGGTTTACTAAGGAGCTGTGGTCAATTAAATGATAAGGGAGGGTCCTAGAGTGACAGTGGAGAAAGGCTCTTGACAAATCTGACAAGGCATGAGCTACAGCTCATTTTAAAGCCTATTCTGTGGCAGTGATGGTGGTGATGAAACAATATCTCTCTGCCACCATAGCAAATTTGCACAGGGCAGACCTGCAGAAGGGATAAGCTCTCCAAATTTTTTCCCATTTCTTTTTTGGGATGCCCCCCCCCCCACTGTCTATTTCCAATTTGCTGATATAAGATGGGGTCTGTGGGAGACTTTCCAAAAGTATCTTAAATAATTTGGCAATAATCCTCTTATGATACCCTTGCCTATTCTGTGCCATTATTTCGAATTGTGTTGGAGGCCTGTGCAAACTTTGTTGGATTTGGGGCATGTGGATGAAATGTTTCAATTGCAGAAATTGGTACCATGACACTGCCAGGGGGAAAAGCTTTTGTTGCAATGTGGTCTTGCTTTGGATTGTCTTTCACTCCATAATATCCTGAATTCTATTTATATGAAGTTGCCTCCATGTATTATAGTTGTCTCCCTCTTGTCCTGGAGGATACAGTGCGCTTTTAGTGAAAGTCATTATTGGTGATATCTCTGGTACCAGATATTTTTTATATTTGTCCCACTCCCTTAGGGTGTTCCGCAACATTGGATTTTTAACCATGTATTTGGTGTGCTCCAAGGGTCTAAGCCAGACCAATTCCTCCAGGGTAATATTGGTGCACGAGGCTTGTTCTATTTGAGGCCATGAGCCTTTTTCTATAGGGCTTAAGTAGTTAATTATGTTTTTTAGTTGAGCCGCTGCATAGTATAGCCTCAAGCTAGGCACCCCCAGACCCCCTGCACTTGTTGGCATTATTAAAGTAGAGGTCTGTAATCTTGCCTTTTTCTCTTTCCAAATAAATGTGTGAATAAGTCTTTGCCATATTACGAAATCCTTTTCCTCAATTTTAATAGGAAGAGTTGTAAAGAAAAACAAAAAATTGGGTAAAATAATCATTTTGACTAAGTGAATTCTAGAGAACCATGACAAATTCTACTTAGACCACTCCATAAAGGATTTTTTAATATCTGCTATTAATGGGCCATAATTTAATTTGTGCATGTCATTTATGTCTTTTGATAGGTGACTCCCAAGTATTTCCATTTTGGGGGCGGATGGTCTAATCGGAGATTTGTTTTTAACTGTAAAACGTTCTCTTCAGACATGTTTAGCGTAATGATATTAGATTTTGAGTAATTAATCTTATATCCCGCTATAGTTCCGAAAGACTGGATTGTTTCCATTAGACAGGGTAAGGTAGATGCTATTTTTGTTATGTATAGAATAACGTCGTCTGCGAACAGACTTATCTTATACTGTGAATCATCAATTTTTGTTCCTTCTATTCCTGCATGCGTTCTGATCGCTTCAGCTAAGGGTTAAATTGAGAGAACAAATAAAATAGGGGAAAGAGGACACCCCTGTCTTGTGCCTCTTTGTATTTTAAACTCAGCTGATTTTAAGTTATTTACTGTTAAATATGCCATAGGTGATTTATATAATGCCTTGATGGTCTGGCAAAAGCCTGGGCCAAAATTTTAATGAGCTAATAATTTATGGAGATACGGACTTTCCAGGCGATCGAATGCCTTTTCTGTGTCCAATGAAATAATAGCGGTTTCTAAGTGGTTATTCTTGTAGTGTTCTATAATATTGAGAGTTTTCCTGATATTGTCCATAATTAATTTGTTTGAGATAAAACCTGTTTGGTCTGGTGATATATACTGATGGATAAACCGATTTAAAATGGGAAATTCTGATTTATGTTGGAAATGTGGATTGGAAAAAGGAACTTTTATGCATGCCTGGTGGGTTTGTAAAAAAATTAATTTTTTTGGAGAAAAGTAGTATGTGAGACAAACAATCTGATTAATACCAAAGTAAAGATGGATCCAGCTTTTTGCTTATTAGGACTTCCTAGAGATAATATGAATAAGAATGATAGAGTCATATGCCAATATAGTTTTGCAGCAGCTAGGATTATTATTGCTAAATCCTGGAAGCTAGTAAATAGACCTCTAATCAAGGACTGGAGGGAAAAACTATGGTTATATATGCGGATGGCTAAATTAACAGATTCCCTACATGGGAAGGATATGGAAGAATTTAAAACTATGTGGTCAAAAGCCTTCGCATATTGGGATAAGCGGGCAAAAATGAATTTTATTAATATAGTGAACAAGTTGTAGATTCAATTTAGTAACTCAAATTATTGTTAAAATAATCTATTAATAAACTGTTTGGACACTTCTCTGGAAGTTCACATGGTGGTGGGAGGGATTATGGTTACACTGGTGAAGGGAGGTGGGAATAAAATGGGTAAAACAATTGTAATAAGAATGTTATGACTGTATTTCGACTGTATAACTTCTGTTCTTTATAGCTTTGAGAAAACTAAAAATTGCCTTTTAACTCAGCATTAACCTTAACCCAAATAAAATATGCTTAGTATACAGCTGTAACAAATATAGCTCTGAGGCAGTATGTCCCTCAGAAATTATACAGTATAACACAGTGTTTATAACTGAAACATGCTTCTTATGTAGTTATTACTCTTGAGTCAAATAGAATACTCTTGTTAGCCAGCTTTAACCAATTAACTTAAATATAGCTGTACACTCTTCAAGGGTTGGCCCACATTAAGACACGGACCTATCCATAACCATATAAAGGAAAGGCCTTAGTGATCTCTATTAACTAGAACCAATGCATTTGTACTAAGAGGGAGCATGCACAGAACTCTCAAGCGAGTCACAGCTCTGCGGCCCATCGGCCAGGTTTTATTCTGGAGTTATACTAAATATAGAAACAGTTTATAGGTATGTCAAAATATATGTCTGAAAAGCAGAAACCTGGAACCCCCGGCTCTGTTTAAAACGATCAGTTATGCTTTGGCGAAGTTGAGGTTGGAGTCTAAGCTTTTGCGAATTGTTAGAAATACCAATCAATAATCAATACTCTTTTTGACCTTTGGCACATGTTGTCTGGGTTGATGGGATTTTGCAGAGTCCCTCTGAAAGTCCAGAGACCAGACCAGACCAGTGAACAGAGATATTCTGGGATGGAATGCCCCCATCCATTAATTGAACCAGGTTACTCCTCCCTTCTCTGTTATTTCCACTTTTGATCCTCTAACCCAGTGAGACTCCCATGCCGTGCAAGTTTATTCATCAACCCTTCAACAGGAGCCTGCATAGTTTTTCAGCCATGGGAAAGAGGAGAACATTGTCTGCATTATGTTTTATGCTCTTCTTATATTATCCTTAATCTATCTATATATATATATGAAACATTCCTATTAGCTTCGAATATACTTTTAAGCAGACTAAGTCTAAACATTATTCTCTCCCCCTCCTATGCCTATTTTAGATTCCCATCTGCTACCATGAGCTCAGAACAGGAAACTCCTAGCTTAAACGCAGAGAAATGCGGAACTTCCAAGAGAGGCCCTGTCTAGTTTCACAGAGCTAGAAAATTTCAGCTCTCTGTCCTTTTGAACTTTCCAGGCCTTACCGGGAGACTTTCTTTGGTTCGTCTTAAAGGCCATTTTATATATGCTTGCCATATCTATATATGCTGTCATAGGTGAACAGGTAGCTGTGTCCATCAAGATTTAACAGGCGAAGGATTCCTGATGCCCAAATCATATAGCAGTTGCTTGCTTTGTTGCTCATCAGAGGCTGTGAAAAGATGGTTGTCATGGTATACCACGATTTTAGTGGGAAGCCCCCATCTATATCGGATCCCATTCTCCCTGGGGGCCTGAGCAGCCATCTTAAGCTTCTGCCTCTTTTCCAGAATTTCTGGGGCAATATCTGCAAAAATTTGTATCTTCTTTCCCTTGTGGGTTAGGGTTCCGCTTTCCCTTGCCATTCTGAGGACTTTAGCCTTTGTCCTCTCATGAGTAAAGCTTGCCAATATGTCTCTTGTAAACCTTGGGGACTCTTTGTGTGGAGGGCCCACCCTGTATGCTCTATTTATAACTGGAGCTATGCCTTCTTCCAAGTCAAGCACCCCTGCTAGCCAGTTTGAAAGAAACAGTGCTGGATCACTTCCCTCTTCTCCAGCCCCAAATCCTCTAAATCGTAAATTATTTTGCCTTAATTTAGCATCCAGTGACAGTACCTTGTGAAGGTCAGATTCTCTCTGTTCCAGGTTTTGAATTTTCATTTGGTTAAAACTGGCCATTTCCTTAGCCTCCCCTGCTATTGCTGCTGTTTCCAAGAGGCCTCTTTTGATCTCTGTTAACTGCGTGTTGATTGGGGCCACCAGGCTCTCCATTCTGCTGATTATTTGTTGCTGTGTGTCTAAAGAGTTTCGCAAGACGTCCTCTTTAGAGGCAGGCGCCTTGCTGGATCGGCTTCTCCTTTCCTCTTGTTTTTGTTCCTAGCGATTTTATTGCCTTTGTGGTTTGCAGCTTTTTCTTTGTTGAGTTCTTTCTGCCCCGTAAAAAACAGCTTTGGATCAGGTTTTCCTCTGACAGGTGAGGGGTGATCTTTTGGCCCTTTCCTGACCATTTGGACGTTCCGATGGGTATCTAATAGCTTTTTATTTTATAAAAAAGAGCGGGAGGAGGGCAGCCGTTCAAGGTTATGCTACCATCCGGTTCTGTAGCCCCCTAGAGGCTCCCATTTTAAATGCTTTTTAATGTCCCAAATGTTTTAATGTTTTGTTTGAATGTTTGCTGCCTTGGGAACCCTGAATTGGGTGAAAAGGTGGCATAAAAATGTTTTAAGTACATAAACTAGAACCATCCTATTTGAGCTGTTGAGGAAGCTGTCAACTGATATTTCACCTTTTAGAACAGGCCTTTCCAGGTCTAAAAACAAGATAAAAGTTGGGTTAAGGTGAACAGTCCTGTTTCTCCTGGTAATATACAAATCTCTTCTATTGACTGAACTTTTCAGTACCACAAAAGTTCTCAAAGAAAGCATGGAAAATAGCATAGGAAGACAAGTATGGCAATAATAATGAAATAACTCAATACAAAGAACTGTTTATATCTTTTTACAGGAAAGAACTGTCAGTGGTTGCAGTTGAAATAAAATTATTGGTTGTTAATGAGACATATTGATAGGTAGAATTTTAACTGTCACAATGCTAAGTATTTTATTCTGTGGTAATGTACTATAAGCGACCTTAAAAAGTAAGATACTTTAAAAAAACACCTTAAATTATTATGTTGTGTTGGGTTTCCTGCATCAACCTCAGTCTACCCAGAATCCTGAGGGGTAAGGAGGCCAGTTGCAGTGATTACTGTTGGGATGCCAATAATATCCCAGTGACTAAGACAGGCAGAAATCTCTCTACCAGCCTCATCATCCTTCTGACCATTCAGGTGTTGAGCTTAAAGATCTTAGGAGTCTGTTCTGTCTGTACATAATTGAATATTTAGGGAATCTTTAAGGCATTTTCTGTAACATACAAACATTTCAAAACTATTAAACTGCTTTAAAAATGTTTCCCATTTTGTCTCCTACACAATACCATGAACATTTCAATCAACCAGCGTGGTGTAGTGGTAAGGAGCAGTGGACACTAATCTGGAGAACACATGAAGCCTTGGGCCAGTCGCAGTTCTCTCAGAACTCTCTCAGCCCCACTCACAAGGTGTCTGTTGTGGGGAGGGGAAGGGAATGTGACTGTAAGCCACTATTAAGATGTAGTAACCTCTCTTGCCAAGCTGACTTCAATATTCAGTTTGCTGAGACTCTTACATGCACAATGATGCTAGTTCTTCCAGGGTGAATTGAGGCTTCTTCGGCCCTATTTTTTTAAAACCCACCTGGGAGTAATCCTGTGAAAAATGTACAACATGTACATGGCATACACATTCTGGATCTGGGGCTGGATGCTGGTTTGGAATACCAATCCTGGTATTATGAGTATCAAAATGAGACAGCATCATAGCTTGCAACCCTTGGAAGATATCCATTGATGGAAGGCTGGCAATTCCCCCCCAATTATTTCCTTCATGCTGTTTCTACTAGTCTCTTTTACCCCAGAAGCAGCATTTCAGACAGTATTTTGGGATGCACTGGGAGGGGGGAAAGTCCTGTTCCATGGATGGGAGCCCATTCTATCCACAGAATGTCCAGTAGATCCAAGCCTGGGATAGGGAGGTAGGGGTGCCAGATCCAGGTTGGAAATTATTTATAATTGTGAGTAAAACCACTGAGCTCGCCAAAACTTGTCGGTGACCTTAATAAATAAGAGCATGGACTATGGAATATGGGGATGTGTAGAGGGATGTCTCTGTAAACAGCATCTCTGAGTTGGATCTTCTGGCTGGAATTGCCAACTATTCCCTAAATCAGTCAGGATCACAGAGAATTAATAGTGACGATTCAGCTCACTGAAATAACTCCAACTAGATGTCAACTCCTCAGAATGCATTTCCCCAGCTTCAGGCTCACTTAGGTGCTCTATAGTTCCTGAACTCTTGCCTGACTGGTATATTGAGACTGTATTTGAATTGAGACTGTATTTTTTGCCTTTATCAATTGTCTTCTCCTAGACATTCATGGGGCAATTGTACCTTACTGACCCTATTCTATCTTCTAGCTGCACTTTTTTTCATTGCTCTGAAGAGGTTGGTGACATGATCGTAGGACATAGCTTATATTTATGGCATCATTGTACCCATACTTAGTTGCAAGACTGTAAAAGGTTTTGATAGATATTAGCATTTCTGGCTCTTCTCAGAGGTATGGCAGCACCAATGCAGCATCAATGGGGTGAATGGAATGTTAGAATTCTCATTTAAGTGCAAGGAAAATGCATTTTTTTTAGAAACAGGTATGTTAGGTGGATGGATGGAAGGGGGATATTCTCTGGGTTTTACTCAGCAGACGGGTACTACATTGCTGGGGAAGACTAAATAGTAGTCATTTGTAAAAGATGGTATGGTGTTGGGGCTGAAAAGTGTGAGCTGCAACCCATAAAGTATTGTCTTAGCCACAAGCTAAAGTAGATAGCCCTAAGGAAGCTTCTGTCCCTCACCAGACTAATACTACTACCTCACCTTATTTAACATAAATAAATGTAAATTAAAATTAATCTGTTTAACACATGATTGGCTTAATGGTCACAATGGTATGTTCATGCCTTGGAAATTCTACTGCCAATAATGTGTGTGGCTTTGTTTTGTTTTAAGAATTGGCCCTCTTCATTGAACTCACGATACAATCCTGTCTGCATTTGTATCCACAGAATGACGATTGGGCTGCTACTATGTCCAATGGCACTGGCACAGGTAAAAAATATATCTGTGTTTTATTTATTTTATAATATATATATATTTATTTATAATTCACCTTTCCCACTCCCAGTGGTGGCTCAAGACAGCTTACAAAAACCAAGTGTAAACAAAATGCTATAAAAACCATACCAGCGCAAGGTACAAAAAGCAATTTCTATGTAGCCATCAGTTGCTCTCAAAGGCCCTCTTAAACACAGCGGCTTTGCAGTGCTTCTGGAACAGTGTCTAGATGGCACATCTTCCTGACCTCCTCTGGTAGACTTTGCCAGAGAACTGTTGTTAACACATCACTGATGAGGGGGTGGGCAGCACAACAGCACTTACACACACTTAGCTTTCAGGCATGCATGCCACCTCTTACATCCCAATGTCACCGCAGCACAGAGATGACTATTTTCTCTGCCGCTGTGTTTAAATCGATCATCCAAAATGGATAGGGTTCCCAGGTGGGGAGGGGAGGTACTTCAGTGCCATAGAGTCCCATTGCCAAAGTGGCCATTTTCTCCAGGTGATCTCTATCAGCTGGAGATCAGTTGTAATAGCAAGAGATCTCCAGCTAGTACCCGGAGGTTGGCAACCCTAAAAATGGATTTTGTTGTTCTCATTAATACATTTTGAGTCTAACCAGCCAGCATGGTTTTATTTACAACTTAGCTGTTTTGCAAAAGAACTTAGCATAGTGGTTACAACTTACCATAAAACCATGGATGGGTTTAGAAGAACAAGGAAAGGGGCTTAATATGTATGGTCTCTACAAGTAGAATGAGGCTGGGTCCTTCATCTGAATACGCCTGCATAAAGATGGACAGGGAGGCCAAAACACCCCTTCCAACAAACAACAATCAGCCAGGGCTAATGGTAAATCCACCACAGGACTTCACATGCAACACACTCAGCTCTACTGCTACATTGGAGGATTAGTTATCAGGTACCTCACACAGACAACGGGGGGGGGGGGGGGGATTTGGGGACCCACAAGGAGGAGGAATTCTTCAAAACAAGACTCCTGCATACCATCTCCCATTAACTGAGAGCTAGATAAACAAAGCCTCCCTCCATTCAACATCAATGGTAGGATTTCCCACATAAGATACATTTTGTGGAAAGGGTAACCTTGTTTGCCATAAGCCCTTGAAATACACCGGTGATAGGTCCAGGGAACTTCAAATGCTTCATTTATATTCCACCTTTCTCCACAACGAGGATCCAAAGCAACTCACATCATTATCCTCTCCATTTTATCCTCCCAACAACCTTGTGCAGTAGGTTAGGCTGGGAGTGTGTGACTGGCCCAGAGATATCCAGCAAGCTTCCATGACAGAGTAGGGAATCACACTAGGGTTGCCAACCTCCTAGTGGCTGTAATGAATGACCAGCATAAATTGCTCCCTTTTTTCCCCTTTGGTTCTCAAGCCCTGCGAGGCATATTGTGTGATGTGAACACTTGTCTATATAGAGAGACTTTAGGTTTGGTTCATATAAACAAGCATTGAATTTAAAAGTAACAGCATTGCTTTGTGCTTTAATTTTTTTCTTTTGTACTAATTGAGCCACGCGCTGCCGCCTCTCTACAGTTTCCACTAATTCAGCGTAGGTTTATTTATTTCTCTAACCTCCAGGTACTAGCTGGAGATCTCCTCCTATTACAACTGATCTCCAGCTGATAGGGATCAGTTCACCTGGAGAAAATGGCAGCTTTGGCAGTTGGACTCTATGGCACTGAAGTCCTTCCCCTCCCCAAACCCCGCCCTCCTCAGGCTCCGCCCCCAAACCTCCCACCAGTAGCAAAGAAAGGCCTGGCAACCCTAAATCACACCGTTACATTACATTAGCTATCATGTAATGATGGTTGTCGAACAGTAACAAGCAAGCAGGCCTGGGTGAGTGATGGAAGTTGCATAGTGGCAAGTCACCCGGCGGTTGCTGCAGGCCCTGGACCCAATGAGTCCTTCCTCAAAGGCCAAAACAGTCCTGGAAAGAGCCCTGATTCCTCCTCCTGCCTTTCACTGACTGAAACTGAGACTTGAAGGCTGGCAATACTATGGTGGTTGTCTAGCAACCCTTCAGAACAGGTTTGCAGACTCTGGAAGTTTTTGGGGACAAGTGGCAACACTTTTATGATAAGTTTGGATAGAGAAATAATTTGTAGTTAAACTAATATTATGTTTTGTGGTACAATATAGAATTTTTAACAACATTAATTAGCTATATTGAATAAATAAGATATTTAATGGTTGACAATGAAATTTAATGCAGTCCGATTATAATATACAATATAGTATTATAGAATTTTGTAATAGAAGACAAGAAAAAATATAGAGATTAACATTTTAGATAAATACAATATGGGGGTAATTATGAATATAAATTTTAGAAGAACTATAATGAACATTTTAATTTTAATTTAGAAGTACAATGTGTTAATGCGTCAAGTATCAGATGTGGTGGACTGTCACAAGAGTATATGTTTATTTTTACTTTTCCCTCCCTATCCCCTCCTGTTTTATTTTGTATCCTAAAAATACAATAATTTTTTTTCAAAAAAACACACAACAGGTTTGCAGAAAGATCTGTCTTGAGAATTAGATGTATTGATTAGATAAGTTTATATTAGTGAGAATATAATTGCCTCTGTTTTAGTTAGGAAGGTTTGAAGTGAACAGCGCATACCTCTGTTCCTTAATCTGGGTAGCTTCCAATCTATGTATTCAGTTCAAAATGCTGGTTCTTAACTTTTAGGTCTTAAATGGCCTGTGTGCTGCATATTTTATGGAATGCCTTCTTCTATATGTGCCATCATAATATTCCATTAGATCCTAAGGGGATGAGATGGCTAGTGTCAATTTATATCCCGAACCATGCTCTGCTGGTACAAGGCTAAGAATGTACAAATATATCCCTTTTCATTTCTTTTTGTATGTTGCAGAGGCGGCCTTAGCTAATGTGTAATTGTATCAGCTACCCTGGGTCCCATGCTCAAGGTTTGTGAAACCACCCAAAAGCCCTCCCCCCCATGGAGGGGGGAAAGAAGAGCAGTCTCCTACCCATCCCTGTTCCTCAAGCTCACCCTGCCTAGGGCTTGGGTAGCTGGTTTATGGTAGCAGTCTCCGATGCCCACCTAGGGTTGCTAACCTCCAGGTACTAGCTGGAGATCTCCAGCTATTACAACTGATCTCCAGCCGACAGAGATCAGTTCCCCTGGAGAAAATGGCCGCTTTGGCAATTGGACTCTAGGGCATTGAAGTCCCTCCCCTCCCCAAACCCCACCCTCCTCAGGCTCCGCCCCAAAAACTTCCCGCTGGGGGTGAAGAGGGACCTGGCAACTCTATGCCCACCCCATCCAGGGCTTGGGAAGCTAGTTTCCAGCAGTAGCTGTTCCTGCCCCACCACTCACCTTGCAGCCTCTAACATAGGGTGAGGGCTACCCCTTGTTTCGCCCCAGTAGGGGAGTGGCATTGAACTGAATTTGTCTGCTTTATCCATTTCCCCCACAATTTGAATGATAATATTTCTGTCAAATTTGTTAGTATGGTCAGAAGAAAAACATAACTGCAGTTTCATTCTGAGTAGAGAGAAACCATAGCAAAAACTAGAACTTTTGTACTGACACATTATATTTGTGAAGTTCCATAAAAGCTTTATACAGGGTTTTAGACCATGACACCCACTTTTTGGATTTTTTTGGCTAAATGTATTTGCTTGGCTACTTCGATACTGGACTGGTTCCAGAGACAGGTAATGTCTAGATTTAAATTTAAGTCTACTGGTATTTGTGGCTATATATTCTTCTGCTGTTCTTAATTTTTTTGTTTCTATGTTTTATTGTTTTTATTGTCTTAATTATTTAGTTTAATAGGCTTTAAGTATTGTTTTTAATTGATTATAAGTGAATGCAATTGTTACAGACAGAAAAAGCAATTCATAAATGTTACTCCAGTAAGAGTAATTCAGGACAGCATGTAGAACAGTATCAACGTTAAACTACTTTAATCCTCCATTTACCAAAAATTATCAGTACCCTCCTACGAGCTGAATGTTGCATGCCCCTAGTGATATTTAGAAGGTGGGCTGGCTGGATTTTGGCCCTCTTCCAAGAAGTTCAGCTTAGAGCAGTGAACATAGGGTAAATTTTACCCTGTCAGCAGTCCTGTGAGGTAGTTAGTTGAGAAAAGGTGGCTTATATAACCCACTATTTGTAAGACTCCTCTGTCCTAACCTTCCCCATAAGATTTCCCAGTAAGATTTTGCCTTCACATACCTATCTGAAGAAGTGAGCTGTGAGAAGAAGAGCTGGTTTTTATACACAGCTTTTCTTTACCTTTAAAGCATCTCAAAGCAGCTTACAATCACCTTCCCTTCCCCACCCCACAACAGACACCTTGTGAGGTAGGTGGGGCTGAGAGAGTTTGGAGAAAACTGTGACTAGGCCAAGGTCATCCAGCAGACTTCATGGGGAGGAGTGGGGAAACCAACCACGTTCTCCAGATCAGAGTCTGCTGCTCATATGGAAGACTGGGGAATCAAACCCTGTTCTCCAGATTAGAGTCCACCACTCTTAACCACTACACCACGTGAGGCATGGACGCTTATGTTGAAATAAATGTTGTTCGTCTTTAAGGTGCCATTGTACTTCTGCTTTATGTGTTTGGTGTGTTTTGTGTCCAAATGAGGATCTGAACCAGGTCCCAGCCTGCTAACCTAGCCACTACCTGACATAGGCTCACGGAATGAGAACGAGAGGACAGAGAAGGAATTAACAGAATACATCCCATGAGTATCCATTCTACAGAATATGGATTTTACAGCAGAATTAAAAATGAAGGGCAGGATTATTAAAACATCATGTGTGAATACGAACTCAGAAGCTCTATGTCAGGTCGGGGTGTCAAACATAAGGCCCACTGGACAGATCTGGCCGATCTTTTGGTGGTCCCCGGCCGAGGAGTGTCTGGCTGGCCTCAACCAGGGCCAGGGCTTTCTCTGCCCTGGCCCCTGCCTGGTGGAAGAGCCTCGCTAGCCAGACCAGGGCCCTGCGGGACCTCAAAGATTTCGCAGGGCCTGTAAAACGGAGCTATTCCGCCAGGCTTATGGTTGAGGCCAGCTACGGTTCCTATATATAAAGACTGGCCTCCCTAACCTTCCCATTGTAGTTAACACCTTTTATTCCATCTGGTGCCTTCCATCGGCTCGCCTAGCTGGGTTGTTGTATGGTGACTCGTATGTTTCATTATTCTAAGCAGATTATTATTATTATTATTTGGATTTGTTATATTAAGTGCAGCTACAATGTTCTGAAAGAAATGACAGCAATTAACTACACACCAAAAAAGTCATCTCTATGTTGGAAGCCTAAAGGAAAACGACATGTGGATGGCGACTGCTAGACAGAGATGAACTTGGCCCTCCCTATGCACCCCGGCAGGGTTGTGCCCTGCCCTAGAACATAAGGGTTTCAATCTTTCCCCTCCCCGGAAGTCATGGCAACCGGGAAACTATTAAACATATGGCTGCAGGACTGAGCAAAGGGGGAAAGTGACACGTGGTATTTTTCAAAACCTTTACATCAAAAGCTTGGAATAAAGGAAGGGGCGTCGAGAATAATCGCGTTGTTCCGAAAAGTTACAACCGCTTCCTATTTAAACGGACGACGAACTTCATGCTTCCAGGGAAATCGCGGAATACCCAAACACCGGAAAGTAAAAGGACCCGCCACTTCCTCCGGCCGAGTCTCAAAATCGCTGCTACTTTCATTAACAGCTAAATAAAGGAGGGGGGGGATCACACTTCTAGGGGTATAGATAGGTAGCTTGCAGAAGAAGGGGTTGGATTTGCCCCGAAAGTGTGCTTATTCTTAACCCCCCTCCCTTCTTTCTAGCTCTCTCCTGTTGCGGAATTGCATGAAAAATACAGCTGGGCTATATGTGCCTCCTAATTACTTTTTTCTCCCAGTACTCCAAGTTTAGGTAAATAGCGAGAGATTCAATCAAAATTAACTTTTTTTCGAAAGCTTACTGGTTAGCCACATGGTAGAGTTTGCCCACTTCTGGATCTCTCGGCTCCTTAATGTCGCTCAACGAGACAGATTGATTCCTTTTCTTCTTCCCCACCATCATGACGATTGGCTTTTAATCCTCCCTCATATGGGAGGCAGTGGTGGTTGGCGAGAGATTTCTTATGGGCAGGTAACATTTGTGGAAGTTACTGCAATAATAATTAAAAAAAAAAAAGACTCTCGCTAACCTCCGCCCCCATTCCTGTTCGGCGGGTGTCTTTCATTTGTACACCATATCCCTTGCTGATCGTTTGTAATTTTTTTTTAAATCTCCCTCCTTCGGCCGTCTCAACTTTGCACGCCTCCCTGTTTATTTTCCAGCCTCGAGACTGGTTCTCTCTCTCTCTCTCCCCCCCCCCCTTTAAAATATTTTGCACGCTGCCAAGCTTGGGAGTTTTCACAGATCCACCTCCCCTTTTCTGCAGCCTCCCTCCCCAGCCCCATCAGAAGAAATATTCCAATGTTGCAAGCTGACGTAAGGACATTGCAAGGAAAGGGCTACATTTCGGAGTGTTTATGAAAAGCCTCGGTACTGTACTGTCACCAGGGGGCATGCAATAGAATGCATTTCGTCCAACATTTGGAATAATGATCATTTAGCAACCACCACCACCACCAAAAAAAAAAAAAAAAAAAAGCTTCCAGTGCGCTTTGGAGCCCGCGCGAGCCAGAGGAGCCATGCAGTCAAACTTTCGGGAACCATTGGTTATTATTATTTTTATTATTTTTTTGACATTGCAAGCTCGCCCTTGAGGATCGCTTATTGAATTCTCCGGTTTTTGTTTTGTGCGCGGTTGTGTGGTTTCCACCTCTGCCTCCGGGCCTCGGCGATTTTTTATTTTTATTATTTTTTTTTGCTTCCCTCTTGCAAAAGGGGGGGGGGGGAGAGAGAATCAGGCAAGCCGACCTAGCGGCGAGGGAGCCGCAGCCGAGAAGCCCTGCCCGCTCGCTTTTTGCCTCCTCTCGCTCTCTCTCTCCCCGCTCGCCTCGGGAGCCCAGCGTTGTTTTGAAGGGAGCTAACATGGCGACGGTGCCCGTCTATTGCATCTGCAGGCTGCCCTACGACGTAACCCGCTTCATGATCGAGTGCGACGCCTGCAAGGACTGGTTTCACGGCAGGTAACACAAAGCGGTCGGGCCTTTCCCCCCACCCCACCCGCTCTGGGGCAGAGACCCCCCCCTCCTCTCGCTCGGGGCCCTTTCGCCTCTTCGGCTCGCGAGGGCACGGAGCGAGCGAGCGATGGTGGGCTTGGAGCGGCGGCGGCTGCTCTGTGCAGTTTTCCAACAGGCCTTTTCGGAGGAGGAGGAGGAGCCACTCTCCCCGTCTCCCTCGCTCCTATTTTTTTTTTGTGTGTGTGTTTTGTTGTGTAAATTGTCGAGCCCGGACACATACAATGGACCCCCCCCCACCGGGGCTCTAGTGTCATGGGGCTGCGGGGGGTAGGGGGAGAGCTATTGTCCTTTCCTCGGGGAGGGGAGGGTTGGCTGGGCGGCTGGCTGGCTGGCTCGCGCCGAGGGTGGTGGTTTTATTTTTGCTTCTGCGTTCTCCCCCCTCCCCAGTTGCTGTTGGAGGGGGGGGGCTGCTGGCCGAGTGGGTGTGGGGGACAAGAGGAAGGTGGTCTTCCCGTCTTTCACTTTCTTCCAGAGAAAGCGTGGAGAGGGCTTTGGCCCGGGGGGGGGGGGGCGACGAGCTGTTCTACAATGTCTGGCGAGGGTCCCCGCGGGGCGGCTCCAGACGGGGGGGGGGGGGGGAGCCCGGCCGGCGAGGAGCCCCGTCTCCCGCGCTCTGCAGGCAGCAGCCCCTTGCCCCCCTAGGGGAGGGGGCGACTGGGGTGTGTGTGTGTGTGGGGGGGTGTTTCCTCGTGTGATAGGCGCGCGCTGGGCTGGCGGGCGGAAGGGTCCCGAGCGAGGCGGGAGAGGACGGGGCTGGGGGGGGGGTAGCCTGTGAGCCGAGAGACCCCCCGAGCTGGGCAGGGCTTTCCTCCCGGAGAGACCAGGCGGCGGCTGGGCAGAGGGAATCCCCCGCTGGGCCGGCCGCCCCAGCCCGGACCTCGGCTTGGGCGGTGGGGAGGAGAAGCCTCCGCGCAGAGGCGGCCCGCTGGCCAGGAGCGGCCAACTCGAGGGCTGGAGGGAGAGAAAGAGAGAGAGAGGGGAGACTCCTCCTTGGAGCCCTGCGCTGTTGTTGCAGACGCGGACGGAGCGGAGCCACGTCCTCCTCCGGTACTTTGCAGATCGCCTCTTGGGGAAGGGGGGGGGGAAACAGCCACACACACGTACACACAAAAGGGGCCGGTTTGCTCCCCTGGGGGAAGCCGTCCTTCCCGGGGGGCGACCCCCCCCTCCGCTGGTTTCAGGCCGGTGAGGGAGGTCGTGCCTTCCGAGCAGGAAGCTGCCGCTGCAACACTGTTGACTTCGCCTGTGGAACCCGAGACAATGTAGCGCGCGGGGGCTGGAAACTCCCCTGGCCGCGCGCTCCGCCTCGCTCGTGGTTTGGACGGCAGGACAGGCAGGATCCCCTGCCTCCCCCCCCGCCCCCCCCGCCCTTGCCGTCGTGCTCCTGGGCTGCAATTGTCACTCCCCCGCCCCCCCCCCCCGCTTGTCTTCTTGCACGGTCCCGGGTGATGGTTCTGATCTCCGTCTCTCCCCGTGGAGGGGGTTGTGTTGCATGCGGAAGGCAGGCGCGTCGTTCATAAAATACTGGAGCTGCAAGGAGGAGGGGGAAGAGAGACTTCAGCTCGATTTTCCTAGGAGGTCAGTCTCGGGCAGATCGCTCTTGTGGGAGCCGAAGGACCTCAGAGGGAAACAAATGCCAGTGGAGTAGAGGCTGACTTCCAAGCTGGTCCTAGGAGCTGCCAAGTTAAGCATTTTGCAATCCATTGATTTGTTCCTATGTGCTGGGTTTTTCTCTTTTTCGCATACAAATTAATAGGCCTTCGAAGTGTTTAATTTTGGCTGGATGACTGTACCCAGTGTGTTTTAAGCGTTGGGAATGTCCTTTAGCTGTGTTTGTGTGTGTATACAGAGGCTTCTCTTCTGAATTATTTCCCTCCGACTCACCGCTTCAGCAAATGTGTAAGGTTGAACTTGTTTGCAACCTGGTTTCTCGCTTCAGCAGGGAAAGGTATCAAGGGCTGGCTGGTGCACCTGAAACTCAAACTTCAAGGGGATGATTGGCTCCCTAAAGAAGAATAGAGAAAGTAGCTTCAGTTTAAACTCACTTTATGTTTGCTTTCTTTAATGTTTTTTTTTTAAAAATATTTATCAGTGGTAATTTGTTTTATATGCTTCCTTGTACTGTGGAACTGTGGAAAGATGACCTGGATGTTTTAAAAAGAAAATAAAGTGGTACCAGAAGAATGCTAATAACACTGAAGGTTCAATTTGATACTGTTGGGTTGGAATTACAATTACATATATATGGATCAGTTAAAGAAGTTTTTATTCCAAATGTCACTGGGATCTAAAACAAGAGGAAATTACAAATGTTGATGGATAAGAAGAAATTTAGGGGCATAAGAAGAGCCCCAATGGATCAAACAGCAGGATGTGGTAATCTGCTCTTATCAAAGGCCATTCCTGTGGCAATCTGCTTTTTATCAAAGGCCATTCAGGTGCCTCTGGGAAGCTCAGAAGCTGTGTGTGAAGAGAGTAGCTCTCCTTTGCTGAATACCCACAACTGTCTGGTATTCAAAGGTATATTACCTTGGAACATGGAAGTTTCATCTAGCCATCAGGGCTGATAGCTGTTATAGATGTACCCTACATGAACGTATCTAGTTCTCTTTTAAAGTCATCTGAGGCAGTGTCCATTTTCCCATTGTATGGCTGAAAATCTCGTACATTATTTATGCATTGTGGTGCACAATGTGAGTCTACTGTCAGTCAATGTCATTAAATCTGTTACGAAATGGTGTCATTTTATAAGACTAAAGATTTCATCCATATGTTGTAGTTTGTGGTAAGATGTACTCAGCTGGACAGGATCAGGCTATAGTTAACCAGAGAGCAGGAATTAGACAAGCCAGATGATGTTTTCCATCCCACCTTTCACAGGAAAATGGTAGCACTTTTAAAGAGGGAACTGTATGGTAATTGACCATGACTACCTGCAAATTTGCTATGATCAAAATTATTCTATTTTGTGGTATTGGTGATTCCCTCGCCCAATCAGTTTATTTATTTGACATTTGCAGTCCCTCTTCCAGCCATTCAGGCAACTGAGGAGGCAAGAGTAAAATAGAAGAAGAAGCTGGTTTTTATACTTCGATTTTTTCTACCTTTTAAGGAGTCTCAAACTGGCTTACACTAGCCTTCCCTTTCTCTCCCCACAACAGACACCTTGTGAGGTAGGTGAGGCGGAGAAAGCTGGGAGAGAACTGTGACTGGCCCAAGGTCACCCAGCTGGCTTCATGTTTAGGAGTGGGGAAACAAATCTAGTTCACCAGATTAGCCTCCGCCGCTCATGTTAAGGAGTGGGGAATCAAATCCAGTTCACCAGATTAGAGTCCGCTGCTCTTAACCACTGTGTCATGCTGGCTCTCCATAAAGTACACATACCATAAAGTACAATACAAAACAAATCTAGATTTCTGAGCATATAGGATACTCCCAGTGCCATCATAAACAGACTTGTACATTTCTAAGCCCACTGGCTTCACTGGATGTAGAAAGTTGTTGCTCTTCTTAGGATGGCAACATCAGGAATATTTTCTTCTATTCATTGTACCTCCTTTCCAAAGATGTTATATATATATGAATTACTGCAGGCTTTAACAGCTGCTGAAAATCTTAATAAGTACTGGTCTCTAAGGTCTAGTATTCTCCTTCCCTGCACTGTGTGTACAATTAATGTGCGATCCACATTACCATCTCTATGTAACTATACTCAGTTCCCATGATCCTCCTGCCCTTTTTGAGCAGTAAGGATCAGAAGATTGCAACAAGGAACACCTTTTCCAGGCCCTTGTGACAACTTTGCTCTTCCAGCCTATGTCTGCTTGATCACCTCCCCTGGCTATTCGCTGGGTATTTCTTATTGATGGTTGCCCAACTTGTGAAATAGCCTTCCTGAGTGTGTTAGTTGCTTTGTTGATATCTAAAAATAATGCAAAGCAAAACTGTTCAAAGAGAGCTTCTGTAATGGATAATTTTGGGGGGGCTGTTAGTTTAGTGTGATTGTGTTTTAATTATTGTTTTTTATGTCATTGTAATCTGTCAAGTGCATTTATGAGAGAAAGACTGGCTAAAATGTCTTAAATAAACAAATATGCAATTACAGGTGCATGTGCATACAGTTGTACATTACCCTTTTCAGAATACCCACAGAGAAGGACCTTTTACATGTATATGGGAGTTTTGGACTAAAACTCAAATGTTTTGTACAAAAGAGGGTTTTAATACTCTCAGCCTTACGTTCTTCTGTCCCCTTCTCATTGCCTTATATTTACATATCCTTGGATATACAAGCAAAAATAAAAGAAGGGAGAAGAAAGAAAGAGAAAAGAAAAAGAGTAGCTATTCTGTTCTAAACAATGCTTGTGTAGTATAGGTGAAAGGGAAAATTGCTTGGTGAATATTTGAAGACAGAGTAAGATATGTAGAATGAATATGCAGAAAATAATGAGATGGCAAATGCCATGTTATTTTCTTTGAAAATAATATGAAAATGATAAAGGTAATAAGATAGTGTTGAAATGTTTCTACAAATCTTTTAAATGATCACAAGAACCTGCCAGGATAGTTGTCTGTGTCCACTCACAAAGTTGTAAAACAATTAAAGAAGAAAAAGAGATCACCCTGAGAAAATAATGACCTTTTGCTTAGTGGCTGTTCATTAATTAACAAGGAAGTTATATGAAAGTATACGTAATTGGTTACAGGTTTTGAAAACTACACTTTTTAAGCCAGTAATTCATGCCTGGGTCTGGAAATCGATCCACTGTTCACATTTAGTTCTGAAAACTAAACAGGATAGTATTTTGTTTTCTTAGCTTTTATTGGCAGATTATATCTATGCATACAAGTTTTGATATTTTAAAAACTATTATGCAGAATATAAATTTAGAGACTATTACTGTAGTCACAAAACAGGAACAAATTAGAACTATTACAGTACACTGTTAGTAATCTAGAAAGGGGGGAACCTTTGAGTGACCCACAATTTGAGCTTCGGGGGGGGGGGGAATTAAAAAGAGAAAAAAATTGGCAGTTATCATCTATGAATACAGCGTGGATTGCATTTGGCATTTATACATTGTACTGACAGTTAGAGTAGACAGCCAGTTCAGTTTTAGCTTGGGAGAGCCAATGCAAGATGCAAGCAACACTATATTCTTTTTTCCCTTCCATCAGTGTGGGTGATTACTCCCAAGGGACGATACTGTTTTACATGAGTTAGATTGTTCTTAATATTTTCACTTTTTTGTTATTAAGGGCTATGATTCATTGAATGAGAAAGTATGAGAAGAATTGGATATCTACAGTGAAGAAACAAGAAAAAAGTGAGCCACTCATGTGACTCGCATATTTTTTTCATAAACCAGCCCTTGAAGGGCTTATCCAGTAAAATTAATACAAAATATGAACCTTGATTTATTTGAAAAAAGCAATAATTATGCTCGTCCTGATTAAAACTCTCAGCATTGTCTTGATTAGAGAAAAAGTTAAACATTGCACACTATTTTGCATTTTTCTTTCAGAAATTAACTGTATAGATCACGATGGGTAGCAGTTTGTAGCAGTAGAAAAGAGCAAGAATCTAGTAGCACCTTAAAGATTAATAAAATTTCTGGCAGGGCATGGGCTTTCGTGCACTTCTTCAGATATAAACTAAATATATGCGTATCTGAAGAAGTGAGCTGTGACTCACGAAAGCTCATGCCCTGCCAGAAATTTTGTAAGTCTTTAAGGTGCTACTAGACTCTTGCTCTTTTGTATAGCAATATGTATTTATTTTGTAATTTATGTCATTGCCATGGGAGACATCAGGAACAGTTTTATTGAGTAAATGGCAGTAGGTCTACACAGTTTTGTAGTCACCTGAATTGATATGGTAGACCTGCACCAAATAATTATTACACTGCCAATGAATAAATTTTGAGCAAAAAACAAATGGTCCTTGCCCCAAGAAGATCCCATTCTAACATTTGACAGTGGGATGAGGACAGAAGAGGGAAAGGAAAATACACACAGCATGGCCAAATCTTCTTGTTATCAATGTGTGTGTGTGTGTGTAAAGTGCCATCAAATCACAGCTGATTTATAGCAACCTTGGGGTTCCAAGGCAAGTGATTAAACAGAAGTGGTTTGCCATTGCCTTCCTCGGCAGAGTCTTCCTTGGAGGTATCCCTTCCAAATACCAACCCAGCTTAGCTTCCGAGATCAGGTGAGATCAGGCTACACTGTACAATTCCACATCCCCTTGTTACCAATGTGTGTGTAAAGTGCCGTCAAGTCGCAGCCGACTTATGGCGATCCCTTTTTGGGGTTTTCATGGCAAGAGACTAACAGAGGTGGTTTGCCAGTGCCTTCCTCTGCACAGCAACCCTGGTATTCCTTGGTGGTCTCCCATCCAAATACTAACCAGGGCTGACCCTGCTTAGCTTCTGAGATCTGACGAGATCAGGCAGGGCATTATACTGAAAATTTGGAGGTGTGGCTATGTTCTCTATGATTGTGAAATCAACATTACCGCTTGGATCCAGCTGTAATTTCTGCTGATGGAAGGGGTTTATGCTAATAGAGGATGACTTTCTTGCTTACCTCCTTCTTCTGTAGTCCCAAATGCCGCTCCTTGAAATGCTGCACCTTGGAAACAGCATGAGGGAGGGCAGGTCTGTAGTTAGAGGAGTAATTGGCAAAAAATGCTTCCCCTTCTGCAACAGAAATAGTTTGCTGGATTTAATCATACATCTAGATTACATGTTTGCTTTAATTCTTAGCTGACACAGGTTTCTAAACATAGTGTCTTTTGTAAATTAAGAGATCCCTTGGGTAATTACCATTGCATTTGCAATGGTCTTTCTCTTTACGAAATATTAAATAGCATTAATTGGCACTGCTGCTATAATTCGTTAACTATATTTTAGAGTTCAATTTGTTGCTATGAACTATAAACAGGAGAGCCTGACAACTCTACAGAAAAGTCATACATTCCTGCAGAACACACAGTTCAGAGGCCATAATGAGATGGTAGATCCAAATTCTTCATACTTGATGCAAATGAATTTACTTGTGGAAGAGGTTGTTGTCTTTTTCATCCAAAGAGGGAAGAAAAAGATACCTGAAGAAACAGCAGAAATGTTAAGAGGAGTAGTCTGATGGCCCCTTACCGACTAATAATTTATTGTGGCATAATCTTTCATGATGTGTGAATGTATCGTATGTACTTAATTATCTTGGAATTCTGATTATCAATAATTAACATATTACAAACCTCCCATTTTAATGTATGGTTTCCAAGAATGTTATGTCAGAACCAATACCAATACCTTTAATGGCATAAAAAACTTAAATTATACAATAAAACATTACACGTAGCTAAAATAATGTTACAATCATGAACAATAATAATCCCTGAGCTTTGCCATGCTGTACTTCTATGACACTCTAAAGAATTTGGCCACTTTCTCAATTATGAGGGGAAAGCGATTATTCAAGAGAAAAGACATTTTTACAGGATCAGTTAATCCAGTCTTGTTTACCAAGATAGGTGTTAAAATTTTTGATCGAATTTCGTCATAATAGGAGCAGTGGACGAGCATATGTGACATTGTTTCAATACAGCTCTTTCCACAAGGGCAATTCCTTTGGGGTAGATTTTGAAATCTCCCATACAAAATTGAAGATTGCACGACATTAAATCTCGCAAGGGAGAAGGCTCTGCATTGCTGTGGAATTTGCAGGAGGAAGAAATACGAGGATGGTTGGCCTCGTTCCAGGGAGATCCCCAGGTTAAGAGGAGAGCAAGTTTTATTTGCTGCACTATTAAGATTTTGGTGTTCAGTCTCCAAAAATCTTCATTTTATCATTTGGAAAGCCTCTGTGGCCGAGAGCATAAAGAATGGATTGAGAGATAGACCAACTGATTTGATGTTCTCTTCAATATAAACTAACCAGTTAGAGGATTTGTATTCTTCAAGCATTTGGTAGGTAAGGCTAGGAGGGTCAGAATTATAACGCAACCGCAACCAGTATTGTGAGCCAAGCGCTGGTTAAAAGTAACCTCTGGCCAGTTTCCAGATAGAGATCTGCATAGGGTACGCAGCTAGGCACTCCCAAGATTTTATGAAGGATCATTGATCATTGATCCATATCATTGATCCATCTCAATGAATCCATTAAAGATAAATTAAACATTAAGTTAAAAGTGATTTCATTTTTGCTGTGAGTTCCAGTTATACACACACATGACTCAAATGGCATTTAACTCATCCAGGCCATTAAAAAAATTAAAAACCGTGACCTCACTTTCCTTGGGAGGACCTGGTTAGGGAAGGCTGGGGGATGGGTTCTCTGGTGTATCAGCATGTATAACATAGATTCCCTGCCCTTTACTCTTTGCTCTCTGGTGGCAGCCCCATTTAGGCTGTCCTGTGCTGAGGTGTTTCTCCCAGCAACTTCAATGTGTCTCCATAGAGCATGTAGTATATTGAATATAACTGTAATATGGTGTGAGAAGTAGCAGTGTGGACAGCTTTTGTACATTGTCCTGTGTGTATAGAAATCTGAGTAGCCTCTTAAAGAAAGTACCACTTACTAGTTTCATGGCAAACTCTAGGGGTATAATCCAGTACAATATGGGTGCAGCACCCAGAACTGATTTCCCTAGGGTTGCCAACCTTCAGGTACTAGCTGGAGATTTCCTGCAATTATAACTGATCTCCAGCTGATAGAGATCAGTTCACCTGGAGAAAATGGTTGCTTTGGCAATAGGGCTCTATGGCATTGAAGTCCCTCCACTCCCCAAACCCCACCTTCCTCAAGCTCTACCCCAAAAACCTCCTGCTGGTGGTGAAGAGGAACCTGGCAACCCTCGATTTCCCATAAGGCTGTCTCATCCTCACTCCTCTAGTCTAGAACATATTGTCTGCACATTTATATATGTATAAACCAAGGAGGGGGTACTCAGTGTATCACTGACAGTAAGACTAGATTTCAATCATATTTTTCTACATAGACTCATTCTTGCAGGTATAATCTTAATATTTTCAATCAGATGAAGGTTTCATTTTTAGAATAATAACTTTTCAGATTAGGTTTACAGTTATATCAAAAAATACTGGTTTGGTTATATTATCAGAAATACATCAATAGATAATTATGAAATTACTGCTAGGCGAACTATCTCCAGTTTCATTGGGGCCACCAGGCCTTGCATTTCTTTGTTGCAATGTTTGTATTTTGCAAGCATGCCTGCCTTACCCATAGATAGAGGAACTTCATTAATATATCCCCCAAATGAGTCTCTTTTATGGCCTGCTGCCATTACAGATTTTCTCCTCAGGCTATACATACAAAAATCCCAGGATTTGTGGAGTATTCTGCTCAAAAGGTTTCACTTTCATTTTTACTGCTTGCCCCTAACATTTAACTCCTTGTGCAGATCTGTTCTACTCTATTCATTGAACTTCTTGAAACTTAACACTTGAGGTGAGGGGTTGATTCTGTGTACATAGATTCACAAAGAGAGAGCCAGCATGGTGTAGTGGTTAAGAGCGGTGGTTTGGAGTAGTGGACTCTGATCAGGAGAACCGGGTTTGATTCCCGACTCCTCCACATGAGCGGCGGATGCTAATCTGGTGAACTGGATTAGTTTCCCCACTCCTACTCACAAAGCCAGCTGGGTGACCTTGGGCTAGTCACACTCTCTCAGCCTCATCTACCTCACAGGGTGTCTGTTGTGGTTTGATTCTTCCTTAAGTGGTAGAGAAAGTCAGCATATAAAAACCAACTCTTCTTTTTCAAAGGAACAATGGAACTAAGGACTTTTTCTTAACTCTGTATGTTTATTTTATAACATTTTTGCTGTGAAGAAGAGGCATATTATCTCTGCAGACACACATTCACAGTTTTGAGAACTGCAAAACCAAGCATCTGTGATAATATCTTCTAGATAGAAAAATTGCCCAAAATAATCTTACAGAAGCCTCTGGAAGAGCATGACATTGTGAATGGGTTAACGGAATCCATTTACCAATTTTTTTTTAACATTGCATGAATATATAGCCTCATGCTGCATAATTAAAAACTAATCCTTATTTCATGATGAAAACCCTTTGGACTATAATGTATCTTAAATAGAGAACTACCTTTAGTGAATTCTCTAGTCTAGGCTCTGCTGGACTTCTGACCAAATAGTTAATAGATTTTTCAGAAACTCATTTTCTCTATTCTTGATCCAGATGTGCATTGATTCTGAAAAAAACTTACCTCGTGTTAACCAATGTCAAGTAGACCAAGTGTTTAGAAAATACCCACTCGACTCTCCCCTGCTTACAAGGTTTTCTGCTTTGCTTCAAAGGGGCTGTTGCAAAAAAGCACTTTCTTGAACTGCCTCTTCCACGGCACTGAAGAGACTAGTTGCATAAAAATTCCAGGCACCACAAGGGTGCCTGTTGCGAGGCTGGATTGGACAATAACATGCAAGTAGGAGAGGGCAACTTGTTCTATACTGTCCTTTGCAGAGATCCTTGGCTCTTAGAGTGTTGAGAAATGCATTCCGAACTTCCCCCTTCACCTTTAAAGGTATTTTTCTAACTACTTGTGGGAACTAAGGCTGAAACAGCAACAATAATAAAAGATCACAAACAACATGTAGTTCAATCTCTGTGAATTCAAGATTTTTAAAGAAAAAGTTGATTTCGGTTTTCACAACTAGGTGTTAACTTCTGAAAATGATGTTGCAGAATAAGTGCAATATGCCTAACAAATCTATTCTGGCACCATTGTGTCTTTGGCACTCACAAAATATACATATTGCTGTAGTCCTTTGTCAGAGGATTGATTTTCAGTGTTTGTTTTCTAATCACCACAGCAAGAAACAAAGTGCTTTTTAAAAGAGGTGAGGGAATTCATTCCTTGGTAATATAACAAGGCCGTGTGTTCTGTGTAAAGGAATATATGGCATAGATGACACTCAGTGATGCCTCATTACAGACATTTTGGAAAGCTTCTGTTGTAAGTGTGTCTCTTTGTAGTTTTTGTTAACAGATTAAGAGCCTGTTCCTGAAGGGGGGCAGAGCTCTTTAGGAGCAGGTGTGACCCTGTGCCGGCATAGGTGCCACTTTGTCACGGAATAAAGTGGCACCTATGCCAGCATGGGGGCAAACATGCCGGTGTCCGGGAGCCATGGAGCTCTGCCAGTCCCCGCCCCCAGCGCAGCCACTCTGGGAACAAAGTCCTGGAAGAGAACACCTGCACCAGTGTGGAGGAGGCATTCCTGGGGCGTTCCCAGGGGTGGAGCTGACTCTAGTCAGCCTCTTAACCCCTCTCTCCCTGAGAATGCCCCCTCGCTCAGTATCATTGCTATGATACCTTTTTTGGTGTTGTAGCCTCACTGTTCTCAATTAGGTGTCTTCATTTAAAAAAAACAAACCTTTTTTACCTCTACGGTGGCTGGGAAACCTCTGAGGAGGCATCATGGGTGCACCACTCCCAGCCGCTGTGGAAATACATCCCCCCCACCCAGGTATGGGCTGCCCAACTATTCTGTTATCAGAATTTTGGTTTCCATAAGAATGGCATGCCACTGATCTTTTCTCATCTTTTCTGCTGGAATGATCTTTTCTGCTGAAAAATTTACAGTTAGCAATGGTATTTAAGTTCTTTGTGAGTTTTATGTCAAATCCCAACAATTATATGTATGTATAAGTTGCATAATACTCTTATTATAGTGTAGTCCCAATAAATGTAGTAAGATAAAAGTCAACAACTTTAGCTGATACAATTGTCTGTTAATCAGAAACTCATTTTAAATTTATCCCCCACCTTTCTGCCCTCACCAGGCCTACCAAGGCAGCTAACATATTAAAAACATATGTAACATTTACACTATTAACACCAAGTTAAAATACTCATCAAGTACAATAAAGTATACATACAGAAAAAACAAAAGCAGGGTAGGAAGGAGGGATCATTGAGGTACCAGCAGGCAAAACAAGTCTACCTGCTGGTGGAAAATGGCAACAGGACGGGCAAATCTCTCTACGGAGAGAGTTCCAGAATTTTGATGCCACAACCAAGAAGGCCCTCTCCCACGTTGTCACCCATCTAATTTCTGAAGGCGAGGGCACCTGAAACGGGCTTGGAAGATGTCTGTAGTGGTTGGTTAAGTTTGTGAGTGTTTCTTTGCCACGATTGCCTAGGAGTATGCTTTGATGAGCCTTAGACTCAGATTGATTTTGAGTCTTCCTCCATGGTCGCCGGTAACTTTGTCTTTTCATTACCCACAGCCCCTCAGTAAACCAAGGGGCTACCTAGACTATAACATCAGGGAGAGGTGTTTTGGATGTTCTTCTTTGATGAAAAAGTGTGCTAAGTATTTAAAATGACTATGTAAAGTTGTGAAATGGATACAGAAAACTTGGTATTGTGCAGATAGACTGGATCATTGTGTTTAACAGACTATTGCATAGCAGAAGGGAATATTTCAAGAACATTTGCTGCCTCTGCTGCTAGCACGCTACTAAATCCACCCCCCTGTTTCTATTCATAACAAAAAAATTAAAAATGTTTTCAGAAGTTCTGCATGTGTGAGAGAGATTCCAATTAAATATTACATGTCTGTTTGGGTTGTATTAAATTATACAGAGGAGGGCTGTGGCTCAGTGGTAGAGCATCTGCTTGGCATGCAAGAGGTCCCAGGTACAATCCCCAGCATCTCCAGTTAAGGAGACTAGGCAAGTAGGTGATGTGAAAGACCTCTGCCTGAGACCCAGGAGAGCCGCTGCTGGTCTGAGCAGACAATACTGACTTTGATGGACCAAGAGTCTGATTCAGTATAAGGCAGCTTCATGTGTTCATACAGCAAAACATGTTTCCTTGATTATCTGGAGAACAGTGTAGTCCTCCAAGAAGTTGACCTTCCCAGAAGATCATGCTTCTTAAGCAGTAACTGAGATAGGATTGGATCCTACAATTCCAGTGTGCTAACAGTTGAGCATTCCATTAGCACACAAGGAGTCTTGTGCTGGTGGAATACAGTTTTTCAGGTGGTGTAAGGTTCTTTGCACCAGTGGAAGGCTCTACCATTGGCAGAGCAGGGTCATAGTATTCAACCCAGAGTATTTTACTTTCACTGTGTAACAGGCCTCTGTTAAATTTAGTTAAACTATTGCTAAAGCCCCTTGATGGCATCTAATTTATATGAAGTAGTGGTCAAAGCTCTAGACATTTGGTCTTCATGTGGCTTTATAATATGACTGTGATTTGAAAAGCACAGTTATGTATCTACTGCCACACAGCTGAAATGACTAATGGTAGCATTCCTATTTCAATGAGTTGCAATCCAGCCATTGTGGTAAAGGTGAGATAAGGAAAGGATACAAACGAAAACTATGAACAATTTATAGCTATTAGCCTGGGATGGTGCATCAATCCAATATATTAAAATGACATCTGCCTATTTGGACTTGGGGAAAGTGAATCTTAAAGCTCAGTGCTAAACAGCTGGCAATCTAGGCATACTTTGGATTCTAGTGTGATACCCGTGGCCAAATATGTGCATCAGGGGTCGGCCTTTCTTCTCATAGATGTACCTACAAATGAAGTTCATTTGTCACGTTGACAGCAGGCACCATTTTAATAGCGTAGTGAATAGGATACCATAAAGTGAGGAAGGCGATTACTTACACCTGAAATGTAAATAAGCTGGAGAGGGACAGGCTGGATTTTGTGAGGAATTCTCAGAAGTACAAGTACAGCAAATGACATAAATCCAGCTTTAATGCCACATTTCTGCAATTCTGGTTTCCATTTCAGATGGTTGGTTTGGTCCCTGGATCATACTTATCTCTGAAAGTGCAAAATATTTCTATTTCCACATTTTATTTAGGCTTTTTTTTAATGGCAGTGTTGTAATATATGCCTTGCGTATATTCATACTTTTGAAAATGCAAATTACCTTGATGATATTTGGTTGTATTACATAATTCACACATTTTCCCCTCGTGTTGCAGAAAATTGAATGTGTATTTAGTGCCTCCGAAACATGATCTTTTTTTAAGGAGACTTGCAGTACAATCCTAAGCAGAATTACATCAGTCTAAATATTTTGAAATAAAGTAACTTGGAAGGGTGTAACTCTGTGTAGGATTGCACTGCTGAACACTGAAAGTACTGACTTCTGTGCAGTTTGGCAGGCACAGATTTAAAAGAGCAGTTAAGTAAGAAGCTGATGTGATCTTATAAGCATGTGTCAGAAATGCATTTATTATTATTTGGAGTGTGCTGGGCTGAGCTCCTTGCAGAGGGCTTGGATGGTCTTTGTGTCCAGGTGCTGTCAGACAGATGGAGGGTGGTGATGGGGGTTTGGTATTGGTGGAGCATATGAGCGTAGCCCTAGTGACTGCTAGGACCAGCTCTGCCACAGCACGCTGCTGTGCCTTCTGGCCCATGGCAGTGGAGCTGGTATCTGCCCTGGGATATGCCACCCAGACAGAGTTGTCCACCCTGAAGTGCTGGAACGATTCTTGTAGCCCTGCTTGGAAAAGCATGCGTGCCCTCATGGCCCAGGGTGTCCCTTATGAGTGGACAGTGATAGAAGGTCTCTCTGGCGCTGAAGCTATCATGCACCCTTGGTAGTGGGCGGCTGTGGCATCAAGGTATTGTGCAGTGAGTGTGAGGGGTCCCACTGCCCCCATGACCCTCCGGATGGGCTCTCACCTAGCCACCCTCACTCTTCCCACACCCCCAGCACTTGGTGACTCTTGCCCTTTCCCTCCAGAAGACTCTCAGTGGAGTCACAGTCCTGGGACAATCCACACTTGTGGCTAAGAGGGATGCTGGAATGGCCAGTGCCAAAGGCAGCCAGGACCCAGACCAAGAGCTGAAGGATGAAGTGGCCACTGCCAACATGGCCACCCCATCTCCCCCACTGGGGTGCTTGCCCCCACCTGGTGACTTGACAACCCAGGCAGCTGTCCCCTTGTGCCGAGTAGGAGAAGATGGAGTTGAAAGAGGGAGAGGAAGGCCTCTTTAAAAATAGTTTTCCTTGGTTAACAACAACAACAACAACAACAACAATTTATTGCTGTCATAGACTAGTAAATATAATATTGCATTGCTATGCTACAAATCCAAAATCTCAAACCTTACATTTAAAAAACATAACAAAACAAATAAAAACAGATAAAATACTATTCGCAGTATAAAACTTGGAGCAGAGTTTCTATGCTTATTAAATTTCCTTGGTTTAATTTGTGCAGTTTTTAAAAATGTTTTAAAAGATTGTGTTGTTTGGTTTTCTTCTCCTAGCTTGTTTTGGAACTTTAACTGCTTTGCATTTTCTTTGTTTCTAAAAAGTTTTTAATTTTTAAGGGATGTGTGCTGGGGGGGATTTTCCAAGTTGTATTCTTCTTTGACTTTGGTTCTGTTAGGCTTGTTGGTTCTGTTTGCACTGGGCGGCTTTTTGCCAGTGGTTGCTCTTGTCTGTCTGGCTATTGGCTTCTTTGCGCTGGAGAAAGCATGCCCCCCATAAGAAAAAATGGAGACAGATAGGGTGGGAGAGAGTTCATTGTTCAGGGTCCTGTAGAATTGGGCCCTGTGATCCAATTTGCTTCAAATTTGGGGAGTCTTACTGGACAAGCAGGCCTAACTTTCCAGTGATTTTGGTGTCACTTGCTTGAAAAACAGCCACTCTAGCACCCCCCCCCCCGAAAGAGTCCTCCATCAGAAATAATGGATTGAAAAATTTCAGAATTCTGGAAAAAAATCCAAATCTGAGCTCTGAAACGGCAGTGGGGACCCAAATAATCCGCGAAACCAGAATGGCTACCTTTCCCATAATAAAAATCTGGAGAATTGTCTTGTCCTGGAGACAAGATGAAACATTACAGGACCCCAGAAGCCAAGGGCCAGAGTAACAGTACTCCAGCGCAGCACTCTGAGAGCTACCTTGGAGGTAAAACTGAAACCTCGGAACAGTGCTTCCAAGTCTCAACCCCAAAAGACAGTCCAGGAGGATACTATAATTGATGGCGTCAAAAGTTTCTGAGACATCTAGGAGAATTTAAAGGGTCACCCTCCCCATTCATCTCCTGGAACAGGTCCACCAGGGTGACCATGGCCATTGCGGTACAATTACCAGGCCTGGAACCAGATTGGAACGGATCCTAGCAATCCATTTAGGAATCCCTGAAGTTGCCCAGCCGCCGCTCGTTCTATCACCTTACTCATGAATGGTACATTTGAGTTATTCAGCTCTCCTGGATCCAAAATAGGTAATATCTAGAGATAATAACATGAGAACTGGAGTTGGAAGCATATGTGTTTGAGGGTTCACATGTATGTATATTCGTAATTTTAAAAGTGAAGGTTTTACAGAGAGAAGTTAAAGTGTGGGTGGCTAGTGTTGAGCTTGATTTTTAATTTTTCTGAATGGTAAAGACATTTTACACTCCACTTCTACTGAAAAAGCAGAATGATGAATGATCCTCTTTAAATGCCAGTAATCGAATACAGAACTAAGAGGGGATGTATTGCTTCCCATGTTATAACTCAATAGCGTTGCAGATATAAAGACCTTCTGCCTGCAGTTTTTCACCCTTCTCTACTCTGGGGGGAGGGGGGGAAATCTCTACCATTTTCACTCAATGTTTCTTAAATTATTGCTGTAATGTAGGCACTGCTAAAAGATCTACCTAATAACAAAGCGGCAAAATATTTAATTTAAGGATTGGTAGAAAAATGCCACAATTCAGTTTATGGTATGAAGCATTATTAAATTGTTTATTCTAGGTATAGAAACAAATGAGCTCTTCCGTTGTGTTTTTTTAAAGACATTGGCACGTATGCCTCAGTGAAGTTTGAAGCGCTTTCAAATGTTGCTGAGCTGAATGGTAGGACATATGCCATTTGAGCTATGTAAAACATGTAACATTATTATGTTTTTGTAGAGATTGCAGTAAATATTCATGAGGTTAAAGGCATTTGAAACAGTTGATGCAAAGAACAATTTACTTGAGGATGGACCAACAAACATACTAGTGTGTATCTCAAGGGCATCATTCAGTTACTAATGACAGTGCGTGGTACCAGACAGCTTGGATCCCATTTCCTTCGGAGTTTTTATTGCAGCTCAGTGTAATGTCTCGTTAAGAAATATTTAGGGAGTTGCATGTCAGTTTGAGGTAAATGAATGCTGAAGACACCAGTGGTGATCTCGAAGGATAAGTAGATTTAGAAGTATGCGAAGAAAGAAATCTTGCAGTACATTATATAATCAGAGTATATACCCTTACTATTAATACATTTTTTGAAAAAGAAAAAAATACTAAAATTCTACACTTAAGTGATAGACTATATACTGTTCTAGTGCATTCTGTCACCAAGTTCCATGTGTGTTCCACTATACATTTGAAGTGTGGGTAGGATTCCCCATGAACATCAACAGAGGAAACACCCCCCTGAAGTAAAAGGGATATATTATTTGTGTTCTCCGCTGAAGTGAACAGGGAAGTCTTTGTTGACCATACAAGGTGATTTGTCTATGCCAAAGTGATAGGCAACACAATATTCTCTTCTGCATTAGGCAATTGCGATAGGATTGCTAAATAAATGTACAAGAGAGGACTCACAGGGGAGAGGAAACACATTCCCCTTCCAGCTACTATTTCTGTTGCTCCAATTTTGCTTTCCCCGCCTCCTTTCCTCTACTGTAGCTCCACTTTCACCACTCATTCACCTTCCTGATTTTCTTGCCCGTCTGCCCCCCCACCCTGGCTGCCAACCCTCCCAGTCTTCCTGTCTACCTAGTAATGCCTCCTGGCTGCTTGTCCATTCATCTGATCTGCCTGCTTGCCTGTTGTTGTTTCCTGTCTTCATTTCCCTCTCCTGTTTGTTTGTTCACTTATGCCATGAAGCATAAGTAGAAACAGTCATGCCAGGGAAGCTTACTGTAGCTGCCTGTAGCTTCTTCCTCACGCTTGTGGTGGCTGTCATAACCACATTTTAGTGAGGTATCTTGGATTGCTACACCAGTCCTATATGCTGCCTGAAATTGTGCTCTTCTCTTTTGCCTTTTGCAGATTTTTTTAAACCACCCAAATATTTTTCCTGACAAAATGTATTTTTCTTCAAACCTTAGGTTTTCAGAAACCTACATTCTGACCCTGTATGGCTCCATGTGTAGATTTTTTGATCCCCGTAAAGAGACCACACTTGGCTTTTACAAATGTAGATGAATAGCAGGAGGATACCTGGAATGTTAATGTCACTTTTCCGATTTAGCTAAGTTCAGGTTTCATCGGATTACCTGAATGATTTAACCCCTAAGGTTACACATTGTCAGACAAAAATAAAAACAGTTTGGGAAATGGTAAGTAATTACCGTATATGTATTTTTGCCTCATGTGTTTCTTTTAGAAACTCCAGGTGAATTTGATTAATACCATATATTTGGATAAAAGTTTTTGTAATTATACATTAATTTTTTTAGAACTAGAATTCTGCAGAGTTGTCCACCCATGCTTTAAGGACTTGTATTGTTTCTTGTACAGGGTATCATAGATATGTAGATTCATACAATATAAATACAAATTTACACTGGTTCTGGATTTAATGATGATAAGAATGGGTTAGAACCCGAAGATATTTACACTGATAATTAAGTTATTTGTGGACTAATTTTGGAATTTTTCAACAGGGCAGATCTGCTGTTCAAAACAGATATACCAGGTAAACAGGGAGTCTGGAGGGCTGAGAATTTATATAGTTATATGCCACCTGTTACATACTCCTAAGAGTTATTAGAATTCTTGCAATTACCAAGTCAGCTGTATTGCTAGTTGGTCAATTTGGTACTGCCACTAGGCCTGTGGGCTAAGATATTTAAATAAGGTGTGTACATCTCAGCTTAATGTCTCTTAGGCATATTCACCATCTGGTTTCAAAACAAACAAACCTCTGACAATTCACAGTGGTTTAATGTACACTAAACAGAAGTCATTGTTTTCATTCACTTTGAATTAACTAGGATTTCTTAGGTTCTTTATTCCATTTTCATCTAACGACTGTTACACAACCTACTCCCTGTACATGAGTACATTTCTTAGTGTACCTAAAGTCATCTGTGTTTCTTTTGGTGCCTTGAAGCCTGTGTATACATGGGTCAAACTTGGTATCATATTTCCAAAAAGTGAAAGGAGGCAAAGGACATTTACATATGCAGTTGTGGACAAGTTTACATTGGGACCACAAAACGCAGCATACAAACAAGGATAAAAGAACATGAAAGATACTGCAGACTTGGCCAACCTGAGAAATCAGCAGTGGCTGAACATGGACTGACCCAAACAGGACACAGGGTCTTATTCCAAGACACTGAAATACTGGACAATTCTACCAACTCTTTTGTCAGATTGCACAGAGAAGCCATTGAAATTCATAAACATCAGCAAAACTTTAACAGAAAAGAAGAGAGTTTAAGAATGAATAAGGCTTGGCTTCCTGTCCTGAAAACCTCCAGACTAACAAAGACTACAGTCTACAATAGCCATGCGGATTAGTTTTGGATTCCACATGTTAACAGATCACTTCAGGATACAATGGTTCCACATTAACATCCACACCCTCATTAGCATGTTATCTTGATACTTACAGGACAGTGATTAGCACATTACCTTTAATACTTCGCAGGACAATGACTCAGCTCAAACCCAACCCCCTTCTGACTATATATTACTCTTCCTACACACTTGACACTGAGAGACACTGTCCTTCAGTGTTACTCCTCTGAAGATGCCTGTCACAGCTGCTGGCGAAACGTCAGGAACGAAAATACCAAGACCACGGTCACACAGCCCGAATAACCTACAAGAACCGATGAACTCTGACTGTGAAAGCCTTCGACAATATTTTGACATTTACATAATACACTTTTATTTAGAATACAAGGGACAGCATAAAGAAAAGAGGAGAGATAGAGCCAATAAGCAGTTGGTTCAGAAGAATATCTTATACACCCTGAGGAAGCTGGGATACTCTTGGGAGAGAGGATTGTTGCTGCCGAATGGGAAATAAAAGGGTGGATGTAAAGTATACTTTGCCTGTTCTACAGGAAAGGGGGGGGGGTCTGTGGTCTAGAATTCCTGGAATATTGTGAGGTGAAAGATGGTCCTAGGGCAGTCCAGAGTCCTTGCCTGGTTCCAAGTTGATGTCTGAGTCCCAAGGGTGGCCAAATCCAAATTGTGGGTGAAAGAGCACTTTTAATACTTTTTGTCTGTTGGACCATTGGAGTTTGAAGTTGGGTGGGGACAAGGCCTGCTGAGAGGGTGGGTGGATATGTGGGGAACTTAATTAAAATGAAAAGCCAAATGACTAGCTTGGGTGGTGGTAGAAATTGGCCTAATGTCCTGCTGCTCTGGGCAAGGCAGGACACCTGCTTTCATTCTGGGTGCGATTCATTAGTTTATTCCGTTGCAAAATACATAGATCATCACCAGCAATATTAATGTATTGCCCTTCCATTCTGAACTTTCCAACCATCTCATCTCAGCAATCAAGTAGGGGATGACTATATGATGGCCCATAAAGAAAGAAAGGAGGTGGCCATGGATTTTCAGACCAATTCACTTAGTGCACCGTTGGGTGGCTGTGTGATCACCCAACAGCACAATACTAATAATTAGTTTCTCACCATTGCAACATCCTTTCTAAAAATAGTTGTTATTGGGCGGTGTGCCAAAACAAATAAAATGCAACCTTTGCTAGCAACAGAAAATCAGAATATATTTTCAAGCAGAATGTCAAACACAGTATTTGTTCTCAAAGCTGCATGAATAGACTTTGAAATGAATTAAAAACAAATATACACAGAACCACATTCCTAAACATTAACATCAATTCCATCCTTCTGAAATGCTGACATTGTACCCTTATAGCCCTTGTGTAATAGCATGGCTTCTTGTCACTGTGCAGTGCTGCAATTGGCATTGACATCCAAAGCTCTGATCTGCTGATTTGCTGATGTAGAATATTTTACGACTAGTTTGTCAGTCCTGCTGGTTTCAATCCAACCTTAGAATCGCATATTCATCTGATTTTCTACTTTGGTGTTGTTAACGCTTTTTATGTGACGAAGGATTGGTAGTAGCTATCTGTTGTCTGATTTTTGGTAGCAGATACCCGTTGTCTGATTTTTAGCAACCTTTATCTGAGCTGGTGTATCAAGATACTTGTCTTGATGGTTTAGTGGCCTAAGCATCAAGTCTCTCAACATTATTTTTCTGTAATGGGTGGAGTGTGTATATTGCCATTCGTGGTCATGGCTCCTCTGAGCCCAGGATGAGGACATTTTTTGCAAAAGTGGTGGCTTGGGACACCATTCAACAGTGGTGCTATATTAAGCTGGCAGAGCTGAAGTTACTGCTTCCTTGCCCACTCCTGTTGGGCACCATCTATTTGGACAGTTGTGTAGGACTCTTTGGTTATTTTTCTCTATGGTTATGTGAAAAACTATGTTCCATAGGTCCTATTTCTTCCTTTTTTGCTCTAGAAGATAACTAAATATGAACTCAAGAGCCTTCTAAACAGCTAAATTTCCCAATTATGTCTCCATAATTGGATGCCTTCAATATTATACTGATAAAGTTTCCCTCCTCTTACCTTTATAATTATTAGTGAAAAATTATAGAGCCATGCCAAGACACTTGCATAAAATATTTTGAAATGAATCTGCTCACTTCCTCCCATGAGCCAATTAGATGCATTTGCTATACTTCCAGCTGTAGCTCACTCAGACTGAAGAACTCAACCAAGTGGGTTCTCCAGAGGTTTCTGGGGATGAGGACTGGAGGAGAAGAGGAATCTGGGTAAGGAAAGAATTTTATCAACCTTCTCTCATACCTCAGTTTATTGAGAAAGGAGGGCATCTTGGCCATCCTCTGGTCACTAGGGGTGTGGAGGGGGGAGGTAGTTGTGAATTTCCTGCATTGTGCAGGGGGTTGGACTTGATGGCCCTGGTGGTCCCTTCCAACTCTATGATTCTATTATCAGAGTCAACATTTAAAAATGAAATTTCCTACCAACTGGTTGAGTTGCCTTTAAAATGCATATGTTCCGTAAGTGATTGGGAGTTGGCAAATCAGGGGGGAGCAAATTTTAAAAATGAGAAGTTATTAAGAGTTTGGAGAAAGGCACTGTTTACTTGCTCAGAAGCACCTGCCTTTCACTACTCGGTCCTGTTTTTTTTTGTTTAAATTCCTGTAATAAGCCCCAATGAAGTCTATGTACAAATAAATTCTTGAGGGGTAGACTGCTGTAGCAAAGCAAAAAGAGAATCTGTGCCACCTTAAAAATTTATATTTTCCTATGTTCTAGGGAATCATGAGGCACTAGATGACCATACGGGTTGTGGCTGAAACAGTATGGTGGGTTCTGGAGGTAGAACAATGGCTGTAACTATGATTTGTCAAACATCAGCACAATTAGTACAACAGTGGTTTGGAAACCCTCTTAAAACCATTATTTTGGATTCTGTGGTTGCAGATCTTTCCTACATTCCCCTCCCATAATCAGATCTGGGTAGGGGGTAAGGGATCCTGGTTATGGATCTGTCCCATAAGTTCTTTCTGCAGTCAAATCATGAGTTTTAAACCATTGTCTGATTCATGGTTAAGCTTCTTCAGTCATAATTTGAAGTGAGACATCACATCATTCTTGCTGATTGATTCTTCAGTTGCACTCTGAAGGACATTGCGCTAGAAGTAAATGCCATTGAATTACACTGGACTAATTTCTGAGCACATCTGCTTAGGATTGCTTTCTGCATGGCCTGCTCTCATTGTACTACTTCTTCTGTCTTGTGTGGATTGGGAGGAATGAGCAGGGGCCATCACAGTCCAAGGCCAAGCAGCTGTATGAACTACATCTGCTTAATATGCTTTGAATAACCACATCTGCTCCCCTCCAGATCCGCTGCTTGGCTGTAGCAGAAGAGGTTCCTGTTGGACTGACTCTGTGCCATCTTTCCTTCAGTAATGAACATGACTTGCCTTCCTGCCTTGGCTTGTGGGACTTACCCAAACAAGTTTTGTGTTCATGCAACAAGGGAAAAGTATTTCTGAAGCTATTTATTGAATCAATTTCTTGATGTTGTAAAGAGTAAAGAAGCAAGATGCCAAACTTTTGTTAGAATTAATGACATGAAAGATGGAGAAACTAACTTTAGAGCCAAGCAGAGATGTAACTGACAGTGGGAGCCAGGATGTATCAACTGCTGGCATTCTAACTGGGATCTGAAATCAATGAAAGGATTGAGAATCAGGCCTTACCATCACATGCAGCCTAGGGATCGGGTTACCTGTTTCATTTTACACTTTTACAAAAGAGTTTTGTTGATGCTGTAGGCTCTTTTATCATCAACCATTTTATGTCAAATCAACCAGCCAGCTCTGTTTATAATCCCACAACTTCAAAATTTTTTTTCTTGCATTCCTACTTTAGTCTATGGAGCTTTTAAAAAGAATTGTCACTCAATTAAAAAAAAAAATTTGGCTGTCTAATCCAGATGGCAGAAAGCATCACTTCTGCAAGGGGAGATTTGTGCTTGGATCCAAAGTGTTATGGAAGTAACATACTGATCTCAGTGGGGTGACAGTATTTGCCCAGGCTCTTGAGCAATTTCTTCTGCTCGGTGAACAGAATGGAACTGACAGGCTGCAGTGAAGAGCTACTGCAATGGGGAACATTTGCTGAAGATGGCGAATGCCACCATACACCTTTTAAGGTTGTAGTAGGTCTGTACATGGATATCACACTCTTCCTGAGAAAAATAAAATGGCTAGCGATCAAAACAGGAGGAATATCTTACAAACTCACAGAACATACAGTACTGAACTTTATTTTAATTTTACTTTCCCTTCCCTGCATTTCTTTAGGTTTTTTACCCATGCAATGCTGGATCTTCTACATTTTAAACTTGAAAAAAAATATTTTAAACAGAAGGAAGGCAAACAACGTAGGGATCTGACAATAGGCTCTTTAGGTTGCTCTTTTATCCTGACTCCTGGGAACAATTATGCAAAATTTTAAATAAACACACTTTCCCCTTGTGCTGTTTGTTTGCAAGTGTGATTTTGAATGCTCATTTTGATATTTGTATAATGTTATTGTATGAGCAAGATTAGCATTTCCCTCTTATATTATTTTAAAAGACAGTTGAGGTATTTACATGCACAAACATTAAGAAATGTGTTGTGCAATCTAGTAATTGCACAATTAGGTATGCTGATGCTAGGCTGACTGAAAAATTATACTTTTGGTTTAAAAACCTATGATTCGGAGAGATCCAGGTTGAGTATTTTCTTACTGCTCAGTGAAAGAAACAATTTCATAAACAGTTTCATACACATACAACAATCTTTTGCTGTAAAAATGTCTTTAATCTCAAGTGTTTATGAGAGGGATATTTAATTTCTTGTTGATTCAGGCTCACATCATGGGTTCATATGGAAGTGTTACTATGAATTGGCCCTCATATGTTGGCGTGTGCTGCTGATAGTTCCAAAAGATCTGAAGGTTTCAATTTAATGTACACTGATATAGTTAACTGGGAATGAGAGAGACGGGAAAACAAACCATGCAGGCCATCAAATAGACATAAAATTTTGGTGGCTTGAGAGCAAAACAGACTAGGTAATATTAATGTCTCACATACCGTACATACATACATACAAAGACCCACCACGAACTATTGAATACACCTGGAGAATGGTTCTTACTCAGAAATTCATCAGACAAGCATGTGTTTGAATCATTGTGTATCCCACATCAGGTATTCTTCAGCTACTGGGTGTAGGATACTAGAAGTACAATAGCCATGTTCGTAAAGAGGCAGAAACAAAACATAGTTCTGTAGCCTTGTTATTTTATTTATTTAGACCCAGAAGCTATGCTTCTGATAAATGTAATCAGTCCTCTGATAAGGTGTTCCCCAAAACTCAAGGTTATGTCACAGCATTAGTGAGCAGCTGCTGGGGGTGATGGGAAATGGGAAGCCCTGGTGCAAAATGCAATTTAAGGTGGACATCGAAAGTTGGATTATGTAAAATAGTATTGTCTGGATAATTTTTTAAGGATTATTTGTATCCTGATGGGTCACCTTTCCACCTAATCATGGTCTACAAGGAGGGGAACATAAAAAAGTAAACGATTAAAATACAGTTAAATATATATAATTCAGTCAAACACATAAACAAAGAACACTAGAAGGAGGGCCAGTAACCGTTACTGGGGGTATGCCAGACAAAACCAAAACATCCTCACCTGCTGGCGACAGGCACCGATAGAGGGGAAGGTATTGATGCTGCTTTATGGTTTGTACTCCCCATTTGTATTTCTGCTTGCTTCCTGTCAGCTCAGCCAGTATATTTGTAAATAAACAGCATGCTATGAATGACCACAGCTGGGGTAATTTATTTCTTAGAACTTTTATAACTTGTTTTTCAGCATAAAACATCCTTAAAGAAATTACAAGATGTTGAACAATAACATCTGCAATATATCTAAACTGAAGGTAAACGATCATTAGCTATCAATCGTAATCAAGGTGTATATTAACCACCATAATAAACATCGGAGTGTATATTAACTACCATAGTCCTGGGTAAACAAACGAGTCTTCAAGGCCCTTTTGAACACAGCAGTATCTCAAATCCCAGATCAGTATCCCATGAGAGCCATGGTTTTCAAAGTGTTATGCAATCTTTTAGGCAGACACAAAGACAGTTTATAGATCTGACGCAGATACATCCTTCAGCTCTCAAGTCTTAGTTGGGATGTGAAATACAGTGTAGACAGTTGTTTCAGCGAGTGTCAGATGATTAATGGAATAGGCTGTGTGCTTCTCTGTGTCTAGGCTAGAATCACCAAGTCCTCTCCAACACAAAGCTGGTTTACCACCACAGCCCTCAGAAAAAAAGATTACCTGTCACACCATTGAAATCTAACCCAAGCATCATATAAAAAGCAAAACATTAATTTCCTGGCTTCATCCCCCCCCCAGAATGTTGTATTCATACCCCCCCCAATCTGGCTTCATTATTTGCCTTCCCCAAGTGAGTTTCTTGCCCCATCCCATCTGTATTATTCAAGACCACTTACTATATCATGAGTCATCACATAGTAACTTGCCCTATCTCTGCTGGTAGCTGCCAATCCTGTGAAACTATATTGAGAGTGGGGAATTCATCAAGTGGGGGCTAGTCCCCATGAGAGCACTGTGTCTATTGAGCCTTTTGTCTTCCACATATCTTCATTTTCTTATATATGCATGTAATAACTATTATAAAGACCATGGAATTCGCAAGAAAAATATATTGAAATACAACAGAGAAGAAAAAAAGGGGAAATGCACACCTCTCTTTTTTGGATAACTATGAGTAGTGTTCACTGAGCTGTTCACCTGGAGAAACGCAAACAGTTTTCTTTTGAATAAGAGCATCTTGCTTATAGCATAGTTGTGAAGTGTTTCAAAGTGAAACTGTGTATATAATTGCGGTTTTTAATTTTTCCCCCATAGGTAAAATAGCCAGCTTATTTGAAGTCTTTTGTTAATGATTCACTGCTTTGCCCTAGTAAATAACTGTAAATAATTTTCTAGAACTGGATTTCATATCAGTGTTTAAATGGTTAATAACTAGATGGATAACCTGAGTCTATTAAGTTAATATGTTGGCAAGCGTGGCCTTTGCCAGTAGGTACACTTATGCATTTGCTCCTGTCATTCTTAGTTAATATCTGGTCTTGGATGGCAAGGATGAGCCATCTGTTTAGGCAGAGAGTTTTCCTTCCCAGCTCTGAAAAATGGTGTGGATAATCTTTCACTTTTGAAGAAAGCATTATCCCATTTGGTGGCACCATTTTCCAATACAGGCTGTCAGATCTCTACCTAGGGTTGCCAACCTCCAGGTGTTGTCTGGAGTTCTCCCAGAATTACAACTGATCTCCAAGCTACTGAGCTTAGTGGAGAAAATGGCAGTTTCAGAGGGTGGACTGTATCGCTGTTGAGCTCCCTCTCTTCCCCAAACTCTGCCCCCAAATCTCCAGGAATTTCCTAAGCTAGAGTTGGCTGTCCAAGTTGCAGGGAACAGGGAAACAGGTAGCATCCAATCAGAGCTGAACTTTCACCCCAGAGCACAGTGCTTAACTAATCTCTGCCCCATCATGGTTTTATGATATTGTATGATAAATGAATGAAAATTCTTCTTTCACACTTTTCTGTGAGTAAGCATTATGGAATAACATAGGACTTACTTTTAAGTAATCTTGTTTAGGATTGCTTTCAATGTCCTGAGATGATAAAGATGACTAAGCTGAGGCTATCATAATGATGAGTCACTGGAAAAGACAATAACGTTAGGAAAAGTTGAAGGCAGCAGGAAAAGAGGAAAACCCAACATGAACTGGATTGGCTCAAATGAGGAAACCACTAACCTCAGTTTGCAAGACCTGAGCAAGGCTGTTAACGATAGGATGTTTTGAATGTCATTAAGTCATAGTAATCATAAGTCAGAAGCGACTTGACAGCACTTAGTACATGCACAGCTCATACTTTCTTCATTATTTGCCCAACTGCTAGCACACTATACCCATTGGGACTGCTAATTCAGTGCTGCTATCTACAAAACATGTTGCCCCTTTCTAAGTAAGGAGGGCTCTTCATTATAACAGAGGAAATAGCCTTATATCTCTTTTTCTTTGTAGTAAGTGGAGTTTGATTGGTTTCAGAGGCAGATCTGTTACCTTTTCCTGTGGCTCCTAATATTCAATGTCTTTTCCCCGCTTAGGAACTTACTTTGTTTAGTAGAAGGTAATTTAGTGCTGGCTGCATTATAAACTTTTTCCAAGTATCTTCTTGTTTGGACCTGGATCACAGAAATCAAACCAGAATCAGATCTTTAATCAGATCATTTAAAATAAGCATTGTGCCATTGTCTCAGACAACTTGAAAGGATGAAAAGTAGACAAAAAGCCCAGCATGGGAGTTATTTTTCCGGAGCATTCTGTACATAGTATGAGTGTGTGTGTGTAGTGTTTGAAAAACTGTTTTTATTTATGCAATACTTTCAGTTTGCAGAGTGCTTTTTTCCCTTTACTGTAAGATTAAAATTTTTTGGTTAGCACACAGATCCTGATTTTTCCTGAACTTTATTTATTTATTTAATACATTTATATCTTGCTTCCCCCCCCCATAGGGATCCAAAGCATATTGCATAATTCTGCACTCCTCTATTTTATCCTCACAACAATCCTGTGTGGTAGGATAGGCTCAGTATGACTAAGGTTACCCAGCAAGCTTCTGTGGCATAGTAGGAGTGTGAACCTGAGTCTCCCAGATCCTAATTAAACTACTGTGCCATACTGGCTCACAATTCTAGGTGATTCCTAATTGTTTTTCTTAGAAATTCAGTATTGGCCATGTAAGGATTTTGGGTAGGGTTGCCAGGTCCCGCTTCCCCACCAGCGGGAGGTTTTTGGGGTAGAGCCTGAGGAGATCGGGGTTTGGAGAGGGGAGGGACTTCAATGCCATAGAGTCCAATTGCCAAAGCGGCCATTTTCTCCAGGGGAATTGATCTCTATCGGCTGGAGATCAGTTGTAATAGCAGGAGATCGCCAGCTAGTACCTGGAGGTTGGCAACCCTGGTTTTGGGGTATATTTTAGATCCCTAAAAGTAATGAAAGTTTGTGGGAAAGTGCTGACTCTGGTAATGAAATCCTGGAAGTTGATTCAGACGCACATTTGACAGAACAACTGATGTGCTCAAAGTATTCTGATCTGATTGTTGGGGTTTTTTTTTGGGGTCATTCATATATTTTGACCAACAAGTTACAAAATGGTTCTGGCTCAACAAGGATTTCATGTTTTTCAGGATGTGGTGGGTACTGATTTTGTCACGTTTTTATGACATGTCAAAGCATGCAAATGGACCAGTCATTTGTTCCATTATCATGTCAGATTGGTAATCTTCATTTTTCCTTCAACATAGGAAGGAAAAAAATACTGAAATTAATACAAGTGAAATAATTACGTGAAAGAATTCCAATGTGTCTTGATCAAAGCTTCTTCTGTAGGGAGATTACCTCTTAATAGCTCTACACATGCTTCTTAATTTTCAAAATAAGGTGGCTCCTGCACAATTTTGTACCATAGTCCAAACCCATATGCTTGTAGCAAATACGGCTGTATATATGTAGTCGATCAGATAAATTCAGCCCCTGTTCCAAAGAGCAGAAAAGAACTGATCAACGTTTAACCAGGACTACATTTGCAGTTCTGGCTACTGGATTGGGAACATGTGCAATCCACCACACAGCTGTTGCCTCATCAAAGTGGCATCTAGCTATGTTGGAGTGCTGAGTTTAGATAGCAGTGCAACTAGTAAGTGGCTTTAAACAATTGTGCAAAATTGTGCAAAGGCATTTATCAACCCTAACTGGCCCACTGAAATCAATGAGCTTAGAAGAGTGTAATTCTTCTTAAGCTTGCACTGCTGGACATGCATTTCCCATGTGATTAGCGTTCTCACATGGAGAGCAGTCTACCCTTGAGTGGCCCTGCACTGGGGATGATCTGGATTTGACTTCAGTTAGCAATCCGTAGATGGCCAAAGGACAAACAATGCCCTGTCCCCAAAAGAGCAGCAAGTGTGTGGCATTAAGCAGCTTTTTCAAAATGAGCAGTTGGTGTTCCAGGCCTATGTCTGAGGAAAGCAGCTGTTTGTTTTCCACAAGAGCACATCTTAATGTCAAGCCAAGAGGCAGCATTTTTGTTAGCTTCAGCTGCAGCTGTTTGCCTGCTTTCCCTGAGTCAATGAAATTAAGCTGTGGTTTTCCTGTTGCTAAGATCTGAGGTGAGGAATGGGAAGAAAGGAAAATGATAATGCACCAGAGAGGGCCTTTGAATTTATTTACATTTCTGTTTGGATGGCCCATAGGCTCAATACTTAGGAGGAGGAGGAGGATTGGTTTTTATATCCCACTTTTCTCTACCTTTAAGAAGTCTCAAAGCATACATATTTCTGTATAATACATAACCTCTATGTGGGGCTGCCTACCCCTGAAAAAACTCCAAAAGCTCCAAGTGGTGTAGCGTGCATCAGCCCATCTTTTTATCTGGCGTTTCGCACACAGCCTGCTTAGTGCCAGTCATGCCGGTTGCCAATCCCATGCGCTTCTGAGTTCAGTTCAAGGTGCTCTTTCTGACCTGTCCGCTCCTTCGTATCCTGGGATCCTCCTACCTGAAGGAGTGCCCCTCCCCAGTTGAACTCAGATGTCATTTAAGAGCTAGACAAAAGCCAAACTAGTGATACTGCCATTTTGAAAGGTGAGAACAGTGGCACAAGAACTGAAGATCCACACAGTTGTCTTGGAAAAGCTTCCAGTGCTATCATAAGCAGAGTTACACCCTTCTAAATACATGGATGCTTTTTTTTTTTAATAAATTTTTTATTGCATTTTTATAATAAATCAAAACCAAAAAAATATATATAAAAGTATACATGTAAAAAGAAAAGAAAAGAAAAAAATACATACATATATAGAGCGTAAGTTTCTGTTATACATTGTTATTCATATAAAACTAAATATTACGCCCTAGGTCAAAAACCCTCTCCCCACCACTGTGCCCATCACCAATGGACTTCCGATGAGGTGTCATGACAAAGATTAATAAATCACATTGTTATAGATTAGTTAAAATCACTTTATACTATAATTCGTTAACTAAATTCTTAAAATCCGTTTTTGCCGATTTATCCCAATATGCAGTGGCCTTTGACCATGTAATTTTAAATTCCTCCATGTCTTTACCATGTAAAGATGCTGTAATTTTGGCCATCCGCATATACATCCATAATTTCTCTCTCCATTCTTTAATTAAAGGTTTATTTGTTTGCTTCCATTTTTTAGCAATTGTAATCCTTGCAGCTGCAAAACTATATTGACATATGACTCTGTCAGCTTTATCCAATTCTTTTTTTGGAATACCCAATAAGCAAAAGGCGAGATCTCTCTTAATTTTTATTTTAATCGAATTATTAGTCTCATTCAAAACTAATTGCCAAAATCTCCTAATTTTTTTACAATACCACCAGTTATGCATAAATGTGCCTATATCGGTACCACATTTCCAGCAAGAAACTTTATAATCTTTTTTCATTTTATTTAATAATGCTGGAGTTATGTACCATCTATAAAACATTTTATATAAGTTTTCTCTTATTTCATTCGAGATTGTAAACCTAAATTCATTTTTCCATAATTTTTCCCAAATCTCCAACTCTATATTATATCCTAAGTCTCTCATCCATTTCAGCATAACTGGTTTAACCCTTTCCTGTTCTAATTTCATTTCTATAAGTACTTTATAAATCCTTCCTATCAAACCTTTATTACCCTTTGATAATATTATCTCAAGTTTAGATTTGGATCGGTTAAATCCCAATCTATTATCCTTAACAAAAATATCTTTTAATTTATAATACATAAACCAATCTTTTATCTGTAGTTCTTCACGTGTTTTCAAAACCCATATCCCATCTCTGTAATCTATCATATCTCTATAAATATCACAGTCCAAATTTAAATGTGCACCTCTTCTAATAAATGCTTCTATAGGATTTAACCACCCAGGGGTTTTACTTTCTAAAGCATCTTTATATTTATTCCATATCTGTAATAAATTTTTCCTTATAATATGAGAATTGAATTCTTTATTCACCTTCTGTTTTTCATACCATAAATAAGCATGCCACCCGAACCTTAGTTTATATCCTTCTAATTCTAATAACTTTGGATTCTCTAAGAGGATCCAATTTTTGATCCAGGTGAAGCAGGCCGCATAATAATACATTTTTAAATCTGGCAAACCCAAACCTCCCGTTTCCTTCAATTCTATTAAATTATTATATGCTATCCTATGTTTTTCTTTACCCCAAAGAAATCTCATAACATCTTTTTTCCAATCTTCAAATATGTGTGCACCTGTCACTATTGGTAAATTTTGGAACAAAAAAAGCATTTTGGGTAATAGCATCATTTTGATTACTGCTATTCTTCCCCATAATGATAGGGGTACTTTTTCCCAATTTATCAAATCTTTTTTTATTTGTTTCCATTGGTTTACATAATTATCCTGAAATAGATTGAGATTATTATTCGATATCCATATACCCAAATATTTAACTTTATTTTCAATGTTGAGTCCCGTCCTTTTACTTAATATTTGTTGCTGTACACGAGTCATATTTTTCACTAAGATTTTTGTTTTAGCTTTATTAATTTTAAAACCTGAAAGCTTTCCATAAACCTCCAAAATGTTATACCATCTATCAAACTGTTCAATTGGATCAGTCAAAAAACATACTAAATCATCAGCATATGCTTTAAGTTTATAATGATTTCTCCCTATTCGTACCCCTACTACATCATTAGACTTTCTAAAATTATTCAATAATATCTCTAAAACTAAAATAAAAAGTAAAGGGGAAAGAGGACAACCCTGTCTCGTTCCCCTTTGAATTTCAATCTTTGGTGATAATAGTCCGTTTACAATCAAATTAGCTGTTTGTTGTGTATATATACCTTTTATAGCAGTTTTAAAACTCTCACCAAAATCCATAAACTCCAATACCTTAATCATAAACTGCCAATTAACATTATCAAAAGCTTTTTCAGCGTCCAAAAATATCAAGGCTATTGGTGTTGTGTCTTGTTCCGCATATTCTAACAGATCTATTACCACCCTTACATTCTGACTAATCAACCTCCCGGGTAAAAATCCAGCCTGATCATCATATATTAATTGATTCAATACTCTTTTTAACCTATTAGCTAAAATTTCTACATATAATTTATAATCAATGTTTAATAATGAAATCGGTCTATAATTTTTAACTTCCAAAATATCAGTTATCCTTTGGTATTAATGCTATATTTGCTTGTTTCCATGTTTGAGGGATAGTACCTTTTGTCATGCCTATATTCATCACTTCCAGAAGATAAGGAATTAATTGCTCTTTAAATGTTTTATAATAATATGCTGTAAAGCCATCTGGTCCAGGGGACTTATTGAGTTTACTTTTGCTTATTGCTTGTTCCAGTTCCTCCGTAGATATTGGAGAATCTAAGAATTCTTTATTTTCAATTGTTATTTCCCCCCAGACCGATTTAGTCAGATAGGCTTCCATCTCTATCTCTGAAACTAAATTTTTTTTTGTATAAATCTGTATAAAATTTCACAAACGTATCAACTATCTCCTCTTTAATTCTTGTTATCTTACCATTCCTTCTAATCTGGGTTATTGGAATTTTTTTTCCTTTTTGTTTAAGTTGCCAAGCTAACATTTTACCCGGTTTGTTCGCGTGTTCAAAAAATCTTTGTTTGTTATATATAACTTTTCTTTCAATCTCTTCAGCAATTAAAAATTCATATTGTTGTTGCCAATTTCTAATCTTATTTTGTTGTTCCTGTTTAGCCCCTTTATCCTGCAGTCTAGATAAATATCGTTCCGCCTGTTTTATTTCATCTAATATACATTTTTTCCTTTTCTCCCTTTCCCTATAGTATCTTGTATTTTGTTGAATCAAATGTCCCCTAATTACTGCCTTACTGGCATCCCAAACTATATCTTCACTGGTACCTTTATTTATATTTTCTTTAAAATAATTGGATATTTCCACCTTCAATTTGTTAACTATTTTATTATTTTTTAAAAGAAAATCATTAATTCTCCAGGGCTTGTAACCTCTATTTTCCATTTTAATTTTAACTATAACCGCATTATGATCTGATAACACCCTAGGCAAAATCTCTGAGTTCTCTGATTTCTCTACCAGACCCTTTGACATCCATATCATATCTATCCTGGAATACGTAAGATGTCTCTGTGAAAAAAAGGTATATCCCTTCTTGTTACCATGTGTCAACCTCCAGACATCAAACATATCCCACTGATCTATAAGGGCATCAAAATTCCCTGGTAATTTTCCTTCATTAGCTGCTTTTTTCTTTTTTCCTGATCTGTCAATCTTAGGTACCTTAACTCCATTAAAATCCCCCATCCAAATCATTTTTTCAGTAGCATGTTCAGCTAATAGTGATGCTAATTTTTCATAAAAAGACCTTTGATTTATATTAGGTGCATATATTCCCATGAGCAATATTCTTTGAAAACCATACATTACTTCCAGCATCAAAACTCTTCCCTCTGTATCTTGATAAATAACTTTTGGTTGCAATGAAACAGGTATATACATAGCTATTCCATTGGTTTTCTTACTATCATTACATGCTGTAAATAGGGTACCCAACCTTGTTTGTTCCAACCTAAATGCATCCTTTGGGAGTATATGTGTTTCCTGTAAACAAATAATGTTAGCATTAGTTTTTTGTAGATGATGAAATATTTTCCTCCTTTTGTTGGGAGAATTCAATCCATTCACATTCCAAGATAAAACCTGTAACATATCAAATTTCAATTAGATCCCATATATTTCCACAATCAATTTCAACATGCTTGCCACCTACTACTGCCACCCCCCCTACCCCCCATATTTCTGTTCAGCCTTCTGTATCTTCAATTGAAGAGTCCTCTGATGTTGCTGGTATGTCTCCACCTCCAGAAGCCTCAGATGCCTTTTCTTCCTCTGTGAATTCTCTGGTTGAAACTTGTTTAGCTGATTTGGAAGTTTTAACCAGATCAGTGTCATATCTTCTCAAAAACTGGTCTGCCTTATCAACTTCTGTAAACTTGAACCTTTTAGCCTTGAAAATAAAAGACAGGCCCTGCGGGAATTCCCATCTAAATTGTATTCCACTGAGTCTTAAGCGTTGAGCAATCTCCATAAAATCCTTCCTCTTCCTCAGCAATCTTGCAGGTATTTCTTTCATCAGTCTCAAAGGCTCATCCCCAATCTTCAATGGTGTCTTGTAGTGAGTATTAAGTATTAGGTCTCTGTGACTTCTAGAAAACAATTGAAGCAGGCAATCCCTCGGTACTTTATTCCTTGTTGCATATGCTGAGTTTATTCTATACGCTGTCACTATCATCCCTGCAATAACTTCTTCAGATTCTTGTAGGAAATCCATCAAAAGAGCTGTCAGGTATCCACGTAGGTCCCGATCCTCAATTTTCTCTCTCAAGCCACGTATACGTAGGGAAGATTCCTTTATCTTGAGCTCAACCATCGCCAGTTGATCATTTTGCCCCTCCTCTCTGTCAACTACGGATGCTAATGACATCTCCAAGGTATCCACCTTCTTCTTGATTTCTTTAGTCTCCTGTGTATTTTTTTTGAGCTTGGTTTCAACCTTATCTTGTCTGACAGCCAAAGATGAAATTGTATCCTGCAAAGCAGCTATTGCAACTGAATTCTGAGATGTAGTAACTGTATTCTGGGATAATTCCTGCTTCATTTCTGTAACGTCCTGGTGAGTCTTGGTTAACAGTTCAAACACAGAGTTCAAAGTCACTTCAGGTTTAACATCAGGTTTAGTTTTTAAGGGCATCTTGGTGCTAATAGATGTTGTTGCTGTTGGAGAAGTCGTCTGTTTGGATATTTGAGCTATTTGAGTTACAGAGGACCGTCTAAGAGGAGGCTGAACCACCAACTTTGTATCCTTAAGTATATCTTTAGTATGCTTCTCAGCCATTGATAGGCTAGGAAAAAAAAAACCAGCTAGCAATTGTAATCCAGAGGAGAGTGGGGGGGGGGGCAGAGAGTTCTTTTTAAATCATTGTAAAACTCATTCAGATGGAATCAGTTAGGAGAAACAATCACTATGACCACTGAGATATTTTATGCCATGTCACTTGATTATTCTCCAACTTCTTTCCTTTGAGCCAAAGATCTTGTTTGCAAAAAAGTTTTTCTTTTAAGTGCGTCACTCAACTGGCAAAAAGCCAAAAGACAAAAAAACAGAGCGTAACTGAATTATAGATAGTTCAGAGTTGTCTCTTAACAAAAAAAATACTGCCACACACCCCAAATTAGTGCTCCACAAATCAGTAACCTTTATTTAATCCAATTTAAAAGAAAGAAAAAAATCGGGTCCCACCTCGCTCTCTCCTGCCGTCTCTTGAAGATGGCGCCAGCTCTTCAGTGAAGTCTGCCGGAGCAACAGCCACCGATTTCTCGGCGGCTATCGCTCCCATGGCAGTTCCACCACTGGCGCCCGAGTCCACATCCCCTCTTCCACCAAGGGGTGCCACTTGCCGGTTCTTAACGGGGCTGTTTGTGTGCCCCAAGGCAGCGACCGGCAGGAGCGCGGCTTCGCGCTTGCAACGGGGGGGGGGGTCGCCCAACCCGGAAGTGATGGATGCTTTGAATAGGGTTGTCAGGTCCCTCTTTGCCACTGGCAGGAGATTTTTTTGGGTGGAGCCTGAGGAGGGTGGGGTTTGGGGAGGGGAGGGACTTAAATTCCATAGAGTCCAAAGCAGCTATTTTCTCCAGGTGAACTTATCTCTGTTCAGACGAGGATTGAACTTTTCAAGTTATTTCATAACATCAAATTGAAAGAATTCTTTCAAAATAAACCCAGGACAATTTCGTGGAAAATCCACCTTTATCCCAAATTCTTCTAATTACCTCATCAATACGTTCAAATATTTAGTTACCCAAGACATCTCTAAAATAGAACAACACAAATGGCAGCCCCTACTGAATCTAACTGCCGCTCAAAATCAAATCATAGCTGAATTAGCCAATGATGACTCTATAGTTATCCGCGCTGCGGATAAAGGCGGCGATAGTCATCCTGGATACCACACATTATAGAGATGAGATCATGAGTCAACTCACAGACTTTTTATAAAAAGATTGCGGGAAACATCACTTTTAAGTTGGCTAATTTGATCCAGACTGTAATTTTGGAAGGGCTCCACTTGGGTTTAATAAACCAGCAAACGGACTTTTTAACAGTCCCATTTCCGAAAGTACCCATATTTTAAACACTTCCAAAAATCCACAAAAACATTCATCCAGTACCAGGGAGACCCATTGTTTCTTCCAGAGGATCGCTTTTAGAACCAATTACAAAATACTTGGATTTTTATTTACAGCCGTATGTCAGTCAGACCCCTTCTTATATTTTAGACTCTAGGGGTTTTATTAAATACGTTGAAAACATGGATCTTCCATCAGATGCTGTGATTGCCACTCTAGACGTTGGCGCACTGTACACAAACGTACCCCTTGAAGAGGCAAGAAATATCATTGCGCAGAGACTTGACTCTCGCATAGACCCTTTCCCTCCCACCTATTTTCTATTACAGCTAGTTGATTTACTATTTGAAAACAATTTCTTTAGGTTTGAATCCAATTTTTATTTGCAGGTTAAAGGGGTAGCTATGGGGGCAGCATGTGCCCCCGCTATCGCCAACTTATTTATGATAGAATTTGAACAGACCCATATTCTTGCCAACAACCCTTTTGGGAACAATATGCTTTTTTATAAACGTTACGTTGACGATTTGATTTTTATTTTTGATTCTGCTAGTTCATTTGAGGCTTTTTCTGAATGGCTGAACACTCGGTGTGTTCATCTAAGCTTCACTGGTTCCTGCAATACTCAAACTATGACTTTCCTTGATCTAGAAATTTTTGTACAATCCAATGGCAAACTTGCAGTAAGACCTTATAAGAAAATCCTAGCAAAAGACTCTGGTCTGCATTTCGCCTCTAATCATCCCATTGGCTTGAAAAAGATCTTACTTTTCAGCCATTTTGTTCGGCTTAAGCGAAACGCGACTAATGAAACTGACTTTGAAATGGCGTCTGACAGAATGACTTCCTCTTTGATTAGGCGCAAGTATCCAGTAGAAGTGATATTAGATGCCAGATTAAGAGCTAGAATGAGAGACAGTTCTTCCTTGTTTATAAACAAGCCTAAAAAGAAACTTAATAATATTTTTTGCTCCCTAACTTATAGCAAACATTCTCATCAGATCCAACAAGCCATTAGAAAACATTGGCACATTATCCAAGGCATACCAGGATGTGAATCACCCCCAATTTTTGGCATGCGGAGAACCAGTTCACTTCGGGACCGGCTGGTCCATTCTGACATTTTGAAACCTAAACAACAACTATCAACACAGGGCCACTTTAAATGCGGCCCGTGCTCCGTCTGCCCATTAAGCTTACCAGTGAAAGAGTTCAGCTCAACCACCTCGAACTTCAAATTTAAGTTGCGCCACTTCTCAAACTGCTCCATGAGCTGGGTGGTGTACTCCATCACGTGCAAATGCGCAAAATGGTACATTGGGAGCACAATGCGCCAGATTAGATTGCGCATAATGGCGGCCGCCATTTTAGAGTGCAGCATTACCAGTAAAGGGAATTTCTTATTGACCCTCGGCTTATACGCGGGTCAATATGAAATTCCCTTTTCTGGCCTCAAATTTGGGGGGGGGGGTTGGCTTATACTCGGGTCGGCTTATACCCGAGTATATACGGTACTGAGAACGATCTGAGATTTTTTGTTCATTGGGTCTTCAAGGACCATTCTCATAATTCAACCAATGTACAAAAGACCTTCCTCCAACACGAGATGTGCTTCATTCATCTCTTTAATACCATGGCACCATATGGATTGAACAATGAAGTGGACCTGTCATGTTTCCTGTAAGACTAGCTAAAATCGATACAGTCTCTTTAAATTTGTTACGACCCATGCAGGCTTTAACATCATGTGACCTAGATGGGAAATATATCTGTAAGACGCTACACTTTGAGTTAAGGCAGAAAGAATTGCAGCCCCATTTGAGGGGAAGCATAAATTAATTCTAAGAAGAAAAAATATACATGTAAAAAGTAGCAAAAACATATGAAACATATGGGGAGCTAACCAAGCCCTCAAAGCAATTCGTGTTCCTCCTTAAGAAACCTGGACAACAGAACTCCAGGATTTCTATGATTCCTTTTGGAGGTGAGAATTTCACAATTAAATGTATTGAACTTGAATTTTAACTTTAATATATCACCTTAAAGACTAGCAAAATTTCTGGCAGGGTATGTGCTTTTGTGAGCCACAGCTCACCTTCTGAAGAAGTGAGCTGTGGTTCACGAAAGCTCATACCGTGCCAGAAATTTTGTTAGTCTTTAAGGTGCTACTGGACTCTTGATCTTTCTTATCCTTCTAACTGGAAATATTGGAGATTGAACCTGAGACTTTTGCATGCAAGTTCGATCCTCTACTGCTGAGTCACAGCCACTTCTTGGCATATGACTGCACTTAAAAAAGGTTAATGGCCAATCTTGAAAGGATAGTGTATGGTTTCCTTGCAGATAATTAAAGAAATTTTAGTTGGTTGGCAGCCTTTGAACTGATTAATTAATTAAATTAAATTGGTTACATTTAAACATACTTTCATTTGATTTAACCAAAACCTCAATATAATTGAATTTTTTCAGATAGTGAGAGAAATGTACATGACTTACAACTGAACAAAAATTATCACTCAGGGCCAAACAAGCTCTACTGTGTGTGTCAGTTTAATGTGATATGGCAAGGCAGGATTAATGCTTTTGCTGCCATTTTCTTGATTTCAAAAGCCTTGTTTTTTTGTTCAATCTAGATCCCTACATCTGCTTTTATAGTGTTTTAAAAATGTAAATCATAATTGTTTGGCTATCACTTTTCCAATGAACTGGAAATATTTACCTTTATTTTTATTTTTTATTCCCCGTTATGGTAAAAAGCGAGCCAGTGTGGTATAGTGGTTAAGAGTGGCAGACTGTCATCTGGAGAACTGGGTTCGATTCCCCACTCTTGCACATGAAGCCTGCAGGGTGACCTTGGGTCAGTCACAGTTCTCTCGGAACTGTCTCAGCCCACACAGAAGCAGGCAATGGTAAACCACCTCTGAAGATCTCTTGCCTGGAAGACCCTACAGGGTCGGCATAAGTCAGCTGTGACTTGACTGCACTTTCCACCAGCACCACCATTATGGTAAAACTCCAAAATAGTCCTTAACTCATAGCTCCACCTGTTAAGATTTGCTCTTATCAACTCAAGCAATAACATTTATAAAGCTTACAGGCCTGTCATACTGTTTCAGTTTATGCTTGAATAAATGTATTTCCTTGCTGTGTTTTGCTCAGCTACATGGCATTCCCGTTAGAAATTGGCCAGCCTTGCAGAGTCACAGGAAAGCTGGTCTATGGCAGGTTTGCCTACCCTTGAACAAAGTACCGTAACAAGCCACTTAGGGATGTAGCCGAGGGGTCTTTTAAAAAGATGTATGGAGACATTAGAGGCTGTGATTTCCATATTTTGCCTGGGGACAAATGTGTGTGTGCCCTGGTGCTAACACTGTGCCAGTTGAGGAAAGAAACAAAATGTTAACTTGATCATCAGTGAAACTGGTATCCCCAGGAGTGAAAAGTCCAATGTACTCACTATCATTATGTCGTAGTTGTTCTGCATGATTTAGGGTGGATGGTGCTACTGTGAAAGGAAGCGGCATTACACTGTCTCATTCTGCCATTAAGGGGTAGGTTATAAAACGCACAATCACTAACCAACCTATCAAAATTGCACTAGTGGGTTTATAATATCCCTACATTATGGACAGCTATAGTATTCTGGGAGCTTTGTGTGACTATTTTTATATATTTCTTTTACTGTGGCAATGAAAGCCTAATGGAATGGGTGCACTAACAATAAATCTGCAAGGGCTGTGGTTTCTGCTGCTGCTTCTGCTGCCACCAGGACCTTCTTGCAGACGAAGATTTAGGGGGCTTATACAAAGCTGCTGTGGCATGGTTACCACTTTCACACAGCCATGTTCCCATGATGCAGAGTTAATGCTTGCAGTTGGAAGAATCAATACATTGGATCCAGACATAATATTCTAGTTGCAGCATGGAACGTTCCTGCCTCCTCCCCTCCCACTGTAGTCTACAAAATGCTACTCTTGAGGGACAGGGGAGCCTGAGGAATGACATAAAGGGGTCTGTAGCAGGAGTGGAAATTGGTGGAAAATGCCGTTTAGACTGACTCCAACCCATAATCTGGAAGGAAAACTGGTTCCATCCGTGCTAACAATGCACCTTCCTTTGGATCATCAGGGATGTTACTATTGTTGGTGTGGGGACCAAACTATGTGGACCTAGCAATATACAGAATGTCTTGCATGGATTATCAGGCTTTCTGGAAAGAAGATGCATAAAGTGGGATAGGAAAACTAAGTAGATCCAGGGCCTCTTTACACCGTTTCTTTATGTTAAAAGGTAAAGTGTGCTGTTGAGTCGCAACTGACTCATGACGATCCCAGGAAGCTCCACCTTTGGGGTTTTCGAGACAACAGATGAGTAGATGTTGCCTTCCTCTGCATAAGCAGCCCCAGTCTTTCTTGGTGGTCTCCCAGCTAAGTACCAACCCAGTTTAGCTTTTCAGCTCTGATGAGATCAAGCTAGTCTGTTGCTACTTTGTAATGTTGCAATCTGTTATTTATGTTATGAAATTGCTCCCAAGTTCAATATCACATTGGAGACTCCCAACATTGTTCTCTGGTGCTGTCCCTTTTAGTTGGTGTATAACGGGGTTAATAAAGAAGAAGAGGTTGGTGTGGGAATGTTCAAACTCTCCAGAGTATGCTAATGGATCCCTTTTCTGTCCCTGGTGGCTTTTAGTTTTGTGAAAGTTCTGATTTGACAGAACATGCATTTTTCAGAAAGAAACTAAGGACAAGTAAAAGGGAAGGGACAAGAAAGGGAATAAATATTATTGACTGACACCATATTTACAAAATACTTCCAATAACCCAATAGTAATAATAGTAACAACAACAACAACAACAACAACAACAAAAATAATACATTTTATCTGTATCCCGCCCTCCCCCAGCAGAACTGGGCTCAGAGCAGCTAACATCATAGAAATACATACAACTAATATTATAGCCATTAAAACCCAATTAAAAATGCTAATTTATACCCTTTCTATGATGGCGCCATGACCATATATCACTATAGGGAGAGATCATTCTGCCAGTGGCCATGACCTAAATGTCTAAAGTCAAGAGCTCAAAGGGAGATGGGAATGAAATGGAGGTGAGAGGCCAGCATTAAAGATGTACCAACTGTTGCTGTCCTCAACCATAAACCTGGCAGAACAGTTCTGTCTTGCAAGCCCTGTGGAACTGGGCCAAGTTTCGCAGGGCATCCATCAGGCTGGAACCAGGGCCAAAAACGCCCAGGCTCTGGTCGAGGACAGCCGTACATTCTTTGGGCCAGGGATCACCAAAAAGTTATTTCCTGCTGATCTTAGCGCTCTCTGAGGGTTATATAGGGAGAGGCGGTCCCAAAGATACAGTGGTTCCAGACCATTTAGGGCCTTGAAGGTTATTACCAAAACCTTTAATCTGATCCAGAATTCAATCTGGGGCCAGTGCAGCTGGTGAATCACTGGTTGGATGTGGTGTTAGCCAAAATGCTCGGTTATGAATATTTATATGGGGGAATTAGCAAATCAATAACAGGCAATGGGCATAATTGCAGGATTTAAGCCTGTGTCCACCAGAGTCCTTATTGTGACCCTCAAAATAAGGCAGAGGCAGTGGATTTAGTTAAAAGGTGTTTACTTGAGTATATGTTCACACACAAACAAAACAGATTCTTACAAAACACACACAGAGCCTAGAGAATAAAAGGTGGTAGAGTAGAGACGTTCACCAATGTGGCCGGTTTCCCTTTGAAGAGGGGAAATACTGCACCTGATCCTGTAGAGGGGGGACGGGACGTCCGAGGTTCCATGCGGCTAAAGGAGGGGGAAGGAGTAGGGATTCCCTTGGCTTAACCAGCAAGGCTGGAGAGCGATGTGGTCTGACATTGCTACCCAGACTGACAGAGTGACAGCGAGTGTGGGAGGGGAAAAGGGAAGGTAAATTATGACTGAGAACGACCCAAGTTATACTCTTTTTGGGGTGGGGGATGATGGGATTATCCCCTTGTGGTTCCCATTCATTCACAAAAGGTGAATGAAACCTTAATGGTCAGCTGGTAAGGTGTGTCAGGGGGGCAATTGAGACAGGTAAGCTAAAACCTATGGCTTGCGCAATTCCGGGAGGGTCAGGAGACTATCTCAGATGGGTTTAAACAAAGGTGCGAACAGCTGCGCCCGGGCAAGGCACTTTCGCAATGCCGGATGAGCGATTCTTAGTTGCTGATATCACGGAGGCTTCCGATGGGTCGTTGATTATGCAGATGGCTTGGGGGTGGTGGTGCTGGCTACGTGTCTGGTTGTTCCTTGCAAAATGGCTTCTGCTGGACACTCGAACAGGAACACAGGAAATGGATTCCCTCTGGTTCACTTGGAGGGGTCGTCCTGCCCGTGGTTCCTTCATGCCTGTTTCGCGGGACGGTGCGGGAGCCCTTTCCATAGCATCTGGGGCTTGCTGCACGTCTGGGACGGTGGCGACATGTAGCTTTTGGGGTTGCCATGTATCCAGTCCAGGAGATGGTAAGCGTGGGGCAACAGTGGGCTTTTCATGGGGTCTCTGTCAGGACCCACGCCGCTGCATTCTGGACCAGTTGCAGTTTCCAGAGCAGTCTTAAGGGTCATCCTGCATAGAGAGAGTTACAGTAGTCTAATGCAGAGGTGACCGTTGTGTGGATCACTGAGGCTAGGTCTGTTTGGGACAGATAGAAGTTAACTGCTGGACCTGACTAAGATGGAAAAAGCTGTCCAGGCAGTATGCATGTCCTCCTTATATACCCAGCAGAGAGTGCTAAGATTAGTGGGAAATAACTTATTGGTGATCTCTGGCCCAAAGAATGTCCGGCTGTCCTTGTTCAGAGCCAGGGTGTTTCTGGCCCTGGTTTCACCCTAGGCTTCCAATGAAAGGGGGGCATCCAGAATCACTCCCAATTTCTTGACAGAGGAGACTGGCTCCACCTGAACCCCATCAAGAGTGGGAAATTGCACCCCCTGACTTGGACCTCCCCGTCCCAGCCACAGGACTTCCATCTTCTGTGGGTTCAAGTTCAGGTGGCTCTGCTTTAACCATGTCACCACAGCCTCCAGACACTGGCCAGATTTTCTGGGACTGCGTCCAGCTGGCCACCCATTAGCAGATACAGCTGGGTTTCATTGGCATATTGGTGACATCCCAGCCTGAAACTCCAGACCAGCTGGGCGAGGGGGTGCATGTAGATGTTAAACAACATCTGAGAGAGGATCACTCCTTGCAGGACACATACCAGAGGGTGATGTGGCAAAAACCTCTCCCCTAGCACCGTCCTCTGTTCCCGGCCTTGGCGAAATGAGGGCAGCCATTGAAGGACTGATCCACATATTCCAATGCTGGCGAGGCAGTTGGCCAACAACTCATGATCAACCATGTCAAACGCTGCTGAGAGATTGAGAAATACCAGTAGCATAGACCCGCCCTGATCCAACTGTCTTCAGAGATCGTCTGTGAGGGCTATCGGCATGGTCTCTGTCCCAAGTAGTTGTGTTCTATTCTGGGATTTTGCATTGTCCTTTACTGCCGTCTGAGTCAATGTATCTGATAAGGCAAAGGAAGCTCAGTCTTGTCCTGTTTATTTGGATCAATTCCAGCCTATATTTTCCTGCAGTGGCAAGGCTGTAATGAGGATGTGTTCCAGTCAGGGACTATACATCTTGAATACAGAATCTTGGGGCCTAGTGATCTCCTGTGAAGATAGGTGTTTAAATGGCAGCCCTCTTATGGCATCACTGGCATGCAATATGACACTTCTGGATTGGCCAGGCCTGTTATAGATACCAGAAACTCTGACCTCTCTCTGTGCTTGACAGAGTAGAGTATCTTCTTTCTGTTGGGGTTCATGAGCCGGGCCAAGCCTCCACCTCAAGTGTCCAGTTCCAGTATTGGAGACCCTGGTTTAGAAAAGTGAAATACCAAGGTCTTCATCTGCTCGTGGCTGTTCATAGCTCAGGTCTAGTTCTGGCTGGATCTGTGTCTCATTTGCAAATACATCCTTCTGAAGTTACAACTTCCTGTGCAATTTCATGCTTGTGAGGTGAAATTGATGCTGTTATAAATGGTATTGATAGCTGGATTTACTGTAAGTTACAAGGACAAAGAAACAAAAAATTCCCGGTGAGGTCAGAAAAACAGCATGGTGCATCCCAGAACAGGGACTCCATGATTTGTTCCATTATAAATAAAATGTTTGTCAGTTACTGTCTGGGTGACAAGATAATTCTGGTGCTTCTACATAATTTAAAAATAAATACAACACAAGATACTAACCCAGTCCTTCAGTACCATGACCTTCTGCAGCAGGGAGTAAAGCACTTCTGCTATTACTGATTTGGGGATTCTGGTGTTTTACAAAATCTCTTGAGTACATTAGTTTTAAGCAGAGCACTTAGCAATGGCAACACACACAAAATATGATGGTATAGTAACTTTAAATTGCTGTGATTTAGCAGCTGTGTTCTTTTGTGTAATAGTTTGTGTGATATTTCATTTAGAAAACAACCTTATCTTTGTTTCCGTTGAAGGAAGAAATGATACCAGCAGCGCAGCAAGAAACATTTTTCTTCTGTAATCCTGACAAGCAGTGTCGTGAAACAACAACAACCTTGCTTAATGCACATTAAAATCTTACTCACTAGGCATCATTGCAGAAAGGAAAAATGATTTTATTTTTTGTACACTGTTGATAACAACTCTTTCTCCTATGCAGTCTTCGAAACACGTTATAGGTTATTTTCTTTTTTTGTCTTTTTAAAAGAAAAATAATCGGATTTAAAAATAGCTGAAATATTGGTGCCAAAACTAGCTTTCATGGCCAGCTACACATAATAGGGACTTTATGCCATTGTTTGAGCTTTAAAACATCATGTCGTTTTGGAGGCTAAATCCACCCTTTTGTGTCAACATGCTATTCTGATATTTTTCATCAACAGTATTTTCAGCTTTGCTTTCCAAAGATGCTTGCTGTTTGACAATGCAGTTGCAGTGGTATGCAGAATACAGTGAAGTTAGCATAACCCCAGAACTCAGACTGGGATTATGATGGATTGATTTTTTGGAATATGCAGTTTCCATGCATCTGTATAATCTGCAGGAGTGCTGTCTGCTATAGGTGTCAGCAGAAAGTTGTTCAAGTGAACCACGGAGCAGCGATTCACGACATTTCTCAGAGAGCAACAGAAATTTGCATATGCATTTTCAGACTGCTAATTCTGAGAACTAGAGACAGCATACGAGAGACGACAAAAACCCAAACTGGTCAATCAACATAATTCTAGGCATTCCATATCTGTTCAGGAGCTGTTGTGGCTGTTCTAGCCAGTTACAAACCATGCCTGTGGATCTTGTGCAACTGCTAAGCCATGCTGTGTCCATCGGTGTCTCTAACAGCTCTCAAGTGATTGTTTCTGGGGCAGGGATACCACCAAGTGAATGAGCTGAAGGTGCTCATTTGTTTGTACCATTTATATCCATCAGTGCATTCAGTTTGCGGCTATATGGTCCAAGGGCTATGTAAGCCCTTGGTCCAAATGAACCAGAAACCACGACATAGACAATCAGGTCCAAAGAAGCTGGTCTTTACTGGTCAAATAGAATAACAGAGCGTAAAGGAAAGGGTGACAGCTATGAGCTGCCTGGCTAACGCTTGGCAATATAAAAGCATTGAAACGGCGAGAGATTACATATCATAAATAAAGCTGTGTTCCCAGGGCATCAAACAGAGTTTCGTAGGCATAACAGTTCTACTGTGTTCCCAGAGCTTCAAACAGAGTTCAGTATCTTGGCATAACGTCCTTGAGTCTGGTCGGCTGGGAATCGAAAGCAAACATCAACTAAGATACAGGCCTGACATTCTGCCCCCCTTAAGGCCCCCTCCCACCGTGCAAAGGGGACGGACTATCCGGGTAGGCGGTGTGGAAGGCATTTACTAAGTGTGGGGCGGAGACATCCTGTGCACGCACCCACTCATCGTAGGCAGGGGGGAAGTGTTTCCAGCGAATTAAATACTGTAGGGACCCATGTCGTATACGTGAATCCAGGATCTTTGACACTTCAAAATGTTCCTCCCCCCCACCATCACGGGTTGGTCGGGAGCGGTTCTGGGTGCCATTCCGAGGAAGCAACATGAGGCTTAAGGAGGCTGACATGGAAGACGGGGTGGATGCGTCTTAGGGTTTTGGGGAGAGTCAGTTCCACAGTGACAGGGTTAATGATCCGAGCAACGGGATATGGTCCAATGTACTTGGCACTCAGTTTAAGACAGGGTCGAGTGGATCGCAGGTTTTTCGTGGAAAGATATACCAAATCACCAACTTGAAATTCCTTGCTGGGGGAGTGATGCTTATCTGCCTGCACCTTATACTTGCGCTTGGCTCTATCTAGATTGCTCATTAGCCAGGGCCATGTGGTGCGGAGGGCATGTGCCCAAGAGGCTACATCGGGATCCCCCTCCCCCTCTGGAACCTCCGTAGGGGTAATAGGACCGAAGTCCTGACCGTACACAGCATAGAAAGGGCTGAACCCTGTAGATTGATGGACAGCATTATTGTATGCATATTCTGCAAAAGGCAACAGCTCTACCCAATCATCCTGGTGGTAATTGACATAACAGCGTAAATAACATTCTAACACAGCATTGACACGTTCCGTTTGTCCATCCGTCTGGGGATGGTAAGCACTTGATAACCCTTGCTCCACCCCACCAGTTTGAGGAACGCTTTCCAGAACTTAGCCACAAAGCTACTTCCGCGGTCGCAGATTATCTTGCGCGGGAACGAATGTAGCCGGAAGACATGTGATACGAAGAGGCGGGCCAACTTGGGGGCGGAGGGAATACCCGCACACGGAACCAAATGTACCTGTTTGGAAAATAAATCAGTAACAACCCATAGTACAGTTTTGCCCCCGCTAAGGGGGAGATCCGTCATGAAATCCATGGCAATTACTTCCCAGGGTTTGCTGGGAATTTCCAGCGGTTGAAGTAGTCCTGGGGGTTTGCCTTGAGATCGTTTGACTGTGGCACAGATAGGGCAGCTGCGAATGAAGGAGTCCACATCAGAGCGCATTCCCCCCCACCAAAACTGTCTGCGCAACAAGTGAAGGGTTTTTAGGAACCCAAAGTGTCCCGCAGTTTTAGTTCCATGGGCCAACTGCAGAACCTCTCTTCAAAGTACCTTAGGCACGTATAGTTTTGAGTCTTTGTACCAACAACCACTTTGCTCGAGTACACCTTGGGGCAAGGTTTGGGCAGTGCGTTCGGCTAGGCACTGAGCCCGAAGGGAGTTCAGGAAGGAATTGGAGATGATCACCCCCCCTCCTTTCGTGGGACTAGGGGCTGGCGGAGTTGGAGGGGGGGGAGAAACTGGTTGTTGCGGAGCGCTGGATGCAGGCGGTGCATGGGGGGCAGGCGAGGGAGCCTGCTGGTTAGGGTTGGATACCTTGTCGGCTACTGTGCGATTCCCCTGCTGAAGTCGGGTTTGGGACCGGGTCTGCACGGCCAGCATGGGCAGGGCTTCTCGTTGTGCTGGGGTGAACAAAGAGTCTGTCGGCCGGTCAAGTTTTACCGTGTATTGAGGCAACCGGGATAGGGCATCTGCAAGCACGTTCTGTTTCCCGGGCACATGTTTAAGAACAAAACGGAATTGAGCAAAGAAGTCCGCCCAACGCTGTTGTTTTGCGGACAATTTATGGGTCCCCGTGAGGGCAGCTAGATTTTTGTGGTCGGTCCAAACTTCGAAGGGGACCCTGGACCCCTCCAGAAACTGCCTCCACAGAGTAAGGGCATGGTGGATGGCTGATGCTTCCTTTTCCCAAATGGGCCAGTTTAATTGGGAATGGGCAAACCTCTTCGAGAAGTAGGCACAGGGGTGAAGGAGACCGTCCGGTCCTCTTTGGAGTAGAGCCCCCCCCCCATGGCTACGTCAGACGCATCGACCTGTACAATAAACATTTGGTTCGGATCTGGGTGCTGCAGGACCGGTTCCGAAGTGAACAGCCGTTTGAGGGCTACAAAGGCGGATTGGCATTGATCAGTCCACAGTATTTTGGCAGAGGGCAACGTTGCGGACACTCCTTTACCCATTGTTTTCAGGAGGTTTGTAATTGGCAGCGCTACTTGAGTGAAGTTGGGAATGAAACCGCGGTAGAAATTAGCAAAGCCCAGAAATTGCTGCACTTGTTTGCGGGTGGAGGGCGGAGTCCAGTCAAGTACCGATTGGAGTTTAGCGGGGTCCATGCTAAGGCCACGATGAGAGATTATGTACCCCAAGAAGGTTATCTGCTCTTGGTGAAATTCGCATTAAGACAGTTTTGCATAGAGCTGGTGGTTACGCAGTCGTTGTAACACTTCTCTGACCAGAGCAACATGTTCCTCCATGGTTTTTGAATAAATAAGAATATCATCCAAATAAACTACCACGCCGCGGTACAGCAAATCATGGAGGATTTCGTTAATGAGTTGCATGAAGACCCCCGGGGCCCCTTTTAATCCGAAAGGCATCACAAGGAATTCATACATTCCAAAACAGCTAGAGAAGGCGGTGAGGGGTTCGTCTCCCTCGCGGATACGGATAATAAGCTTCTACTAAGTCCAACTTGGAGAAAACGCGACCCTCCTGTAATTGCCCCATAATATCCGAAATCAACGGTATGGGGTAGGCGTTGGCTTGGGTAACTGCATTAAGCTTTCGGAAGTCAATGCATAAACGCAGGTCACCCTCCTTTTTCCGGACAAAGAACGCTGGGGCTGAGTTGGGAGCGTTCGATGGCCGAATGAATCACCGAGCAAGATTTTTATCCAAAAAGTCACGTAATACAGCGCGTTCGGAAACGCTCATGGGGTAAATCTTGCTCTTAGTCAGTGTGCAATCTTTTACTACCTCAATCGCACAGTCAGTGGTACGGTGGGGGGGGGGCAAAGCATCACATTCTTTAACATTAAAGACATCTGCAAAGTCTCTGTATGCTTCGGGCAAAGGCGGTGGCGATGCGTGATCGGAGGTTAAAGCCGGAGCGGGTGGAGACATCACCGCGACTCCCTGTTGGTGCTGTTCGCACTTGGGATTGGCAAAGGAAATAGTGTTCGTTTCCCAGTCTATATGCGGACTATGACCTTTAAGCCAATTAATCCCTAGGACAACTTCGAACCGGATGGGGGCTATAGTAAAGTCTATTTGTTCCCAATGAGAACCAATACCCATCGCTACTCCCTGTGTGCGATGATCAACTGGTCCCCCCTTAAAATGGCTTCCATCCATCTGGGCGAATTGGACGGGAGCTGGTAACGCCTCGGACTTGACTTTGAGGGCTGCAAATGTGGCTTCACTAATTAAAGTGCGACCGCAGCCAGAGTCAATAAGTGCCTTGACAGGCAGTTGGGGGCCCCCCTTATAGTGTTGCAACACTGCGTCCACATAAACAGTGGTTTCTACTTCACTCACCTTGACGGGAGCTTTGGGTTTAGCAGGAGATTCTGCAGGGGTCTGTGGAGACGCTCCACTCACCACAGACCGAATCCGTTTTTTGACAGATCAAGAGGGGTTTCCAGGTTTAGAGCTGGAGCATTCCATTGATCCTCGTCAGAAGAAGGAGAGTTGTCCCCCATTGGGGCACTTATAATCCGAGACACTTATAATCCGAGACCCTGAGGGGTCGCTTGGTGCAGAAAGGTTAGCTGATTCCTCAACGTGAAGTGCAGAGGGTGTGGGTCGTCCCGGGTGGCCGCGGTGCCTCTGCGTTGAGGTCTTCCTCGAGCTCGGGGTGGCATGCTGGGGCGGGTGGTCTCCGGTCGTTGAGGACAAGTCGCTGCAAAGTGGCCCAATTCCCCGCACACGAGGCAAGCCCCCCTCTGGAACCTCGTTTCGCGATCCTGAGGTGGTCGCGTTGGTTTCCGCAGGCTGGGGAGCGGTGCTCTTGATGGGGCTTTCTGGGCGCTCTTATCTTTGTTTCGTTGCCGGACCAGGGAAATGAAACGCCGGCGGCTTTCAACTTCTTCAGCCAGTAAAATCCAATCTTCGAGGGTGTTAGAATCGCCTCGCATATATGACCAGTTCAAAATGTCAGGGTGTAAGGCTTCCCTGAAGTAGTGGATTAGGGTGGCCTCCGGCCAATCTACTATTCTACTGGCTAGTCTCTGGAATTCATCTGCAAACTCTCGGACTGGAGAAGAGCCCTGCCTGAGTTGTAGAAGTTCTGCTTTGGCTCGTTCTCCCATAAAGGGGTCCCCAAACCGTCTCCGCAAGGCAGTCATGAAATTATTGAGGGAGTGGATAGACCGAGACCGAGTGTCAAATTGGAGGACCATCCAGTCAGCTGCTTTCCCCATCAATAGAGAAGCTACAAAATGGACCCGGCTATCCTCTGTGGGAAAGAATTGCCCTTGTTCCCGCATATAACTGTCCACTTGATGTAGGAAACAGCGTAGAGTCTCGAGCGAGCCATCATAGGTCGTTTTCAATCGGGGTTGCTTCCATGAACCGGGTATGGGTTGTCCCGGCTGTACGGGTGCCCCGGGAGCTGGTGCAACTGGCGCTCCGGGGACCAGTGGTTAAACGGGGAGGTTAGCTGGTGGTTGAGCTGGCACAACCGGCTGAACTGGTGGATGAACTGGTGTGGCGGGCCCAGGAAGAATGGGCTGCGCCGGAGTCACCTGCGCCCGCTGTAATCGTTCGTTTTCCTTGGACAAACGTTCCATTTGGTCCTGGAGACAGTCTACACGATCGTATAACTCCCGGTTCTGCACCTCGTCCTCAGGTCCCCCCGTACGAGGCGCCCGGCTGGTCCGGAAGCCCGTAGCCCATTGGGAGCTGTCTCCATACAAGTCCTCCTCGTCAGAATTGTCGGATCCCCGAAGCCGTTCTGCAAGGCGCCGTGCGCGTTGGGTGGTGCGGGACGGGGCAAAAGTCGGGGAAAACGTTGGTCCCCACGAAGGGCCGGTTCAACCGGGGTCTTTGGGGCGCACACCCGCCCGTGCTCGTTCTGCAGCCAACTGTTGCTCCCTGTCTCGTGCGGCTTGAGCTTTGGCCGCCGCCTCCGCCGCCACCGCTGCTTCTCTGTCCGCGAGAGCTTGGGCGGCCTCGAGTTTCAAGGCAACATCTGCGGTCACAAGCGGTAGAAGTTCTTTTTCCAAGAGGGCGAGGAGCGGTTCGGACTCCCCACCCAACAGCGGTTGAATCTGGACCGCTAGCGCAGGTGCATCAGCCCCGAAAGTTGGGGATAACAATTGTGATAGAGTGGCTACCGTAGTATCCTTGGTTAGATCCACAAATAGAAGCGCTGTTTGGATAGCGATTCGTTTCGCCTCTGCCTGACAGTCAGCTGCATTCGGCACCAAAGAAAAACTTGCAGGTGTGGCTCCTGCCATGGCTCCTGTTGAGTGAGTTTCACGAGCAATAAGTTTATCCAACAAGCCGGTTAGTATTTGTAAATCCTCCGCCGCCAGTTGGGCATCATCTACCAACCGATCAAGGACTTGGAGGTCTAAGCAGGTGTTGGCATCCTCAACGTCAGACATCCAAGGAGAAGTCACTAGAGAACGCCACTGGGACTGTAGTAATCCATTAAGGCGAATAACTTCCATGCTAGTCCTGCTCAGCTCAGCTACAACGTCCCGTAAGAGATTGGGGTCGTCACCTTCCAGGGTTGGTCCAGACACCCGCAGTCCGGGGATCACAACCGGCTGGTTTGGGACAAACCACACGGGGCACCAGCCCCTGTGGAATCACTCGGAGAGCGCTCTCCTCGCTCCCATCCAAGTGGCAGGCGAACCCTCCTGGGCTCCAGCCTGACAGTGGAAAGTAGAGGGATAGCTGTCACAATGTAAGCCCTTGGTCCAAATGAACCAGAAACCACGACATAGACAATCAGGTCCAAAGAAGCTGGTCTTTACTGGTCAAATAGAATAACAGAGCATAAAGGAAAGGGTGACAGCTATGAGCTGCCTGGCTAACGCTTGGCAATATAAAAGCATTGAAACGGCGAGAGATTACATATCATAAACAAAGCTGTGTTCCCAGGGCATCAAACAGAGTTTCGTAGGCATAACAGTTCTACTGTGTTCCCAGAGCTTCAAACAGAGTTCAGTATCTCGGCATAATGTCCTTGAGTCTGGTCGGTTGGGAATCGAAAGCAAACATCAACTAAGATACAGGCCTGACACTGTTTTTGTTTTTTGCATTATGTCAGTCCTTTTCCAAGCCGGTGCTCATGTTACAGCTGTCCCTGCCCCCCTCCCCCCCCATGGCAGCATCAGTTCATACAAATGGCAAAATCAGTGTGACCATTTCCTGTCTGGGAGCCCAACAAGATCTCTGCATGCTCCCAGGGCTCCACCAGGTGTACTACCTAAAACACCAGGTGTACTACCAAAAACACCAGTGTTTTAGCAGTGGTGATCACGCTTTTTCCGGGTTGATATTCTAATTGACAATCTGAAAAAAAGTACCTTTACAACCATAAGAGAACACCTACAGATTCTTTTCCTCCATATTGACTATTAGTGAGTGATTGCTCCCCCCCCCCGTTATAAACCAGCCATATGTTTTCAAGGATCAAAAAAAGTTTTGCCTAAGAGGAGAGTTAAGATAGATTCATGCATGCTTTATAAAGCATAAAAAAATTATTATGCATGCCTTATATAAGCCACACAGACAGTTTATACAGACTGAAGTATAGGCCTAGCACATCAGAAGCTGAATATAAACGGAGAGGTAATTTTAAAGTATATTTATATTATATTCCCAAAAATGTTAGATTAATATATTCACACTTTTGACTTAGACTTCAATCAAAGTTTTAGAGGCAACACTTCTTAGTCCAGGGGTCTGCAAACTGCGGCTCCTGAGCTGCATGCGGCTCTTTGGCCTGTTGAGTGCGGCTCTCTGAACTTGGTTCGGAGCCCCTGCTCTCTCGCCTGCTTGCGCCGGCAGCCGGGCTGCTGAGCCGGCGCGTTTGAGAGAGCGAGCGACCGTGCGAGCGAGAGAGAGCAGGTGAGTGGGCGCACTGTCTCTCTCCCCCCCCCCCGCCGTGGAGAATGGCCAGGTCCTCCTTTCCCTTGCCTTCAATGGTTGGGAGACTGAAGCCTCCCCTCTAGCCGCATGATTGCTGGGTGGGCGGCTCGGCGGTTCCTGCCCCCCACCCGCCTATCAGCTGTTGGGTGGGGCGGGCTTCCTTTGGTAGACCTGGCCTCCGGCTGAGTCCCATTGGGAGGCCATGTCTACCCACTGGCTTTCTTGGCAGTAGACCTGGACTCCGAGGAGGGGGAAAAGTCCCCCTTCAGAGGCCAGGTCTACCAATTGGCTTCTATGGGCCTCCGGAGGCCAGGTCTACTGCCAAGAAAGCCAATGGGTAGACCTGGCCTCGCAATGGGACTCAGCCGGAGGCCAGATCTACCAATAGGCTTTTATGGCAGTAGACCAGGCCTCCAGATGAGGACTCCGGACGGGGAGGGGGAAATGGCAGGGACTTACAATTTAATTTTTATCAATAAATAAGATCACTATTAAGTATGATATCAAGTTTTATTCAGTGTACCTTTAGTTTAATTAAGACTTAAAACTTTAATTAAAGTTTATTAAGTTAATAAACAGTGTACCTACCTATATAGTTTAAGTTTAAGAAATTTGGCTCTCAAAAGAAATCTCAATCGTTGTATTGTTGATATTTGGCTTTTTTGACTAATGAGTTTGCCGACCCCTGTCTTTGTCCATCAGTTTCTGAAGAGCTCCGCGTGGCATAATTATTTTCCCCTCCACTGTTTTCTCTTCATAACAACCAAGTGAGGTAGATTAAACAGAGAGGATGGTTAGACCAAACACCTTTTTTGTATCTGTTGGAGAGGCAACAGCATTTTGTTAATGTATATATTGATATTGGGCCTATTTAGTTCATTTGAAATTAGGAAAAGCTATACTGTACACTCTGTACTTTCCAGGGTACTTATCTTGTAGGTTATCCTGCCTTGTTATTTTTTTCTCTGCTTGGAAGAGTTAGTGCATGTATCCTGAATAGGGTTGCCAAAGCTTGCCCAGTGACAATTTCAAGATCAACAGACTGGTTCTTAATCCATTTTACAGACAGACTATCTTTGCCACATCATGGTATAACTTAACATTAAGTATCACTATATCTCCCTGGGCCTTTTTCAGTTGAATGACTTTCAATCTTATCTTTGGTCTTTTATTGTCCCAAATAAATTTATTTATTTCGCTCTGCCACCCTTTTAAAGTGTTGTTAGGGATCATAACAGGAACACTGAATAATAAGTAACTAATTTTAAATTCTTCTTAAACAATTGGAAGATGTCTCAGATAAATGAATATTTTTATGACCTAAAACTTACAGTGTTTCTCTATATGCTGAGGACTCAGCACTGATTTCAAGATGTGATGGATTTCTAAACTTTTCTGAGATATTTAATCAGTGTCACAGTCATAATCTAAAATGTAATATTGCCAGTGCCAAAATTTGGTGTTATCAGTCCTTTGAAGTGCAAGTGTACATACAACATCTACCTCTGGATAGTAACTGAGAACCAGCATGGTGTAGTGACTGTAAAAATGTCAGAGTAAGATCTGGGCGACCTATGTTCAAATCCCCACACTGCCATGGAATTTTGCTGGGTGACCTTCAGCCAGTCATACACTCTCATGGTTGTTGTGAGGTAGGGTTGCCAACCTCCAGGTAAACTCCAGCCTCCACCTGGAGATTGGCAACTCTTTTTACTTAAACAATGAGTGATTTGCTGGTACCCATCAATTTTGTCCTTCTTTACAAAACTTGAGGATCTTACAGCTGAAATGAAGAATATAAATCTTTTAAATACATGAATAAATGAAACTACCTTAGAGGTGTTGTTGGAGAGTGTTACGGGTACCTTGGACCGTCAAAAAGACCAAGTAGTGGGTTCTAGATTAAATCAAGCCTGAACTCTCCCTAGAAGCTAAAATGACCAAACCGAGTCTATCATACTTTGGTCACATGATGAGAAAACAAGACTCACTGGAAAAGGCCATAATAGGAAAAGAGGAAGACCCAACATGAGATGGATTGACTCAATCACGGAAGCCATGGTCCTCGCTTTGCAAGACCTGAACAAGACTGTCAATGATATGGCTATGAATTAATGACCTCTGGAACGTCCTAAGTCGAAACTGACTTGAAAGCACTTAACACACACATATCTTAGGGGCAATATGTTTAGACCTTAGTTTGCTGAATCCTGCCATTTTAGCAAAATTAAGAAAAAAAACCACTATTTGTTAAAAATTATTTTTATTTACAAAGGAGATGAATGAAGATGGGAGTTTTTAAAAAGGTAAAGGTCCCCTGTGAAAGCACCGGGTCATTCCTGACCCATGGGGTGATGTCACATCCCGATGTTTCCTAGGCAGACTTTGTTTACGGGGTGGTTTGCTAGTGCCTTCCCCATTCGTCTTCCCTTTACCCCCAGCAAGCTAAAGTTAATTGTAACCATTATGTTTGCAAGGCCTAATAAAATCAAACCACCTCAGAGAAATAACTGAGAGTGAGAGTTCTTACACAGACAGAGCACAGAAATAAATCAATGGTGTACAGATAGCACCATGCAGAAAGAAATGGTGGCTGTAAATCCGTTACATGCTACTTGTTCTAAAAAAAAATTAAGTGTTCATTGCTATGGAATGTTACTTAGATGTTTTGAGGGTTAAGAGAAGTACAGTTAAGTAAGATAAACAGCCCAATCCTGAAGAGGGGGCTGATCTGAGGCGGCTAGGAGTGGCTCAGCCGTGCCCCCTCCTCAGAGGGTTCCCAGCTGCCATGGAGGCAAAAAAAAGTTTTAAAAATAAACAAAAGGGGAAATCCCCTACTGTGGTGCAGCACCGCCGCAGTGCAAGGGGGCATTCCTGAGGCAAAAGGGGTGAGGAAGCTGCCTAATGGCAGCTCCTAACAGCCACTTCTCCTTCAGGAACCCCCTGAGAATGTCCCCCCATGCCTGCTCAGGCTTTCCCTTCTGGGAAAGCCCTGTTGGCATGGCTGCTCTGGCGGCAGGGGGCAGCTGTTCATGGACACCGGCGTGTTTGCTCCTGTCCCGGCATACGTGCCACCTTATTCTATAATAAGGTGGCACCTACATTGGCGCAGGGTCACTCCGGCTCATAAGGCGCTTCGTCCCCCTTTCAGGAATGGGCTCATAAACTATTGTAAGTTTGGATTAATGGAAACCAGTACTACTATAGTGTAGAAAATTTCAATGTGAACTGAACCAAGTATGGATAAGTATAAGGCATTATGAAAATAAACTTGTTCCATTAGTAAAACAATTAAGCATATGGTTCAATAAGGAGCCAGTATTCTGGTTGCTGGGTGGTGATTTGTCATCTATGATAAACGTTCAGTTTTGTTTTCACGCTCAATAAGCAACCCCCCCCCCCTATAATTATCTAGATATATCTGGCTTTTATTTTGACTAATTATTATGCATGTCATTCTGTGCAAGAATTTAGTAAGATTTGCTATGAATATATTTAAATGTATATGTATTTTTATTTAGTTTAAGTTGGGAGTAAAATAAAGGGGATATCTCAGCAGTAACTGCGTAGTGGCTATGGGTAATTTTTATATAGTACATCTATTTCACTAGTTGTGCCCTTTATGCAGAGTAGCAGTCTAATCCCTAGTGTAACCATTGATTTATACAATCATGAAATTATTAGGGCAATGTATACTCCCAAGGGGTACCTTTGAAAGCAGTTCAGAAGTTGCTGTTCATCTAAAATGAGATGGCTCATCTCCGAATAGATGTAAAAAACAGAGGGCATATAACACTGATAAGTTGCCAGCTGAAATGATTGCTGATTAGTTTCTGAGCTCAGTTCAAAGTGTTTTGTGATCATCTGTAAAGATCTACATGGTCCTATCCTTGCAAGTGTCTTCTTCCACAACAGTTTCCATTCACATTGTGAATAGTGAAATCAGTCTGGATGAAGGGAAGTTTGAGAATGCCGAAGAAAGACTACTCCATCATGGCTTCACAGGTTTTCAGGTGGAAGGTGAGGACCACCTTGTTCTAACAAACTTTTGAATGACTTTCTTATGATTGTATTTTTAGACTAATTCAGTGGAGTGATTTATATATGTGTGTGTGTGTGTGTGTGTGTGTGTGTGTGTGTAAAGTGCCGTCAAGTCGCAGCTGACTTATGGCGACCCTTTATAGGGTTTTCATGGCAAGAGACTAACAGAGGTGGTTTGCCAGTTCCTTCTATCCAAATACTAACCAGGGCTGACCTTTGAACTAGGGCTAGCTGGCCTGGCCTGAAAAAGATAAAATGTAGCAGGGGCATGCATACATTTTGAACTGATCTCCAAGGTCCAGAGTGTAACACTTACTTAAAGCTATACTACTATAATTACTATTACATGTACGAACATGAAGAACTGTAGCTTTTTTGTTTCAAAGAGTATATGGGTCTTACACATTTCACTGTTCTTGATTTTTAGTGCTATTGTTCCTAATTTTAGAATTCATAACATTCAAGGCAATATCATATGCTATATATGGTCTCATTTAGAGGCCAGGTAAGAATGGAAAGGTGTATTTTAGGTGTACTTCAGAAAAATATTGATGTGATAGTGACCTTTGTTGTTGCTGCTGCTTCACATTCAAATCTGATGCTTTAATACCCATACTTTTTTTTACAGCTTCTGCTATGTAATAAATGCTAAAGTATCATTAACCTAAAAAGATTAACCGTTCTCTCACTTGGTTTCTGCTGGGTATTAGAACTGTGTTCATATGTCAACAGAAGATAATTTCAGATTCATATCAGAAGGCCATCTCAGGGATAGATGGAGACAAGAGTAGGGCATATTACCACATAAGCAATACAAATACAAACCAGCTCAGTTAAAATCAAGGGGAGTTTTGCCATTATGGTTTCCGGCTCAGAGACTACTTAGTCTGCTCATGCTTATTTCTCCCAGTTATTTGTCCACTGTTCTCCTGAGTATAACACAATAAATGAGTAGTTCTGCTACTACTTCTGATAGAGAAGGCAAGTGGTTTAAAGATACAGGGGGAGAAATATATGAGAAGAACAGTGGCTGCCTCGCCTATAGTTTTATCCAGGTATTTGAAGGAAAGAACTTTCTCTAGGTTGAAGACAACCCAGATTCAGTTGCCACAGTTTCCATTAGGGTGCAAATATTCTAAACTCTACATATTTCCCAGGGATATTTATTCCTATAATAGAATTTATATCTACCAGCTCAGAAAGTGAGCACTACGTTTTAGTTATCATCATCATCATATATTCTAATAGCAACAGTGTGACAACATCTGTGGATATGTAAATTTGTGGATTGGGGCCACACAAAAAGAAAACATATTTGTGCAAATTTGCCCCCCCTCCCCCCGATTTTCAGAAAAACCTGAAACTAAACAAAAAATAAACAGGGAGGGGCTAATCCCCCCAAAAAACAAAAGTATTGTCTGATCAAGTGCAGACAATGCTCTTACTTACTTCTAGGGGTGTGCATTTGGCTTTTCTGAACCGAAAATGGTGCCCTTTAATGGCAGCTGAAAAAGCCAAAGCTGAAAAGCTGAAAAAAATTGGCTTTGGGTATGTGTATGTTCAAGATTTTTCATAGGCTTCAATGCAGACAAAATGCACACAATGGAAAGGATCAAGGTTCAGCACATAGCTAACAAAGAATAGCTGCAGTCAAATACATAAGAATCAAGCAATTAAACAATATCTTGACATTGTTATAGTGGTTGCTCTCTTGTAACTTACATCTTACTCTGAAATAATTGCACACTATCATTATAAAGTTAAATGAGAACATCTGGTTAGACATACCTGTTGTGATAGCTATGTCCAGAACCTGGTGATTCTTTATAATGGTATATAGAGTAAGCCTGGGCATGATGCCCTTTAGGTAACCTACATTTAAAAATCAGTTCATTATTTTTTTCACATCCATAAGCAAATAGCTTGTGCTGAAATGGATGAAATAGATGTTTTGATTAGATGTTTACATTTTGTATTGTGAAAATATAGCACCAAAGATATGTTACATGATGGCTTCATTGTTTTTGAATGTGGCTAGATATTTGGCTTAAAGGGAGCAATCTTCAATTGAATGAGATCATTGGTCCATCCAACCCGGTGTTATTTCCCCTGACTGCCAACTGATCTCCAAATTTTCTTTGTTACTTGAAATATTTTAACCAGAGGTGCCACGTATACAATCTGTGAGTTTATATATCTGAAATATCCTGTGTTTCACTTCTAAGTGACAATCATTTCCATTTACTCATATGACCAGCTACAACAGTTTTCGTAGCAGATGTTCCTGCCCTTTTTAATTACCTGTTGGCCTAAAACAATTTTTTTAAAGTACCCTGTATTATTAAATGTGCCAAAATTCTTCCAATATAAATTCATCATGTCTAACCAATCACTTGTTTCTGATTTAACAATAATTTCTGTTTATTCTGTACCTTCTCATTCAACATATTTATTTGCTTGACTTTGAAGGGCAGAAAAATTAGGAAATTAATGTAACAACACTGAGCTAAACAAAGTAGACAAGCTTGTCTGCCAAGTATAGCTGGACTGTCCGGGCCGGTTCATAGCAATGAATCTTTGGAATGTTTTCCAAGTCTGGCAACACCCGGCTATAACTAAGTTTCATCATGGATATTTGACTGTGAGAACAAAATATAATTATTGCTTGTGTTTATTTGAGTATTTGTGTGTACCAGGTTGAAGCTTGGAAGTGATTGAGTGCTATTAGGGTTGGCATTTTGAGGCTAAAATGGAGGAGAGGAGAGAACGATGTAAGCTGCTTTGGGTTCCCTTTAGGGAACAAGGTGCGGTATAAATAAAGTAAATAAAATTAAAAAACAAACAAATAAAAATTGATCAGTCAGTGAAACATCAGTCAAGTATTGGACAGATAACATCAAGTAATTGCCAAGCATTGAAAACATTAGATTGGTAGAATTGTAATATTAGTGGACCGTGATCAAGGGACAAAGAAGTTAAATTGCAATTTACTGGAATAAAGACATTTATAGCTAAGAATATTATCCAAGTACATATATGATGTGGAAGACATTAAGCAATTCTTAACATTAATTGTGGAATCCAGTACCTGCCCAAACATTCTTTTATATGAAATTAGATATATACAGCAGCTAGGCTTCTGAATATGGTTAGATTTAACAATATGTGACAGGATGTATGTCTACATAAATGATATGTGTGTGTATATACATTTTCAAAATGGTGGCAAGGAAATTTTAAAGCTGTCAGATGATACCATGATTCAATGTTAAAAAGCTGTTTCTAGTACAGACACCACCAGTCTAGTCCCAAGAGATATTGTAGAAAGTGTAAGGAATGGGACCCAATTATCAGAATCACACAGCAGTTCCTTTTCGACACTAACTTTTGTTGAGTGACAGGTTATCAGATCAGCAACCTGGACCCTGACTTTGTCTTTAAAGGGGGCACCGTAGCCAACAAGGAATGTTGAGGGGGAGAGTAAAAGGCTGCTGCCAAGCATCACCTGAGGGGGAAGGGCAGCCCTGCCTCCATGCTGAGTGAGAGATGAGGCAGGAACTGAGGCACACAGGAGCTCTGTCCGTACCACGTAGACCCATAAGGTGTATGATTAGTTTAATAATAAGTTATTATTCTTGTGCAGCAACATATCAATTTGTTTTCTTGAATCAACTTTTCAGGAATTCAGTTTATAATACATTCACTACTTAGTATGTGTTTGTTTCCCTTGCCTTTTTCAAAAGAACTCCCACTGCCTTCTGAACAGTACACATTAAAGGACCTGAGAGCACTGTCTCCTACTTGTAATTATAATAACTGAGAAGAAAACTACTCCACAATGAATCTGGGGGAAAAATCAGCAGAAGCTAGTCATCATGTAATGCATATGATTTTGGCCCACTCATTACACCAGTGAACTCATATTTCAGAGAATAATTATAGATGTTTTAAACTAAGCCGTAAGTCTTCATTCAAATTGCATCTTAATAGGAACAGGAACATCTTGGATAGCAGAGTCTTTGAATCAGATGTGCTGTCTTTGAAATAAGTGTCCTAATTATAGCAGTCATCACTTAACATTAATTTAATGAACATCCTCATTTGTAAGGAAAATGTTGCCAAAGAGAATTTAATGCTGCTAAAGCCACAGATCTCCTAAAATGGGGTGGGTGGGTGGGAGGGAGAGGTTGAGCAGAAGGATCAAAAGGATCTGTGAAGGAAAGCTACCTAGCAAGTGGAAATACGAATTCACCTATATTTCTATACATGGTATAGGAACGTTTGCTTAAAAGGGAGAATAAACGAATACTGTGCGAGATGCTGGATTCATGCTGGGTTAAGTGATCTGCAGATTTCAATCCACTTTATATGTAACAGGTATCTACGTCCCAGCATAAAGGTCAAGTTTGACTCTAATTGCCAATTTTATTAACAATCTCGGTGTTAGCTTAGAAGGCCAAAAGGAGGTAGCTGAATCCTGGAAATGATAGATTTTCTGTAAGCTTGAGCAAATTAGCTACTTCTGTGTCTTTTACTCCACTTGTTCTGCTGCCAGAAGATTTCTGGCTTGAGGGCCATTAGCCTAGCTTCTTTTGTGAGTATAAAATATATAACATGCCTAAAAAGTACAAAATTTTATTACATTACTGAACAGGTTTGTTTTTTTCAGATATATTGCTTGAGCTTGTAATGTATTATTTGTTGGTATTTCCCTGACTCAGTTGCCTGATTCAAAGCTGACCCTGACAAGAGAGCTGGGAATTGGTGGATGGGTGGGTGGGTGGGAGCTGAGTGAAAATGCGTCTGAATGGCCTACTTTGGGCCAACTCCAGAGACTAGAAGAGAGCTCATTATTGTTCACGTCAGTTCTCACTTTGCATAGAGCATGTCAGAAGGTCAGTGACAACATGAGATTTACTATTGATCTGCACATCTTTACTCTTACAGGTTAAGGGAGCCCACTGTTTTTTACTAGGGTGGCCAACTCTGGGTTGGGAAATTCCTGCAGATTTGGGGTGGGGGCTGAGGAGGGGCCTCAGTGGGGTACAATTCCATAGAGTTGACTCTCCAAAGTGGACATTTTCTCCCAGGGAACTGGTTTATGTAGTTTGGAGAACAGTTGTAATTCCTCGTGATTCTCCAGGCTCCACCTGCAGTTGTAATTCCTTGTGGTCACCAATCCCCCAAACCTATTTGTGGCTTCTCAAATGGAGTCATTATGGGAACAGTTCAGAATCTCTAACAAACCCGACATTAAAAAAAAAATTATATACTGCATTTGAAAAACCCTGAACAAAGGGAAAAAGAGTAATAGATTAAAGAGGAACTATTCTTGTTCATTCTGAAGTTGTTTTTATAAGTTTATGATTACTATTTAGGCAAAATCTGCCAAAGGTCTATTTGTCACCCCAAACTTTTTTTTGATATCAGAAAGTTTATTTTGGCACACCATAGATACAAAAATATTGTGTGCAAGACCCTGAATAAACCAATTCCTTTAACATTTTTGCTTTCTTCGGGATTCTCTATTTTAAGTAAGCACAACAGGAGAGCCCTTTCTTTGTAAGTCATGTGCTGATATAATCACATGTGACAATATCACATGACCTGACAGAAGAGAATCTGCATGTGTCTTTTTAGGGTCTGGACTTCAGACAAAAAATTAAACATACATGCTAAAACTGAACTGTGGTTGACAATGGCTTTAATGTACATCCTCTGTTCGGCAAAGAAATGCCTCAGAATGCTGCAGAGTCAATCCACTTGCATTACACTTTAGAATGCATGTGTCTCTTAAACCAGTTAAGTAATTCTTATATGCTGTGTGGGCTTTTGGTCAACAGGCTGTGGAATCCCCACTAAAAGTTTGGATTGAGCAGAACTATCAACATGTGATGGTAGCCTTCTCTGGGAAGCTTCTTACAGAGAGATGATAATTCTGAAGTGTACATTTTATTGTCCACACAGTTTTCATACATGTATTGGCATATTTGAAGATAGATCTCCATTACAGGCTTGTTGATTATTTCTGGCTAAATACGTTAGAGCAAATTCCCATAGGACTGAACTGGGATGCCATGCCACAGCTGTTCTTTTGTTCTTTATGTAACATCAGTGACTGATTCTGCTCTGATGTTGTGTTGAAGTGTATAATTCAGAATGACAAAGAAACTTATCAAAATCATAGTAGGTTGTTGTTGACTGACAATGCATAAAAATGGCTCCAAAAAGATCACGTTTTGGCGTGTGTGTGTGTAAACTGAACAGGTCTGTGTTAGGGTTGCTAGCTCTGGGTTGGGAAATTCCGGGGGATTTGGGGAGGTGGAGCTTGGGGAGGGGAGGGACCTCAGTGGGGTATGATGCCATAGAGTCCAACCTCCAAAATAGCCATTTTCTCCAGAAAAACTGATCTCTGTAACCTGGAGACCAGTTATAATTCTGGGAAATCTCCAGCCATCACCTCGAGACTAGCAACCTTAGACTTATTGCTGCAGGCTTTGAATAAAACTGATTGTCACCAAATAGACTGTGGTACCTTGGCTTGACTGTGTAGATTATGGTAGTTAAAAGGGCAAACAACACATGTTTCAAGGTGATAACTATTGGTAAATAGACATCTTTGAGAAGGAGTAAATATGAGGTCTTGAGGGGCCCTGAGTTCATGATTTTCCAGTCTAAACAGAAACTCTATTCAGTAATGAATAAAAACATCTGAACAGGACTAGCAAATATAATTTTAGAGTTGAGAAAGATTCCAAAGTTCAGCTAATCTTCTCACACAGGAAGCTTTGTAGAATTCCAGATTTACCTTTAACACATAGCTTGAGATATGGAAAGTTTGTGAGCCTTCTCAGAATTGCTACCTGTCATCCATGCAGGCTCAGCTAGACAGGCACAGATTAGGGGTCTCAATAGTGGGTGAGAAAGTGGTGCAAGGAGAAAGAGTTTAGATTTTTTAGACACTAAGGAACTTTCTGGGACAAGTCAAACCTATAAAAAAGATGGGCTTCACTTGAACTGAAAGGGAACCAGGCTGCTGACACTTAATATCAAAATGGTGGCGGAGCAGCCTTTGAACTAACTTCTGTGGGAAAGCTGACAGGAGCTTGAGAGTCTACAGTGTGGAACAACTCATCTCAAAATGGGAGAGGGGGAAATGAGACGCCTCTTGCAAAGCCTTGCGGGGTCCCCTGCTTGTCAATATATCTAATTGTCAACCCAGCCAAATCTGAGAATACAAATCCAGAGATTGAAGCCATGAACAGACAAGACAAATCTTTCTACAGATCTTAAAAATACCCCAGGTTTGCAGTAAAATGTGAAATCTAAAAACAAAAACAAAACACAACCCGTTGTGGGATTAAAAAACACCAAATTGATAAAAGAAGCACCTGTAGCTTTAAGAAATGGATGCCCTCAGTGGCCATTGCTAGGCAGCCACAACAGTACCGCTAGCACTCCAGCTTCGTTTCAGTAAAAGGCGGGGGGGGGGCAGGGCTCTTTCCAGGGCTGTTTGGGGCTTTCAGGGAGAACTCTTCAGTGCTAGGCCTGGCAGCAACCACTGGCCATTTAGCTGCCACCCAACCTGTATGATTCAACCAAGCCCAGCTGCTTGCTACTATTCAACAACAGCCCACCCTACCATGCAATCTTGCTTGGTGAACTTGGACCAGTCACATTCTCACAGGGTTGTAGTGAAGATAAAATGAAAGACAATTATGCAAGCTGATTTGGGTCCACGGTGTGGGGAACAACAGGATATAAATTTAGTAAATTTAACTGAAGACGATAAAAGATGTATGGGTTGGTTGGTTGGTGAGAAGGAGGAGGGAAAAGTGAAGATTTGGGGGCTGCCAGGAGGAGCAAAAGTAGAAATAGCAGATGGAGGGGGATACAGGGAAACTGAGGTGCCCCTTCACATGGTCTTGCAGGTTCCCCACCATGCAACTGGGCCTGGCCTGGCAGCTGGCTATGCCCAATTTAGCCAGACTTTCCCCAGGTAGAGGCTGCCTGGGGTAGTGAAGGAATGAAAACTGAAGGGGGAGAGATAAAGGTAGGTTGTTCAGTGGGTGGGAAAGAGAGGAGGAGGCAGGAAAAGGGGAGAGACTATGGATGCTTCAGGGAAGGGAAAGAGGAAATAGCGGGGGAGGGGATAATGAGATGTCCCCCCTGCAAATCTTTGAAGGCCCCTGTTTGTTTACCCTTATTGACCACTCACAAACATGCCATAACCAAAGCTACTTGGTCACTGAAGGAAACCCGAGGCAATAGCCTGCTATCACAATATAGTAATTACTTTAATTTTAAAAAAATCTGACCTCTTCCTGGGCTGGGGAAAAACCTACCTGTGCTGTACATCATATGAACTTTGGGGACTGATTTTTTTTCTCAATAAAAAACTGGATTTCCAATCTAATGGCTAATTCTAAATTAACCATTCACTATGAAGTACAGCACTTCGAGGAATTGTGGATTCCAGTGACTTTTTGCTGGTTTGTGAAGCTTTTATGCTAACAAATTTGCAGCTGGCAGTGTGGGTGGCTCCAGGGTAAGTGATCTGACATTATTGGTATGATTCCTTACATTGTAATTTCACTGCACCCAGGCATCTCTCAGGGTTTCTTTCCGCCCCCCCCCCTTATGAATTGCTAGCATATGGCTTAATTTAAATTAGCTTTTCAAGGTTGGTTTTTTTTTTAAAGTAATTGGTAAACTACTATACAGCCAGCTGTTGACCGGGTTCGATCAAGAACGTAAAAACAACAACACATCCCTACAGAAAAATGATGTCGCCAATTATTGCTGTGTCTCTTATCTGCCCTTTCTAGGCAAAGTGCTTGAGAGAGTAGCAGTGGACCAACTCCAAGTCTTCTGAGAGCCAGCATGGTATAGTGGTCAAGAGTGGTGGACTCTAATCAGGAGAACCGGGTTTGATTCTCTGCTCTTCCACATGAGCAGCAGACTCTAATCTGGAGAACCGGATTTGATTCTCTGCTCTTCCACATGAGCAGTGGACTCTAATCTGGAGAACCGGGTTTGATTCCCCACTCCTCCACATGAATCCTGCTGGATGACCTTCAGTTAGTCACAGTTCACTCAGAACTCTCTCAGCCCCACCTGCCTCACAAGGTGCCTGTTGTGGGTGGGTGGAGGGAAAGCAATTGTAAGCCGCTTTGAGACTCCTTGAAGGTAGGGAAAAACGGGTATAAAAACCAACTCTTTTTCTTCTTCTTGGATAACTCATCTGCTCTGGACCCTTTTCAGTCTGTCTTCAGGCCAAGATAAGGGACAGATGCAGCCCTATCAGCTTTAGTTGATGAATTCTTGTCTGAATAAAGACAAAGGGAACATTTTTGCCACTTCCTTAAATGCCTTTAATCTCTGATGCTTTATTTTCTAGAAGAGCATGGGGCTACACTGGGGACATATCTGCAGATGCTGTTGAGTTAGGAACAAAAATTGATCCCCAGACACTGATTAAACTAGGAGGACAGGTTCTGATCCCACCACAACAGTCCCCAAATTCAGTCTTTTCACAATGGCAGCCATTGCCTTCTGGGAGAAAAACAGGACGGATAAGAATTGCAAGGAAGCCTCTGTGGACAGTGGGGCTCAGACCTCATCAGATGTGAACGTGGCAGTAATCTGCAACTGCTTAAGCTGCACTAGTTAGGTTTGAACTAGTTCAGTGTTGTTAATTGCTGACCCAGGGTTAATTAAAAGGAACGCCGCTATTCAATAAGTTCAAACATTTTTTAAAAGTTAACATTTTATTAACACACAACTTTATTAAACAACAACATTATAAACATTTAATTGTAGGAATTAGATTGATTTTGGAATAAATTGGCCACAGCTTGGAATTGGCAAACAGCTGCGACCCTCGTGGCGCAGCATGCGAGATGTGTCAAGCGCCCAGGCCGTGTCCACCACGGCCATGAAGTAACCACTGCCCACAGGACTCCCGCTGTGGGCAACTGGGATGGCAGTACCAGGATGACACCAGGACGAACACCACTGGGTGTTATCCCCCACCACTTGGGAAGAGGCGGACACCTGCCCTGCCGCCAGGGCATGTCCCAGAAGCCTCTCCCAAAACCCTTGGGATAGGGTTCCCAAAACCAGGGAAGCGACCAATTCCTATGGAGCTTCCCCCCCCAAAATGACACATCCACATGCTAAACCGCCCCAAGCTGTGACTATAAGCAATAAACTTTAGGGAGGGTGGGTGGGTTCACAAAGAAAACGGAGTGAGCTTGTGGGCGGGCCCGTCCCCTGTTATATACTGAGGGGCGAGGCTAACCACGCCCCCCACCCAGCTCCCGCCTTCCGCCCTCATTGGCTGGAGCCCTTCCTTGCCCCAGCCAATGAGAAGGCTGTAACTGGGCAAATCGGGTCCGGCACGAGCCCCCGTGCGCGCGCAAACGCACATGTCGGCTGGCCGGACCCGATTTCCCTCCCCCTCCACCGCGATCGCTCCTTCCTCCCCCCGGGGCAGCAAAGATGGCTCCCGGTAAGGCGGGAACCCTGCCTTGCAGCAGTAGGCATGAATTGGCCAAGAGGTTGGCAAAAGATTTCCTTCTTCCCCAACAATTCAGTTACAGGAACCAGCCCCAACAAGAACTCTAAACTGTGATGGTAGGATTCTCATTAACATTGTTATGCTCTTGATCAGGCTTCAGTGCATAAAAAGTAGGGGAAATAATTAGATTAGGAAGATACTTCCATAATGAATCATCAGTTAAACTATGTAATTATGGGAGAGGATATTACTATACTTTATATAATGGAGACTATGTTGTCCTACAATAGGAGTTTGTCTATCATTGCAGCACTGGGATGGGAGAAGGATTGCAACAGGTAGAATTTCCCCTTCAATACAACTTACTATAAAAAGGCCCTCTCAGGTTGAGGAGCAGGCTTCCCTGATCAGTGGTAGGTATGCCACATTTCAGTACTCTTTATATGCAGGAGTACGTTTTCACTTTCCCAAAAAAAGATTCATGGGGAGGCATTATCAAAATTCTCTCACTCAGCTGCATAAGCTCTAAGAGCTTGTACAGGATGTTGGCAAAGAGTTTGCATTCAGCCACAAACTCCCTAGGTGACTTTATACTTCAAACCAATATTCTCTAAGCTTCATTCCCACACCTATCATATGAAGATGATAATAGTGCTTTCCTGCTTTTAAGGGTTTTGTGGAACTTGCATATGCGATGCTCTTTGAACATTCAGGGAAAGCACTGTATAAAAGCCCTGTGCACAGTGAATGGTTTGGGAGTTGCTAAAGCTAAGTAGGCATAAACCTCACTATTAACTTAGATGAGAAGCCCCATGTCAGAATAGGATGCAGATAAAGTAAATATAATTGTATGTCTCCAGTATTCAGAGAAACCCTGGTTGAATGCAATCCTGTTCTACTACAATTCTTGAGTTAAAGTATGTCTTCCATCAGCTCCCTTTACAATTATTGCACTTTCATGCTGTATTCAAATGTCACACTTATCAGTGGTTAAGGAAAAATGTGCACAAACCTGTCTTTTTGCTAAACTCATGTTCACACCGCATCTCTCTCTTCTGGGGGCAACCCCCTGCCCTGTGTGTGTGTGTGTGTGTGTGTGTGTGTGTGTGTATGTGGGGCAAAATGGGATCCCATGACCACTTCTGGCTGCATAACTGGAAGTGACATCACCATGTCACAGTACACTCTAGAATCCCCCCAGAACTCTATGGGTTTTACGATAGAGTTTGGGCAAAATCCTAGCCAAACTAAGTGTGACAGAGAACTCGTGGCAGTCATGAGTTTGCCATCGCCATTTTAAAGTGATTTTAAAATGCCACAATGCCACAGCCAATGACTTTGGCTGTGGTTTGGTGTCAAGATTATGGTAATTCAGTGAGTATTAGAAATCTCCAGTAGCAAGTGATCTTTCTTAGTCGGAAACAATAAAGTTGTTGAAGTTAGAGCAGGACTGAAGGCTAAACTGGAGTACGGGATAAGCTTACCCTACTCACCATGCCTCAAAGGATGCCACAGTAGCCAATTATTTTCATGTCTTGATTGTACTGGGAGCCCTGCATGTACATTAAAAATTGTTTACATACATAGAGAGAAGGAGGACCATATCCACCAGGCCTGGCCTCAATATCTACAAGTTCAGGCAACTGTCTGCAGTGAGCCCTCCGTGGATAAAAAGTGTAGGTCCCTTCATGTGATTGAGAACTTTTTTTGTTCTTTACCTAATTGTGTGGAAGGACTGGCCCATGGTACAGTTTTATACATACAGAACTCATAGTAAACTTTAAATTGAATGAATAGGGAAAGGGGCAGTGAGTTCCCCTGTGTGTGTGTGAGTTTTGACGTCAGCTGAAGGATGTAGATTTGCTGGGGAAGTTTGATGAGAAAATAACTGTGTTTGCCTATATGTTATGGCACGCATTGTAGATGCTACTTTATATCGGGATGCCTGGAATTTTCTGTTGGGCTAGTATGGTGTTAACAGAAGGTTTACTGTAAACTCTCAAAGCATGTGTGCAAACTTGTCAATGGGCCCTGAAGCAATTTCAGGTGCAAAACGAGTGAACTTCACACCTCCTAAAATCAGGAATAAGTCTTTTACACATTTCTCTATCAGAAACCCATGATTTATTTTAGCAGTCTGCAAAGCTGTTATTGCAGAATTGCTTTTGTATAGGGCAGTTCATAGTTAGCTGAGCTGTGAATTTCCTGTGTGTCATAGTGTGTTGTGCCAGTTACAAAGCACTGTCTAGGATATGGTGTAAAATTAATCTGGGAAATAACAGTGTTGTTTTCCAGTGTAAATGTATGATCTTCCCATGAATATGTTTGTCTGCAAACCTAGTCACTGCTTAGTGAGAATACTGAAACTGAACTTTGTCTTTCTGACTCTTGCTGATTTTTTCCAATTCGTCTGCTAGATTAAGCATGTGCTTAACGCCAAGCCCTTAAATGCTTCTGCCGAAACAATGGAATTTCTCATATACCTAAAACTGTACATTTGTTTAAGAACCATTATTTCCCTTTCCTTTTTAGCTCTTCACAACATGATTTGCCTCCATTATCTTATCTAACATATGGTTATTGCATTTCCAGATGTCATAATTTGATCATAGGAGGCACCAACTCTCATACATATAATTTTAGATGCCCATCTGCTATTACAGTTTTCCAGCATGAACTTGCTTCTAGATAATATTGTCACAATATTTTCATTAAGCTCTACTCTCCAAATGGCAGAACCTTTGTAAAATGGTTTGTAGTCCTCCTTTGTTCAGTCTTGATTATTATTGCTATCTTTCTGCTAGTGGGAACATAGCTTCAGTCTTACAATCGCATGTGGGCTCTGATTCTGTCTAATAACTGGCTTTCACATTCAGATCTTGTGATTTTCTGAAAAGGTATGCCCTGGCAAAAAAAGCAATTTCTACACAATTTCCAAAATATAACTATTCAGATACTCCTTACAGAACAGCCACTTTCCACATTGCACGACAATCATGTTTGCTGTGGCAGTGCCAAGTATTTCAGTGGTGCTCCTCACAAAACAACAGCAGCAACAACAACAACCAGAAAATACAAAAGGCAATGATGCATTCCCAACCAACACTCTGTTACAAGTGCTATACAACCTTGGTTGGCTGCAGGTTTCTTGCATTTATTTATTTAAATGTTCATACCCTGCTTTTCCTGTCAGCTCAAGTGGTTTATGGGCAATATTTTAAACATTACAAATTAAAATAGACTGCATTAACCCCCAATACTTCCTCCCCCTCCTAAGATGTTTGTTATTCACATCCCATCAAAAGCCCTGGCAGACAAACAAGCCTTGCAGCACCTCCTGAAGATCTGCAGCAAGGAAAATCCTTGTAACTCTTCAGAGCCTATTTCACAGAGTAGGAGCCATGATGGAAAAAGCCCAGGCTCTGTTTCATCTCACGCAGGACACCATTAATGTGACAACTGCCAGCAGATGACAGCCTGAAAACCAAAGTTGGGGAATGGGAACATATGGGAGGAGATCGTCCTTCAGATATATGGGTCCCAGGCCTTGAAGAGTTTAAATGTCCAGGGACAGGTGAAGACAAGAATTTTAATTTTACATTGCTATATGAATTGTGCCCTGACTTGGATGGCCCAGGCTAGCCTGATCTCGTCAGATCTCAGAAGCTAAGCAGGGTCAGCCCTGGTTAGTATTTGGATGGGAGACTACCAAGGAATGCCAGGGTTGCTGTGCAGAGGAAGGCACTGGCAAACCACCTCTGTTAGTCTCTTGCCATGAAAACCCAAAAGGGGTCACCATAAGTTGGCTGCGACTTGACGGCACTTTACACACACACATATGAACTGTACATTCAGTTTTTAACATTATTTTTCTGGCAAGATATATTGGCTTTTGAAGTAAAAGGTTTTCTTTTGCTGAAATTGCTTTTACTTTGTCAGACTATCGTAGGAATTACAACAAAAGTATTTATTTCCTTAATTTATTTATACCCTGCCCTTCTCCCTAATTCTCCTCTCCTCCATTTTATCCTCACAACAACCCTGTGAGGTAGGTTAGGCTGAGAGCATGTCTGGCCCAAGGTCACCCAAGGAGCTTTCATGGTACAAGTGAGGATTCAAACTTGGGTTTTCCAGGTACTAGTCTGAGACTGTTTGAATAACTAAGTGGTCACAAACAGTGGCTGGCTGTTTGTGACCACTTTGAGCAGCAATGGAAGAAGGAATGCAAATATTTTAATAATAAATAAATGGCTGATGCTGAATCTAGACAACTGTTATAACGCAGAGAGATTATGATTCCATCTACACTGAAAAAGAGTCTTGATCTCTCGAACTCTCCTATGAATAGGTTTAGTTTGTTGCTAAAGACATTGGGCAATGCTGATGTTCTCTGGATTATATGTATGCAGTGATTGTTTATTGTTGGTAAGTATGGGAGGAGGATGGCTTTAGTGGCTGAGTGAGCAAGCCGATGAGAGAGTGTGAGGAATGGTATATTACTTTAACTTAGAGATCCAGCATGGAATAGTGGTTAGAGCGCCAGACTACTGGCTCAGACTTCAGGATCTAAAAATACACGTGGAAACCAGGGCACGGTAGTCCTAATATGAAAACCTGGTGAATAGGGATATTTGATCTGCCTGAAAGTTGCTAATATACTCAAGGGATAAAAGAAATAGTAGTGGGAAAGGGGGACAATTAGATTTATATTTGCTTAAGTGCAGCAATATTCCATATTCCTGAGAGCTTTACACTCATCAGGAGGCAACTTATTGGTAGTCCCTGGCCCCCCGGACTATCCAGCTGTCCTCAACCAGGGCCAGGGCCTTTTCAGCACTGGCCCCAGCCTGGTGGAACTCTCTGCCTAGTGAGACCCAGGGCCTGTGGGATTTAGCACAGTTCCGCAGGGCCTGTACAATGGAGCTGTTCTACCAGGCATATGGTTGAGGCAGCGATGGTTCCAACAATAAATTGGCCTCTCTTCCCTTCTTCCCCTCTTTCACTTTATTTAAAATTTAAAATCTATGATGGGCTTATCACCTTTACAACTTAATTTTATTACAGTAGTAATTTTATAACAGTAGGTATAAATTGGACAGCTGTTTTAGTCTGTATTATATGAGTGGTAAATTGTCTTAAATTATATTTTAATGTATTGTATGCATATATTGTTGGAAGCTGCCCTGAGCCCATCTTAGAATGGGAAAAAGCGGGGTATACATTGAATAAAATAAAATAAAAATATATATGCCCCAACCATAGATAAAAGACTGCTCTGTCCAGCAGCCAGGGATAAGCACTGGCCTATATAATTAGCTGAAAGAGCAGAATAGCATATTTCACACACTGTTACTTGGGCTAAGTGGATCTCTGGTGATTCTGCATTTTATTTTATTTCCTTTTTTAATCCAACCCTTTTTTGCATCATTCATTCACTTCATACTGAGCATAGGTGGAAATGCTATAGTAAACAGAAATGTAGGATTTCCTTTCAACATGCCAACTTTTACACAATAGGAAGAACATCCATGCGAGGTCATATGACTATGAAGGAAACATCAAGTGGCAGTCACTAAACTGACCACTTGGGCAGTTTTAAATTGGTGGATGCTAAAGTCGTACTAGGGACTTGAAGGCAGCATTTATTTTCTGGCAGATCTCCCATTTCATTGTGGTGATATATACATAGTTTTGACTTAAGCAGCATTGTATGTGTGTGTGTGTGTAAAATGCCATCAAGTCGCAGCTGACTTATGGCGACCCCTTTTTGGGGTTTTCATGGCAAGAGACTAACAGAGGTGGTTTGCCAGTGCCTTCCTCTGCACAGCAACCCTGGTATTCCGTGGTGGTCTCCCATCCAAATACTAACCAGGGCTGACCCTGCTTAGCTTCTGAGATCTGATGAGATCAGGCTAGCCTGGGCCATCCAGGCCATACCAGGTGATAAAAAGCCTCAGTAAAATATCTTCAGTACAATGCATTAGGGGCAGGAGGAGACACCACTTCCTAATTTGCGGAGAGGCAATAGCATCTTCAGCTATGTTAATGTCTTTTTTTTAGGGCAAAAATTCCACATCCCTCTGCAATAGGAGTTTAAGAATGGAAGATATCTTTCTACTTTGAGCAGCTTTTATACAGAGAGGAGTTTCCGTTTGTAGCCATTACTGGTTTAGCTCAGAGCTCCCCCATAAATCAACATACACAACCTCAGATAGTTCTGGGTGAGCCAGAGTTTGGCAGCTCTGAAATGGAGCTTGGTACTGCAGTTGCCACTGAAACTTGTATGTTGACAACTTCAATGGGTGTCCAAAGCATCTTCTGCATGATCACTTTTCTTAAGGCAATCAAAAAGTGCTGCGTCCTCTTTTTCTTCTCTGTGTGCAGCGGTTCTGAATTTTGCCATCAAAATGCCTTGCACAGATCAGTTAGCACAAAAGTCTATGATGAGAATAAATCCATATTTTGTGGACGGAAAGGATCACACTGGTTCATTGAGCTGTGATCAGGCTGATTTTTAAAATCTATCTGCTGCAATGCTTCAAAATTCCAGATTTGGACTCTACAAGCATTTTATGCAAATTAGTCATATTTGCATATGTATGCTTTGTATTGCTTGTACTAATTGCTTCGGTTTTTATTTAATTGCTTATTGCTACTTTGGGTTGATCAACAGTTGAGACATATGGGGAGGCAGCAGATACACAGAGGATAAGTGTTCTACAGAGCCTTCAAAATTTTGTGTTAATTCTTAGCCATGCCATAGATGACCAGTGTCACCACCTCCCGGCCTTAATGATCATTCATATTGAACAGAGAACTAAGTAACATGGTATTTGTGAAGAGAGAATTTAAAAAAGTGGTTAATGGAAATATCCATTCACTTTTGTCAAATGGCATCCATTTTGGCAGTCTTAAAAACATCAAATTAAGCCAGCTGCATGAATGGCAGGCCCTTAATGAATTGCAGACAACTTTGCCCAAATGAAAGTAGAGGGTAACCTTGGTATTACTTTTACTTTTAATGATTAACCCAGCTGTTCTGTAGCAGCAGAGTAATGGTAAAAGACATCAGCAGTGCCTTCACATTATTTGCTCATGACCCAGGTCTAGATGACCTAAGTTGTAATTGGACACAATAGTTTGAGAGAGACATAAAAATGGTGCTCTCCCAGTAGGTCAGACAATGAATCTAAATGGCTCCAGCTGACTTAGGCTATACAGTAGTGTAACAGAGCAGTCCAAGACCTGGGACATGGACTAGCAGTGTTATCCTAAGCAAAATTGCAGCTTTCTCAGCCCACTGATTTTGTTGTATTTGGAAGAGTGTAACTCTGCTTTGGGGGGATAGATGACAGTAATATATGAACCTAATTTTCATTATCCAGGAAATAATTCTTATATAGATTTATAATATATAATAATCATCGCTTTAAATTATTGTCGAAGGCTTTCACGGTCAGAGTTCATTGGTTCTTGTGGGTTATCCGGGCTGTGTAACCGTGGTCTTGGTATTTTCTTTCCTGACGTTTCGCCAGCAGCTGTGGCCGGCATCTTCAGAGGAGTAACACTGAAGGACAGTGTCTCTCAGTGTCAAGTGTGTGTACCAAGAAAATACCAAGACCATGGTTACACAGCCCGGATAACCCACAAGAACCAATCACTTTAAATTCTTTATTTTATCATCATTTATTCTATAATATGGTACAATATTATTATTGCGGTTATCAAGCATTGTATAGTGTATTTTATGTATTATTTTCTTTTACTTTGCTTTTGGAAGAAAAGGACCTATGTTTTTACTTTCTATTTTCTGTTTTTCTTTTTCTTTTAACTAATAAATTTATTTTTTTTAAAAAGAATGGCACTGTAAGGAGGCTGGACATTGGTATGGCTCTTTGGCGTAAAAGCATCCTGAAATTCCTGATCATATATTTGTGTCTTTCAGAAATATTCCTGATTTCTTTTTTCCTTATTTCTTTCAGTTGTGTTGGTGTAGACGAAGATGAGGCACCAGATATTGATATCTATCATTGTCCGAATTGTGAAAAAACCCATGGTAAATCAACTTGTGAGTATAACTATTTGATTTCTTCTTGGTCATTCTATAATGCCCAGCTTATCATCAGATGCTATTAAACAGTAAATTTTGCTGAAATGAAAGGGATTCACATCCAAATGATCTCTGTATAACCAGCAGGTTTCTGGAGAGGCAGCATGTAAATTTTCTGAATTAATATATAAAAGGAGTACTTGATTAAAACATATTTACTTAAAACCTTTCAACTCTAAGAATGGATTCAAGCATGCATGTCCACTGTTTGATGATTGTAATACCAAGTGATTAAAGAATAGGGCATGGCAGGTATAACACTGCAGATAGAACTTGGTTCAGTAGTCAGTGTTTTTCAAAGGAATCTGTTCATACGTTCAGCAAACAGTCATCTGGTGTGTAGCAGAATGGTGATTTGCATTCACGTTTGAAACTCTGTATGTCCTTGCTTGGGACTGATCACTGCTGACCTCAGTAAATATGCCTAGAATGAGCCTATAATGCAAAGCAGTATAATCAAAATCAATGGGATGTACTTCTCAGTAAACATAGTTTGGATCATGATGGGAAATATAGCAGAAAAGCTGGTATTACTGTAAAGCAACAGGCTAAGACAAATATGATGAAAGGTCTACACATTCACCTTCTCGGAGTTGCATTTAGAAGCCAAAAACATTCAGCTTTTAGAGAAAAATGCACATTAGGAATGGGTCACATAAGTCATATATAAACGGAACAATTTTCCAATTCAATAACTTATCTGGAAGAGGAGCAATGTAGCAGAAAATTCTCTTTGTCAGTAATGACCTCCCTGTAGGAGATAAAATGTTAATTTCTTTGGGGTCCTTGGCTGAGATTCTTCTATAAAAACCCAGCAAATGTATTATGATATTCAATTTCTCATAGTTTAGAAATTAAGATCAAAGGAACAAATGACTAAAAATGAATGGACAGTTGTGGTTGAAATTCATCCGCAGAACATAATTCATGATACTTCATTACAGTATTTGGTGTGGGGTGGGGAGTCTATTACTTTGGTATAAGAGTTGAGATTTTAACTGTCCACAAAACATAAATGAGGTGTGGCAGGAAGAAATTTGCAGCATGCTTTAGAATTTTAGAACTAGGAACACTTCAGAAGAATGCTATTTTTGTAAGTCATTAAAGAACACCCCATCTCACACACTTAAAATGGGGGAGAACATTTCAATGCTCAGAAAAAGAAAGGATCAACTTTATTAAGACGATGACAAGTGTAATATACCAATTATTATGACAAGTATGTTTGAGGGGAAAATCCAATGTTGAATGCCTTAAGCACATTTTGGCTTCTCGTTCCTCAACAAAATCTGGTTGCAACAATATGTTGCACAAAGTCAATTATCTTCCAGGATTATAGACAAAAAAAAAGTAGAGTGTTATGATCAAAAATCCACAACTGTAATATTCGTGTAAATGTATGTGTGAGAAAATGTAACCTTATAGGTGTTGTTTAATTTTTTTCCTGAGAGGTAACCTCTTTTTTTTTTAGCAGACCCCTTTAAATAAAACAACCCCCTCCTAGAGAACAGAAAGAGGGCAGATTTGAAAAGCAACCCTGAACATTCTCCCCCCCCCGCCCCAGTTTCCTAACAGAGGCCTCCAGCCCAAGTGCGTAGATGCATGTGAGGAAAGAAGCGAGACACCTGTTGTTACAGGCCTGTTAGAGAGAGCTACTCTAAATCATATGGCACGCTTGTAGTCTCATTGGCTTTTTCATGCACAATCCTGCTGGAAAATATGAAGCTGTTCAAGATTGTCCACATCCATGAACTCTAGGGAACAGGCTTTAAAATGTAACAAGGGGGAAACTTGCATCCCTGTTGCACTGTAGTTCATTCAAGACCAAATCCTGGTTTAATGCTAACTCTGTTTGTGTATGCTATGCAGATGCAGGCAGGCAGGTTAACTGGAGTTTGTTTTGCCATACAGAATTTTTTAATATATTTTATTATTTTATTGTTATATTGTAAAATTTTAATGTTGTAACCCGCCCTGAGCCCGGGCTGGCTGGGGGAGGGCGGGCTAGATGTATGAGAAATAACTAACTAACTAACTAACTAACTAACTAACTAACTAACGAAATAAATAAATAAATAAATAAATAAATAAATAGAGTCTTATATCTAGATTGAACCCTAGTTTAAAATCACAGTTTGTGGAGAGGAAACTAACCTGGGTTAACCCCAGCGATGTGAAAACTCAGGGGAATATTTTCCCCCTGAGGGCTCCTCTTCCCATGGAAAAACTGGAAATTTGGGGAAGCATTAAAAATAATAATTTTATCTTATTGGATCAGTAAAATTCTATTTAAGATAAAGTTATACTCAAAATATGGAAAATGAAGACTTTTTTTAAACAATGTAAGACTATCTACATAATTATATAATGATAATCCCTGTGTTTACTGTAGATATATGTAATAGTTTCGAGGATATATATACTATTTACATGTGACTAATTTTGTACACTATTAATATTGAAGAATAAAATGCTTTCAATGTTACAAAATTTAACTCAGTACAAATATGCTGCTGGTCGTATTAGGACGGTATGAGACTGTTTCTGCTCAAATAGCATGCTTATTCTTTTTACTACAAATGTATTTGTGTGTTTAATTGCCTTTTTTTTTTTACATCAGAGATGGCAAAAAACAACTACTACTATGGCCTTTAATGCAGGGACGTTTCCTTGCTGTCACCCCTGCCAACTTCTTTGGGGCTTCCTTTTGATTATGTATGCCTTTTCTGCCTGTCAGAGGTAGCCTCGCTCTTCCCACACATATTGCCCCTGTTTTCCAGATGCTGTTTTAGCCAGAATCTGGAAAATGCAGGCAAAACACACGGGGAAAGTGAGGCAACCTCTGGTAGGTGGAAAAGGCATGCAAAATTAAAAGAAGCCCTGAAGCAGTTGGCTGGGTTGACCGCTGGGAAACATCCCTGCATAAAAGGCCATTTTATATGTGCTAATGTATCATATAGTACAACAGTCTGCAGTTCTCTGTCTTTAGTACTGGGCTTATATTTGAAATTTTGCTTGTAGAAAACGTGCAGTGCAAACCTAAGCAGAGTTACTTACTCTTCTATTAACTCCAGTGGTCTTTAAAAAGTATAACTCTGCTTAGGATTGCACTGTAAGGAATTGATACTTTCTTATTTCTTCTGTTTACCATATTTATGAAAATTAAAAGTAACTAATCCATATATTTCAGTTTGCTCCCCAAATTTCAATTTTTCACTGGAAAAAAATAGAACACAACCTTTAAAAAAACGACTTCAAAATTTCCAGAAATTTCATATATCTAGCTGACTTACATTGCTGAATTCATATATCACAGTTAACAAGAGTTAGTTTTAAAACGGCGAGGCCATGTGAGAAGAGTAAGGGAGGTGCGAAGTGCATGCACGGGCATGGCAACAAGCTGGGCTCCTGCACATTCACCTTAATGTCAGCTTGGTGTGATATGGAATGCAGCCTTAATTATGAAATTTAATTTTTTTGTACTAAATTAGGTATCCTCCACTATCTGGCAACTTATTTACTTGTTGAATGATTTGCAAGACAAAAAATATGCATGCAGTTCTTATTATACAACTTGTAGGAGGATTTTTTGTGTATAAAAGAAAGGACTCTGAGACACACATTCCATGATGGATGCCTTCCAGATGTCAAATATAAAAATAATTCTCCTCTTTTGCTTTCTGCTTTTCTATTTGATCCTGCTGACTATATTTTAGAAAAATTGCTTCCTCTTGTATGGCATTTAGAATAATTTTGATTTAATGAACTTTGGGGAAACTACTTATGGGGAAGAAATATGCATTTGTTAAAAATGTATTTCTGGGATTGTTTTGGGAGAGGGAGATTGTTCTGTGGAGACATTATTAAGTCTGTAGATTTGTGAGTCTTTTATTGATAACGGTCTTTGAGGAGTAGTCATCTGATAGGCTTTGTAAATCCTTACAGTGAATGATATTGTATTATGGCTTGAATCCTGTAACAGTGTACTCTTGGAAGGAGCTCTTTCCTGATTTCCTTCCACCCAGCAGCCCACCCCCATTAATAACCAGGTGCTGGGTCTTTGAGTGCCATGGAAAAATCCCAAGCAGCACATGGGAGCTGTAATGAATAGGGTTGCCAGGTCTCTCTTCGCCACTGGTGGGAGATTTTTGGGGTGGAGCCTCAGGAGGGGAGGGACTTCAATGCCTTAGAGTCCAATTGCCAAAGCGGCCATTTTCTCCAGGTGAACTGATCACTATTGGCTGGAGATCAGTTGTGATAGCAGGAGATCTCCAGCTAGTACCTGTAGGTTGCCAATCCTAGTAATGAAGAGGAGGGAACTGCATTCCAAAATTTATTCCAGCGTACGTTTTTGTGAGTCGGAGCTCACTTTCAGTTGCTATTGATGCATCCTCCATGCATCTGAGGAAGTGAGCTATGACTCTTGAAAGCTTGTGCTGGAATACATATTGTTAGTCTTTAAGGTGCCCCTGGGCTCCTGTTTCATTCGACAGACTAACATGGCTGCCCCTCTGGAATTAGGTTGTAAGCAGTTCACTCCTTGTGTGGAAGTAGTGCACTCTCCCCAATTGCAGGTGGTTGTCACTTATGGCATACACATGTTCAGTTAGTAAGACTATGGTTAGTGCAACACATAATTATGGTGGTGTATATTCTTATATGTTGGCTTCCTGTCACATACGTCTGTATATGTATGTTCTGAGGATGCCAGGGTGGATGCTACTTTTCCAGTAGTCTTTAACAGAATTGCTACTTTATTTAATGAAAGTGTGAACATATGTACAGCACTCCGGCCTGTGAATAAAATGTGCGTGGGAGGTTTCCAATGAAAGCTTTCTGTCAATAGAAACTAGGTTTTGTGCATGGATCATCCGACTGCCAGCTGCAGGGGTTGGAAAGAATGCTACATCCAGTTGATTTTATTAATCATAGATAATAGATATGGTTAAGTTTAATTAAGCCATCTCCCATAGGAACTTCTAACTGCATTTTTTAAAGCAAAATATGCAGTAGAAGAGAAAGTCAAGCACAAAGTGGATTTGTATGCAGAATTCAGTACTTAGGTCCCATTGAGTTCCTTGTGATCTTTGTCATCTCTGTATCATCTATGAGGATTACTAGATTTAGTGAATAGGTTTCAGACAATTAAAGCTGATCTACATTACATTTGCTCATCATATCTCTCATACAATGTGATCCACCAGTATCTCAAGTAGTTTGACCCTCAGTGATTCTTATTTCATGGTAAAAATGGAAATGATAGGGCTGCATGAAATACATATACATGATTTCTTCAAATGCTGATAATCAGGAATTTGCAGCTTATTTTGTGCTGGGACTATTCATCAAGGTGGTGGTGGAGTGGTGGTAAAGTTTGTTCACTGATCATCTACCATTAATCACAATTTGTGTTACAGAATACATACTGGCCAATATGTGAAGGTATTTGTGTGTGCAACAGAAAAGAGACTGTGTCCTCATTTAGCTTCTAACATCAATTTTCAGAAGTGTCAAAGAAAAATATAGCTATAACAAAAGGACACAGTACAGTTGCTTTCAAGAAGTGGAATAACAAGAATAAAATTAGAACCCACGTGTACAGTTTATGCCATCACAGTTATGTAGTGTGGAAAGTGCCAGGATTTTGTGTCTGTTCTTTTGTACTGGAACTGTCTCTTTATTATATTTGTATACAGTCTAGTTTAAACGTGATGCTGGTGGGGCAGAAGAATTTACCCACAGTTCAGACTTCACACAGCATCTCAAGTAGGAACACATACTAAAGATTTTATCCACAAAATGCTGAGAGGAACAATCATGGCAGGCCACTGAACAACCTCCTGCAGGCCAAATCCCAACAGGCCTTTGACCACTTGGAACAGCTCTGCTGGCCTATACTGTGCAATTAGGATTGGGAAATTCATGGAGATTGGGGGTAGAGCCTGGGGAGGGTGGGGTTTAGGAAGGGGAGGGACCTTAGTAGTGCATAATGCAATAGAGTCTACCCTCCAATTAGGGTTGCCAACTTCCAGGTAATGGTGGGGAGGAAAATAGACACCACTGTACTAGTATCATGGGGATAAGGAAATCAGTACAGGAGTGAAATTAGTTAACAAAGTTTAAAAAGTTTATCACAAATGCTACTGAATACACAATTCAAAACAACAACAATGGCATTTACAACAAAAGAATACCACTATCCTATAGGATATATACAGGTGCAATGAACATATATAGAGCAAACCATTCAAAAAAGTCTCCTATAGAGTACAAGTGTCATTGCAGACAGTATAGTTGCATAACACAGTTCAGTTCGTGATCCTTAGGATGTGAAGATAATACAGGATAATCTCCAATTCCCACGCAGGGTAATGAGGTGAGTAGCAAAGAGCTCTCCTAGTCTTTCTACACACCTCATTACCCTGCGTGGGAATTGGAGACTATCCTGTATTATCTTCATGGTGAATATGTAGACTGTTCACAGTATTAATGCTTGAAGGACTGAAGAAGAATTTAAACTAAGAATTTGAAACGGCCATATCCTCTTGGTGAACTTTGGCTTTACATCCTAAGGATTACGCACTGAACTGCGTTATACAACTGTACTGTCTGCAATGACACTTGTACTCTATAAGAGACTTTTTTGAATGGTTTGTTCTGTATATGTTCATTGCACCTGTATATATCCTATAGGATGTGTTGTGTGTTAAGTGCTGTCAAGTCGCTTCCGACTCATGGTGACCCTATGAATGAAAGTCCTCCAAAATGTCCTATCTTTGACAGCCTTGCTCAGATCTTGCAAATTGAAGGCTGTGGCTTCCTTTATTGAGTCAATCCATCTCTTGTTGGGTCTTTCTCTTTTCCTGCTGCCCTCAACTTTTCCTAGCATGACTGTCTTTTCCAGTAACTCTTGTCGTCTCATGACGTGACCAAAATACGATAGCCTCAGTTTATTCGTTTTAGCTTCTAGGGTCAGTTCAGGCTTGACTTGATCTATAACCCACTGATTTGTTTTTTTGGCAGTCCACGGAATCCGTAACACTCTCCTCCAACACCACATTTCAAAGGAATCTATTTTCTTCCTATCAGCTTTCTTCACTGTCCAGCTTTCACACCCATATATAGTAATAGGGAATACGATGGCATGAATTAATCTAGTCTTGGTGGCCAGTGACACATCCTTACACTTCAAAATATTTTCTAGCTCCTTCATGGCTGCCCTTCCCAGTCTCAGTCTCCTTCTGATTTCTTGGCTGCAGTCTCCTTTTTGGTTGATGGTGGAGCCAAGGAATAGAAAGTCTTGAACAATTTCAATTTCCTCATTGTCAACCTTAAAGTGGTGTAATTCTCCTGTAGTCATTACTTTTGTTTTCTTGATGTTCAGCTGTAGTCCTGCTTTGGCACTTTCTCTTTTAACTTTCAGCAGTTGTCGTTTCAAATCTTCACTATTTTCTGCCAATAATGTAGTGTCATCAGCATATCTCAAATTATTAATGTTCCTCCCTCCAATTTTCACTCCACCTTCATCTAAATCTAATCCAGCTTTCCTAATTGTATGTTCTGCATATAGATTGAAGAGATAGGGAGATAAAATACATCCTTGTCTGACACCTTTGCCAATTGGAAACCATTCCGTTTCTCCATATTCTGTTCTAACTGTGGCCTCTTGTCCAGAGTACAGGTTGCGCATCAAAATGATCAGATGTAGTAGCACACCCATTTCTTTTAAAACCAGCCATAGCTTTTCATGATCCACACAGTCAAAAGCTTTGCTGTAATCTATGAAACACAAGCTGATTTTGGTTCTTGTAGGTTATCCAGGCTGTGTGACCGTGGTCTTGGTATTTTCTTTCCTGACGTTTCGCCAGCAGCTGTGGCAGGCATCTTCAGAGGAGTAACACTGAAGGACCTTCAGTGTTACTCCTCTGAAGATGCCTGTCACAGCTGCTGGCGAAACGTCAGGAAAAAAAATATCAAGACGATGGTCACACAGCCCGGATAACCTACAAGAACCAATGAACTCTGACTGTGAAAGCCTTTGACAAGCTGATTTTCTTCTGAAATTCTCTCGTATGCCCCAGTAACTGGCGTATATTTGCAATATGATCTCTAGTGCCTCTTCCTTTTCTGAAACCAGCTTGAACATAAGGCATTTCTCATTCCATATATGGTAACAGCCTTTGCTGTAAGATTTTGAGCATCACTTTACTTGCATGAGAAATTAATGCGATGGTCCGATAGTTGCTACAGTCTTTGATGTCTCCTTTCTTGGGAATTGGAATGTAAATGGATCGTTTCCAGTCTGCGAGCCATTGTTTTGTTTCCCATATCTGTTGGCATATTCTTGTCAAGATGTTGATGGACTCCATTTCTGTGGCTTGGAATAGCTCTATTGATATCCCATCTGCTCCTGGTGATTTTTTTCTCCTGATTGCTCTCAATGCAGCTTTCACTTCACTTTCTAAAACTGTAGGGTCTTCTTCAAAAGATTCTTCTTTGAACAAATCTTTTATCCTTTCATCTCTTCTGTATAGTTCTTCAGCGTATTGTTCCTACCTTTTCTTTATTTTGTCCTGTTCAGTTAATGTATTTCCATGCTGATCTTTCAGCATGCCTAACCATGCTTTAAATTTCCCTTTGATTTCTTGGATCTTGTGGAACAGATCTCTTGTTCTTCCTTTTTTGTTGTTGTCTTCTATTTCTTTACACTGGTTATTATAATAGGTCTCTTTGTCTCTACGTGCGAGTCGCTGGAACGTTGCACTTAGACTTTTGATTCTATTTCTGTCACCTATTTCTGTCCTATAGGATAGTGGTATTCTTTTGTTGTAAATACCATTGTTGTTGTTTTGAATTGTGTATTCAGTAGCATTTGTGATAAACATTTTGCACTTTGTTAACTAATTTCGCTCCTGTACTGATTTCCTTAACCTCCAGGTAATAGCAGATCTCCTGCTATTACAACTGATCTCCAGCTAACAGAGATCAGTTCACCTGGAGAAAATGGCCGCTTTGGCAATTGGACTCTATGGCATTTAAGTCCCTCCCCTCCCAAACCCCGCCCTCCTCAGGTTCACCCCCCCAAAAAAAGAGGGATGTGGCAACCCTACCTCCAATGTAGCCATTAGAGACAGTTATAATTCTGGGAGATCTTGAGGCCCCACCCGGAGTTGGCCACTGGTTGAAACTCCTACCCTCACATTGTTATTAGTCCTCAAAGCAGAAGATACAGACTGCCCATTTTTAGTAGAGGGATGTGGTGTCATTTTTATCCATGAAACTGCATGGGGAAAGAATCACGTCCCATCAACACTAGTGGCCATGATCTGAGTTGGGCCCCATATAGCTTCTGTTAGCATTTAAAATTTACTGAAAAGATCCAGTTATGGATCTCCCAGGATCTTGTCTGTTTTGACCTTGACATCTTCCCAGGTCAGTGTATATTACACTACAAATCAGTGCAGACTATGGGGATTGGGCTTCTAATCCAATACTGGCATTAGGAAAGGGATTGTCTCTTAACCGTCTATAAACCGTGAAGTGCCATTTAAACATAGATGCAACATCGACGTTCTTTCCAAATCAGAAGCAAGTGAGGAAAGCAGTCTCCCCCACAAATTCAATGTGAACCCACTGGAAGACATTTAACTGTCCATGGGGCAGGTGGGAGTGGGGTGGAATAAAGGGTTTTAGATGCTGAAGGATGATCTCCTTCCCTTGAACTTTGATCTTCCCTTCCAGGTGCCCTGCCCCCTCTATGGGACCCCATTCTTTCTCTGTTTTTCTTTGACATTACCACTTTGTCATTAAGACAAAGTCGTTACAATGAAAAACTAGCTGTAAAAGTATTTTAATTGAGGAATGAAGTCTCAGCAGACAGAATGAATACTTCCCATTTGCACTGTACAAAAGCAAGGATTGATTTCCTTATTTGTGTGTGTGGGGGGTTGTCTTTACTTTTATATTCGAAAATTCATAAATTTCCAGGACGCTGTAATTAAAATTTAAGTGTGCTCTGTTTTGGAAATTAAATGCTCTGTGTTGATAGCTGTTTTTTGTGAAAGAGGAAACTCGTCATTGTGAAACATCAAGAATATGTTCTGTAACTTTCTACACACTCATACTCCTTACATGCCTTCAAAAATTTTATGAATGAATCTTTTGACCCAGGATTGTCAATGTCTTGGAAGCCCCCCTCTCCCTGATTACATGGTTCTAACAGTGGGGCAAAAGGGCCTGTTAGAAGCAGGTTGGAGACAAGTTAGCAGAGGCCTTTGATGAAATAAGAGGCCATATAAAAAGGGAAAGTAGGCAAAAAAAAACAACCCACTTCTGGATGATAGCAAGCAGCTAAATATTGGTCTTTCAACAAAACGTATCCCTGTTGGAATGCACTGTCCATGTGGCTTCTCAATTTGGTGGTGGTACTGGACCAAAACCCTAGTGGATGTTATTGTGAGTGTTACAGTAAGTTTGGTTTCTCTTTGATTGTGAAGAAAGACACATTGCTTTGGATCCAGGGATTTGCAAGCGAACACATAAATGGACTTAACACAATTCCACTTGTGCAAGATCTGGCACAACACCTGAACACTTCTGGTGCCCAGAAATTGGTTTGCACAAAGTCTTGGGCAAGAGCTCTGTAGCTCAATCAGAAAGTTTGCTCCTGGACCCAACCTAATGATTGTATTATTTCCTTAATCAGAGATACACAACAAAGGAGAAAATATTCAAGGATAAAGGTTTAAGATATATGATTGGCTCACACCTAAATTCTGTGCATGGAAGCTCTACTTCCCTGCTTCCTCCTCCTATTGCAGCCTGAAATCCCCTCTTGAAATCCTGCTGCTAGAAGAAGGGGGAGCCCTAGGAGCATCAGCATGGGGGTGGGGGGGGACTGAAAGGTTGCTGCAGCACAGGAAAAATCAGTAAAAATCGCTCCCCCTGCACGTACAGAACTTTTCCAAAGTAGCCAGCCCACTGATATGAACAGTGATCTGTAATTTATCATAATGGTTGACCTCCAGTCTATTTGTATTTTATGTCTGTTTCTGAGTCTTTTTAAATTTTTTAACATGGAGCAGTTTAGAAATTTGAGTCAATTTAATATTACAGATTGGAACAGTTTGTCTTGGTCACAGAGTCTAAGAGACATTTTCCATATTCAGCAAAATCATATGCTATAGCCCTTCTGGGAATGTACCACTTCAGAAGTGATGGCTCACAGGCCTGAATGCTCTCTTTTTGAAAAACTTTCTGAACATAATTCCAACATCTGGAAGAAAACTAGGCTAGTATGTTCCCTATATTCTTGCTTTTCATGGGTAAGGAGAGTGTTTGTGTGTGTATGTGTGTAAATTTAAACTACCTACACTTGCCTTTCTCCCATATGCTGAAATGTTACATTCCTGTGAACAACTGAACCATGTAGGGTTATTGTTTTTTAATGAGCTGACATGGTTAATCTTGATACGTTTTTCATTTCCCCCAAATGTTGCCAGCGTGGTTAAGAACCACGCTCTAATCTGGAGAACCAGGTTTGATTCCCCACTCCTCCACATGAGCGACCGACTCTAATCTGGTGAACTGGGTTGGTTTCCTCAGTCCTCCACATGAAGCCAGCTGGGTGACCTTGGACTATTCACAGTTCTCATTGAACTCTCTCAGCCCTACCTACCTCACAAGGTGTCTGTTGTGGGGAGAGGAAGGGAAGGTGATTGTAAGCCACTTTGAGACTTTTCAAAGGTACGGAAAAGCAGGGTATAAAAACCAACTTCTTGCAAACACTGCTTTTGTGAGGGCATGCACTTGGGCTGGGGCATTATTCTCTGTCTCATCAGTTAAACTGGTATACATTTGAACACATGGAGCTGGTTTGTGCAGAATCAGACCCTTGGTCCATCTAAGTCAGTATTGTCTGTTCAGACTGGCAGCAGCTTTCCAGGGTTTCGGGCAGAAGTCTACTGTGTGATCCTTAAATGGAGATTCCAGAGATTGAACCTGAGGCCTTCTGCATTCTAAGCAGATGCTCTGCCACTGAGCCACAGCCTCTCCCCACTTTAAACCAGCAGTAAGAAGAGAACCTCCCAAAATAAGTCAATGTGATGACATAACTCCATTATATGGTGGCTGATTTTCTTCATTTGTATATGGTTCAAGCCGTCAAAACTGATTTTATTTTGTGCATTGCATCAGTTTGTGAGATGTATCATTTTCACAATTGTTCCATATGGCAAACTGAATTACTGCTTTACAGTGGAGATTAAGTGTGTAGCTTGTAACCTTGAATTCTAGTCAGCAATTAACAATATGGCTGGTTGTCCTTACTATTACAAATGGGGGCCATTTGGTATAATAATAGAAGCTACTATAGCAGTATTGTCTAATAGCAAGTCAGAAAACAATTGTTAAGTTTTCTCATAAAGAATAAAATTACCTGTATCTGTTAAAGTATTATCTTTTAGGAGAAAAATGCTAAGTTTATCATAATCATGTGAAGCCAATGACAGATCTTCCTATATATGTAAACAGAACCTTATCACTTATCCTTTTCCAATTCTCTTGCAGTGAAAAAGAAAAGGAACTGGCACAAACATGATACTGGTCAAACTACAGAAGTCAAACCTGTACAGAATGGGAGTCAGGTCTTCATAAAGGAGCTTCGAACTCGAACATTCCCCAGGTAGGTTGCTCAGTGATGTCTGTGTTTGTATAATAATCCTTAGGTTGTAGGCTGAACTGGAAAAATGTGTCTGTAAAGTGGTGATGGTTACACTAGTGAGTTTTTCTCTGTAGATGTACGCTGCTAGTAATCCCACAGATCTGGGAGTAACAGCACAGTTTTCGGCAAGAGTTTTTATTTTTCAAGGCGCATTGAAGCAGTGTACCCCAAACCAAATTTTTGTATCCCTGCTGGTTGAATAGTTTGAGGCTGCAACTTTCAAGGTGGAAATAAGCAACACTTTTGGTGAGGTTTTTAGAATGATCAAGTACCTTTAAACAGTGGAAAGATACATAAGTTGTTCTATGTTCCAACATGGCCTGCTTATCTGATTCTTATTTTTTTTAACATCTTCCTTGTCCTGTCACCAGAAAGCCTTGGATGTCCTCAAAATGAGATGTAGTTACAAATAAGCACAGGAGAGGGCAGTCATGTATTAGTTGTTACATGGATGCCTTTATTTGGCAGACTGTGTTTGACAACAAATGTTCTTTGTTGCAGACTCTGTTGCCTGAAAATCTTAACAGTCCCATTCTGAACACATTAGCTCAAGGTATTTTGGATAGCTGCTTGTTGTTCAGAACCTTGCATGACAAAACGAGGTCACCCATCAAATTTCCCCAGCATTTCAATAAAAGCATGTATGTTACAAACAGAGCATTAACTAACATATCATACCTAAACAGAGGCTATTGGCACTTTGTACTTGGGTACGGTCTGCAAACTGTAAACATTCAAATGTAAGTTCTTGTCTCTTTAAAATACTTGGAAACATTGTCCCTAGTATAAAATTGTATGTATGCTTGTTAAAAATAAGTCTTTATTACGGTCGCTTTCTCCTAGAGGACTTAATGTAGTTTCCCACTTCTCAGTGGGTAACTATTAAATAGCACTTTTAGTTTTAATAATTTTATACCTTTAGCACCTGTCATTTTTAAATTTGAAGCTTTTCAGGAGTTTTAGTCTAAAAGTGTTTTGTATTCATTTGGCACAATTACTAAGAGCAAATTTATATGATAATTTTGTACTCAGGAACCAATTCCCAAGAACACAGTATGTGTGCATAATGCTATTTGGATGTCTTTTGCCTACAAATATGTATGAATATATGTTGGAGATGGCAGTGGAATCAGTCCTTTTCTGGTTATCATTCATCAACATTTTTCAGGCAAAAGTCCCAGTTCACAAATGTGGTGCCACTTATAGCATGCATATATCATATGCAGAAACCATTCCTAAGAAAATAATGGAGAACATTTGATACAGTTATATCCTTGGTAGTAATAATTACTCTATAACTATGATTAAGTTAATTTAGTTCTCAAATTAATGAATTCAGCTTTAATAAAGCAGAAATTTAATTTGGTTGAATAAATATTCTGAGATAAAATGCAAACCAGAATCAACAAAAGAACAACAAAAGCATCAATAATACAGTGTTTTTTAAACAATTGTTTTGAACATACTCATCATACCCAAAAGTTATTGTGTTTTTATAATCTAACTTAATTTCCAACCTATATATTTCCTTTCTAGGGTTCCAGCCTAGAGAAAGTGAGTTGCACTTAATTCATGCTGAAAAAAGCATGATGATGTAATGTAAAAAAAATTTTGTAGACAGCCAAAGGCCTTTACAAGGTATATTAGACAGCTGAAAAAAGCAGTCATTAGTTCCTTGGTGGTGGAAAGTGCCATCAAGTCGCAGCTGACTTATGACAACCCTGTAGGGTTTTCAAGGCAATAGACAAACAGATACGGTTTTCCGTCTCCTGCCTCTGCATAGCAACCCTGGAATTCATCAAAGTAATAACCAGGGCTGACCCTGTTTAGCTTCTGAGTCCTGACAAGATCAGGCTAGCCTGGCCATCCAGGTCAGGGCATTGGTTCATTAGGTTATTTTATTGCTTTCAATAAAAATATGTGCGCAAGACTTTTCTAAACCAGGGAGAATCAGAATGCAGACTATGACTGTATATACAGAAGCAATTCAAAGGGTATTCCACTGCATCTGAGTATTCAGTGGTAGAGCAGGTTCCCAAGCCATACTATATATACAGGGCTTGTTGCACCTGCTGTCCTATTGAGTATTTTCATGTCAGCATACCTGGGGCATCCTTACTCAGTTACCCTAGAAAACTATATACCACAGGACTGCTTGCCTGTCATTGTGTGCTCAGAAATTTTTGTTAATATTCCAAGTTGGAGAAGGACACTAGACCTCCATGATTAGCACTCACACAATTGAAAGCAAATATCTTGCTGCCTCATTAAACAAACAAAGGATTATATGCCAGTGGCATCATACTGGAGAGAACGATATAGAGATCTGCATGTTGTTTCCTCAGTAATAAAGCAAGAGAAAATTACTGACTGGGTGTGAAAGTTTTTTTTTTTTTTTTAATTAGACCTCAAAATGTGTTTGTATTTCTAGCTCTGAAGATGTGGTTGTAAAAGTTACTGGAAGCCAACTAACAGTTGAATACATGGAAGAAAATGGATTCACAGAACCCATCCTCATTCCAAAGAAGGATGGCTTGGGGTTATCAGTACCTGCACCAACATTTTATGTTAGCGATGTTGAAAACTATGTTGGTATGTATTTTTCCAGGGCCTGATCAAGCTATGCATAGAAGATTATGTACAAGGGGTTTCATTACACTGTTTCCTTAATGGCAGTATGGCTTTATACATCTAGTGATGTGGATGACAAAATGACTAAGGCTGTCCTTCAGTCCTTTCAAACTACCTTCATCCCATCTTCCAGGTCAAAACTTTATGATCATCTGTAGTAGCCACATTCTTTGCTTCATTTACCTTCACAACCCTCTCAAGTTAGTGGCATGCCCATTTGTTTAAATCTGGCTTTCCCCCAATCATATGTAAAGAGGAGCTGCAGGTATTTTTTAATAGAAAAAAGGATTGTGTCTATAACTTTTCTTCTTACTGGATCCCTCCTACTTGAATTGTAAAGGACTATGAGAAAAGGCTCTGCAGAGAGGAGCTACAGAAGGAAAGTGGCAGATGTTGGGATGATTCAGCTCTTCTTTTGCCTTAATATTCTTACCCCCCCACGGTTTATATATTATTGGGACAGGCCTGGTTTTTAAGACATACAGTAAGTCTCCATCATACCCATTTGTTTCCTGTCCTCTGCCTCTTTCACATATGCTTCATTTTCATTCGTCTCCTTTTTTTGCTAGACATGTCCTCAAAGGGAGTGCCCATGCCTTTAAGGGTTTGAGGGCAGGGCAGTGCCCTGCAGGTGGCTTTCTTCCTCTTGCAACATGAAGAGGAGCTGCAACTGCTGCTTGTACCCTTGAGATGTAGCCATTTCAAGAACTGGAGGTTCCCTTTGGCCTGGGGTTGGCTTGGCAGCCCTTCTAGTCATGACAGTCAGTCTTCTGCTACTGTGGTTCCATCTGGTAGTACAGCTTCCTTCTTGTCCTACATGGATTCCTTGCCCCCCTCCTTGAAAATATTTGTAGCTTTATTAGAGACTACAGGCCAGATTAGAGACTATAGGCCAGATTACCACAATTTGCCAGACACTATGCTGCCTCTTCTTTGGCAAGATGGTCTTTCTTAAGTGGCCCCATGAAAGCCTTCTTTTCCTCTGCTGTCTGGAAGCTGCAATAACCCAACTTGGAAGTTGTGTCAGTAAACTTCAAGTCAATCTTCTCCAGGGCCCGATGCTTGGTCTGCACAAGCAAGGACTAGCGCAGAGTGAGAACTCTCTTCTTGGTCCCAACAACACACCCTTTCGACATGATAAAGTCATTGGTCAATTCACCATAATGAACAAACCCACCCAGAGGGTTGATGCTTTTGACAGACTGATTATACTCTGTTGAAGCATTGTTTTTGATCAGCTTGCCATCCTTGATTTGGTATTATGGCCAATCTTGAAGATCTTTTTTTTAAAATCGATTTGTGTGGTGATGATAGCCCTTCTAACCAGCTCAGGTGACAAGAGAAGGACACACAAGTAGGGTGCCGTGCGCAGACCTCTGTGAGTCTTGTGGGGCTTTTGAGAATGATGTCTGCTTTTGAGAATTATCCCAGCCTTTCTCCACTACCATCCATTGATTAATCTCCTGAAACAGAAGTTTCAGATTCTTCAATGTGTGCTAATTTGTGTTTCTTATGTAGATGCTTGCGTAGTTTCCCATTATTACCCTTCAGAACTCATATCCTTGGTCACCAAAGTTGTGTGTTATGAGTTACGTAAACACTGCTGTAGTAAAGTAATATTTTACAGCAATTCCCAACCTCTAAAATAATCTGACAGCCATTTTCAACCTATCTTCTTTTAATGAGAATGTATTTTTGCTTTTCCATCTGCTGTCCCTTAGCGGATTTTATTGCATGACCTGAGTGCTCCTTGACATCTGCTGGCTTCGTCCCTGCCTTGCAGCTGAAATAATCCCATCCTTCTCAGGAGTGCTCTAATCAAGAGAGAAACAGAAAAGTAAATTGATTATCTAAACAACACACATAGTCCCAAGCCCTGCTAATTGCCTCTAACCATGGACACATGCAGTTTGGAGAGGGGCATAACATAACTTTTGGATCAGACCTTGACACACAGAAAAGCTGAAGACATTTCTGGCAAAGGAGTTATACTGTACTGGAATACAGCCCATGGTTTTTAAAGGCCTTCCATAAATGACAAGAAGATATGGTCAAAAATAGCAAGGCAAATCATGATTGGTGAAAATTGAAATGACAGGCAGGATGTAACAAGGTTTGCATCCAGTACTTGAAAACTGATTTTCCCACAACAAACTGATTTCCCACAACATGTGATTCTCCTCTCCCCCATTTTATAAATAAAACAATATATTTAGAATGGGGAAAGTATAAACACATAACCCTGATTTTATAACTAAAGTAATAGGAGATGAAGGAATGACTGCTTAAAAATGTGTAAGAATATGCTTTCTTAACGCTAACCGGTTTAGTGAAATTAGGACTGAAGAGCTGAATCATTGCAGAGTGTAGGAAATCTTTCTGAGCTGCTGCAGTCAAGGCATTTAGGGTGCTTCAGCTGGCAGGGGACTTTGTTAACCCTCCAGAGAAAACAGATGCTTCCCACTGTGCCAAACTACTGCCTGGATAAGCTGTCAGACAATGACCGCTACTATGTCTAAACTGCTACACTGCAAAACCTTTATGCAGGTTCAATGATATTCTAGGATCATTAAAAGACAGATCAGATAAACAGCACTGGATTTTGTGCTTGGATCCAGGAGAAGATTCATTTCTTTAGATTCATAATGTATCATTTTCAGCTCAGTTTCAACAGTGGCTTGACATGTTGCATAGAGGTGGGTTAGTGTTTGAGAAAGTCTAGCCACAAGCCCCTTAATTATGCTAAAGTAGTTATGCTATTTTTTGGATGTCATGATACTCATGAGTAGCTGCTCTTGTAAAGCAATCCTCAGTCACCCCCTTTGCCTGTGCATGCGTAATGCCTGGACAATCAGTGTGCAAATTGCCCTCAGCACATGACTACTGGTTCATATGTCATCGTTTCATAGTGCATCTATGAAATGAATCACTCTTCCTAAGACAATGCCTAGTGATGACAAGTTGCAACCCAAACAGTATTCCATACTCTACCACAGCCTCTAACTTATTTTAGATCCAGTTTTATATTCCCCTTTCTCTTTATTTTTCAGGACCAGAAAGGAGTGTTGATGTCACTGATGTCACAAAACAAAAAGATTGCAAGATGAAGCTAAAGGAGTTTGTTGATTACTATTACAGCACTAACAGAAAAAGAGTCCTCAATGTAACTAACTTGGAATTTTCAGATACCAGGTAAAATGGAATAATGGGGTTGCCTGACCCCCACAGAGTTTGATTTGAGTTATCTGGTAGCCTGAAGCAGCAACAAATTTCAGCAAGTGATTTTGTGTATGTGGAGGGGTAGAGGTTTGCCTCTTTAACCATTTTATCTCCCCTCCATCCTAGCTATAATGTTAACATTTTAAAAATTTCTCATTCCCTGCCATAGTTAGCATTAATTTTTAGAGTAATAACAGGAAGAACTCCCTAGTTCAACAGAATGAATGGTCTGACATTGCTTTACAGAGCATGAAACCATTTCTAGACAAACTATTCATCTCTGCTTTTCAGTCTGTGGAGGTTTTGTTTGGTGTGCATCATTGGTGAGGAAGGGATGAATTTATGATTTGCTGAACCATGTAATTTAAACTTCTTTTTATTTGTTTTAGGTCTTTGGGGTAATCTACATAGCCATAAAAAGAATATTATAGGGCAGGAGAATGGTTCTTTATAAACAGAGAAAATGATAAGCTTTGGCAAAATATAAAATAAACAATGGTTGTTTGAGAAGAGAATTCCATCTCATTGGAGTAGAGAAATAAGTGATAATTAATGCAGATTACAGAAAGGCTGAAGGATAATTGCAAGATCATGTCTTTTGTAGTATCCATAGCTCTCTAGGCTGTATTTATTGTTTTAATCACGTAACCCCCTTCCTTGCGCACAAAGGATTAAAAGCAATTTCAGAACTCTGTGATTATAGGTATTTTTCAATAGGTATTCTACAGCTTTTTCTTTATCTGCAGAGACAATAACGATGAGAGACATTTTATTCTTGGGGATTGTAGGAACGATCACTCATATGCTGCTGATTTAATCATCAACTAGCAAATATTATATTTCCCAACAAAGAGCATGACATTTTAAAAGGATCCAAAGCTCCATTGTGACATGGAGCATGAAAGACACAATGTATTTATAAAAAAACATTTTAGAATGAAGTTCACATGTAAAAGGTGTTTTAAAAGTGAAAACAAATGTTGTATTGCCATATCTATTGGGTTAACCTGGCAAGCAGTTAAACAGCTATATTTAGGAAATTGGAAATGTGCTTTGTTACATGGAGTACATTTAACATACATGGAAGACTATCTATGAATTCATTTGACTGGAGTTATAGAATAATAAGCTTATCGAGTAAAATATTTTTGATTTTTTTGTTATAATTTTTTATTTGCATTGTGTTGGTATACAGTTGCTTTGCAGGAATATCCCTTAGATTTGATGGAATAATGATCTGTAGAAGTTTTATCCAGTACTTACTTTTTTCACAGGTACTTGAAAAATAGTGGAGAATTCGCCAAGAAATAGCATTTTCACTGATGCTAGGTCCGACGTTATACTTCATACTAATTCTATTTTTTTTTATAATAAAAACAGAATGTCCAGTTTTGTAGAGTCTCCTGATATAGTAAAAAAGCTTTCCTGGGTGGAAAATCATTGGCCTGATGATGCTTTACTTGGAAAACCTAAAGTGACCAAATATTGCCTGATATGCGTGAAGGATAGCTACACAGATTTTCACATAGACTCTGGTGGAGCCTCTGCCTGGTACCATGTCCTGAAAGTAAGACTCTTCTTATTTCCCTGCATTTAACACCAAATCATGTCCTAGAATTTTTACAAGATCTTAAAAGCTAAGATGAACTTCCACCGCAGCACCTCCAAAGCTGTTTCCTAGCTGCCGAAAGGCTTTAAAAAGCCTTTTGGCGGCTTTTTATTTTTTAAATGAAGCATTTTGCTCCATTGAGAACTGCGAGGCTGCCTGCAAAAAAGCAGGCACAGCAACGCCATTCTCCCCACCAGCGTGCTGGGGCGAAAGGGGACAGGAAGCTGCCTACTGGCAGCTCTGCCCCCCAGCACGCCCCAGGAATGCCCCCCTGGGACACTGGCGCGGGGCTTTGCGCCAGTGGGATGCCAGTGGAAGCCCCAGATGGCGTCCCGGGGCGGCGCTACCATGGCAGTGCTGGGATATTGGCTTCCAGGCCTCCCCGTTGGCATTGGGGCCACTCTGTGCGGCTTAAGTGGCAGGGGCGCCGGTGCAGGTTACCCGAATGCTGGTGCAGCCCCTTCCTGGCTTCCAAAGGACTTTCGTCCTTGAGGCACAGGAATGGGCTGGAACGGTTGCAAAATGGGCAGCCAATTTACTTGGACCGTGAAAATGTATTGTGAAAGTCAGATTTTGCAAAAACATTTTTGAGTGAGCAGCAAAACAGACCGTGCAAAAAAAACCCCCAGAGTTTGTATTTTCTGCCCTGCTCCTTCTTCTCATGGTGGAGGGACGCTCCCCCTTATGCAAACGACCCCACCAAACTCAAGCAAGTCTCACCAGCACCACCCCCCACCTCTCCAACCAATACGGCGCCGCGGTGCACCCCCCAAACGGGGAAAAAATCCAAGATGCAGGGGATCTCACGCAAGCCGCCCCGTTGCACTCAACCCTAGGCTAGAGGCAAAAACAGTGAAAAACACCAAGGAGGAGGCTCAACACCAAGGGTGCCGAGCGGAGAGAGACTCGCTAGCCGCCGCACAGACTCAACTTTAAACTTAACTTTAAAAGCAGTACACACACTCCCACAGAGGTGAGCGGTCACACACCCCTCAGCAGAATGGGCAAAAGACTCCTTTGGCTTCCCCTCCGCACAGAAACGCCCCCCCCCCACAGACTCTGCTTCCCCCCCCACATACACACGGAAAAAAATTATAGATTAAAGCCCCAAAAGGGGTCTTACTGTGGATGTCTTCTGTTCCATCAGGAGGGACTGGGTAATCCAATACGATTCCATTTAAGCACGGGAGGTTTTGCCTTGGATTTGCCGCTCTCTAGATGCATAGGATCGGCTGATGCAATTCATCCCAATAGGGAAAAGGGGGGGACCCATATCTCGGGACCTCCTGACCCAATCTTTACAAAACTTGGGGGTTCTTGCAAGAAGGCTCATCTGAAGCTACGCTGAATGTTTGGGGGCTGCACCCCCAAAAATGCACCCCCTGCAGCCACGGAAAGGAGCGAATGTGCACACGCACCCCCCCCCCCCACGGGGATTTCTCTCTCACACAAACAGATACTCTCTCTTTCTCTCCCCGGGCCACGCAGCAGCTGGGCTCACGTGCTCAATCGCAACTGATTGGCCAGAAGAAGACCCTGCTTGGCCACCGATTGGCCGCGGGAGAATGCTGCTTACTAACTGACAGTTATGCTCTGGGCCGAACCGCGAATTTGCCGAATTTATTCGCCAAACACCCCAAACTTGCCGAATTCGGCTCCCCGGTTTCCAGCCTTTTTTGAGTTCGGTTCCATCCGAACTAAAACCCGCCGAATTGGGGGAAATTTGGCTGTTTTTCGGTTCGGGCCGAACTGAATCGACAGCCCTATCTCCAGCTTGCCTTCTGCCACATTGTCATTAATTAAAAGCAAGAATTTGCCTCTTCCCACTGTTGAGTCATGCCAGTTGCCAACATGAGTCAGAGAAGCAGCACCCCAGTTATACAGAATGAAAGTCCTCCCAAAGTCAGTGTTTTTTGTGCTGTGAACCACCCTGAGTCCTGCCTTCACAGGGGTAGGGCAGGATACAAATAATATATTATTTATGATTATTATTATTCAGCAGTGTAATTGGAGGAAATGCTGTGCAAATAAAAAAATGCCAATCAGAACAATGCTGTTTGGCAGGAACATGGAACATGTGTCAGGTACATATCTGAGTGTTGAATATATTCTTTGTTTTCCTTGTCCCTTGAGGAAATTTAATGATAGAACTGAAAAATGAGAACTGAAAGCAGTCAACAGCACTTACCACAGCACTACTAGAAAAATGGCCAGAACTGGCCTTGTCTATTTGTGTCTAAAAATTCATTTGGATTGGTTATCCCTATGAGGTTAACAAACACAAGGCATGCTCATATTGGGTTTTGATTACTTACCTTCCAAATGTGCACCACTACCGGGTATACCAAAACAGATTGTTTAAAGATATTTGTGGTTCTGCAAGACAGGTTACATGGTTTTAATTCCTTTGGATAATCAAAGCACCTGTTCTGTTTTAGGGAGAAAAAATATTTTATCTCATCAAGCCGACCTCCGCAAACATTTCTTTATATGAGCGCTGGCAGTCAGCAGCAAATCATTGTGAGATGTTTTTCGCCGACCAAGTGGATAAATGTTACAAATGCACAGTTAAACAAGGACAAACACTTTTTATCCCCTCAGGTGAGCTACTGAAGAAATCCAAGTCATTTGTGTTCATTGTACCTATTGCTCTGAATTTGGAAAGCGTCTGTCATAGGTGAAGTGAGATAATATTAAGTTGTATAATTTACCTCTCTGTCCTATAGAATTGCAAGCTGGTAACCTTCAAATTATTGTTTGATTGGCAGCATGCAAACCTGTGGTTTGTTTACACTTTGAATACAGGAAACTTCTATCAGGGCAAGCAAAAGCAGCATAACTATGTAGTAGAAAGTCCTTAGTGGGACAGGTTTCCTACCTATGTCTTTCCTTTTGTAAGCCAGAATGGAGACAGTTTAGACTGCTATTTTGTTCCATTTAATTTATTTAAAATGCATACTCCCAAAATTCTCCATCATGAGGAGACAGCTGACATGAGGAAGTTGATGGGTGAGGAAGATCAGATCCAAGAATATTCCCAAGCTCTTTACTGAATCTATCTATTTCAAATGCATCCCATCTGACATAGGCGGTGGGATTTCCCTCTAGGACACTCACAGCCCATTCCTGAGCTGACGATGTAGAAGAACGGTTTCCCCTACGCCATTAAACAAAAAACCATTTCACAGCTTTTTTTTTGTTTAACTTGGGCTTTTCGCCCCATTGAAAACAGCGAGGCTGCGCCTGCAAAATAGCAGGCGCAGCAACGCTGTTCTGGCCGCCAGCGCAAGTGGCCGAAAGGGGGTAGGAAGCTGCCTAACTAGCAGCTCCTCCACCCGCCCTGCCCCAGGAACGCCCCCCTGCACCATTGCGGCCTCTTTACGCCGTTGCCGGTGACATGGAAAGGCCGTGCCGGCGGAGGGGAGAGGGGCGGCTTCGCGGCGCTTGGGCGCCGGCAGAGCCACCCTCCCCACCAGCGTAAGTGCGCGTTATCTCGTGATTGCACTCACTTATGCTGGTGGCGGGGTCAGGCCGCCTCCTAAGACGTCCCTCCCCCCCTCAGGAATGGGCTGTCATTTTACCAGCCAACTTCACTTTCATCTTATCTGGCTTCAGCTTGTTCATCCTCAGCCAGTGTGTGGTCAAAAACCAAGATGGCAGCAATATATTGATGAAACCCAAAACAATGAATGATCTCTTCAACAGTCTTACATAAACAGTAAACAGAGGGAAAAGAATAGATCCATGGGGCATCCAACATATTGGCTTCCAGGGAGAAGAGTCTATATCTCCTCTCTCCACTCTAAGTGCTGTCATATATATATTAACCTCTTACTCCAACCTAGTGTTCAAATAACAAGTAGAATAGCATGACCTGATTATTAAACACTACCAGTACATTTTATTTTACTTTCATTTATTGTCTGCCTTTCTCAAGGTGGACTCAAGGTGGATTACATGGACAAAAGAACTATTCTGTCACTCGATAACGCTGATTGAAAAATACAACGTTTTAATGATAACATTTTTATTGAATAACAAAGATTCCTAGTAAAACAATCAGTAAATCAATAAGTGGATTACAGAATATGATTTTTGTTTTACACAACAGAAGCATGGGGACCTTCTTAATAGCCTCAGGCAGACCAATCCATAATGTGGAAGCCAAGGCACATGAACGGACAGTCGTCAATTTTACCCATTTGCAAGGGTGTACCTTCAGAATGCTTTGCTCTGATGAGTGAAGCTGTCAATGCAGAACATACCAGGAGGGGTGGCCCTGCAAGTACACGAGCATTGTAGGTGATCAGTGCTATTGCAGGCCCAGAGCTCAGCATGAAGCCAGACTGAAATTTGATTTGTAGGGGGAAAGTGGTGGGGGTATAGGCTAAACTAGCCAGTTCTCCACTGCAACTCTTCCTCTTCCTTTCCCATTTGGCATCTGTCTGATGATACTTCTGGCCCCGGCAGCAAAATACGTAGCTTTGAAGCTAACTGTGTGGCTCTTGGCAAGTAACTCAACTTATCTTGCAGCCTTGTTTGGTATGAAACTAAATGATGCTCCAACCTCCTTGAAAAAAGGGCAGGAAAGACTTCAGTGTTTCATTTATGTGTTCTACAGGGTGGATTTATGCAACGTTAACCCCAGTTGACTGTCTAGCCTTTGCAGGACACTTTCTACATAGCCTAAGTGTTGAAATGCAGATGAGGTAAGCTGTTTGTTCTAGTCTTTATTGGAGGACATTTAACCAGTTCCTGTTTTATGTGTTTTAGGACAACTGTGTATTTTAGGACAATCATGCATTGGGTTGGGGCCGAAATACAGAGGCAACTGTTTTGTTAGAAAGCATTCATTTTTATACCTGTTGAGAACAGAAAATATCAGTGTTAAGCTATGTGCTTGACACTGCTGCCATACAATGGGTACAAATATGCCCTACAGAAGTTGTTGACTTACATTGTCCCAGTCTCCAAATTTCTTCAGTACTCATACTCATCATTTCTAGTCCTCTACATAAATATAAGACATTAGAAGAAAAGTTATTTTATTTATGTGGAAATTGTAGTATTGCAGTGCATCTTAAAATGGGGATCTTCATTTGAGCAAACTGGTGACTTTTTAATTTGTGTTATAATGAACAGCGTGGTGTGTTTTGAAATGTTTTCTTAAGTTCAGAGATCTTCTGTTTTCATGTACACTTGTCATTTTCATAGAAGTCCAGGATTTATGGCACTTTAGTTGATTAAAAGCACCGGAAAGCAAAGCCACACAGCTGTTGTGCTACAGTGTGATAATGGAAAATGCGTTCCTCTTTGGTTTGATCTCTGTCGCTGAAACTGGTTTTTTTTTTTTTACTGTATTGCAGAGCATATGAAGTTGAAAGACGATTAAAAATTGTCAGCTTAACCCAGTTTCCAAACTTTGAAACAGCTTGTTGGTATACAGGAAAACACCTGCTAGAATCATTTAAAGGTAAAAAAAAAAAAAAAGCAACCCTTTAGTAGGTACCTTGTTTTCATTCCTTGAAAGTGCTGTGCCACATTATTTTCTGTTAATGCTTGAGGCAGTCACATCTTCTCCCCCACCCCCCATAACCCCTATGCTTGGAAAGAGCACTTTATTGATTAGGTAGTAGAATCAGTTCTAATTATTTACATTATTAAATGAGTTGTATTTGACACTGAAACCAGTGTAACTTTTTAAAAATGTATTTTTAATGAAGTCAGTATTTCTAGTACAAGGTTAAAACTACATAGGGAAGCTCTGTTATCAGCAACACCCTCATCTTAATGGTGTCAGTAAATGGTCACGCTATAAGCCAAATGTCCTTAGTATAAAAATGGCTCCATGTATCAAAAATATAGAAATGATATATATATAGCATTATACCAAAATACTAAAATTGTATATTAAAATTATATTAAAAGGAAATACAATATAAAAGATCAATTTGAGCAGATAATATCAAGTAAATTATATCATCTACATTTATAGATTATACTAACTGTAAAACTTTTAGCTATTACTATCCTGGAAGTAACTTACGTTGACACCACTCTTGTAGAGGTGATACCTCCCTCATCCTTATGGAGGTGATCTTCCTGACCCTCTCCCCCACCCCACATGTGGTCATAGCTTCCTGAAGTTGTCACCTTCCTGAAGCACCCATCCAACTTTTGATCACATTCTGTTGGGGCTGTTGGAGCTGTTCTTTTGCTCCTCATTTTGATAATCTGTGGGGTAATATTTCTAAGGTTGGAAGTGACCTTGGATCTCTATTGTGATCATGCTCTCCTGGAAGTGACCATCCTAATTTGTCTTTTGTTACATGCTGATACCCAGATGTCTCTTTCCAAGCAGTGGAAAAAATATATCAGTATGGGTTCTCAAAAAGCAGAGCAAAATTAAAGATGGCTTGTAAGTTATGGTAGTATTTACTACATAATTTGGTCAGATAAGCTTTCTCATGTGATACGGGCAGAGCAATCCTGAAGGGGGGTGAACCGGCTCAGGAGCAGGTATGACTCCTGCGGCAGCATAAGTGCCACTTGCGCCGGCTAAATTGGCACGGACACCGGTGCCAGGGAGCAGCGCAGCAGCACCATCCTTGTGTGCTGATGCTGCCGCCGTGGCAGTATTTCCTTGATGCAAGGGCTTGCGCTAGCGTCAAAAGAGCATTCCCAAAGCAAGAGTGCCCCTTTACCCGGCGTGAACTTGTGCCAGCAAAAAGGCAGGTATAACCCCGTGAAACTCTATGGAAGAGGATCAATGTTTTTTTTTTTTAAAAAAATAATATTTTCAACTTGTTTTTTTGGGATGGCAAGCCTCTTAGGAGGTGGCATGTTTGCGCCATACCTGGGCCTGACTGAATACCCCCCACACTCAGGTTTGTGCTGTCAGCCACTAGTATTGAAAGCACTATGATGCAACGTAGGGTGTACATGTTAGGAGGGAAGGGGGAGATCCAACAGGTGAGATCTGAAGGAACTGTAATTAGAATTTGCATAACATTGGACTAATTCCACAAATGTTAAATTGACACATTTAGATACTGTGGTCTGGAACTGTGTGCTCATGGAAGCAGATCTTTTCTGCTTTTCCTTTCCCCCAGATGTCATCTTTATCCCTGAAAAGCCAATTCTGAGGGTCAGGAAATCCTCATGAACAAAATACCATGTATCACAGGGGGGTGCCTTATAAGGAGGAAGGCCTTATCATGAATAAGCAAAATTTAATTTGAAAATATCTATATTGAACATTGAAAAGCAGTGTTTTGAAATCAGACTTTACATTTTATTTTGGTATCGACTCTGTTCCTGACCAAAAATGACGCTCCTTTTGTAGATCCCTTTAGTATCTAATTTGGAAATACTGATTAATTACCATGGAAATTTCAGTCTTCTGATGCCATGTACTGAACTCAAGAGGCTTGTTTAGGATTGCACTGTTAATCTGTTTTCAGACCACCTATGTACTTACAGCTTGTTCCATCTTAAATTGAACAGTTTGTTTCTTTCATTTTGAAAAGCTACATACGTTTGTGACCATCACTGAATGGCAGGTGCTCTTTTTTTTTTTTTTTTTTGCTTAGGATTGCACAAAGCTGGAAAGCAGCCTCCTTCCCATTTAGTCCAGGGAGCAAAAATTCTAAACGGCGCTTTCAGGTCTTGGACTAAAAAGCAGGTTGGTTTTTCTGCTTTACTGATTTCATGTTTGCAAGGAAAAAAGGGGGCAGAAAATGTCTGGATAGCAGAACTGATAGTCATAGAGATCCTAATTACAAAAGAGCTAAGAGGAATCATTTCAATGCTTGAAACTGTTTATGCATCCTGAGCTATAAAGGAAAAATCATTAAGCTTTAGTCAAAAAAATTATTGAGCAACTACATACCGCCTTGATATGTTCTGGCCAAGAGGCAGGTGATTCCTAATAACTTTAAAAAATAAAAATTACTATAGGAAAAGATTATGCATTCTTTGTTCTTCAGTAAAAACCCTGACTCATTTGGTATTATTCAATATTTAACTTATTTAGTAATTTGTGCTCTACTGCACATTGTGTTGTGCTGGTGGAACACTGGTAGCCTTATATATTGTTGGGTTTTCTGTTTATTTGTAATTGATTCTCCTTCTTATTGTATCTGCTTTCTTTTCCCCCATCGTTGTTCTCCAAATAATAAAAAAGCTTAATGAAAAGAAAAGTGAACACTTTTGGTTACCGTAAAATGGGTGGGGAACCTTTTTTCTGCCAAGGGCCATTTGGATATTTATAACATCATTCGCAGGCCATACAAAATTATCAACTTAAAAATTAGTCTGCTATATTTGGTTAAACGTTTAGCCAAGAGGCACAGCCGGAGACGGCTCCGAGTGTCTGCCACATAGAGCGACTCGCTTTTGAGCTCTGCCATCCCCAGCTGGGCTCAAGAGATTCAAGAAGGGCAGCAAACACAAGACAGAGTGACCGACAAGCCACTCGGAGCTTGTAGGGGAAGGAGCTTGGTCCAGTAATGCCCCGATTTGGCACTTTCCTGCCCTGTGCGTCTTTTGCAGGACTTAGAGGGGAAAGAACCAGAAGGGAGAGGGGGTACCGACCAAGCCCCAAGCAGGCAGCTGCCCAGATGAAACCCCCCCCCCCGGCACGGGCAAGCAGGCAGGCATCCAACTAGTGGTGCACTCACCCACCTGGTGGCACAGGATGGTCTGTTGCACCAGCTGGGCGTAGCCGTCAAGCCGCACGCTGGAGTTGCTCCTGCTCCACATGGTCGGGGCCAGATTCTACAGCCGGCTCCTGCTACCTCCACCTGCAGAGATGAAATGAGGACACAATGGCTAAGAACTTGCCCTTGTGCATTCTGGCCCTGCCCCCTTTAACTCCTCCACTGTCGCCACTTCCTTCCCCAGCCCTCTTGTAGTACAGAGGGAATACTTTTTCTTGGGCGGTCCTAGCAGCTCCATAGCTAATTACTCTTCTGCAAGGGGGAAAGAAGGTTCCTTTTCTCGGCAAAACAAACACATCTGCCTTGAATAGAGGCTATTACTGTCCGTGGGAGGGGGAAGATCGCCAGTCTTAGATCCTTCTGAGCTAGAGATCTGCCATGACCCACAAAGGGCCAGACCAAATGATTTTGCGGGCCTTATACGGCCCCCAGGCCTGACGTTCCCCTGCCGTAAAACATACATATAATTGGACGAGTTACACTGCCCTGGTAGAGAGTTACAGTGCATTCCTGAAGGGAGGGGCGAATGCTCATAAGAGCCGATGTGACCCCTACCCCAGCATCCGTACCACTTGCGCCATGCAAACTGGCATGGATGCCAGTGTTGAGGTACTTACTCCGGCCCTTCTGGACTGCAGAGCTGCCATTAGGCAGCCTCTTAACCCCTTTTGAACTGGAAACATCCCCTAAGACAATGGCATTGCTACAACACCGTTTTTGGTGGCGCAGCATCGGTGTTTGCAATGGGGCCTTTCCCAGCGGCGGCTGCAAAACCTCTGTGGAAGTGCCACAGCAGTGTCATGGCCATGCTGTCCCTGGCCGCTGCAAGTTTCAGGAATGGGTTGTTAATCCAAAATAGGATAAAAATATATTTGTTTGAATTGCTTAGCATTACATGATTTTAACAAAAGTACCCAATAAGAACTCTTGATACGCATAAATTTTTGTCTTTGGCTTTGTTCTGTTCCAGGCTTTAATGGACCATGAAGATGAACTCCCAGAACATTTTAAACCAGCACAACTTATTAAGGACCTTGCCAAAGAAATAAGATTAAGTGAGGTTGGTATCTTTCCTGTGATGTGAACTGCTTCTTACATTTTCTTATAAACTGCCAGAAAGTTTTCTCTCTCCCGTCCTCTGTCCCCGCCTCCCTCTTTCTGAAGGATGAATTTGTTAACAAACATTCCAAGCCATTAGTTCTTTGCCTGGTCTGCAACATTCCTTTACCTAGAAAATGCAGCCACCACAGATAGCTGGTACAATTTTTAAGCCTTTCAAAAGAACGAGGTGGCCTTATGCATTTTAGTTCAAAGATATCTGTCCCAACATGAAATTGATTTTAATCCAGTAGTTCATATACACAATATATATTGTCAGGTAATTTTATGAGGCCAGAGGCCTAACGAGGTGAGATGCTGGCGGGTCCTTCATCACATCTTCCCAGCACTACAAAATAACTGCATAGGGATCTCATTCAGATACAGGCTACATGACTTTTCCACACTGTGCATGGCTTTGCCAGTCTATACGAAGTCTCCCTGCTGTTATTAGCCTTTGAATTGACCACCTCTGCTTAATCACTTGCCTTAAAAACCCCACCAGGGGTCGCTATGTCAGCTACAATTTGATGGCACTTTACACTCACACACATAAACAAGATATTGAAAGATGGTTCTAATGTGTGTATGTATGTCCTGTTCACCTTCAGAATGCTTTGAAAGTCAACAAACCTGAAGTGAGTGCCAACATGAATGTTGAGGTCAGCCCTATTGAGAAAGAGGAAATACCATCGCCTGCACCACGGACGCCGCCACCACCACCTCCGCCACCGTCGCCACCTCCTCCACCACCACCCGCTGAAAAAGTTCCTAAGAAAAAGACCCCCAAAGCAATGAAAACTCCCAAACCTTCCAAAGTACCCAAACCTCCTAAGCCCCCCAAACCTCCCAAGCCCCCCAAGCCCCCCAAACCTCCCAAAACACCAAAAGTCAAGGGGGAAGGGAAGAAAAAAAACAAGAACGCAAAAGAAGCTCCTCCACCTGCCATTCCTAACTTAGATCTTCTTGAAGCTCATACAAAAGAGGCCCTAACAAAGATTGAAACACCAAAGAAGGGAAAGGTGAGCAGAATTCTTCCTGCTGTTGAAAAGCTTTAAAAAACCTCAGACTTTTACCATTGTCTATTGTTGTCCTCATGCAGGACTAGATGTTGTGAAGAGATATTCCAAGAGTTTAGCATTTTAGCCAAAGTATATTCCCTGAGTATCTCTGAATGTTGGGTAAGAAGTGATATTTGTAGCAGCATCCTCATAAAACACTGACATACAAGGGGAAAAAACACATTGCTCAGTAGGACTTTTTTTTGGGGGGGGGGGTACATTAGCAATGGGCAATCCCCCCATAGCTCACCTTGGAAAGCCTTTGGTTTTTCAAAGCTTTCTCAGAATTTCTGGAGTAAAGCTCCATGAAACAAAATGTGGGAACAACATCCACAAGACGCTTCACTAGTTCTTCCATCTCTCTGTAAACTTTGATTAGGATGCATAAGAAGCTACAAATCCCATAAATCTTAGCAGGAAATTACCCCTCCAAACATGGTTTGGAGTGTCAGAACCATTTAAAGGTTTATCCTGGCTCCACCAGGGTGATGTATGCTTAGAATGGGAGCTAGCTGGCTGGTTAGTAGGGCTAGCTCCATGAGGAGCAAGAGTTCAGAAGGGTCCAGTTTGTAATATGCTGAGCATTTCTGCTAAATTCACCTCCATTACTTGTGTTAAATCTGTTGATATCCTCACAAATAGCTCAAAATAAGAGTAATAGTTCAATGCTATAATATAGTATAATAACATGCTAATAGCGGGTAGCACCCTTTGCAATCTTGGATTGTTCTGGGTGGCCTTGGAAAATTGCTGTCATCCACGATAACATGCCTCAGAAGTTTGCTTTAAGTGAGATTCGTAAAGCACTTTGCATTTGGAAAGGGCAAGAGAAATTAGTGCAAATAATATTTTTCTTCCCCTTGTAAAAATAGTATCTTTGAAATGATCAAAATTATAACGTTTTCACTAATTAATATTAAAAGATTCTTGAAACAGTAAGAGATTCCTTATGTGAGTTTCAAATGAGTATTGTGTTATTGCTTGCGCATTCGCTAGAGTAAATATCACCAGTTAAATTTATGACATAAATGTGGCATGTGGCACATTCTTGTTAGTGTATTGATCTTGGCAATATATACATGGGGGGAAGAGAATGATGCTTTGACAGCCTGTTCAGCATGAATGTCATGGTGCTACTCACACCTGACCATACTTGCATATAGTAATTAACAAGAGCCAAACATAAGACGTTTATTATGTCTTATGTGCATGGGATAATAAGCCTGTTTGTTTGCTTGAGTCAGGCTGCCAAGAATGCATCGAATACCCCCAATAAAGAACCTGTTGAGAAGCAGAATGAGGTGGAAAAATTTGAAATTCGGGAGCAGAATAAGACCAAAACAGAAGCAAAATGGAAATACAAGGTATGGCCTCTTTTATCTTGTGATTCTACTGTAGACTTGATGCAGTGTTGGGCTGAAGGAATTAGGGATGTGCAGGATATTCACAAATTAACATTTTCAGTGAGCTATGGTTGTTCTTGGTTAAAAAGAAAACACTTAGATTTTTATGCAATTTACTGTTTACTGCACATGCAAATTTCAAAATGAAAAGAGAAACTGAACATTCACTTCAGCTTCAGTCTAACAATTTGTATCTCTATTTCTGGATGCAAAATAGCAATTTACAAATGTACCTGTAGCATGCAAGCCAATAGAATGGCTAACTACATGACTAGATGTAGATCCATGAATACAAGTAAATATAAATGTCCGTTACATGGAAATCAGACCCCTTGGAATTCAAACAATTTAAAAGGGTAATATTTCTAACAATAACTTCCTACTCAATAGGGACACATAGTTGCTTTCTAGAGGAAACAATAAATCTGACCATCCTATCTCAGCACCTGATATCCAAGAGAACAAAGAAATAGAAACAGAAGTTTGCACCATAATAGTAGGGACCCCCGGAAGAAAGCTAAATGAATGCAAATCACAATAAATGAACAGGAAGAATTTTCAGCAGCATTTTCTAAAAGGGTGACTATCACTTTGTTGTGATATGGGTCATTTAAGTTCTTAGAGAACAAGGGGCCACAGAAGATCTTCTTACACAAGGATTGTGGATCACTGTATCCAACCCACATATTGGATTATCTGATTGAGAGATGTGCCTGTTATAATAAGAGATGGTATATGCTATGCCATTTCTGTTTTACAAATGTGTTCTCCATGGTATAATCATTTATCAAGCAATAGTTTGCCATTCTCTGGAACATTTATTGTTTGTTGTTAACTTGGAAAATGGTGTATCATTTTCAGAACAGTAAACCTGATTCATTACTGAAAATGGAAGAAGAACACAAATTGGAGAAGACCCCACTGTCGGGAAATAAGGACAATAAATTTATGTTTTCCTTCTCCAACAAGAAGCTATTGGGGTAGGTAGCATTTTTGCTACGCAGAATCACCAATGAAGTGGAAGTTTTAAAACTTTGCCATAGTGATTTTTCCAGTGGTCTGATCTGAACATGACCTATTGTCTCCAACTGGATTTGGAAATGAAAAATTACTTCTACTTCCTGAAGCATAACTAAGGAAGAACAAAAATGAAACTTTTTTTGTGTTGTCCATATACAAAAGAAGAAATCTGTCTGCATACATGGGTTTAATGATGAAATTGAAGAATATGTTGAAATTTTAAAGAACTTGTCCCGTCTTTTGGTATGGTTCATTCTTAGAGAGCAACACTAAACAGATATATTTGGAAGTAAGTCCCATTTTATTCAGTGGGACGTATTTCTGGGAAAGTGTTCTTAGGATTGCAGCCTTAGAATCTAATTAACATGTCCCACAGAACTGCAGGATGAACTCTTGATAAGCCTAAGGATGGTCGCCTCGAACTAGGGTTGCCAGGTCCCTCTTCGCCACTGGAGGGAGGTCTTTGGGGCGGAGCCTGAGGAGGGTGAGGTTTGGGGAGGGGAGGGACTTCAATGCCATAGAGTCCAACTGTCAGAGCAGCCAATTCCTCCAGGTGAACTGATCTCTATCAGCTGGAGATCAGTTGTAATAGCAGGTGATCTCCAGCTAGTACCTGGAGGTTGGCAACCATACCTCCAACCCATTCAGTATGCCAGTTTCAACACATGGCTATCAGGATTGTGCAACATATGCTGGAAGAGGAGGGTGTTGCCATGGATAGAATATCTCCAGGTGGCTTTTATTCAGAGCTCTATAATGAGACAGCAGCCCTGCAGCCTGCCTGCTTCAGCACCTACTTCTCAACTGACTACTGCCCTCACCTAGGAGGCAGAAGAGACAACCCTTATCTCTTTATCCGCCCCCCTCCAGCATTTTTAAAAGCTGTGCATGCTTTCATTAAAATGGTAGATGCTATCATTAAAATGAAAAGTATTATGTATAACAGTAACCCCAGAAAATTCCTGGGAAGGAAGCACAGTTTGGAAACCCCACCCTTCAGAATTCTCACCTTTAAGCATCCTGTAAGCTTTCCTTGAGCAGGCTGATTTTCTTTCCCCCTTTTTCCCTTTAACTGAAGCCTGGTGTATACATGCAGCACAATGAAGTGGTAGAATTCTGTGATGGCACAATAGGTTGTACCATTTAGACTGCAGGGAAGTTGATTTTTTTAAAAAAAATTCCCAGTGAAAAACTCCCTGTAATTTTTTTTAAAAAAATCTGTATTGTACAGAGGAAGGTTCTAGCCTAGTCACTTGTATGCTGTGCTCATTCTGTATTTACAGAGAGTTATTAAGGTAAGGGAGCTTTTAAACATAATTCCTCACCTGCAGCCTGAAGTGTTACTGTCCATCCATTTTGTGACCCCATTCAACACATGTGAAGATGAGGCCTGACAGCTGCTCCCAGGAGTCCATGCTCCTGGAGCATATTTTGTCCTCAGGCCTTTTGAGACAGATTTTTTGTTCTTGTTGGTTAATTTGTTGAAATAATTTCTGTCGTTTTCCTAGGCAGCCTCCTGAGTAGACAGAAAGTCCTACTTTGTTTGTGGGAAGTTTGATTATCTTGTTTTTGTGATTGGCAGGGCCAGCCACTTTACTATTACGTATTTAAATTAACCTTACTCTGAAGGCCATCTTTTCATGCTGCCCCTTGATAACTGAGATAATTTTTGCTGTGGTCACTCTGAACACTGTAGGCCTCTCAGTGTCTACTACTGAGACGGGAACAATTGTCTAACCTTTAATTGCCTTGGCAGAACCTAAATTAACTCATTTTGGCAATACAGGAATTTGCTTAATAGCCCTGCCTTGGTTTCACTTTCCCCCCCAACAAAGATTTGTACTTGATGTATAGATTGTATTGACCACTTATATAAAATGCATACCATTCAAGAGTTTTATGTATGACTGTATATGATCAATTATATTGAGAGAGCATTAAAATTGGTTTAATGTGGTTAAAGACCATTTCAGCCTTTCAAAGTCAATAGAGATCTGTCAGTTCCAGCAACTGAACAGTTGGTGTTGTCAGATCAGGTTTTTGATAAGGTATATATACTAGAAATCATTCACATGTCAGTTCATGGTTCAATATTCTGGGAGAAACAAAGATATTATTTATACCTCTTAGCTTTCATAGGACTTATCAGTAAGATGAAAAATGTTTACTTTTTCTGCACATATTCTCTTGAAGCTCTCATTTTGAGGGATCTTGTGCAAGACAACTTCTCCATTGATTGTTCATTAAGCTTGGTTCTAGAAAGTCTGCCCCTTATGGGTATTTAAATATTGTGTTGGTAATTAAATAATTGTCTGTTAGTCTCTTGCCATGAAAACCCCAAAAGGGGTCGCTATAAGTCGGCTGCGACTTGAAGGCACTTTACACACACAATTAAATAATTATCAGAAATTATCTATGTGTTGGCATGGAATAGCATCAAATGTACCTAGAACAGAATAGAATAGAACAGAATAGAATAAGCAGGGGACACACAAGGACTTGAGGCATCTTATTTCCCTCCCCACTATTTTCTCTTTCCCTTTCCTGAAAGCCCCCATAGCTTCTTGCCTTTTCCTGCCTCTTTCTCTCCTTCCTTCCAACCAACCAACCAGCCAACCTACTTTATCCCCCTGACCCCATCTTCAGTTTCCCCCCTTCCCTATCCTGTAGCCTTTCCCTGGGAAAAGCCTGGCTGAGATGCAGTGCCATCTGCCAGACCAGAACCAGTTCCTCAGTAGGGAACCCACAAGGACTTGTGAAGGACACCTCTCTTTCCCCTTTATCCCTTTCCCCACAGTATTTCTTCTTTCCCTCCCTGCAGCCGCCATAGCTTCACATTTTCCTGCTTCCTTTTCTCTTCCCCACCCATCAACCGACCTACATTTTATCTGCACTCTATCTTCAGCTGTATTTATTAATTATTTACTGCATTAGAATAATAGAATTGGACGGGACCACCAGGGTAATCTAATCCAACGCCCTGCACAATGCAGGAAATTTACAACTACTCTCCCCCCACACCCCCAGTGACCCCCACTACATGCCCAGAAGATGACCAAGATGCGTTCCCTCTCATCATCTGCCTAAGGTCACAGAATCAGCAATGCTGACAGATGGCCATCTAACCTCTGCTTAAAAATCTCCAGGGAAGGAGAGCTTACCACCTCCCGAGGAAGCCTGTTCCACTGAGGAACCGCTCTAACTGTTAGAAAATTCTTCCTAATGTCTAGACGGAAACTTTTGATTTAATTTCAACCAGTTGTTTCTGGTTCAACCTTCTGGGGCAACAGAAAACAACTTGGCACCCTCCTCTATGTGACAGCCCTTCAAGTACTTGAAGATGGTTTATTTATAACTTTCTGCCCAACGTGGGCCCAAATCAGCTTAGCATTCATCATTCTGTCCCATTTTATCTTCACAACAACGCTGTGAGGTAGGACAGGCTGGCAGGGTGTGACTGGCCCAAGGTCACCCAGCAATTCCGTGTCAGAGTGAGGAGTTGAACCTGGGTTTCCCAAATCCTAGTCTGAAACTCTAGCCATGCACAGCACTGGCTTTCATGGCGTGCCTGCTCCTGAACAGTAGTGAGCAGCCAGTCCTGAGTGAGTCATGGAACTCACGCAGTATCAATTCACTTAGGGTTGCTGCCAGGCCTGCGCTATTTGTGTATGTAACAACATGTTAAGATAATAACTTTGGATTTATTAAACAGAGTATCTCAGATTTCCTTTTTGTAAGCAAGTTTCATCGTAATGCATCTGGGGCTCTGTGTTTGTTCATAAATGTATATTATTCTATGAAAGCCCTGAAGGTTTCTATTGATTGCTGACATTCTTCAGAGAATGTTAAGGATATGCGCATAGGTGGTTAACAAGCATGTAGATGTTCCAAATCCTCTCAAAATGAAAAAATAATACGTAATAATAATCTGACATTCACTCAGGAATGTCAGCATTGCTTGTTACATGTTTCCTGTTTTATTTTGTTTTTTTGGTCAGTGTCAACATTCAAACATCAGGGTTGACAATCTCATGCAAATCTGATTGATGCCTGAAATATGAAAATACACCAACTTTTGACTGACACCTAAATGTGAACCATTCATCTGGAATTGTCAGTATGCACACAAAAATTCGAACATGTAACTAGTGTTTCATAAGCAATAAAAACCAGTAGTTTAAGAAGCCTGGTTATTATGGGATAACATGAACTTGGCAAAATAAGCATCTGTAATACTGTGCAGCCTTTTAAAAATGAATATAAAAATGTTGCATTCAGAATTTTTGACTCTTTTTTTACAATAAATGGAGTTTGATTTGTCTGTTTCTTAGTTACAGTGTCACAATGGGTGATGATGTTAGTCTGTCTGCAGCAGCAGAAAAGAGCAGGAGTCCAGTAGCACCTTTAAGACTAACAAAATTCCTAGCAGGGTATGAGCTTTTGTGTAGATGACTGGGGAAGGCAAACCTCCCCGTAAACGTAGTCTGCCTAGTAAACATCGGAATGTGACATCACCCCATGGGTCAGGAATGACCCGGTGCTTGCACAGGGGACTACCCTTACTTTTATGAGCTTTTGTGAGCTACAGCTCACTTCTTCAGATACAGCCAGAATGTGATTCCATCTATCCTTAAGTAGAAAAGGTTGAATTAGACACAGAATGGCAATGTAAATGTCAAAAGCAAATAAATCACATTAGCAGGCCTGATTGGATTAGGTGTGATATGCAGAGGGGTAGTAGGCATGGAGAAATTAGCATTGGTAATGAGACAGGAATCCCAGATCTCTGTTCAATCCAGCAGAGTGCATAATCTTGAGTTTCATTATTAGTTGTAATTCAGCAGTCTCTCTGTCTAATCTCCCTTTGAAATCCCTTTGTAAGAGAAGTGCTACTCTTAAATCAGCAACTGAATGTCCTGGAAGGTTCAAATGTTACCCCACTGGTTTCTGAATGCTGTGGTTTCTGGTATCAGACTTATGTCCATTTAATCTTTGTCGCAGGGACTGGCCTGTTTGTCCAATGTAGAGGGTGGAAAGGCGTTGCTGGCATGTGATGGCATAAATCACATTAGAAGATGAACAGGAGTATGAACCTGAGATAATATGGCTGACATTGCTGGACCCAGTGATGGTGTTGCTATATGAAAGCAAAGTTGGCACCTTGGTTTGTTGCAGGCCTTGGTACTGGAGTCCATGCTACTGTTAAGTAGTTTATCATTGCGGGTGAGAAGTTGTTTTAGATTACTAGGCTGTTTGTAACCACGAAAGGGTTGCCCCCCCCCCAGTGTCACAATCCAGCATAGGTTGTAGGTCGTTAATAATACATTGGACTGGTTTCAGTTGTGAGTTGTACATGACCACCAGAGTTGTTCTGTTGTCATTTTCCTTGGGCTTGTCTTGCAGCAAGCTGTGCCTGGGTATTATTCTGGCCTTTCCAATAATCTTCCTTACCTTATCAGCAGGATATTGTAGCTGCAAAAATGCTTGCTGTAGGTCCTGTAAGTTAGTATCTCTGTCTGAGGGGTTGGAGCAGATGCGACTATAGCATAGGGTTTGGCTATAGACAATGGACTGTTTGATAAGGTAGCTGGAGGCATGTAGATATCTTTGTTACATTGTTAGTTATAGTGTGTTTTTGAACCAGTCGATTAGCTATATACTTAGCTAATTAGCTATATACTTAGTTAATAAGCTCCATTCTTGGCAGGCAGGAATGTCGTTATTATTTAAAGGAACTGCTTAACATTGTGCTGTTCACCTAACTATCTGGCCTGAAAGCTAGGCCTTACCAAATTTTCTTTGGACCTATGATCCAACTCAAAAATTCAGGACCCAGATTTATCTGTAACAAATACAATATTTTCATTGTCACATGAGCTACCTTGAGCAGGTCTCTGAAAAGACCTGGAGCATTAGTCAGTGCCAAATGTAGACACTCACAGAATTTATTTCTCTTTCCAAGGACTTTGAATTCATACTACTCATTAAGGAGAAGTTGTACATTATACATGTAAAAGCTGTTTTTGGAAATGCTGAGCCAGTGTGGTTAGTTCAGTGACACCATAAGGTTCAATATTACCCACTGGCCAGTCCTCATTTAACCAAACCACGAAGCACTCTATCCCCCCATACTAGGGTTGCCAACCTCTAGGGACTGGCTGGAGTTCTCCTGCTATTACAACTGATCTCCATCCAACAGAGATCAGTTCACCTGGAGAAGATGGCCGCTTTGGCAATTGGACCCTATGGTATTGAAGTCCCTCCCCTCCCCAAACCCCGCCCTCATCAGGCTCTGCCCCAAAAACCTCCCGTTGGTGGCAAAGAGGGACCTGGCAGCCCTACCCCAGACCCACTAACTGGCAGGAAATGACTATTTCCATCAAAAATGCTCTGAGCAAATATTAGCTCAGATATAAGGTAGCCACACTAACCAAAAGGAAGACCCAAAAACAAAATACATTTTCCCATTCATGATCCACCATATGAGAGAATACTAATCAGAGAGAATGCATTTTTCATTTATGGGGAAGCAGCTAACAAAAAGGTTGGCCAAGATTTTTTCCCTTTCCCGATTAATCTTAAAAGGGTATAATCCTTTGCTCAAACAGTGCAACTTGCCTTTTCCACATTAAAACCAAAAACAGCAAAGCGACTGTCAAATGCGCTAAAGAATAAGGAGGCTGCCAGATCTTGCAAAAACCTCTGCTTCTGAAGGGTGCTACTCAAGTCTACCAGAGACACCAAAGAACACCTTTCCTCTCACTCCAAAGACCACCTCAGCAACCTTCTCCAGAAAGAATATGCTGCATGTGTGCGGGACAATATGCTGAAGAAGGGAGCTCTGACTCACAAAAGCTAACATTGAAATAAATGTTGTTAGTCTTTAAGGTGCCCCTTGACTTTTGTTTTATTTTGCTACAGCAGACTAACATGGTTACACATCCGCAATCCTATGCATATGAGTAAGTGCTATTAAACCCAGTAGGACTTCTGCCTAAATTGGTGTATGATAAGATTGAAGCTCCCTAGCAATTAGATTTGGGAGGGGGGAACTTTTAGCAGAAATCAGCAGCAAATCCAAAGTAAGTTTTTTTTAAAGCCCTCTCTTATGAACTGCTAGATAGCACTTTTAGCATCATATGGTTAGCAAATCAAGGACAGTGTGAGATTCGAAATTTTCAGTAAGCATGTACTTAAAAAACCAGTGGGGAACCAAACAAAAAACTTTCCTAAAATTTAAAGGCTTCAGCAAGAATAGGTTACTTAAGCAATTGGTTCCGATTAGTTCATCATTATTTGTTGGACTTATTAATTTGTTGGACTTATAAAAGGGGCCTTTCACAAATATTTAAGAAATCAAGATCCCAGTCCATATGGCTGTATCAAGGTAGCCAGTCCAACAAAGGCACAGTTAAAACTTGGTTAAAAAGAAACAAAACTTACCCTTTTGTTCTTCTGACTGTGATTGTGGGGGTGGGGGTGGGGAGGCTGCAATGCCACACATTAATCTGTTGCAGGGCAGATAGTTAATTTACCAAACAAAGCAGAAGGTTAGTGGCACCTTAAAGACCAACAACGCTTGTTCCATCTTGAGCCTTTATGAGTCATCTTTGAAAGTGATGGGTAGTGAGATATGTTCAAGGCTGAAATCCCATGCACAGTTATATAGGAATAAGCCCCCACAAAGAAGGGGGATTTACTACTGAATAAATATGTCTATGATCAGGGTGGCCGTGTCCACCAGTTTTGGCACCATGGAGGCAAACCCCATTAGGGAAAGGTGGGAGCTTAGGAATGCTTTTGCTGCCTGCAAACTGGCTTTCCCAAATCATCCATCACAATAAAGTTGCAAAACTACCAAGAGTCAGCTTGCAGTTGCCCTTGCAACACGGCACCTGGGGTTTTTCGAGCTCTGTGTTGCACAATGATATTATAAGTGGGATTCTTCATATCACTTTTGTATATAAACACAAATTGATTTCACACACGTGCTATTTCTTGTACCCAAAAGAAGTCTGTAATGTGGAAAGCCTATGATACGCAACCTTCTTACTCATTTCTTACCCTTTATCTAAATAGTTCGAAAGGAGTGAAGACTCCGCTGAATCCAGGTGTATTCGGATCATTACAAAATTTCAAAGAAGATAAAACAAAACCTGTGAAAGATGAATATGAGTATGTCTCAGACGATGGAGAACTAAAAATTGATGAATTTCCAATTAGAAGAAAGAAGAACACGACAAAACGAGATTTGCCCTGTAAGATTGTTTCTTCATATGTAAAAACAATTCCCTTGTGAAATTTCTGCCTTCTCCAAGCCGCCTGTTGTTTGCTCTGAAAATCCCCTCGGAAGGGTGGGACAGCCTCACAAAAATGCACCACAATACAGGGCACTGCAACAATGAGGAGTGATTGGGTAATATCAGGTAATATTGTTTCCTTCTTCCTCTGGTCAAGGCTTACTTACATCAACAAAGGAGAGAAAGAGGTGATTGTACCAGATACCTCCTCAGTCTTCAAGGGGATTTTCAAAGCAAACAGCAGACGGCTTGGGGAATGTGGGGAGAGATCTACTGTGCTAACTCCTGTGAATTTTCCCACTGACCTCAACCCATTTCTGTTTATATATTTTGTGTGTCATTTCTGGAATTAGTACAAGCAAACTCTTTTTCAATTTATTTCTAGTTTTATCAGATAAAAAAGAAACTGCACAACATATACCAATTAAGAAGCCAAAGGTGGAATCAGTATTGTACAAGGTATTTACTTGTTATTGTTATTCTCTTTCCTAGTAGGGCCTTGCATAGCATAACTGCTGTTGTATATTCTTGAAATAGCATAGTAATAAAGAAACTACCCCCTGGTATAGTAAGGCTTATTATTTTCTAGCTAAATACAAATTGAGTTCTTTAACTGCTTGGGTACTTGAATATGACAAATCAAGTTACACAGGGTAAGAGAAATAGAATTGTCTGTCTCAGTGATAATCTCTGTGGCTTGGATAATTTAAACCATTTTACAGTGACTCTTTGTAATGATACAATAGTGGTGATCCAAGCATTTCTCCATAAAACCCATACTATGTTGGCCTACTTATTAGCATTGGATGCCCCTGTCATTGGACACTGGGCTGCAGGAAAACCTGAGTGGTAAATGATTACCATAACACGATATCCATTGAAGTATGGATCCTCCATAGCACGATCTTTTTCTTTTAAAAATTTATTTTTTCCTGACTTTTGTAGAGTGACAACTCATCAGATGAAGATTCTCTTCATATTGACACAGATGCTAAGCCAGGGCGCAATTCCAAAGTGAAGAAAGAGACTGGAAGTTCAGCAGGAATTCTTGATCTTTTACAGGCAAGCAAGGAAGTTGGAGGTTTAGAGTATAACACCAACAGGTAGGCAGAAGTGGATGCTGATACCTCCTCTTTCAGTAATCTGATGTTGATATTTCATATATACACAATAGCCATGATCTCCCATTACAACAACATTTTGCTAGGTAGTAAACTCAAGGGGGGTGGGATGTTTCATACCCTGAAGGCAGGCAGCTGCAGAACATATCTGGAGTTCAATTACAAATCAGGGACATTATCTGCTAAAGATGCTGACAATCCACCTAAGTGAAAACAATAAAGAAGATTATTTATTTAAAAAGAAATGCCTCAATTAAGAGAAAATGAGAACAGTTTTCATTTATGCAACAAAATGTCTTCCCTAATTATAGGCTCTTTGGAGGCGAGATTAGAGGAAACCGGCTTCAGAATCCCAGGAAAAATAGCAAATGGTTTTGAAAACTAATTTCTCCAAAGAGCAACAACAGCAACAAAATGGCCTCTTTGGTAGCTATGGGGTGAGGGGAGGGGGAAGGCTCTGAGGCAACTGCCTTCTGAACTGAAGAATACCCAGCACCCCCCACCCCCCACTCTGGCCTCTCCTAAAGGTTCTTTAAACCCCATCTGCCCATAAACAAATCAAAAGGGGGACACAAGCTTTGAATAAAGGATTGGTAGCATGTAACCTATTATATTAGCTATTACATTATGCCTATTCTATTAGGTGCTGTGGAGCACAGGCAGGATGCTGCTGCAGTTGTCTTGTTTGTGGGCTTCCTAGAGGCACCCAGTTGGCCACTGTGTGAACAGACTGCTGGACTTGATGGGCCTTGGTCTGATCCAGCAGGGCCTTTCTTATGTTCTTATGTTCTAAGCTACGTGCTCCCTAATACTCTCTTATTTGGAAACCTGTAATTATTTGAGAGGTAAATAGAGGTTACTTTTCTTAGATATTTGACTTGACAGAAAAGACTCAGATGATGAGCAACAAAGGGTTTTTTTAATAGAAAAGAAAGTATTTAATAGAGAAAAGGTGTGTGTGGATGGCTTCAATATATAAATTAAAACAGGCTCTCAAGTAAAGTAAATAAATCCTGAAGGGAGATTTCATTCCCTTTTTCTGGACAGGTTACCTCAACAAGGTTCAAGGCTGCTCTTTTCCCACACAGAGCACCTTTCTACAGAACCTATGCATACCAGTTAAGAATGACAGGCCCTTGGCATGATACTTATTTATCACACTAAAGTAAGCTTTGATAGACATGATAGAGGTCTATAAACTTGCTTATGGTGTAGAGAGAGTGGACAGGGAGAAGCTTTTCTCCTTCTTGCATAATACTAGAACGTGGGGTTAGCTGCTGAAGCTGAATGGCAAGAGATTCAAAACAGAAAAATTACGTATTTCTTCACACAGTGCATAGTTAAACTGTGGAACTCTCTGCCTCAGGATGTGGTGATGGCTGCCAACGTGGAAAACTTTAGAAGGGGAGTGGACATGTTCCTGGAGGATAGGGCTATCCATGACTACTAGTACACATGGACTTCGGAGGCGGCAGGCAGTGATCTGAAGGCTGCATGGTCAGATTTCTGCTGCCTCCAAAGTCTGTGGACTTCCAAGGAGGCAGGTGGCAGCAATCTGAACGCTGGGCCACCTCTGAAATCCACCATGACTTCCGAGGTTGCAGGCAGTGCAGAACTGAGCCCAGCGTTCAGCTCTGTGCCACATATTTTTCGGGTTCAGGTATAGAACACAGGCAGGACAATGCTGCTGCAGTTGTCTTCTTTGTGGGCTTCTTAGAAGTACCTTGTTAGCCACGGTGTGAACTGACTGCTGGACTTGATGGGCCTTGGTCTGATCCAGCATGGCTTTTCTTATGTTCTTAGCTTTCTTTCCTAAACTGACACCCCCCTCCCAAGCATAAAGCCAAATAAAATCCTGGCTAAACTGATGCTCCTTTCCAGAGTCACAAAATCCTAAGGGTGGAAAAAAGATTTCTTCACCCTTTTTAAGGGGGAGCTGGCTCACCCCCTCCCATCCCGTGGAATTTCATGGGCTCTGGTTGGCTGAAAATCACTTGAATTTGTATGAGGTGTAAATCTCAAGGATTGATTCTCAGCCTTGAAAAGAGATGGAACTTTTAGGGACGATTGCCACTCCTCTCTGTGAGTTGATTTAGGAGGGTCTGTGACTCAGTGCATCTGCATGGCATCCGCATGGCATGCTTAGAAAGTCTAAAGTTCATTCCCTAGGCTCCAGCACACACAAAAAGGGGGGGAGGGATAAGGTAGTAGGTGGTGAGAAAAACCCCTGCTTGAGATCCCAGAGAGTCACTGCTATTCTGTGTAGTCAGTACTGCCCTTCATGAACCAATGGTTGGATTCAGTGTAAAGCAGTTTCTTGTGTTCATGCGTCTAGCTGTAATCATTTGAAATGAACCCTAATTTAAGTGGAATATGAATGTTTGATGACAGTAGAAACTTAACTAAATAGTACCTTTTTGAAATGAGTTGTGAAACCAAAAAGAGGAGAACACAAATGTGAAAGCTTTATAGAACTAGAGCTGTAAAATTTGGAATGCAAACTTCAGGCTGTCCTAGATCTGTTTATCTGTTTCTGCTAGGCCATTTGTCATTCTAGATTAAAGCCCAGGGTTTTAGGGTTGCCAGCTCTGGGTTGGGAAATACCTGGAGATTTTTGGGGCGGAGCCTGAGGAGGGGGGGTTGGGAGGGACTTCAATGCCATAGAGTCCAATTGCCAAAGCGGCCATTTTCTCCAGGAGAACTGATCTGTATCAGCTGGAGATCAGTTGCAATAGCGGGAGATCTCCAGCTACTACCTGGAGGTTGGCAACTCTATACATTTCTGTTGGGGTGCACTTGGCTTCTCTGTGGTTCAGTGCCATGGCTTTCTGAAAATGAATTGAAACAAACCACATAGAATGTTTGCACAGTTGGTGTTTTTACTTTCCACACAAGACAACCCCTTCCCAGAATGATCAAGCTGATTTAACTTGGAACTAATTTAAACCCAGCTTTTTCCAGTGTCTTTTAACCAATTGCTTTTACAGTCATTCTGAAATAATTCTGAAAACCAAGTCAACACAACCTTAATATAATTGTGTAAAATATTTCTTGCATGTGGTGGTAGGTAGCTCAATAGAAATGTATCGTATTACTTTTGAATTCATTTAAATGTTTCTTGCAGATAAATATACTTTTCATAATTCCTTTTGGTCTAACCTCGTCTTTGCTTGATCTTTTTAAAGCAAATTATGCTTTTCAAGTTGTTCCTTGATTTTACCACTTTAAACAGAAGGTGAAGGATTGTATGTTTGAATGCTTCCTGATATCAAAAACATCCACGTGTTTCAGCCTTCAGCTGTTAGTTAAAAGCTCACCTTGATAGCAAGCTCCTGTTTAAGATGTGATAGGTTTTTATTTAGTCATTTATTACATTTATAATCCATCTTTCCATGGTAGTTTGCCATCATTTCCCCTTGAGAAATGCTCCATTATCTAGGGTTGCCAACCTCCAGGTACTAGCTGGAGATCTCCTGCTATTACAACTGATCTCCAGATGATAGAGATCAGTTCCCCTGAAGACAATGGCTGCTTCGGCAATTGGACTGTATGGCATTGCAACTGAAGTCCCTCCCCTCCTCAAACCACGCCCTCCTCAAGCTCCTCCCCAAAAATCTCCAGGTAATTCCCAACCCAGAGCTGGCAACCCTACCATTAACAGATATGATAGGTAGAAATTCAATAGTTGCTGTGTATTTTACCTCTCATACAGTTGAGCAATATGACCACAACCCTAGTGCTTTAACACACTGCAAGAACTATGAGAGAAATTCAAACTGCCTTTGGTGGACTTTTCCCTTCTGTGCATTTCTTGAAGCCCTTGAAGGATTTGGACCTGCTAGTAGAGATACAAAATTTCCAGAAGTTTTGATGCTGCAAGGGAGAGAGTGAAATTTGGGGGGCCGGGGATTTAAATACATGCTTACTTTGTTATGATCATATTTTGCAGTTGCTACAACATAAAATATATAATTTTAACTTAGTATATAAAAATGTGTTATATAGCATATTTATAAAATTTAATAGTTTTCTTTCAGGTTAATTTTCTATAGGCAAAATTGCAAATAATCCCAAACCAAAAAGATGGTGCTGCAAATTACTGTACCCTCTCCTACCTTAGCCCATGTATCTTAATCTTTGCCAGCTGAGAAGCAGGGAAAAAAGTAAGAGTTTATTTCAAAATTTGTGTTTGCTATTTTAAACAGAAGAAATTGTTATTTGTACAGAAACATTCTCTTGCAGTCATAGTAAAGCTGACAGCATTCTTGGATATTGAGTTAAACTTTATAGCACTGAAAATATTAAACTATTCAACAGTATATATTCATCATACACATTATAGCTTATTAACTGTGGAAAAAAATAGTCACAATTAAAAATTAAATATATGCTTGAAAATATGTTCTATTCATCTACTGTATACATAGGTATTATCATTTTCTAACGTTGTAGATTGTCTTCCATAAAATCTTCATATTACCCATTCTAAGTGAATAAGACCTTGTTTTAAATATCATTTCACTCATTCCAAAAAGAAAATATTTCATAGGAGTTTGCCAAAAATTTCCAATGTTTCTATTGGGAAAAATTAGGAGGAAATGACATTGGTTTCTTAATGTTTCCATTTCCCCCTACCCCAAGACTTCACATACTTACCTGCTGCCATTATAAAGTATATTCTTTGCAAAGTAATGTTCCCTCCCAGTTTAAAGCTGCCATTCAGCCAGAGAACCAGTATGTATACTATAAAGTATGTGGCATCAACCACACACACTCCATTTAAAGAAGCTCTCATCTGTACATTTTAAGTTAACAAAGAATTTACTTTCATTTTTTTTTAAAAAACAGCAATAATCACTAAAACTACAGAAACGGGATATGACTTTCTGGACCTTAATAATTGCTTCCTGTTTCAAATTTCACTTTGAGCAGATCCAGGATTTTACTAAGCTACAAATGTGCCTAATGAAAAACACATTGGACACAATCCAGGGTAAATGTCTCCCGAGCAAGCCTCGCTGAAATGAAAACGGCAACAGAATATTAAATCAGAGGGAAAGCGGCCTGGCACTTAATCAGAGGCAGGATTCAAGGGAAACCTCTTCTGTGCAAGATCCGTTTAAATGAATGGAACCCGCTGAGTAGAGGCTACCCGGAAATTTTGACTTAATGTTTTGTCACTTTAAGAGCTTGTGAAACATGCTTGTAGTCTGTGGCTCGACTTGTTCAGAGCCACTGGTTTTGATCAGATCCCACAATTCATTTGCTAACCTTGTCTTGCTTTAGGCACTTCCTCTCTAATTTGCCCATTTAGCCGGCAGTTTGTGATGGTCCATTTCCACTGTATCTAGGGTTCAAGGTTTTAAGAAAAAGTTGGAGAAACAGGCAAATGTCTCATAGTCAATAGCTGCTAAAAGTGGTTAGCTGATTTTTAGTTTATAATGATGAGTAGGACACCACTGAAAATGTGTCAAGTATATTTAATATTGCTGTACCAGCAATACCAAGCATTATAAGAATGGATTTCTTTCATTCAAAAAACAACCTATGTGCTAACCTCACAGTGTCAAAGAAAAGGTTTAAGTCAGGATTAGTCTGTGTCTGCATCAGCCCTCCATTTTGAAACTGTTTCCATAGTAAAAGGGACACATGTTCATCCCCCCCCCCCAATTCTTTCTTACTAAATGGTTTAGGAAAGATGTTTCAAGACCATGCCCCAAATCAACCCAGGAGTCTCTAGTGAGCAACAGGTTCATGTAATAAACATTTAAACCTGCCATTTGAAAACACCTAAGCCTGTCTTTTCAAGCAGGGGGCTTGAGGGCCTTACAAGAAAATTCCCATCAGGGAAAATTCTGCCTCTGCTTAACATGACAGGCGGAAACCCTTCCTTAGAAGCCCAAGCTTCAAATACAGCAGTCTTTGTCTATGCAGTTACAGTGCTAAATGGAAAAACCAAAGCCACTAAGCAGGTGACAAGGAAGGCGTCTACCCCTGGAATTCAAGGAATGTTTCAGTCAGCTTGCTGTTTGAAATGGTACAGTAGTGTGCACGTATATGTGCTGGGCTAAATGCACCTGCTCTCACAGACAGGCTGCCTAGACCTCTCATGAGGCCCAGTTTTTGAGCCTCCTTCCTGAGTTATGGCGGCCAGAACTGAAGCCAGTGTTCCAGCAAGCTCTTCACCACTGCTATCCAGAGTGGTGGTACAGCATTTTTTGAACCACAGTATTCAGTTACTCATTTGTGTTGAATTATTTATTCACTACAACTTCTGCATTTTCCCATGAGGCACCGTTGACTAGCTTATTATCCTGCATGTGCATGTAGCGGTTCTTTTCTCTCACCCCCCCAATGAACTTAGATTTGTCTTTGATTAGTTTTTCTGTGCCCTGTATTTTAATTTTCAATTTCTTGCCTGTCCTCCATTAAGTTTGCAGTCCTTCCCACTTGACTATTTTACAGAACCAATTCTGGGAATGTCATGATAAACCTTATACATAACAGGGAAAGATTTGTACTTGCCACCTGCCATGAGTTTGTGGAATTGCTGTGATGTGCATGGAATGCTCACAAATTTTCAAATTTCTCTGAGTGAGCCTAGTAGCAGTAGATTTTTACAAAGATTGAAGTTTCTATATGAAGCAGAAAGGTCTGCTTGACATCGGTATACCTCTCCCAGGGCTTAAAAATGCACAGAAGAGCCAGAGGCATAAGGCAAGAGCTTGATTCTGATAAAGGTTGCATATTGATTTTATGAACAATCACAATTCCAAAAACCTAGCCATGTTATTGTGTTGGAACAAAGGCAAGAGTAAAGTGACATCTTAAAAGCTAACCTGTTTGTTGCAGGTTAACACAGTTTGTTTGAAGATAAGCTGTTGTAGGCAAGAACCTATTCTATCAAATGCATGAAACGGAAAAGGTAGTGAATGCACACACACATGCTTTGAGGTAGAGTGGAAAGGGATCAGAAAGCAGGTTAACAGGGCAACTTATGAAGATAACAAGCATTCATAGAGTAGCATCCTGATAGCTGGCATATGACACAAGAAGGTAATACATAATAAAAATGTAATCTGCGGTAGTTGAAGCATCAAAGCATGAGTTGCTTTAACATCGGGACCACTAAAGTACAGATTGCTATAACAGCAGACACTGTAACCATGAGATACAGTTATCAGTTTGTTAATGGTTTTCAGGTCTGCAAGGTTTTTGTTCTAATTCTCCCCCCTCCCCCCCCCACACGCACAGTTTTTTGTATTTAAATATTCTGATCTCAAGGTCTTGGATAGAATGCCTGAGATAACTGAAATGCTCCAGCTGATTCCTCTTCATTTCCGCTTTTATCCTGTTTTGAGTCCACCCGTTTCTCTTATGCTCTTGTGTACTTGTGTGAGCAGCCAAAGAGTATCATTGGAAATGGATGGCTCAAAGGACCTTTTAAAAAACAATTCTGAGTTGAAAGCTCTCTTTTTTCTCCTCTCCCCTTCAGTCAGCCACCTGCATCTCCCAGCACACAGGAAGCAATCCAAGGAATGTTGTCAATGGCCAACCTCCAGTCATCAGACTCCTGCCTACAGCCTTCGTGGGGCACCAACCAAGCTAAGAATAATTCTCTCTCGGCTCCTAATTCAAAAAAAACGGGAAGCAGCAACAACAAAAATGCAAGCAAGAGGTTGCCAAAGAAGAGTGCGAAAAACAACATTGACATTGAAGATTATGATGAGGACCAGGATCACCTAGATGCTTGTTTTAAGGATTCTGATTATGGTATGAGGAAATCTGTACCTTTGGGGGGGACTTTTTTACTGGTTTTGTCTGTTCACTAGCAAACCCCCAGTGATGTGAATAAATTTAGAAGATAGCTCGAGAAAAAGGGCTGAGACTGGGAAATTTGGGGCAGGTTATTGGGAGTCAGAATGTATATTTTTGGGGTCTGTGTCGTCTGATTTGCTTTGTGCAAAGTGAGGCAGGCATCTGGCACAGCAGTCTCACAACTCCTTTGAGTCCATTTGGCAATTTCTTTGTGTGTGACAGAAATATGGTAGTTTATTTGTTTATCTTACTTTATTTACTTTGTTTGTCGCCTGCATCCAATAAAACAATGTAAACAGAAAACTGTCGTTAAGGTATGACATACCACAAATGATGTAGCGAGTGGATTACAAAGGTAGAAGGCAGTGCAGTAAAAGCAAGATGATGCATACAGTAAACAATTGAAGCAGACTACAATCCTATTCCCTTTTAAAGTGTTTCATTGTATTGCAGTTCTAATCCTTTTAGAAAAATTCCTTCCTGAACATTTCTGTTTTGCACATTCTGTGGAGTGATAGAAGGGTAGGTGTCTTCCTGACCTCCTCAAGCAGACTGTGCCACAAGGTGGGAATCACCACAGAGAATGCACATGTATGGGCAGTTTCTGATCTGACACTACAAGGTATAATAGATATACTTGTTAGCTTCCAAACTACCAAGTCCTAAATACTGTTACGCTTATCAATAATGGTCTAATCTTGTGCTGTGCTGAGCTGAAGGATCCCAGCTCAGTTGCAGCCAAAGGCTTTATATTACTGATGTTTTCATCTCTGGCATGGCAGAGAGAACTGCACAGTCTTAGGTCACTTTCATACGTACTCTTTAATCCTGTTTCAGCTTCTGAAGGCAAATGGATTTTAAAAAAAGATTTTGCACACCTAAATGATAAAGCAGAAGAACAACAAAACTGAATTGAAACAGGTTTTGGAAAACCCAGATTAAAGCTTCGTTGATGATAGGAAGGCAGTGTTTTGTCCTTAAGGTGTGCGAAACTTTTTTAAAAATCTGTTTGCCTTCAGAAGCCAAAGTGGGTTAAAGAGCGCCCCTGAAAGGGATCTTAGTTGTATAAGCAGGGAAGGTGCTCAGAGGCAGCCTGCTCTCCTGTGTAGCATCCTAGGATATTTTCTGCCAAAACCCCTTGTGCCTAGGTTTTTGGATAGCAAGGTTGTCAGGGGATTTCTGGGGAAAGAACCAGATGGCTGAGCATCGCTTACCAACACACAGTACCACTTCAGTTGCCGCCATTGATAGCTGATTTAAACAGCTTCAAAGGACAGGGCTTGCATAGTCTCACAACCAAGAGCTGAGTGTAGATACGTAAAAGCTTCCTTTAGAAACATTATATTGTTTTCACATTATTTTATCTGCCAAACAAACATGTGGGTGGTTCCATAGGTATGGTGGAACTCCTCTTCCCTTCTCTCCCCCCCCCAACTTCCTGCTGCCTGTCAGTGCTGATCTCATAGCTCCTTCGGGAGCAAAGAACAGCTTGCAAACAGTGTGTGACTGTTTGAAGAGAAAGCAAGCACATTTTTTCAGTTCATGATTGTAGTTATTAAAGGCGCTAAGGTTATAATGCACCAACCATTTACACTATTCGTGAAACCTTGTTCCTCTCAGTCAGTCTGGACCAATAGTATTCAATAAAATGTCCCTGAAGACTGAAAGAAGACTTCCTAATAGTTTGGCTCCAAAATATCAAACATATTCTAGCAACAAATGTAAAATGTCATTTTTTAAAAAAACGTGGTGGTCCTTGGCTATGACCTTTTAAAAACATATAATTTCTTTCCACTTTCATCATTTGATGTGCTGAATATTAACATGCACGCTGAAACCTTCTGAAGTTCAATAAAAACAAGGCTCTCTTTTAAAAAAAAAAAAAAAATTGAATGTGTTTGACAAACCCGTAAGTCCAGCCTACCATTACAGTACCTGTAGGCATATCACTCAAGTTTAATTATTTTTAGAACTGGGTGAACATAAAATTTACTGGCACGATCTAAATGAGGCAATTTGAAAGAACAGAGGGTTGCATTAGGAGGACCAACATTCTTGCTAATTATACATTTATGCTACCATTTAATAGGTTTACTTTGTTGCAAGATGGTTCGGTTTGCTAAGTCTCCATCTGTCCTACATCTGGTTAGCAGATTATCAGTTCAGTGGCTAAATTAATGCAGTTACTTTAAAATCATGTGTTGTCATACCAGAGGAAGATGGAAATTAAAGCCACATTTTAGATAGCTTCATTTAGGTGTGAAAAAATAGATAATTAGTAATGATACCATTACCTTGGAAACTGGGGATTTGTTTTTTTGGCAGTCCACAGTATCCGTAACACACTCCTCCAACACCACATTTCAAAGGAATCTACTTTCCTCCTATCAGCTTTCTTCGTTGTCCAGCTTTCACACCCATACATATTAATAGGGAATATGATGCCATAAATTAACTTGATCTTGGTTGCCAGTGACACATCCTTACACTTAAGGATCTTTTCTAGCTCCTTCATAGCTGACCTTCCGAGTCTCAATCTCCTTCTGATTTTTTGGCTGCTGTCTCCCTTTCAGATGGAGCCAAGGAATAGAAAGTCTTGAACAATTTCAATTTCCTCATTGTCAACCTTAAACCTGAGTAATTCTCCTGTAGTCATTACTTTTGTTTTCTTGAGGTTCAGCTGGAGTCCTGCTTTGGGACTTTCTCTTTTAACTTTCAGCAGTAGTCATTTCAAGTCTTCACTATTTTCTGTCAGTAATGTAGTATCATTGGCAGATCTCAAACTATTAATGTTCCTCCCCCCAATTTTCACTCCACCTTCATCTAAATCGAATCCAGTTTTCCTAATGATATCCATAGACAGTCCTAATCTAAGAGAGCCAGAGTGGTGTAATGATGTAGTGGTTAAGAGTGGTGGTTAGGAGTGGTGGACTCTAATCTGGAGAGCCAAGTTTGATTCCCCACTCTTCCACATGAGCGGTGGACTCTAATCTGGTTAATCAGGTTGGTTTCCCCACTCCTACATATGAAGCCAGTGGGTGACCTTGGGCTAGTCACAGGTTTGATTCTTCCTTAAGAGGTAGAGAAAGTCAATATTTCTATTTATTTTTTATGTTCAATTTCTATCCTGCCCTCCCCGGCCGAAGCCAGGCTCAGGGCAGGTAACAACATTAAAACCAGCCAACAGCCCCAACAAATTCATTAAAACACATATAAAAACCAACTCTTCTTCTTCCTCCTCTTACAACTTTCATGCTTTTCACAGGCGGTCCCCAGTCCCCCCAAGAGCAGCACTTCAGTGTGAGCATTTGGGGCTGCAGCAGGAGGGCCCCCAGAAAGGATGGATGGAAATCCCTTCCAGAAATTCCCAGTGAATCCAAGCCCATGTTGAATCATAATGCTTATCAAAGATTTCATTCTGAGTGTTTAGTGTAGATTTCTCCCAGACTTGATTCACCCCTGGGTTATTTCACACCTGTCACTTTCTTACTCCATGGTTACCGTGACTGTTCATTACCACTTCAAAATCTCTTATGGTATTTGTTTCCTCATATAGTATACCCCTCCCTTGAATCAGATGAAGATAATCCAGTATTCAAGTCCCGATCAAAGAAAAGGAAAAGTTCTGACGATGCTCCTTATAGCCCAACAGGTAACATTTCCAATATTCCAAATCCAGAAGTATACAGAAAATACAGTAAACCTAATTTCATTTACAATTTACATGTATGTATTTTTCCCCAGTGATTCCAAGAAGCCACAAAATAAATTACATCCACTTGACACCCAGTACTGAATAATGAATTATTTAAATGTTGAGCATACATGATTGTTCAAAGTAAATATACTTTGGGGAGGAAATTACATGATTAGCATGTCTCAGCATGGCATAACTTTGGCCAGCTGCGCTTGATATACCACATGCCACAGCAGACAATTACTGGAAGGGCTGGTCTCCCTTTTTATCACAAACAAAAATTCTGTAATGCGAGATAGAGTTTTGGGGAGCTCTGCAAAGATGTCTAATCTGTGGAAGGCTCTTTCCGATTGCATCAGTTTTTATGTCTCAGGTCTGATTTCTTCACTAAGACCTTTCCCATATACTGGAGTTACTCCTGATTTTCTTGGGAGTTGATCCAGTAGCATTGGAATTGGTTTGGGCAGGATTTTTCCAAACACCTGCCCTCCCTGTGCATTTTTCTGGTCGTGGAGTCAGTTTATTTTCTTCGGGCTTAAATAATGAGGATTTTCAAAGAAGGGTTCTGTCCCCCTTATTTTTTAAAAAAATGCCCTTAAAGAATTGATATAACTGTAGCATTGTCATGATAATTTAAGCAGTATCCTAAATATTTGGGTATATTCATCTTAAATAATAACATTGTCCAGCAGCTCAGTCTTCTAGACCAATTAGTCCCAACCAGCATGGAGTAGTGGTTAAGAGCAGTGGTTTGGAGCGGTGGACTCTAATCTGGAGAACCGGGTTTGATTTCCCACTCCTCCACATGAGCGGTGGATGCTAATCTGGTGAACCGGGTTGGTTTCCTCACTCCTACACATGAAGTCAGCTGGGTGACCTTGGGCTAGTCATAGCTCTCTTAGAACTCTATCAGCCCCACGTACCTCACAGAGTGTCTGTTGTGGGGAGGGGAAGGGAAGGTGATTGTAAGTCGGTCTGATTCTTCCTTAAGTGGTAGAGAAAGTCAGCATATTAAAAAACACAACTCTTCTTCTTCATTATATTAATATTTTAGGGCCTTTTTTGAGAAAAAAAAAGTTGAAATCACTGTCTTGTGGGAAGAGGGAGTAGTTTAAGGATGACTACAGTCCAATCATTGAAAAGTGGGCTGGAGGTGAGTAGGAGTGGGCAGGACAAAGAAAACTGGTAGAAATGTTATGGGCTAGGAAAAAACTGACTTAAAAGCGCTGAGGGGTGGGAACAGGGAGAAACAGGGGGGAAACAAAAAACTGAAGTGAAAACTAAAGGCACAAAAATACACGTGGAAATCAGGGGATAAGCCAAAGCAGTATGGGCCCAGAATCGACGAAAAACCACATATGGAAAAGCCCTACATTTCTTCACAGATTTCAATTGTATCTTAACCTGCAGGAAACACTGAGGTATCTCTGGGCCTGAATGCTCCCAAGTTTCTTTGAAAGACTTCACCATCACTTAAATAGAACCCTCATGGGCTCTTGCTTAATGCATAGAACAAATATTGCTACTCATAAAAATACTATACTTCCCCTCCTACCATTACATGCTCCTTTCACATAATATGAACTGTTTTCATAGTGTTTGCATTTCATTTCTTCAAAACATAAAACGTTTTGAAGAAATGAAAAGTCCAGAGCGTAAAGTTCATTGAGCTGAGATTTCTGTACTGAAATAAATGGTATTAAATGCTTAACAATTCAGTTAAGTCCAGTTGGTATGAATATCTCGTGTATGCATATCTGGATTATATATATTAGTGCAATCCTAACAACTCTTTCCTGGGAGTAAGCCTCCATTGAATAGACCTGAGTAGGATTCTGAGTAGACCTGCTTGGTCTGGTAAGGATACTGTTAGACTATATTGTACAACAACTTAACATTGCACTCTGTCCAATATTAATTTTTGCTTTTGCATTTAGCAAGAGTTGGCCCATCAGTACCTCGACAAGACAGACCTGTCCGGGAAGGTACAAGAGTCGCCTCTATTGAAACTGGACTAGCCGCAGCTGCTGCCAAATTATCCCAGCAGGTGAGCTTATTATTATTTATGAACTATTGCATAGAAAATGCTGCTCAAATCATTTATTTAGAAAAGTAAACATCCCTGAAAAATTACACCACAGTTGGCATCGCAAATGGCTTTGTGGTCTGTGGGAAAGTTTCTACTGCAGAGAATTTTAAGTTTAGGAGTATTAAGACAGACTCCAAGGTCCAAATTTTCAGAGATGCTAGGGCTTTATTTTCAGAAAGAGCTTATTGGCAAATTTATTTTTAGTGTCACAGAGGTCAGTTTTATGACCTTATTCGTATGTACACAATGCATGCATTTACACAGATAAAGGTTCTGGGAAGTATGTTTTCAAAAATACAGCTGGTTTTAGCAAACTTTGGTAAACAGACAACAGAGTGAGCAGCATTGTTAGAGGAAGAGCTCTCAGCAAATGTTGCCACCTAGCAAACCTCATTGGTTTTAGAAGGAAAGGATTGGATATTCACCAACTCATATTTATATATGTGCATCAGTAATTCCCAAACTCGGTGCAGGTAATACACTAATATGCCACAAGAGAACTGCTAGCTGGGCATAAAACAAATAAATTAAGAAATAATTAAAGTCTCCTGAGGGCACAAACAGAGAAGGTTGCCTTTCCCCCCCATACATGATTTGCTGCTCTTTCCAGTTATCCTCCGCCAAGAGCTGGTAATTAGGCACCTTCCTTACCCCTTTCACCCCGGGAATGCCCTCGCGCTGCAGCGATGCTACGCCATCTTTTTTGGTGGCGCAGCCTTGTTGCAGTCAATGGGGACATTTTCTTTTTTTTAATTTTAAAAACGTTTTAAAGTTTCTGTGGAGGATGCCTAGCTGTGCCACTCCCAGGTGCTGCCTAACTGCCCCCTCTTCTGGGATGGGCTGCCCATCACTTATAAGGCAGGCACATGACAAACATATCTCAGGGAGGTGGCCTGTGGCATCTCCTCATGAGTCATTGCTGTAGACTAGCCTCCCTCCATTTAAGAGGCACACACACAATTGATGCAGAACGCAAGATCTAGTAATATTTTACCACACTTTTGCAAATAAATGTGTGTGTAAGAGTAAAATGTGCCTCCAGTTTTTATTCAGAAAAAAAATAAGTGTCTGTTATTTGGGAAACCCTGGTGTACAGAACCCTGCCTTTATCAGAAGCTACAGCTCCTTGTTTTTTTTCCTAAAGCAGGGGGGGATAAACTGGACAGCTAATGAAGTCATGACTGAAATATAATTGGGCCAATGACTGAATTATTTTTAAATGTGTGTTTATACAGAAAAGAATCTGAGAAGTAAATATAATGAAACTTCCAGTGAACACTAAGATTACCGCATGTTTGAAGCCCATTAAAAACTCTTTGAATCGAAGGATGCTTTTGAAACAGCATCAAAGAAAGTGAGATCTTTCTAAAGGCAGACTTTGCAGCACATGTTTATATTTTTTTTCAATTGTGTAATCAGTTGCTCCCTTCATATATGAAAAGCCAATAGAGGGCTGTAAAAAATATGCTATATAAAGCATGGCTTTTATTCCTCTAAATTACCATCACACTACCTGGCAAAGTTAAGCATTTTTAAGTCCTGCTGATTTCAGCTGGGAAATTAAAGTATATATGTAAGCTGCTTGACATTTTGTAGACTGACTCTGGGTTGATTATTATTACTAAAATGGCAAGTAGATGTTAAAGCAACAGCCTCACGTCTTCCCCTCTCCTCCCTGTAATGTTTAGCAATGCAAAATGGATGATATAATACCATCAACTTGTGAACTCCCCCTTCCTTCTCCCCCACTTGAACTTGATTGGCTGCCTCCTGCAAAAGCAAGGAAACTTGCACTGTGGTGACACCAGGGCCACATCTTTTCCCCTCCTTCCCCTTCTTTTTTTGCATTTCTAAACATTATCAGGGACATTGGGAGGGAAATGCAGGCCTGCTGCTATCAATGGTAACCATTCGGTAACTATAAATACTACCACTAGCTTAAGTTGTATGTTGTTTTGAAATAGTTAAGAAAAAGAAAACCATTAAGCATGTGCTTAATGCTTGCATTTAATAAATAGGACTTAATACATTATCATCATCATCATCATTATTCAGATGTACAGTAACCAAAAATTGGCATCAAGATATAATAGCAAATATCTTAACAGATAATCAAAATCCTCCAGTTGCCAAATTACAGAATTCAACATTAAATAAGAGTCCAATGAGACAGCCAGTGTGATATAGTTGTTAAGAGTGGTGGTTTGGAGCAGTGGAGTCTGATCTGGAGAACCGGGTTTGATTACCCTCTCCTCCACATGAGAGGCAGAGGCTAATCTGGTGAACTGGATTTGTTTCCCCACTCCTACACACGAAGCCAGCTGGGTGACCTTGGGCAAGTTATAGCTCTCTCAGCCCCACCTACCTCACAGGGTGTCTGTTGTGGGGAGGGGGAGGGAAGGTGATTGTAAGACAGTTTGAGTCTCCCTTAAATGGTAGAGAAAGTCGGCATATAAAAACCAACATCTCTTCTTTTTCTTCAAAGGTGCTTTGCATTTAATAATTCATAAACCAGATCCTTAAATATAGTCTAAAACTGTCCATTTTTTCAGTTGGCTAGAAAACATTTCCAACAACCTATAAATCCTCCTTCCATCCCATAATCTTTTATAAACCGTAATTTTCTTCATAATCATGACAAATTTTTCTAAGCCATGAGTTTGCCATGAGTTTGCCTTTGGCAGCCTAACCCATGTTGTGCTACCAACAAAACTAATAACTTAATGCTTCTAACCTTTTGGCCATCTCATGGGCATTCTGGCATACACAAGGCAGTGCCAGAATCAACTGATTCCTTATTCATGCATTCAGATTGACCATAGACAATACAAGACCACTTCCCTGGTAGAGGGTGTCATACACCTCACACTGGCTTTATTCTCTGTTGTGCTTTTTAAAAAACTTTTGATATGGAAAAGGATATCAAAGGTCATTCTATCTAATCCTGTCATCTATGCGGCAGCACTCCAGATCTCAATTAAACTGCATGGTGCACTTGGCAGCCACATATTAAACATTGACTTGGAGGTGCTTCATTCACTGAAGTATAAGGTTTGTGACCATCGGTCAACTGCCATCAATTCTGGGAGGCAAAAACTTGAATTTCATTTCAGACCGCTTGCTCATGCCTGAGCTTGCATTTCATAATTTAACAAAATGCAGCATGTGCTGAATTCGTGCAAGTTTTCATTTCTGCAATAGTGGGTACTATGATGTTTCATCATTTTTTTTTCAAATATGAAGCAGACTATATAATGACATACCTCATATTGTTATGTGAGGATGAATGAAATCTAATGATAAGAACTCTGGGGGACCTTCAGTCCGTCACACCCTCTCAGTCTCACCTACCTAACAAGGTTGTTCTGAGAAAAATTGGTGTTAGGGAGAACTACACAAGAAACCATGAGCTCTGGGGAGGAAGAGTGGGATTTACATAACAGATATAAATAGCTGCACTATTAATTTGCTCTGTGAATGCCATTGTTTCTGAAGACAGTAGCAGACCCCCTGCCCATATTATGAATTTGAGATCTGTGCCTCAAATAAGCTCTTTGCATTCAGTTTGGTATGGGTCACAGTTTGGGATGCGTTGCATAGCTTGGATAGCTTGCACAAGGTAAGCGCTCATATAATAAAATACGAGCATCACTTTTATGCTGATAAATTTACTTGGTCATGGAGTGGTTTTAATAAAATATTCATGCTGTGCAGCTTGCAACAGGACTCTTTTTGTGTATGTGTAGCTTAACACTTGCAATGTTTATCTGATATCAAGAATGCAAAATGTTCCAGTGTTATTAGTGACCATCTATTCTGCAGCCAGTAACAACTTTGTTATTTGTTGGAAGGAGGAGCAAAAGGGCAAGAAGAAAAAGAACACTAAAAAGAAATTATCACCCAACAACTCAAATAAGCTCCCTCAGGAAGGCAGCTCTCCTGAACCCAAGCTCGAGTCCCACAGCAGTAGTCTAGCAGACCATGAATATACAGCTGGTGCGAGCACGTTTGGCGTTGCCCAGGTAAACAGAGGTTCTCAACCCATGGCTCCTGGAGTTTTTCTCACACAAAGAAGGCCCTCTTCATCTCAGAATAATGCAGCTGCCAAAGGTATTCATAGATTTATGTCTTGTTTAACTACTTCATTCCTTTGGTGGGAACAGAATTATGTCACTTTACTTTTAGTAAATCTTCTATAGGCTCAGTTCAGACTTAACACTGAAGTATGGATAATCTTAACCATAATTAATTTATGGAACCAGGATCATTCAATTCCTGGTTAGGACGCTGCCAATTGACAAGCCAGGATTAAATGACGTTGTCGCCATTTGTACATCACACCAAACCTTAGATAAAACTAACAGTGGATGATAAAGCAACTTCAAATTATTGTTCCAGATCTTGGTTTAATGTACTCTAAGTAACCATAGAGTTGGATCCAGCATGATGACTGTGCAAGAATTGCCATTCGTCATGGCTTTCTCCTTCAGCCAGCAGTCCTTTCTGACCTTTGGGCAAATGTATGCACTGGGTCCTCAGAACCTATATGGAATAATAACTACTGTGAGGAGGGGAAAGGGGTGACATTTGCTCCCTTCCATAAATAGAGCTCTGCGCATTGAAGAGGCAGAAGGAAGCATTTTGCCCTGTTGACCCTCCCCACTGTATCTTCCCAATCTTCGTGGTCATGTGGGTCCCACAACCCCATGAATAAACTTTCCAATGATCAGAAAGGACTGTGAGGTGGAGTGGGAGTCAGTAACCCTCAATGGCTTCCACTAATGGATTGTGGCATCCAATCCATAGTTAATGGAATTGCCCATGTTCCAACACTCACACTAACCATAGCTAGTTTAATTAAGCCATGATTTCGTGTGATATCTGAACTGAGCCATGGCAGTGAAGCTTTTCCTCTTTCTAAAAAAAAACCCTGGAAGAATCAGAGTATTTTGAAGCATCACTTTTAATTGAATTGGTTGTTTAATACCTATGTAAATCTGATGAATGAGATCATCTGGAGCTTTGGAGTTGAGTATCAATCATCAATGCACTGGTGACCCCCAGCTATATATTATATAGAATGAACTTCCAGAAGCAGCTGTCTCTGTGCTAGGTCAGTGTTTAGAGGCAGGGAGAATGAATGTCTGAAGATTAATCCTGGCATGACAAAAATGATGCTGGTTGGGAAGGCAGAGCTCCTTGATGGGGCATCTTTGCCTGCTTTGTCTGGGATGAGCCAGTCTTTGTCATCCTCAGTTAAGAGCCCTAGGAGGCCTGTGGACCTTGCTCTTTTATTGCAGAAGCAAGTTAGTCTAGTGATGGGAAATGACATTTTCAGCTGCATTTGGCAGGGACAGTGTCTCCTTGCCAGGACCTAGCTGACCTAGCCATGCTAATCCATGCTACAGTAATCTCGAGACTAGATGATTGTAACACATGCTACATAGGACCACCCTTGAAGACAATGCAGAAGCTACAACTGTTTCAAAACATGGCACCACAGTTATTAATGGGAAGAAAACATCTGCTTCCGACTCCAATTGTCTGATCTTTACATTGGCTGCCCATTTGCTTTGGTGTTCAATTCAAAGTTTAAAGCACTTCAGGACATGGGTCATACCTTAGAGGGTGTGCCTTTCTCCATATGCACTTGTGCAGAAACTTTGGTCATCTTCCCAGGTTTTGTTAACCATGCCTTCCTGTAATCAGTGAGATTTGTTTCAGTCCATGTTTGGGCCTTTTCTGTTGCTGCTTTGAAAAAGTTTGCTGGTTCAAATAAGAAAGATTACAGCAATCCAGGGAATTCTGCAAAGCAGAACAGGTTGAACATGCCTTTGACCATGTTTAAGAGTTGATGCCCAAGGTGGTCTACTGATTTGTCTGGTTCTCAGGGATGGGTTCCCTCTTGTTTTCATCTGGATGGATGTGCTAAGTTTTGATATGTAAGCTGCTCTGAGCCTGGCCTCTGGAGAAAAGCAGGGTATAAATAGTCTAAATAAATAATAAATTACAGCATCTTTTTTTCATGGAGACTTCTTTGATTTATAGTAATGAGACTAAATCATATTAGGCAATAGAAAAACAAACTTTACATAATAGAAAATATTTTCAAACTAAGACTGACCAGTTGTTGTTATATGATGCAGCAAGTCGTGCAGCTAAGATCTTAGTCTCGCCTCAGTTCCTTCCAGAAACCACAGGAAAGAAGCATAGCAAGGAGTAAATGTTGCTGGGGTAAATAACTAACACCTGCTGCTTTAGCATGAGCAGATTTCAACTGTTAATTTTTTAACAGATGATTTCCACAAGTATGAAGTTTTTTCCCCCTTTTCAGGATTCAAGTGTATTCTTTAGTCTATCATAAACGTTTAGAACTAAACATGACTGAGGGCCAACATTTGTCTACTGCTTCTTCAAAATGTCTCTGAAGCCACTTCCAACAGAATCAATAAAACAAGATACAATAAAATGTTTGTTTAAAAAATGAAGAAAATAGCTTAAGAGTACAGCATTAAGATAAGCAACAAGTTTCATTTGGCACCTAAATCTTAATAGATTTGAAGGCACACAAATATCTTTAGGGACTGATGTAGCACTACTGAAAGAGCCCCTCTCTGGTGACTATCCACCCCACTTCAGAAGATGGGGGCACAGAGCCAAGGCCTTAAAAGTTGGTTTTAATTGGTGGTGATGTTAGTATTGTGTTGATATTTTTCAGGTATCCTGGTTCTGTCTTGTTCAGGGCTTCAGGATGAGAACTTACAGCCCATTCCTGACTTCTGAGCTGGGCTACTTACGCCTTCGTGAGTGGCCCCAACGCCGGCAGGGAGGCCTGGATACCGGTCTTCCGTTGCTGCCATGGCAGCGTCACCCTGGGACACCGGCTGGGCCTTCCGCCAGCGACCCACTGGTGTAAAGGCCCAGCCTAGCTGTTTTAGCAGGCGCCGCCTAGCTGTTTTCAATGGGGCGAAAAGCCCCATTTAAAAAAAAAAAAAGCCTTTAAAAGGCTTTTTTTGAGCTTTCGGTGGCCAGGAAACAGGTTAGGAGGTGCTGCGGCGGCGCCTCCTCCCCACTGTCCCCAGCCACCGACAGCTCAGGAATGGGCAGTAAATCTAGCACTCTGTATTGTGCTTGTGTGCAGCCAGTGTAGCTCTTCTAAAAATATCACTTATGTGAGCCAATAAACTAGCTGCTGGATTTTGTACCACTTGAAGTGTCTGAACAGTCTTCAAAGGCAGTCCCGTGTAAAACTCATTCCAATGACTGAAACTTGGTATCATCAAGCAATAATAACCATGACCAAATCTTGCTTCTTAAGGAAAGGCTGCAGGTGATGCACCAACCGAAGCTGGTAAACGGAAGACAGCTGAGCCTTCTTCTGTAGGTATGGATCTAATCGCACCCTCAAGCTATGAAACTGTTCCTTTAGCTGGAATGCAACTACATATAAAACAGATTGACTTTTTAACCCTGATCACCCCCTTTATTTACCAACAGCATCCCAGTCTTACCTGGATTGAGTTTCAGTTTATTGGTCCTCATCCAGTCTATTACCACCTCCTGACACTCATTCCGAATGTTGTTAAATGAGAAACGGAGCTGCATATTGATAATTTCATATTCCAGATCTGTGATGACATGTTTAAACGGTTTTGTCTAGCATGGAGGATAGAATTAAATCCTGTGGGATTTTATAACAAGGATGGGAAGGAGCTGAGTAACTGTTTCCCAGCATTACCTCTCCTGGAACTAATCAGTCAGATAGGAGTGGAAGTTTCTCCTAGCAAAGGCTGTTCATCAGGGTGACAGTGCCGTTTCAGGCCCAAAACTAGGTTGGAAGCCTGTCTTTAAGGCTGAGAGAGAATAGCCTGTCCAAGGTCATACAGTGAATAGGATGAATTTAAAGACTTGAGTGGGGAATCGGATCTCTGTAGACCAAGCCACAAGTATGAAGTGAAGTTCACTGTTTCAGGTGATATGAAAGGTGCCCCAGTTTGTTTTGGTATTTTTTGGATTCAGGTTGAATAGACTCAAAATTTTCAGAAAATCCAAAAAAAGCCAAATCCCCATACCGATATGGGAAATCTTTGCGGAGCTCTGGGGGACCTTTTTTTTTTTTTAGGTAGAGCCACCAAATTTGCAGCATATCTGCAGGTGACTCTCATTACAAGAACCAACTCTCATTACAAGAACCCCTACGTTTGGTGAAAATTGGGTCAGGGGGTCCAGTGTTATGGGCCCCCAAAGAGGGTGCCCTCATCCATCCTTAATTGGATGGATGGAGGAAAATTTAGGGGCCCATAAAATAGGACTCCCTGACCCAATCTTCACCAAACTTGAGGATTCTTGTAAGGAGAGGCATCAGCAGCTGGGCTGCAAATTTGGTGCATCTACCTTAAAAGCCCCCCCAGAGCCCCTCAAAGTTTTCCCATTAACTAACATAGGAGCCATTCCCTTTAACTTTTAAAGGGAATGGCTCCATGTTACCCTATAGCAAATCTTTCCAGAGCTCTGTGGGGGCTGTATTTCAATATAGATGCACTAAATTTTAAGCAGAGCTGCAAGTGCCTCTCCTTAGATTGGGTCAGGGGGTCCAATTTTATGGGGCTCCACATAGAGGAAAACTTGGTGCCTATAAAATTAAACCCCCTGACCCAAACGTAACCAAACTTGTGGGCTTTCGTAAGGAGAGGCACCTGCAGCTATGCTAAAAATTTGGTGCTCCTACCTCAAAAAATAGCCCCCCAGAGCCCCGCAAAGACTCCCCAAAGAGTGCAATGTTGCTGAAAAAAATTCCTACCATTGCAAGAATGGTGGGAAAATTTTTCTCACACCCCTAATTGGGAATGCACATCCCTAATTGGGAACTCTTTTTTCCAGATTCCCCAGTGGCAGTCTTGAACATGCTGGGAATGTATTAACAGAGTTTATGACTTAAATATTCTCCTTAAATCCTGGTAAAAGCCTCCTCCACACCAACCATAGTAGTAGTGCCACCTCAAGCAATTGGAAGCCGAATTCAAAATTCAGAAGGATTTAAAATTAGCTTATAATTTTGTGCATAATTTTCAACTGTGGTAGCTTCACCTCATTCCATCATTTCTGGAACGGACAGATGTATTGTTGTCCAATCAATTATCAGTTGCATTCGCTTCATCCCCCTACAAACTTCTAGTTTTATTATAAATACAGTTTTGTGACTCAGCATGTCTTTTTTCCTTCCAATTCCAGGGAAACGTACAAAAAAAGGTATGGCCACAGCTAAGCAAAGGCTTGGGAAGATTTTGAAAATTCATCGGAATGGGAAACTTCTTCTCTAAAATTTAGCCACAACTGGGACTATCAAAGTTCAGAATGTCCTGAGCTGACACTAACTCTTCAACTCTTGAAGGACTTCAGTAGTATTGTGCAACATCCTAGGGACAATACCAGTTAACTTTTTGCCACCACTTTAATAAATTCTTTTTAACTTTCAGCAGTTAAAACATGTACAGAATACTGCTATAAATATTTTTTAATATAGATGTCCTTTCTCAAATTGCTGAGAGTGAATAGTACGCAAAAAGTTAATACTCCAAGACACTGAGGATCATTCCAGTTTTAGGAAAGTATCCCTTTAACTTGTTTATAAGTGAAGAAAAAGCAGTTGTTTTAACAGAATGCACATTAATTCCAATTTCATTTATCAACTGTACCAGTTTTAAAGAGGTATCTGATTAAGCAGCAAAAGACCTGAGTTTTAAAAAAATTGCATTTGCTCAAATTAATGTAGATTGGGAGATGAGATTTTTATGCCATTATAATATGTGCAAGAAATTAAATGCACCCTGGAAAATGTAGTTTTCTTACGTGGATCATGATAAATACATTTTGATGAACAGAAGAGTTGAAATTGCACTTCAACCTACTAAGGGCCTTTCCTGTAAACAGATGTCTGACGGCCATGGGTGAATCAATTTATTTTATGTGCAGTTCAAGATGGCTTTCAGAATATAGTCAGAATACAACAGGGTTCATGATGAACAAACATTTGTTAATCCAGTTATTTGAAAATCAGTAGGAGTTTTGCCATTAACTTCAATTAGCACTGGATTACAGCTCTTGCATTTTCATTGGTAGATTCTACCACACACACACACACACACACACACATGTGTAATACTTTTTAAAAATTCAGTATTACCACACCCATTTTCCTTGTTTTTGTCACTTCTAGTCAATGTCTGATAGGAGTCTGAGTTCAAAGCTGTTTATCTAAAATCTCACAAACATATGCCTACAATTGGGGAAAACTTACAAAACCAATTAATACCTCAGAGGTAAGAGGTGAAAATGATAGCTGTGGAAGCAATCCTAAGCACATCTACTTGGAAGTAAGTCACATTCTATTCAGTTTTATTTCATTGCAGTTAGAAGTAGGGAAATGGTTTTTTTTAACTCCCAGAAGGTTTGTGTAGGACCAGTTTAGAATTGCTCTATTGAAGACACCCTTTATTTACCAATTGAGAGAATTCTACCTTTTAAAGAGCTGCTTCTTATACTAACTGGTCCCTTTCATGTGGGCTCTTTAAACCTGTTTTGGCTTCTGGTGGCCAACAGATTTTTTGAAGGTTTCACACACCTAAAGGATAAAGGGCAACAAAAACCCCTGGTCAAATCAGGCTTTGGAAAATTCAGATTAAAGCATCATTAACTGCGGGAGGACACCCGTTTATTCTTAGAGTGCTTGAAACATTAAAAAAAATCCCATTTGATTCAGAAGCCAAATTGGGTTTTATCCTTAAGTTGTGTGAAACCTTTAAAAAAAAAATCTCCAGAAGCCAAAGTAGGTTAAAGAGCACCTACAAAAGGGACCTTTGAGGTTGGGTCCCCATATGGCCCTGGTAATATTAAAATTAAACACTATGTGCAAACAACATGATTCCAACAACAGTAGTGTGGGAAGTAACCATGTCATCTACTATCATACATGGGCTCCCTGTTTCTAATAATGTCAGTGCAGTGTGAGGCCTGAGCTGGTAAAAATAGCAACCATGCTGGGCAGCCCATTCCTGAAGGGGGGGTGCTGAAACTCCTTTGCAGCTGGCGGGACCCCATACTGGTGTAGGTGCCACCTTAAGGTGGCGCCTACGCCAGCATGGGGACAAACACACCAGCATCTGGGAGCCACAAGCCCTCGCTGCCAGCGCAGCCATGCTGGCAGGGCTTTTCCAGAAGGGAAAGCCTGCGCTGACATGGGGGGGGCATTCCTGGGGTTGGAGCTGCCTTTAGGCAGCTTCCATAGCCTTTTCACCTTGGGAACAGGCTCACTGTTTTCAGTGGGGCATTTCCCCCCTTTTTGCCTTATTTTAATTTTAACATGCTTTTTAGGCTCTGAGGAGACGCCGTGGATCCACCGCTCTCAGCCACCGCAGATCTACCCCCCCTTCATGATTGCGCTCTGCAAGATGATATGAAGTTTAGCCCTTATTTAAATGTGCTTCACTTACTTTTTTTATACTCTTGTAGTGAATTTAAAACTCTATTCAAGACCTAATATCAGATCTGCGCTATTGGTTACTCATTCAATTGGATCTAGACTCCAGATCCTGACTTGATTTTTGATCCTAAAAAGCACCGGCAGATGGACACGTAAATCCATTTTGCCTAGTGCTAGGATCCTGATCTGATTACACCCCCCAGTTGCATTTTAGGTATCAAAATGCATTGGGATAACCAATTATGGGCATCCATTACATTTAGTTTGGTCCTTTATCCAAGATGAAACGGATCAAGCACAGGGTTTCTTCTTCCTCACTTTCAACTCTCTGCAGCCTCTCATTAACCCATGGACCACGGATAGGAATCAGACATATAAATGAGTTAGACCCGTCGCTAAACAAGCACTTATGTGCCAACCCCATTGCCCAGTCCTGTCCCATTTTCCTGCTTTAGGAAAAACAGTAGGAAAGAAGGGAAAGTGCCGGAAGATAAATTAACAAAATGTTAACTTGTGTGCAGCAGAGCTCTTGAATTTTTCTTTATGCCTGTGAGCCTGTTAAATGACTAAGGCGTGATGGTACAATGGTTTGTGTATGCCTGGATAGCGAGGCATGCAGCGAGGTGTTCAGTCACCTCCATGTAGTACACAAGGCTTTTGACATCCATATCAAAACACTTCCTGTCAAATACACTTGTCTGAACGAGGACCATGTGCATCCAGGTGTCTGATAACAGGAAAGCCAAGCTTATTGACAGTTTAACTGGATACTTGTTGTCTTTTAACTCTCTTAGTGTTTGGTGTAGAGTGCATTATTTTACATGAAACTTGCTTGTCTGCATATAAACACTTGAGGGGTAAAATTTGTTTCTCAGGCAATCCCATGTTTTCATTTATAGATACGTTTCCTAAAGCATATTTTTTCATAGAATGTAGCTTGTAAATAGCTTTTTAAATACCTTCTTTTTATAAGAGCAAAGTATCTTTAGACATTTCTTTCTATAGAATACTTCATTAACCTTTATACACGTTTTTTGCCGAGTATTATCAACAGTTGTATTTTAGGTTCTTAATTCTAAGAGGGGAATTTTGTTTTGTGTCCTTTTTGTTTTCTTTTTCTTTTTTGGCATTGCCTGAAAAACAAATAAAACTTTGTTGCAGCCTTGTGCAGAATAGTTAAAAATGATCTATTTAAGACACATTATGAAGAATAATCTTCAACTTTCTAATACCAGCTCCTTGTCTCAATTCTTGTATTATGAGGGGGGATACAATTATTTTATTAGCACCTTGTGAAGTGTTTCTGTGTTTTGTGATGATGTAATTTATTAATGTTTGTAGCTTTTTATATTTGTACATTTCTTATGAGCTTTGTTTATATACACATTACCTGGATGTGATGTCCATGAGGAAAAAAAAACAGCTACAGAAAACAACTGAGGCCTTATTAACTAACCTTTCTACAGTGATGGTGGGAAAATAGGATCGACATGCTAGGAGTCGTTAGTTGAATAGGGCCCCAGGATTATGCCGAGCAAGTTTTTTTAAGCTTCCCTAGTATACTGTTCTTGTCAAGCATTTATATAATATATCGCAGACATCATGCTGGTTTTATTATTATTATTGTTGTTGTTATTATTATTATTATTTTCGCAACATGTACATTTCTAACAAAGTTTATTGTGGCTATCTATTACAGTGTTTTATTTACCGATTCATATCAAATGCTCTTGTATCAAGTCCATGAAATCTAAGTAAACTTAGATCAAAATTTTAAAAGTAAAATATTTCAGGTTTTGTATAGAATTGGTGTTTGTATGTTTTGTTTTCAAACTTAATTGCGCTAGTGGCCAGAGGCCATATTGTGCTGTGCTGACTGCCATGCTGCTGTTCTCAGTAAAGCAGGCCCCCGAAGCAACATGAGCAGGACCAGACAGTGCCCAAGGTAGTTAAGAACTGACCTTTTTTCTCCACATGGGACTGGAAGGCTGCTTCTTGAGTAGTACATTGCTTTATCAACAGATGTCCCTCAAGGAAATTACAGCTGGCACGCAGAATCACCAGTATCTTTTCAGGCTCTGAAGCTTAAAAGGGTAGAAACAACTACAGAGAGTAATGAAACATTCTGCACATTGGATCTCGTTTTCCCAAAGGCACTCAGTGTGAACATGGGGTACCTATTTACACTGGCTTCCCCATTCACTTCAGTTTTGTCCATTGGGCTATGCCTCCATTGCTGTGGATGAAGAAATTTTTGCATGCGCTGGGGCCACCCTGAGCAGCAGAATTCCCATGTGCTGGATTAGGCTGATTGTTTTACCTCTAGGGTGGGGCACCAAGATGTACTTGCTCTATTTGTTGCTAGATATCCATAAATGTATATCTGAATAAAAACTGGATATAATTCTGTAAAGGTAAATGAGATGCAGTGGGTGGGGGGAGTGGGCATACTTCTAGTACATTAAGCAGACAGATATAATTCCTGATTTTGTATCTTAAGATACCTTACTCTGATAGAGTATATGTAACTATGGTGCAGGTAGTGGAGATACTCTGTATCACGTGACCTTTTGAATGCAACAGTTTTACTAACGCTAGAAATGTTTTAATTTTTCCTTTGCTCCAAAATATAGATCAATTGGAGACATTACCTCTTTTCTTAGAAGATAATAGTAGAACTATCACTCTTTCAGCTGCGAAATTTTATGCCCATGTGATCGATATTTTGCAGCCATTCAGATGTGGTCTAGATTTTTATATTCTAGTAACCTGCTTCAAACTAATACATTAGGAAGCAGTATGAGATAGAGAGAAAATTCCTGATTTTCTCAAAGAATGTGATGCATATTCTAAGCTGTCAAAGCTCTGCTGAAGGTGGGAGTGCACTGGGACTTATTTATTTGATTATTTGATACTTTGATGCATGCTCCAAAATAGGAAGCTTTTAAAACAAAGCATGGTGATGGGAAGAGATGCTGCATCTTCTTAGAGCAATGTGCCAGCAAAGGCAGGGGGGAGATTGGCAGGATGAAACTCCATGGCAATACAGAACTTTGTCACCACATGCCACCCATTCAAAACCGAGCACCACTGAACACTTCCTATGAGAGAGAAACTACAATAGCAATATAATAGAACTTTAATCCTGTGGACCTTTGCCTAAGAGTAAGCCACTGAACACTATGAGACTGAAAATATCCATAAGATCAGACTGCATGTTGACTTAGGTAAGCCAAAAGGTAGGACAAAGGACTTCACAGTAAATGAATATTACAAGCCTAACATTTTGCTTCCCAATAGAGTTCTCCTGCTGGTAAGTATTCTTTAATTTCTTATTTTGAGAGTAGCAGGTTGCAAAGTGATGATTTCTCAACTGCAAACTTCAGAAAATACAACCATCTGCACAGCTAATTTCCCTGTCCTATTTGAAAATCCACCTATCAAAGGTAATTTTGGGGGGATTTTCACATAGATTTAATTCTTTTTAATATTTGTTTTTTAACCTCTTACTACTCATTGTATAGATTTAAGCAAGGAAAGCAAGGTGGCCAATGGAACATATTTAGCGCCAAATCTTTAGGTGTCCACTAGATGGTGCTCATTTTCTGCATGAGAGAGACCACCCAAATATATGGTTATCTTTCACATACATGAACATACAGGGGCCAGAAACGCAAAACCAGAATGTCAGTAAACGTTTGTTCTGTATGCAGTACAACAATAAAACAGTAAATCATTTTGAGCATTCATCGATTCAATTAGTACTTCTTTTAAATACAAATGAATTGTCATAGATGTCCAAGTGCTGTGGATCATTAGAGGGTTTTTTTTTAAGTTACACATGTCTGGTTGTTTGTGTGTGTGTGTGTAAAGTGCCTTCAAGTCACAGCCGATTTATGGTGACCCCTTTTGGGCTTTTCATGGCAAGAGACTAACAGAGGTGGTTTGCCAGTGCCTTCCTCTGCGCAGCAACCCTGGTATTCCTTGGTGGTCTCCCATCCAAATACTAACCAGGGCTGACCCTGCTTAGCTTCTGAATCTGACAAGATCAGGCTAGCCTGGGCCATAGTTTACACTGGATATATTCCCACTGTGGTAATCCAAGAGCATGAGAAGCACCCAAATGAAACTGAACAAGAACACTGAAATTCATTTGCCATTCTGTTGCCATTTACCCAGTCTGGCATGGTCCTTTTGTAATATTTCACAATCTGCTTGGGTTTTTGTGTATGTAAAGTGCTGTCAAGTTGCAGCTGATTTATGAAACCCTTGTGAGGTTTCAAGGCAAGAGACTAAGAGAGGTGGTTTGCCATTACCTTCCTCTGCATAGCTACCCTGGTATTCCTTGGAAGTCTCCCATCCATATACTAACCAGGGCTGACCCTGCTTAGCTTCTAAGATCTGACAAGATTGGGCTAGCCTGGGCCATCCAGGTCAGGGCAACTGGGTTCTAACTACTCAAAAAGCAATGGTATTGACCATAAACTTTGGTTTAATCCTAACTCCAGTTTGTTATGCATTAGGCCCAAACTCAACATGATACAGGGTTTTATATATCTTTCCTTATGTTTTTAAAGCACCAGGAAGCTGAGAGTTTAAGCGTGGATGTGGTCAGAGTAAGGCTGGCTTTGACTGAAGAAGTAGAGAATATTTTCCACACAGCTTTAAATTAAGATGATCTTTTCTAGTTAGGGTGAAATACTAGTTGCCTAGCCTTGCTCACCGTTGCTTGCCCTATATAGCAGCAATAGCATAACTAGAAGATTACAACTAAGATATATGTACCAGCCCATGAATACTGAGAACTGATCTACCTTCCAAGCGTGGAGCAGCAGGTTAGACAGTATCCAAAGCAGGGTGGGGGGGCAGTTTGAAAACTCTCCAAGTTTTCAAAATCAGAGAACTTGGGTGATAATATACTGATATTAGCAGCTATAGAATACTAAACCTAAGATTTCGCTTCAAGCTATAAATGAATGTAAAATGTTCTCTCTTTCTGAAATATGGAAAATATTAACTATTTTATTTTGGATTGCCCCTGCCTACCTTTTTAAGACAGAAGCAAAAACAATGATGAGCAAGACAGTTCTGTGAAAATTTCCAGCCTGACTGAAATGGGGTGGATGAGAAATCTGATGAGATTCACAGCAGTGCTGTAGGAAAGCTCCACATGAGGAACTGATTTGGGGATATTTTTCTAAATTAACCTTATGAACATTTCCACATCACTAATTACAAGTGAGGAGAACCTTCGCAATTGGTTGAATAAGGGATCTACCCTGTCAGCGTAGGTTTCATTTCTTCCAAATGTCTACCAAGAAAATAGCCTTAGCTTAGTATTGGGGAAAGTACATAATTTAATGTTTTTCTATAGCAAAAAACAAAACAAAAAGCACACCCCTAGTAACCAGGTCTGCTCTCTGAAGGGGCTCGAGCAACTGTCACTGATCAGCTACTGCCGGGCAAATGTGGCCACCAACTTTGTACCAAAGGATACTCTGAGGCACTGAGGGCCTTGAGCATGAACTTAAAAAATCCGGAAACATGAGGCAAGCCAAAACGACTAGGTTTTTATATGCCAACTTTCTCTATTGCTTAAGGAAGAATCAAACCATCTTAAGATTACCTTCCCTGCCTCTCCCCACAACAGACACCCTGTGAGGTAGGTGGGGCTGAGAGAGCACTGTGACTAGCCCAAGGTCACCCAGTTGGCTTCATGTGTAGGAGTGAGGAAACCAACCCGGTTCACAAGATTAGCATCCACCGCTCATGTCGAGGAGTGAGGAATCAAACCCGGTTCTCCAGATTTGAGTCCACCACTCCAAACCACCGCTCTTAACCACTACTCCACACTGACTGCGACTAATTGGTCTAGAAGACTGAGCTGCTGGACATTGTTATTATTTAAGATGAATATTCACAAATATTTAGGTTACCGACTAGGAGGTCCCTCTTCGCCACCAGCGGGAGATTTTGGGGGCAGAGCCTGAGGAGGGTGTGGTTTGGGGAAGGACTTCAGAGCCATAGAGTTCAATTGCCAAAGCGACCATTTTTCTCCAGGTGATCTGATCTCTATCGGCTGGAGATCAGTTGAATTAGCAGGAGATCTGCTACTACCTGGCAGTTGGCCACCCTAATCCTGACAGTTCCTTGAAGTTTCTTTTTTATGTTTACCTGAATAAAAAACACTGGAATATTGAAAGCTAGATAAAATATAGTAAAATAGCACGTTCCCTGTAGAAATGGAAGCTTTTCAGTTGTGTTCAAATATTTGTCAGATCCGTCAGCATGACTGTGCAGTGACTACTGGTGGGCCTCTCCCTCTGCTCTGGTTTTGTTCATCTCATTGTCAACAAAACCTTTTTTCTCCCCCAAGTACTTTGGCTGTCAGTTTATCTCTTCATAGAAAATATTTTTTAACATTCTGAGCAGAAGCAGGATCAAAACTGCAGCCAGCCTCCATGGTTAAAAAAGAAATGAAATGAAATGAAATGCTGACCCATGCTGTACATAACAGCTGAATGACTAATTTCTAACTGGTTCCATATCCCTGAGCACAAGGGGAGAGTAGCCTCACTGATTCCCAGAGAGGTATGAGAAAGGCAACAGGAAGGTGATATAGATACTGTCAGGAGATGCTCTGATCTGCTCAATACAGGCTTATCCACAGGCATAAGACCTTCAATATTAAAGTATTAATACGAGTATCTTAATAATTTTCATTTGTTGTGTGGGGAGAAAGCAAGTGAGAGAGAGAGACACTTTCCTGATCCTGATGTAAATGGGTGTACGCTAAGCAACTATTTCACACATACAGCGCTGCCTAAGGTGAGCAAACAGTTTACCTGGGGACTTTACTAGCGCTTAGTATTAGTATAGTACTTTCAGTATTCAAGTGCTTCACATCCATTATCTCAGAAATCCTTATAATGGGCCTGTAAGGTAAACCACTGTTATATCATCTCCAAAGCCAAAAGGCAGTGACTTGCCTAAGACCCTGTAGAGAGTTTTTGATGGGTGGAGTCGAACCAGGCACTTTCTGAATCATACCTCATCCTCTTTGCTACTACCCTACACCAGCTGTGACAAGCAGGCAGCCTTTCTCCCCTTGCCCCATTTCCCCAGAATACCTGACTTTAGCTATTGCGGCTTTAATAACAAATATACGTACAACCTCAAAAGCTGGGGAGCGGGTTGTCAAAAATCCCATCCATACATATTATTCCTCTTCTAACTAGGGATATGTGCAAAGGCCTTGCTTTCACACAGAATTACAGGGTCAGAAGGGGCTTTACAGTCTGTTAAGTCCGACCTCTGTCTTAATGAAGAAATCAAAACCCAACATGAGCAACAGCTGGATCAGGGGTCACGTATTTATTTTGTTTATTTGGGTGGGAAATGAAAGGGACTTCTTTTTTTTTTAAAGGTCCTCTATAGTGGTCCACACAGTTCCTGTCTATTTCAGTTCATTACACCTTCATTACTTTCCCTGTGATAGGTGATATTAGTCCCTCTTCTCTCTTTGTATGGAGGAAAAACTGATATCAATAGCTGTTCTTAAAACATTTAGAGGGAAATCCTGTGCACACTTAACTGGCAGTAAGCATCACTGAACATAATGGGACTTATTTCTGAGTAGACATACACAGGATTTTGCTATTAGCACTTCAGAGTCTGTTAAAAATGTGTTTGTGTGTGTATATGTGTTTGAGTGCTGACTATTTCTGTACTGTGAAGACCATCTCCTTTTAATTAGAGGCTTTTTCTTAGCCTTTTCCCTTCAAAAATGTTTCTCTGCACTGAGAACTAAAAATATGGGGTAGAAGAAGGGGGGCTCAGTTGCTCAAGGGAATGGTAACAGGACACCCTATAGTGCTGTTTCACCTCTAGGTCGCCAATTTGAATGCAGATCAGGTCAGTGAGGGAAAGTTGTTACCATCTGCTGTCTAGCTGGTGGATGATGTGAAGCAAACTTGAATATACTGCCAGTTGGTCAATACTGAGACTATGTAGGAATTCTTAAAACCTGGGTGGCACGGTAACACAAATCACCGACATGCCCAAGAGTCCCAGAATGCACTGGGAACATCTTCTGTGTTGTTGTATGCAGGACAAGCAAGGCCAACAGAATGAAACTTTGTGCGATATTGTGGTCCCTTGGCACAGCTTGCCAGGACGGCAGTGTTTAAAGGAAGCCTGTCAGCACGTCCAGCATGAAGCTGTGCGCCACTCATGTGCCATATTGTTCATTAAATAAGGGCTTCACATTCTCTCGTACTATGATTAAAGCAAATAAACTGAAGCTCCTGATTGTGTATATATCAAACATGGTGAAATAAGAAATACGGATGTAAACAAAAACATGTAAAATAAGCCCATACATATTAAAAAGATCCTGCCCGTTTGTCAGATAGTTGCATGGCATCTATTCCTGAGGGTCTTGTCTTTGTTGGTATGAGCTAGACTCCTCAGATGTAGTAAGGCTCATATAGCAGCCATTGTATTGAGGGAGCTGAAAGACCCAAATCAGTATGCAATTTGCCTCCCAAGGTCTTTTGCCTGTTTTATTGTAACTGACAGGTCAGGCAGCACTTCGAGGTAGGAAACCCACACATGTTTGGCACACGTTTTCCTGCAGGAGTTTCCTCAAAGCGATGATAGACAGTACTAAATAGCTTCGGACTGAAATGTGGTGTATTTGCTCCACTGAATTCTCCCCAGAAAACTGCTGTGATGGGCAATTTACTATTGCTTCAGGGCAACCTCACAGTGGATCTCACCCCATCTGGGTGGCAAGGGCCCTTCTACTGTAAAAGGAAAGCTTCATGAGGGATTTGATGGATGGCCTCACCTAAGCTCCACGTGGGTATACTTATCCTGTGGTAAGAAAAAGGAACTTCTTGCATGTGAAAACACTTTTTCTAACCCAGTCTTATTACAGTGTTTAATATGTGTCTTATACTGTTCCTATTTGCATTGTTAAATTTGTAATCCTCCTTTAGTCTCAGAGAGAAAGGCAGATTTACATGAAGTAAATAAATACCGTATTTTCCGGCGTACAAGACGACTGGGCGTATAAGACGACCCCCCATTTTTACAGTTAAAATATAGAGTTTGGGATTGTCCTGAGTCCGCGGCCTGGGGCCGGCCTTCGGGACTGCGCCCCAACCCCGAGGCCACCCCCGGTCCTCCTGGGGCGGCTCAATCCCCGGGGAAACAACACCACTTACCGGGGCGGGAGAAAGAGGGGGCGGGGGCGGCTGGACGAGCTGGCAGCGCGCCTGGAGGCGGGGCTGGCGGGAGGAACAGGAGGAGGCCGGGGGCTGACCTCCCGGCATGGAAGAGTGTGTGCCGACCCGGAGCGACGGGATGTGGCTCTCGGGGAGTCGGCGAGGGGAGAAGGGAGTGGGGAAGAAGAGGGGGATGGGGGCGAGAGTAAGGGCCCTCGAGAAGGGCGAGGGGAGGACTGAGCCGACGGCCCATGGAGGGCGGAGCTAAAGGAGGGTTTGGAGGGGAGGGAAGCCCATAAAGACAGAAGCTGAAGCGGAGGCCGGGGAGGAAAGGGGGCATGTTGGGTGTGCTAGGCGGCAGCCAAAACACCCTGTGCCGGGAGAAGAGAGTGGCCACCCCAGGCCCGGCCAGCCGCATGCCTGCCTTGCGCTGCCGCTGGAGCACAGCCGAGCACTTCCCTCCGTGCACCCCGGCGCACCTGGCTCCGACTCTGAGCTGGGCAGTGAGCGCCCTCGCCGGGCTCGCCTCCCCTCCCTCCTCTGCCGGACATGGACAGAGCGGAGGCAGCTCCCCAGGCAGATTCTCCAGTCCGGCTCGGAATTCAGCATCCGGCGTATTAGACGACCCCCGGCGTATTAGACGACCCCCGACTTTTGAGAAGATTTTCCTGGGTTAAAAAGTAGTCTTATACGCCAGAAAATACAGTAAATAACCATAGAGAGGTGTGACTCTGCCATGAGTGTAGGTGGCAGCTCACTTTCTCTCATTTTTCTAGAACTTCCTTAATAACATTTATTGGCTCCCTTTCCCCCTCAAAGCAGAAGAAAACAGCATGTTTACACAAAATAATATAAAAGGAAGAGTCTAAAAACATGTAAATAGACATATCAAAAGCAACAGGCTCCTTTTAGGGTTGCCAATGCTAGGTTGGGAAATTCTTGGAGATTTGGGGGTGGGGGTGGAGTGTGAGGCGGGTGGGATTTGGGAAGGGGAGGGGTGGGACCTCATCCCATGGAGTACACCCTGCAAAGAATCCCTTTTCTCCAGGGGAACTGTTGGCTGGAGATCAGTTGTAATATCAGGAGATCTCCAGGCCCCACCTGGAGGCTAGTAAACCTAGCTCCTTTACAAGTAAATGATTACAATGACCACATATCACAAATTATATATTTAAAAGCTAGGTATTGTGTAGATAGTGCTACAGTACTCCAGGCACAATGGAATTTGTGAGCCAGCGTGACATAGTGGTTAAGAGCAGTGGACTCTAATCTGGATAATCCGGTTTGATTCCCCACTCTTCCACATGAAGCCTGCTGAGTGACCCTGGGCTAGTCACAGTTGTCTCTGATCTCTCTCAGCCCCATCTACCTCACAAGTTATCAGTTGTGGGGAGAGGAAGGGAAGGTGATTGTAAGCCAGTTTGAGATTCCTTATGGTAGAGAAAATCAGGGTATAAAAACCAACTCTTCTTCTCTCTTTTCTTCTTACCTATCCTTTGGACCATTGGCTCTGTTGATGGACCTACAGGATTAGAATGTTCAAATAGTTTTTCATATCTCCCCCTCGCCCCAATAGCTCTTGAATGCAACATACCACTTTCCTTCTCAGGAATTATTTTCCTATTGCTTTGTCCACACTCTCCACCCAAATAGTACTTTTTAGTACAGCTTCTTCCTGAATCCCATCTCAGCTTTGATCACATAAGTAATGAGAACACTAAAAAAAATTCCTTTTATGCTGTGTCAGATCTTGTAAATATTGCTAACAGTGTTTTAAAAAAAATCAAAATATTAGCACCTCTCAAAATTTACTGTGTCTTTCAAAATATTTTCTTTACCTTCAACAAAATCTAATCTTGCTCAGGGATAAACAGATATAAATAATATTGCTCCTTAACATTATCTTAACAGACTAATAGAATGGTCACCATTAATGACTGGAGAGACAGCATTTCCAGGAAGAATTAATGGGCTAAAAGTCAAAGTGGATCAATTTGAGAAATCTGTTTCAAAAGGGTTTCTTATCTTTTGTTGCCTGTAGCTTCAACCAGGCTTTCAACACTAGCAATACAAATGTCCATTACAAGCATTTCATCAGGTAATTACATGATGACATCTTTGGTTAAAGTAGGCTAGCTGCTCTCTGTGTTAAAGAGCTGATGGATGTTTGTATGCATCTGCAATCTTAGGCATTTCAGTCTTTTCCGGATAAATTCTGCTCAATGGAGATGTGACAGCAGTCAGAGAATCTAGTGTGTGATGGGAATGCAAGGCACCAGCAAATTAATGAGAATGAATGGAACAAGATCCCATTTTCCAGAACAACAAATAATCAACGAATGCATTGCAATTATTTCCTTGCTTTTATTAATCCTGTTTAATGTTGATTAATGCAGGGGGGGGGGGTAACAGCATAGCCAGGACTTGATTTTTTTTTTTTTTACAATAGCAATTTTATACTCTATTTTTCTACTCTGTTGTTATGGGTTGAACATATTATTATTTTGATGATGGATCAATACATATGATGCATTTTCTTCAGTTAGTTTTCATTTTCATTGGAGATCTTCGGTATGGCTTTCCAGAAGACCTGTTCTTTCCCTTCAACTATTTGTTCCCATCTCAAAATACCATTTAGCTAGCTTAAAAGTATTCACTCAATTTCATTTGAAAACTGCATACACCTTCCATATTATTATGTAGTTTATGAGTAATCTCATTACATTCAGCTACTGTGATGGTTACCTCCTAAGGATATTCACAATTGATTCAATCCCTGCACATTAAAGATTTTCCTGCAGTTTTTACTATTCAACAGCAGGAGGCAGCATGTAATTCTGTTTAGCTATGAACTCCTGGACAGCTTGTATTTGTTTAGAAGATAAACGTATTCCATACAAGGTCAATTTTATTCAGTTAATGGAATTTAAAACCAGGTTTAAGACTGCAGAGTTTAACAAATTAGGGATTATAACAGCTGTTCTTAATGAAACTCTCTGAAGTTTAGCTGCTACAAAACCAAGAATTGATGTGTAATGTTGGATGAAAGGATTGTGGGACTGCAGCGTCTGCCATATTTTCAGTAGCAAAATGGCATTAAAAGTCTATCCCTGCCATTCTAAAGCCTAGGGACTAAAGCTTCTTAGTGGTGAGATCTTTGGCCTGCTTTTTGAGCCTCATCTATTGGAATAGCATTTTGCTGAGCTGATCATAAAATCTGGAAATCTGACAGGCTCCGAGGCACATCTCTTTTAATAGTGTAAAAGTTTTAATCACTAGGCTTTTGTTTGATGTTTGGAGATGCTGGTGAGGAACTACAAATCTCATGAGGAAGTGTGAGAATAGGAATACACAAACTGATATGGAACCAGACAGCTAGGGTTGCCAACCTCCAGGTACTAGCTGGAGATCTCCTGCTATTACAACTAATCTCCAGCCGATAAGAGATCGGTTCACCTGGAGAAAATGGCCACTTTGGCAATTGGACTCTCTGGCATTGAAGTCCCTCCCCTCCCCAAACCCAGCCCTCTTCAGGCTCTGCCCCCAAAACCTCCCACTGATGGTGAAGAGGGACCTGGCAACCATACAGCTAATATGGAACCAGAGTAGAGTAGGTACTGGTGCCAGCTCCAGGTTGGAAAATACCTTGAGATTTTTGGGGTGGAGTCTAGGGAAGGTGGGGTTTGGGGAGGGACTTCAGTGGGGTACAATACCATAGAGTTCACTCTCCAAAGCAGCCATTTTCTCCAAAGGAACGGATCTCTATTGTCTAGAGATCAGTTATAATAGCGGGAGATCTCCAGGCCCCGCCTGGAGGTGGGCAACCCTAAGAGTAGTGTATCTCTTTCAAAATATTATCTCCCCCCCTTTTAACAATGTGTCTGTTAAAAACCAAATACAATGACAGTGGTGGGAAATAGGGCTGTCGATTCGGTTCTGCCCAAACCGAAAAACAGCCAAATTTCCCCCGATTCAGCAGGTTTTAGTTCGGATGGAACCGAACTCAAAAAAGGCTGGAAACCGGGGAGCCGAATTCGGCGAGTTCGGGATGTTCGGTGAATAAATTCGGCAAATTCAGGGTTCGGCACAGCAGCATAACCGTCAGTTAGTAAGCAGCATTCTCCCGCGGCCAATCGGTGGCCAAGCAGGGTCTTCTTCTGGCCAATCAGTCACGATTGAGCACGTGAGCCCAGCTGCTGCGTGGTCCAGGGAAAGAAAGAGAGAGTATCTGTTTGTGTGAGAGAGAAATCCCCGTGAGGGGGGGTGCGTGTACACATTTGGTCCTTTCCGTGGCTGCAGGGGCGCATTTTTGGGAGTGCAGCCCCCAAACTTTCAGCGTAGCTTCAGATGAGGCTTCTTGGAAGAACCCCCAAGTTTTGTAAAGATGGGATCAGGGGGTTGAGAGATATGGGTTCCCCCCCCTTTTCCCTATTGGGATGAATGGGATCAGCCGATCCTATGCATCTAGAGAGCGGCAAATCCAAGGCAAAACCTCCCGTGCTTAAATGGAATCATATTGGATTACCCAGTCCCTCCTGGTGGAACAGAAGACATCCACAGTAAGACCCTTGGGGGTTCTTCCAAGAAGGCTCATCTGAAGCTACGCTGAAAGTTTGGGGGCTGCACCCCCAAAAATGCACCACCACCCCGGAGCCGCGGAAAAGCTCCAATGTGCTTTAAGTGGCTTTATTCCTGTCACTGTGGGCGATTTTTTGGGGGGGGCAACCTCTTCCAGGCCCCATATCACGGGACCCCCTGACCCAATCTTTACAAAACTTGGGGGTTCTTGCAAGAAGCGTCCCCTCAAGCTACTCTGAAAGTTTGAGACCTCCACCCCCAAAAATGCCCCCCCCCGGGGCCGCAGAAAGGCGCGAGTGCATTTTTAATGACTTTATTCGGCCGAGTTTTCCCCCAAACTCAAACTAGGCGCCGAATTCCACAGATCCGAATCAGGGGAGTTCGGACTTCAGCATATACCGAATCGAGATGGGCCGAATTCTGCCAAATCCGAACTATACCGAATTTTCTTTTTCCAACAGCCCTAGTGGGAAATAGTAGTGGGAGGCAGCAGGTGTGGCAAGGCAGACTATCATCATGTGTACCCGGGGTTTTTTCTCATTCAACCCCTCTGAGATGTTCAAATGCAGCCAAAAAAGTATGTTGAATGTTAAGTTGTGAGTAGTATGACTACCTGAGAGCAGGGTGCAAACCCACCTAAGGACCAGGAGGTCTTTGAATATCTTTCAAATTGATCATTGTTTATTGTTTTATACCTACCGTGTGTGTGTACATGTGTACGTATGTGTGCACAGTGCCTTCAAGTTGCAGCTGATTTATGGCAACCCCAGCAAGGGGCATTCAAGGCAAGTGAGAAACAGAGGTGGTTTGCCATGGCCTTCCTCTGCAAGAGTCTTCCTCTGTCACAGCAACTTTAGGTGTGTAAGCCTGACACACACACACACACACACACAGACTGACTTGCTCAAGGCCACTATCAAGTGGGGTTCACGTCTGAATGGTTGGGTTGCCACCCTCCAGGTGGAACCTGGAGATCTCCCGCTATTACAATTGATCTCCAGATGACCAAGATCAGTTCCCCTGCAGAAAATGGCTGCTTTGGAGGGTGGACTCAATAACAACAATAATTTATTTGCAATCATAGACCATCAAATAAAGCAAATTTGCATAGTTAAATGGTACAGGATAAAAAAATACAAAATATATTTGCTATTGAAAGTGTTAAATAGTTAAAATAGTTAAAATGGTTAAAAATGGCAAGATTATCAAAGTGCATAGCTAATTAATATCCGAACAAATACTAAATGTGGGTAAAATTAGAATGCATGCTAGTAACCTAAAATTACAGAGACTAAAACTAGGAAGATAAATAAAGAAATAAACATGCATTCATCCTGTGTTATCAAACAGTATTCATTCTCTATTTCCTTGGCTATTGTAGGTTCTTAAGCAAACTCTGCCTAATTTTAATTGCTAGCCAAGCAAACCTAGCCATGCTTGCAGATAAGTTAGCCATTGAATCCAATAAGATTCAAACGTCGCTTTCTGAAAGGTCTGGGGCAGTCCACTAATAATGGGATCAGTGAGCCTGTACGAATGTGATCATAAAGATTACAGTCAAATAGCACATGCTCGGTGGTTTCAGGCGCATCCCGTTTACATATGGACTCTATGGCATTATACCCTGCTGAGATCCCTGCCCTCCCCAAACTCTCCCCAGGCTCTACCCCCCCCCCCAAATCTCCAGGTATTTCCCCACCCAGATCTGGCAACCCTACTGAATGGGAATTCGACTTTTGCAATACGGGTCCTGTGAAGTAGCTGAACACTGAAACCTACATCTGGTGAAGTGGCAGATCTATTGAAATGGATGTATAACAGCCTGTGGTAGCAAATGCGTTTCTAATGAATTCTCAGAAGACAATGGACAGCAGGTGTCAGGGTTTTTTTTTTTTTTTTTTAATTGATCAGCTTTCTACCAGAGTAATTTATCTGCTGTTGGTAAACATGTCACCAAATCCTTATCAAGGAGAATCTATTGATGTGAACCTTTTTCTGGTTTATAGTATGTGATTTATACATAACCATTTTCTTGAACAGCATTTTAACATAGGGAATTGTTTAAAATACAGTTGTGAGAGTATTCCTGCAGACAGAAGGTTTGCAACTTTAGGCAGGTTTAGTGGGATTAAGCCTGGTTAACTGTGACTATCTCCCACTATGAACAAAGAATGCACATCCCATTGATTTCAATGAGGCTTGATTAACAACAACTAGCTTATTTTAGCTGGATCAGTGTCCTCCTTTTTTCATGGATTTCAAAGCCCACTGAGTATCTAATGGTGTGACTGCAGCTATGTGGCATGTGCATATACAGCCTGTTTACATCAGTTTCTTTTTGAGTGGGGTTCAATTCAAGAGTTAAACTTTAAAGCACTACAGGTCCACATACACGGAGGACTGGTTCTCTTCATTTATGCCCACTTGCCATTTTAGGTTAGAACATCAGGGCCTGTTAGCTGTTCCATTGATCTGCCAAGTAGGGCTGCTAAGCCTATGTTGGGGATGAGGGATCCCTGCCCCCAGCTCCCATTTCCCACCACTGCTCCAAGTGGCAGCAGGAGAAAAATATGCAAAAAAAATGGCCATCAGCATGATGTCATGATGTCAGTTTCAGTGGAAACCTTGAAGTGATGTCACCCCTTTCAAGAAATCACTGGAAACTCTATCGTTTTACCAACAACAGCTCTCCATGTTCCACCCCCCCATCTCTGAGTTAGGAGGTCCGTTTTTTTGTCCATTTTTGCAAAAGCTGCAAGACTTTTCATTTTTTTAAATCTTTGCCAGTTAAAAAATGGACAATTTTTGACTGTCAAACACAGATATTATAGGGTTCCCAGGGCAGATGCTCATAAGACACCCAGCTTTTGACCAAGAGACAGGACCAAACCTAGAGCTTTTGGTGCTCTTGACCAGCCAGCCTACTATACCCGCCCGCTCCCCCACACACACACCAGTCAACCTGGTTGCACAAGCCCGTGTGGCATGCTCCCTGACAGTCAGCCAGCCAGTCTGGGCATGCCAGCTGGCCTAGGTGCACTCCGAGCTGCCAGACTAGGCATGTATCAGCCCCATCAGCCAATGACACTCCAAGATGCTGGATGCACTTTGAATAGGGTTGCCAACCACCAGGTACAAGCTGGAGGTCTCCTGCTCTTACAACTGATCTCTGATAGATATCAGTTCACCTGGAGAAAATGGCCGCTTTGGCAATTGGACTCTATGGCATTGAAGTCCCTCCCCTCCCCAAACCCCGCCCTCCTCAGGCTCTGCCCCAAAAACCTCCTGCTGGTTGCAGAGAGAGACCTGGCAACCCTAACTCTGAACCATTGGGCTGGGCCAGTAATGCCCCCTCTCACACACACCTGCTGAGTGTGCTCTGAGCTGCCAAGCTAGCCCAAGCACACTCCATCCTTCATGTGGGCAGGGCAGAGGAAGGCAGGGCAGAAGCACCATTCAGGGTAAGCTTCTTTTGGTGCCCTAGGCAATTGCCTAGGTTTGGTCAGTGGGCAGGCTGCCCTTGCATTAAGGACACATCTGGCTCCTCCTCTGAAGATGAAGAAGAGGGCCATGGTGAGCAGAAGATGCGGTAAGGTGCTGTAAATTCCTACTCTCCATGCTGAGGCCTTTGGGCCCCCAATAGTGAGGCACTGGAGTACATGCTTGGCAACTATTTGGAACGTCCAGAGAATCATTGAAATACAGAAGAGGAATTTGAAGGGGAAACGGATTTAAGTTTTAGATAAGAACCATTACTGTACAGTATGATAACCTTTGATTCTGTCAGTGATCAGAATTTCAACTGCCTGCTCTTAGAAGATTAGGACTACATTGCATGAGCAATAGTCAAATAACTCAGTGGTATGGTGTGTTACACAGGTCAACTCTGCCTGTTATGAGCCTTGTACTGATTATTTGATTTATTACTTGATTTAAACTTGCATTTAGTGATCTCCTTTCATTGGTTCTGTAAGTCATATTTCCCAGTGCTTTGCAACATCTGGAAATAAGGCAAAATGAGATGCCCTATGGAGGACATTTTCAGTCGATATCTGAAGCAGCATGATTTTCCTCATGGATTTTCATTACATATTTGCCTCCCATAGTGAGAAATTCCAGAGAGGCCACTGAGTTCTGAATTGCACAAAATAATTTTTTTTAAGTTGTAACCCAGACCTTCAAAATGCGACTCGTTTTTGAAATATTGATATTGCACTTGCAACCAGTACTGGAAGAGGAGCAACTGCAGTAGGACTCATCTATTATAGTACAATAATGACGGGAGAAGCCCATTTATAAAATTTTAGAAATCAGTTGACCCAAAACTTACCCAAGCTGTCCAACTCTTTGACCATTGAGTAACATAAGAGGAAGAGGACTGCTGCATCCTGCCTATGCTTTCCCTGATGCATGGGTGTGCTTCCAAGAATGTAGATTATTTTTCTTTTTGTTTTGCTAAGTACATTGGGTCCATATCATGTTTAGTTTTGGTCTGACATTTGTTCAATAAGCTGCTGTTCTTGTTTATCCTCTTTCTCCCTGCATGCCCAGCCTGCTTTTCGCCCCAGGTGCTCCGTCCAAGCTTTTGCCTTTCCTAAGTGTTGAGTTTCTGACCCACTGGCTCTATGATCTGGAAGTAAGTATCCTGTCACTTTCTCTCTCAGTGGCAAGAGGGATTTATCCGCCCTGATATCTTGTTGTATAATGAGAGAGCTAATTGCAAAACAGGAAATAAAGACTGGTCTGACCTCTAAACGTCTGCATATTACACACTTCCTGGTCCCCTTTGGCTAGTGTGGAAAATATATATCTAAATGTTTTCCATTATGTATGCGTGAAACAGCTAATATTTAGGCTTCTGGTATTTTATTTTATTTTTAAATTGAAGTTTAAGTTGCCACCTGTTTGGTGCCAGAACTCCTATTCTGTTAAGAGTAATACACTAAGCAGAAATTTGATAACTAAAACATTTTCTGACGTAGCAAGGTATACTCTATTGCCTGTTATGACTTCCTCTCTCCCTCTTCTGAAAAAGGTAACTCTTATTTGTTTTAATAGAAGGGATCATTCCAATTGCTTGACCCCTTCGTGCTTTGAGATACCTACTCTCCTCAGCAGGGAGCCCTTAATGCTCAGGAGTTCCAAGGGCACGTGGCTTTCTAGATAGAGGGATGGAATTGGGAATGCTGGATCCAAACACGTTAAATATAAATAGGCAAATTAATCCAATAATGCTATTACTGAGAATATATAAATAGAGAATGGGCAATTCCCTGGTACTAGTTGTTCCACATTTTGTGTGTGTGTGTGTGTGGGCTTCCCTATCACAACCTTTAGGGTTTATTCAATCATAAACTCCACTGATTGTATGAATTATTCTTAAATGAGTGGCAGATGCTTCCAGAATTCTTCTCAACCGAGTTTCATTCTGGAGTTTGAAGAAGAAGAGTTGGTTTTTATATACTGACTTTCTCTATCACTCAAGGGAGACTCAATCCGGCTTACAATCACCTTCCCTTCCCCTCCCCAAAACAGACACCTGAGAAGCAGAGAGAATGTGACTTGCCAAAGGTCACCCAGCTGGCTTCGTGTGTAGGAGTTTGAATATTCCATTGTATTATTTCCAAAGTTTGAATAGAGCACTATGCAAGCACAGTCAATACAGCAAAAGAATAAGCTTGGTGTGATTTTTTTGTTTGTAGGACTGCATCCCACTCTTTGTATGTGATGCTTAACCAATGAGCAGCAGTGCATGTGTGCATCAGAAAAAATACATACACAAGTATTTGGATGAAGTGCTGTGGACAATCACATTGTATTGTTTAATCAATACTGATGTGCTGTTCAGTGATGTAAAGGGGGGAGGTGATGCAAAGCAAAATCATCATCATCAATTTTAGGATTTAAAAACTAAAGCAAAATTCTCTCAGTTAAATGGAAATGAAGGCAGATGAATGCAGCACAAAGAGAAATTCTGGAAGAATAAGCAAAGGGAAGAGGGAAAATGTGTGCTTTCCAAGATGAGCTTTATTAGCAATATACACTTCTGACTTCTTGTTGGACATATTTGTGCACGAAACTTCTACCAGTTTTAAGGGCTAAAGGCTGGCAGAGGACAGTAAGAATCCAATGGTGTTGCTTTTGCAGAAAAATCTCTTTCCCTCCTTCTGCACAAAGCAAAGGACTGATGTGTTTGGTTACATTACACTTCAAGGAAATAAGTCACCCTTTAAATACTCAGGGAAATAATTATTCATTAATTATTTGCTAATGTAGAAATTGCAGCATTTGGGGGGGAAAATAAGTGCACTTTGCAACTGACTTTTATGGTGACCAGCAACTGGAAACACTTCATAAATCTGCTGCTTTCTAAACAAAGGATGCCATTAGCAAGGAGGTAATTTCTGTGAGGATTATATGTGGTGGAGCTGTCAGTTGCTGCTGATAAATTATCACTAATAAAATTTTTGTTTCTACTTTTTCTCTGTTGAGACCAACGAGAGCCATTCCAAAAATGACACTTGGCACCATCCCACATCAATCTCACAGACATTACATTCATCTTGGCGATCCAGCTAAATTAGGAAAAGGATATTGTTATTTAAAACAATGGCACGTTGCCATCTTTCCATAAAAATGATGAGGTTTCCATTAGCATCTGACATGGATTTGGAGTCTTGAAACAGCAGATTTCACAGCATTTCAGTAAACAGTTTAAACTTGTTCCTTGACAATCTGCTTCTTTTCGACTCTTCAAGAGTCTAATAATAATAATAATTAATTATCCTTCTTTCTGTGTTTCACATGCTGCAAGCATACATTGCTGGGCCAAATTGTAGGCCTAGTTTATTGCAAGCTTGCAATAATTCTGTTCCTTGTTTTACTGTATTCACTAAACATTTACATTCACTGGAAACTGTTCACATAAAAACCCTAAAGACAAATTAAGCACAGCTTTTTGCCTTTGCATGTTGTGTCCTGAAAGATAGCATATTGTAAAGACAGAAGTTTGCCCATTCTATTAAAAGGAGAAAGATTTTTTCCCACTAACATGTAATCCATCTTTCTCATGTGGCAAAAGTACATTTCATATACAATTTGATATTAGTATTCCAAACATTGAAACAGAAGCAAACAGTCAACTGAAAGGCATTTGGTATGCCACTGTAAACGTGATTTGCTGTCCAACTAAAACAGGGGTGTGGGATCCAGGTTTGCCAAGTTTCATGCATGCCTATTTATGATGTGTCCCCTTGCATCACATAACGTCAATGCTGCAAAGCACTCCCCACTTCTCTGACTGGTAAGAAGTCCAGAGTCTACTGAGTTGGGCTTCCTTCCAAAGAAAGAAGGCACTTCAGACTTGTAGTGTCTTTGTAATAGTTTCATTTACACATATGTGAGCAGTGCACATTGGAAACATACAGACTTCTGTAACTGGTAGCCAACCTGCTGGTCCTGCATCTAAGACTCACAATTACTTAGCAGGGGCAGTTAATATGCCTCAAAATAATACAAAAAGCGGGCACTTTTAAAAAATGAATGCCCTCAGTGGTACTGCTAGGGCGGTTTAAAAAAAAAATTCAGTTGAATTTGGATTTGGCAAAATTTGGCCCGTTTTTATTCAGGCCGTGCCGAAGTCCGAACTCCCCCGCTTCGGATCCCTGAAATTCGGGGGGATCCGGAGTTCAGGGGAAAATTCCGCCCCCCGCGCGCCTTCAGGGGGATTCCCTGAAGGCGCGCGGGGGCCCTTTGGCAGCCCCCCGCCAGCCTTCCCGGGAGTCCCGGCAAAGCTGGGGGGGTCTTTAGACCCCTCTGCGCTCTCTGCGCAGAGGGCGCAGAGGGGCTTGACAACCCCCTGCCAGCCTTTCTGGGAGTCCCGGCAAGTCTGGGAGGGGGCCTTTTTCGGTTCGGCCCGAACTGAATCAACAGCCCTAGGTATTGCCACCCTTCTAGCCTTGGTTTATGTCAGGAAAAAGTAGGCCCTTCTTCCAGGGCTGTTTTGGTTTTTGAGGGAGGAGTCATAATGCCAGGCCTGGCAACAACCACCAGGTGACTTGCTGCCACCTGACTTGCAGGACTTCAGAAAAGAATGCCCTCTGACGTAGCCTTTGAGGGGGTTTCCAAGCAAACACTACAGTATTGCCAAGCTTCAAGCCTTGGTTTCTGTCAGTATAAGGCAGTGGGAGGGGCCAGGGCCCTTTTGCAGGAGTATTTTGGTCTTTAAAGGAGAACTCATCATGGACTGGACTGGCAGCAACCACTGAGTGACGTGCTACCGTGCAACTTGCTTGACTCACCAGAACTGGCTACTTGCTACTTTTCAACAGCAGCCACCTCATGAAAGACAGTGTAGTGTAGTGGTTAGACTTGCAGGCTAGGATCTGTGAGACCCAGTTTTAAATCCCTACTACGCCATGGAATCTTGCTGGATGGCCTTGGGCTGGTCATCTCTCAGACCTGCCTCACAGAGTTTTTGTTGTTGGGATAAAATGAAGGACAGGAAAACCATGTGAGCCGCTTTGGGTCTCCATTGTGGAGAAAGGCAGGGAATAAATGAAGTAAATAAAGAATACATAAAAAGAGACTGGCATAAAATACACTTTTAAAAATTAATTTGGAGCAAAACTAAATAAGTTAAAAATAGAAAACAGACAGCCAGGTTTGCATTGTATAAGACTGGTCCCAGACCTTTCTAGAGTAAAAACTAGGCCTTAAATTGTGTTTGGATATGAATCAGGAACCAATGAAGTTCTTTAAACACCATCAGGATGAGTTCTCTGTAACCTGTACCAAGGACTAATAAGGTTACCGTGTGCTGAACCAGCTCAATTTTCCAAACTGTCTTCAGAGGCATTACTGCAATCTAACCTGGATGTGGTCAAAAACATAGGTAGCTGTGATGTGATAACTTTTTGTTTTCAAGAATAGGCGGACTTACTAATAACATTTGGTTCAAAGGCAGGAGCTTGGATCATGAATTACATCCTCACTAAGAGAAGGCATTTCCAAAAGCAGAATTTAACTTCCTGGGATCCTCCTCCCAGCACAGCCTGAAATGCTCCCTAATTGCTGTTTCTGAGGAACGGGGGAACCCCATTAACAAATTGGGGGGGGGGAGTCTGCTGCGATGGAGAGCAATTGTCAAAAACAACCTCTCCTTCTGTTAGTAGAAATTTACTGTGGGATTCAAGCCATTGCACCACAACCTAAGGTGCAAACATGTTAGTAGGGGTGTGCTTTTGGCAAAGCCAAACCGGAAAAAAGCCAAAAAAATACCTTTTCAGTATTTTGCGGTTTTTTTCCGGCCAACACCCCCACCCCCAACAGAAACCAACAATAGCTGGCAATCCCAATATGAAAAAGCCAGGGAAAAAATGACTTTTTCGGAATTGGAATTGCCGGTTACAACCTGTAAAAAACAACAACAACAAAAAACAACCCTCCCTCTTTAACTGCCAGAGAGAGCAGGAGTTCTGCAGGCCTTCTGCACATTGCAATGAGTTCTTTAGGGCTTGCAAGATAACCCCTTTCAGTTTGTTACACAGAGATCCTCCATTATGACAATGGACAAATTTTAAATGCCTCAATTGAAACCTAATTTGCAGCATAGCTGCTGGTGACTTTGCCTACAAGAACCCCCAAGTCTGGTAAAAACTGAGCTGGGTTCTAATTTTATTAGCCCCCATTTTTTCCTCCATTGGGGGGCCATAAAATTGGGGCCCCTGACCCAATCTTTACCAAACTTGGGGATTCTTGTAAGGAAAGTCACCAGCAGCTATGCCTCTACCTTAAAAAACAGCCCCCCCCCCGAGCGCTGGAAAGATTCCCCACAGAGTATAATGGAGCCAAAAAATTTCAGGATTCCCCCCAAAAGCAAAATAATAATTAAAAAAAAAATCCAACAACCATACCAGTATGGGTATTCAGCATTTTAAAGAAATGCTGAAAATTTTGGGGTCTAATATACTCGAATCTGAAAAATACCATTTTTGTGTGTGTGCACACACCTCTACATGTTACATCTGCCACACGGCAGCTGGGGGGACTTGTGGTCATATGACAGCTGTGAGTTCCCTATGGTAACTCAATTCAGTAGCACTGCAGAGGACTGCTTCACATGGGAACCCTGGTGGGAGGGGAGAAGAGGCCCCTGCCTCCCCCCCGTGACGAAACTTCTCTTGTATTAATATATTTTTTAATTTGTTCTCACACACCAACCCTCATTATCTCTATTGAGATATAACTTGTTATGACACCTTTACCACTCATTATGATGGATCCCTTATTTTCCATAAAACGTCAGAAATATATGGCAGTCAAGACAGGCTTTTTGAAGTATAACTGAAAAACGGTTTTATTTGTATCTATTTTTGGGGTTTAATAGTTCACTTAGCAAAGCTTCATAACAGGAATGCAGTTTGTAATGGAATAACAGAACTGAGGAATTTTGGTTATGTTCAAGTGGTTGTAATTCCAAATGTATCAAGGTGGTTCATATACAAGTGGTTAAACGTGTATTTTCTACTGTGAGTGATTTCTCTTGGCAGTCACTGGTTTGTTTCTTAAACTTAAGCTTCATTTAAACAGTGGTTCTTTAGTTGGACTAAGAGCCCCGTGGCGCAGAGTGGTGAGCTGCAGTACTGCAGTCCAAGTTCTGCTCAAGACCTGAGTTCGATCCCAACGGAAGTTGGTGTCAGGTAGACAGCTCAAGGTTGACTCAGCCTTCCATCCTTCCGAGGTCGGTAAAATGAGTACCCAGCTTGCTGGGGGTAAAGGGAAGATGACTGGGGAAGGCACTGGTAAACAAAGTCTGCCTAGGAAACGTCGGGATGTGACGTCACCCCATGGGTCAGGAATGACCCGGTGCTTGTACAGGGGACCTTTACCTTTACCTTCTTTAGTTGGAGGAGTTAGGAACATTACCACACTTCCCCAGTTTCTCCTTTAAACTGGCCTGGGATCACTCCTTTCACCAGAGCTATTTCCTATTACACTCTTAGGGATCACTCTATCAACCTTAGAGCTATTTCCCTAGGTAATTGGTTATGGATCCATCCTGATCCAAAACCCAAATGTGTTCCTTTTCACTCCATAGGAGAATCCTCCACCAGACAGCTTGTCTCCAAGCTTTGTCTGTTAACTTCTCTCTCAGTCAACTATCAGTCCTCAACTGTCAGAACTCTCCAATTGCCATTCTCAGAATACTTGAACCTTGTCAATCAAGGGGTTCTATGACTGGGATAACTCTTTGGAATGCAGCTATCTGTCACACTGTCATACTATTTTCCTGAAATGGCCCTGAGGGTGTTATTTGCCACTTTAGTGAACTGCACGTGCACTGAATGTTCCATGGAGCAAATAATGCTCTCCTGGGCTGTTTCAGATCATGAAAGTGGGTGAGTGCAGGAGCACCTCCCCCTCCTATGCAATGGTCCTGATCTGAATTGGGCCGCAGCAGTGATTCTGAATAAAGTTCCGTTGGGGAACTTCTAACTGATGCAAGTCTGTGTAGTGACCATGTAGTAGATGTAATGTGTAGTTTGGTCCTAAGCCTTCCTTTCACAACCATATTTTTCTCATTTTAGGTATAATAATGAAATACAGGAAAGAACTTGTAATGTGCAAGAAGAAGAGGGATCTGGAGTGGGGAAATAAAACATGTGAGCCTGAGTCTTATTCACTTAATGGCAAAACGTGTTTCCTTACATATGTATTCAGTCAGAGTATGAGATAGGGTCCATTTAGGAGGCTGAGCATCTTAAATGTCATAGCTGGATAGACTGGGGTGGCAATAGAGGAGTTTCCATTGGGGTTGCTGTTTCTGATCTCCATGGCCAATGTAACATGTTGTGAGGTAGGTGGGGCTGAGAGAGTTCGGAAAGAACTGTGACTAGCCCAAGGCCATCTAGCAGGCTTCATGTGGAGAAGTGGGGAAACAAACTCAGTTCTCCAGATTAGAGTCCACCACTCTTAACTATGACACCATGCTGGCTCTCAGGACAAAGACGGATTCCTTCCTAACAAAGCTCAAGTAATTTGAATAGCTTTACACCAGGAACTAATTTGTACCAATCTGCTTGTCAGGAACAATAAAAAACAGACACTACATTCTGAGCATTAAGCAGATAGTGATTGATTAAAAGAAACAAAATCAGAGCCTAAACTGTCCAGATGCTTTGATATGTAGATCAAAACCAAACATCAACCTCAAACATTAGATTAATGAGAGTCATTAGGAAATGCTAACATTCACAAGAATGATGGTTTAGGTATAAATAATGATGACAATGACATCAGAAAGGACCTGATCTTTCAAACTCTTAACATGCCTAGCAAGCTTTACTCTAACGAGTCATCCTGTTAAAATCAAGTGGGCTTTCCTGAGAGCAAACTAATTCCTACATAAACATATACAACAATTGAAGCCTGGATTAGTAAACTAATTTTGTTTATGGGACAAGCTTACATTATAAGACTACAGCGTAAAGTTCAACCTAAGTATTCCACTTACCATAACAGCAAGGGATAATGTAATCAGACAATACATTACAAGGATCTGATCCTACTGAGAGGTCTTTGTGACATACTAGACCAAGATAATGAAATAAGCATTATATCAATGTCAGTGGAATGATTAGATGGCTTAAATTCCTTTTCCTCTCCCATTTCAGCAGTTGAATCACAATAAGCTGAGAGGTAAATTGTAGAAAGAAACCCAACAAAATTAATGTCTTTTTTAGTGAACCCTTTTAGGCTCCAGGAAATAATAGCCTCTTTTGTATAAAGATTGCACAAGAATGCTGCTTGAAATCAACCTATTTCTTATGTTGTAAGCCTGGTATTTTCAGAAATACTTGTAGTAGCAGATGGACTAATGCTAAGAAGAAAGGGATCAGTTCTGTTCCTACTTCTTCCCTGGGTCTCCTATGATCTGCTTTAACAGTAACAAAATATATTCTAAGATACTTGGCAACATTATCTTTTTGTGCCAAGGCATAGGACTTCATAACAAGGGTGTAGAATGTTGGAGTGTGGTCATGGAAGAGTATTCATTACGTGGATCAGAGGTAGGGTTGCCAGGTCCCTCTTCACCACCAGTGGGAGGTTTTTGGAGTGGAGCCTGAGGAGGGGAGGGTTTGGGGAGAGGAGGGACTTCAATGCCATAGAGTCCAATTGCCAAAGCGGCCATTTTCTCCAGGTGAACTGATCTTTATCATCTGGAGATCAGTTGTAATAGCAAGAGATCTCCCACTAGTACCTGAAAGTTGGCAACCCTTATCAGAGGAGACCAATTTCTCTGGACTTTTTATGGGGTCTATTTTCAGTATTTAATTCTTTTTGCTGTAACACATATGAGGCTGCACTCGTTTCTGCAGCCAACTTAACACTATTTGTGGTTGCAAGTGAGTGAATTACAGTGCATTCTTAAGCAGTGTTACATTATTCTAAACCCTCGACTTCAGTGGACTTAAAAGATTTAATTTTGCTGACAATTGCACTGCGAGTTGCATGCCTATCAAGGAGTTAGTTTCACTGAGCAAAGGATTAATATCATGATTAGGTTTTAAAGGCTGATTAGAAAGGTGTTGGGCAGCCAACAACAACCAATTTTCCAACTCAGTGCTGAACATCTATTCCATGAAAGGCTCTGCAACTTGATATGTCACTTAAAGGCATGGATTAAGTAAGGTAAAGGTCCCCTGTACAAGCACCGGGTCATTCCTGACCCATGGGGTGACATCCCGACATTTACTAGGCAGACATTGTTTACGGGGTGGTTTGCCAGTGCCTTCCCCAGTCATCTTCCTTTTACCCCCAGCAAGCTGCGTACACATTTTACCGACCTCGGAAGGATGGAAGGCTGAGTCAACCTTGAGCTGGCTACCTGAAACCAACTTCCGTCGGGATCAAACTCAGGTCATGAGCAGAGTTTTGGACTGCAGTACTGCAGCTTACCACTCTGCACCACGGGGCTCCTCAAAGGCATGGATTAGGGTACTTTATTTCAGCACACTGATGCTAAACCTCTGATGAAGTATCAGTTAGGGGCTGAAATTAAGGGGGAATTAACTAGGACAGGAATGAGATCTTTGGTACACAATCCTTTCCTATTTGGGGCTTGCTCCACTACAGCTTCTGTAGATTTCAGTGAGCGCCACATCCAGAAAGTGAACAGCTGGTATTATGGGAAGCAGAAGTGTTATATAAGGTCACATTTCTTGAACAAGAAAACAAAGAAATAGATAGTGGTATCATGAATGGGAATTCTGCTACAATTTCTTTTAACTTGGCAGCATTGATGATGTGCTGTGGTTTTCTCAATGTCTATTGTGGTTGTACTGTGTTTTTCATCAAGCCCAGTGGTAACATTAAGGCTTGACATAGTTTCATTTTAGTTTATTGTCATATATTGTTTCAGATTCTGTTTTGCAAGGTCCCCATAAATGGGTGGCAATACACATTCACAGCATTATCTTCTGGGTGAACATGACAGCACCAGGAATGCAGCTGAACTTTGACATATTGACTAGTACCATCCATTTAGGGTGGCATGGCATGTTTTAGAAGTGCTGACTACCCTTTTTCACAGGATAAAATAGTGTCCACTGGTTTTATTAGTTCATTTTGGTGAGAACGACCTACCGTATATACTCGGGTATAAGCCGACCCGAGTATAAGCCGACCCCCCCCAAATTTGAGGCCAGAAAAGGGAATTTCTTATTGACCCGCGTATAAGCCGAGGGTCAATAAGAAATTCCCTTTACCGGCAATGCTGCGCTCTAAAATGGCGGCCGCCATTTTAGAGCACAGGGATGATGTCGCCCCTGCCCCAGGTCGCCCTCCCGCCGGCCTCCCGGGCCCTCCCGACCCACCCCAACCCCAGTGCCATCAAAGGGGGGGAGGGGGAAGATCCCCTGAACCCCCTACTCACCGGGAGACGCGGCGAATCGGTGGTGGCGGAGCGGCCTTCCTGTGCCTGCAGGAGGCCCCCCCAGGCTGCTGCCGGCCGCTGGGAGCGGCCCGGGCACGGCAGCGGCGGAGGCGCGGCCTGGAGGGGCCTGGAGGGGCCTCTCTCCGGCCCTAGAAGGCTGCTGCCGGCCGCTGGGAGTGGCCCGGGCGCGGCAGCGGCGGAGGCGCGGCCTGGAGGGGCCTCTCTCCGGCCCTGGAAGGCTGCTGCCGGCCGGGGAAAGGTGCGCGGGCCCGGCGGCGATGGCGGCGGTGACGGCGGTAAGTTCCCCCCTCCCCCCTCTACCGTATTGACCCGCGTATAAGCCGAGGCCGGCTTTTTCAGCCCTTTTTTTGGGCTGAAAAACTCTGCTTATACGCGAGTATATACGGTAGGTAGGAAAGCTGGATTGTAACTGAGTTTATAGGATCAAACTGCTCCCTTGTGAAATCAAGGTCAAAATGGAAGCTCCTCAAATATGATTTTTACTCTTGAAGTCATGAGGCAACCACAGGAGACTGCTAGTTGACTAGTACACCTCCTTTCTACTTGCAAGTAAAGGGACATTGGGAGGCTGCAGGAAGACCAGAATTTAACAAAAGTCAGCTTGCAGGTTTGTGTTTCTTTTGCTTTAATGATAATTAAAGGATAATTAAATAATTATCCTTTAATGATAATTATTTGAAGGGGCAGCCATATGGTCAAGTGTGGACTGTACAGTAAAGTTGTTACTGTGCGGCAAATTCAAATACAGCGTTTATGCAAAGTTGACATAGTATAAAGACTGGAACTGGAACTTAACATTTTGCTTTGAATGAAGAGGGACATTGCACACACCCAATTTCCAAGATTTGGTTGCTTTAATAGTCCAGAAGTCAAAACCCATATATACCATTTTTAACTTGGTGCATGAATCTTCAGTCTCAGTCGAAATATGCAACACATAAAGAAAAAGGCACTCCCTGGATAAAACAGCTAAAGACACTTTCTGAGAAGCGATTCTGCGTTATCTGTTGTCAAGTAGATCGGTCAATTGTGTGAGAGATGTGGCAACTTCTCTCTTTACTGTGTCAAGGAAAAATTAAATTTCATTTCCTGTTTTTAAAGTGTGAAATGTTAGATGAATAGCCAATGGCTGTTATCTAGGGAAAGGAAAAAGGAAGAAAAAGAAGATAGAATGGGTGAAGAAGAATATGTTGTACACATGAAAACAAACAGATTGAAAAAAGGACAGGGGACACCAAAGATTAAACTGGTGATGTTAATGTGGCCTCAAGCCAGCTCAAGAACATTTACCCAATCAATCTGTGCATGCTTGATTACCAATCTGTTTGCTCAGATACATCATAGATCTATGCCAGACATGAGGCACAGGGCTCAGTCTGTCAATTATAGGGTTGTGCAAAAAAAAAAAAAATCGGTAAATTTCTGGTTTGGATTCATTGGGCCTGATTTTTTCAGGAAACCTGTAATAAGCCAAATACCCATGGCGGTAAATATCAGTATTCAGCTTATTACCGGATTTATCAAAAACTTCAGGTCCTTTATAGACTATAGGAATTTTTTCAAAGCTCCTTTGGAGGCATTTTTGGAGGTCCCCAAATTTGCAGAGTGGCTGCAGGGGACTCTCCTTAGATGATCACCAAAGTTTGGTGAATTTTGGGACAGGGGGTCCAATTTTATGGGCCAGCAATGGGGTCACCCCCATCCTACAGGCATTTGTGAGCTAAGCGGTCCATTCTGCCTGAGACCCTAGAGAGCTTCTGCCGGTTCGAGTAGACAATACTGACTTTGATGGACCAAGGGTCTGATTCAGTATAATTATAGGGTCTGTCAATTATAGGGTTGTGCAAAAAAAAAAAAATCGTTAAATTTCTGGTTTGGATTTATTGGGCCTGATTTTTTTCAGGAAACCTGTAATAAGCCAAATACCCATGGCGGTAAATATCAGTATTCAGCTTATTACCGGATTTATCAAAAACTTCAGGTCCTTTATAGACTATAGGGATTTTTTCAAAGCTCCTTTGGAGGCATTTTTGGAGGTACCCACATTTTCAGTGTGGCTGCAGGGGACTCTCCTTAGATGATCACCAAAGTTTGGTGAATTTTGGGACGGGGGTTCAATTTTATGGGCCAGCAATGGGGTCACCCCCATCCTACATGTATTTGTGAGCTGAGCGGTCCATTCTGACTGAGACCCTAGAGAGTTGCTGCTGGTCTGAGTAGACAATACTGACTTTGATGGACCAAGGGTCTGATTCAGTATAAGGCAGCTTCATGTGTTCATGTGGTTTTCAGGTTCAGAAGTTCAGTGTTGCCGAGGTCTGGCAGAAAGAGCTGATTGGCAGGCTGGCACCTCAAAGTCTGGGGGCTCCCTTCATATCTGGGGCGCATAGCACGATGTCCATGCAAATTAGCTTCCAAACTGAGGAAAACAGCTTAAATACAAGAAAAATAAGGCACGGAAAACACTTTTTTTGGTGGCAAATAACATCCTGTGAACAGACCTTTATTGTGGTCATCAAAAATTTGATGGTCACGATGCAGGGCAATGAAGCCTCTACTCGGGGCGACCTTCAGTTTGACAGCAGGCTTTCAGGGTGCTGGTGGTGGTGATATCAGAGCCTGCCGAAGTCTCGACCACGGGGGCTGTCTGAAGGAGATTGCTCATTTCCGCAGGTGAGGGAGTCTCCTTTGGAAACCTGATGGTGTGAGCAGCTGTTGAAGCCAGTTCTTTTTAGTTGGAGGGTATATCCCTCCAGATGGCACTTGGTGAGCCCCATCTTTTAAAAAACCCTTATGTGTGATCCATATCAACCCACTGAATGGTTGTCAGACCAAGTTGGCTTCAATTACATGACCCCGACCTCAAAAGGGGCCCTAACAAAACCAGACAAAAAAAGATAGAAAAATGGGAGAAAGCACAGCACCGTGCATCTGAGCACAGGCAAATAGCTGAACCCCAAAAAGCCGAAATTTTTTTTGATTTTTTGGGAATCGCCTATTTGGCTTCGGGGAGATCCCCAGGTTTTGGCATTTGGTAAACCCAAAACCCAAATATTGTCAAAACGGCTAATTTTGGTTTTATTTTTGGTTTGGGCTTATCAGTATGCACAACCCTAATCAATTATAACCAGTATAAGCACTTTGAACCATAAGAATTAGCTTAGATTTTAGAGTTGTGTATTTGTATGTGTATATGTACTTGTGAATATATCAAAATAAAGTTAGATGTTTATAATGAGAAGGGACGACAAGATCAGTTAAAAAGCAAAATAGTTGTGTAAATAAGTAGATATATAGTAAGCAGTAAGTATATAGCAAGTATATCTTAATGCTTCAATATTTAATCATGACATGTAAATGGCGAACAGGAGGGAAGGCAGCATGGTATAGCCTGATCTTGTCAGATCTCAGAAGCTAAGAAGGGTCAGCCTGGTTAGTATTTGGATGGGAGATCACCAAGGAATACCAGGGCTGCTATGCGGAGGAAGTCACTGGCAAACTACCTCTGTTAGTCTCTTGCCTTGGAAACCCCATAAGGGGTCACTGTAAGTTAGCTGCGATTTGATGGCACTTTACACGCTCACAAATGGAGAACAGGATAGATTCACACAGCCACCTCAGATATGGTCTTTTGGAAGCAATTTACAGTGCATAGCTATCCAGTTCGTTTTCTAATTCATACTTGCAGTGAACTAATTAGTCATTAAGGGCAAAGGAATTGTCACCTTCCAATAAAAAATCCGGCTCAACATATCAGTGAAAGCAGCACAAAACTCTATCCCAGGGACCATTTCTTGACCTTCCTTGTTGAACGTAGCTCTTCTCTTCATATAGCCACTTTGTTTTATGGCTGCTGCCAAATATTTTGGGTAGGTTTAGGGTGAAAAAAAGAATATAAGAAGATCCCTTCTGGATCAGACCAATAGCGCATCTAGACCAACAACCTGTTTCATACAGTGGCCAACCAGTTACCCTGGAGGGGCAACAAGCAGGGCCTTCAGGCCAAGACCTTCCCCTGTTGCTGCCTCCTAGAAATAGTATTCAGAGGTTTGCTGCCTCTGAATATGGAGATTCCCTTCAGTCATCATGCCTAGTAGCTATCAACAGACCCATAATCCATGAATCTGTGTAACCCTCTTTGAAAGCCATCCATGATCATGGCTGTCAGTACATCCTCTGGCAGTGAATATTACAATTTCATTACTTCAGTCAGTATGTATTGCTGACCAACTTCATTTATTTATTACTTTATTTATATCTCGCCTTTCTCCCCAATGGAGACCCACAGTGGCTTATATTGTTCTCCTCTTCTCCATTTTATTCTCACAACCCTGTGAAGTACAATAGGCTGAGAGTGTATGACTGGCCCAAGGTCACTCAGCAAGCTCCTATGGCAGAATGGGGATTTGAATCTGGGTTTATCCAGTTCATTTTCATGTCTTCTGTGCAGTCCCACATGGGAACTGCGCAGGCGCAGGCCAACCACGGGGATATTAAAAGTTTCTATAAAGCCTCAGCTCTTCAGAGTGCTCCCCTACCCCCCAGCCGTTAGAGTGACCCAACTGCCCAACTGTCACTTGATGGGGGGGGATTGCTCTCCCCTCAGTTCTCTTTCTGCCACCACGGGGAGAGGACTTTCTTGCTTCGGCTCTTCAGAATATTTACCTCAGGAGTTTTAATTTTGTAATTCTGAGGAAATATGGACAATAACATGACTAAGAAAAAAGATAAAGATAAAAACTCAGGGGATCTGTTCAAGAAATGCCTAAAATGCAAAACTAAGATGGCAAAAAGGGATACACATTCTGAGTGTATCCTCTGTTTGGGAGAGGGGCACAATACCGTCTCATGTAAATCCTGTACCCAACTGTCACCCCGAGCTATTCAGGATAGAGCTACCAAGTTGAGGGCTGCCCTATGGAATAAATGTTTGGGGCCACAAATTACCTCGTCAGCCTCTGGAGACTTAGCCTCCATGGTGTCTGTGCCAGCTTCCAACCCGGCACCAAACGTGGTTGGTGAGAGGTCAGCTTCGCTCCCCACTTCCTCTAAGCCTAAGAAGAGAGTGGGTGAAGGCAATAATGGAAAGGAGGCAAAAAAGTTGAAACCGGTGGCTTCCAACTTGCCGCCTGCGCCGCCTCTGGAGCAGCTTCTTCCCCTGTCTCCCAATCGGCGCCGATCTCCGCATGACGCCGACAGTAGGGATGCAACTTCATGCAACTGGAGAATCGCTGTCATGACTTGTCGTCAGCACAGGGAATGCAGCCCTCTCCAGCGCTGAGCTCCAGAGCCAGTGTTGCTTCTATGAGACGCAGTTGCTCACCGCATCATCAAGCGACTCCACCCCGAAGAGATCCTCCGCCCAGCTGGAGTCGATCACCGGTGGAACTTACCTCCTCTTGACGTTGGCAGGTCTCCCCTCGGTGTCATTCACCTCCCCATGAGGGTCCTTTGCCCTGCCAAAGTAGATCCCCGGGGAAGAGGCAGTTTCAATGGCATCATGATCTTCAGTATTGGGATGATGTGACACCAATTGTCTCAATGCAGTCAAGAACATAGAGGAGATCTTACTCCCGTTCTCTATGTTATTATGGGCATGGGTGGTCAATTTCACCTGACTATCACCATGGTCACCATTACCATGGCTACCATGATTGTAGTCCGGGGAGAGGGGTTGTGGTCAGCGCTGTTATTACTCTTCCTGTGACTGTTACTACCGTTATAGCTCACAGTCAAGTGCCCTACCTGTGTCACCTAGACGGGATGAATCTGGCAGGGCCTCTGGCCCTTTAAGAAGGGCAGGTTCGCCTCGATGTCATCACCCTGATCAGGCAGCTGTGACAGCTAAGAGAGTTACGCTGCCCAAGGGAGCTGTGAGGTCTCCTGAGATTGTAGTCTCTGATTCTGACGGAGACCACGCATATTCTGATAATGGATCTGATAATGGATCTGATTTCACCAGATGACATTATTGACGACTCAGGTGTCACTGGCCCTTCAGATAGTGTGAGGTCATTTGTTGAGCAAGTTCAGCGTATGGCTAAGGCCTTAAACATTGATTATAAACCAACAACCACTGACCCTGTTGATGTGGTTTCTGATATTTTGGGCACAGCTGACAGTGGTCCAGTTGCGCTGCCCTTTGTAAAAAGTATCCTTGACATAATTCAGGCAAACTGGGTTAGACCCTTATCAAGCTACACTGTGGTCTGAAAGGTTGACTCAATCTATAAAGTTAGCCAGGAGGGGTGTGAGTTTATAGCTCACCACCCAACCCCTAACTCTATGATAGTGGAGGTACTCCCTGGTAGATCCCGTGCCAGTTCCCACTCATCACCCCAAGATAAAAAGGGCAGAAAATGAGATATAATTGGCAGGAAAATCTGTACTGCCATGGTCCAGTCAGCCAAAATTTTTTAGTGGTCATGAGCCGCTATCAGTTTTTTCTGTGGGATAAATTGACCAATTACATTGAATTTGTGGAGGAGGATAAGAGACTCTGGTCAGAGTTTTACAGTTTGAGGGCCAGGCTATGGGTCGGTGCCAGCTTACTGCCTCTAGGCAGATTGCAGATAGCATGAGTAAGGTGATGGCTACATCTGTTGCACTTAGAAGGCATTCCTGGCTGAGAGCGTCAGCTTTGCCTTACTACACAAAAATGAGAATTGAAGATCTCCCTTTTGAAGGGTCTAGTCTATTCAGTGAGCAGACAGGCTTCGAAAGACTAAATCCAGTTCAAAATCACTGGGAATTACATCTGCTCCAGCTTCAACCTTTAAACCAAGGTATTTTCCCAGGCACGGTCAACCTTACACTAGGCCTTACCGTTACCAGGGTCAGACGCAGCCACAAAATCAATTTCATACCTCCTTTAGCACTACGCAGCAGGACAGGAGGTTTCCCCCTAGATTTAGGGGAAAGAGAGGTGGCCAATCCTCCCCTAGTCGCGGAGGGAAAGCAAAGAAAGCCTGACTACAATTACCAGTAGTTTTTGAAAACCGTTTGTCTTGTTTCTTGCCCAGTTGGCAAGCTGTGTCTAATGATCTGTGGGTTCTTAAGATAATAAAGTGTGGTTACTTTTTGGAATTCAAATCATTGCCTCCAAGGTTCCCACCCTCTGGTTTGCCTACAGAGTTTTCCCAGGTGCTGCAAGAGGAGGTAACGGGACTACTGGCTAAAGGTGCTATTTCTGTAGTGCCAGAACATGAAAAGGGGGATGGTTATTATTCAAGTTATTTTCTGGTGGATAAAAAAGACGGAGGAAAAAGGCCCATTCTTGATTTAAGAGGCCTTAATAAATATCTAAGGGTTAAGAAGTTCAGAATGGTATCGATTACAGATGTTTTACAGTTGCTGGAGCACAATGTTTGGTGTTGCGTCCTTGATCTCAAGGACGCATATTTCCATATTTCAATTCATACTGATTGCAGGAAATTCCTGCAGTTTGTGTCGGACGGTATGCACTATCAGTTCAATGTCCTGCCGTTTGGGTTAGCGACATCACTGCGAGTTTTTTCCAAGTGCATGGCGTTTGTTGTGGCTCATTTGGCACTCAACGGCTGCACAGTCTACCCTTATTTCGATGACTGGTTGTTTGTGGCTAATTCAGCTGACATTTTGGCTCGGCAAATTGCTTTTGCATTACGTACATTAGAGGAGCTAGGGCTGGTAGTCAATTACAAGAAGTCGAGGTTGCAACCAGCTCAAGATCTGGAATTTATTGGGGTTAGATTGGAGTCTATTACGGGGAAAGGGTTTTTGCCAGTAAAGAGAGTTGCAGCCATACAGAAAATGGTTCATGCATTCCAGGCCAATAGATTCCAGAGAGCCATTTGTATCCAGAAGCTGATGGGTTTAATGGCTTCTACAACAGCAGTAGTTTACCATGCTAGGTTACATGAGGACCCTTCAGAATTGGTTCCTGGCACATTTTAGCCATTTGGTGGATAGACAATCACAGAAACTGTCCATACCAAGAAAGGTAATTCGTTCCCTACAGTGGTGGGACTCTGGGACCAATTTGTCACAAGGGGTGGCTTTTGGAAGGAGACAACCCCAGGTGTTCTTAACCACTGATGCTTCCCTTTCTGGTTGGGGAGCCTCCTGTGAGGGTTTTTCAGCCAGTGGGTTATGGTCTAGTAATGAATCCAAGATGCATATCAATTTATTTGAGTTAAGGGCAATTAGGTATGCTTTGCTCTCTTTTTCAGGCATTGTTGCAGATTGTGTCGTACAGGTGGCCACCGACAATATAGTCGTGAAGTTTTATATCGCAAAACAAGGAGGAACGGGATCATTGCGCCTTTGTACAGAAGCCATGCGCACATGGGAATGGGCCATAGCACATGGCACCGTTCTAATACCCATCCATATTGCTGGGCAATCCAATATCGTGGCAGATGCATTAAGCAGGCAGTCTACTACACGTCACGAGTGGCAGCTAAATCCTATTTATCTAGATCAAATTTTTCAGAAGTGGGGCACTCCACACATAGATCTATTTGCTACCCCAGACAATGCAGTATGTAGAGTTCTGCTCAAGAGCAGGTGTAGGGTACCATTCATTGGGTGACGCGTTTCAGTTTCCTTGGAAAGGTGCCATGTTCTACATGTTTTCCCCCTTCCCCCTGTTGAACAGAGTGGTCATCAAGATAAGGGCAGAAGGCACAGACTGCATTCTCATAGCCCCTTATTGGGCTTGCTGACCCTGGTTTCCGAAGGTGATGGCTCTGGCCAAGGGGAACATGATATTATTTCCTCCTCACGAGGACCTTTTCCTGCTAGGCCCACTGAGGTACCACGACATACCGAACCTACATTTGGCAGCTTGGAGGATCAAGCCCTAATTCCGTGGTTGGAAAGGGTGGCTGATGTGCTACTCTCCTCTAGGAAACTCTCTACCAGGAAGTCCTATGCTGCAAAATGGCAAAGGTTTTCTGTGTGGTGTGCTGATAAAGGTTTTGTTCCTGAATCCGGTTCTTTATCGCAGGTTTTTGAGTTCCTGTTGCATTTAAAAGATGCAGGTTTGTCTAATTCCTCAATTAAAGTTTATTTGGTTGCTATTTCTTCCTTCCATTTTGGTGTGGACTCTAAGTTGTTGTTTTCAAACCCTCACTCTAAGAGGTTTCTCAAGGGACTGAATAATTTGTATCCCCCTGTCTCTCCACCCACTCCTCAATGGAGTCTGTCACTAGTGCTATCTAGTTTGATGAATGAACCATTTGAGCCTATGGCCACGTGTGATCTGTCATACCTTTCCTATAAGACTGCTTTCTTGCTCACAATTACATCAGCCAGGAGAGTGAGTTTCATTTCCGCCCTACGGTGTGACCCACCTTTTACGAAGTTTCATCCTGACCAAGTAGTGTTACGACCCAGTGTGGATTTCCTGCCTAAGGTGGTCTCAACTTTTCATTTGTCACAGGACTTAGTGCTTCCTGTTTTCTTCCCGCAACCGCAATCTGAGGCAGACAAAACTCTTCACACTGTGGACGTTCGGCAGAGCTTTATTGTTTTATGTGAATCGTACTGTTGAATTTAGATTACAAGATAAGTTATTTATTTGTCTTAGAGGTCCTAATAAGGGCAAGGGGGCTTCGGTAAATCAATCTCTAGGTGGATTGTGTCAGCAATTAGGCTTGCATATCAAAAGGCAAATGTTTTCTGTCCGTTAATTGTTAAGGCCCACTCAACTAGGGCCCAGGCCGCCTCTGCTACTTTTTCTTCCAGAGTCAGCATCCAGGACATCTGCAGGGCGGCGACATGGTCCAGTCCATCTATTTTTGTGAGGCATTATGCCATAGATGTTGGTTCCGACAGGGAGGCTGTAGTGGGAAATGCAGTTCTGCAATCAATTTTTCATTAAATAATCCCACCTGTGTAAGCGAGTGTGTTATTCTCCCATGTGGGACTGCACAGAAGACACGAAGATGAAAAACAGTGTGGCACTTACCTGTAACTGTTGTTCATCGAGTGTCTTCGTGCAGTCACACATCCCTCCCTGTGGGAATTTTTCTCTGTCTTAATTAATTATTTTTGCTGTCCCCACGGCGGCAGGTTGGAGAACTGAGCGCTCCCCCCCCATCAAGTGACAGTTGGGCAGTTGGGTCACTCTAACGGCTGGGGGGAGGGGAGCGCTCTGAAGAGCTGAGGCTTTATAGAAGCTTTTAATATCCCCGTGGTTGGCCTGCGCCTGCGCAGTTCCCATGTGTGACTGCACGAAGACACTCGATGAACAACAGTTACAGGTAAGTGCAACACTGTTTATCCTAGTCAGACACTTTAACCCCTACACCATGCTGGCTCTCAAATATGAGGATGGGAGTAAAGAAAGACACATTTCTCAACTGCCCTTGCAGATCAACTTATCAAATAACCCATAAACTAGGACTTGGATGACTTGGAAAACTGAATACTGTTATGTTACATTTTTTTAAAAAAAAATTGTCCCTCATAATCAGTATTGCCAGGTTTCCTGCTATAGTGTAACACCCCTTGCTGGAAGCCACACACACACCCCCGTCGATCCCTGTCACGACACAGTAGGCCTGCAGGGGAAAAATAAGACAATAATCATTGTTGCATTGACAGTATGATGTCATTCCTGGAGCGACCCCAGAAGTGATATCATGTTGTTCTAGGAATCAGTAGAAACCTCAGTAAAACCAAGAGTTTCTGCTGAAACCTAGAGCAGCATGACATGACTTCTGGGGCCACCCCAGAAATGATGTCACACTGTTGGACATGATGTCACCCCTGCATGTTCCACCCCCCTGTGTCCCACCTAGTACCAATCACCAACTGATATCCCGACTCTATAAGGCTATAATTTTTCTCATACTGGCAAGTACAGCTATTTTACTTCCTATTTTACTTCAAACCTATTTTAAAGGGCTTCTTGAAACTATGTAACCAAGAATTAATTAGATGAAAAATGTAATGTAATCTTTACCACTTTGTGTGAGTTCTCTGAGCCAAAAAGAAACCGAAGCACCTTCCCCCACTCTGGGCCCTCTGGAGAACTGAAAATGCTTCTTTTGAGTAGAGCTTTTGTTAACGGCATTCCATTACTGTTTCCTTGTTACATCTACCAGCAGCTCTTGATTGTTCTGAAAGAAATCTGTCATGGCTAAAAGTGGACCCTGTCTACTTAAGGGGAACATAAACTATAAACAGGCTTGTTATCCTCAGAAAGGTTTTGAACTGAATCCATTCCCTGGCCACTGTTCAGCATAAGCAGCAATGAAAACTTTTCAGCAGATGCTGGCAAAAGAGCTTTGTGGCTGCAGCCCTTCTATGAGGGAAGGATTATATAGCCAGCAGACTAAGCAACTTTGGAAACAAAGGAGAATGTTCTTTCCCGGCATCTAAAAACATTGTACTGGCCAAGCAAACATTTTGTTCCAAACTGCTGTCATCAGATCTGTGTTTTGTTCATCATATATTCTAGAAAATCATTGTGAATTAAAGTATTATGGGTTGGATCCTAACTGCCACTAATGGTAAGAAGAAGGATCGTTGCCATGTTCCTCTATCCTTCCACAGCCTCTTCTGAGCCTCAGAAAGTCAATTCCTATGAAGGCTGGGAAACTGCAACAGTGAGCGCAAAAGGAGAAAAATATCCATTCCTACTTCCTTCATCAGTGGAGGTGAAATAATGGAAGAGACAGGAGGTTTTCTTGGGAATGAAAAGGATGGCTGCTGGGAGGGAATTGCAAAAAAAATCTGTGCTTCTACTGACAGTAGTTAAAATCCAAGCCTTCATATTTATATGAAAGTAGATGTCAAACGCTTTAGGAAGTTTAGGAAGCACAGGTTTCCCGGGGGCTTGCATCCAGGGCATTCAAACTGGGGATTCCCAAAGAGGAGTTGAGGTTAGAATTAGTACAAGAGGCAAAGCGGGGTAAGTGTGTGTCTATCAGCTTGAGGTTTTATGGTTCTTGAGTTGTGTGTGTATGTTGTGTGTGTGTGTGGGGGGGGGGGTTCTGTCTGAAAATCTCCTTCTAGCTCTTGGTGTGTGTGATGATCTCCCTTCTCCAGATTTAGAAACTAGGGACTTAAATTTAACACCCTACAAACTTTTGTCCCCCCTCAAAAAAATATTTTTTTTATAATTGAGGCCTTTGGGACCACTTCTAGTCTTTAATGAGGGCTATACTTGGACTCAGGGTGCCACCTGGCTTTCATTTGGTCTGTTATAAGGGAATTATAGGTTTGAAGGAACCACACAATAGCCTTGATGAAAACAACTAAGGAACAGGTTTATTTCAGTGGTATGAATGACTTGGGCCATGTCCGCACTTACCATTTGCGGCGCCAGCTTCCGCGGGCTTTCCTTGCATGTTCCCACTGCAACTCACCCGAAAGATTCTGAGGACGTCTCCAGAGCGCAATTTCGCCGCGTTAAGCGCATCCGCTTATACGGCGAATTAAAAAAATAAACCGTCCTCCACACCCGGTGCCTTACAGTGGGAACATGCAATGAGTATTAAATCCACTTCCTGCTGCCATCCCACTTCCTGCTGCCAGCCAATCCCCGCACTCCCCCCACCTCCCTTAGTAACGCTGACCAATCGCCGTCCTTGCTTGGAGCGCCGACTGGGCATGCGTGGGAGCTTGCCGGTCTGGGGATTATCAAATGAAATGGAGAAAGGAGGCGCAGTGGGAACAGGAATTTAAAGGCGTTTTGGATACTTGCGTACTGGACACGTGTAACTTGCGAGGTAAGAGGCTAGTGCGTTCACGGGCTTGGTTGTTGTGTTTGTCCCCCCCCCCTCCACTTTTCTCCTACTCTCTCAGTATCACAGTAACAAAGTAACTGGGTAGCTGGGGCCTGAGAAAGAGTAGCAGTTACAAAGCAGGTTTCTTGTTGGGCTGATCGAGACTCATAACATGATACAGAGAGGCTTTTAACCATTTCTGACAGCAACTGCACCCAAACCTTTATAACGCAGAGCAGATAGACGTCCCCCTTTTTAATTGCTTTTGTCAGGAAGAGCACCCAAACCCTACCTGTTTTCAAAATATCTAAAGTCCTCTGGTATTTTTGGATTTGGGTTTAATGGACCTGAATTTTCCTGGAAAATCTAAAAAAATCGAATCCCCATACCCATATGGTTTCCCCCCCAGCTTTTTTGGATATCCAAAAGTTTTTGGGTTCATTATACCCTATGGGAAATATTTCTGGTGCTCTGGGGTCTGTTTTTTAAGATCATGCATCAAATTTGCAGCATAGCTGCTGGTGCCTCTCCCTACAAGAATCCCCAGGTTTGGCAAAGATTGGGTCAGGGGAGTCCAATTTTATGGCCCCCCAAATGGAGGAAAACTGGGTGCCCATAAAATTGGACCCCCTGACCCAAACTTAACCACACTTGGGGGTTCTCATAAGATGAGCACCAGCAGCTGTGCTGAAAATTTGGTGCCTCTTGAAAAGCCCCACAGCCCCACAAATATTTCCCATTGACTTACATCAAGCCATTCCCTTTAAAACTTAAAGGGAATGGCTCCATGAGGCTACAGGGAAAGCCAAAAATATTCTGCATTTTCAGATCTCACAGCTTTGTTTAAATGGTGCCTTTTTGTTTTGGGCTCCCCTCACATCCCCAGATGGCCTCCCATTAGAGAGGAGGAAATTATTGACTTGATAGGTAGTTTGAAATCTTGTAAAGCCCCTGGCCCTGACAGTCTTTCTGCAGAAGTTTTTAAGGAGTTTATTGACTGGTGGGCTCCTGTTCTTGCCAAACTTTTTACATCTATTGATTTATATGGCATTTTACCAGATTCATGGCTAAATTCAATAATAATTCCACTCTACAAGAAAGGGGATCCTAAAATACCAGACCACTACCGTCCTATTAGTCTCTTATCCGTAACTGGCAAACTATATGCGAAACATCTAGAACAGCGCTTGTGCTGCTGGGTAAAGGACAACAATATTATTGGACCTGAACAGATTGGATTCTCTAAAAATAAATCAACCTTGGACCATTGTTTAACTTTACTAACCCTGGCTGAGAAGTATATGAAAATTGGCACGAAGAAACTTTACGTTGCCTTTATTGATTTAAAAAGTGCATTTGATTCAGTTATAAGAGACAAACTTTGGGCTAAGTTGAGCAATCTAGGAATAGATCAGAGCCTTTTAATCTTTTTGAAGAAACTTCACATTGGTACTTCGTGCCGGGTCAAATTTTCTTCAAATGGTTTTCTTACTGACAAAATCCCATCTAACAAGGGTGTAAAGCAAGGGTGTGTTCTTGCCCCCCTTCTTTTTAATTTATTTCTTTCTGATCTGCCTGGAGCGTTGGAGTCTGTGGAAGGCCACCCTCCCAAATTAGGTGGCAGAGCAGTGCCTTGCCTTCTATATGCAGATGATATGGCAATTCTATCTTTTACCAAAGTTGGTCTTCAGCGTTATTTGATGGCCTTTGAGAAATACTGCAGCCTAAATGAGCTCAAAATTAATTATTCCAAGTCCAATGTTATGGTTTTTAATAGAAAGTGGGTCTCCTATAGATGGCATATTGGTAAGAACAAGATCCAACAAGTTAAATGTCATAAATATTTGTGCATTACATTTAATTTTAACCTTCAGTGGGCAACTCATAGGAGAAGATCTATTAATCTGGGGAAATTGTCTTCCAATCAATTAAAAGCCTTCTTTTTTTCCAAAGGAAATCAATTTGTTCCTGCCGCTGTTAAAGTTTTTAACTCTAAAATTTTACCTCAGGTTCTTTATGGGGTTCCTATATGGTTTAACGCTTTTAATCATGAAGTGGAGGCTATTCAAGCATCCTTTTTTAGACAAATTATGGGCTTCCCAAACTGTGTTTCTTATTATGCATTGTGTTCTGAATTAGGATTAAATTTAATTGAAACTAAGGCATGGATGTTAACTCTTCGTTACTGGCTTAAACTGTATTTTAATACTTATGATGGTTCGCTTCTGTCTTTTTTATTAAAGGAAATTTATAATACCTCTTGGGATCATAAAATTCGATCTAAAATAAGATCCATTGGCATTTCCCTGGAGGAGCTAACTTTCTCCTTGGAAGTTTATATTTTTAAGACGATTAAACAGGCTTTTAGATATTGAACTTCAAAAAATACATCCGTCTCAACCCCCTGTCTGTTCATCAGCTATATTAAATCTTAAGAATGTTGCGGGATGTATCCCCTATTATCTATACAATCTTGATAGTCCTAGCCATCGCAGAGTTTTTTCTCTTGCGCGAGTAAATGCCTTCCCATTGAAGTTGTTATATGGAAGGTTTCAAAATATTCCTAAACATGAACGGAAATGTGAATGTGGCTCCAACTCTTTGGACTCAATCGAGCACATATTGCTAGATTGCTCATTATATGCATCCACTAGGAAGAAATGGTTAAATACTTGGATACATTCTAAATATTATCTTCCTAATGAAATAAAATGTCAGATTTTATTGAATGATACAACAGTAGAGATCACTGTGGCGGTGGCCAACTTTTTAGTCGATGTGTTAACAATGAAAAATTTGGGAAACTCTGTGTTATTATTTTATGTTTGTTTTAGCTTTTTTAGCTGATAGTTGTATTTATACTGTTTTTTCTTCTTCTTTGTAATATTGGATATGCCATTAAAGGTTTATTGATTGATTGATTGATTGATTGATTGATTGTTTTGGGCCAAAAAAGAAAAGCTGAAATGGCATGTCGGTTTGCAAACCCCTAGTGATGGCTACGGACACAGATTTTTCAAAAAGGGAATTAGACAGATTTATGTAGCATAGGTTCAGTGGCTGCTAGCCACGGTGACTAAAGGGAATGTCCACAACTGGAGGCAGTAGACCTCTGAATACCAGTACCAGGAGGCAACATCAAGGGGAAGGTCTGAACCTCTAGAGTAATTAGTTGGTCTCTGTGTGAGATAGGATGCTGGGCAAGATGGACCACTGGTCTGATCCAGCAGGGCTCTTCTTATGTTATTATGTCTTACAGGGAGAGGAGGCTGGGAGGCTCAGATCAGTTTAAAGGGCCCCCACGCGCCTTCAGGGAATCCCTCTGAAGGCGCGCTGGGGCCGAATTTTCCCCCGAACTCCGGATCCCCCTCGAATTACCGGGGATCCGAAGCGGGGGAGTTCGGACTTCGGCACGTACCGAACCCACAAGAGTCAAATTCGGCCAAATCCGAACTGTACCGAACTTTTTTTTTTTGACAGCCCTAGAAAGTCCTCCAAAATGTCCTATCTTTGACAGCCTTGCTCAGATCTTGCAAATTGAAGGCTGTGGCTTCCTTTATTGAGTCAATCCATCTCTTGTTGGGTCTTCCTCTTTTCCTGCTGCCCTCAACTTTTCCTAGCATGACTGTCTTTTCCAGTGACTCTTGTCGTCTCATGGCATGACCAAAATACGATAGCTGCAGTTTAGTCATTTTAGCTTCTAGGGTCAGTTCAGGCTTGATTTGATCTATAACCCATTGATTTGTTTTGTTTTTTTGGCAGTCCACGGAATCCGTAACACTTTCCTCCAACACTACATTTCAAAGGAATCTATTTTCTTCCTATCAGCTTTCTTCACTGTCCAGCTTTCACACCCATACATAGTAATAGGGAATACGATGGCATGAATTAATCTAGTCTTGGTGGCCAGTGACACATCCTTACACTTCAAAATATTTTCTAGCTCCTTCATGGCTGCCCTTCCCAGTCTCAATCTCCTTCTGATTTCTTGGCTGCAGTCTCCCTTTTGGTTGATGGTGGAGCCAAGGAATAGAAAGTCTTGAACAATTTCAATTTCCTCATTGTCAGCCTTCAAGTACCTTCAAGCTGGTACACATGCTTATATTATCCTTGATGCTTATTCATATAAGAAGTTTAGATCTAAGAAATAAGATTTGCATTAGAACTTGTGCCATTACATGGTACATCCCCAAGAGAGCTCTACATGCCTCTAACAACAACGAGGAGTGTCTGGAGGTCCTTAACTAGAGCCAGGGCTTTTTCTCTTTCTATGAGACCAGAGCCCTGTGGTGTTCTGCCAGGCTGACGGTTGAGAGAAGCAATGGTGTAGATCCTGGTTGGCCTCCCTCCCCACTTTACAGGATTGGGGTGGGGTCCTGAATACCTTCCCCCGACTTACTGTGGCCTAGTGTCTTATTAATGGGTGCCAACTGGTATAATTGGTTTTTAATGGCTTATTGTTATACTTTTTATTGATTTTAGTGTATTGTGTTGCTGAATTTTTATGTATTTGAATTGTGCAATGACTGTTAGCCACTCTGAACCCAGCCTTGGGCAAGAAGAGAGCAGGGTATAAATAGAAAATAATTACAACAACAACATTTCCCACATCTTTCAGCTTGTGCATGAGATTGAAGAAATGAGTAGACATATTTCCTGTTTGACAAAAAATGGCACAGAATAAGGTTAAACTCTTTTTGGTTTAAGAGGACTATTGTGGAAGAGGGTAGGATTTGCTTGTTTAAATAGTAACATCAACACATCTTCCACCGAAGCTAACATACTGACTTTGAAAAGATATTCTTGTGATACAATAAATAATTGTAGCATAACCGCAATAAGAATGTTCCTGATGCACATGCTGCTCAATATTTCCTTTCTATGGGAGAATAACCTGTACACTTCTGACTCTGAAGAAATGGACAACAGCCTGTCTAAAATATTTTGTGTGTGTGTTTTGGATGTTGACCTTTTGTATTAGGGCACAGTAACAACAACGTGGTCTTTATTCTTTAGGTGAGGTTCTGCATGAAATGGTTCTTCTGGATTTTAAGCATCTTGATTTGTTGAATGAAAACGATGAGAACAACAATAAATCTGTCACAAAAAAGAAAGGAAAGTGTTTTGTTTTTTTAAAAATCCTGGTTAACTAGCAATGTAAAAAGAGCTTATGGACTACATTACTGCCGATAATGGCAGTGTGTCTTTTATTCCTGTTTGTGCAAAAGGATATCCTTAGGCATCTCAGCTCTGACTGGAAGCCAAAAATAATTTGCCTCAAATTGTTTATGAGACTGCTTATTATCCCTGTAAAGAAAAAGAATGATAATAAAACTTTACCTTTTCACCTTACTTGAGGGAGTGGAACTGGAATTCTAGCTTTGGAGGAGAGTGTACAAAACCATTGAATGCAGTCCTGGCCACAGTTGTGGATCCTTTGCACTTAAACACACAGCAAGTGAAATGATTTATAAAACCTTACAACCAGCAGACCATGTAAAATGTTAGCTTTGTCACATTCCTAGAAACTCAGGCAAACAAATAACAAGTCAGTCCATTGACGGCTATCTTTTTAAGGGAGTAGTTCATTTATTACATATAGTGCAATCCTGAGGGGGAGGTAGGCTTACCAGGTCTCTTTGCTCCACCAGCAGGAGCTCTTCAGCAGCGCGTGACCACAAAGTCTGTAAAGATGCCCTGGTGGTTGTAGCCGACCTGCACATTCAGACCTGTGGTTCCTCCCAGTACAAGGTGGATGCAAAAAGTCCATGACACCAAAATATTTGGGAAGCCTGCAAACCCAGTGAACCATGGGTCATGGCCATGAGCCTATGTGCCATGGGCATAACCAAATTACTGATATTGCTCTCTATTCCTCACAGGCTCCTTTGCCCTGACCTTGTCCAATTGGTCTTGGAGCATTTTTATACCTTCACCCCTTCAAAATGGGCTGTGGAGGCTGGGTTGGCCACCTTCCAGTCCTTGGGCATCAAGGTCTCCCCCAGGCAAGCAGTTGTGGACTAGGCATCACAGTGGGTAGACTCCATATGCTCAGGTGGTGGTGGGAGTAGGGGGAGGCTGGCACGATGGAGCACTCTGGGACAGCCCAGATGCTATGGCCACTTTAGTCTCCAGCAAGGCTGGGGATCTGGAGCCACTGCCAGACCCCCCAGTCTCCAGGCCCGCAGTACATCCCTCTACCCTCTTATCCATGTAGGCATCCATGAAGTGGGAGTTACTGGAGGACCAACGTAAGTGGAGGGATGCTGTATCCCAGGGTCAGCAGTGCTTGTAGGAGCTTGTAGAGAGCCTCAGTGGGTAGCAGCTGGACATCTAGAGTGACTAGTGGTTGTCACTGGGGCATGGATGGCAGGCAGACGTGCAGTGAGGGCCGGCTTGGGGACCTGTTAGTGATGATCCAAGGCCTCTGGCACCCCCATCAGTGTGCCCCCCTCCCACTCTACAGGTGGTAGAGTTTCTCATGGTACACCCTGGGGCCGGCATCAGCACCATTCCCATGGTATCAGGAGGGACCCTGCCAGTGACTGCCAGACACCTTTAGCCAGTGCCACGTTCCTTTTGTGCTTCCAGTGCCACTTTCCTGAGGATTGTCCCCGTTGATCCATATGGGGCATACTTCTGAGTAGACTTGCTTGAGATCACTCCTGGTGCATCTATTTTTTTCTGCTGCTTCCATTCTGTTCAGCATGGGACGGTGCCTTCAAGGGGATGAGGTGTGTGCTATGGGCAGGGCTCGGCAGCGCATGACCGTGTCTCCCCTTGCCCCACATGTCTCTGCGGCTGCTGCCCTGCGATTGGTTGGTTCTCCCTGGTCTGTCCCAGCCACCCCATCATGCCCCTGTGTCATCTTGTGGGCACAAAGGCACAGTTGCTAGGATGCCAATGCGGTCGAGGCCTGTGTGGCTCCTCTGCTGGTTTGTTTGCCAGTCCCTGGGCTCTGTGGAACCCTTTAGGGACTGGACCAGCAGTGATGCTGTTGCCCCAGTGGGTGGCCACCTCTGCCCCAGCAGCCCTCAGGATTGTGCTGTATATGCAATTAACTGATGTAAGAGTATAAACATCTATTTAAAGCAAAAAAAAAAATTTTTTTTTTTTTAAATCCACTCATTTGAATCATACAAGCTTTCAGAGGTTGGATGAAATATAAGCCAGCTGTCAGATATAAAGTCCTTAATGTTTTTCCTTCCTGCTTTAACATAAACCATTATTTTTGTTTTTAAAGGTTTATAAGCTCTTACAGTTCCCTGTTTAGTCTTGTTCATGAACGTTTTTACAAAACAGAATTGCCCTAGTTCATAGTCATTCATTATCTATATTTCTCTCTTCCTATTTTTTTTGGTCCAGCCAACAATAGTGAAACATTCAGACTTGGTTATAGATTATTCTTGTCATCAGTGATTTAGCTGTATGAGAAAGGAAGAACTTCCTCCTGCTAAATCTTTACACTCTATTTCTAGATGAGCAGTTATTTTCCGTTTAGGAGATATAATGCTCTTTTTTTCCATTGTATGATGAATGCCAGCAATCTGAGTACTAGGTCAGGTGGCTGAGGGCTGAAGCCTAGAGCAAGACGTTCTGCAAGCCAGGCCAGAGAACTGGGGCCTTTCCATTCATTTATAGTGAGAAGAACCCCTTTTCCCAACTCAGAGTTTAAACAGGATAATGGCTGTTGCCTCTGCCACCCTGGCCTGATGGTAGGGTGCTATTACAACTGCTATTACAACTGATCTCCTGCCAACAGAGATCAGTTCACCTGGAGAAAATGGCCGCTTTGGCCATTGGACTCTATGGCATTGAAGTCCCTCCCCTCCCCAAACCTCTAGGTACTAGCTGGAGATCTCCTGCTATTACAACTGATCTCCAGTGCAAGAACAACCTCCTGTTCATTCTGAGTAGTTAAGATCCTCATCTGAGGTCTTGCTTCATTTCTAGGGTAGCCAACCTCCAGAAACGAAAATAGAAAAATAGAAAACAATACATTTAAAAAAGAAACAGGTTCTGGGTGGTCATACAAAACTTTAATAAAATACAATATTTTACTTACTTTTAAACTGTTATGTCCGGTTTCTAGCCTCTTAATATTAGATCCTCTTAATTTTTTACTTGCTAATTCATTCTCTATATTGTTAATATTTTAACAATAACACAATAATACTTGCCTTCACTGCACAGTCTACTGATTTTAAAATTAATACTAACTTATTTTTGCATTAATATCTAGCACTCCCTTCTCTAATATCCCACCATACTCAATTTTGTTTATATAACATTTTATGAAACATATGAATAATAAAGTTTCCAATTGTCAGCTTCCTAAACGACACAGCCTCCATTCTTGTTACCTCCTCCCCAGCTCATCCAGAACCATTATAATAAATAAAAGAACTTCAAAGCTATGCTCATCCTGCAAATGTTATTTATGAATGTAATATTTTGCCATCTGTATTGCAAGAACAGAACAAGAAGTTTTGACCAAGATATCAGGTTTAGTCAGAACTGTTTACAATTGTTTTTCTTCTGCTCCTAAGCCTGCTCAGGTTCTTGGCCTGATAAAAAAAAGTGCTCTTAAAGGCCAGTCTCATCTTTCATCTTCTCTTTTCTCAGAAGGATGAAAATCTAAACATTTTCTGTTATCTGTATTTAGGGTTGCCAGGACCTTCCCTCCACCGGTGGGAGCTTTTGGGGGCAGAGCCTGAGGAGGGCGGGGTTTGTGGAGGGGAGGGACTTCAATGCCATAGAGTCCAATTTCCAAAGCAGCCATTTTCTCCAGGTGAACTGATCTCTATCGGCTGGAGATCAGTTGTAATAGCAAGAGATCTCCAGCTAGTACCTGGAGGTAGGCAACCCTAGATGTGTTATTAACAGTGTTGTTTTTAAAGCCCCCCCCCCCATGATTTAATTAGTCCTTGGTAGACTAATTTCTAGAGCACTTTACCTCTCCTGTATTTTCTTCCTGGTTGTTTTCATGTGGTGTTTTTTGAACAGACTTATTCAAGGAATAAGACAGAGACTTCCTCTCAGTAAATCCACTCTCAGCAAAGTCCCATATTCTCTTTCCATAGAGTAGGGTTGCCAGCTCTGGGCTGGCAAATACCTGTAGATTTGGGGCAGAACCTGAGGAGGGCAGGGTTTTGAGAGGAGAGGGACTTCATTGCCAGGTCCCTCTTCGCCACCGACGGGAGATTTTTGGGGCGGAGCCTGAGGAAGGCGGGGTTTGAGGAGGGGAGGGACTTCAATGCCATAGACTTCAATTGCCAAAGCGGCCATTTTTCTCCAGGTGATCTGATCTATATCGGCTGGAGATCAGTTGAATTAGCAGATCTCCTGCTACTACCTGGCAGTTGGCAACCCTACATAAAGTCCAATTGCCAAAGCGGCCATATTCTCCCGGGGTACTGATCTCTATTAGCTGAAGATCAGTTGTAACAGGGGGGGTCTCCAGCCACCACCTGGAGGTTGGCAACCCTACCATAGAATCATGTATTCTTCCCTTGCTTTGACTGACAGAATTTAGCCTCCCCCCCCCATTATGAAATCTGATACCCTTACAGGTACACAGCTTATTAATCTGTGTAGTATTATGGCCCTCAGAAACAATTTCTATGGATCTGGCAATGTGGCACTGAAAAGCACCTTAGTTGCATTAATGTGCTTCTCCCTCGTAGTTCTAGCACAGGCATGCATCCCTAAACCTTTCTTGATCAATCTATATCAAAGGATTTTCTTGTCATCACTAACAGCCCATTCCTGAAAATCCGGCTGAAAGGCCTTAGGAGGCCTCTGCCGGCCTCTGCCAGCACAGGGGCCCACACCACCGGCGCCCGGAAGGCGCACGCCAGCGTGAGTGGCCCCAGTGCCAGCATGCAGACTCAGATGCTGGTCCCCAACCGTGGCAGCGCAGGGGCTGGATGCTGCTGCAGGGCACGATGGCGAGCCGGGAGGCGTTCCCGGGGCAATCTGGCACAGGGGGCCGGGCAGGGCCGACATTGGTCGGCCTCCCGAGCCGAAACTGCTCGGGAATGCCCCTTTTTGTTTTTTAAAAGATACGCCAGCTATGAGGGTTACGCAACCCTATGAGGGTTGCACGGGTTTTTGGTGCCGGGTAGAGGTTTCGGTGGTGCCAAAACCTCTTTAGGAGGCAACACCACTGGGTTGCCTCCTAAAACTGGCGCAGGCATTCCTTTCAGGAATGCGCTGTTAGTTGATCATCAAATGCAAATGACTGGTTGTGCATCTCTGACAAAGTGCATATGTGAGCCATTCACAATGCTGCCTTCCAAGCTCCAGCTCTGCTAATTCATTTTATATAGATCCAGTGGTACCATGTTTTCGGAGCAGAATGTTAGAAAGCTTTCATATTCGTTATTTAAACATTGCCAGTAAAGTACATAGCACTTAATAGAGAAACAACATCCCTGCCTCAAGTAATATTCAATAGAGACAATAGAGGGTCAGAAAGGAGCATGGAGCTCAGTTAAACATATTTTGGTTGAGGATGCAGAGGTCACGCCAAAGTCTTAATGAAATGGTGGGGTTTAGAAAGAAACCCGACCTGAATAAACAGGTCGGGCATTGTGGGCTGACCCGGGCTGCTCCTGGGAGAAGAGGGGGTGCCCTCGAGGCAGGGGGTGGCGCCGCTCGTACCGCGAGACCCCGCCAGCCCTGCAGTCTTCCTGGCTAGCGGGGTGTGTGGGGGAGTGACGTCATGTGGCCGCCTGACCCTGTGGGTCTTCCCGCACCTTTAAAAAGTGGCGCGTGGCTGCCCGCCATCCTCTTTCCATGCGGGGCGGCGGCAAGTGCAAAGTGCGCGATGGAGCAGAGGAGCGAGTCAGGCACATGGCTGAGAGCAGCAGCAGCGTTTTTTTGATGGACTCCTCGCTCCTTTTTTATTGCAGCGATTGGCCCCTTAAGAGGCTGGTGTTTTTTCTTCTTGTGCTGGACTTGCATTTTTCCTGGGGCCGGAGGAGGCGACGGAGATTTCGGAGGTGGTCAGCTGATCTCTATCGACTTGTGGCAGTCATGCCCTTTCTAGAGCTAATCCGACTAATTAGGCTTAAAGATTTTTTCAAAGGACGGGAACTTGAAAGAGCGGGTTTTAGAATTAAATCTGCATTTATCCCGCCTACCCAAAACCCACTAATAGAAACCTTTCAGCATTGTGTCTTGAGAGATATTCAACAGCTTGAAAAACGTAAACCATTTTACAATAAGAATCTCAGCTCAGAAGAACGGGATGCTCTAGAAAGTCTAACCCAAGATTCATCCATAGTGATTAAGCCCGCTGACAAGGGCGGAGCTACAGTAATCCTTCGAATACAGGACTATGAGGGAGAGTGCTTAAGGCAGCTGGGACAGTTTGAATTTTATGAAGAAATTGTACGGGACCCAACTAATAGAGTATTGAATATTGTTAAGACTGTAATTTTTGAGGCTTTGTCTTTGGAATACATTACTAAAAAGGAGGCTGAGTTTTTGTTTAACCGATATCCAAGAATGCCAGTATTTTACATATTACCAAAAATCCACAAGACTTTACAATCCCCGCCTGGGAGACCAATTATTTCTGGTATTAATGGGATACTTGACCCAATCTCTAAATATTTAGAACATCATCTGCATAGTTTTGCTTCTGAAACCCCATCATACATACTTGACACGGGAGATTTTATACAAAAAATTGAAGGGAAGAAATTTCCAGGCAAAACCATTTTAGCCACCTTTGATGTGGCGTCCCTTTACACTAATGTTCCACTTGCTGAAGTTAGAACAATAATTGAAGACATGCTTAACTCCCGGATAGATAAATATCCACCTACCCATTTTTTGATGGATCTTCTGGATCTTCTTTTTGAAAACAATTATTTCAGATTCAAAAAACAAATTTAAAAACAGGTAAAGGGAGTCGCGATGGGATCTGCCGTGGCCCCTTCAGTGGCCAATATTTTCATGAATGAATTTGAAAAGTTGCATATGTTTTCTAATGCTTTTTTCTTACAACATACCTTATTCTATTCTAGGTTTGTAGATGATCTGATTACATGTATAGATGATGTTAGTAATTTTGATGGTTTGGTAAATATATTGAATAATGCTGATCCCAATATCAAATTTGAGTGCAAAATGCACCCTAATTGCATTAATTTCTTGGATATAAATATTAATAAAAATGATGATGGTACAATTTGGATCTCTCCATATAAAAAACCTATGGACAGGATGGCTTTACTTCATTTTAACTCTAACCATCCTATGCATTTAAAACGGAACTTACCGTATGGCCAGATGTTACGGCTTAAACAGAACTCTACTAGGGAGAATGATTACAATAGAACAGCCTCCCATTTAAAGGAGACTCTCCTTAAAAGGGGATACCCTGAACATTTAATAGATGCAGCAAAGCAAAGAGCTGATGCACAATCACGAGATCAATTGTTCACACGCCCTAAAATAAACTCAAAAAGAATAGCAACATCTTTTCAATATACTCCATTAGTGGGAGGTATACGTAGGATCATTAATAAACATTGGCATATGCTGATCACATTGCCTGATTGTTCAGAACCGCCCCTTCTTGGTTACAGGAGAACGATGTCCCTTAAGGACAAACTAGTCCACACAGATAACATCGAACGCCCCATTAGTAGTCTCAGAAGGGGCCATTTTCGTTGTGGTTACTGTGTTATGTGCCCGTATGCGCTTCCTGTCAAAAGCTTTACATGTGTGAAAACCGGACTAACTTTTGAAATTAAATGTCATACTGACTGTAGCTCTGTTAATGTTATTTACGCCGTTCTGTGCCCGTGCCATCTTGTCTACATAGGCAAAACTAATTGATCCCTAAAAATAAGGATCGGAGAGCACAGATCGCGTGTGCGCAATGCAGTTTTAGAAGCTCCGATCGTGCCCCATTTCATTCAAGCAAAGCACCGGGACACTGACTTGAAATTCTTTGCTCTCTGGCAATATCAAAAAAGACCATTTCATAAAGAAAATGTAGATAAGATCTTAAGCCAGAAAGAATCATACTTTATAACATTGTTCAACACCATGATCCCGCATGGATTAAATTCGGCGTGCGATTATTCAGCCTATCTGTGAAGTGGGTGTAACCTTATGTGAAATTGAACAGCGTTTCTATAAATATTCTCTCCCACTTCACCCTGTATCCCAATGTGAATTGAGTCATTGACTTGAAATTATCTGAACTTATGTTAGACGTGGAAAAGTTGTCAGTAAGTATCTGCATATCTGTATTTTTGCGTATTATGTTTGGCACTAATTCAACTTAAAATTATTATCCAATGATACAAGTTGAAATAATGATGAATTTTATTAGAATAAGAAGCATCGTGGGATAGCCTTATGAGCAGCAAGTCTTCTACATTCTTCAGCAAAGGGATCTGAAAAAAAGAAGAAGAAAATTATCTAAGAAGAGAATATATATTATTTATGGACTATTATTTTGTACTGATGAAAAATAGTATGAAACAGGACATTTACCGGAAGCCTGTCTGTATTCTGTCCTAAATATTGTGACCTTTTTGGTACTATATGCTTTTGTGAAGAAACAAAAGACATAAATATTTTTTATTATTATTATTGTCATTGGATTAATTGTACTTTAATAATCAATAGCCATAGAGATTGTTATCTTCTATAGTTTGGCATACCTCAGGCATCTATAATAATGGTGGACAGATTACGGCTTCCAAGTCCTGAGTTTCCAAATGTTGGCACCACTACTTATGGGGCGGCTTCGATGGTAGATGACACAGCAACGTAACTTATTAGGTTCTCCTCCCCCTGCATGGCCTAACTTTGGTTATCCCTCATGGGTGTGGTACCTTAAGGCTCCTGTGGATTATAGACATATGCCCTACTGTCTTACCCCTGGGGTTCCTCAGTCACCTACTCCATTCCTGCTAATTTGGTTCAGTGTGTTATGCATCCTTCCACCACACAGTTAGCGACCTATGGGTCTGTAGGGGTGGGTGCCCTGTTCGGCACATGTGGCATAAATCTGACCACCAGTTCTGTTGGGAACCTGAGGGTTCATTGGCCTTGAGCTTTGGGCTCAACAGATTGTGGTGTGATAAGGTGTTACATATGAGCCTCAGTATCTTGTGCCACCTTAGGCCTTTGACACTTTTCCAGGATGGTCTTTTCAGACAAGCACTCATACACCCTTTCCTGTCATGTAACCTTCTGATTTCCTTCCTGGACTGTGGATGGTGCTCCATTCTGCCAGGGTGAATACTGCTGCCATGGTTGGAGCCTCTGTGCTCACTGTTTATGGGACACATCTACTTGCAGGAAGCATCCGCTAACATGTCCTCTCATTTCAGCTCTAAGTTGGAGAAGGGTCTGGACCCCTTGTGTGCAGCCTCAGGTCCCGGAACTGTATAGTTGCAGCTTTACAGGCAACTCCCAGTGACATACTGATTGCGCAGTGCTCCTGTTTCATATGCCCAGGGTAACACCGACCGCCGTTTTGGGGTCAGGAAGGAATTTTTCCTACAGGCCAGATTGGCCATTGGCCCTGTGGGTTTTTGCCTTCCTCTGGGCTGTGGGCAGGTGTCACTTGGTGGAAAACCCGGGGATGGGTTTTGGAGTTGGAGCTGCTTCTCCAGTTGATATGTGCGGCAAGCTGTCGTTGTGTGGACTCCGTGTGGGGGCGTGGTGATCCGCCACATGAAAATTTCATTCAGGATGCCGGAGCTGTATTGCCCTGATGGAGTGCACCTGTCCGACTGGGGTCAGGACATGTGGCTGCACGATATTCGGGCTCTCTACTTTGTTGGTCACAGCAGTAGGAGCATTGAAGGGAGCAGGGTGGTAGCCCTGCTCTTTGGCGGTTTTTGCATGGGGGCTGATCCAAGATGGGAAGATGTGCCTTTCCTTCCCATTTGTGGGGACCCCCATAAGGGGTCTTGGGATGGAGTACAACACTGTTGCCTAGCTGTCGGGCTTGTGTTCGGTGTTCCAATCCCAGGTGGAGCTGGCCCCACACAGAGATTCCCGTCCTGGTGGGGTCATCTAAGTGCTACTCCGGTGGTTGCCCAACAGGCATTTGGGCTGGTTATCGATGCTTTAGATAAATTGGATGACAGGGTGGTGATCCGATACTTGGATCCTCCCCCATGGTTTTCCGCCAATGCTCCATTCTGTTGTGATTAATAAAAGCTGTGGCCATTTTATTACCCAAAAAGTACTGTGTGTGTGTGTGTGTTGTGTGTGTGTTTATTTTGCTGTTTTATGTAATCCTGGGTGTTGTGGGTTATTTTGCTGTTCCCCCCATTCTCTGGGGAGCCGTTTGCCCATGGGGCCACAAGGATTTTCAGGAAGAAAGAGAAAACAATGGATGGACAGTGTACTGTAGCAAGAAATGCTGAAAAGAAAAGTTCTGCAGGGAAGAACAAAAAGACTTCCTTCTTCGGAGAAGAAGCATATTTCCACGAATCCTCAAGCCACCATACTGTTACTCATTTAAGCCAGAAACTGTGGAGCCAGTGTGGAATGAGCTGGGTTTGGGGCACATCTATACATTTCAAGTGTCCTTCACCATGAAGAACATATCCTATGTTCAATTTGTTTTATCTTGAGGGTTAGGTCAGGCAAGATTTTACAAAGCCCAGCCATCACAAAGGAAGGGATATTCTTTCATATTTTTCTCATATTAGTAGTATTGGAAGTGTAGGACTGTTATCTCCCCCATTTGTTGCAGTTTTAGACCCTTCTGCAGCCCTACATAAGCACAGCTGTGGCAGTGAGACCAGGAATCCTTCCAACTATTGAATTTTGTCACTAGCATAAAGATTTGGCTGAATTAGTCCACAGACCATAAATCAGATTCTTATGTAAGTTACTTTAATTATACTGCTCATACAGCCAATTCTGCTCTGAACAGTGTCATACTAAGGCCGTTTTCACACATCCTGAATAATGAATTTTCAATCCACTTTCAATGTACTTTAACTATAGTTTGCAAGTGGATGTTGCCATTTCACACAGTAAAATCCATCTGCAAAGTGCATTGAAAGTGGATTGGAAAGTGCATTATTCAGCATGTATGAACGCACCCGAAGGATAAGACTAAAATAAAATAAAAAATATATTCATACATCTATCTGCATGAACAATCCAGAATTAATAATGTTTAATCTTAATCAGCTGGAGAAATTTTTTTTTTGCAACTGCCAATGTAATATTAAAATCCACCCAGCTAAGAGAAACTTCATGTTATCCAATTCATACCTAGGGTCCCAGATAAAAGGTTTTATCCATCTATTTTTTGCCACATTGGGCAGGTCACAGCTGAATAGAGAATGTTTAAGAGTGTCTATTTGATCAGAACCACAAAGATGCACTCGCTCAGAATATGGCACCTTATTTAAATGACCCAATAGTTCCCCTGATGGAATGGCCTTCAATCTAGCCAACATAAATAATCATCTGTTGTGTGGGACTATCAGGAAGTCAAAGAATGTTGGAAGAGACTATGGAAGCATTAAACCTGGTATAAAGGTGAGCATACTCCATGTGCTGTTATCATAGTGCTTCTAAAATCCAGTTTTTGCAGGTACTCAAGATTAAAGATAGAGCTGCTGATGGTCCATGATCTTTTTAGACCTAAAAAGAGATTCCTAAAATCTGGATACGACTTTCAACCAATTTGCTCCATGAGCTCTGGTAAGAATCAGCTTGCAGTAGATGTAAGTATCCATTTGACTCCATGGAGAATAGAATCTTAACCCAGAATCTAAAGACTGTGGCCCAAATCCGAGCTTCAAGGGCTCTAGGGCCCAATTCTGCATGCAGAGAAATTCCAGCAATACAATTAGGATCACCCGTAATTTTACGAAGAAAATAGTTTAGAAGAAAATCAATTGATTTTCCACAGGCTTCAGTCCACAAAGGTGCTCTGTACAGGAAATGCTTACATAAGATAGGTAACATGAGGAAAGTTATTAGCAAGCAGGTATTTTTTTGGCTTCATACCCATTCTACTAGGCCTCTCAGATAAGGCAGCTCAAACATTTTCAGTAATTCCAGAGGGAGGGAAATAAGGAAAGTCTGATTTTCTGTCTTTGAAAAAGCAATTTCTTTGACTGAAATTGAGACTTTTCAATGTGAAACAAATCAGAGAAAAAATATTCCCCTTGAAATATTCCCCTTGTTGAAAAATGATTCTGAGTAAATTCATGTTTTTTTTCAAGTCCTAGGCTAGCTTCAAATGAAAATGGATGTGGATCCTTTTGGCTAAGTACATCTAAAAGACGGATTGGGATCAGATGTGCCATGGTTCAGAGATTGTAATTCAGTTAGTTTTATACTTTTCTTTATTTTGTGTATACCTTCCACCTGAATTTTATATTCTGGAAAACTGTAACTCAAAAATGTTCAAAGCTCTCTCTGAAGCGTGGTACTGGATAGGTGGGAGAGCAAAACAGTTGCTGTCTCTTCACAATGATGGAATTCTTGTCAAAGAAAACCTGCAGCCCTCAGTATGCTGGCTTCAGTAGGACAGTCTGCCATTTTATTGATTGTATTTCTGTTCCCAAAGCATCTAAAATGAATAGGGTATACTACGAGCCTAATGGAAAGTGTGACATGTATGATCTGTGTGTGTGTGGGGGGGGGGGGTTGCATTTAATATAATGGCCCTGCAATGCTCACAATGTTTAGAAATGTGAGTCCAACAGATCTGGTAGGTTTTTAAAAGTCTGAGTGTAGAGTTTTATTATTTAAAAGGTTTTATAAATATGTTCTAAATAGACCATGGAATTGCTATAGCAATTTTGGGGGGTTGGAAATTACTCAGCCATTTGGTTCTTATTTTATAAAATGAACAAGCATTTGAACACTCATTTGATATGCTTGTTGATGCATCACAAAAAGGAGATATGCTTTGAATTCTCCTTAAAAACCCCATGTAAACATACAGCTTATGGATAATTGCAACAAAATACCATCTCCTTAGAAAGTGCTTTCACATGCAATTTCCTCTTTGACTACTGCATGTAAACATTGTTATTGAATTTGGAGGCACTTGTGGGCTTTAAGTGGAGCAATTGGGATCAATATCTTAACAAATGCAAATTATATTTTAAAATGTCCTTGCTTTGCAACAAAATGCCTGCCTCATAAAAGACACTGAAATAGTAATAGGTAAGGTTTTTTAAAAACAACAACAACAACATAAGAAGGGCATCTGGATAATGATTCAGTTCTCCACCCTGGTTGTTCTGTCCTTCAAAATAAGTGTTTGGAGGAATGGAGGTATTATATTGACTTGTGTGTAAAGTGCTGTCAAGTCGCAGCTGACTTATGGCGACCCCTTTTGGGGTTTTCATGGCAAGAGACTAACAGAGGTGGTTTGCAAGTGCCTTTCTCTGCACAGCAACCCTGGTATTCCTTGGAAGTCTCCCATCCAAATACTAACTAGGGCTGACCCCGCTTAGCTTCTGAGATCTGATCAGATCAGGCTAGCCTGGGCCATCCAGGTCAGGGCTATATTGACCTAGTGCGCTGGAAATGGTTATGGTATGGCTGATGCACTCTACCTTTGCTTGGGGTACAACCCTCTCTGGTCATGACCCACAAGTGGACGACCAATGGGGCAGAAAGTCGTGGGTGCAGCAACCATAATACAGCAGTGCATTTCTCCTGGAATGTTATGTATCATCGGTGATGTGGCAATTGGCTATTTGCTAATTGTGAGTAGGAAAGTGGAAAGTTACAAGGCTGGACTGGTGTTGATTATAGAGATGTTGATGAATATAACAACTCTGGTTCAATGCAAAAGTTCACCGTTCTTTTATAGTTCCTCTACATACATAATGAGCTGCAACTATCCTTTCTCCTGACCATATTAATAACCTTTGATAGAGCGATTACCATTTAAAGTTATATTTGGATTTGTGTCAGTTGCATATTAAAATTGAATGTGCAGGGTTGAATCCTGTGGAAAATTTCCATCGATTTCTCTGACCCCCACACACTGCAGATTCCTGATACCCCCCCCCATGATATTCCTGGATGTCCCTGTCCTGCAGTAGCAGCACTTGGTCATCATTTTGTATTGGAGCAGGTGGGAGGGGATGAGGAAGTCCCATTCCACTGAAGCCTTCCATCAGTGGAGATTCAGGATCCAAGGCATTCTATCAGTGGCATAAAATTCATTTAACTATCACTTGTTTAATCCTGCCTTTCCTTTAATGTGCTCAGGGTGGCTGCATGGTTCTCCATTCTTCCTTTATATGCTCACATTAATACTTTGACATAGATTAAGCTGAGGTATAGAGGGAGAGAGAGAGAGAGAGAGAGAGAGAGAGAGAGAGAGAGAGAGAGATTGTGATCTTATTAGCTTGCCCTCAACAGATACTTTATGAAAACCTGAACATAGGTGTGTGGTCTGAGAAAATGTAGACAAAAATTGGAAATGTGTGATTGTTTCATGATGTACTCATGCTCTAAGGCTCATTGGGTATGTTACTTCAATACTGTGAAAGCTACTTCCCTATATTTTAGGTTCATGCTCTTCCAGTGATGTCTAGATTAAGGAATCACACATTTACAGTAAACTAGAGTATGCTCCTGTATATGGGGGTGGATCCAACCATTCTCCAAGTAGCCTTCCTCCAGCCTGAGGAGCTTCCCCCAATTTAAGTGGGTCTCCCTCTAACGGAAGAATCACGTAAGTTGGAGGAAAGTTCTTTAGATTGGAGGAACCCTTCAAACGTGAGCCCAAACAACGAGATATAAACAAACAAATTTTGCTAACTGGAGTGGTAGGATAAGGGTAGAATCCACCCCACTTCATCTAACTCCTAAGAAAATAAAATTGTCATGGGAATAAACCACATCATTCAATTATCTTGATTCCAGCACCTGGGGCGGTGTAGTGGTTATGGTGTCAGACTAGGATCTAGGAGACCCAGGTTCACATACCCCCTCTATCACAGAAGCTTACTGTGTGATCTTGGGTTCCTCCCTCTCTTCTACCTTAACCTAAAATGCAGGAGGGGAGAATGATGTGCAACACCATGAGCACCTTTGAGGAAGAGCGGGATAAACATATGGACTAAAAAAATAAACAACAAAGCACATGGACTTGGATAACAGGAAAGTGGTCTTCACATAGCAGTGACTATACAGCTATATTCAGTGTGTCTGTCTCTCTCTGTGTGTGTGAATCCTCAGGGCAGCCCTGAAACACTGACATTCCACCAGCCAATGGAATAAAAAATTAAGGAATAAACCTCACAGGCAGACAGACTACACATCATTATATTCATACATCATATCCTTAAAACTATAGATTACTTTTGCCATTTATGAAGATTACTTATCTTTTGAAGAACTATAACTACACTGACAATAAGCAGACTAAAGCACTCTGCTGAAATGCTTCTTCAGCATTACAGGAAGAAAAAAATGTAACAAGAATCCAACTGTCTTGCAGTCCTGTATATACAGAACTGCCCATTTCTGTGTAAATATGACAAACTCCATTTTACTTTTCTTTTTCTCTCTCAAGTAGACTGCATGGTATTTCTTCTTTTTTATGTTCAGAATTTCTTGGAACATCTTCAAGGAATTTTCAAGTCATTACTTCAACCCCGTTCTTAATGCTTGAGGGACACGGTTCTCATTCAAGCACACTGAATTATTTTCTTCTTTCTTCTTTTTTTCCAAGTGCAGTCTTTTGTAACCAGTTCATAGTTTCATAGAAGCCGGAGATACATTTCATTTTATAGTCTTTTGAAGTAAAGATTGCTTTAAGAGGTTATGCTTATAACTTGCTCTACAGGGATTTTTTTGGTCTACCTTTTCCCCTTCAGGTTGGCTATAGTATTTACACAAATGTCACACATACATGAGCATTTTTAACAGTATTTATAACATCACTGATATTTTCCTACTATTATTAATAATGAGTTTGTCAGACATACAAATGTAGAGTATTTCAAACAGGGCTGTCCTATGCAGGATTACTCCAGGATTACCTTCACTGAGTACGGGTTGTACTGCATGTGTCTGACAACCAAAAAGAGCTTATAAATAGTCATCATGGATGAACAAACACCATGTTGCAAAACTGTCAATGGGATGATGAAGAAGAAGAGTTGGTTTTTATATGTTGACTTTCTTTACCTTTTAAGGAGAATCAAACCAGTTTACAATCTCCTTCCCCTCTCCTCCCCACAACAGACACCTGGTAGGGTAGGTGGGACTGAGAGAGTTCGGAAAGAACTGTGACTAGACCAAGGTCACCCAGCTGGCTTCATGTGTAGGAGTGGGAAAACCAACCCGGTTCACCAGATTAGAGTCCATCGCTCATGTGGAGGAGTGGGGAATCAAACCCGGTTCTCCAGATTAGAGGTCACTGCTCAACCACTACACCACGCTGGCTCTCTTGTCTGATAGCATACGGGTCTGCCTAAACCTCCCGGACGGGACCTGGCAGCCCGCTATTCAGGCACTCGACTACTGTGCTGGCAGCGCACCCGCCCCAAATGCTACGGGACGGTCGCTGCGCGCTCCATTGTAACGGACTCGGCCGCTCCTGCGAGTGCCGTGCAGTTAGCAGCAAGGAAGCAGATGCAGGGGCAGCCTCTGGTGAACCTGAGAGAAGCCATGTTCCTGTACAGACTCTGTTCCAGCCGCAGCCATGTCAAGAGAAGCAGAGCGTCACGTAGTCAGTGCCAAACACCCCCCCCTTGCAACATCCACCGCTTAATGGGCTGTCAACAGCAATCCAGATATCAAGATGAGTCGTTCCTCCAGCTCAGCAGCAGCGATCTCAGGATGTTTGCATAGATCACACTCATTGTTCCAGTATGTTAATCTCGTCAGCAGAGAATTTCCAGTTCCTCCGGGTTGCAAAAGCCATCGGAATCAGAATAGATTTCCAAATTCTCACTACCCCACCCCGGTAGCCACAGCTTTGTCACCTTTTTGTCACCTTTTTGTCACCTGGGAACCTAGGAGGGGTGAAACCCCTCTCCCCTCCCCCAGAAAAACAGTATATCTGGGGTGCCCCCAGCCCACTACCTCACCTTAGGTCTTTCCTGGCACCTTTGCCATTACTCTGTTGGTTTGGTTTTGCGCAGCCTAACCACGTTCCCTCCCGCCTTGCTGGTCAAGTCTACGGGAACCCCTGCCCCCATCTCGGCTTTTACTTTTCAATCTGTTTTAGTCTACGTGAATTTGGACAACACCTCATCTAGATACGGTCAATATACCCCACCAACGACCTCCTGCCACATTGGCATCTGTGCTTGTACTCCTCTCTTGATATTCCTAGATTCTCTGTATGTTTGTGTGCATCACTAAATTATTTTATTTGGAATCCATTGTCTGTCTTTATTCAAGGTCTCATTAAACGGATTCTGGTATAGCTGAGTGCGACCCCGATATATAAGTACATAGTTACCGATTGCTCAGCTAATTTCCCCATATTAAGGAGCAATTCGGCTAACATGTCCTTCACCCTTCCTTGTTCAGCCACAGACTTTAAGCCAAAAGTTTAGAATTATGTAAGTCATTAGAAGGCAGAACAGGGAAGAGAAAATGCAAGGCTTCTGACTACAGATGCTGTGAAGAACCTTATGAATCCCATGAGAGAGCCAGTGTTCACTCTTTGTTTCACATGGTGCTTATGTGGAGCAGCAAGAGTCCTCTACTGGGCCACTTACATGGTATGCTGAGAATGCCCTTTTAAATATATCCAGGAGATCTTAGTATGGGTAGACTGGCAGGGCCATATTATGTAATGTGAGGCCAGGTCAGTGGCATTTAGGGTTGCCAGCTCCAGGTTAGGAAATACCTCAAGATTTTTGGGGTGGAGCCTGAGAAGGTGGAGTTTGGGGAAGGGAGGGATAATTTTAAATTCCAAAGTTATGTACAAAGCCCTCTCAAAGTTTGAGATATAGAATGCCTGCCAGAAACTGAAAATGCTATATAGAAAAAGGCCAATTGGCTTGATACTATTTGCAGGAAATATGACTAACTTTATTGGTTGAACAATGCCTTTATCACACACAGATCTGTGAAGTTATAATCTCTCCTCACTGCCCTTTCTGGCTCTTGGACACCAGAATAACTGTCAGACTGGATAAGAACATAATAAGAGTTCTGCTGGATCAGACCAGTGGTACATCTAATCCAGCATCCTATTTCACACAGTGACCAACCACTAGGGTTGCCAACCTCCAGGTGGTGGCTGGAGATCTCTTGCTGATCTCCAGGTGACAGAGATCAGTTCACCTGGAGAACATGGCTGCTTTGAAGTCCCTCTCCTCCCCAAACCACACCCTCCTCAAGCTCCACCCCCAAAGTCTGAGGTATTTCCCAACCCAGAACTGGCAACCCAACCAACCACTGTGAAAGAGAGCCTCTCACAGAGCATAGAGGCCAGGCCTTCCTCTGATGTTGCCTCTGGCACAAGCCGTCAAAGTTTTACTGCCTCTGAATGAGGAGGTTCCCTTTAGTCAACAGGGATACTATCTATTAATGAACCTAATACACTAACCTGTATTGTTCCTGTTTTAAAGCCATTTACAGTTGTGACCATCACCACATCCACTGGTGGTGAATGCCACAACTGAATACTGATGGAGAAAAAAAGTATCCCCTTTTGTCCATCCTAAATCTTTGCCCATCAGTTTTAAATGCCTCTGAATTCTAATATCATGGGGGAGGGAGAAAAAAAAGCTCCCACTCTCCATTTTCTGTACCCCATGCATAATTGTATAAACTTCTATCATGTCCCCTCTTAGTCGTCTTGTTTCTAAACTGAAAAGCCCCAGGCTCTTTAGCCTTTCCTCATAGGAAAGGTGCTCCAACCCTTTAATCATCCTGGTTGCCCTATTCTGCTCTTTTCCCTGCTCTACAATAATTTTTTTGAGATACGGCGACCAGATGGTTTGCAACTGCTCCTAAATGTCAGAAACAATTCTCCTTAAATCTGGAACATTTACAATGTTTATAAATGAAGTGTGGCTTGGGTCAGATCTTGACGGGTAAATTTCTAAATGCTCTTCCCTAAAGGGTAAGTGGTCCTGTTTTGCTAGAACTGGAACTTGCCGGGTAACATATCTTCTGGGAGGAGGAATTTAATGAAGGCAACTGTTTTGCATAAACTAGCCCCTGTATAAGAGCCTTGGCACCCATTCCTGTTCTTGAAGATGGCATAGAGGATGCTTACTTCATTTTCATCAGACATGCAATATCTTTGCAAAATAGGATGAAGCAGTTGCATTATGCATTCCCTCAGAGGCCAATCGTTATCCACTTTTGACTGATATTTAATTAGATGTTTCAAGTTACAACATCCAATATGCATGTGACAAACTATATCACATTTGCAAAAAGTAGTTGATAGTATGTTGCACGAGATGATCTTCCATAGCAAAACAGTTCAAGTCTTTCTCTTTTTAAAGAGAACAACTCACCCATTTTTGTACTCAAATTTCAATTGGAAAAATAATATTTTCCATGTCACAGTTTGATAATGAATGACGATTATCTAACATTTCTCTGAGGCAACTGCATATTAGTGGAAGCAAAAAAAAAATGTAATGTCCCCATGACAAGGTCATTTAGGGCATAAAATAGGAGGAAATGGGTATTTAGGTAACTGTGCATGGTTTTTATTTTCACTAATTTTCAGATTACTTTCGATGAGGTCTCTTCAGAGTCCAAATGCCATGCTGTGAAATAGATACTATCTAAATCATTAGAGATCATTCATTGCCATGTGCCACCTTTTAGGGCAATTAAAGCTGACCTTGGGGTTACCTAGCTAAACACTCACTGACCTAGGGCACTTCCTCTGCATATGAATAAGCTTGTAACACAAATACAGTTAGAAAGCAGCTTTGCTCCTGGCTCAGATAATGCCTGTGTTAAACGGGACTGAATATTCTGGTGAATAGTCCGGTGTAAGGCCTGTACACTACCAGAATATGTAGTCTACTGATTAAGAATTTAGATTCTTTTTTTTAAAGCCCACATCTGGACTCTATCTTTTCTAACCTTTCTACTCTTCTACCCTTTGCAGCCTGCCTCGCAAAATAAAAGGAAAAATAAAAGCCTGGAACAAACTCAGTTACAGATTTTGTGCCAGATTTTTTTATAGTTAATATTTATCAGCCTCTGATATACTCCAAGCAAATCTCTCTCTCCCCCCTCCTTTCTTCCATTTTGGCACACACAGACACAACTCTCTGGAGCTCTGAAGTGATTTCTTTCTGCTTTCAAGTTCTAGGTAGTTTTGGCTTAAATGCATAGCACCTGTATGCCAGATTTATAGCCTTTTGATCTCTATATATTTTATTAGGCAATTGACTTCCAACATATATTGTGGGTGAATAGCTTACCTTGGACAAACCTGGATAGCTGGGCAGTTCTTCCATCTTTTTTTCACCCTATTGAAATAATGACTTCAAATTGGATCCTCAAAGGGGATTCTGAAAGATAGGGAGAAATAGGCACACAGGCCACCGTTCCCCCCAAAATGGATCTAGCCTTATGCTGATACCACCCAATGCAGTTGTGGTAGAGAAAAAAAGAATAAAATAACAAGACATGGATTATACCAAACAAACCCAGCATAACACCCCTGGAGCCCCTTAAAACAAAGGGAGGGATAGGTGGGGAAACCCATGATGCTGATTGAGCCCAGAAGCATGGCAAGTAGGGTTGCCAGCCTCCAGGTGGTGGTTGCAGATCTCCTGCTATTACAACTGATCTCCAGGTGACAACAGTTCCCCTGGAGAAAATGTCCGCTTTGGCAATTAGACTCTATGGCATTAAAGTCCCTCTCCTCTCCAAATGCCACCCTCTTCAGGCTCCATCCTCAAAATCTCCAGGTATTTTCCAACCTGGAGCTGAAAACCCTAATGGCAAGGCCCTAAATAACATGGCCAATGGACCAGAAGGAAAACTCCTTCTGTGTGGTACACTCGCCACAGTCTTGCCCTAGGATTGCCAACCTCCAGGTACTAGCTGGAGATCTCCTGTTATTACAACTGATCTCCAGCTGATAGAGATCAGTTCACCTGGAGAAAACAGACGCTTTGGCAATTGGACTCTATGGCATTGAAGTCCCTCCCCTCCCCAAACCCTGCCCTCCTCAGGCTCCACCCCAAAAACCTCCCGCCAGTGATGAAGAGGGGCCTGGCAACCCTATCTTGTTCCCAGCTGAGCTGGGCTAAGCCTGATTGGCCGAGGTGGGGATGGAGGCTGAGGGAAGGCCGTGCAAGCACAAAGGCCTCCCCAGCCATTACCCAGCCATGCTGCTGGACCATGCCAAGCTGCTGAGCTACATCATTTCCCTCCACACCCACTGTCCACACCCACTGTGGGCTCACAAATGGCTCAATACATACTGGCCTAAAATCTAACCCCAACTAGTGATCTACTTGGAAAATGCCTGAGACCCACATGTATTCTAAAATGGTCTTCTGAGAACCCATTCATGAATCACTAGTATCAGACAATTTGCAGCAGCTATCCTTTAGGAACATATGGCTAATAGTTTGTCTGAAAGTAGAAGGCCATCAAGACCTAATGTGCAATAGCAGTCTAGCAGGCCCATATATTCTGTTTAACCTGGCAATAGCAGCAATGCATGAACTAATTAGTATATTGGTAGTAGAAAAGGACTTTTGTTTGGGGTGGAGGCTGTTACTCAGGATTTCCCCCCAGAATGCTTTCAGGGTTGTGCTTCATCTACACACTGTTTGATATTGCACTATTGTTGCCCTAGAACAATCTTTTGCAGCTGATCTTCCTGTGTCGATGCACCATTCCATTAAGAAAATAAGAGATATGTATAGAAGAAACAAACTATAGTTTGTGGTCATATATAATTACAACCTCAACAATCACTTTCAATTATTATACAGAACTCTACAAGGAAAATGTACAAAATGCACGAACAGAAGAAATTAAGAAATATATTTCACAAAATCATCTGACTGAGCTATCTAAAGAAGAAAAAGATATATTAAACCAAGAAATTTCAGCGGAAGAAATACAACTGGCAATCGACAATTTAAAAACGGGAAAGACACCAGGACCAGATGGACTGACAACCAAATATTATAAATGCTTTAAGGAAGAGCTAACTCCTAAACTGTTAAATGTAATGAATGAGATACATAAAACCTGTAGGGTACCTAATACTTGGAAGGAAGCCTATATAACCCTCATTCTAAAAGAAAACATGGATCCCTCACTACCATCCTCTTATAGGCCGATTTCTTTGCTTAATACTGATTACAAGTGGTTACCTCAATAACTGCACAGAGGATTCTTGCGAACATTGATAAATTAATCAACGAAGACCAAATAGGATTTATTCCGAAACGACACATGAACGAGAATATAAGATTTTTAATTAATGCAAGAGAAATGGTCAAATGTAAAAAAAAGAAAAATGTGCCTTTATCTTTTTAGATGCAGAGAAAGCCTTTGATAACGTCTCCTGGGAATTCATTTTACAAGTAATACGCAGTATAACAGATAAAGGAAACCTTTTTAAATGGATTGCCAGCATTTACTCTGAACAGGGAGCCAAGCTACTTATAAATGGAAATTTGACACAGAATATCAACATTGGAAAAGGAACCAGACAAGGCTGCCCCCTATCTCCAATACTATTAAATTTAACGTTGGAAATATTAGCCAATAGAATCAGATCAAATCAAAAAATTATAGGACTGAAAATAAAAGGAGAAGAGTTTAAAATAAGAGGATACGCAGATGATGTCATATTAACAATTGCTCAGCCACAATCAGGTATAGTAGAACTAATGGATAATATACAAAAATACGGCGATATGGCAGGTTACAAGCTTAATAAATCAAAAACAAAAAAATTTCTAGAAAATACAACGCAAGAAGAGGAGGCAAATATTGCGGCACAAACCAGCTGTATCATATCCAAAAAACCCGATAAAATACCTGGGAGTATTTATACCAAAAAATAATCAAGATTTATTTAAATACAATTATGAAGCGGTCTGGAATAAAATAGAAAAAAAATCTTCACGTGGTCAAAACTAAGAGTCTCTTGGATGGGGAAAATTGTGATTGTAAAAATGAATGTTTTACCAAGATTAAATTTCCTATTTCAAATGATTCCAATAAAAATTACTGATAAAGTACTATCCGTCTGGCAACGAAAAATCAACAAATTTATATGGGATAAAAAGCATCCAAGAATTAAATTCAAAGTTATGACGGATATTAAAAGAAGGGGAGGACTTGCTCTTCCAAACTTAAAACTATATCATCAGGCAGCAACCTTGGTCTGGATTAAGGATTGGATAATTCATACAAACAATAAGAGTATTAAATTAGAACTAGCCGCCTGGAAAGTGGGACCATATCAAATTTTATGGGGGAAATATCCCAAAAAACAGCTGGAAGAAAAGAGAGACCACCCGATTGTGGATAACATGATCACTGTATGGAAGAAATTAAAATCAAGATTAAGTCCCAATCCCCCGTTAATGATGGCTCCATTTAGTGTTTATGGTTCTATAATGGATAGAAAAAAGTTTGGATCCATTAGGTACGGTGATATATATATAAAAAGATGGAACATTTAAAACATTAACGGAAATGCAGGATTACCCACAGATGTCTTGGATGACATATCATTAATTAATATCAAGATTTAAGGAGGACTGCACAGTCAGAGGTAAAATCAGAAAAGAGACGGAATTTGAACAACTAATGAGTAAACCAGTACAACATCTTTTAGGAAAGATCTATAAACTCTTATTATCGTTCGAGACAGAGGAAGAACAAGTTAAAGTATGCCAAATTAAATGGATGGAGAATTTAAATGAAACGATAACGATAGAAGAATGGGAACAGATCTTTCGGAAAAACTCCAAGTTTACTTTATGCCAAAGTATTCAGGAAAATTGCCTTAAGATGTTGCACAGATGGTATATAACCCCTAGCGATATTCAGAATATGAACAGCAAAGCTTGGGGACTCTGTTGGAAATGTCATAAAATCAGAGGCACCTTTTTCCACTGTTGGTGGACATGTGAAGCCGTGCAGAAATATTGGGAAAAAATTCATAAGAACCTCGAAGGCATCGTAGGACAGAGCATAAAATATGATCCCAAACTCTTCCTTCTGAATAAGACACCAGATACCATGAACGAGGACCAACAGATCGTATTAAAATATCTTGTAACAGCGGCGAGAGTAGTTCTGGCATCACTTTGGAAAACTAATAAGATCCCAAAACTTCAAAAATGGTTAGATAAGTCCCTAGAATATATTACAATGGCACAATTAACAGAATACATGAAAGATAATACACGAGAGAATCATGAGAGATGGAAATCCTTTTATGAATATATTAAAAGCACCAGACAAAAGAGCTAGTCAAATCAAATTACTACTATGTTAAGAAAATATGGAAGACGGTATTATAAAGAGGGGTAGAGATTGTTAGATACCAACAAAATGATATGTAAATAATATTATTTTCCCTTTCCCTATTTTTCCTTGTATATCTACTTATTAATGAAATAATAAAAAATATGCAATAAAAAAAACAATCACTTTCCAGTTTGAAATCTTGAAATGTAAGTCAATCAGTTCGTTTCCTGTTCAAATAATGGCTAATTTGGGGAAAACAGTTCATAATTCTGATGAGATTGAACTGCAGTGTAAATCTTCATGCACAAGCAATTAGAATATAATAACTTGCTGATTTATTAGAAGCTGTACCCTGGGCTGGCTTGCTGGGGAGGGCACACTACAAATATGAGAAATAAATAAATAAATAAATACAAATTGTCTCAATTTGTCAATTTGGAGAAAACTCTTGATCTTGTTATAATTACAACATGGGTCCATAACAATCCATAATTGACTTGGTCTGCAAATGGTTACATTTGAAATAAATCCTTTGCCCTATAAATTGGATGCCCTAATAATTGGTGCCCTGACCTAGATGGCCTAGGCTAGCCTGATCTCATCAGATCTCAGAAGCTAAGCAGGGTCAGCCCTGGTTAGTATTTGGATGGGAGACCACCAAGAAATACCATGGTTGCTATGCAGAGGAAGGCACTGGTAAACCGCCTCTGTTAGTCTCTTGCCATGAAAACCCCCAAAAGGGGTCACCATAAGTTGGCTGTGACTTGAAGGCACTTTACACACACACACAATAATTGTTAATTTTTAGTTTGAGGTAAATTTGTTTACATTTCCTGAATGGCTTCTTTGTTAATCTTTCTGTTATCAGCTAGAAGTGTTTTGTTCATACTGACTAGCTATAATTGGTAATTAATTTGAATAATTCAGAAATCGACTCCTTTTTATTTCTTCCCAGTTGGTAAGACAGACACACATTGATGGCAATTTATCAAAATATAGATCAGTGTACCTGTATTTTCTTTAAAAAGTTAAGAACAGACTGGAAAGCCATCTAACTGTTTCTTCTAACACAAAATAAAGTGGGGAGTAGAGGGTAGCTAAATAGATTCCCGGTGAATATTCAGTACCTGACTTCTTCAATAATGCCCCTGCTAGTAAGTACGGGTTAGAATGAAGTACCAAACTGAATGATACATTTTGTTGGTTGAGAATGAGGCATGAGGGCATGTATAACATTTTAGTTTAGAACAATTTAATTTGGAAAGTTCCTTTTATGCACAATTGAAGTCACTGATCTAAACATGCCTAGCTGGGCTGGGCTGGACTGGGGCCTAGCAGAAGAAATGAATAGGGAGGTACCCATTCTGGCACTTGTTAGGAAAGAAAGTGGGTGGGATTCAGGGATCTGTCAGCAGAAACACTGAGGATTACAGAACTTCTCCACTTTCCCCTCCCTCTAGCAGCCCTTTTGGACTCTAAGAAAGTCAATTCCTGGAGTTGTGGGGCATGCATGAAGTAATAGTCATATTGAAGTGCCTCTAAACTTCATTTATAGGGAAATATATATATTCTTTTATATCTATGTATGATCACACATGTATAAGGTGCTATGCTCAGGTATAAGGGCTAGCATCAGGCACAAACGTATGCTTATGCACACATATGTAAACGCAAATGCCCCATGTATAAGGGGTGAAGTATTAATCTTTGGTTCAGATTCACCAGTGTGTGATCACGTAGCTAGCATGAGCTGGCAGCCATTTCTGGAAGGTGCCAGTGAGCTCATGTTCACTAGCCTGGTACGGCTAACCGCCCAAATGAGGCCTAAGCAAGTGATTTAAGACACCAGCCATGTCAGATAAGAATGTTAAGTTTCGTTTCTTCATTAGCAGATCATGTAGCCATCTAAGTAAACGTCTCAAGACCACGCTAATAGGGTATGCTAATCACCTTGTATACTATTCTAATGTGTATTGGTCCTTATGTTATACGTAACCCTAATACCTGCCCTCTATTCTAAGTCTATAAAGGATGTTGTCCTTCTTTGTTCTGGTGTGTGAATTGTCCTACGCTTCATTAAGGGCAATTTGCACCTGCTTCTGTTTATTGGGTCCAATAAAAGAATTGTTTACTCTGATAACCTCTCCTGAATTGCTTTATTGGGACAATTGAAGGTAATCCAGGCATTTCAATATAGGTCAGTGGGCTGCACTGAAGAAGCAGAGCTGTGCTGATGGAAGAAGGAAGAGGAAGTGATTTCTCTGCACATGCTGAAGTAAGGTTGCCAAGTGCCAGGTGGTGGTGGGCAAACCCCCACCAATCCACCTGGCTGCCTACCGACCAGCTGAGGGTCAGCGGGCAAAGTGCGCATGCGTGCCTGCCTGCCACACCACTTCCAGTTTACACCCGGAAGAGCCACATCGCAAGGGGCCGTTTACCACTCAAACTCCCAGTTTGGGTGGTAAAAGGCCCCTTGTAATGTGGTGCTTCCGGGTGTAAACACATCGCATGGGCCTTTTACCACTCACACTGGGAGTTTGAGTAGTAAGCGGCCCCTTGTGATGCATTTACACCTGGAAGTGCTGAACTGCAAGGGGCCTTTTACCTCTCAAACTCCCAGTTGTTAGTGCAGCTGCGCGTGCGTGCAATCTCTGCCTCACCTCTGCCCCAAAAACCTCCCACTGGAGGAGGGGGGGACCTGGCAACCCTATGCTGAAGACAGATGACATTAATAATGGTCATATGAGGTGGTGATAGGTTCCTACCTATCACGACCCATTAATGCAGAGACATAGTGTTGAAACAATCCACATCATGCTTTTTCTATGTTAATGGGGGTCAGCATGTCCCTGCCAGTCATTCGTGTATTTAAGGCTAAATCTGTAACCCAGCTATTGTATGGTGTGCCCATTTGGGTTAGTACATTTAATCAGTCTCTAGAAAAGGTCTGAGGTACCTTCCTGTGTCATATCCTGGGTGTCCCAAACTGTGTTGGATACGCAGCCATGTGCTTGGAAACAGGGCTGGGCCTTTTAGAAAATAGATCCTGGATACACTTTGAAATTCTGGGTGCGCCTTCACTTTCTTATCCAATCATCCTAGTTATGTGTATATCATGTTATCAGACTCTTACTTAAATAAATGGTCATGGGAATGGTCGGTGGGAATTTCTAAAATTGACCAGGTAGTGGTAGTGTTCTGAAAGGAAGTTGTGGAAAAAAAAAAACCCTCCAAGAGTTGGATGGACTTGAGAGGGATAGCACATCACCTGGCAGAGACTTAGGAGGACTGTTGACTAGACATCTCAGAGGGCTGAAATGAAATGGGGCTCTCAGGTCAGCGGAGCCATTTCATGACCATCTGTAAGCTTTTTGGACTGAAACCAAGCTCTCTCAAAACCAAATCCTACTCTCTAGTTATTGGACCACTGGCTTCTTTGAATGGTCACCAAAGCTATTGATTTTGACAAATGTTGTCAAGCTGAAATGCTAGTAGATTTTGTTTCAAGACCCTTGCAATATATTGTGGATTTTAAAAAAAGAAAGAGAAAAGCGGAAGGGAACTAAGATGACTCTACAGTTAAAAACTATCCAAGTCTGCATGCCCTGTACACAAATTACATGCAGAAAACGGTGGGTCTTTCTCATCCTCAAAATATGCAATACTGAAAAGAAGAAGTAACTTGCTCATTTTAAATATGTGATATGTTATATGTGATGGAGTTACTTATTAAAATTCAAATATTAAATACAAAATATGGAAACATTTTAATTTGTTGAACTTTTATTCAGTTTTGGTGTCATACTCTATTGTCAGCATAAAGTGGGTAATAAACTGAAATAAATAATCAGGAAAATCAACCATTATTTATGGTGCCAAATGATAAAATTAGAGAAAACTATAAATGAGCAAACTAATATTCTAGACATTGTGCAATCCCAGACATTACCTCACAAGATTGCTGGGAGCAAATGGAGGAAAGGAGAACAATTGGGGGGGGCAGGATATAAATTAAGCAAATAAATAAATAAATAATCTGTTTTACAATACATGCACTTAAAATAATGAATAAAGTAGTCTAACTGTGGGACCAGGTAAATAAACAGACCTCATCCTAAATCACTCAGTGTAAAGGTAAATCCTACCCTAAATATTACTACAAATTATTTAACATAAGAAGTAACCAAATAGTTGAAAAAAGGAAATGAGGAAAGTAAAATTTAGTCATTTTTTCATAATTCAAAACTAGAGAGAAATAAATGGGATAAAAATAATTCTCTCTCTCCCCACGCTCATGTATAATCAAGGTGGCCTAATCCTATTCAATGCCATGTGTGCCTCTTTGTATCCTGACACCTCACTGGTCCTGGGGCCAAGGAAAGCAAACTTGACGATTAGGGTAGCAGTTCTGCCCTTCAGGGAGGAGCTGTCCCAATCACCCTTCCCCATCCTTTCATTCTAGAGATTGCATCTTGTACCAACAATTTATGTGTGGGGAAAATCAGATGTCAACTGCTCCTCTGAGGACCACGCACTTCATGCAAGGTGCCCAATCACAGAAGTCCATTCTTTTGACCTTTGAACCTGCTGAGCATAATTAATTGGAGGCCAGTTGAAAGAAAATCATTGCCTCCAGGGGGTACCTGCTGTCATTATTCAGTCCTTCACATCAAGCAGCAGCAGCAGCAGCAGCATTAGAATAATCACTGACATGTGGTTAAGAGGCTGCTCCAAACCCAGATATGTCTTAATTCCTGGAAAGTTATTTAATATTAAACAGGAGAAAGATACTAGCATGCCAAGATCATATTTCTTCCTTTTTAACTATTCAAGAAGTGTTGATAGCAAGAATGGCATTCCAGAGATAAGACTGAAATTGGTTCCCAGTTCCTTATTCACATTTCCTAGTTACTTATTTGTGAATCCAATCACAAATATTGGGGATAATTTAAAAGCTTTGAACCCCAAAATAAAGTTTAGACCACCACATATCTTAAATCCCCACATCCAGGGACTCTGCCCTCCAAGTGGACTTATTCCATTTCCTGCTTCAAAGCCCAGTTCTTGTGTCAGCTTTTCCAAATTGGGGTGTTCCCAGGACAAATGCACATGCAGATACTGGGGTGAATCTGGACCCCAAAATAACCTTTAATCTGTCCAGATTTACAGGTTCCAGTGTCCTACATTTAAACTTTGGACCAGTCCGTCCTTCTGCATAGTATTGCAATTATTTATTGTTCTCTGAAAAACCCTCTGTTATCTTGAAAGTTATGATTCTAAGTCCTTTTCATTTTTAACAAAGATAATTGTGATCACTACTTTACTTTTGTGTGTTTTTATCTAGTAATACATAGTTCTAGTTAATTCCAGGAAAGGTGTCCAGAGCTGTACTACAAACTAAACTATGAAAAAACGATTTCCTTCTACTTCATCTAGGTCATTTCTTGGGAAATGCTAAGTGCTTCTTATCTATACTGGCTTTGATTAATTGTGTGGGAACTGATTGTTTTCCTTTCACATGTAAGTGACAAAATACTTATTGGTAATTAGTAATAACTATTACTAATGGTATTACTGTAACTGCATCCACAGGTTCAGAACAATAAACCCCCCATGGCTGAACAGAGACATAGGATTCTTATAACATTACAAATGCTAATTTTCTGCCCCAATCATTTCCTTTCTGCTCTAATCAAGCTGACTACAATGCACATTGCACCTATGCATCTTGAGTTCCTTTTCTGCAACATCCCTCCCACTATTATCTGACGAAGGGAGCCTTGACTCTTGAAAGCTCATTCCCCGAAAAACTTGTTGGTTTCTAAAGCACTACTGAACTCATATCTAGCAGCTCTATTACTAATGGGTGACAGCCATTGCTGTGCAACACAACCTCTGTGTTTGAAATGAACAATAATTGGGGAGCTCCCTCCATGTGACTCATGCAAATGTCTATGGGATGCTTTGAGCTTTAAACAACTTAGTTAACATGACACAAGGTGGATGTTTGTGCTAGGATTTCCTTTTCTGAGACATTACAGTAAATTTCTACTAACTAAAGGGATGGCCAATATTCACCAGTGAAAGTGATCTGGACTTACCTGGGTCGTGCATTGCAATCTGGCTGGGCATGTCTGTGGGGGGGAAAGGGGGCTTGCGGGGGGGGAGTCGCTCCTCTTGCCCCGCCACATGGCCAAGTGTTCCTGGCCATCCATCCCAGCTCCACAGCCTATTGCTGTGTTGGGGGCGGGCAACGAACCAGCTGGCATCGGGGGCTGATGACACCGGCAATCCCGGCATCACTCCACTCCCCTTTGCCTATTTAAAGGCATGCCACCATGCCATCGGTCTGTTTGTGGCCTGGCGGCGAGTTCCACCCACTCTCCCTTTGTTCAGGATTGTTATTGTCTTTTTTTCATCACAGCTTATGCAGTTTTTGGCATTGGGACTGATCCAATTTGGGGAAGATGTGCCTGCGTGCCTACCTTTCGTGTTTTGGAGACCCCCATAAGGGGTCTTAGGATGGAGTACATCATCGTTGCCCAGCTCGGGGGCTGGTCCTTACTCCACTCCCAGGTGGTATAGGCTCCACTTAGAGATCTATGTCTTCGTGGTGGTGCTACCTATATACCACTCTGGCTTCTACCCCAACATGCAGGTTGGGGCATTCTATTGAACTATCGATATATCAGCTGACAGGGTGGTCACCCAATGTTCTGGATCCATCCCTATGCCTTGCCAATGCTTCATCTGTTGTAATCAATAAAGCTGTGGCTGTTTGTTTTCCCAAATAAAGCATTGTCTGTGTTTTTACTGACTTTCCCTGTGGAGCCGCTTGCCCATGGGACCGCAATGTCCCCTCCCACTGCAGACCTATGACTATCCCTGTGGGTCCCCATTTGGGCGGTCATTTTGATCTACCCTAGGTGGGGGGGGAGTGAAGAAGTGCTGTTCCACTGATGGAAATGCCTCCAGTTATCGGCAATTTGGCACAGGATCCAAGCCCATGAAATTCAACACAATCTGTTTTCAAGTCATTTTGCCTATTGCATTGCTTGTAAGAGACCTAAGATTTAGTTTTCAAAAGAATGACAGCCAAGCCTTTGAGATAATATCTTTTCAAAACATTTTAACTGGGGCCAGCGGAAAGAGCTACTTCTTCTGTTATTAATCTAAGTTAAATCCCTTCAAAAATTATAGAGTACAATATATAATAGCAAACTACAGAATAGTGAAAGGTTAGTAGCTCTGAAAATATTCCCATTATAAGTGGTTAAAAGTTCAAAACAGGTGCCATACCCTGTTGTTATTAGATCTTGAAATAATGTATATTTAAAAGCTCCTTTTAAAAATACCTTCCAGAGAGACTATTGTTGAAGGAATCTGCAAAGTATGGTTAAAAGGGTCAATTTCTGGTTATGATTTTAGAATAATTTAAGTACATTTTTCCATTTTTCAAACAAAGATTTGTTTGTTTATTTCATTTTGTTTTAGTTAGAGAAATGTCATTTTGAAAAGAGTCAGGTTAAAAAAACGGATTGTGCTTTTAATGAAAAACGTGCTGCAGTTCTGTTCGTCTTTCATTGAATGTCTCAACTGCTTCCTGTTGCTGACTTGTTAGCAGGTATTTTGTAGTTTGAATTGGTTGATGTTATCAAATTGTGGCGCAGAGCTCTGCCTTTTGTGACTGATTCGATTTGCTGAAGCCTCATATTCTGGCTTCACTGCTGGGAGAAATAATCTTTATTTTTCAGGCAGCAAACTAAAAGAAGTTGTCAGTCTAATGTCAACAATGAAAACAGATATTGTGCAAGGGAAAGGTAAGTTTTGCCCCACTGTTTTGTCTAATATTTCTAATGTTGTGTCTAATGCATGGTAGGGCTCTTAAAAGCAGTATATAATAGATTCAACAATTTCTAGTTTAGCCATTAGATGGTTGACAGATCTGTCTGATTCGTGCAATTCCTAATTTTCAAACCTTCATTCTTGATCTGCTTATGTCTTGAACACAGCTTTCTGAACCAACAGTTGAACTTGTATGGTGTGGTATCAAACCTCAGAAACCATAGATTACTATTAGGGTGCAATATACGATTGTGTGTTTGTTAAGTGCCGTCAAGTCGCTTCTGACTCATGGTGACCCTATGAATGAAAGTCCTCCAAAATGTCCTATCTTTGATATATACGATTACCAGATTGTAAAGTGCTGCAAGAGGATCTCTCCAAATGGAGTGAATGGGTAACGACATGGCAACTGAGATTTGGTGTAAGTGAGCATAAAATGATGCACATTGGGTGAGAAATTCCTAACTTCTCAGGCTGATAGAGTCTGAATTGCCTATAACTGATTAGAAAAAAGGCCTTGTAGTTCTAACAGATAGCTTAGTCCACACAACTTAATGTGTGAAAAACAGCTTCTGTGCTAGGAAGGTTTGAAAACAAAATGACCAGTACAGTAATGACCTTGGCTAGATCTATGAGGTGACTAAATGTATACAGTTCTGACCACCTCATCTCAGAAAGGCTATTGTAGAACTGGAAAAGGTATAGAAAAGAGCAAAAAATAATAATAAAAGGCTTAGGGAAGATTCCATGTAAGGAGAGGCTAAAGAGTTGGGGATTTGGGACAGAGCAGAAGTTTATAAAGTTATGCTACCTGTGGCAAAAGTGGATCCAGAGGCTGTTTTCTCCCTCTTTCACAATACTATAACCCAGGAGTACCTAATGAATTTGCTGGGCAATCGATTCAGCACAGAAACTATTTCTTTGCACAATGCATAATTAACATGTCGAACACTCTGCCACCAATGCAGCCATGAACACTACTAGCTTAGATGGATTTAAAAAGTGATTGGACAAAGCACGACTGATTTATGCCTGTTAGTCATAATGGCTATAAGGTTGGAGGCAGTATGCCTCTAAATGTCATTTCAGGGCAGCCACAAGGGGAGGCTTCATGATTCAATTTGCAGATGATACCAAATTGGGCGGAGCAGCGAACACACCAGAAGATAGAGATAGAATTCAACGAGATCTGAACACACTGGAAAAGTGGGTGGATGTGAACAAGATGCAATTCAACAAGGATAAGTGCGGAGTTCTACATCTGGGTAACAAAAATGAGGGACATGCATAGTGGATGGGGGATACACTTCTGGGTAGCAGTGGGTGTGAACAAGATCTTAGGGTACGGGTGGGCTGTAAGTTAAATATGAGCAGCCAGTGTGATGCAGCGACAAAAAATGCTAATGCAATCTTGGGGTGCATCAACACAGGCATAACATCCAAATCGCAAGATGTCATAGTTCTGCTGTACACTGCATTGGTCAGGCTGCACCTGGAGTGTTGTGTGCAGTTCAGGATGTGGACAGACTTGAGTGGGTGCAGAGGAGAGTGAAGAGGATGATCAGGGGCCTGGAGACCAAGCTATATATGGAAAAGCTGAGGAAACTGGGAATGCTTGTTAGTTAGTTTGGAGATGAGGAGGTTGAGGGGGGACATGATTGCTCTCTTTAAGTATTTGAATGGCTGTCACTTAAAGAAGGGCAGGGAGTTTTTCCTGTTGGCAGCAGAGGATAGGGCTCACAATAATGGGTTTAAATTGAGGGCAGAATTTTTTTTTTTACATTAAGAATTGTTCGACAGTGGAATGAGCTATCTAGGGAGGTGGTGAGCTCCCCCTCACTGACAGTCTTTAAGCAGAGCCTGGACAAACACTTGTCAGGGATGCTCTTGGACTAGATGGCCTGTATGGCCCCTTCCAATTCTATGATTCCATGATTCTGTTGGGGTTGGCATTGGAAGAGAATGGGCTGCTGGCCTAGATGGACTAGCTTTATCTGACACTTATTGTTTTCTTTAGTATTTCTGTACAAGAAGATTCCAGTTAGCTGTCATGGTTAATACATAGTCTTTGACAGTTTGATTCATTCCCTTGGTCTTTCTGACCTACTTCTCGTTTTATTTGCACCTTTGCAGTACTTCAGTGTATTTTAATGGAGCACATTTAAGTCAAATTTCTTCAGCCAGTGTTGCAAGCGTTGTGTGTCTACAGCAAGTTTGGATGGAGTTTGATAATGGTAAGTTCTCCTGACAAACTCATCCAAGGCAAAGATCACAGCATCCCTTATCTTATTGATCTACATTAATGCTGAACACACTGTATACCCAAGAAAACTATACCAAAGATGAATGAATAACCAAAGAACCTCATGATTCTTTCTATTTCAGGTTTACTAACTAATCCTTATTCAAATAAGATGTTCAAACAAGATACCACATATGTATCCTAAAAACACTGGATAGGAATTTCTTCTGTAGACTCAAAAAATTTGCTCTTATGAAGAACAATGTATGTGAAGTGTCTTCAAGTTGCAGCCGACTTATGGCAACCCCTTTTGGGGTTTTCATGGCAAGAAACTAACAGAGGTGGTTTGCCAGTGCCTTCCTCTGCACAGCAACCCTGGTATTCCTTGGTGGTCTCCCATCCAAATACTAACCAGGGCTGACCCTGCTTAGCTTCTGAGATCTGACAAGATCAGGCTAGCCTAGGCCATCCAGGTCAGGGTAGAACAATAGAGCAGGATAATTTTAAACCCTCTTTGCTGTGGCCCACCAAAATCATGAAGGGATTTTTCAACTGACAGTTCCAGAGCTCAGCTGGATAATCCATCTCTAATTAATATGTCTTGAATAACTGTCCAAGCCAAAGGAGAACTCTTAGAGCAATAACAATTCTCATGTGAGCATTATGAGTTTTCAAAGGTCATACTCTGAGCTTGAAAATTTTTACATTTGGTGCTATCACTAATCATCATGGAAGTGCAAAGTGCACAGAACCTTTATTTAGATTTAGGTTAATCTAATTTTGCTTGAATTTCCTGGGGGGCCAAATGATACCCTTTGCCCCTCTGTACATTTGTCTGCTTCCTTGGGTGTCAAATACAAAACTCTGTACCTGCTATGTAATTCTGCCTGCCTGTCTTGAAGTACTAATCACATGACAAAATCTGCCTGTGCCTGCTAATCAAGTAATAATTTTAGTTACCTCTAAAACTAGAGCCCTCTGTCTTTGGCTGGAATATGGTAGGTCACATCCACATAAGAAGTATAATCTCCGCAAATTTTATTTCAGTTGGCTGGAAAACAACAAAGCTACATTTAAAAATGCCAGCGTGGTGTAATGGTTGAGAGTAGTGGTTAGGAGCGGTGGACTCTAATCTGGAGAACCAGGTTGGTTTCCCCACTCATCCACATGAAGCCAGCAGGGTGACCTTGGGCTAGTCACAGTTCTCTTTGAGCTCTCTCAGCCCCACCTACCTCACGAGGTGTCTGTTTTGGGTTAGGGAAGGTGATTGTAAGCCAGTTAAATTATTCCTTAAGTGGTAGAGAAAGTCGGCATATAAAAACCAACTCTTCTTCCCTCTTCTTCTATTGAAACAAATGAACAGATGTAAAAAGGACAGATGGATCTTCATTCTTATTTGCGTCTGATGAAGTATGTTTTGTATCATGAGAGCTTATCCACTGGAAAATTTCATTAGTCTTCAAGGAGCTACTGGTTCTACTACTACAGGATACACATGAAAAACTATCTAAAAAATGATTTAAATCAAAGCAAAAAAAAATTCTGGAAAAAATGCAATGAGAATAAAAAGTACATACCCATAAGGGGCGTGTCTCCACTAAGCCATTCTTGTCTAAGAAAACTCAAATGCCCAAAGGCAACATATTGGGCACAAATTGTCCAGCTTTGCAGATGCTTAATCTCATGTGGGTTTGGACTAGCTTTCAGGCATGCATGTTGCCTCTTACATCCTAGCATCACCACTGCGCAAACAAATTATTTTATCTGCAACCAGGTTTAAATCTATCTTCCAAAATGAAATAGCTTAAAAGTAGGATCTACCTTTTCTTGTCCTCATTAATGAATTCTGGCCACTATGATTTTATTGCTTACAACTTAGCTGTTTCACAAAGGAACTCAGTGTAATGGTTACAGTTACCCATAAAACTAGAATTGCAGTAGGATGAACAAGGGGATGGGTTTAATATGGTCTCTGCAAGTAGAATGAGGCTGAGGGCTTCATTTGAACAGATCTGCTTAAAGAGGGAAGTAGATCAGTTGTCTTCAACTGCAAGTGCTGATTGCCAGCAGCAAATTTGCACTAATTGACCAGCTCACCAACAACTCACAAAATTGGCTAACTTTGATTGTGGTATGTTCACCTGGAGAATTCATTCATGGCAAAGCTCGTGATATCCCTAATTAGGGTTGCCAGCTTCAGGTTGGGAAATTCTTGGGGGTAGAACCTATGGACAGTGGGGTTTGGGGAGGGGAGGGACCACAGTGGGGTATAATGCAGATGACACCAAACTGGGAGGAACAGCAATCACACCAGTAGAGATAAAACTCAATGAGATCTGAACACACTGGAAAAGTGGGATGTGAACAGGATGTAATTCAACAAGGATAAGGAGGGCAGGGAGATGTTCCTGTTGGCAGCAGAGGATAGGACTCATAATCATGGGTTTAAATTGCGGGAGGAAAGGTACCAGCTGGATATTAGGAAACAATTTATACATTAAGAGTTGATTGACAGTGGAATAAGCTACCTATGGAGATGGTGAGCTCCCCATCACTGGCAGTCTTTAAGCAGAGGCTGGACAAGCACTTGTCAGGGATGTTCTAGGCTGCTCCTGCATTAAGCAGGGGGTTGTACTAGATGGCCTGTATGTCCCCTTCCAACTCTATGATTCTATGCTATAGATTCCACCTTCCAAAGAAACCATTTTCTTCAGGGGAATTGATCTCTGGCATCTGGCAGTCAGTTATAATTCTGGGAGGTCTTCAGACCACACCTGGAAGTTGGTGGCAACCCTATCCCTAATCCACCTTCCCAACCATGCAGTACTAAACAGAGTTACACCCTTGAAGTCAATGGCCTTAGAAATGTGTAACTCTGCTTAGAATTGCATTGCAAATATGTGATCTTTGTTCATGTCTGTCAGAAGCACACACCACTACAGGTGGGGGAGGCTTCAGTGCTCATTCAGCTGAGGTATTTTCAGCACTGAGTGCACAAAATATTATGTAGAAGTTTCAATTGAATTAGGTAAATATTTATACTGAGACCAACTGGAACCATTTAAGTTAATTATATGCCTTACAGTGTAATCCTATACAGAGTTAGTCCAGTCTCAGTCCATTGAAATCAATGAGTTTAGGATGGAAGTAACTTTGAATAGGATTGCACTGTAAATCCTCTGCTATGTTAGGGCCTACATATTGTTTTTAGTGATTGATGGAAAAACCTTTCAGATGCTGAGAGAAGGAAATCTGATCAATCACTTTGCCATCCTTGGAGGTATTCTTACAAGTTCATTCACACATTCCTTTCTGGGGAAAGTTGGTGGTATAGAAACTGAGCTGAAAGAACAATAGAATGATGCACACCCAGTCTGAGGTTCTTTCAGCTCTGAAGAAACAGAGGTTGAGCAAAATTTCTAAGCGCAGGTGGCTAGGATGAAAGGAAACAGAACAGCCATGAATTTACTTTAAGAGGAAGCTTGATTTCCTATTAACTACATTGGTGTGTATATATACATCAATTATAATGTGAGAGTGCATACTTTGCAATCACAGTGTCAGTCACGGAAACATTAACATTTGTATGCTTGAAGTTGATTTATATGCCATTATTGACCCAAAAGAGGCAGTTTGCTCCTCCTCATCCACATTCTGCTAACAAATCTTTTTTTTTTCTTTGCAAACACTGGTAATTATAATCCAGGTGTAAAGCCCTGTTTATCACCACCAACAGCTATGCTACTGTAGGGTTGCCAGGCCCCTCTTTGCCACTAGTGGGAGGTTTTTGGGGCGGAACCTGAGGAGAGCGGGGTTTGAGGAGAGGAAGGACTTCAATGCCATAGAGTCCAATGGCCAAAGCGGCCATTTTCTCCTGGTGAACTGATCTCTATTGGCTGGAGATCAGTTGTAATAACAGGAGATCTCCTGCTAGTACCTGGAGGTTGGCAACCGTAATGCTACTGGGTAGTTCACAGATTGTGGGCCTAGCTATGCTTTATATAAGAGATTTATGGTTGGGGGATGTAGGGTAGAGGAGATCTACAAAGTTGACAGAAGTTGGGGCACCAAAGAGGGCTTTTTAAGACCATTCGATCCACTGCCAATTGCTCCATTAAAATGTCCTCCAAGTTTCTGATACACCCATGATGGAAAAGTATGAGAATCTAACAGCTGCTCGGGCAGGAAGGAGGGGATAGCTCAGGAAATTTCCCCCCAGTGCAGCTATTCTGATCAAATTTAGAGTCAACCATGGCCTTACTACATAAAAATCTAAATGTTGGAAGATCTATGTCTGGATCACTGTGCAGTATGCACAACACAAAGTATCAAGGTTTTAGCAGCCTTGAAAAGTAACTTCCATTATTTGTGCAGGGATTCCTCTCTGATGGGGTTGGCATGGTTTCCTTCAGAAAAGTGACAATATTTGCACAAAGGATTTCCACTCTCACACATCTTTTATGTAGATCATCAGCATATGCTTGAATTAGTAGCCTAATAAACTCATGTTATAATGTTCAGCTATGACAGTCTTAAGTTCAATCTAGTTTCACATGAAGTCCTAACTGGAAATGCAAACATTTTGTTGTGCCAGAAAGAGCTTTATATCTTGAAAAGTAGGAATATCTGGGAATTTGTCAGAGCTGTGTGGCATAATAGGAGAAACATATAACTTGTGATTGCTCAGTTTTTATTGTCACAAAAGAAACTTAATTTAAAAAGATGTTATTTCCCTTATTGTTTCAACACAGTGATATAGAGTTTTCCATACACTTAAACCTTAATCAGATGTACCTAAGAAGCATGAAGAGGCAGAATGAGAGTGAGTGACTAAACACTAAATATATTTAAAAATGAGAATGGTTTTTGACATTTCACAATAAATGGTAGAGAAGACACATAAAGAGAGATGATAAGCAAGCAGATGAAAGACTGGAGAGGAAAAGCAGGAAGATGAAAGAAGCAAGCCAAGATACATGACTATCCCTACTTCTTTAAATATCCCATAGGGAAGATAATGGAAATAAACCTGGAATGAAGCAATAGGAAGAAGTGGAAAGAAAGTAAGCTGCTGAAAGAGATAGCATGAAAAATGTGTGACAGTATCTCTCCCCCCACCCCCGCTGCTAGTTGAAATGATCTCAGATTCTAGTTCTATACACTGCTAAAAGACACTGCATGACCTCCACTGTATTGCTGTGTAAAATGCCAGTGTTCTCAAATAAAATAAATGAACTGTCAAAATATTGAATTGGGATTTAGGAATTTACTAGCATAGGAAGATTAAGATGATTATAGTTTAAATTGGTACCATTTTTGGCTAATTGGTTGCAGATACAGCATAATGCCTGAATGTGTTGATTTGGAAAAGCAGCATGTTTGTATTTTACTAGTGGTAGAGCTGAAAAATGAAGAAACATAGATATTTTAAAGGTATAAATTTGCACTCCTTTTGTTGGGATGCACAGTACTTCCAATGTCTGATATTATTGACTTTTGCAGAGCTAGAAAAGTTCTAAAAGGAAATTGTTCTACTAACTGCATAAACACTGTTGTTAGAAAGCCAATAGGATGACCATTGTGTTTTAACTATTCTAATTTTATTTCATTGGCAGGTAACTCATTAAGTCATTTGTATCCTAATTTTCTGAGGAGTAGGTCAGAAGCATTTTAGCTTCAGTTCAACCTTGAGAGGTGGGTTATATTAAGTGATTCCTGACCTTGTATTAGCTACTGTTTAATATTAACTACCATGGAAGGTTCTTAACTGAACACTATAAGAAGTGAGACTCAGCTGTACTAAAGTACACTGCTCGCACAATTGTGATAGCATGATGTGTAAGAGGGAGGTAGATAGCCATTCAAAGTGATTACCTTTAAAGTCCTTCATAATCTGGGACCTCATACTTGAATGATCACGTCTCTTGATATGGACATACAGCCCATTCCTGAGCTGACAGCGTGCGGAGTAGGCGGGGAAGAGGCGCCTACTCCGCATGCCTCTTCCTAAGCCAAATTGCGCACTCCGTTAAACAACAACAACAAAAAAAGCCGTTTCGCTGCTTTTTTTGTTTAACTGGGGCTTTTTGCCCCATAGGGAACAGTGAGGCTGTGTCTGCTAAAAAGCAGGCACAGCACCGCCATTCCCGGTGCCGGCGTACCGGGCTGAACCGGGATAGGGAGCCGCCTAACTGGCGGCTCCTCCTCCCAGCCCACCCCTGAGCCGCCCCTCGCCCCTCATTCAGCTGCCATCAGGGGGAGAAATTTGTACTCTGTGGAAGGAAATCCTTGTGCCCATGGAAAATTTCTGGTCTATACAAGCCCATATTTTGTTCAGAATAATCTGTTGTCTCCATAACAAAATCACTGTCATCTGTTAATTCAAAGTATGGGTTTCCCCCCAATATAAATCAGTTTCCAGCCAGATCCCCAATAATTATTGTGCAAAAGAGTGGTCAAAAAATTCAAAACAAGCCCAGTATAATACTGTTCAAAATTAGGTCAAGTGATTATTCCTATGACTAAATTTACTGGCTCCACTGATATTGCTTATGTAAGTAATTACATTCTGGTGTCATAAAAGAAATCAAAATTGGCCAATAAAGATTAGACCAAATGCATTTCTTAGGGGTTAAAGAACAGCTGCATCCCATTCCCAATATGTGACCTTAAGTCACCTGGTGTCCTTATGTCTCAATCAGATTGCCCCCAAACAAAGCAAAAATCAGGAACACTGTGAAAACCAGATGCTGTATTTGAGCCCTGTTTTCCTGAGCAAGCCATTCACATCGTACAATTTCAAGTTTTCTGAAGAAATGCGTGTTTAGAACTATATACAAATTTGGCCCTTATTTCTCAGCAATTGGTTTATGCTCTTCAAACACACACAAAGCACACCAGCTGTCAAGAATTATAAATAAAACAATGTTGTTTTCCATTTAAGGAACAAATTGGATATAAATAACTTCTTACTGCAGACCTCTGATTAAGAGAATCCTTCTGAACGTGGAGAATTAATGTTGCTTTCAACAAGAGCAAACAGGAAGTCATAACCAAAGGCAAATCTTTATATTAAATCATAAATGCTGATAGTATAATGACTTCTGAAGCTGATATGATAACATAACATGTGAAATAGATGCAACTGACTATTTTAAATCAAAACTATCCTGCTTTGTTTTCATCTCTTCGCTTAACATTGGAAAGACTGTTTTCCTCTATTCCATCTCACTTCTGTGCATGTGCTGACTAACACATGTGACAGAAAAGCACATGTTCAGGTGGCTACATCTTTGAGGACAATCGTTTGCAAATATGTTTGAATTTAGACCTGGATAGCCCCAGGCAAGCCTGATGTCATTATATCTCAGAAGCTAAGCAGGGCTTGCCCTGGCTAGTATTTGGATGGGAGACCTACAAAGAATATCAGGGTCATGACTCAGATACAGGCAATGGCAAACCACCTTTGAATGTCTTTTGCTTTGAAAACCCTATGGCATTGTCCTAACTAAGTCAACTGTGACTTGACAGCAAAAAAAAAATCAGGTTAATATATTTTTTAATGCTGGCTATTATTTGTTTTTTAATAGTTAATCTTTCTTGCCGATACTCAAGGTGGATTACACAGAGTGAGTCAATACAATCAACAGGATGGGACATTCAATAAACAGTGAAATAGGATCTGGGTTGTAGAACCAACCACAAATCTAAAAACCAGAATTGAATCACAGCATAAGTGTTAACATGATACATTAGATGATGCAAGATTACATAGTAGGATCCAAGTTACAGCAAACTGTACACAGTTGTATAGACCACAGTCCCTAATAATTTGTCCAAGTAAATTTGTGAATCATTTTGTACAGTGGTACCCTATTGCCTGCATAGAAAAGCCATATTGGAGAAAGGCCATAAGATACTTCTATTTGGAAACATCCTGTTTATAATCAGCATATGATAGGATCAAGCCAACAATATAAGTCTGTTGATGCTGATTTATGCCCAGAGTATTGTAATTAATGATACTTACATGTGTCTTCATGAAGATCTGCAGGACTGATGGAGCAGCTGAGGGCTGGGCAAAGGTCTAAAGCAGCAAGCAAAATCTTTGAACCTGGCAACACAGAATCATAGAATCATGTAGATAGACATGACTGCCTATCTACTGGTGGTTGCCTCTGGCCTCTGAGGAAACTTCAGGTCAAGCAAGGAACCAGTGTAATGACACAATGACTTTAAGTGTGTGGTGCTTAATATGATATAGATCCTAGAGGGCTGGGGCAGATGAGCAGAGTCATGGCTGCAGCAGCAAGTCAGTTCTGCTCCTTCGAATACTGATTTCTAAGATGTCTAGTCGGGATAGAGTGGCCTAAAAGACTGATAAATTGTTGTTGTTATGTAAATAGTTAATAACGTTTGTCTTATGTTATACTGTATCCTGGAAGTTATTCATAAAGGATGTAACAGCCAGAAAGGCCAAACTCCAAATCTGTAGGAGCAAGTAAGATATTATTGTCAGGAAGACACCAAAGATAGGATCTTCCTTCCCCTCAGCTCTTGTAAAACCTTGAAGGGCAGTACCTGGGTAGTCAATGATGACCACACCCATCAGAGGTCCTTTTAAACTGGCCAAAGCAAATCAAAAATGGTAATGAGGCTCCGTAATATAAACTACATGATTTTCCTGTGTGTTTTTTTAAGTAATCTCTCCACATCTATTGTTCAGTATTCTGCAAAATATCTGCAGCATTTATGCTGCAAAACGAAGCAAGTAGCTATACATCCATTACTGTGCAGGCTGACTATTGAGGCTAAGAGTCCAAAAATAGCACCAGCAGCAAATGACTTGGGGACAGAAAGTATCTAGATGCATTGCCCCCATGAGATTTTCCCCATGAGAAGTTGGCCAGTGATTTGTTGGTGCACCTTTGGCCACCGCTCAGCTAAAGTATTCCATCAATGTGCATTGCTGTTCCATCACAGTTAGTATCCAGTAGGGAGACATCCTATTTTCTTACATTTATATCTCACCTTCCTTCTGTCATGCAACTTGGGAGGAGGGGGGTGTTCATGGATTTTTAAGAGGTGTACCATCCAAGCACTGACTATAGTAGCTTAGTTTTGGGAAGCAGCAGTACTATGTCCCATCAGACCATTCTCTGGGACTTTCAGACATGCCTTCTATGGGGCCAGCCTCTGCAGACTATGAAACGAGATAGCACACTTTAAATATAACATGAAAACTCTTGAGTAATGTAAACATGGATAGCAGTACCTATATTTTCTATAGGTTTTTAAAGAAATGCCCTAGTGAAAAATGCACAGCATCGATTAGAAAACAGGAAGAGCAGCAAAGATGCAAACCTGTGCTAACTGTGTAATAAATGGATTAGGGTGCTATCTTATTTGCGAAAGTTGAGGTGCATCCACATGTGCATTTTAAGCAGCCCAGAGTTGTAGAAAACTACTTGCAGTTTTTCAGTATTACACCATTTGGAAGGGGATAAAATCTTTAGCCTGTTTGTGTAAACTGTGATTTGGGGCTTTAGTACAAGAGGTCAGAGCACCTGGAGACACTAGCTACATAAGCCTGCTATCAGGATGGGCAGCTTGTAATTGTGAAGCCAGTGATGGATGAATTGCATATGGGAAGAATGTCTGTGTGGCCGCTAAGTGCTAATGGTCTGGTCAGGCTGTTAAATCCTCAGTACCACAGCACTCTTTGAATTGGGAGAGGGGGTTCTAAAGATCTAACGAGACTGAACTAAAATAGTTATTTTTTTGCAACTATAGTTGTAGCAACATATGCCGCATTTGGTTCCCCCCCCCCCTCTTGTTCTCTGTTCCAAAGTATTATGATTCAGTGTAATGGTTCCTGAAGAAACACAGCAGGCTGAAACCTGTACAGCAATAGCTGTAGGAGGTTGACTCAATGTCTGCAGCTAGCTGATTACAGACATCTTGAAAGAATTGCTTGCGCAGCCTTTCTTGCAAGTCTGGAGTTGGCCTTCTGTCATTTGGGTGCTCCTTCACAATTGAGTTCATGCGTACAAGAAAGCAGTTGATTGGAAGCTTCAAGGACCTTTGTGTAATCAAAAGCTTTGAACCCTTTGTAGTTTCTGGAGTTCCTTTACTCCTGGCTATAGGGACTATCAGAATATATTATAATGACCAAAACCAGCATCTCCAGCAACAGTCACAAGTGTAATCCATAAATTAGTTCATTAATTCATGTGAAAATGTTTTCAGCCTGTCTTTTTTATTACATAAAATATTTCTGGTAGCTGGCAAAAATATAGAGTTCCACTAACATGTTGCGAAAGCTTTAAACTTTTAATAAGTTCTATATGTGGTCTTTATTAGGACTTTTATTATTATTTTGTCGGCATTTCGAGGCAGAAATTATTGTAGAAATATAATGAGCACAGATTTCATTGAGTAATACTTCAGGCCCAAATCCAGTTTATGTCTGATTCTCTCTTCTGTTAATTTAAATCTGCGGCAAGTTTTCCATTTTTACACAACTCGTTAATCTACACCATTTCTGACCATAGGCCATGATGAAGAAGGATATTATTTCCTCTGGATGCAGAGCCATCACCTCTGTGCTGATTCACAGAAATCTGCTGTAAGGTGTTTTTTGGTTAGTCCTGACCATTTGACTACGGCAGATCTCCTGTAGTCCTGGCTGTGCTCCCAATAGTTACTTCATCTTTGGAACATACTACTCACCATTACCTGCAGACCTGAGCTGGTTCCAGCATTATTTAGGCCTAATATAAATATGATGTTCAGGACAGAAGAACTTACTTTGCACAGGCCCATCATCTTGTTTAAAAAGGGCCTTCATCTACTATATCTGCAATGTGTAGCAGGTTCTCTATGTGGCTGCTAACCCATCAGTTCTGAATTCATTGAACTCTTACATATCCCACATTTCTGGTTACAGAAATAGGCTTTCAGTGGCGGTGGGAATAAACTTTGGAATGTTATGAGATTGATTTCTGATGTCATCTTCACTTTTCCACAGGAAGGGGTGTGATACAGAACAGGACAAATCATAATAACGTGTGATTTGCTAGTTTGAATATTATATACCCATCTTTGCAGCAGCTCAGAATTCCAGATTCCATTGGTAGGGTTGCCAGCTCCAGGTTGGGAAATACCAGGAGATTTGGGGAATGGAGCCTGAAGAGGGTGGGGTTTGGGAGGGGAGGGACTTCAATGCCATAGAGTCCATTTGCCAAGGTGGCCTTTTTCTCCAGAGGAACTGATCTGTGTCGCCTGGAGATCAGTTGTAATAGTGGGAGATCTCCAGCCACCACCTGGAGGTTGGCAACCCTATCCCTTGGCCAAAAGCAAGCGGAATTTATCAGAACAACCTTCTATAGATACAGTTAGAGACCCCCTGTACTTTTATAACCCAATATAGGTGATCATCAGATAGGAATGAAGTAGATATATGTACTGTAGTTAGGAAAAGAAAGATAAAATTATTTAGAGTGGTCAAATGTATTTCTGATGAGATATTTTTAGAAGGAAATCATGTGTGAAAGGGCACTCAGCTTGTTATTGTATAAGGTAAATGATTATGGAAGAGAGCCAGCCCTTAACTAGAACTAGGGCTTTGTCCCAAAATCTTTTATCTAAGCCTTGGAACATGTTTTCAATTTCAGGCATCTGTCCTTGAACATGTGATGTAATAATAAACTATAAGGCCTGTGAACAAGTGCAGAGTGCTTTCCTATCTCCACTGAATAACCACATCCAGGCTGCACACATCTGGGATCTGAGGAAGGGCTTCCAAACTAATTTCCTGATGTTTCAATATGAATAATATTGTGCAAATAAATAGCACATAATACATTCTATTTTTTAAAAATAAACCTGTCTACATATGCATATGGGCTAGGAATCCTACAGTTGTGTTGAAATAATTTACCCTGGAAACCATTTATCTTTAGTGTGGCTATAACAACATGGCACATTGTAGCCAAATGAAGCACAGTGCTTTACTGGAGATCATCAGCTTAAGGAATGCACTGCTAATGCGTAGTACCTCCCCGTATGCGTGTACCCACAGAAAGACAATCTATTTATTTAAGTATATCCCATCTAATGATAGGGTTGCCAACTTCCAGATACTAGCTGGAGATCTCCTGCTATTACACTGATCTCCAGCTGATAGAGATCAGTTCCCCTGGAGAAAATGGCTGCTTTGGCCATTGGTCTCTATGGCATTGAAATCCCTCCCCTCCCCAAGCCCCGCCCTCCTCAGGCTCCACCCCAAAAACCTCCCACCAGTGGCAAAGAGGGACCTGGCAACCCTACCTATTGAAGAAGCCCCCCAAACACCCCAAAACGATATTTTTATTTTTTTATTTATTTGCTTTAAACATTTATTAGTTGCCTTTGTACCTTAAGGAACACAAGGTAGCTTACCGTACAAATGACATCAAAACACAATAAAATACATTTAAAAAACCATAAACCCACCAATTTAAAATCAATAATGTAAAAATACTGGTAGGCAGAAGAAATTAAATTAATTGAATGCCACCATGAGTAAAATCAACTTCAGTTGTCTCCTAAAGGTTGAAAGGAATAAGTATCCCGGACGCCGGTGTGGAGGGCCCCGGACACCGGCGCAGAGCCTTCCTGGCCTCCTAAGGGCTTTCGCCCTTAAAGGTCAGGAATGCACTGTAAGTCTTGTTGGGTTGCTTTTTTAATCAGAAGGTGGAGTAACGTAATTCCTCCATCCAGCAGGGCTTGCACGTGTAACAATATCCATGGATTAGATTTCATTTCTGCATGTAATTAATGGTGCATTGACTCAGCCAACTTTCGTAATTAGTCATTGACTTGGGCTGAACCTTACGTGCATGCCCTGTCCAAGAAAACAAACATGTTCACTTTCTTCTTACATAAGAACTGCATTGCCTATGGCTGCTGCTTGATTTTTTATTATCATTATTCCAGTAAAAAATAAATGGCTTGGAGCAGAGTTACTTGAAGGACAACCTCCTCCTGTATTGTCCAGCACAACAGCTAAGATCTCCCCAAGTCTTGCTCTCTGTGCTTTGACCTGGTGAGATGGGTGAAGACTAAAAAAAAGGCCTTCTTTGGAGGTGGCATCTCACCTACCTTACTGTTCCTTAGTTGGCCAGGCCTAAACAATTCTTTTTATTCAGGCTTTTAACTAAGGGTCGTTATCTTTTTAGTTCTCTCAGAACTCTCTCAGGCCATGCAGAGGCAGACAATGGTGAACCACCTCTGAATGTCTCTTGCCTTGAAAACCCTACGGGGTTGCCATAAGCCAGCTGTGACTTGATGGCGCGCGCACACACACACACAATTGTTTTAGCTGTTTTGATAGTCTGCAGCCCGGCGCTTCCCAGTTTTATGAATATATATTTTTAAAAGGTAAAGGTAAAGGTCCCCTGTGCAAGCACCGGGTCATTCTTGACCCATGGGGTGACGTCACATCCCGACATTTTCTAGGCAGACTTTGTTTACGGGGTGGTTTGCCAGTGCCTTCCCTAGTCATCTTCCCTTTACCCCCAGGAAGCTGGGTACTCATTTTACCGACCTTGAAAGGATGGAAGGCTGAATCAACCTTGAGCCAGCTACCTGACACCAACTTCCATTGGGATCAAACTCAGGTTTTGAGCAGAGCTTTGGACTGCAATACTGCAGCTTACCACTCTGCGCCTCGGGGCTCCTGTCTTTAGGCTACTGAATGTTGTTGTGTGTGGTTTTTATGCCCCTGGCCTGTACTGATGGCTTTTTATTATTATTAACTTTTGTGCTGTTGTTTTATGACTTTATGTTTTTTTTAACTTCATGAGTCACTGCAAGCAGTTATCTAGAGAGGCAGCATATATATTTTCTAAATTAAAAAATATAGAACTTGCTCTCACTTTCTCTCTGAGGGCTAGTTGGGACATTACTTATGCCTGGATTTTCAGTTCACAGGTAGATTCCATTCACACTTGTAATGCAACATATGAACTGAGAATCAATGAAAGTTCAGCCATATCATCTTCCATGACCCTAAAGCTACATGTTAGGTAAGTGAATATTGAGTAAATTACCACAAATGAACTTCATGAGCTTCTGTCACAATTTATTTACTTAAAGCAATTATACCCTAATTTTCTCACTGACACCCCCAAGGCAGCTTCTAAAGTTAAATAATAAATACATAAATAATGTATGCAATTAAGTACAAGACCAAAAAGAAAAGCAGCATAGGCCCGAAGCTGGGGGAAAGAGCATCCGGGGCAAGTGGGGGAGGAAGGGGTGTGCTGTGCATGCACACTCATGCGCACACTGGAGCAAGGTGCTGGTGGCCCCAGGGGCAGAGAGAAACGCGCCAGGTGCGGTCCATGGCAGCTGCCCCCACAGAAAGCGAGGGAGAGCAGCAGCCAGTACAAGCTGAGAGTGGGTGGACGAGTGAGAGAGCGGTGGCACACGTACCAGCCAGACCATAGGCAGGCAGCTGCACCAGTGCCCATGCTCCTCATTCCAACACTGGTGCCTTCCCTCTCCTTGTGCCCAAGGCAAGTGCCCCATCAGACCTCCCCTCCCAAGATCCAGCCTTGAAACATCATACAGAGAAAAATCGCTATAAGTAAAATATTCTGCAACAATTTAGAGTGACTGTTAGGGTTGCCAGAACTTGATGAAAAAATGTCCTGTCCCTTTAACAGATAAGATAGCAAGTGGGTTACTTATTTATTTATTACCTTTAGCTTCCCTTCCCCCACCCCCTAAAGAAAATATCAGAGCAGTTAAGAATGAGGCTTTTTGTGTTCTCCTAGCTGAACACTTATCTAGAGTTTAACAGTGCTGGGTGCTTCCAAATCATTTCCTGGAACATGATATGCATATAGGTACTTCCATGGAATCAAATCTTCCTATTAGAGACCATCACATGCAAGATTGCATTGTAAGTGTGACAAGAGAGACATGATTAGCTCACCATGCTCAGCAGTCTCCATGCAGACCTGCTTTTTGGCATCAGTTTGGAATAGGATTGACACAGGAGACCAGGGAGTGAGGACATAGAGGAGTGATCTTCAGCTGATGGTGTGATGTCATCTCCGGAAATACCCACAAGTGAGGTCATGCCTCTCTAGGAACTGGCTAAACCTCTGTGATAAAACCATAGAGTTTTGGTGATTCTTAGAGAGGTTTTGCTGCACAGTTTCATCCAATTCCTGGAGAGTATGACATCACTTTCTAGTTTCCCTAGTAGTGATGTCACACCATTGCCTGGTGAACATTTTTTTAATTGTTATTTTCTTTCTTGACGTTTCGCCAGCAGCTGTGGCAGGCATCTTCAGAGGAGTAACACTGAAGAACAATGTCCCTCAGTGAGCCACTGTCCTTCAGTGTTACTCCTCTGAAGATGCCTGCCACAGCTGCTGGCGAAACGTCAGGAAAGAAAATACCAAGACCATGGTCACACAGCTGGGATAACCTACAAGAACCGATGAACTCTTACTGTGAAAGCCTTCAACAATATTTTTTAATTCTATTTTTCCCCTGCTGCCACTCTGGCTAAAAGTGAATAAATGGAAACTAAACCTGGAAAAGACAGAGGTCATGCTGGTTGGGAAGTGGAGGTCTTGAAGCACATAATTTTCCCCACTTTTGATGGAATTACACTGACTCTAACCCTGACCCTCAAAATCAAGCTGGAAACTCCACCTGGTCCAAAATGCCATGGCTCAGCTATTCTCAGGAGCTAGATCAAGCATGCATATTACTCCCATTATGCAGACACTCCATTGGCTGCCTGTTTGTTAGCTGTCTTAAGGTACTGGCTATCACACACAAAGCCCTTCAAAGCCTTGGTCTCTTTTATTTATGGGACAACCTCTCCCCCTATACTCTGCCTTGACAACTTCACTCATGTCAGCAGGGGCTTCTGCAGGTACCAACCTGCAAATGGGCAAAATCAACAATTGTCTGTATATGTGCTTTCTCTGTTGTGGCTCCCACCTTATGGAATAGCCTGCCTGAGGAGGTCAGGAAAGCTCCCACTCTCCTAGCTGTCCACAAACTATGAAAAACTGAATTATTCAAGAGGTTTTTTCTGCACAGGTAACAGAAGAAGAAGAAGGAGAAGAAGGAGAAGAAAAGTTGGTTTTTATATGCCAAGTTTCTTTTCCACTTAAGGAAGAATCAAACCAGCTTACAATCACCTTCCCTCCCCCTACCCACAACAGACACCCTGTGAAGTAGGTGGGGCTGAGAACGTGTGATTAGCCCAAGGTCACTCAGCTGGCTTCATGTGCAAGAGTGGGGAAACCAAACTCGGTTCACCAGATTAGCCTACGCTGCTCATGTGGAGGAGTGGGGAATCAAACCAGGTTTTCCAGATCAGAGTCCACTGCTCCAAACCACCTCTCTTAACCACTACACCACGCTGGCTCTCTTACTTGGATAAATGAATACAAACTGTGGTCTATACTGCTATGTATAGCTTAATGTGGAGAGCCAGTGTGGTGTAGTGGTTAAGGTGTTGGATAAATCTCCACTGGTGTCATGGAAGCTTGCTGGATGACCTTGGGCCACTTACACACTCTCAGCCCTGACCCCGGCTTATATTTGGATGGGAGATCTCCTGGGAATACCAGGGATGTGACATGGAGGTAGCCAGTGGCAAACCACCTCCTTCCATCTCTTGCCATAAGGGGTCGTCATAAATCAGCTGTGACTTGGGGTCAAAAATATATAGCTTATTCTAAGTTGGTGGTTTTGTACCGCTTAATGTGCACCACTTAATATGCTATGCTTCTGTTCTTTCTGGTGGTTCCAGACTTCTAAACTCCTCATGGTTATTGGTTATTATATGTCCTATTTTGTTAATTATACTGACTCAATGTGTATAACCTGCCTTAAGAAATAATGCAAATTAAAAAAAATAAAATAAAAAACTCTGAGCAGCAGCAGGAAATGCCAGCTGGAGGAGGGGAAAACCCTAGTTTGGCCTATCAAGAAGATGGACCACGAGGACTCACTGGTCAATTTCAGAGATGAGTTTGCCGCTGACTTGTGGCGGAGCGAAAAAAGGCCGAACTTAAAAGGCTTATTCATGGACGCTAATCCTCACTCTAAACTTGATTAAAATGCTCAGACATTATTTGTTAGTTATGTTCTTGATATTAACGGTATAATTTCTGTCTTGAGAATAAGGCTCCAGGAAAGACTAGGAAGTAAAAATGGCCCTGAAGCAAGCCAAGCTGAGTAAGCCACTGCAGGGACCACTTAGCTCACAGTTCCAACAACGAGCATTACCCACTGTTTCCACCCACAAACTGGCAGCGATGCAGAAGAGTCCAAATGTTGAGCTGACACTGATTGCCATTGTCAGTGAAGGATCTGAGCCAAGTGGCCCTTAAGGCACTAGCAGATCTGCTTGGCTTGGCTTCTTCCTGCCCCCTAGCATCCATTTATGGGGAAATTTCCCTACAAGTTAAATGGCCAGTCCATCTTGATATTGTAGTTATTGGCTATGGGAACAACCCAGCAAACTTTAAAACTTTTCAATTCCTTTGATTTCTAATGTGAAAGATTTAAACATAAACTTTATTTTTATCGACTCCATTTGACCTGTCTAAAACAAGTAGTAGAGCTCGATAATTGCGCAGAAGGAGGTTGTAGTGAAAGTGGGGACTGACGTTCAAGGGTAGTAATGAGGGCGAAATGATCGCTGTCTACGGGATCACCCACATAAATGTCCTGAATAAGACTCCTTATTTTTAGGGAGACAATGATATAATCAATTACACTACTCCCCCATGGGCAGCCAAAAGTATATTCTCCTGGGTTGTCATGAGGTATTGTACCATTCAAGATGGATTTACCAGAGGCAATGAAAAAAATTACCAAAAGAGTCCCAGCATAGTTTACTGAGAGATCTTTGGATTGTCTTAAAAAATGATGAGAAATGGAAGGGACTTTGGGTATATCCAGATGCATGACTTTATTCTTCCATTGAAATTAATGGGGACTTTAAAATGCTTAACTTTGGCTGAAATATGCTACATAATTTGCTTTTATCTTGGAGGGGGGATTAAAAACGAGCAATATATTTTCCACATGACAAGCTCTCAATTAGTGTAACTTTTAAACAGTCTGGAATGTCAAGGTAGCAGCAATTAATTTAATGATTAAATACTATAATATTGCAAACTACCCACGTTTCTGTTTTGTGGACGGCAGTCCTTTGGTGTGTCCCCCCCTTCAAAGTAATTAAAGCTTTGGTGGCCTTTTCATTAAAAAAAATTGTAAATAAAAGATAACAAAACATTTGAGAGTGGGGGTCCTTCTCCAGCACATGTGGCATAAAAAGCCTGTGCTGTCATGGTTTGACAGGTGTGTGCCTGGGCACTGCTGAAACGGCTCTTGCCCAGAGTTACTCATGAAATCCGAGAGTGTTTGTAAACAGTCTGTACTTTCTCAAAGGTGCCCTGGAGATTTGTTACAGGAAGTCAAATTGCTCAAATCTACCTAATTTGGCACGATACGTTGAAAGCACGCTTGAGTGGTCATAATTGCAGTGGGACTGACTTCATTTAGCAATCTCGGGCAGTCCCTTTCCAATAACAACTGCAGGCGATATAAATTCAATCTCTTGTTTGTTTCTGAAAGTGATTAGCCTGAAAAATTTGGAATTTAAACACTCATAATTGCAAAGTGTTATTTACATTCAATTTTGATTAAGTTTTTTAAAACGAGAGAGGAGTCCCTTCTCTCTTTTTTTGGAGGGGGGGACCTTGAGACAAGTTGGCCATGACAGTGAATATTTAATCAATGGGGGTTTTGATAACAATGAAAGATCTTTGAAAGGCAGTGTTTGGAGGAGCAATTTTAGAAAAGCATTCTGGGAACATACCACAAAAGTGGGTACTGCTGTAAAGAGCTACAGATTTTAACTTCCTAGACATAAAATACAACTGTAACAACATGAAAGGCTGCTTCAAATGGACCAGAAATAACTATTTGGTTTGGGGTAATCTACAACTTTAATCCATGTTTTTTGGGAAAGGTGAGCTAATTGAATGTTGCCTTTAACACACAGACTATGATTTGAGGAACACTGTTGGATGAATGGCATTATAAATTTATGTAAATATTTGTTTTAATAACATGTTTAGTGACCATGTTCTCTCCCCACCCCCACCCTTTCTTTATGGGAAACACTTTATGTAACCAACCAGACTTCAGAAAAGGGATCTGGAATTTTATAAATATGCATAAATAAAACTACAAGAAACACAAGTAAGCACAGGGGCTTTCCCTAGATCCAAACATAAAACACTATTTTTTTCATTCAAATTCATTCATGATAGGGTTGCCACCTCCAAGTTGGGAAATTCCTGGAGATCTAGGGAGGTGCATGGGAAAGGCAGGATTTAGGGAGGAGAAAGAACTCAACGGGATTGTGATGTCCTACTGTCTACCCTCAGATGCTGCCATTTCCTCCAGGGGAACTGATCTCTGTTTTCTGGAGCTGTAATTTCGAGAGAACTCCAGGCCCCACCTGAAGTTTGGCCACCCTATTCATCGAATTATTCACAATATATTTTACGTGTATTCAAAATATTGACATAGCTTTCTCCAGCTCCACATCATCCCCACAACAGATAAGTCTGTCTTTCTATTTAAAAAAATGTTAGTAGATAGGATTGCCAACCTCCAGGTGGGGCCTGAAGACCTGCCAAAATTACAGCTGATCTCCAGACAATAGTCTGTTTCCCTGGAGAAAATGGCTCTTTGGAGGGTGTACTGTATGCAATTATACCCCATTGAGGTCCCTCCCTTCCCCAAACCTTGCCCTCCCCAGTTTCTACCCCCAAATCTATTGGGATTTCCCACCCTGGAGTTGGCAGCTCTGTCAACAGAAAAGGCTTCCTGCTCCTTACAGCCTGTAGTCCACAATCAGCTAGAGATCCCAGGAGGCAGTGTAAAGGGTAGCCAGTGTTCCCTTGCTTAGCAGATGAAAACTGTTCATTGGGACAGTTCCTTCAGTGTTCTCAGGAAGTCTAAGTGTGTGTGTACAAGACCTTCTTATACTGTAGAAAGTAGAAAACGTCAGGAAGGAGCTTCTTTTTTCCTGTGTGTGCTAATGAAGATACAAAAGCAGTTCTGCTGTAGAACACATGCACGCTGAAAGAACATGGAAGCCAAAAATAGATAAGAGATGATTTAGTCACTACTAGAAAAATGTGCAGATGGAGGAGTACTATTTTTCCTTCTGTGATAAGTACATGACTGTCAACAGTTACATTCTAAATGGGCTGTTTTCATTAAGGTGATGGCTGCTGTCATCACATTTTCTTAGAAACTGTTTTGACCATAGCTCACTTTCATGCTTTGGCTGCAGCTCATTGTCAGCATAGCAGCTTAAGGTAAGGCATGCTGGGAATAATATGCGCTTATAGCTGAGGTACACCATGAGCACTACAAAAGGTTTAGATGGTGGTTTTATTTAATTGTAAACAAAAGTTTAAGTTGTGGAAAAACATTTAAAAATGAGACGCAGTATAACAATGCACATATTATTTCATTATTTTCATTACATAAAGGGCATGGGATGATGGGGAAAAATGGGTTTCATCCAGAGAAAGCTAGTCACAACCAACTTTTCCCATGACAGTCATCTGCTGGATTTGTTCAAAATACTTATTCTAGGCTGAGTATAACCCAAATAAATTTATAAAGAATAAAGCCCTAATTTGCAGCCTTTTACGGTCTCATAACAAAAAAAATAGGGTTGCCAGGTCCCTCTTTGCAACCGGCAGGAGGTTTTTGGGGCAGAGCCTGAGGAGATCGGGGTTTGGAGAGGGGAGGGACTTCAATGTCATAGAGTCCAATTGCCAAAGCAGCCTTTTTCTCCAGGTGAACTGATCTCTATCAGCTGGAGATCAGTTGTAATAGCGGGAGAGAGAAGCTGCAGTTGTCAGGCCTGTTCTTTCTCCTTTCCTTCTTTTCCCCACCTGTTGGAGGGTGAGGGAGAGCCAGGACAAAAGTTAAAGAGGGGGCCCCCAGCATCCATCCCAGCAGCCAGCTACAGATGGCTCCTGTTAGGTTCAATTTGAACCTCAATGGGCAGCCGCTTGTCTGAGGTGGCAGGGCCGTCACACGTGAGCAAAGAGGCGAAGGCTCGCTCACTGCTCCCACACATGCCAGCTGCTGCCCAAGACGCCATCCAGCCCACGCTTCCCTCTGCTGCCTCCCCCAGCCCGGGCAGCAAAGCTGACTCCAGGTAAGGTCCAGGAATCTGTTCTTCTCCTTGACAGCTTATCATATCTCCCCCACTTGTTTGTCTTTTTGGCAGTCCATGGTGTCTGTAAAACTCTTCCTGACAGCTGTCTTCATTTCCAGCTTTCACATCCATACATAGTAATAGGGAATACAATAACATCAATTAACTTGATCTTGGTTGCCAGTGGCACATCCTTACACTTAAGAATCTTTTCTAGCTCCTTCAGTCTCAATCTCCTTCTGATTTCTTGGTTGCAGTCTTCCTTTTGGTTGATGATGGAGCTAAGGAATAGAAAGTCTTGAACAATTTCAATTTCCTCATTGTCAATCTTAAAGTTGAATAATTCCTCTGTAATCACTAGTTTTGTCTTATTGATGTTTAGCTGTAGTCCTTCTTTGGCAGTTTCTGCATTAACTTTCAACAGTAGTCATTTCAAATCTTCCTGTTCATCTTGCCTAATTCAGTTTTGCATGGTGAAACCCAGATGTTACCAGGTGGGATATTTATGTTTATTAATTCAGATATTATTACCTTGCCTTTCCTCAGGGCTCAAGGTAGTTTACAAGGTAGAATTAAAACAATGTGATTTAAAACCAACAGAATAATACTCCAGATACCTCTGCCTCCAAATATGTCAGCAGTTTATACCACATTAAAACCTCTGGTAAATAAATTTCAAGCCCTGGGGAAGTTTCAAAATAGTTTGATGCACAGTTTGATGCTCTGATAGAAAGCTGAAATGCCCACTGGAATCCTGGAAGCCCTGAGTGCACTTAGAGTTGACTTCTGTTTTTCTTTTTTCTTTTTTGTCAACCAAGACTCTTTTCTGTCATATTAGGACTTTGTGTTTGTGTGTATAAAGGTAAAGGTCCCCTGTGCAAGCACCGGGTCATTCCTGACCCATGGGGTGACTTCACATCCCGACGTTTACTAGGCAGACTTTGTTTACGGGGTGGTTTGCCAGTGCCTTCCCCAGTCATCTTCCCTTTACCCACAGCAAGCTGGGTACTCATTTGACTGACGTCGGAAGGATGGAAGGCTGAGTCAACCTTGAGCTGGCTACCTGAAACCAACTTCCGTTGGGATTGAACTCAGGTCGTGGGCAGAGCTTGGCTGCAGTACTACAGCTTACCACTCTTATGCAGTGGGATTGTGTGCAATTTCATCTTTATGAACATTGTTGTACATGTCTTCCTTTTTATTTTAATTCAGCATGCATTTTGATTACTTTTTCCCAAAATGTATGTGCAAATATGGCATGTTATTTACAATTTGTGGACACCAAATCTGGATTCATACATTACAAAAGGCATCTGTGGGATGCACCTATCTATCCATGGGATATACTCACCTGGAGTAACAAAACATGAAAAACAGGCCTTCCATGGACACAAGTAATAACCTTAGCATTTATAAAGCACTTTCTGGGTTCAAAATGCTCCATACAGGTTCTAAGTAATCTTTATAATAGCCCTATAAAGTCGGCCTGTATTAGTACTATCCTCATATCACAGATGGGAGCTGGTGTGAGAAAGAGAGTTACCTAAGGACACCTAGTTAGTTTGAGATAGTGAAGTCTGTAAAGCAGAGATCTACCAGATCATAACTCATTCTCTTAATCACTACAAGCTTTTATATAATAAATTATCCCAAATCTTTACAAATCCAGAGGTAGAGCTACTACTGAGATTAGCTCTAACCCAAAATGGCACCGATGCCATAAAATATATGATGCCATCAATGACTACTGGAGAAAAGTGAGTGTTTATGTTGCAGTAGGTGTTATTGATAAGTAATAGACCTATAAAGCCTGTACAATATGTTAAAAATGGTTGGTATGACAATGATTGCAAAGCATCAAAAAAAGAACTAGTTTCCTTAATGAGGCAAGTGAGGAGTAGTTCAGATGGGATATTCATGCTCAGGTCTCTGAGTCCGAAATTAGTGGCTTAATTGCCTCATTAACTTCTGGAAAATCACCTGGGGAAGACCTAATACCCCCAGACCTATATAAAGCTTTTTCCAACTGTTTTGGCTAGAGTCTTTCCAGGTTGGAAATTAAGCACTGTTGTACCTATATATAAAAAGGGGATAAAAGGGACCCACAAAATTATAGGCCAATAAGTTTACTCAATATACCAGCCAAGGTATATAGTAAATACCTTCTGCAAAAACTAGAAGACTGGGTGGTAGAGAATCATATTATACATCCTGTGCAAGCGGGATTTAGAAAAGGTTCCAGCACCATTGACCAAAGCCAAATACTCTATCGATTGGCCCACTCCAGCGTAAATGGTCTTACGAAAGCCCTGTATGTTGTGTTTGTTGATTTGGCTGCCCCCTTTGATTCTATTAAAACTAGCGGATATGAATATCAGTGCGGCTATTATTTTTTATATGTGAGCTACACACTGATACTTACACCCAAATCAGAGTGGGAATCTCTGGTTCCCTTACTAATAAAATTCCAACTTGTAAGGGCATGAAACAGGGGTGTGTGTTGGCCCCTTTACTGTTCAACTTGTATATAAATAACATTGTGGGGCGTCTATCAGGCCTGCAATTTGTCCCATCCACTTTGGGACAACAAAAATTTTCAATTTCATTATATGTGGACGACATGGTCATAATCTGCTTGACCAAAATAGGTCTGAGAAGATCATTTCATCAATTGGGATTCTTCTGTAAGAAAGAGGATCTTAATATCAATTTTGGGAAAACAAAAGTAATGGTTTTTAGGAAAAGAGCAAAAACATCTTCCTGGAACATTCTGGGTAACCCAACAGCACAATGTAGTAAATTTAAATATCTTGATGTGATATTCAAGGAGACTTTACATTGGAAGGACCATTTGGACACGGTGAAATCCTCAGTGTTAAGGATAGCGGGGTCTATTCTGAGTTTTTATTACTCAAAAGGAAGGCATTTAATTGATCCAGCTTTGAAACTATTTGAAAGTAAGGTCATCTCTCATCTCCTTTACAGAGTTGAAGTATGATCTTATCAAGCCTTGAAGTAATCCAAAAACAATTTCTAAGGTGCCTTTTAGCTCTTCCTAGGGGGTCTGCAGAGGCTCTGATGAAAGCAAAAGTTGGTTTGTCTTCTTTTAGGGCCCAGGCTAATCAATGTTTTAGTTTATTGTTATCTAAAGATTTGAAGCACCAAGGATTTCTAAAAAGTATTCTCTTAAGATATTCCATCCCTGATGACCTTGTCACAGCTGATAATTACCAGTTTAGAGATTGGGTTTATAAAACCAATGCATTGGTAGATCGCTCAGTAATACTAAAATCTAAAGCAGCACCATGGTATAAATTATTTAAAAATGACCACTCTAGAACCCTTTACCTTGTTAACATCACAAATGCTAATATTAGAGCATCTTTTACTTCATCACACTTCCAATCCATGCCACCAGCTTTATTGGCTATTCAGTATTCTCTTTTACCAAGGGAACAATGTGTGTGCATTTGCAGATCCTCAAAACTGGAAGATTTACCTCATTATATCCTTTCTTGCCTTTTGTACAATGGTCCTGGAGCCAAATTCTTAGCAGGAATATTATGGCATATTCGGATGAGGATAAAATTAAATTTCTGCTGTCTGACACTGATGCTTATATAACACATAGGGTTTCTTTGTTTGCCCTAGCAGCAAAGAAAATAAGATCTAAGATTTCTGAAGGAGGTATCAATTAAGTTTAAAATGATGAATTAGTATATGTTAGTATATTTTGGTATCTGTTTAAATTTTTTTAATGGCTGATTTGCTTTATTTATATTGATGTATTACTATGTTTTAGCTATTTGTGATGGCCAATGGCCACTTAAATAAATTTTCTGGATTCACTACAAGTACAGCAATTCCAGTAAAAGCAACAGCTGTGATGACAGGAGTAGAGTAGGAAAGTTAAGTTGGAGCTGAATCTAACCTAGGCTACAATCCTAAGCACACTAACTAGGGAGCAAGTCTCATTGAATTTAATTGGACTTATTTCTGAGTAAACATGCCTGGGACTGCACTGCACATGCCTTAACCTTTCACATTGCACTGACTGATGAGTCAGCCTTTTAGTGTAACACAACAAGGATCTTGGGACAGGTTTGTAAAAATTGAACTTTAACTGCTTTGAAGCAGAAAAAAAACATAAGTAGGTAATGACATCTGTTACTAATCCTTTTATTGGATTGTTTAAATTAATGTTAGAGCCTTATAAAATGGGTCCTAATGTTACAGCAATGTACATTGTAGTTATTTCAGATAACTTATTTTGGCCAGTTTCCTTCCTCCCCTCCTCAAATGATCTAATTATTTTCATTATCTCCCTGGAACAGCCAGACAATACTGCAATGAGAAACACATTTCTGTGCGATGTAGAACTTCACCTGATATAGTTATGGGGAAATATACCATGAAAACCATGACTGCCATATTTAGAATCAGAAAGGAACTTACCCTCTCGCACACAAGAATCTGTGGGGATTATATCTTCCTCAGAGGAGTGTGAGTTAAGGTTCTCTAACTGAAGTGATGGAATCTGGATTATCTTTCTGGATGAGATACTTTCATTCTCATGAGGAATTGATTAGATAACTGAACAGTCCCTTCCAGCTCAATGATTCTATTACTTGACTGGTGGATGAAATACAATACAAAATAGGGATTTTCCCAATAAGGTCTTCCAAATATTCTCACTATCTCGTACCAACACTATTTCACATAGACATAACATTTGCATTTCCTTTATTTTGCTATAGAATTGTCCTTTGGGTACTATGTGAAGAATAAGCAAAGCATTAACACTATAGGTATGCTTCATGGGGGGGGGGGGATTTGTGTAGTTCACCAAATCATTGTTCTGTCAATATTATTAGTATTCCTGTTCTGAGCCATTACAGAGCTATGCCTCAGCTGCAATGGTCTGAATCAAGCCCACCTCCTGTAAAACCAGATGATTAATCATGTGTGAAAGAAAGAACTAGGCTTGGTCACCCTCCAACCAGCTGAGGTATTTTTACTGAAGCACTGGAGAAAAGTGAGTGTTTATGTTGCAGTAGGTGTTATTCAGCTCTTAACAAACCAGTCATTTTTGGTCTTGGAAGTCCCTAACCCTAATTTGTTTTTTTTAAAAAAAATGTCAGAAGCCCAACAAACTGCATTGTGAACAATGGAGTAATTTTATCCTGTCAAAGCATACAAAAGTAATAAAATTAGCAATGTTCCTCCAAAACGCCCAATTCATGATTTTGCACCCAAAATCATTATCCACAAGAAGTAAGAGCACATTGAAAATTAGACAATCAACCAGTTGCCAACCACAGCAAAGGCGATTGTGCTGTCTGACATTAACAAGGTGTTCTATGCCTGTAACACTATAAAGGGAAAACATTAACTAGGTGTCAGAACAAGGGGATATGAAATGGCAAGTTTGGAGGCTCCCAATATCTCTACATTCAATGTCCCTCCTTGGTATTTTCCTTTCTGGCAGGACTTCTTCTAAATACAGAAAGCCATTTGTGTGTGTGTGTGTAATATTTTATACTCACATCCACATACCACAGTTGAAATGAAATGTTCTTCTCGTCTGTTGTATATGTTGAAAGTGGCTATTCTCAGTAAAATACATGGAAGTAGTGAAAGTTGGATAAGATTGGGATCTCCTTTCCATGTATTTTGCCAAGAATAATGAATTATTTAAAGGCACCATTCAAGAATGACATAACATATGCATATTTATTAGTTAGATAGCCATAGGCTTTTAGCAAATATCTAGTCAAGATGCTCCAGTATATTGCTGACTGAGCTAGCTGACTCAGAAATAGTTCCAAGTTTGTCAAAGTGTAGCAGCTATTGTTAAATTGAAATTTCGAAGTCTTATATCTGTTCTGAGAAAACATGATTGCTAGGCCTCTCCTTGCCAATTCTTAGTAAACCTTTTGATATTGCTAGTGTTTCCAATACAAATTTCAGGCACAACTGAAATGCTTTCAGTGCTAAAACCTGGGTAGTCAGTGACATACAGTGTTTTGCCTTAAGCTGATTGTAAACAGAAAGCTTGAAGGATCTTATTCCATTACTGTCTTGCAATTTAAGCATCATTTTGCAAAAACATTTTGGCATGTGGTGAGAATCTGGAGTAGTTCAATAGATTACTGATGTATTTAACAAAGTGGGAGTACTTAAGTACTTTGCTTTTTGATTTGTCACCTGATGAGTGTAGTGAGATATTTCAGAGTTGAGATCGAGGAAGACTATGCCTAAATGTCTGACTTTGAAATCTGGGGTAAATGAACAGAAGCTAAGGGAAAAAATTATTTCACAATGTGTTTTTGTTAGTTTAAAAAAACACCCAGTAAATGACTAAGTCTGCTGAAAAATACAATATTCCTTGAGAAAGCTGCCGTGTTTCTTTATCTTGGAATATATACAGCTGAAGCAGCTCTGTCTGATAAAGACCAGCCAATGTATTAGGAAAAGTACAGCGGGAGGTGAACATGCAAGAACAATCTTGCAGTGTGACAAACTGCAGACGTAACAGCCCACTCAGGCACTTGTTACAAGCACATAAACACTTGCTGTTTCAAGATACAAGAGAAGGACTGACGCTGGAAACAGGCTAAGTCAGAGGACCTATGTGACTGTTATTTATCATCTCCTAATTAACTGTTAATTTGCTGGCCTTTGGGTTCAAGCACAATCCTAATTTATCACAAGCCACAATGACAGCCTCAAAGCCAAGAGATGCTCTGCGGAGCACTTTAGCCAGGCACTCTTTTAATTAAGGGGGGGGGGGAAATGAAGACATTCGCATTGCTTGTTCAAGGAGAGAGATAACTGGATTTTTGTAAAAAACAAACACCCCCCACCCAAGCGTCACTCTGCCTTTGAATATGAATGTGGAGGACTCGTGTCTGACCTTCTTGTTATGCAGCTATTCATATTGTTTCCCTTGAACTGAAATGATTTCTCTCATTTGAAAAATTGAAATTGGGAAATCTGAGAAAAGTATTTTCTTTCCCAAAAATTTATCAGCATTGGAAATCATATATAAGTGTATATGAAGGCTGGCCCACCACTTAATGCTGCAGATAATCCGTTGGGGGGGGGCACCACCTATTATTAAATTAAAGTTTTTTTTCTCCTTTCCACTTTTACACCAAGTTGCTCTCTCAAATTTGTTTTTTTATTTTTATTTTAGAGGGCACCAGAGTTCTCCAAAGGTACATTTGATATTGTGGAAACAAACCAGAGTTAGGTGCTATCTCTTAGAATCTTTTTTTAAGTTTTACATTTTTTATTTCAATTCCAAAACAAACATAAATATCTCAAACATTCATATTCATACAATTCATATGGAACTTACTATTTACATTTACATTTAAAAATTTACCTTTTTTGAATTACATTATTCTATCTTTTCAATATATCTTCATATCTAATAGCATATTTATTGTGAAGCATAAATTACCCAAGTCTTTCTTCTTCTGTTTTGATTTAACTTTATTCTCAATTTCCAACTATATAATTTATAGCTCATTCCTGAGCTGACAGCCGTTTCGCCTACACTGTTGAATGAAAAAAAGTCGTTTCACTGCAAAAAAAAAAAAAAAGCTGTTTCACTGCTTTTTTCCGTTCAAGAGGGGCTTTTTGCCACATAGGGAACAGCGAGGCTGTGCCTGCTCAACAGCAGGCGCAGCAGCGCTGTTCTGGGTGCCGGCGTACCGGGCTGCCCCCGGAATGCTCCCCTGCTCCAGCGCGGCCTCTCTGCGCCGTGGCCTGCACCACAGAGAGGCCGCACCGGTGAAGGGGTGAGGCATGGCCCTGCGGCGCTCCTCCACCAGCAGCCCTGACCTCCCTGCCGGCATAAGCGCATGTAATTGCGTGATTACAGCTGAGGGGTGGCAGGTAGCCCCATTAATTGGCAAGCAATTACCCACCACTATCAGTCATTTAGCAACCCTACCCCTAGAGTATACCTAGTGTACCTTTAATATTTTTAAAGACAAATGGATGACTTGCTGGTTCTGTAGGGCTGCACCCATTTGTAGGAGGTACCGCCGACCTGGGCCCCAACAGCCAGAGATCATGACAGGGCAGGGCTTTGCAAGACTTTGGTGCTCTGGAAAACTTTTTGAGTCAGCGATTCATAAAGGCCTCTGGAGCCTCACAAAGTCTTTGCTAGCCACAATCTGAGCCAGTAGCCTGCAAGCCAGCTCATTCTCTGGCTGTCAGGTCCAAACAAGCCCTATCTACTTCAGAAGGAAGGGCAAGCAGCTGTGATGCAGCTCCAGAGCTGACAAGTCATGCCTTTCACCTCTTTTTAAATTGAAAAGTTTAAAGAACCATGGGAGAAATTTACTTTTTAATTTCAGGTTAGGGGTTTCTACAAGGCATGCTTCTGAGGTGCTAAAATTCCTGAATCTGATAATTGCACTTGAGAATAATTTTTAAAACTAAAACCACCACCAACCCGAAATTCTGGTATAACAAAATGCATGCCCTCTAGAGAACCCAAACTGGGAGTTTTTGCAGTGGATAACACTAGTGTATGATACTGAACTATGGTTGCCAGTTGGGAAATTCCTGGAGATTTTTTTTTGGGGGGGTAGATCTTGGGGAGGGCAGAGTTTAGGGAGGACAGGGACATCAGTGGGGTAGAGGCCATAGAGTCCACCCTCCAAAGCAGCCATTTTCTCCATGGGCAGTGATCTCTGTAACCTGGAGGCCAGTTGTAATTCCAGGAGATCTCCAGCCGTCATCTCGAGACTGGCAACAAAAACCCATGAAACTCCCTCCCTATAAAGAAATGTCCACGTCTCAGATGTGAAGACACCATTTGCAGCCAGGGGTGGAATAGGCCTTGAATTTGGATTCTGGTAACCTGGATGACTTCAGTGAATCCGAATATTGTTTAATATTTGATTTCCTTTATCAAAACATTTTTACCCTCCATTTCCCCAGTAAGTTCAAGAATTTCAGATTGCTTATTTATGTTATTTTCAAGACTATGGTCCTTTCTATGTCAAATTGTGTGGAGAGCAATTTATGGTTACTTTAAAAAATGCAATATCAGCTCCCAGTTTAAGTAAAGGAAACAATAGGGAAGGTCTTAAGTTCAAAAAATACAACTGTTACTTTGAGTTTAACATGTGCTTAATGATGAAGGGGGTGGAAATACTAAGCCTAATACTATTTGGTGGACAGTTAGAGTTGATAATCACCCCCATAATGCTATTGATGGTAATCTATGAAGAGTCTACTAATTCTAAGCAGAAGTGGTTTATTGTGCAGAATTAAGATGTAGCCTGCAGCAGCAAAACAGTAAAGGATACAATGTTCACATAGCCTTTAACAAGGAATCTGAAAGACCCGAGAGGATGAATACTAATAGATACAAAATGTTAGTTTAATAAGTCTTATTACAAGAAGTTAATATTTTTGTAAGACATTTAAGCAGTGTTTCTTCCCAAAGTATTTGCTATAAAAGTTGTGAACAGAGTTTGGCCCAAACTGGGCAAGTCTGAATCCAAATTCCTGATCCTTAAAAAAAACTGGCCTAGGAGTTCAGATGTTTCCATCTGCTGCTCTTGACCCTGTCACAACACCTTGTTCCTCCTGTGTCCATTACCCCTGCCATTTAATGAACCAGATATGCATCCTTTAAGGGGGAACCCCACATTCACTTCCAAACAGAAACCATTTAAAAACTATTTATTTATTTATTATTTACATTTATATCCCGCCCTCATTTCTGGCAAGCCATGCTCAGGGCGGCTCACAACACAATATAAAACATCAATTTAAAACTATATTAAAATATCTATATTTTAAAATACCTTAAAATCCATACCACATATTTTGAAACAAGATGGCATAATTTCATAATTTCAGCTACTGGACAGTCCTGGCGAGCCAGTGGACCCCACAACCAGTTGGGGGAGGATGGGGAGGCCAGAAAATTGTAGCAATTGAAAGGCTTGCGGCTGCCCTCAGATGTAGGCCTAGTGGGACAGTTCTGTTTTGCAGGCCCTTCAGAACTCATTTATATCCCGCAGAGCCCTGATGTTATTTGGTAGACTGTTCCACCAGGCCGGGGCCAGGGCCAAAAAGGCCCTGGCCCTTGTCAAGGACAGCAGCACACTCCGCGGGCCAGGGACCACCAGCAAGTTGTTGGTCCCTGAGCGCAAGGCTCTTGGGGGGATGTGCCAGGAGAGGTGGTCCCGTAGGTACAATAGTGTTCATGCATTTAAAATAAATACTTATTTAATGAAATAGATCACAACGGGTAGCCATGTTAGTTTGTCAGTAGCAGTAGAAAAGAGCAAGAGTCCAGTAGCACCTTAAAGACAAACAAATTTCTGACAGGGTTTTGTGAGCTCTCTCTCTCTCACACACACACATCCCATAACACCTTGTGGAACATCATAAAATTGTCAGAAAAATATAAAAGACATTGAATTGAATACATGTGCATTAAGGACCTTTGGGGTCATGATGACCTATAAACACAAAATCTGTTCCCTGCATGAAAATTTTATATACTATCTATGAAATTTGCAATATAAAGCTACCTTGTCAGGACTAAGTGCTCTTTCACTTTCTTTCCAACTTGCAACGTCATTTCATCTCTGTAGCTAAACCTCTTTAGATCTCAAAATGTAAGAATAAGACTGTATTTATTTATCACAAATGAGGTGAGTAATAAATAAGAGTTTCTGATAAACTCTCCTCTTTGATGTGACAGTTCCAAACATCTTCACCAATCTAATAAAATAGTACTGTATACATAGTGTACCTTATATATAACCCCTTTTCTCACTGCAATATGATGAAGAATTAACAACATAAGAACATAAGAAAGGCCATGCTGGATCGGACCAAGGCCCATCAAGTCCATCAGTCTGTTCACACAGTGGCCAACCAGGTGCCTCCAGGAAGCCCACAACAATACAACTGCATCAGCATTATCCTGTCTGTGTTCCAAAGCACCTAATATAAAAGGCATGCTCCTCTGATCCTGGAGAGAATAGGTATGTATCATGACTAGTATTCATTATTACTAGTAGCCATGAATAGCCCTCTCCTCCATGGACATGTCCACTCCCCTCTTAAAGTCTTTCAAGTTGGCAACCATCACCACATCTTGGGGCAGGGAGTTCCACAATTTAACTATGCATTGTGGGAAGAAATATTTCCTTTTATCTGTTTTAAATCTCTCACCCTCCAGCTTCAGCAGATGACCTCACGTTCTAGCATTATGAGAGAGGGAGAAAAGCTTCTCCCTGTCCACTCTCTCCATACCATGCATAATTTTATAGACCTCTATCATGTCTCCCCTTAACTGCCTTCGTTCCAAACAGTCCTAAGCGTTTTAACCGCTTCTCATAGGGCCATTGCTCTAGCCCGCTGGTCATTTTGGTTGCTCTTTTCTGCACCTTCTCAAGCTTTGCAATATCCTTTTTTGGGTGTGGTGACCAGAACTGTAGCAGTATTCCAAGTGTTGTTTCAGAAGGTTGATCAGAAGACTATAGGAGTTCCACAGTACCATCAAGGCTGAGCTCAGATAATCTTGGACCAGCCAATTGTTATTTTATTTCCCCCCTATTTTTATACTTTTTTAGATTACACAAACCTCTTTGCTAGTTCCATATTTAGAATATTCTGTGACATGTGAACATATTCATAATCATACACCCAAGATGAATTGCTACTAGTGTTGTGAAAACAATTCCACTCCACAGTTTTCACTTCTGAATAAGGTTTAATTAAAAAGAAGGGTTTTGATCACTGTATTAAAAAATGTTTTCAGTCACCCTAAAACCAAAACCAAATATTCTAAAATATTTCCTTTTTCCTCTGCAGAGCACCTGCATCCTAGAAATAGCATGAATATAAACCACCCGCATGATTAAGTTAACATCCATTCCAGATATCTTTGGCTGGCATCCTGGCAATCTCCAGATGGTTCCAGGTGAGAACCATGAAAATTTACGGTGAACACAGACAATTGAGGTATTTGTAGTCCCACTGACATTATGGAGATCTGATAGCATCTATCAGAATTTATAGCACCATCAGACCAGCCTAAGGCAGCAATGGCCACCTGAGAGTCATAAAAACCCTGTAGGGTTGCCATAGGGTAAAGCTGGTCTTGTAACTGTACAGGAACAATAATAGTTTCAAACCACAGCTCATTTACTTCAGGAAGGTACTATTAAAGTCAATGTTGATCTATATCATGTGACACTTGGGTGCATGTGAAAACCCACAAGCACTACAACTTACTCCTTGTGTGGCGAGAGCCACTTGATCCCCATGCTCTCCAATTTGCTTTGCCTTACAGAACAAGCAAAGTTCTGATACGATAAATTGCAACATGCTCCTGTTCCCTTTTGTCTAATTTGCACCTGCAAGAAAATAAAATTTTACAGTAAAATTCTTTTTTTTTCCTTTTGGAAGGAAGTAATTGATGTTATATAGCACCGAGGAGATGGCAGTTTACAAATGAAATAGAAAGAACAATAAGATTTCTGAAGCAAAAAAGATCTTGAAATCAAATAATCAGAATTGTGGAGCTCTGATAAATAGCATATTTTCAGATAATATCATTGTCTTTAGCTGCTTCCTAAGGTTGGGCAAATATGCTTCAAGTGTAATTGCTTATGCTAGTGAATTAGGGTAGTCAGAACCTGGACTGGTATACACTGATGACACCATTGCTACCTGAGCCTAACCACACTTCTGTGTGTTTCAGGTCATAAAGTGAGAACACCACCTTTTAGTGGCCAGCCTTAAAAAGTTGGTCAGCTAATTTGTTCAGCTCTATCTTGTCTATGGACTAAGCCCCGTGGCGCAGAGTGGTAAGCTACAGTACTGCAGTCCAAGCTCTGCTCACAACCTGAGCTCGATCCCAACAGAAGTCAGTTTCATGTAGCTGGCTCGAGATTGACTCAGCCTTCCATCCTTCTGAGGTTGGTCAAATGAGTACCCAGCTTGCTGGGGGTAAAGGGAAGATGACTGGGGAAGGCACTGGCAAACCACCCTGTAAACAAAGTCTCCCTTGGAAACATCGGGATGTGACATCACCCCATGGGTCAGGAATGACCCGGTGCTTGACCAAGGGATCTTTACCTTTACCTTGTCTATTGCCTCCAGTCCTTTGCAAAACTGTCTTTTGCTGAAATGTGAACATGAAATTCTTTTGCGTCTGTCACCAACCAGAAGTGTCAAATTCCTCTACTATTATTTTCTGCTAAGTGGAGCTGAAGAAAATGCTTCAAAGAATTTTTTCCCACAAATATACAAAACAGCCTCCTCAGCTGAGATAATCCTTACCTTATATTTATACCAAGTTCCAAAACCAGGTTTTTGTTTTTTTTTTCTTTATATCATTGGGGATACAGGAAAGGAAAAAGGGAAAAGGGTAAGTGTTAACATATTAAAAACAAAACAGTATTGTAAAATGATTTCTAAATAAAATATAGTTACAAAATGGCTTTGATTTGTTGTTCTTGCTTCTAAATAATCTCTGGTATTTTAAAGGTTCTTATTCTTTTTTATCAATTAACTAAAGTAAAAAGGTTTAAAACAAGATTAGTTATAATATTTTAACATCCATTATTCGTGATAATTGGACTTCATATATACATAAAAAGATGCCCACTTCTCCTGAAATTGTTCGGTGGATTCACTAAATTTAGGATTTAGTTCATGAGTCATTTTTGCCATGGCTGCGTATTCTAAAAGTTTTTCTTTCCAATCATTAATATCGGGTATGTGGATTTGTTTCCATGTCCTTGCTAGGATTGTTCTGGCAGCTGTTGTAGCATATTTGAAGACGTCATGCAGTTTTTGTGGTAGGCTTGACGGTACTATACTGAGTAAATATGATTTTGGGTCAAGTGTAAATTTCGTATCTACTATCAATTGTAGTTCGCGATGAACTCTTTTCCAGTATATTTGTAGCTTAGGACAAGTCCACCAAACATGGAAATAAGAACCGTCTGACTCTTGACATTTCCAACATGCACCTTTTTTCCCTGGAGTTACCATCTGAGAAAGCATGTTTGGAGTCAGGTACCATCTATAGAAGGTCTTATACCAATTTTCTTTCACTTCTTGAGAAACTGTATATTTCAATTCGGAGGAACAGAGTTTTTCCCATGAATCAATATTGATCATTTCTCCAAAATTTTGCATCCACTTTATCATGTTTGTCTTCACTTGTTCTTCTTCTGTATCATATTTCAGGAGAAGCTTATATATTTTTCCTAATATATGTGAGTCATTTTTGGATATTAACTGCTCAAATTCAGTTGGTTCACGGAATGGTTGTGGATATAAGCAATCTTTTTGCAGGTTAGACCTCAATTGTAAGAAAGTTAACCAATTCAACTTTTGAAATTTTTCTTGAAGTTTGATCATATCCTTGATTTCTCCCGTAGGCTCTATCATATCTTTGTAAGTAAAATGAATACCCGGTTTTAGTTTAACATTGTCATGATAAGCTTCAATTGGTGACATTATAGAAGGTGGAGAGGGACTTATTCTCTTTTTGTATCTTTTCCAGACTTTCAGTAACGCTAATTTGACATCACAATCTTCTTGTGCTTTGTCTTTTTGAATTTTTGATTTAGAGTCCCACAAAACTTTATGAAAACCCTGTCCCAAGTCCGCCCGTTCTAAAATAACATGCCGATTTTTGGGTTGTTTTATCCATTCAGTTATCCAAGATAGACAAGCTGCATGGTAGTATAGTTTGAAGTTGGGCATTGCCAGCCCTCCTCTTTTCTTTTCATCTTGAAGGACTTTGAATCTTACTCTTGGCTTTTTTCCGTTCCAAACAAATCAGTTGATTTGTTTTTGCCAGTTTTCTAATATCCTTTCGGGAATGTCAATCGGCAAAAATTGGAATAAAAAATTTAGTCTTGGAAGAACATTCATCTTAATCGTCGATATCCTTCCTAACCAAGAAATGTTCATCTTCGACCATAAACTCAGATCTCTTTCTATTTCACCCCAGATTTTTAGGTAGTTTGATTTTAAAAGTGTATTATTTTGTGAAGATATATTAACGCCCAAATACTTCACTGATTCTTTGGCGATTCGACATCCAGTAATGTCTTCAATATACTTGTCTTCATCTGCTGTTAGATTGAAGGTCAAGATTTTCGTCTTTATTTTGTTAAGTTTATACCCGGAGTATTTTGCATATTCGGTAAGGTGGTTGTAGACGTACGGAAGTGTTTGCTCAGGATTTTGACAAATTAAGACGACGTCGTCTGCATAACTTTTAATTTTGTGTTCTTCATTACCTATTTTTAGACCTTTAATTTTTGGATCATTTCTTATATAATTAGAGAAGACCTCCATTGATAAGTCGAATAGAAATGGAGAAAGAGGACAGCCTTGTCTGGTACCTTTTGTAATGTCAAATTCTGTGGACAATTGACCGTTTATCAAGAGACGAGCTCTTTGCACCGAATATATCGAGTTGAAGACTTTAAGTAAAGTTTCTCCACAGTCCATTTGTTGTAGTGTTTTTCCAATGAAGTGCCAGGAAACATTGTCAAAAGCTTTTTCTGCATCCAAAAATATCATTGCTGTTTTTAATGATTTTGATTTTGCATATTTTATTGCACTGAGAACCAGTCTCACGGTATCTCTCATGAGTCTTTTGGGAATAAAACCTGTTTGGTCTGGATGTACCAAATTTCCAATATATTTTTGAAACCTTTTGGTGATTATAGAGGCGAAAATTTTGTAGTCAATGTTCAATAATGATATTGGTCTATAAGTTTGAGGATAACATTGGTCTGCAGCTTCTTTTGGGATTAATGAGATGTGTGCTTCTTGCCATGACGGAGGAATCTTGCCGTGTTCGATTACCTCGTTATAGAAAGAAAGTAAGACCAGAGTTAATTGCTGTTCTAAGAGTTTATAATATTGTGGTGTTAAACCATCGGGTCCAGGTGCTTTGTCTAATTTTAAATTATTAATGGCATCTACAATTTCTTGAGTTGTTATCTTCTGGTTAAGTGTCTCTTGTTCATCTGATGTAAGTTTAGGTAGTTGTGCATGAACTAAATAAGTTGAGAGTCCTTGTTCTCACAAATCGTCTTTCGAGTAGAGTTGCTTATAATATTCCAAAAATATTTTTTCGATTTCGTCTTGTTTATTATAAGTTATCCCGTCAGCTTTGGCACCGATTATCTTCTTTTTCTTCTCTTGTTGTTGAAGTTGATTGGCTAAAAAACGACCTGGCTTATTTGCTCTTTCGAAAAGCCTTTGCTTGGCATATTTAACTTTTATTCTGATTTCTTCTGTTTCTATCAATTCTATTTGGTGTTTGATCATCTTAATATCGTGTTGAATGGTTTTATCTGACTTGAGATGAGCTTTCTTTTCCAGTTTTCTTAATTGATCTTGTAATTCTTTGAATTTCTTTTGTCTTTTTTTTTTTTTTGGAATTCAAGGCTATCATTTTCCCTCTTACAAAAGCTTTACTAGCATCCCATATAACAAGATCAGACATGTCTTCTGTTTTGTTAAAAATAAAAAATTCTTTCAAATCATGCTTACATTGTTCAAGAATATGCTTATTCCGGAGTAATTGATCGTTCAACCGCCATCTTCTAATCCCTATTTTGCCTCTTATTAAGGTCAGCTCGATTGGGTTATGATCTGACAATATCCTGGGTGCTATAAGTATCTTCTCCACACTTGTTGTCATTGATCTGGAGGTCCAACACATATCAATTCTTGTGTATGATTTATGACGATTTGAATAGAAAGTATAATCTTTTGTTTTTGGATTTTTCATTCTCCATATGTCAATTAGATCAAATTCTTTCATTAGTTTATAGACGCTCTTCGGAAGCTTCCCAGATGTGCTGCTGTGGGTCTCGTCAATTGTAGGATTCACGATTGCGTTGAAATCTCCTATAATTATGATTTCTCCTTGATGGTATTCTGCGAGATTCTTAAACAGTGTTTCATAGAAAGTTTCTTTTGCAGCATTCGGAGCGTATATATGTGCTATTGTAAAGCAGACTCCATCTGGTCCAAATAGGATTAGGATCTGATAACGTCCATCCGAATCTGCTATATGGGTTTTTACCGTCAAAACTTTCTCGTTGATGTAAGTTACAAGACCTCTCTTCTTCACTTTCGCCGATGCCAAATAAGGAGTTCCAAGGTAATTTATATGTAGAATTTTTTCATGATTTTTTTTTATATGGGTTTCTTGGAGACAGATGATATCTTTTTTTTTGCTTTTTTAAGCTGTGGAAGACTCTTTTTCTTTTATTGGGAGAGTTAAGACCATTAATATTTAATGATGTTATCTGGAGATAATTCATAATGGGATTAGGATTCTGTTCTATAAGGCAGCTGCTTGGTTTAGTTTTTCTCCTTCAGAAGCCTTCTTGTTTTTTCTTAGTTCTCGCTTCTCGAGTGGTTGTTTTTTCCCCTTCTGAGTTGGTTGAGATTTGCTGGGACCTTCTCCTGGGGAATCTTCAGAGTCTTTTGAGGCTATATCTCCTTGGGTTTTTATTTCTTCAAGTAATTCTTTTGCTTGGAGTTGATTGTGAATTATCCTTTTCCCTTGCGGCAGAGAGATCTCTAATGAGTATGGAATGAGCCAACGAAACCTGATTTGTCGCTTGTCCAATTCTTGCTTCAAATCGTTGTACTCTTTCCTTTTGGTTAGGACACTTCTCGGAAGATCGGTTAAGATCTGTATTGAATTCCCCTCCCAAATCAATGGGTCGTCTCTTTGTGTCTTCAACAGTAGGTCTCTGGTTCTTTTGTGGACGAACCTCACCAGTACATCTCTTGGTTTTTTGTACTTGGTGGCATAAAATGAGTTTATCCTGTAGCAAAATTCTAGGAGAGTATCGTCTTCTTCAAAATCATAATTGTCATGGAGGAGTGTCCTGATATCAGATTCTAAACTTTCTTTCCCGAAATGTTCAGGAATCCCGCGGAATTTGATGTTCTTGTCCCTAAGCTTCACTTCGTGAGCGTCAACTTTGGTTGAAAGATCTTGAGTTATTTTTGATTGTTCCAAAAGTTCTGTAGTGTGATGTGTTACTGATGTCTCGATTTCATCTTGCTTCTGTTTAATTTTAACAATCTCTTGGGAGTTAAGTTCAAGTTTCTCTTCGACCTTGGAGATACTTTGAAGAACCTTTTGTTCTGAGTCTTGTATTGATTTCTGTAAAGAAGTTTTCAAATCCGATATCATCTCCTGTGTGCGTAAGAAAAAGTCTTGGCTTTCTTTTGCCATGACCAAACTTTTATTTTTTGTGTCTTGTGTAGTCTCGGATGAGGGTTTAAATTTTGCGACGTCCACCTCTTGTTCTTCTTCTTCTGAGACTACAAATTCTTCTAAGAATTTTTGTTGTTGTTTACCTTTCAGCTTCTGAGATTGTCGGTGTGCAAAGCTTGTAAATCTCTTCCTCATAGTAGATTAGGAAAAACCTGAAAAATTATCGTTTCCAGTTGCACACTTTAAAAAATTGTGGTAATATACCCACTTCCACCCCTACAAAACCTGAAAATCTAATATATTTAAGTCTAACAGTTCATTAGTTTACTACGTTCAATATATTGAATCTAATCACAGACTTAATTCATGTAGTTTTGAAAATAAGGCTAATTATATTACATTACAATATTAGAATTAAACAATATATAGAATATCAATAATAGTTCGTTGATTATCTTCCGTAAAACTTGGCTATGGTTGCATCAGAATAAATTATTTTGAAAGGTTAGTTTGTATGATAAAAGGGAAGAACCAATGTCTCTGTATGGTATTATGTAGAGATGGATAAGAAGGGTTAACTGCAATTAATTCAGCGTCCACAGGAGGGCAGCAAAGCGTTCATTAGAGTCACAGCAAGAAAAACGAAAGTTAATTTTACCAGTCAGGCGCCATTTCCCCCCCCTTTTTGCAATCGGAGCTTGCAGTAAAAATATAAAAATAAAGGAAAAAAGAAAAAAGATGGTGCTGGGGCGCGGAGCTAAATCCGATTAACACGTTGCTGCTTTGAGGGGGGGGTCAGAGATATGGCAGTAGAATCGAGATGTTTGGCTGGAGCTGCTGCTGCGCCGCCACGCCGCCGCCGCCGCCTCTCTTGCCGGTCTCCTACGGCCCGCCCTGGCCCCGTTCGTCCACCCGCACCCGGGTGGGCCAACAGATTCAGGGCAGCCGCACAGAGACCTGCGGAAGATTTCAGGAACGGTCACGCTGGGAAAAGTTATCAGCCGTCTCCAGCTTCCAGCCTGATATGTTCAAGTGCAGAAAGTCCCCCCCCCCTCCTCTCTTCTCCCGTCTGGCTATCTTCGCTCAAAATGCGACCCCTCCAGCAGGTAATCAAACTTGGCTCAATATTGGGATAAGTTCTGAGATAGTTTAGTTCATTAGTTTGTTTTTTGTTGTTGTAAAAAGATTATTTTAAAAAACGGAAGTGGGGGGGGAGGGAAAAGTGGAGCGGATGGCCGCCATAGTCTCGGTAGACTCACCCCCAGCTGCTGCTTTCTTCACCAGACGCTCAAGGCGTTTTGCTGGCATTTGGAGCCCCGGAAATGGTCCGGGGGGGTTTCATGGAGAAACTCTCCTGTTCTGCCCGCTCCCCCCAAGCCTGGGGGGGGGTCTCCACAGAAGCAATTGGGAACCGTGAGAGAACTCGCGTCTGGCTGGCTCAGTCTCCGCCCGGAAGTCCAAAACCAGGTTTAAACACTTTCACACATGCCAAATAATGCACTTTCAATCCACTTTCAATGCACTTTGAAGCTGGATTTTACTGTGTGAAACAGCAAAATCCACTTGCAAACGATCATTAAAGTGCATTGAAAGTGGATTGAAAGTGCATTATTCCGCATGTGTGAAAGTGCCACTTGTGATTGGCCTTAAATGCCTTCTCTAAGGTTTGTCTAGGGTTGCCAGCTCCGGATTGGGGAATACCTGGAGATTTTGGGGGTGGAGTCTGGGGAGGGCAGGGTTTGGATAGGGGAGGGACTTCAATGCCATAGAGTCCAATTCCCAAAACAGTCATTTTCTCCAGGGGAACTGATTTCTATCGCTTGGAGATCAGTTATAATAGTGGGAGATCTCCAGTCACCACCTAGGGTTGCCAGGTCCCTCTTCGCCACTGGCAGGAGGTTTTTGGGGCAGAGCCTGAGGAGGGTGGAGTTTGGGGGAGGGGAGGGACTTCAATGCCATAGAGTCCAATTGCCAAAGCGGCCATTTTATCCAGGTGAACTGATCTCTATCAGCCGGAGGTCAGTTGTAATAGCAGGAGATCTCCAGCTAATACCTGGAGGTTGGCAACCCTACTACCACCTGGAAGTATGCAACCCTAGGTTTGTCTCCAAGTCTGCACACTTGTGATTGATTGTGATCTCCAAGGTATGTTTTTATACACTTGGGCTTTCAAAAGGCTTTTGACAAGGTGTCTCACCAAAGACTCCTGAGTAAATTTAGCAGTCATGGGGTAAGAGGATGGATTCTCTTATGGATTAAAATTGGTTAAATGGCAGGAAACAAAGAGCAGGAATAAATGGGCAGTTCTCACAATGGAGGGAAGTAAACAGTGTGGTCTCACAAGGATCAGTGTTTGGGCCAGTATTATTTAATTGGTTCATAAATGGTCTGGAACTAGGGGTGGATAGTGTATTGGCCAAGTCTGCAGATGATACAAACTTATTTAGGATGATGAAAACCGAGGATGACTGTGAAGAGCTCCAGGGGGGCCTCACAAATTGGGTGAGTTACAATGTGGCGAATGACACTCAAAGTTGGTAAGTGTAAGGGGCTGCACATTGGAACAAAATTGTTCCATGTTATTTAAACGTCCACGCGCAAGGTGATTGACACTTTACAATAAGTGAAGATTGATTGTTTGGCTTAGGTCCGTTGAGTGAACAGTTGAAGAACCTATTGCAAATAGAAATTGATAAAACACGTTATCAAAGTTCTTGTTCAAAAAACTTTGCACTTTGTTTCATTTTAGACTGTTGACAGAAAGGCACATATTAATGAAGCAGTCAGACTGGCTTCAGACTTGATGCCTGCAACCCCAGCAAATAATATATTCTGTACAAAAGTTGTGAGATGCAATCTGAGGGTGGAGGCATAGCTTGAATCCTGTCTGATTTCTGTTTTAATGTGTCTGTCTAAATTCCTACTGCAGTTTTCTTTTTATTATACACAGAGGGTCATCTCTATAATGCTTTAAAGTACTTATGTACATCATTGCCTGATATATGATTCATTAGGTTATTGCAATAACATTTCAACTCCATTTTATCTAAGAGTTCAGGGGATTTTAAAAAAAAATCCCAGCTTAATGGAGGCCGATCAATCATCACATTTTTCAAAGTGCAAATTATTTTAAGTTTTTGTACTACGCGGGGGTAATCACCGTGGAGAGATATGCATATCCTATTGTTTTGACTGATGTCATTTACTTTTCTTCAGGCTGACCTGACTGATAGTTTAAGTGCTGAAGTTAAGCAGGCAAATTGATGTGTTTTCCTGGAGTGTTTCCAGTACAGCTGCCTTTTTAGCTCTAATAACGCCAAATGTCAGACAGCAATATGCAGCTGTTCCTGCTCATGGAACTGAAATTTAGGCTTAGAGTGGGCAATGAGAGTGCACAGACGCTCCTTTTCATTATGTCTTTTATAAGTGAAGACCCACAACTTATTGCACAAATGTGGACATGGAGAGACCCCCTACGCTCACCAAAACATGAGAGAGCTCACTGGTGGTTCACTGGGAGGGAAGGAGCCATCTATTTTGTCTACATTCCCATCTCTCTTCTCTCTGACTTGTAAGACCAAATGCATCTCAGTTAAATGAATCTATTTTTACTAAGGAAGTTACAGTAGCCCACAATGCCCCCCTACTGGCTACAAACAAAATCTCCTCTGGCAGTTCTCCATTTTGGCTATTTCCCCAGCTTCCATCACAGCCTGTGATGAAACAGGAGGAATGCCTTAGGCTGTTTATAGTATAATAAAGAAATACAATATACAAAACAATTTGAAAAAAAACCCTTACCCTTAAAAAACAATTTCCAACAAATTAAACATTAGAAAATTTAAAAACAGCAATAGTGGTAAAACCAACACCAACCAATAAATGGTTATAATCCTGTGTTTTGCATTAACAATGGTCTCATGGATAGTCACAATACGATAGTTCTAACAAAAAAGTCTACCATATTTCTATCAACCACCAGTCATCACAGGGAGGTCATTTTTATGACATTCCATGGGTTTTTATGACTTTCCATGGGACATTCCATGGGAAATATGACATTCCATGTGCTCTGGCCTTGAATACTTTGTTCACTGTGACATGGAAAGGCAAGAAGGCAACGAGTAAGATAGATATTGTTCATGATATATGCCAACAGTTCAAGTCAGGTCCTAGGACCACAGTGAGTTCCTAGACACCCTGATCAAGTGGAACTAATTTCCATGCAGATCCCTGCCTGTGAAAAAATACTACACGTGCATCTCTTCTCACCCCCTGAACATTAGTCTGCATAAATGATGCTCCTGCAGAGAATATCTACTAGACCAAACCAATCTGTAGAAAATAAATTTCTATTGGATGTTTGTTTTGACTTATAAATCATATGGCCTTTAATAAGTAAATATCTCAATGCTGTTGCACATGCCACAAACACTAAGAGAGAGGTTCAGAACTAGTAACATTCATGCCAGGTAAAGGGAAGGGAAAGCTGACATTTGTGACCTGTTGTCTGTTCTTGTTCTTCTTCCAGCCAGGGTGATACTGGTGACCATATCAACATTACAACAGGGTATAAAATGTTGCTGTCAGTCACAGAAGCAATCCAGGACTTAGTCATGGATTAAGTCTAGCCAGTCTAGCATGCATCCCTGAGACCTGGTTGGGGAGGAGGTTAACCTCTCCCACATGCATCCAGATACATCTGCTGGGGGAGGGGCTGATTGACTGTGTCCATGAGACAATAAATACCTGCTTGAGAGAGGGGATGGGAACCCCAGCCTTGAAACAGAAGGTGGTGTTCTTAGGGCTTAGGGCTTAGGTTCTTAGGGCTGTTGAAACAAAAAAATTCGGAAAAATTCAGATCTGGCAAAATCTGGCCCGTTTTGATCCGGGAAATGCTGCAGTTCGAACTCCCCCGCTTCGGTTCCATGGAATTCGGTGCGAGTTTTGAGTTCGGGAACAAAATTTGGCCGAATAACCCGCCCCCCCTTCCCGGGGCTCCCAGGAAAGCGGACGGGTGGCTCTTTGAACTGCTCCACGCTGCCATGGCTGGCAGCGCGGAGCAATTCAAAGCCCCCAGACACCCCTTCCCAGGACTCCTGGGAAAGTGGGCGGTGGGTCTTTAAAGTGCTCTGTGCTGCCAGCCCAGGCTTTCCGTGGAAGTCCCGGGACCCAGTCCGTCTGGGCCTGAGCAGCCCCACCACCACAAACAAAATGCAGGAGATGGGGAGGAATCCAAAGGGGCCCAGGAGCAATGGGGTAAACCTCCCCTTACCGGCAGGGTTTTCCTTCTCGGCAGGCTCGGCGGCAGGGAAGGAGGCAGCCCTCAAAAAAGCCCGGTCTGGCAGGCAGAACCCAGAGGAAGGGACCGGCCAATGCGATGATGCTGGAGGGCGGGGCCGATGGCAGGAAGAGAGCCCAGGAGAAGCCGAGGCCGGTACGCAGCCAAGCGGCGGAGAGTGGAGCAACCGTGGCATCGCAATCAGCCTCAAAGGCAACCGCCCCGCCACCCAGCTGACAAGCGGGCGTGCGCTTCCAGGACGGGGGCATGAGGGTGCCCCAGCCTGTTGCCCTGGCAATAGTCCCGCCGCCCAGCTGACAAGGGGGCAGCCACATCCAGGATGGGGGCGTGATGGTGCCCCAGCCCGTTGCTCCGGCAATAGTCCGAGCTGGCAGGGACTCCATGCTGGCAGGGAGTCCCGGCAATAGTCCCAGCTGGCAGGGACTCCCAGCTGGCAGAGAGTCCCGGGAAGGGGGGCGGAGGTCTTTAAACTGCTCCGCGCTGCCTCCTTCCCTGTTGCCGAGCCTGCCAAGAAGGAAAACCCTGCCGGTAAGGAGAGGTTTACCCCATTGCTCCTCGGCCCCTTTGGATCCCTCCCCGTCTCCTGCGTTCTGTTTGTGGTGGTGGGGCTGCTCAGGCCCAGACGGACCGGGTCCCGGGTCCCGGTCCGTCTTGGTACAAGACCCACTGCCTGCTTTCCCCGGAGTCCTGGGAAGGGGGAAGGGGGGTCTTATAACTGCTCCACGCTGCCAGCCCAGGCAGCGCGGAGCAGTTTAAAGACACACTGCCCGGTTTCCCAGGACTCCCGGGAAAGTGGGCGGTGGGTCTTTAAAGGTGGGAAAAGGCAGATTTGGGGAATGCCAAACCTGCCAAATTTATCCGGCGATCGCTCGACCTTGCAGAATTCAGCGCATCGTTTTCCTGTCTTTTTTTTAGTTCGGTTCCATCCGAACTGAAAACCCCCAGATCGGGGGAAATTCGGCTGTTTTTCAATTCGGACGGAACCGAATCGACAGCCCTAGTGTTTCTACTCCTACCAAAACCAGCTCTGGACCCAAGAGATTTGAATAACTTGTCCAGTCTCAAATATACCATTCCTAAGCAAGATAATTGAACAGGTGGTGGATAGACAACTGCAAAGATTCTTGGATGAAACAAATTTTTTAGATGTCTTCCCATCTGGTTTCAGACCTGGTTGTGTGCCTGAAATGGCCTTGGCCACTCAGTGGATGACCTGCACTGGAAGATGGACAGAAGGAATTTGACTCTGTTGATTCTCCTGGACCTCTCAGAGGTGACTGGAATAGGTCCTAGGGAACATAGAATTCCAGTCTTGTTCCATCTGCACTGGCTTCCAATTTGCTTCTTAACCTAATTCATAGTGTTAGCATTGATCTTTAAAGTCCTATATGACTTGGAACCAGCATACCTTAAGGATCATCAACTTCCATAAGAATCTACCTGACCATTCAAATCATCTTTCCTCTTCTCTCATTATCTTGAACCAGTGGTTGAAACCTTTTTTGGTTTTGTTTGGTGTTTCCTTATGGACCTCCTTCCTGTTTCTGTTTTTTTTTTAAAAAAAAAAAAATTGTGTATACTTGTGCCATCAAATTGCAACCAACTCATGAAAACCTCAAAACCATGGGGTTTTCAAGGCAAGAAATAAGAAGAGGTGGTTTGCCATTGCCCTCCTCTGCATAGTAACCCCAGACTTCATTGGTGGGCTCCTGCTTAGCTTCCAAGTTCTGATGAAATCAGGGTAGGCAATTTAGGCTGCTGTATGTGTTTGTGTGTGTGTGTTGGTTTTACTGTTTTTAACTATTTGCTGCCTTGAGGGTCCTAATTGATAGAAATGTTCTCAATAAATAAATAATGAAATTTTAGGGTACTTAGAAAGGTAGAGAAGACAGCAAATTAAATATATGTTCCTTTTTGAAAAGTAAACGTCTTTAGTCATAAATTTATTCAAATGGCCAACTGCTTAGAAGTGGAGGACCCCTATTCCTGAATAACTTCTGAATAACGTCTGTAAAAATATTAACAAGGTTTTGAGCTTTTTCTCCTTTATATGTGCAAAATAACAGATTAGAGAACATCAAGGTCATATTTTCTTAAATTAAAACAAGAACCCCTGTTGAGAGCCACTGAACATACCAAAGTCGATGGGCCATCTCTTTTTAAAAAATTCATAAAATACAAAAAATAGTTCATGAAAGTAAATAAGAGTTGCTATAGAATGGGGAAAGGTTCTGAATTTTTAAAAACCCAGTATCCCAGTTGGCCAGCATAAAATCCACACATCTGGAAGAAATAAACTGCAATCAAAAACTCATTCCACGTCTTTATTCAAACACTATCCGACTTACTTTTTTGGACAACTTGATCAAAGTATCATACAATCCTTATTGTATTTATATTCATAACATCCCTTTGAGGTGAAGTGTTGGAACTTTTTTGCCAAGCACAGATGGTAGTACAAGAGACCAACCTCAATATCTGGGGAGATATTTTCCCCTCTGGGGACAATTTCTTCTATGATTTGATAAACATGGGTATGAACATCATTCAAATGAAAAGAGATTTCACCCATACAATAATGCTATCAGTAGACACAATACCCTTCTTAAAAAGACCTATACCTAAAGAACTGTAAAGCATGAACATTTAATTTATCAGTTCAAGGAAATGGGAAACCATCATCAGGAAAATAATAATGCCTTATTCTACAGATCAAGCCCCAAACCATATTTTTCCCTTGAAACCCACTTAGTGAAATTAAAACCTCTTACCACAAAGTATTTTGCTAAAATGAAAAAGGGAAAATTGACTAGTCAGGCCAGCTTCGATTTTCCACTGCATCTGACTTATGGGCCCTTCAAAATCATGGTGCTTGATTTTGTGGGGAATACCCATGCAAATGTTGTCCATTCTCATGATCCAGATGTGACATCTGCCATGTGAAAGCCACTCATAGAAAAACAGCTCCTACTAGGGTTACCAATTCTGGGTTGGGGGATTCCTGGAGATTTTGGGGGTGGAGCCTGGGGAGGGAGGAATTTGGAAAGGGGTGGAACCTCAGTGGGATATAATGCTATAGAGCAGGGGCGTCGAACTCATTTGTTATGAGGGCCGTATATGACATAAAAGTCACTTGGCATGTACCATAACATTTAATCCCAGGTACCAGAGATGTAAACTTTATAGAAGATACAGGCAAAGCCAATTAATTGTGGGGGGGTTTAACTTTATTTTTTACTTATCATACTAACATGCTTAAAACAATAACACAGTATTTTCTTTTATTTAACAGTCTTTGATCATTGACACCTCAGGACTGGGGTGGTGGGTCGCTGCCTTGGCTGGCTTGCGGGCCGGATAAGAGCCCTCAAGGGGCCGGATCTGGCCCCCGGGCCTTATGTTTGATATCCCTGCTATAGAGTCCCACCCTGCAAAGTGGCCATTTTCTCCGGGGAACTTATCTCTGTCGCCTGGAGATTAGTTCTAATTCCAGGAGATCTCCAGGCCCTACCTGGAGGTTAGCAACCCTAAATGTTACCCTACATAGCTAGAGTAATGCTTATCCCCCCCAGTATAGCTGTTTTGAGATGCAAAATTTCCTGCTGTTTCTCTTTAATGGTGTATGGTCCAGGGCTTGGATATCTATTACTAACTACTAGGTAGTGTACATATAGTGTAAAGCCAGTACAGAGAAGTTACTGGGACCAACTTCAGTATTTGACTGTACATGGCTTTCTTTTCTACCTAATAGTGAATTGTATACCTTCACTCCACTCAGCTAAGTGCTAAGTATTCCTTTCACTGGAGAAAAAGCTTCTTCCTTTGGAAGAAAGCCTTTTGCACTGGAGCAAGGCTCCACACTTAGCAGAGCCAACCTAATGAATTAGTGTAGCCCTTTTAACAATAAAACATTATCAAAAACATTTTTATAATACATATTTTCAGCAGAAAGCCATTTAGATAAAGCAATAGGAATACCAGGTCTCTGGCTATAGCAGGAGGCCTCCTGGCAATTCCTTTTAATGGCTGCTGGTGCCTGAGGCACCAGCGGGAAGAACTGGGAGTGAGGAAGGGCTGGTGTGCCAACATCACACCAGAGCACCTACCTCACTTCCTGTTTAAATGTCCTAGCAGGACCTGGGCACTCTGTGTGTGTGTTAAGTGCCGTCAAGTCGCTTCCGACTCATGGCAACCTTATGAATGAAAGTCCCCCAAAATGTCCTATCTTTGACAGCCTTGCTCCGATCTTGCAAATTGAAGGCTGTGGCTTCCTTTATTGAGTCAATCCATCTCTTGTTGGATCTTCCTCTTTTCCTGCTGCCCTCAACTTTTCCTAGCATGACTGACTTTTCCAGTGACTCTTGTCGTCTCATGGCGTGACCAAAATACGATAGCTGCAGTTTAGTCATTTGAGCTTCTAGGGTCAGTTCAGGCTTGATTTGATCTATAACCCATTGATTTGTTTTTTGGGGGGCAGTCCACAGAATCCGTAACACTCTCCTCCAACACTAGCATTCCACAAAAACTTTATGGTAAAACCATGGAGTTTTTGCAAAATGCTAGCACACACACCCCCTCACGTTACTTTTAGTTTAAGCTGCAAGGCATGCCCCCAATTCTTCCCAAGGGTTGCAGGCTGCAGCGTGGCAACCCTATAAAGCAAAGTAGTCTTTATTATCCCCAGTGCATATATTATTGATTCTATACACTATGACCTGGTCAATACATGCAGCATAGCCATGTGGTAAGGTGGTGGCAGAGTGCTGAGATGACAGAGAGGATACTACCACTTCAGACTGCAAGTCAGGGATTACATTTTTGAAAGTTCCCCTACATTAATAATTTCCAGTAAATGGAAAACAAGCACAAACAAGAAACAGGAACATTTGACTAGTCAGAAATAGGTACATTTAAAAATGTGACACCCCCCACACACACATTCTGAAGCGCTACAGCCCATTCTACTACTGCATGGTTTTACCACTTCACTCTTTTGGATCTATAGATCAGGTCTGCATGGCTGAATGTTGCAGAAATTGAATCAGGAACTCTGAGTCTTAGATAGAAATACAAAAACAATTGTCTTTATTAATGCACATACTTCAAAGAGGAAGAGGTGTCCAAGATTTATCTAATGAAACCTCTAAGAAAAAATACTACATACTCACATACAAACCACATAATGCGATAAATAGGAGTGGATCTGTCTGTGTTCTCTGTCTGTTCTTTCTTTCTTTCTTTCTTTCTTTCTTTCTTTCTTTCTTTCTTTCTTTCTTTCTTTCTTTCTTTCTTGTTCTGTAGCACATATTACATATACACATAATAGCTAAGTGGCTAGATAAATAGATAGGGGATATAAAGGGAATAATGTTTGCACATGCTATTATTCCTTGTATAAATTCAACCATCATGCAGGATTGGCGTGTTTAGTCTATCTGTTGAGATAGTACCACTAGGTGGTGCTGCCTATTGAAAAAAATTGCAAAAAAAAGAAAGAAAAAAGAATGTGGGATTTTACTGAAGCTGTGTATCTTATTCATGCTATCTTGCTGGTTGCTGACAATAACTCTTAAAGAGTGTATAAAATGGTGCATATTATGTTGGTATCTTATTTCATTTGAAGCCGTACTGCCACTTGAGAAGAAAAGTCAGTGGATTTAATTTAGCTAACATATATGAATACATAAGCAGTCCTGCAAAAGTAATATCTTCTTTCTCTAAAGAAGAGAAAGGGAGAAACAGTTTTTTAATATTATTTTTAAATAGTTATTTTAAAAATAAAACGTGTTCTCATTACAAACAAGAGGATGAGAGGGAGTTGAACTTAGATCCCAAGAGTAATACAGCATGTGCGTTGGGGACATGCAGCCCTGCATAATGAAGAACTGTGTGAATAAAGGGGTGCTGCCTGCATGGTGCAGATCCTTCAGTGTGGCAATCAGGGTTGCATGCAGATCCTACCACAGGATAGAGAACTTTCCACTCACTGTCACCAGACATGGGGTACTCATAGCTTGCCTTTCTTGCCTAGACTCAAAGCAGATTACAAATTACAAAAACAACAAACACAAAAATAACCAGCATAAGATCGAGTAAATAATATAACAGGACTAGTGTTGGTCTATACTTTTGTTTAAAATACTAATTAATCCAGGTATCATCCCGGCAAATTGAAGTGGTCACTCTTTCTATGCAATACTCTTTGGAGATATTGAAAAAAAATGTACTTACTACTTTTTAACCGCACTGAGAATATCAGCAAAAAAGGTGCTAGAGTATAACATTTCATAATCTTGGGATTATGAAACCACTAAATCTCTATTTTTCTCATATTTCAATTAGGTTCAGCAGCATACAACATAGGCTGAAACTGCAGTGGGCAGAGACTGGAAAAGTTCTTTTGTATGTATGTTTTCTTTTTTTCTTTTCCTTTGGTAAATTGCAATAAACATTCCCATACTGACTGCAGTCCTATAAAAATGTCATTGTAAATAAGCAGATGTTTGAGACTCTGTTTCTGGTCATTAACTCATTTGTAAACTTAGAGTAACACTTAATAAATGATTTGGCAATAGGGAGTATAACTGTGCTTTCTTAAAAGTGCTGTACTTTTCACCAGAGGAGGAATGTTTTTCAAAGCAGAATGCAGAGGTTTGAACATGATTCTCATCAGCTCTGATGGGAATTTTGTTGATAAATGCCTAAATATTACCTTGAAAATGTATTAATGGATGTCTTATGAAGAGATTCATTCCTTTTTTGTACACACACATAGAACCCCTATTGAAGTTAATGTGGATCCAAAAGAGGTTAATAGAAAATCCTTTCAAATCCACCACCAAAGCTGAAAATGAGCTCTCAAAATAATTAACCCCATGAATTAGCATTTGATTTGGCAATTATGTGGCTTCATAAATCACAGGAAACACTTAGTGCTAGAAATACCATTCCAGTATGTTCAAAGAAATAGTGAATGCTTTATAAAAATCGATTCAACTTTTAAAGGGGGAAAGCGCCAACTTCATGACAAAGTATTTTGTGACTAAGCCAGTAATATTAAAACACTGCTATATATTTTTTTAAAATCATGACAACTTTAGTACTAACATTAAAATATAAGGGGGGTCAATAAAGGAAGCCACAGCCTTCACTTTGCAAGATCTGAGCAAGGCTGTCAAAGATAGGACATTTTGGAGGACTTTCATTCATAGGGTCGCCATGAGTCGGAAGCGACTTGATGGCACTTAACACACACACATTATGGTTACAAAGTCTTAAAACATTATATAAGTATAGACATTATAAGTCTTAAACATGTTTATGTTGCAAGCAATCTTAAGTAATCTCTATGCCTCTATGAAAGAGTATCCTATCTCAATATTGTAATGATATTTCATTTAAGAATATAAGTTACAGAAATCTTGTAAGATATGGTTAGTACAATTGAAAAAATATTTGATTATAAGCATCTTCATTCAAATCATTTAGAATATCATAATATCTTAATACAGAAGACATACTATACCCCGTCATGTCATCTGTACACCTTCTTCACCTATATGTAAGGTTTTAGAGAGATCTGAAAGGATCTCATGTTAAGGATATGTTAACCTTTCTGGTCTTTTATATGTTATTTTAGTATTGCAAGATCTTTGCAATGTCTTTGCATTTGTAAAGGTTAAAGAAATCTCTGGCTCCATGGTTCTATGTAGAAGTTATTATTATATTAAAGCATATTTCCAGTCCATGCCAGGACCGAGTCCATGAAATTATAGAGAAATCTTAGCCCATGAAAAGACTTCTGATCTATATTAGGATCTGATGTATCTATGTGTATGTGCATGCCTGGCTATATGCCTATAACTGTGTTAGAATCAGAAGGCAATGCAAAGCTTATTTAAATGTAATTAAATTGAACTATATAATGTGTTATGTGTAAGCTTACAGCTATTTGAATGTTCTCTCTGATAGTGAAACTCTGATAGTTTCAGGGAGATCTGTATATGAACCTGTAGTTCAATATGTAGAATATTACTTCATGTAATCTGTGTAAGCACTATGTAATCTTATTACAGACTAGGGCTGTCAATTCGGTTCGGTCCGAACTGAAAATCAACCGAATTTCCCCTGATTCGGTGATTTTCAGTTCGGACGGATCCGAACTCAAATCTGGCGGGCAACGGGGGGGGGCGAATTCAGCGAGTTCGGGAGTTCGCAAATAAATTCGGCCAATTCGGCCCCCTCTTCAGGGCAGCCCGCTGAAAGGCGCGGGCTGCCCTTTAAACTCATCTGCGCCTCCCAGCTGGGAGGCTCAGATCAGTTTAAAGGGCAGCCCGCCTCCCTTCAGCGGGCTCCGCTGAAGGGGGGCGGGCTGCCCTTTAAACTCATCTGCGCCTCCCGGCCGGGAGGCACAGATGAGGTTAAATGACAGCCCGCCCCCCTTCAGGGAAGCCCGCTGAAGGGGGGCGGGCTGTCATTTAAACTCATCTGTGCCTCCCGCCCGGGAGGCACAGATGAGTTTAAATGACAGCCCGCCCCCCTGCAGGGAAGCCCGCTGAAGGGGGGCGGGCTGTCCTTTAAACTCATCTGCGCCTGGCGCAGATGAGTTTAAAGGGCAGCCGTGCCTCTCCAGCGGGCTCCGCTGGAGAGGCACGGCTGTCATTTAAAGTCATCTGCGCCTCCCGCCCGGGAGGCGCAGATGAGTTTAAAGGGCAGCCGCGCCTCTCCAGCGGGCTCCGCTGGAGAGGCGCGGCTGTCATTTAAAGTCATCTGAGCCCCAAATTCGGCCGAATCCGAACTGTACCGAATTTTTTTTTTTTGACAGCCCTATTACAGACTACAGAGTCTCTCCTGTCATTTAGGAAGACCTCTGGCTTCTGCTCAGAGAAAGTTCAGAATTCTCTCTGTTATCTAGAGAAAACGTCTGACACAAGCTCAGAGAATTAGCTTTTAGTCCCATATAAAGGAGACTATCTTCATGCTGCTTGTCAGGACTGGGAAGCCAAGCAAGACTTGATAGATCTTTGTGAGAATCCATTAATCCCTGTTAGAATAAATGGACTCTCAGTGTTCCAAATATGGATAGATCCAATACTCTTAGACCCCACCATAAGGTTGGTAGGAATTCTAAGAGCCTCCATTGTGTGGAGAAGTCTGCAAGCATTCATTTCAGACATCCAGCCTTAGCAAGAACTGGTTATCCTGAAAAGAATCTCCCTCAAAAGGAGTCTTTCCCATCCTTACAAAAAGGTTTGTAAATTGTTAGAGGTGTCTGTGAATATCCAGAACTTACAAGATCTAAACATTCAAAGAAACCTCTGAGAACTTCTGTTCACGCAAGAATCAGAGTCTCAAGTATTTACATCTCATGCAAGAGATGGAGAGAGATCCATGTCAAGCCAACATATGTGTTAACTTGCCAGGAAATCTCTAACTTTCATCTGATATCTTCCTTCCTTTTATCCCCTCAAGATCAGTGCTTATCTGATCATGAGGAATGATCATGGGTATCACACTCATCCCATGGTTCTGGTTTTCCATAACATAGTCCAACATTGTTTCCTTGTTATGGATACCGTTAGGCTGACTGTACCTTACTTCTGTAAAGGATTCCTCGATAACCCACAATGTGTCTTAGTTTAGTCAGCACCTTTACAGAGCGGCGGCACAGCTGATGCTTTTATCTAATACTGTGTTGGTGCCTCCACTGTATAAGTCTTATCTCTCATAAGAGAGGCAGTGTTTCCAGACAGAGATGCTAAGCAGTTCTATTACAACACTGGAAGACTTTAATGGAGGTTTATTTTAGTTCAGTTTGTAAGTAAGGTTTCTGAACACATCTCTTTCTTTACGTATGAGGGCTTTATGGGGTTCAAAAGGACAAAACATCTCAGAGCCCACGACAGGGAGACCACCAAGGAATACCAGGGTTGTTGTGCAGAGGAAGGCACTGGAAAACCTCCTCTGTTAGTCTCTTGCCATGAAAACCCCCAAAAGGGGTCGCCATAAGTCGGCTGTGACTTGACGGCACTTTACACACACACACATACACATACACATAGGATCAAAAGTAGCCACAAGGTAGCAGAATATAAAACTCCATTTTGTACCACTGCAAAGCAGCTTGGAACAATGCTTGAGTTGGGAACCAAACAGAGAAAGCAAGACAAGATAGTCCAAGGGTCTGTTCACGAGTGATTGCAGCTGATGAAAAAGCATGTTTGCTGCAAAATTCTTAGCATCCCTAGTTCTGAGTCCACTCCAGAAATATTGCTACTGCAACTAGAAGCCATAATTCCAGCCCAGATTCTGATTTGGGCCAAAATGCCCTAATTCTTACAGGATTTAGTGGATTTGGGCAATGGTATGTAGGGCTGTCGATTCGGTTCGGCCCGAACTGAAAAACAGCCAAATTTCCCCTGATTCTGCGGTTTTTAGTTCGGAATGAACCGAACTAAAAAATGGCGGGAAACCGGGGGAGCAGAATTCAGCGAGTTCGGGAGTTCATGAATAAATTCGGCAAATTCAGGGCGTCAGTAAGCAGCATAACCGTCAGTAAGCAGCATTCTCCTCCCCTGGCCAATCGGTGGCCAAGCTGGGTCTTCTTCTGGCCAATCAGTCAGGATTGAGTACTGGAGGAATCAGCTGCTGCGCGGCCCAGCCGGGGAGAGAGAGAGAGTGAGAGAAATCCTCGTGGGGGGTGCTTGTGCACATTCGCTCCTTTCCTTGGCTGCAGGGGGTGCATTTTTGGGGGTAGAGACCCCAAACTTTCAGAGGAGCTTCAGATAAGCCTTCTTAAGAGACCCCCCAAGTTTTGTAAACATTGGGTCAGGGCCCCCCGAGATATGGGCTCCACCCCTTTCCCCTCCCCCCTTTTCCATTTCTGTGGCTGCAGGGGGTGCTTTTTTTGGGGGTGCAGCCCCCAAACTTTCAGCATAGTTTCAGACGAGCCTTCTTAAGAGACCCCCCAAGTTTTGTAAAGATGGGTTCAGTGGGGGCAGAAATATGGGCTCCCCCCTTTTCTCTTTCCGTGGCTGCAGGGGGTGCATTTTTGGGGGTGCAGCCCCCAAACATTCAGCATAGCTTCAGACAAGCCTTCTTAAGAGACCCTCCAAGTTTTGTAAACATTGGGTCAGGGGGTCCTGAGATATGGGCTCTCTTGTTTTCCCTATTGGGATGACTGGATCACCCGATACTGTGTGCATCTCCAGAGCGGCAAAACCTTCTGTGCTTAAATGGAATCATATTGGATTACCCACTCCTCCCAGTCCCTCCTCATGGAACAGAAGACAGCCACAGTAAGACCCCTTTGGGGGCTTTAATCTATAATTTTTCTCCTGTGTGTGTGTGTGGGGAGGGAGCAGTTTCTGTGGGTGGGGGGGAAGCCAAAGGGGGCTTTCGCCCGTTCTGCCTGGGGTATGTGTGCCCCCTCGAGTCTCTCTCTCCCTGGTTTGAGGGGGGGCTTCAGTTGTGTGTCCTCAGGTTTTCCCTCATTCATACGACGGTTAGGTCTATTTTGATGCTTGCTCAAAACTGGTTTTCAAATGGTGACTTAAAGAATGCATTTTCCTGGTCCCGAGTCCCATGCAAAAGGGGAAATTCCACCCCCACCTGCTCATTATGCATAGCTAGCTGCCTCTGACCCTTTCCATGGTTTGCAAACTCCCAGGTGTCAGTTGTTGCTTTGCATGTTTGCAAAGGTATTGCTTTGCAGTTGTGTTGCTTTGCATTTGTGTTACTTTGCAAACTTCTTAGCACCTGCCCCGCCCTTTGCATGTTTGCAAAGGTGTTGCTTTGCAGTTGTGTTGCTTTGCAGTGTTGCTTTGCAGTTGTGTTGCTTTGCAAACTTCTTAGCACCTGCCCCGCCCTTTGCATGTTTGCAAAGGTGTTGCTTTGCAGTTGTGTTGCTTTGCAGTGTTGCTTTGCAGTTGTGTTGCTTTGCAAACTTCTTCATACCTTCCCCGCCCTTGCTCTCATCAGCTGTTTCTCGGGGCTGGGAGCTTTGTGCGTGGGCGGCAAGCTCTGCTCAGAGATGCACATTAAGGGTGGGGGACCCCTTTCAGGGCCTATATCTCAGCCCCCCCCGACCCAATCTTTACAAAACTTGGTGGGTCTTGCAAGAAGGGTCCTTTGATGCCCCACTGAAAGTTTGGGGCGTGTAACCCCAAAAATGCCCCCCCTGGAGCCGCGGAAAGGCACCTTTGTGTTTTTAATGGCTTTATTCGGCCGAATTTTTTCCCCGAACTTTGAATTTGCGCCGAATTGCACAGACCCGAAGCGGGGGAGTTCGGACTTCGGCATATACCGAATCCAGATGGGCCGAATTCGGCCGAATCCGAACTATACCGAATTTTTTTTTCAACAGCCCTAATGGTATGTGACCTGCACATGAGTTATCCGAAATCATGAATGAATGTACACTAATCACAATAGAAATATATTCTAGAACTGAAATGTGCAAAAATAGAGAAAATTATATGTTGTCTCCTCATAGTCGATGTCAGTGCCTCAGTAGAATTGAAAGAGCTTCTACTGGGAATGAGTATAAAACTAAACACTGACAACCTGCTTATTTTGCACTGTAATGGAAAATAAGATCCTAGAAAAGGACACATTCACCATTGTGCCAATGTCAGCATTGCTAGCAAAAATTCTGTTCCAATACTCATAATCAGGATTAGGAAGTTTATCTTTCTGGGGGGATGACATGTTTTGTGGATTTTAACTTCTATGTCACTCCCACACACATCCCTAAGTGAATCCTTGACTGAAAAAGTAGAACTAGTATATCAAATATTTCATATGGTTTTATAATAATAATACAGCATGTTAGAGAGGCACATCTTGCTCTTTCCAAATGTACAACTTCATAGAGTATAGTAGTATAAATATCCTACACAGATGATTCCGTCTAACTAGATGAACTGCTATTTGCAATAAACTGTATTCCTATTTATATCAGCTATGGGTGTTTACTGAAGGCACAGAACAGCCACAGATGTTTGGCAGTAGTCAATGCTGAATTCACGGTGTAGGAAGTTAATAATCAGTAAAAGGAGTATGGTAAGCATGGCATATTTATGCATACTTCGAGAACTCAGTGCCTTGATTATGCTAGATTTACCATTATTAGTGATATAAAAATTTAAACTGTTGCATGGAAGGAGTTTGCCGTGCTGTGAAAGCTTTCCATACCCGCAAACTCAATACTATTCCAAGGAAGTCAGTGCTCTTGCCTCTTCAAAGGCTACTTGTTCATGCCAACCTGTTTACTGGCAAAATGTGGCAAATGTTTACAAATACAAATACCTTTATTGGCATAATAAATGTTCAAGAGGCAAATGTTCATACCTCCCCCCACCCCTCCATCAATGTTAGATTTCAGCCCAAATCTCCAGGGGTTGAAAGCCCTGAGTATATAAAATCACTGTGATTCCCAGTGAAGTCTTTGAAGTTGTGCTTCATTAAACTGCTACCAAATCCAAACATACCATTAACCGATACTTTGCAATTTATTATGTGTGTGTATGAGTGTAAATTATATAATGTATAATTTGGACAGTAGTAATAAATACATTTTTCTACCTTTCAGTAATTCGTATTGGACTTCTAGTTCTGCTTACATTTGTATTTACCATTGACCAAAGGACAGCTCTCCTGTGAATGCACCACTTCAGAAGATAGAGGGAGACTGCAGAAGACATTAGCAACTAGTTCCTTATTCTGTCTACGTTAATAGAACCAAACAGAAAATGGGGAAAGGAAGTCCTCAGAATGTCAGAAAAGTGAAGGTACACAGTACCAGAAGTCAATAACAAGAATTCAAAGAAAAAAAGAATTTATACAAAAATATTTGTGTCACAATATGACAATTACTCAGTGCCCCAATACTTAATGTGTGAACATGTTTAACAACTATTTACAAAGTCACACATCAAGAAATAAATTCACAGCAAGTGATGATTCCTAACAAATATATGCAGAGTCACACAGCCAAATTACAAAGAGTTCTTCAACACAAACAAATAATTCTTCAATACAAATCTTCAATATAATAACAGGGATGCTGGCTGATAGTTCCGGTTTCAATTTCTTCATCAGTCCACACGGCCCATAGCTATTGAAGCCAAAAATTTCAGCAGAATCAAAATATGAACAAGTCATCAATGAGAAACATCCTAGGTCATGTCCTTGGGTTGATATTTTTGTATTTCATTTCTCATCAATTTTATACACATTTTTTGCTAAATTCTTTTTTCTTTGAATTTTTGTTGTTGATCTCTGGTACTGTGTACCTACCTTATAGAGTTGCCAACCTCCAGGTACTAGCTGGAGTTCTGTTATTACAACTGATCTCCAGCAGATAGAGATCAGTTCACCTGGAGAAAATGGCCGATTTGGCTATTGGACTCTATGGCACTGAAGTCCCTCCCCTCCCCAAACTCCGCCCTCCTCAGGCTTCGCCCCAAAAACCTCCCATTGGTGGCGAAGAGGGACCTGGCAACCCTACTACCTTAATAGAACAGCATGGCAGATACAGGATTTTACAGTGCTGATTAAAAACTTGAAATAGGTCTGGGGAAACACCAAAGCTTTCCACATAATTAAAATTGAATGTTTTAAAACAGAATCCTATGTTTGTGTTGTACATGTCTTGAAGAAGGTCTTTGTGACCCATTTTTTGAGATTTTTTCATATTCTGTTGAGTTTCTCTGTGCAGTAAATCTCTCTTCCCCCCCCCTCTTTCTCAGTAAATCTGGGCATCAAGGCAAACATCTGCTCCCCCACTTCCCCACCCCCATGGAAGACACAAAGTGCTGCAACTACTCATGCCCTATCATTACCGTCTGCTACAAAAAGATCAAGGAAGTCTGTCTTCTGAATCTGCTGTATATACTTTTCATTGATCAGGTGTGGAAGAAACAACTAATATTTTGGCTCACAACCATGAGCAATAAACAGGCCAGCTACAACTTTGCCTTCTGTAAGGTCCTATACATTCTGACTTACCACTGTTGCCCTATCATTCTGTGTTAATGGCACTTGCATGCATGAACAGTTTTAACAGATCTGAAAGAATGTTAATAGGGGTCACTATTAAAATATTGCGGTGTAATACTTAATGTTATTATGTTTTATTAGCCTTCCAAAAATAAAACCACACTGTATCAACACTGCCGTCTCAAGGGACAACAAGGGAAATAAGGAACATAAGATAATCAAGTGGTTATGAAGATTTTGAAGGGTAAACACAACAGTGTGTTTTAATGCTATAGCTTCAGCAATAAGTAAAATAAAAACTCTTTTCACTTTTCTCTAATCCTGAAAGAATGTGTAGTCCCACAAATTATTTCACGATTATGCCCCTCTCTGGAAAATAAATGCTTACTTTTTATCCCTTCATTATGATTTCCCTACTTTATTTTGACTAACAGCTTATTCTAAAATAATCAATGGAAGCCTTTATGTAATAAAATACCGAGGCTAAGCTTGCTGCATGTAAGACTAATTGAAAGCAATAGGGCATGTTAGTTGCAACTAACTAAAGTTCCGTTTATTTCAATGGTTACTAGTAGATGTGAGTTGTTTTAAATGGTATAGTTTAAAATATAGTATATGGGAGAATGGTACTGTGAACTCAGTTAAAAAAACAATCTTTTCATTTGACAGATGTGGCCTGAAGGTATGATAGGAATGAATCAAGTAGGAAATGCGCTCAGATATATCCAATACAAATATATACTTGAAAAATGGTGGTGGAAAGTACCATCAGGTCACAGCCGACTTATGGAGATCTCATAGGGTTTTCAAGGCAAGAGACTTTCAGAGGTGGTTTGCCATGCCTGCCTCTGCATCATGACCCTGGACTTTCTTGGTGATCTCCCATCCAAATATTACCAGGGCTGACCCAGCTTAGCATCTGAGATCTGACAACAGTGGGTATCTGGAGTGGTATTCGGGATTCATGGGAATGCTGGAATACCAGAAATATTTGGGAATATCTGGGCGTGGCATTTTAAGGATCCCAGGCCTGTTTTTAACTGAAAGTCTCAGTTAAAAGGGATGACAGCTTGCAACCAGAGCAAGTCTCCCCTGAGCCAAGGATGGCGGTCCATGGATCATGTGAGTCTCACCCAGGCTGGGAACAGTGGCTTGCAGACATCTTGAGTCTCTCCTGGGCAGGGGATGGTTGCTCGAGGACAGTGCAAGTCTTTCCTGACTGGGGAAAGTGGCTCCTGTCTAGTGCTAGTCTGGCAGAACTGCATATCTGGCTGGCTCTTTATCCTTCCCTCCCTTCTAGGTAGGGGTGGGGACCTTTTCCAGAGCCGTTTTTTACTCCCATCTGTACCCCTGCAAGTAGGATGTAGAAGCTTGTAAAATGGGACCCCTTGGTCCAATTTGCTTGAATCTTGGGGAGTCTTTAGTGAACAGGCAGCACTAGCTGTTCTGCAATTTTGGTGTCAGGCTGAAAAATAGGCACTCTATCTCCCCCCCAAAACAGTACCCCATAGGGAATAATGGAACCCTGCTTAGCATGCAGATGCCCCCAGGTTCAATCCCCGAAATCTCCAGTTAAAGGCAGTAGGTGATGTGAAAGACCTTTGCCCCAAACCCCAGACAGCAGCTGCCAGTCTGAGAGGACAATACTGACTTTGATGGACCAAGGGTCCATTCAGTATAAGGCAGCTTTGTGTGTGTTCAATTCCAATAATTACGGAATCCCAGAAAAACCCGAACCTGAATCCCAAAACAGTACGGGGGACCTGAATTCCATCTAATACTGGTATATATGCCTTCACAAAATCCAAATTTGGAAAATGCCTTTTTTTTTTTCAGGTGCACATTTCTAGAACCACGTATTCATACTTGGTCGAGCTTTGACTTTTAGACCTCTTGATTAGACTTCTAGCCATTCTCTAGACTGAGGTCTGGAATACAGAAGCTGAGAACTTCACAGAGAAAAATTTAGTAGGTCAACATCTCTTCACTTTGTTATTATCTGATTTGAGCAGCATCCCAAACAACTTTGTGACAGTGCAGCAGCTATGATGCAGGAGCTTCATTTATTTCAGCCTTGCAGTCATTTTTACAGCTATACAGTAAGTCAAATCAGTTCTCCCCCAGGGTCATGGATGGCTGGGTCAAGTCATTAAATGACACCTGGCAGTGGGCAGGGGGGAGTATACAAAGCTGTGTGAAAATGGTCATACAGCAAATAATGTCAATAACACAGACTTAGACAAACATCAGATAGTAAGACCTTTAAAAAAACATAGAGTTAGTTTATAATCACTGACTGACTGACTGGTTTGCTCTTTATTTAAAGAATTGGCTGCAAAGTGGTGCACAGCAATGACTGGTCAAGGAAAACAAAGACTCCAGCTGTGTAAAAATGCATATGCATGAAATGCTGCCAAATACACACTAAGGAACTCACCAAATACGCTCAAACTGCTCATAAACAGCTGAGTTCCTCAACAACAATTGGCTCTCTCCTCATGAACAGTGAGCAGGTGTTCAAGAAACCCTAGTCTGGATTGACACTCTAGATTTATGACCTATGATGGGGAAATACTGTTGACCTAAGCATACTTTGTCCCCCTTTAGCTGGCTCTTCACAGTTGATTATTCTAGCTATTCCTACAGCACTTCTGTTATTCCTGGAGATCCATCGATGAGGCCAAGCCTAGATCAGGAACTGTCTACAATATAACTGCTCACTAGAAATTTTTCAGGGTACCTATGAATAATGTTCTTTGAAATGAATGAAGATGCTTCATGAAACAGGTATCTGCACTTTCCCATCAAAGAGGCAGAACTGGTCTCCATCTGTGCTAAGTTTGCCATGTTTGTAAGATCCCCAAATGTCATGGGTGCTGTGGATTGCACCCACATTGCACTCATAGATGCCTGGGACAAGCCACAGGTCTAACTTAGCTGATTGCCATAGCCTGAATGTTTAGGCCAGCTGCAACCATCAGGGCATCTTCACAGACCTCCCAGGCAGTGTGCGCGATGCACAAATCTTTGCAGTATCTAGTCTAAACTGAATGCTGGCTGCTTGGCTGGAGGACAGGAGCTGCGAGCTAGGTCTTTGCCTCCACTGGCCGTTTCTTGTCCACAGATGACTGGGGCTACTCTGCTCATTGCATTATACTAGAGACAAGCCAGCAGACTGTGCTGCCTACAACTAGGCCCATCGTTGGAACTGCATAATCATCAAGTGGGTTTGACCAACTGAAAATGCACTTCCATTGCCTGCACTACACAGGGGGTAACAGGGGCATGTAGTCACAGGCATCACCAAGCTCTTTGCAGTATGTGCCCTGCTCCACAATATGGGTGTCTGTCTGCAGCTGCTTCTGTCCCAGCTGTGGAGAGAGGGAGCCTCCTGGCTCAGGGACATAGGGGATAGGCCTATGGAGCTGCCACAGTCTGGGAACACATTTGACAGCAGGGATATGGGGTGCCCCTCCCAGTGCCCCCTCAATGGCATTGTGGTGCTTCTGGCCTGTTGCTAGGGTTGCCAGGTCCCTCTTCACCACCATAGGGAGGTTTTTGGGTGGAGCCTGATGAGGGCAGGGTTTGGGGAAGGGAGGGACTTCAATGCCATAGAGAGCCCAATTGCAAAAGCAGCCATTTTCTCTAGGTGAACAGATCTCTATTGGCTGGAGATCAGTTGTAATAGCAGGAGATCTCCAGCTAGATCTCTAAACCTATTTAAAGTTTTTAATCAGCAATGTAAAAACCTGTATCTGCCTTGCTGTTCTATTAAGGTAGTAGGGTTGCCAGGTCCCTCTTCGCCACAGGCAGGAGGTTTTTGGGGCGGAGCCTGAGGAGGTGGGGTTTAGAGAGGGGAGGGACTTCAATGCCATAGAGTCCAATTGCCAAAGCAGCCATTTTTCTCCAGGTGAACTGATCTATATCAGCTGGAGATCAGTTGTAATAGCAGGAGATCTCCAGCTACTACCTGGAGGTTCTGAATAACAAATTCACCTATGCTGAAAACAACTCAGTTATAAACAACAACAGCACGTAAAGGCTCATACATAAGAACAACTTCTACAGGGAATAATTCCAATAATGAAAGTATTTATAAGGAAGATAGCAACAAATTGTTATAAATAAAGCAGTTCTCTCCTGGGAACATTACATAGTCCAAGGCAAATAGAAAAGTCCAATCTCCTGTTTGGTTTTCAAAAAATTGTAAATAAATTCAGTTACGTCACCAATAGTCCAAAGAATACAAGGAAGATTGGTAGAAGTATTCCAAGTTCAGCAATAGTTGGTAGAAGTATTCCAAGACGATACCTCTAGATCGGTAATTGTTTCACATGCATTGCTTCTTCAGTTGAATCAAAAGCAGATTGCTTCTGCAAAAATATTTACATACACTTACAACCACATGAATATAATACAACAATATATATAGCATTTTCATTATCAAGACAATTATATACAAATTCTTACCAACACAATTTCATATTAGACCTCAAAGGGCTCCTGACCCAAAGGTTCTTCTGTCCTTCTGAGAGGTAACAGTAATTCCATCTTGGAATACTTCTACCAAATATTGCTGCACTTGGAATACTTCTACCAACCTTCCTTGTATTCTATTTGCCTTGGACTATGTAATGTTCCCAGGAGGGAACTGCTTTATTTATAACAATTTGTTGCTATCTTCCTTATAAATACTTTCATTATTGGAATTATTCCCTGTAGAAGTTGTTCTTATGTATGAGCCTTTACGTGCTGTTGTTGTTTATAACTACCTGGAGGTTGGCAACCCCAATTGCACTTTATTCTTTCCTGTTTGTTTATTTATGCAAATGACATTTTTCTATGCTGCTCTGAAGCCCCACTGGGAAAATAAGCGAGGTAAGAAGTACCTAAATAAATATAAATAAATATAATGCCTTGCCCCCATTTTCCCCAAGACACAGTTCAAGAACAACCTCCTGTTCATTCTGAGCAGTTAAGATCCTCATCGGAGGTCCTGCTTCATTTCCCTCCTGAATATGGACAAGTTTTCACACGAGTTGCTTATTTTTTTACCCTAGCATTTTGTTCACTTTGTATGATTGCCTGGTTTGTAGACATTATTATCATTTGGTTTTTAATGCATATTTTAATATATATTTGTCGTTTACTGTATATCTCTAGTTGTAAAGGCCCTAAGAGCTTGTATTAGCTGAACACAGAATATTTTATTTTTTTTAAAAAAGAATGTGCTTGTAAAAAAAAAAAGAACCTTAGACGCATATATTAAAGAGGCTCTCTTTTGAGTGCTCACAAATATAGCCTGTAATTAGCAATTCAGTTATGAATTAAGGGGAAATTTGTCCATCACTAAAAGCAACAGTCATTATTATTGTTATTATTGGTTACAAAACATAAAGCAATAATACTGTAACACAAATCAGATAAAATACATAGAAATATATGCACTCTTTCCCCCGCATTTTAATTAATTATTTCAGCCTGGGCCTCTGAAATAGCTGAAAGGCTTTTCCTAAAAGTTTTTCTGCTGTTGTTTCACCTGACTGGATTAATATATTTTCCATTCACTGGTGTGAAAGAACTCTATGACATAACATGAATAAGAAATCTCAAGCAGAGCAGAAAGTTAAATATAAATTATTTAGAAGTTTGTTACACTGAATTATAAAAACACATAATTCCGTCAAGCGGAATGAAATGCCTGTCACAAAACATCCAACCTGCAACGTGCAAATAAAATGACCAGTCTGGTTTTTTGACTCTTGAAAAATTACTGTAATCCTGTTAGGGGCTTAAAAAAATATGGAGTACATTAGGCTAAACTAACTGGTGGTGTTTATCATTCTTTGCTCTGTGGTTTCAGGGAAACTTCTGGTAAAGCCGAGATTTTACAAATGGATTTAAAATTAATCAACATCTATTTATGAGAAAGTTTAAACCATTATTAATACGCTGCAAATGCCTTTCTCTCCTCTACATAGGGCTGACCCCTAGTGTCTACCATCTGCTGAACTGTTGTAATCACATTTTTATAAGGCTCAGTCATACTTAATGATTCTTCTCAGGAGGAAAAAAACATCTTTAAGTACATTAGCAACATTTTAAATTCCACCCGTATAATGCAACAATTTCCTACTGCTCTTTGTTCAGGCAGAAAAAAAACAGGCACATATGGTTGTGACTGAAAACCAGTTAAGCAATGCCTGACTTTAAAAAAAAGTGGTAAGGCTGTATGGACATTTTGTTTTAATCTACAGCCCTGACTGTAAATATTAAAATAAAAAATAAACACTAACACTCGCTTTCCCGAAGTACTTGAAAGTGCTTGATCTTCTAGCATGCAGGCATATGACAGCTAAGCATAAACACAAATGTTTCATTAAGTTCAGGGTTGCAATACACAGGAACTGAAGTGTTATTTTAGTAAAGGCAAATCAAACATAAACTCGTCCTTTCCCCATTTTCATTTGTGACATGCTACAACAATACCTTTTCTTTAACTGATCATGTTTGAGCAATTTTGCTGGCCTATATATACCAGGAATAGGGTTGCCAGCTCCAGGTTGGGAAATACCTGGAGATTTTGGGGGTGGTGCCTGAGGAGGGTGGGGTTTGGAGAGGGAGGGACTTCAATGCCATAGAGTCCAATTGCCAAAGTGGCCATTTTCTCCAGGGGAACTGATCTCTATCGGCTGGAGATCAGTTGTAATCGCGGGAGAGCTCCAACCACCACCTGGAGGTTGGCAACCCTAACCAGGAACATGTGATCTTTGGTACAGGTTCGCCAGGCCATGTCTGGGGCAGGGTTATGGACAGCTGTGGCATGGTGTGCATTGCTATATCTCTTCCAGGGAAAACTCAGAAGTGATGCAGGGTAGATCCAGGACTCACAGGAAATTCTATGGTTTTACCACAGAGTTTCCGGCAATTTCTAGAGCTACACTACAACCCTTCTGGGTCCCGTCCACCCCAGAAGTGACGTTACAGTACACATGACCTGAACTTTTTTGCTCACAGTGGCAAGGAAGGCTGCCAGCAGGAGGCCTCTCACCATAGCAGGAGGCCTGGCAGCCCTACTTCGGTTAATCATTATGCTATCATTGGCGTTACTAGAATATACCCAAGGGTTACAGTTTTCCTTTATGGCCATCTCTCTAGTCTAGTCCCTCCCCCACTCAACTCTGAACATATACTAACTAAATTCCCAGCATTCTGGGTTTTTTTCCCCCTCAGCTGCAAAACCGTTCCTCTAGGGCTCCTTGCACTGTAAAATGGGGGACATTTTCTTGTACCTGTTGAAATCCATATTGTGGTGTATTCTTTGTATACATTGAAATTGAACAGCCTGCCTCTCCCTTCTGATATTTCTGTGCATTGGTTTAGTCTCACAGGGCAGAGTTCCTGCTCAGTTAGCTCTGTTTGTTGGCTAGAATTGTAGACCGCATTAGTCATCTGTCCTGAAAACAGTTGCTGCCATCTCTGTATCTCCTTGCTAATCAGTGGGTGCTGTTTTGGATACACCTGTCTCTGCTGTATGAACCGAAGAGGAGGAAGCTGAGTGAGTACCCTATCCCTGACTTGCAAGCAAAAGGGAGCATCACACATACACACACATTGTTAATTAAAAACAATAGACATTGAGCTGTGCCTTACCGTGTTGAAGGGAAGCACAACCTGTCACCCTCCAAAAGACTAGGGCTTGCTGCGAGGTTTCATTCCCATTCCGCTTCCTCCTTACAAGAACACCCTTTCAAGACAAGGGGAAACTAGGCAGACTCCTGCTATTAGTGCTTCATAATGAGTGTGAAATGATGTGAAGCTCTCTGGGAGATTTTTGGAGGGATGACTATAAATAAAGTATATAAATAAATAGTAAATCTAATAAATACGTAGATAAACATTGTGTATAGCCATGTGGGATTGACTGTCCTGTTTAAATGCACCTGGCTCACAGAATCAGCTTTTCAGTAACATGCTATTCTGAAACAATGAGAAAGCAGGCAGAAATTTGAAGTCACAGGCATACATCTTTTTTCCTTCATGCTTGGTCAAGCAAATGCGACCTGTGGCAAGTGTAGATGTAAGACCCCACACACACTCTGCCAATTTATACACTGCCTTTTCTCCACAAAAGTGATAATGAAAATTGAATTGCAACAACATAACTAAAGTTATAGAAAGATTCCAAAGAAAAATATGGAATGTTCTCAAACTCCTGGAATTAATGGATTTTCCATCTCTGTAGAGTCATTATTCTAAACAAATCATTAAAAAAACTGATAGAGGAAGCACTCAAAATTTCCAAATAGTAATAGCAGCAATGATAGCTTAAAAAGAGATCCCAGAACAGTTGACGTATCTGATCCTTAGCCAGTAGCTTTCCTAATAATCTTTGAAGCCAACATTTCTGATTTGTCTGTCTGTCACTTCAATGTCACCATGTGATAATCCCATTTCTGTGCATCAGTTCAGCATTCACATTGGGCCACTTTGTGTACACTGAACTCACGTACAGAAATGTTTCCATTTTGAGCTGCTGCATACAAATGATTTGCTATGGAGAGATGACATTACATAAAATCACTGAAAGTTGCTCCCACATAATAGCTATTATGTATGCAAGTGAAGTTGTATATATCAAGCATCAAATACTTAAATGTGCATTTCATTTGATTGTAATCCTGTAAAGCTGTCTTTGACATCTGCTGCCATTCATTTGGTCTTCTTTTTATCATCTCTAGTGGATGATGAGCAGATGGAGGGGGAGCTAGCATTTCTCAGTTCCATATCAAAAATGTAATGCAGTGCAGACAGTTAATGAATAACGGCAAAGCAAGCAAGGGATTGTGAAACAGCTAATTTCCTCTCAGTGGGCAGCTACCGTTGATATTAAAAAAGAGACATTGGCAGAATATCCTGTAAAAGAAACTATCCAGCAGCTATGGAAAACCCCTTTTAATTCCTTCATTGTAAGCCCTGCTGACCACCATTTTATTAGTAGAAAAGTGGGGCACAGATTTCTTAAATAAATTTGTTATCTTGACGGCTACAAAAATCAGTCCCGTGTGCACCCATTTTAAAAGTAAACTGTTTGTATGAGTAATCTAAAACAGTTCTGAAAGAAAGAGAATTTTAAAGGTGGGATCTTTTAGAAACCGTGAAAATATTATGTCCCATTGCCAGGACTAGATTCTATGACTCTGCAAAATATCAGACAGTATCTGCTGGTAGCTTTGCTGGCCATTTTAAAGGTCCAAAAAGTATAATAACAAATTGTGCTGGGGTATCATGGACAGAACCATTAAGAGCAAGTTGGTGAGGAACTATACCAAAAGATAAAACCAACAATGTCCAGCCAGCAATACTGATGACTCAATAGAAATCTAGGATGTGTAAATACAAATGTCCATTTAGGAAGAGAATTTCAACATTCTAATTATCTCTCATGATTTTCAGAGTTACTTCCATGTTTACATGGCAAAAGTTACTCAGACATTTACACCTGTGTTTGCTCATGGAAGTATATTTGATTTGTTGACAGAGGTGCCTGAAGCTTGATATAGGTGTTAATGTCCGTGGAAGAAAAACAATTAACATATAATCTGTCAGCAATACAAAAAGGAGGTAAGCCTCAGATTCATTAGTTCACAAAGCTGGCCTTACAGTTTTTCTGAGGGTTTTATCCTTTTGTGGAACTAGAGTTTGCCCTACTAGGGAGAAGTTACCATTTATCCCCCTCTTTCAACACCCCTTTGTCACTTTTTCCTCTCCACCTGTTCACTTCATGCCTTTGCCATTAGAAGCATTTTTTCCCAACAGATCATTGTTTGTTTAGCTTTGCAGGTTAGCTGACAACTGATCTGTCACTAATTACTACTTTATAGTACAAGCATCAGAGCTCTACATTTCCACAACTGGAATGAAGTGACCAAAGATCTGGTCACTTCCATCAGTTCTATCTTCAGAAGCTGCTGGAGATAAGAGGCTCAGGATCAAGTCAGACTAAACTCTGAAGGTTCGTGTTTCAAGTTCCAGAGTTATTTTGTTTGTAAAGAAAAGCCGCATGGCTTTTGCGAAGCTCCATGGGCACTCATTTTGATCAGGACAGTAGCATGTAAAGCCGTTTTTCATCTTACCGGAAACTAGGGTTGCCAGCTGTGGGTTGGGAAATACCTGGAGATTTTTGGGGTGCAACCTGAGGAGGGTGAGGTTTGGGAAGGGGAAGGACTTCAATGCCATAGAGTCCAGTTCCCAAAGCAGCCATTTTCTCCAGGTGAACTGATCTCTATCAGCTGGAGATATGTTGTCATAGCAGGAGATCTCCAGATTGGCAACCCTACTGGAAACCCATAGAGATTCTGGAGGTTCCTAGAGATGACTGATGTCAATTCTGGGTTTTCCCTTGAAGTGAAGTGACACTATTGCTTATACTGCTCCCCATGTCTGTGTCCACCTCTCCCCCCGATCTCCCACTGAATTCTAAAATCTTAATATTAGAAAAGGCAGCTGTGATTCTCAATCTGGCTTTACTATTTTAAGCACTTGAGATTGCTATTACATGTAGCAGATTTCTTTTTTCTTTCTTTCATATTAGTCCCCATTCAGGTCTTAGTTTAGACTTGATACCTTAATAGCACTAACTTCCGACACAAGTAAAACAATTTTTTAAAGTGGGTAATAGAATGATTAAAAAGTACCTGACAAGACACAGTGGATAGAAATATATTCTTGACAATACAGGAAATGAATATTGAAATATGCTTCCTGGTTATTCAAGAACTTCTGATAAATTTACCCCTTAGGCCTCAGATTTTTTACAGACTTTCTATAAATCTAGCCTGACATTTCTGCCTACCTTGGGTAATAAGCAAGAGCAAAACTCACTTATAATCCATTGTATCATTAAACTCACATAAGACATTGAAATACAAACATGACGTTCTAAGAACTCATTTGCGACTGGGTTTCAAATAGCACAAGAATGAATGTGTAAGAATAGGCCTTTAAGAAATCTTTCTTGTCTTGTTTGCCATTGTTTTGTAAGGTGGTATTTAACTTAAAGAAGATTAAAAGTCACTGATGCAGAAACTATTTTGTAATTTAGCACAAAATCTTCTCAGTACTTTAAGTTAATGGATGGTATCTGTTGGCAATTAAGCTCATTTAAAATTTCACTATATTATTTGACACCACGGCTTCACACAGAATTTATGGAACTGAAGCCTATTGGACTGGGAGATGGGTTACTACAGCTGTAAAGTTTGCAGTAAAATTCCTGCACTAGATGCCAGGATACTATAAATCTTGTCATTGCATTTTAAAGTAATAAAACAACAATGTGCAACAAAACAGTATTCTCCAGCAGGCTTCTCAAAACTCTTGAAATATACACATATAAATGTGCCTCACATTTATTTTCATTACAGCTATCAATGGGAGACCACCAAGGAAGTCCAGGGATGCTACACAGAGGCAGGCAATGGCAAACCACATCTGAATGTCCCTTGCCTTGAAAACCCTATGGGGTCGCCATAAGTCAGCTGCAACTTGATAGCAGTTTCCACCACCATCATCAATCTACAATGTACTTCATCAGAGAGCCATTTTACGGCTGTTTATAATTATTTGTGTCAGATGAATATTTTCTTTAAGTGCTATCCTTTAGATCAGCTTAATATGAAGAAATGTGGAATCAGTTTTCTGTCAGACATTGTGAAGCACATTAAAATTAATTTGGATAAATACATTTGAAAATTGTGCCCTTAGATACTGTCTGATTTCTACTTGGTAGAATGGGGGGGAAGGGAAGAGGGGAAATCTATTTTCAAATGATGGGAAGGCAGTAGTTTCAGTTACTCCATAACTGCTGACATTAAGTGATTGTCCCCATGCCCAGAATGCAACCTGCCTCAGCTAAATGGTATCGTTGTAAAATAAGAAGAATGGTTATAACCTGAGTTTAAGGGGGGGAAATACAAGCATTCAATTTTGGATTATAATTGGAAAGCTAACCTCTGGGAAATATGCTGTGGCTACAGCCCTGAACTGTGCTTTGAAAAAACAACTTTAGCTGCAGCAGAGTTCTTATATTGTACAATTTATAAGAGAGCATAAGAAGCATCCTGTTGGATCAGATCAATTATCTACATAAGTCCACCATCCTGTTTTTCACAACAGCCAACTAGATGCCTCTGATACAGATAAGGATGCCAAAGCCCTTCCTCTTCTGTTGACCCCCAGAAACTAGCATTCACTTCTACCCAATTTCACATAATTCGATTATTGCTCCATTGAAGGCTAGGCAGGGCTTTGGGGTGGGGTGGGGGACAGGGCAGTGGTACTCACCAGTCCTGAGTACTGGCACATTGAATCTAGGATTATCAAATTTATCATCAATGTTTATAATGAGGGATTTTTCTGCATCCAGGTTCTTTGGAGATATGGTATGTTGGTCTAAATATACGTGAATAAGGGTGAAGGATTGGTCAGAAGTAGGGGTAAAAATAGGGCAGACTTTAATGAACTCAGAGGTATAATGAGAGTCATTCCATGGGTAAGAATTTTGGAAGGGAAAGGAGCAAATGAAGGGTGGGCTATCCCTAATACAAGAGCTGTTGCAAGCTCAAGCCATCACTATTCTAACAAGAGGGAAACATGGTAGGGGATCAAAGAAGCCAATGTGGATGAACTCAGGAAGAAAAGGAAAATGTTTCATGATGAATTAAGGAAGAAAAGGAAAATGTTCAAAAAATGGAGGCAAGGAAATACCTCTAAAGAAAAGTATCAGAGGGTTGCTGGGCACTGTAGGTCAGCCATCAGAGAGGCCAAAGCTCAGAGTGAGCTGAGGCTGGCCAGGGAGGCTTGCTAAAACAAGAAAAGCTTCTTCAGCTATGTGAGGAGCAAACACAAGGTAAAAGAGGTCATAGGCCCACTGTTGGGTGAAAATGGAGAAACTCTAATAGAGACATAGAGAAAGCAGAAAGGCCCAATGCCTATTTTGCCTCATTTTTCCCCCTGAAGAAGAGAACGGTCTCATTTAGAGATGGTAGTAGGCAAGCCAGGGCATCCGGGCTGCTAGTTGACATGGACAGGGAAGTTGTTGAGAAGCATCTGGCTGCACTGGATGTGTACAAGTCCCCCAGGCAGTATGCTCCCAAGAGTGCTCAAAGAACTTTCTAGAAAGCTTACAGAGCTGTTGTCCATCATCTTCAAGACCTCTTGGACGACAGGAGATGTGCCACAAGACTGGAGGAGCGTGAATGTTATCCCAATCTTCAAACAATGGAGAAGGGATGATCCAGGAAACTATAGGCCAGGGAAAATACTGGAGCAAATTTTAAAGGTGTCCTTCTACAAGCATATGAAGGACAACTTGGTGATCCAGGGAAGCCAGCACAGATTTGTTGCTAACAGTTCCTTCCAGACCAACCTCATTTCCTTCTTTGATCGAGTGACGAACTTACTGGATCGTGGGGATGCCATCAATGTTGTTCACTTCGATTTCAGTAAACCTTGTGACAGGGTCCCACATGATGTTCTGATCGGTAAGCTGGAGCACTACAGAGTAGAGTCTAAGATAGTTAGGTGGATAGGGAACTGATTGGAGAACCGCATCCAAAGATTAGTTGTCAATGGCATTTCATCTGATTGGAGGGAGGTATCCAGTGTGGTGCCACAGGGCTTGGTTCTGGGCCCGGTACTTTTCAATATTTTTATAAATGATCTGGATGAGGGGGTAGAGGGACTACTCATTTGCAGATGACACCAAATTGGGAGGAGTAGCGAACACACTGAATGCTCTGGGGAAAGTGGGCAGATGTGAACAAGATGCAATTCAACAAAGACAAGTGCAGAGCCCTACATCTAGGTAACAAAAATGAGAAGCATGCACACTGGATGGGGGATACACTTCTGGGTAACACTGTGTGTGAACAAGATCTAGGGGTACGAATGGACTGTAAACTGAATATGAGCAGTCAGTGTGATACAGCAGCAAAAACGGCTAATGCAGTCTTAGGGTGTTTCATCAGGGGCATAACATCCAAGTCGCAAGATGTCACAGTCCTGCTGTACACAGCATTGGTCAGGCCATGCCTGGAGTACTGTGTGCAGTTCTGGAGGCCTCGTTTTTTAAAGGATGTGGACAGAATGGAGCGGGTGCAGAGGAGAGCAATGAGGATGATCAGTGGCCTGGAAACCAAGCTCAATGAGGAAAGGCTGAGGGACTTGGGAATGTTCAGTCTGGAAAAGAGGAGGTTGAGGGGGGACATGGTTGCTCTCTTAAAGTATTTAAGAGTATGTTTGCTCTCTTAAAGTATTTGAAAGCCTGTCTCTTAGAGGAGGACATGGAGCTGTTCCTGTTGGCAGCAGAGGATAGGACTCACAATAATGGGTGGAAAGGTACCAGCTGGACATTAGGAAAAAAGTTTTTACAGTGAGAGTAGTTCAGCAATGAAATCAGGTGCCTTGGGAGATGGTGAGCTCCCCCTCTCTGGAAGTCTTTAAGCAACAGCTGGACGAACACTTGTCAGAGATGCTCTAGGCTGATCCTGCATTTAGCAGGGGGTTGGACTAGATGGCCTGTATGGCACCTTCCAACTGTATGATTATATGATTCTGTGTGCGGGAATGTAATAAATATGACTATGAAAGCCAGATTTATAAACTTCAAAGCTGTACTAAATACAACAGATAATGAAACTTACTTATAATTTAGATAATACTGCATGTTAGTGTTGTCAACTTCCCAATTCAGATTTAAGACATATGTCTTGGAAATGCTCAATAAAGGTACTCTTTTAAAAACAAATTCAAAGATTCATTTAGATATATTACTGCCAACAGAAATTAACCAGGTTCTCGGGTAGGTGAGGGCCTATGGGTGCTGGCTCCACTATCAAATAATTTTCCATCAACTGGATAGTTATGGGCTATTGCCATACAATTCAAAGTTGACTCTTGGGTGGAAACCAATGTCTCACATTTCACCTAAATTTCCACTTACAGTTTATGTATTTAAGTCTCTTTTTGTAGCCTAACTTTCCTTTAAGACAGACTGAAGGTGTTGATGACTCCAGAACAGACTCTGCAAATTTACAGGCAGACATATATGAAGTGTCAGTGAAGGTAGTCCCATCATAAGCTGTTGGTGTCAAGATGTTCAAAGCCCTGGTCAAAAAAAAAAAAGACCAGTTAGTCTACAATGAAGGCTGCCTCCGTTACAGAAATATGACCTTATAGGTTATGTATACCCCTGGCAAAGAGATGTTCATCTCAGTCACATTATATGAATGCCTGTGGAAAGTCTTAGACAGTGAGAACTCATTTTTCTAAAGAAAAAGACCCTGTAATATGATTGAAAAGGAAGGCTGGCCAAGCAGAAGAAATCAAGTGAATCCTAAATTGCAGCCAATGTGGAATGGTGATCTGGGGATGACATATTTCTTGTAGACAGGACAAGTCATGAAATACATAACCATCTGCATGAGTCCCTTTAAGGCATTCCAAAAATGATTGCATGCTCCAGACAGATAATGTAGCAGTCAGGAATAATCCAATATGCTCACTGATTCATAGAACACTCCGAGCATTTCAGGAATATAGACAAAAAAGAGACATTTTAGCCTCACACCAGTTTTGATCTATGATGGAACAAAATAACTGCACATATTTTGATGGTGGAAGGCAAGCATACCTACTCCTGACTGACTTGAGAGCCACCATGGTGTAGTGGTTAAGAGCGGTGGTTTGGAACAGTGGACTCTAATCTGGAGAACCGGGTTTGATTCCCCATTCCTCCACATGAGCGGCGGACGCTAATCTGGTGAACCAGGTTGGTTTCCCCACTCCTACACATGAAGCCAGAAGGGGTGACCTTGAGCTAGTCACAGCTCTCTCAGCCCTGCCTATCTCACAGGGTGTCTGTTGTGGGGAGGGGAAATGAAGGTGATTGTAAGCCGGTTTGATTCTTCCTTAAGTGGTAGAGAAAGTTGGCATATAAAAACCAACTCTTCTTCTGAAAAAAAAACCAGATTACTTGCATCTCCCAAATAAGTAAGCATATTCTGTCACTGCCAATTTAAAAACAGTCTTTGCATGGTATGATTATGCTCAAGTACTAATGAGTAACCATGTCTCCTTTGTAAGCAGGGAAAGGATAATTGTGCATATTTATGGGTAGTGGAATTTACTCTAGTCCTGTATACACACAATATAATGGACTGACTGAGAGAGTCATTTAGTCCATGAAGTCACTGTTTTACATAACAGCTGTATCCCTCAGTGATCCCCACTGTAACAACCAAAATTAACTGAATTGTCTTATTTCTTAGACCACCCTGCTTCTGCACATGAGATCATCAGCTTACTGACTCCTGAAAGGTGACAAGACCTTACATTAATGTAGTGACATCATTGCACCTGGGCCCATCTCTGGTTCCATATATGATTGAAGGCTATAGGTGAAGGTCCAATAACATTTCCTACCTACATTCAACCCTTATCTCACCACAGCTGAAACTTCTGAATGCGTGTAGCTTTATCAACTAGGGTGATTTAGTGTTCTTTAGAGGTGAACCATCTTATTTCAGGCCTCCAGAAACCTACTTTTTTGCCGTCAAGTCACAGCTGACTCATGGTGAGCCTGTAGAGTTTTCAAGGCAAGAGATATTCAGAGGTTGTTTGACATTGCCTGCCTCCATGTCATGACCCTAGTATCCCTTGGAGGTCTCCCATCCAAATACTTGCTAGGGCCGACCCTTCTTAGCTTCTGAGATCTGACAAGATTGTTCATCAACACTACATTACAGGATCATGAAGAAGGGAGGAGCCAAAAGAAAAGTTAGGCTGGAACAAATCCTTATTGTGGGGAAAGTGAAAAAGGGTAAGAACAAATTTTAAAAAGAGGACATTTTGTTAAAGGCAATAATGCCATAACAGAATGATTCAGGATGGCACTTTTATAATGGGAATGAGACTGTGGATTATAGTATGTAGCATATGTTTTCTGTATGCATTATTTTGTTCATTGTATGCATTGTTTTCTACTTATATAATACCATTATCTGCATTAACATATCTATACATCTAATAGCAATGTGTGGCCTCCACCTGTAGATACCCAAATCGGGACCACACTATGGGACAGAGATGGCTGTCATGGCTTTAGCTGATGACCTCCATCTGAATGCAGACAAAGGCCATGCTTCTTTCTTGCTCTTGTTTGTTTGTTTAAAACATTTATTTGCTGACTTTCTTTCTTAAGGAGCTCAAGGCAGTTTATAAAATAAATAAGACATATAAAACAAAAAAGCCATTAAAAACATAAAAAATTCAAATTTACAACACACATATTACTCCCTTTCTGCTGTCACCCCATTGGTTGCCCATCAGTTACCAGGCTCAATTCAAGGTACTGGCTATCACATACAAAGCCCCTCATGGCTTTGAGCCATCATATCTCTACACACACACACCCCAAAGCTCTGGCATGACAGCTTCACTCACCTGAGCAGTAGTCAAAAAGGGCAAGAGTCCAGTTGCACCTTAAAGACTAACAAAAATATTTTCTGGTAGGGTATGAGCTTTCGTGAGCCACAGCTCACTTCTTCAGATTCTCAGGTATCTGAAGAAGTAAGCTGTGGCTCACGAAAGCTCATACCCTACCAGAAAATATTTTTGTTAGTCTTTAAGGTGCTACTGGACTCTTGCCCTTTTTGACTACTGCAAACAGACTAACACGGCTACCCACTGTGAATCACCTGAGCAGGAACTTCTGCAGGTGCTACCCTGCAAATGGGCAAAATCAACAACTGCATGTAAATGTGCATTCTCTTGTATGGCCCCCGTGTTATGGAATGACCAGCCTAATGAGGTTAGGAAGGTTCCCTCTCTCCTGGCGTTCTGCAAACCACGCAAAACAAAATTATTGTGGAGCGCATTTTTAACACAGGTAATAGGGCTTTATTGTAATGAAATGGTTCAGAAAGGTGCTTTGGTAAAAGAATGTGGACTGGGGACTAGGTTACTGTGTACTACCCGTTGCTGTAAGTATGCTCCTACTATGTAACTTCTGCATCATTTAACATGTCATATTAAAATGCTTATGTTTTGTTTCAGCTCTGTTTCTTATTGGATGTCCCATTCTATTGATTGTATTTGACTTCCATGCTGTAATCTGCCCTGTCTCAGTAAGGAAGGCAGACTATAAATAAAATAAATAAGTAAAGCAAAAATTAAATGTGTTGGCAGAATTTGGCTGGGTATGTCTGACGGGGAAGTTGCATAGAATGAGTATTCTGCCAGTTGTGGCTTATGCTGACGGTAAAGACTGTGCCTTTGCAAACTAAAATGGTAACAAGGATTTGGGGTAATGGATTCCTAATATTTAATTGATTTTGATTTCTTTAATTGAGTGGACCAGCCAGTTCTTTAGCTTTAGGCGTCTAGCAGGGGTAGATTTATATGCACCAGCTGTCCCTATTATCTTTGTATTTTCTAGCTTCTATCAATGTCTGGTGATATCCTAAAGAAATTAGTAAATTTCAAATGTGAGTTTTTCCTATTTCATTCTCATGTGCACTAATGTCAACCATACAATATCATTGTACCTGTAGTAATGAAAACTTTCCCCCATGCTTATGTAAACAGCTTTTATACTAGTCAGGAAAATTAATAATGAAGAATTCAAACCAGTATTGGGTAGAAATGCTTTGGGCCAATGCATCTAAAGGCTTTTTGAAAGTTCAAAATTATGCATTTCATTCCCATACATTTTGGCTAAAAAACAATACATTAAAGATGAGGGGGGGGGGTATCCCATCAAATGGGAATATGAAAAGGCCAGACTCCTGAAGTAATATGATCTTATATAGAAACAGGACTTGCTTCACTAAAAATATCTAGCATTTCCTTTAAATTCACCCTTTTTCAAATGTAATATAAACCTTTTTCAAAGAAGCAGTTGCCAGATGCAATTATTGTAAAAGTTTGAAAAGTTCAAAAGAGCATTGTGCATTAATGTGAAAAGTATTAGAAATTCTAACACCAGGAAAGTTTGATCATAACTGAGAAGCAATTTGTAATGATGTCCACGTCACTTATGAATGTTCTGTGTTCCTTGAAATGAAATGTTTTCTTTGGCACTAATGGATTGTGATTGGGGCAGTTGATTTGTAATTCTGGTGTGCCAAATACTTTTAAAGTTCTCTGTGTTTTATTAAATGTTGCAGAAAAAACCTAGGAAGAATTACATCTAGATATTCACACAATATATTTGAATGTATACTTAAAGTTATAGCTCTATTTATATTGAAAGAGATGTGGCAATTGATTTCAATATCTATAATGTTATATACAGTCTGAGAAAAGCCATGTGCAAATGAATGTGAGAAGGACACCTCAAAAGTATTGATGGGGCAGAGCAGCCTCTCAGCTCAAGTCAAGAGGTTCTCGGCTCAAGCAGACATGCTATTTCGGAACCAATAGGCCTGACTTTATGAAGATAGTCACTGCTGCCCTATAGTATGTGTTCTATTCCTGTATATGTGTAAATAAATACTGCAAAGACAACCAAAGTGTGTGTTTTTTTTTGGGGGGGGGAACCGCCCAGAACTTCTCATCATTTGGAGATGCAGCAAATACCTAACAATATGGATGGGTGGAGGAGACTCACTGTGTTCTTTAGAGCCAATAGAAAAACTGTAGTTTTGTCAATCAAAGCAACAAATTGATTGATTGAAAATGTTTAAGACCCTTTCTTAAATTTAAATTTCCCATTCCTAAAAAAAAAAAAAAAAAAATCAATTTACGGTGGCTGGAGAGGGACCGGAGAGGCCTGCAATGAGACAAGCTGCCTAGCAAAGCCTTTAAATAAGTGTGACAGCAGTAAGAGGAAGATGAAGCAATATGTGACAAATATGCAGTTTCATTGGAGATGTCTGGCTCTCATTTAAAATGACTTTTACTATCCTTTTATAGGAAATGCAGCTCCCTTTCTACTGTGTGCTACATATACCCTTTTCTCCAGCTTCACAGATTTCCCTTTTTTCTTCTAACCTGATGCCTTGCTCTGATCCTTGCCGTCTGGTACCCAGAAATGCTGTGTCTTCTGAGCACATGGCTGGCTGGGAAAGAAAGAGTTGGAACAATAAAGAATATAGTGCCAGTTGTTTAGAGTGACTCCTTCGCTTTCATTTCCTCTGCTTCATAAAAAGGGAACTTACAGTAGCTTTACTTTAATGATACTGTTCATATGGCCAATTTGGCCCTAAACAATGTAACTTACAGTAGCACTAACCAAATTGTTCCAAGTATGGAAAAGAAAGAAACATACTGTTACCCTAAGTAGGCAGTCTCCATTTTGATTGGTGGAATTAGTTGGAGATAGAGAGCGAGAGAGGGTAACTGGGATTTATAACCTATGTATACTAGGATAGTCCTGGGTGAAAACTCTCAAATGAGTAGGCGGTTGTATAATTAAAATTGGTTTCATTAAAGAATAAAAATAGTAAAAGAAGAAATGTATTTTAAGCAATGAACAGAGCATACAAGCACACAAAGCTTACAAGAGCTAAGAGAAAAGGGAGAAAGTTGGATAAGGTTTCAGGGATGGGTGATAGTTACCAGTCTTGAAGGGATGTCCAGGGAAAGCAGCACTGAAGAGGAAAACGACCAGTATTTCCAGGAGCAAAGAGCCCACAGGCAAGTGGGGATACGCACATGGATCCAGAACATACACACTAGGAATGGACAAAGGACCAATATTTATACCCAAAAACGGGTCCTGAGATGGTGTGAAATAAGCCAGCAGGAAAGCCAGCAGGCAAAGAATTGATTGTTTTTCCAGGGTTCCAACAGTAAGATAGGAGAGGCTGGCTGAGTCATCAGGACAAAAGATAATGCCTGGGCTATTCTCTTGAATAATGATTGATTGCTGGGATGGGTGCAAATAAGGTAAGTAATATTGTCGAAGGCTTTCACGGTCAGAGTTCATTGGTTCTTGTAGGTTATCCGGGCTGTGTAACCGTGGTCTTGGAATTTTCTTTCCTGACGTTTCGCCAGCAACTGTGGCAGGCATCTTCAGAGAGACACTGTCCTTCAGTGTTACTACTCTGAAGATGCCTGCCACAGTTGCTGGCGAAACGTCAGGAAAGAAAATTCCAAGACCACGGTTACACAGCCCGGATAACCTACAAGAACCAAAGGTAAGTAATGGTCTGCTCGGAGTGCAGATTAAATCATTTTAGGGTAACACAATGGAAATTAGCTAGCCCCATTGTCCAGCCAGGCATAACTTAGGGCCAGGGGAAAAGCCAACCTCCTTCCTGCCCAAGCTTGACACACAAGATGGATCCCAGAACTCTCTAAGGGACATCCATCTTATGCCAGTCTTTGGCCCCCGTGGCTCCATGGCATCCCTTAATACAGGGGTGGGGAACGTCAGGCCCGGGGGCCATTTAAGGCCCGTGAAATCGTTTGGTCTGGCCCTTTGTGGGTCCTGGCAGATCTCTAGCTCAGAAGAATCTAAGACTGGGGATCCGCTCCCTCCCGCGGACAGGAATAACCTCTATTCAAGGTGGATGTGAGTTTGTTTTGCCAAGAAAAGGAACTCCTCCCCCCTTGTAGAAGAATCGTTAGCTATGGAGCTACGAGAACCGCCCAAGAAACTGTGTTAACCCTTTCCCACCCGGGCCATGGAGAAGCATATTCCCTCTGTACTACAAGAGGGCTGGGGACAGAAGTGATGACAATGGAGGGGTTAAAGGGGGCAGGGCCACAATGCACAGGGGGGGAGTTCTTAGCCAGTGTGTCCTCATTTCATTCCTTCAGGCGGAGGTAGCAGGAGCTGGCTGTAGAATCTGGCCCCAACCATGCGGAGCAGGACAGCTACAACCAGCTGGTGAACAGACCATCTTGTGTCACCAGGTGGGCAAGTGCACCACCGGTTGGATGCCTGCCTGCCTGCCCGCGTGGGGGGGTCATCTGGGGCAGCTGCCTGCTTGGGCTTAGTCGGCTAATTTTTAAGTTGATAGTTTTGTATGGCCTGCGAATGATGTTATAAATATCCAAATGGCCCTTGGTGGAAAAAAGGTTCTCCACCCCTGCCTTAATAGGAGGAGGAGTCCAACTGCTTACATGAGCATCACATATACAGGCAGTTGACATACCAAATAATAGGCCCTGGTCTCCTTTTGAAATCAGTGGGAAAATTTCAACTTATTTTAATGTAATTGGATTGTGTACTTGATTGTTTATGGCAGTGTATCTGCCCACAGTTAAAGCTTATATGGTCCACACAATTTATAACTCATCGTGATAAGACTAGCTGGGGCAACTCAAGAGCATGCCATGGCCTACTAGATATGTAAATTACAAAAATATCAAGTTTTTGAATAGTGCTCCTAAATAGTACTAGCCTCAGATTATTTAGATTTTTTTTTTTGCTTTTGTAGCATTGCTCTGGAGACAGCTGATTAAATAGTAACTGATACAATCATTTTTTTTATTTAAAAATACTCAAATAACAAGAGCTACAATCTTTAATTAATTTACTCAGTAGATTAACTTTTATTGAATTAATTGCTGGCCAGTTTTGATGAGTAGGATCTTACTTGATTGGATCTCATTTAATCAGGTAGATTTGTTTAAACTCGTATAGCTAGAAGTTAATGGAGGGAGTTAATTAGGGACTGCTGATAATAAATTTAGAAAGGGGCCATGGCTAAATGGTAGAGTACATGCACAAGGTCACAAGTTCAACCCCTAGCATCTCTAGTTATAGAATCTCAGGTAACAGGTGTTAGGAAATAATTTCTCTGCGTGAGATTCCAGAGAACAGCTAGGATAATGTAATGAGCTAGATGGACTAATGGCTTGACTCTGTATTAATGCTGGTTCATGAGTTGCATGGATTTTTTAAAAGTCATTTTTGTTCTTGTGTGTTACTGTAATAGGAACTGGGAAAAATTAATGCTCGGATTTATTACCTTGTCTGTATTTAATGCAAGTTCTCATGCTGCATCTTCAAAAGGGCATCTTTGGTATGATCCACATGCATTTGAATTTCTTAAAAGGAAGATGATTAGCAGAAACTGTATTAATGATTAATGATAGAATTATTAGGCACATAGAGAAAAAAAGCCTGCTGAGGGAAAGTCAGCATGGCTTCTGAAAAGGAAGGTCCTGCCTCACCAACATTTGGTTGTGAACAAGCACGTAGATAATTGTGACCTGATAGACATTATATACTTGGACCTTCAAAAACCTTTTGACAAGATACCTCACCAAAGACTCCTGGGTAAGATTAGAAGTCATAGGATAAGAATCATAGAGTTGGAAGGGACCACCAGGGTCATCTAGCCTAACCCCCTGCACAATGCAGGAAATTCACAACTACTTCCCCTCCCACACCCCCAGTGACTCCACACCCCCAGTGACCCCACACCCCCAGTGACAAATCCTTTTAAAAGAAATGTTTGAATGAAAGAAAGAAAGCAGACAAGGCGTAAACTGACAATTCTTTCAGGGGAGGTAAGCAAGCAGAAGGGTCCCACAAGGAAGAGTATTGAGACCGGTGCTATTTAATTTGTTCAAAAAGGATCTGGATTTGGGAGTGAGCAGTGTAGTGGCCATGTTTGCAAAAGACATGAAATTATATAAATTATTAATTTTATTAGAGATTTTAATGATAAATTATTTATATTATGTTGTGTGTTTTAAAATTGAGTTATATTATGACTGTAGTTATATTGGATGTGAGCCACCCAAGCCTGGCCTTGGCTGTGGAGGGGTGAGATATAATTCTGATAAATAAACAAATAATACATAAATTCAGGATGGTGAAATCCAATACTGATGATGAGCACCAGGAGGTGATGAGCACCAGGAGGATCTCCACAAATTTGGTAAGTGGGCAACAATTTGGTAAATGAAATTCAGTGCAGATAAGCATATGGTGATGCATATGGGGGGAAATCCCAATTATAATTACATGCTAAGGAGGTTTAATTTGCTGAGACTGAGAGGGAAAGAGACCTTGAGGTCATAGTGGATTGCTCAATGGAAATGTCAACCCACCATGTCACGGCAGTGAAGAGGGCAAACATTATGCTAGAGATTATTAGGAAAGGGATTGAAAACAAAACAGCCCATATGATAATGCCCTTGTAGAGATCTGTAACGTGGCGTCAGTTGGAATATTATGTGCAGTTTTGATCACCGTATCTCAAAAAGGACATTGCAGAGCTGGAAAAATTACAGATGTGTAGGGTTGTGCAAAAAAAAAAGATTTCGGTAAATGTTGGGTTCGGGTTTATTGGGCCCAGTTTTTTTCAGTAAATTCAGAATAAGCCAAATACCGATACTGGTAAATTTGTATTTCGGATTTATTTCCGGGTTCACCGAAAAATTGGGGGTCATTATAGTCTATAGGGATATTTTTCTAGGGCACTTTTGGAGGTAGAGTCCCCATATTTGCAGCATAGCTGCAAGGGACACTCCTTTGATGGACATCAAAGTTTGGTGAACATTGGGACAGGGGGTCCAATTATATGGGCCCACAAAGTGGGCACCCCCATCCTCCAGGCATTTGCTAGCCGAGCTGTCCATTGGTTTTCAGATTCAGATGTTCAGCATTGCCGAGGACTGGCAGAAAGAGCTGCTTGGCAGGCTGACACCTCAAAGTCTGAGGACTCCATTCGTATTTGGGGGGCATTAGCTTCCAAGCTGAGGGAAACGGCTTAAATGCAAGAAAAATAAGGCAGGGAAAATTTTGTGGCAAATTACATCCTGTGATCAGTCCTTTATTATAGTCATAAAAAATTCTGATTTCAAGAGATGGTCATGGTGTGAGGAAATGAAGCCTCTACTTGGGGCGACCTTTAGTTTGAGAGCAGGTTTTTTTTTGGGGGGGGGGGTAATATCAGAGCCAGCCGAAGTCTCAACCACGGGGGCTGTCTGAAGGAGATTGCTCATCCTCGCAGGTGAGGAAGTCTCCTTCAGAAGCCTGGTGGTGTGAGGAGCTCTTGAAGCCTGTTCTTTTTAGTTGGAGGGTATATCCCTCTGGACAGGACCTGTGAGCCCCATATTTTAACAACCCTTATGCTTGATCCAAATTAACCCACTGAATGGTGATGGACAGATGATTGTGTGGTTGGATGGTTGATCAGACCAAGTTGGCTCCAATTACACGATCCCTACCTCAAAAGGGCCCGAACTATGGGGCCCTAACAAAACCAGTCAAAAAAAAAAGATAGAAAAATGGGAGAAAGCACAGAACCGTGCATCTGAGCAAAGGCGAATAGCCAAACCTGAAAAAGCTGAATAATTTCGGATTTATTTTTGGTTTGGGTATATCGATATGCATAACCCTACAGACGAAGGCTACCAAGATGATTGTGATGCTGGAGCTCTTTTCCAGTGTGGAAAGGCTGAAGAGTCTGGGACTTTTCAGTTTAGAAAAGAGATCACTAAGGGGGAACATGATAGAAGTTTATAAAATTGTGCACAGGGAAGAGAGAGTGGACAGAAATATTTTTTCTCCCAAAATACTAGAACCCAAAGGTCTCCGATGAATCTCATTCAGGATGAACAAAAGTAAATACTTCTTTACACAATGACTGATTAAAACGTGGAATGCACTGCCATAGAATGTAGTAATGGCCACAGGCATAGAGGACTTTAAAGGGAATTAGACAGATTCATGGTTTATCAATGGCTATTAACCCTGGTGACTAATGGATCCTCCACATTCAGAGGCCTTAAACCACTGAATATTAGTTCTAGGAGACAACAGCAGGGAATACCTCAGCATCTATGCCCTGTTGTTGGTCCTTCAGAGGAACTGGTTAGCCACTGTGTGAGAAAGGCTACTGGACTAGACAGATCACTGATCTGATCCAGCAGGGCTCATATTCTCATGACTAATCAAATAAGAATTGGTGGGTAGCACTACTATTAACACAGAATCCAGTTGATATATTAAAATGAAACTTGTATTTTGAAGGAAAGCAATGTAATCAACAATGACAACTGACAAGTAGAATTTAAAATAATGTTATCTCTAAGCAGTTCTCCCCTGTTTAGCATGAACTGGGGAATGCTGCACCAGATTACTGCAACTAATATATAAACATCCTCAAACCAGACTCAACTCAATTTTTAGAACATGATTTCCATTGCCTTATTGTAAAGGAAAGCCTTGCAAGAGGTTCTGTTCATCATTAGGATTTTTTTAATGACATATATACTTTACACCCCATCTGTACTGGTATCACTGAGACAAAAATTTAACCAAACATTCTTTTCTGAAACAGTAATCCTGAAGCTGTCTTCTAAAGTGCTAATCAGATCTGAAATTGAACAGGAATAGGCAAGCTGAAGAATACTGGCCAGTGGCCTCTCCTTTGAAATGAAGTCAGCCCTATATATCTTAAAGTGAAAAAGAAATTATAATCATACATCAGCTCTCTCACTGCATATGCGTTATTTGTTATAAAAACCTTGTATTTAATTTAAAAATTAGGTTTAGGGTGTTTCCTTCCAGTTACTGTCAATGTTACATTACTGCTGTAGGTTAAATGTACCCTTTCCTATATAAGTGGTACATTTGCTCTTTATATCATTCTCAGGATGTCTAGGTGTTAGTTCTAAATTATATTTAAAGTAAAAACAAGAATAGCTCCTTAGCAGGAATTTAGCAGGAATATTTTCAATATGCATTTATTTCAAATCAAGCTACTAGGATTTTGGTGCCTCTTGCATATCCATCCACACCTGACACCCCAGTTAAACTTTCTTTCTGTTGCTCTCTTTCCTGATATATTCCTTTTGCGTTAGGGTTGCCAGGTCCCTCTTCACCACCGGAGGGAGGTTTTTTGGGCGGAGCCTGAGGACGGCGGGGTTTGGGGATGGGAGGGACTTCATTGCCATAGAGTCCAATTGCCAAAGCAGCCATTTTCTCCAGGGGAACTGTTCTCTGTCACCTGGAGATCAGTTGTAATAGCAGGAGATCTCCTGCTAATACCTGGAGGTTAGCAACCCTATTTTGCATCCTTTTGCTACATTTTGTGATTCTATGTGAGTGTTTTTCTTTGATGTCTCTGTAATTCACTAAATAACCACCAGCTGTTTGCTTTCAGCCATAAGTTGTATTTATGAGAATGTGTTCCTGTCTGCTGCAGGATCAAGCACAAACTCCTTGTACCCATCACTGTGTTTTGGTGGGGTTCTAGTCCTAGCCAGCTTCCTTCCTTACAGTTGGCTGTAGTCACTGCCTACCTCATGCAGAAGTGAGTTTTTCAGGACATACACATTAGTACATGCACATAGACCTCCTAATCTTGCCATTAACCCCATTCACCTCAAAAAAACATACATGCATATATACATAACCCATTCACATACAAAAGGGACTGGAGATAAGTAATGGATTTAGGAGTAGAGGACAATTAGCTGTTACTGAGTTAGGTGTTGACTTTTCTGTCCCCCAAACCAAAACAATTCAGAGATGCCAGCATGTCAAAAGCACTGGAATTTTGAAGCAAATGTTTCTCACTCAAAATTGGACATTAGTAATGCACTAAATACCTGTGGAAATCAGTTTCAGCTATATTCTTTCGCATTTTTCAGAATGAGATGAAAGTGCCTTCTTTTTCTCAAGTTACTTTAGATTCACAAAGCTTTGAGGTGGCATGCTTGTTTAGGTTATGAGAGAAGAATTAACCTTACTGTCTACTTATACCTGTTTGTCCCTAGTACTGAACAGGCCCTGTAAAGCAGAACACGCCATTCTACAGCTTACATCTATGGATGTTACACCTTGAAGTATTTTATATTAAGAGCTGGCCATAAATGGTAAGTATGCTTTGCTTAAACTATTGTTTACTTTTTAAAAAATTGCTTCTCCGTGTGTTATGCCTGCCCCCAAACTGTTCTGCCAACATTCTATAAATAAGGGGGATGGCAGAAAATATAAAATAAGCCCTAAGTGCAAGTAGTTTCAGTTTCTCCATAGCTCTATTTGCTGTCCAAAGGGAATGCAGTTATGTAAACATGGAAAGTCAATAATGGCAACAAGACAATTTTTGCAGCAAATATTTAATTGCCACTTTAAAATGAAGAAAATGCTGCTTTATATTAATGTATGGTTTTCCCCACCTATCAGTTAAAAAAAAATAGAGCAAACAATTTCAAAGAGATGAAGTATGGCTGAATTAGAATCTGCAAAAGTCTGAGCCTTTAATTGCACTTGCCCTCCCTGCGATTTAGGTGCACCAGAATGCAGAGTTGTTCTTCCATAGAAAATCTTTCTTGTTCTTCTGTTCCTGCTTTATTTTGGTTTCAAATGACAGACACTCCTAATTTAGGGAAGGCATGACCCGCAGGCCTCTTTTTTTCTCCCCTGGGGAGCTCCAATCAGTCAGATTTCTCTTGGGCTCCTTTGCTACTAGTGCATTTCAACTGGTTTCCCTAAATTTTTCTGCTAATTCCCATTTCCTTCATAATCACAGGCTTTTATGTGACTTGCTAGCCAAGCGATTTTCAGGGGAGCTGTAATTGCTGTAGGTCTTAAACATTAACCCTGCCAGGTGTCACTGCATGAACGGCTTATGCATTTGATTAATGATACCAGAGGAAAAAAATTGTTTTTTAATTGGTAGTCATGTTTTTCTTCTTGTTCTCCGCACACACACATCCAAACCTCAAGTGCTCCTGAAGCAGTCTGATAGTCCACAGCAGTTTTATTTATGGCATCTTTCCAGAATAAAAACACCTCAAATGGGGCAAGAACAAGTATGAAAGGCAAGGAAAGGAAACTTAGCTTTGGCATAGTTCAGGCCATGTATACATGTCTCAAAACAGCTTATCTTTCATTAAATCATGTGCATCAGAAGCCTCTGGCAAGCAACTGCATGCAGTTTTCAAAGTCATAAAACAGCCAAAATTATTTGGGTTTACTAAATATTGCTTTATTTGCTGATCCTAAAACACTAGGTGCAATTTATGTTGAGGTGTCCTTCATTGTTATGCCTGAGAATAAAACTCAGTAGTTCACCTCCTGCAATTATGTGCTCCTAATCATACAGCAGCAAGTATACCAGAAGCTGTGTAGCCACCACATGCTTGATAGGGTTACCAACCTTCAGTTACTAGCAGAAGATCTTCTGCTATTACAACTGATCTCCTGCTGATGATCAGCTCACCTGGAGAAAATGGCTTTATGGCATTGAAGTCCCTCCCTGCCCCAAACCCCACCCTTCTTAAGCTCTGCCCAAAAAACCTCCCGCCGGTGGTGAAGAGGGGCCTGGCAACCCTGTGGCTTGATCACCTTTCTCAAGAATGAAGTAGTAACCACTAGGCAGTAGTTGCTTGACTCATTTGGGACCAGGTGGTTCAGAGGGGTCTCACAACCATCTCTTTCAGAGCAGTCAAAACTGCAACCACCTGCATTTTGAATTACAATTTACAAAATCTCCATCCCATGACAATGAAAAGCTACACCCAGAAGTCTAGTTACTGGAAAAAGTAATGTATCAGGGAGAAAGAGCCCTTTCTTAGGCAATGTTGTGTCAACAGATGCATAATATTTGTCACTATAGTCCACCCAGGAAAACATGACTATTCAAAGCTCTAAAATATCTACAATACTTTCATTTCACAAGGAGTCTTACAGTGCATTCCTAAGGAGAGTTACTCCAGTATAAGCCCATTGAAATGAAAGGGCTTAGACTGGAGTAACTCTCCTTGGGAATGCACTGAGCACTCTCATACATGCTCAACAATTCATTTTTCAATGCACTTTAATGATTTTTGCAATTGGATGTTGCTGTTTCACACAGTAAAAATGAGATGCCAAGAGGATTGAAAGTGCATTACTCAGTGGGGTATTCTTCACGGTGGATTTTGCTTGGTTTCGAATCGGAGCAAACAATAAACCGATTTAAATAGCTTTTTCATGGCAGCGCAGATTCTCCCCCCATCCCGAGGCATTTTCAATTTTTCACGGGAGAAACAGCGCACTTCTCTGCGCTGCTTACGTCTGCTGCCGCTCATGACTCACCGCTCCAAATCTGCCTAATCCCGCCCACTCTTCCCATGATCCTGTGTGTGTGTGTGTGTGTTGGGAGGGCATCCTGAGAGCAGCACATCCAAGCCAAAACTCCCGTTACCCTTCTGAAGAGAGGCTGCCAGTCTGCTCTGGGTCTCCCTACAGCTGGTGCGATCCTGTGTGTGTGTGTGTGTGTGTGTGTGTTGGGGGGGGGTATCCTGAGAGCGGCAAATCCAAGCCAAAACCCCCATCACCCTTCTGAAGAGAGGCTGCCAGTCTGCTCTGGGTCTCCCTCCAGCTGGTGCGATCCTATGTGTGTGTGTGTGTTGGCAGGGGTATCCTGAGAGCGGCAAATCCAAGCCAAAACCCCCATCACCCTTTTGAAGAGGGGCAGCCAGTCTGCTCTGGGTCTCCCTCCAGCCGGTGCGATCCTATGTGTGTGTGTGTGTTGGGGGGGGGTGTCCTGAGAGTGGCAAATCCAAGCCAAAACCCCCATCACCCTTCAGAAGAGAGGCTGCCAGTCTGCTCTGAGTCTCCCTCCAGCCGGTGCGATCCTATGTGTGTGTGTGTTGGGGGGGGTTATCCTGAGAGTGGCAAATCCAAGCCAAAACCCCCATCACCCTTCTGAAGAGAGGCTGCCAGTCTGCTCTGGGTCTCCCTCCAGCTGGTGCGATCCTGTGTGTGTGTGTGTGTTGGCAGGGGTATCCTGAGAGCGGCAAATCCAAGCCAAAAACCCCATCACCCTTCAGAAGAGAGGCTGCCAGTCTGCTCTGAGTCTCCCTCCAGCCGGTGCGATCCTATGTGTGTGTGTGTTTGGGGGGCATTCTGCGAGTGGCAAATCCAAGCCAAAACCCCATCACCCTTCTGAAGAGGGGCAGCCAGTCTGCTTTGGGTCTCCCTCCTGCCGGTGCGATGCTGTTAGAGTGGCAACTCCCCCAGCCAATCACCGTTCTTGGGGGAGGAGAAAGGAGACGTCCCAGGGAGCGAAGCAAACATTTCTTCATGGGCATCCGAGCAACAAAACACTCTTCTACTGGAAAGTACGGCTCAGAAGTGGTTTGGATTGCCTCTCTTTTAACCCGGCTTATTTTGCTCAGTGGGGGAAAACACGGATCTGGAGTGAATAACCAAAATTTGCCTCCGACGCAAATCAGCATCGAAACAGCAGCAAATCTCCGTGAAGAATACCCCAGTGTGACTGATTATTCTTGCCTTCAGTCCAACTATAAATTTCTGGTGGATACAACTCCAGTAACCCTTAAGGAAACATTAGTTATCAAAATCTTATACTTCATCAACTTGGTGGTCTTAATCATGCAAGATAAACATTGATTATGACATTGTATGGTTTGGGGGTATTCTCGAATATGTATTATTTTATTTTCCTTAATGCAATTTTATAATAGTGAGAAAACAAACAAAAATGACCAAGTTGCATAATAAAAACAGTAGAAAACAAGTAATTTCACAGTTTAAACAAACACATCACCCTTAATCGTCTCTTGTGGCTACTAGCTGAATTTTAATATTTTTTAGACTATATATATATGGTCGCTTTAGCCTCCTTTATTCCCTGTTTAAGCCAGGATTCAACCAGGATTGAACACATGCATTTCGCCGAACGTGTGTTCGATCCTGGCTGAATCCTGGCTGAAACAGAGAATAAAGGAGGCTAAAGCGACCATGCGTTTTCGCCCTATACAATTGCAGGTTTCATTTGAACTACTGTTTAATCTTAAGGAAAATCTTAGATAACTTTTTTGAAATCAACAGTTACACAGGAATACAATTTTGAGTACTTTAAAGTTTCAACTCTTTTAGACATATTGTTTCAGTATAGGTGTTTACCACTAGCCAAACTACAAGAATAATATACCTTTAGAGACCTTTTCCAAAGCAATCAAACCTAAATGTGCCTGGGGCCAGAATTATTATTACGCAAATCTGAGATTTCCCAATCCAGCATACTTCTCCTACAACTCATCTGGTTTCCTCTGCCAACTGCAATGTGGACCATAATGCATTAGAGAAGGATTACAGGGATGGTCACCTATGCCATCACAGGTGGAATGGGGGCTCTTAATGGTCCTAGTGGCATATATGAGTGGTGATCTGTCAGTCTTATACAATGGCCAGTATGTTTTGCTTTCTGTAAGGACATGTAGGCTGCAATCCTAAAGGGGGGGGCAAAGAAGAAGAGTTGGTTTTTATATGCCGACTTTCTCTACCACTTAACCCCCCCCCCAAAAAAAAAACCACAGTAAGTGATCTCCTGTCTTTAAACTGTCCAACTATTCATCGTCATAGAGCCCTATATAAGTATCGACGGGATATATGTCATTTCAACAGCTCATATAATAATTTTAGTTGACGTTTTGAAACATTCCATGTAAAAGCATTTGAAATGTAATATGGAGATGCCAATAAAGAATATGCTCTTAATACATTACAGATTACATGTGATCATCAGTTTAAGACTACCATTCCCCAACCAAACTAATTCAAGTAGACGTTTCAGCTGTCCACACTGTTTGTATCGCAATCCTTGCAATCACCATCTCCTGCATTTCTTCTTCATCAGATATGCATAGAGGGGGAATGGTTTTAATTTTTCAGACTGTCTTGGAAATAAGCTTAAACGTTTTACCTTTAAAGGGACATAATTTGCATTTGCTTTGTCTAGTCAGTTTTAACATTGTATCTGTTATGAATCATGTTCATTTTAAACTTCATTTAACTTGGCTTATAGTTTACTTTTTAAAAAAAATGCTATGCACCATTTGGAACTACAATCCAAACCACAATTAGTATTAATAAAATGTGCAGGTTCCATTATATGGCCATCATGTAAATTTAGTTTCTCATAGGCAAAAAGTAACTAGAAACCACACACAGCTGGTATGAAATCCCACAGCAGTTGAGGCTGTCAGATTTTTTATTAGTGTTCAGCTGTAAGAAACTTGATTTCTTTCTATGATTGCTACAAAATGTGGTGTTAATACAGAAGGTGCCAAAGCTTAAATACAGTGATCATCCGCTGTATCAGTTCTATATCAATAAAAAAAGTTGAATAAAAAAATGAAAATGTATTTTTGCAAGCTGCAACCTCAGACACCTAGATGGCTTGGGGTCAGGATGCCAGAAGAATCCCATGCCACCCGTATGTGATATTAGGTCTTCAGCTCAAACAAGATGCTCATATTGTTGGAGGTGAGGCAGGTGACCACATAGGACAGAGTTTGCTTGGCAATAGAGCCTAGGCTCTGGAACTCCATCCCCCAAGAAGTTTGCCTTGCTGCTTCATATGTTGCCTTTGAGGGCAGTGTGAAAACATTTTTTTAATGATGTCAAGCATTATAGTTTAGCTAAATGCTTTCTTTCGGATGCTGCTGTTTAGTATGCTTTAGAATTTTGAAACTATAGCTAGCGGTGAGCACTACAGGTAAGATCACAACTGAGGTTTCCCCATGAAATTCACACCCACACCCCCATTTCTGGTTCTTGAAAATTGTGATTGGTCCTGGATGGCAGACAGGCTGGTACTGTTCCTAACCTACTCAGTGAGCTGTCAGGGGATGTGCCTGGGTCAGCTGGCTTGCACTGGCCAGATAATTGTGCAGACAAAAATCACTTCAGCCCTTGACAAAAAACACATACCAAATCAGGATCAGATGATCTCTCTATGCAAGAGAGAACTGCTGATTCAAGATCTGAGATCTCTCAGTGACTTTATAGTCCTCGCAAAATTATTAAGGAGCTGCATCCCCCCCCCCAAATAAATTGGGGATGTAGGTTTGGTTTTAAAATCAAAACAGAGCACATGAGCAGGAGCAGCTAAGCCCTGCACTTTACTTGTTTGAATAATTTTCTCTATACCAGGCTCCAAGGAGTAAAGGCAGATGAGTTGGGGGAAAATGCAGAAATGAACTGAGCACAGTAAAATAAAGAAGCAGGGGGGAGACTAAGTGTTCCAGTCTGGTTTAAAAACAGATAGCTGCACCCTTTCTTCTGAGACAAAAGTCACTCATATGTCAGTTCACCCCTGCCTCTGCCCCATACAAGAATTTTTTAAAAATGCCTCTTAAACAGGGACACTTCATCTGGCGGAGACTTCACAGGATTGATCCTTTGGATAAGAGATACAAACTCTGAAAATTTCTTCCTGATTTGGTGAGGGCGGGAAATTGTGGAGATGTATCAGTCATTGAAATCAATGGAAATGTGTTTAGAATAGAACTAATAATAATACTATGCTATGCTGTAACTACTACTTTACTATAGTACAAAGGATTGAGTTGGCAACCTCCAGGTGGTGGCTGGAGATTTCCTGCTATTACAACTGATCTCCAGATGATCAGGAAGGATCCATGACCAGTTATAAAGGGAAATAACTCTAGTGTTGAGAGGGTGACCCTTAAGTGTTTGATAGGAAATAGCTCTAGTGAAAAGAGTGATCCCAGGCCAGTTTAAATCAGAAAGCTGGGAAATTGTGTATATGTTCCTAACTCCCCCAACTTAAGAATTACTATTTGATGAAGCTTATGTTTATGAAACAAAGCAGTGACAGCCAAGAGAAATCAATCTCAGTACTTAATAGAAGTATCAACACTCATCAGTGAACCACCTTAGTGTCAGGCATGGCCTGAGAAAGGAATGTTGTGGTTTTCTCCAGCTGCTGGCCAAGGCCAGCTATAGCCCTGCAAACAACGTGTTTAGACTGAACTCTGTAGGAATGCTGGTAGTATCCTACCTCCTTGACAGCTCCTGGGAGGGGGGTTGCCATGGCATCCAGATCTACCCCGATTTGCCCTATGCTTCCATATATGCCCTGTACTGTGCTTGTAGTTTCCATTAGTGTCCATTTGATTCTTAGCTTCTGTTAACCTGTGGATTTTCCAATAAATCATCTTTCTTTGGACTATTCGTCTGTGGATGTCTGCTTATGGGATTATCATGAGACTAGAGCTTACACTTAGATACATCTTGAATTATAAAATATCTCTTTGTATTTAACCATCATAAGTTCCTTATTCCTGTTGTTCTGTTAAGAGCCACATTCATATTATGATACTTTATTAACCTGACCTTTACATTCCCCTCAAAGGAGAAAATTGAAACCATTTTAAGTTTTACTTCAAAAAGCCTCTCGTGTGCCAAACATTTCTGACCTTAATATAAATAAAAAATGAGCAAATCCATCATAAGATCTAATGAGAGGGAGAAGATAACAGGTGAAAGAGATCCACCAATATTTTGGTGGCTGTAATGTCATATGATTTGAAACCAAGTACATTCAAACTTGCCTATGTTTTGACTGCATCCTACTAGCATTAGTCCAGTGTCCTTCCTCGTTCATGTGTTGCTCTTTGTTTCCTATTGCTTGTGATGCTACTTGGAAGACATAAAGAAAAGACAAAAGCAAAGACAGTCCAAGAGGTGGTGAAAAAGAGGTGGGTGAAATGCACTGTGTTTTAAACTTTCTGTGTGAGCATTTTCACAGTAACAGATTAGAACTGTGGCATAATTTACTTGCCCAGAAAGATGCTTTGATAAGGCAATAGGATTGCAGTGTACCTTGCTTTTTACTGCATTACTTTCTACCTTTGTAATTCACTTTCTGAATTATGATTTTTCATGGCTTGTCCATTTTTTGTTTGCATTGTTTTCTTATTCTGAAATCCTAGTACTATTAGGAATGCTTGAACACTCGCCAGTTTGCCTTGTGTCCTGTTTGCTAGTCCAAAATAAGGACCTGATTTTTCGACCATCTGTTTGTCGATGTTCAACATGTTGCTTCACTGTATTCCTTCACTATATTCTTTTCTAACCAGCCAATACAGCACAAATGGCTTTTCATTCATGTGCATTCTCACAAAGCCTACTTGAGTTCTACTCCCCCCTCCCCCCATCCTGTTGTGTAACTCTGCTCTGGTCAGCAGGTAGTGGTTTAAATAGACAGTTACATCACTCACAAATTATATAAATCAGTGATAAATAAATGCTCTGTTTAAATAAATGCTAGCCTTTGGTGTTCATGATGTTAATGGCTGCCAATCAGTTTTTGTGCATGAGAACTATTGCAGAAACCAATGCAAACCAGTTTGACAGGTATTTGTGGCTGTTTGGCACAAACCAAATATATCAACTTGCATCTGATTGACATTTTTGAATGTGGTGAATTCATCTGTCAAATGTATTTATGGCATCCCTGAGAACTATTGCACTGTTTATTGGATGTCTTATGGTGTATGTTTGAATTGTTTCCTATATTTTGTCATTTGTTTGGAGTCTCAGTGAGAAAGGTGGGTGATAAAAAAGTAAATAATATACAAAAAACTAAAGAAGTTAAGAAATAAATCCAAATGTCATGTCCAGTATGTCTTGATGTCAACATTTGGACCTATATATATGGCTGCAATAGGTATAATAACATTTGGCTACTTTTAACCTTTTTTTATTCCTTTGTCCTGGAAACTTCCATACTGGAAGAAGTTTGTTTTTCCTAAACTCTTTAGTCTTGTACCACTTTGCATGTCTTGCATGCCTTAGTGACAGTTGGCAAAGAGATTTCCAGATACTGTACGGGACAGTCCAATAAAATCAAATTGCTTTGGCTGACATGGGAAAATGTTAGCTATTCATAGTACAGTTCATTGGAATCCATAAATGTTATTTGTGCATTTGCCAGATGCACAACTGTGTGTTATAGTAAGCAGTACTAGAGTACACATTTATGTGGAATTCACGGATAAAGGCATTAGAAAAGGGTTGCTCTGAACCATGCTATTTAGTTATACAAAGTGAAGAACTACTCTCTCTTTAAGTAATGCTGGCTCATGGATGAAGCTGCTGTAAGTAACTGAAATTCTTCTTAGGGACTGCTTTGCTCTATCTAAGTGTAGAAGTTTCAGAACAGCAATAGTCATACAATTTTATTTAGAATTCTAGGAAGCTCTACTGTTGCTGCAGTGATAGTGTGTGCTTGTTTCTGTACACCTATAGTATCTGTTCTGCTTGTATATTTTATCATTATCAAGCCACAACAAGTGTTCAAGGCTCTGTGCTATACGAAATCTATGGTGAGACCACACTTGGAATACTGTACAGTTTTGGTCACCACACCTAACAAGGGATATTGCAAAGCTTGAGAAGGTGCAGAAAAGAGCAACCAAAGTGATCAGCAGACTAGAGCAACTGCCCTATGAGGAGCGGTTAAAACTCTTAGGGCTGTTTAGCTTGGAAAGAAGGTGGTTAAAGGTAGACATGATAGAGGTCTATAAAATTATGCATGGTTTTGAGAGAGAGGACAGGGAGAAGCTTTTCTCCCTTTCTCATAATACTAGAACATTGGGTCATCTGCTAAAGATGGAGGGTGAGAGATTCAAAACAGATAAAGTATTTCTTCACACATCGCATAGTTAAATTGTGAAACTCCCTGCCCGAGGATGCGGTGATGGCTACCAACTTGGAAGGCTTTAAGAGGCGAGTGGACATGTTCATGGAGGAGAGGGCTATTCATGGCTACTAGTAAAAATGGATACTAGTCATGATGCATACCTATTCTCTCCAGGATCAGAGGAGCATACCTATTATATTAGGTACTTTGGAACACAGGCAGGATACTGCTGCTGCCGTTGTTTTGTTTGTGAGCTTCCTAGAGGCACCTGTTTGGCCACTGTGTGAACAGACTGCTGGACTTGATGGACCTTGGTCTGATCCAGCATGGCTAGGGTTGCCAGGTCCTTCTTCTCCACCAATGGGAGGTTTTGGGGGCAGAGCCTGAGGAGGGCAGCCTTTGGGGAGGGGAGGGACTTAGATGCCATAGAATCCAATTGCCAAAGCCGCCATTTTCTCCAGGTGAACTGATCTCTATCAGCTGGAGATCATTTGTAATAGCAGGAGATCTCTTGCTACTACCAGGAGGTTGGCAACCCTAAGCATGGCCTTCCTTATGTTCTTATGAAGTTTAGACCTTACCATCTGGACAAGGAAAGTCCAAAATAATATTAAGCCTTCCTTTACATTAAGGTGTCATAAATATAGAACCTAAATACATTTATTCCTTACAAAAACTAAATCTTGACTCACCATTTAATTGCACATATAGTTTTTCTCTCCCTTGAAACTGGAAATACGGGGGAATCTCCATATAACATTTCCACTAGAGAACCATGAAAACCATGAGAACCAGTGTGGTGTAGTGGTTAAGAGCGGCGGACTCTAATCTGGAGAACCAGGTTTGATTCCCCACTCCTCCACATGAGCAGCAGACTTTAATCAGGTGAACCAGGTTTGATTCCCCACTCCTCCACATGAGCAGCAGACTTTAATCAGGTGAACCAGGTTTGTTTCCCCACTCCTATACATGAAGCCTGCTGGGTGACCTTTGGCTAGTTACAGTTCTCTCTGAACTCTCAGCCTCACCTATCTCACAAGGTGTCTGTTGTGGGATGAGGAAGGAAAGGCAATTGTAAGCAGCTTTGAGACTCCTTAAAGGTAGGGGGAAAGTGGTGTATAAAAACCAACTCTTCTTATTCTCTTCTTATTGTAGTGAAATTTTCTTGCCAGAAAAATAGTTCAGGACCTCTAGAAGGATTGTCCTTATTCTGATTTCAAACTGCCCAGCCCAGTTTTAGGGGTATTGAAGTTTAAATGGAAAATTTGTGGTTTTATCTGTTAACTGTTTTCGGTATCCTGCTGAATTCCAGGAACAGCTGCTTGTATGACAAAATCCTTCTTCCAGTAGCAGCAAGATACAGTAAAGTACAGAATCAGGGAGAATTTTCCCTCCCAGATCAGATGAACATTTGGTGTTCAGCTTCTCCTTATCAGCTGTGCTGAGAAGCTGATTATCTTGTCACTTTAATTGTTGGTATAGTTACCAAATTTTCAATAGGCAAGCTCTTCTGCCCTTAGCAGATGCATGAAAATTCAATGTTTGGTGGTTATCCTGGCATAAATGTGCAGAAACCAAAAACAAACAAACAAAAAACACCTGACTTTCACAGAAAAGTTAAAGATACAGGAGCCCTACCAAAACAAAGTTGGCAACTCTAATTGAGGTATTGTTCTAATACAAATCATACCCTTCTTTTAAGGAAGAACACTGAGTGAATTTTATTGGTTACATCAAGTAATTAATATACCCCAAATATATCATATGAAACCCCAAACATCTGCCTATTGACCCTGATTTATACAGCAGACCCACATTGTATTCGAGGCAACATGCTTTGTGTGGAAGTCCGTATGAGTGACATATGCATTATGGCATCTTTATTCATGATAGCCAAGAAAGATCTCTGTTTAAAAATGCACAGGGGACAGATTCTCATTGCTAGACTCATCATGCAGGGCACTCCTTGAAAAAATGGTCTCTTTACTATTTGGTGGTTGCTTCTTCCCAGAGCGGAACTAAATGCTACAGCAAAGGGAAGTTTCAACATCTGTATTTTCTTAATAGTGCTACTGTGAGGAAAGTGAGCATTTATAGGGGGAAATGTGTCGGCTGGAGAGGGTTGAACCTTTCCCACCACCTGTTGTTCCCGCAAGTCCCCCTCTAGGACATTATTCATCTATTTTCCCCTCAGTAGGTTTATCAGAAAAGGACTTGGGGGGCATTTTTAGTGGAATAGAACTTCATCAAGTCCTATGTCACCAGATACGTTTTCCTGATCGGAAGATAAAAATAGTCCATTTTTATTTGTTTTAAGTTTTGACATAAGGGTATGAACAATATGCCCACTCGTTCTTTTTTTTTAATCCCACCCATATTGCTGATACAGGCATAAACAGAACCAAACAGAATCATAACCTGCTTAATGATTACCTCAAAAGAGGATGTAATGTGTTTGTGGCTAACAATTCACTGGGTTCCTGTCATACCAAATAATTGGTGACTGATAAACCACAAAAGGGGGAGGAGGAATAAAGGTTTGCCAGACAAAAGGTTAAAAGTGCACAGTGGAACAAGATTCCTAACTCCTGGGAAAAGAAATGGGGGGAGGAGGGAGCAGGAGAGGGGAACCCAAAGGATAAGGCTAAGAAACAAGAATTCCAATGAAATGAGAGACAGTGCTGTTTTTAGGGATGCCAGCTTCCAGGTGGGACCTCGGGCTCCCCTGGAATTAGAGCTCATCTCCGGACTACAGAGATCAGTTCTCCTGGAGAAAATGGCTGCTCTACGGCATTGTACCCCACTAAGATCCCTGTTCTCCCCAAATTCCATTCCCAAATCTCCAGGAGTTTTCCAACCTGGATCTGGTAACTAAGAACATAAGAACAACTCTATCCCTCCATCCCCCGCAGGTAGCCAGGGGGGACCTGGCAACCCAAGCTATTGTGCAAAGTAATCTACAGATACAAGAGTAAGTCTTTGAAACTTGCATGAATCCTGTACCCTCGAAATACTTTGTCCATCACTCCAAAATCTGAAATGAGCCACTCTATCTCAGGCAGATCTCTTACAACAGTTTCAGTCAATCAAATTCTGTGCAGCTATGGCAGCAGTGCACTAGGCCTTTGCACATGCAACTTTAACGCTCACCTGGATGGCCAATCTTAGCAGAGCTAAAAAAAAATCCTTATACCAAAATTATCTAATGCTCCTCTTAGAAGGGAAGCACTCAGGAAAGGAAGAAATATGACAAGCTGGGATATGCCCTCATTGCTTTAAAGCATGCTATAGTGGAATGTAGAAGAGCAAGCCAAAAAGGAAGAGATGAAAGTTAAAGAGTTTAAGGCAACAGTACAGTTCAAGTCAGCCTGTGTTATTTTCTTTTTAGCCGTGGCTGATAGACACAGCATGACTAAATAGCTAAATATGAGGCTAATTAAAAACAAACACTTCGCTTAGAAATGTATTATTGACCAAAAATATTATTTTCTCAGGAGCTTATTACATGAACATTACTGGCTTGATTGGGCATTATTAGTATGTCAATCATGTTTAGGCTATTTGTATAACCTTCTGCCTGGTTTTTTATTGCAATATATACAGATTTAAAAGGAGATACACACAGTACATAGTTCAGGAATTTGTAATCTCTATTGTCAGTATATTTTTGTTACGAATGTAGCAATGAAGATATTTTATAAAGGACTTTGTCCTTCATTACTGTAGAGTTGGCAGTTACTCCCTACCTCATGCGTACTCTTGACTGTCTCTTGTTCAGATACCACAACATCTAATCTTAGCTGGTTCTCAAGCTCAGCCTGGTTCTAAAGCATTCTTTTGCCTGGGGATGACGGGGGCTAGGGCTGTTGAATTTAAAAAAATTCGGTATAGTTCGGATTCGGCCGAATTCGGCCCATTTAGATTCAGGATGTGCCGAAGTCGAACTCCCCCACTTCGGATCCGTTCAATTCGGCGGGAATTCAAAGTTCGGGGAAAAAATTCGGCCGAATAAAGCCATTAAAAACACAGTCGCGCCTTTCCGCGGCTCTGGGGGGGGCATTTTTGGGGTTAGAGGTCCCAAACTTTCAGCAGAGCTTCAAAGGATGTTTACTGAAAGACTCCCCAAGTTTTGTAAAGATTGGGTCAGGGGGGGCTGAGATATGGGCCCTGAAAGGGGTCCCCCCACCCTTAATGTGCATCTCTCAGCAGAGCTTGCCGCCCACACACAAAGCCCCCAGCCCCGACAACAGTTTGCAAAGCAACTCAACCTTGTAAAACAACACCTTTGCAACAGGGAAAACCAGAAGACACACAACTGAAACCTCCCCCCTCAAACCAGGGAGCGAGAGACTCGAGGGGGAACACACACCCCAGGCAGAACCGACGACAGCCCCCTTTGGCTTCCCCCCCACCCACAGAAACTGCTCCCTCCCCACACACACACAGACTCTGCTTTCCCCCCCACACACACACATACACAGGAGAAAAGTTATAGATTAAAGCCCCCAAAGGGGTCTTACTGTGGCTGTCTTCTGTTCCATCAGGAGGGGCTGGGGAGGACTTGTAATCCAAGATGATTCCAATTAGGCACGGGACGTTTTGCTCTGGAGAAGATGCACACAGGATCGGCTCGCTGATCCATTCACCCCAATAGGGGAAAGGGGAAAGGGGAAAGCCCATATCTCGGGACCCCCTGACCCAATATTCACAAAACTTGGGTGGTCTCTTAAGAACACTGGTCTGAAACTCCGCTCAAAGTTTGGGATCTGCACCCCCAAAAATGCGCCCCCTGCAGCCACGGAAAGAGAAAAGGGGGGAGGCGATATTTCTGCCCCCACTGAACCCATCTTTACAAAACTTGGGTGGTATCTTAAGAATAACTGTCTGAAGCTATGCTAAAAGTTTGGGGGCTATATCCCCAAAAAAGCGCCCCCTGCAGCCATATAAATGGGAAAAGGGGGGAGGGAAAAGGGGGAGAGCCCATATCTCGAGACCCCCTGACCAATGTTTACAAAACTTGGGGGTATCTTAAGAAGCTTCATCTGAAGCTCCACTAAAAGTTTGGGGTCTGTACCCCCAAAAATGCGCCCCCTGCAGCCATGGAAAGAAAAAGGGGGGAGCCCATATCTCGGGACCCCTTGACCCAATGTTTACAAAACTTGGGGGGTATCTTAAGAAGCTTCATCTGAAGCTCCACTAACAGTTTTGTGTCTGTACCCCCAAAAATACGCCCCCTGCAGCCACAGAAAGGAGCAAATGTGCACAAGCACCCCCACACACACACACGAGGATTTCTTTCTCTCTCTCTCTCTCCCTGGCCGGGCCGCACATCAGCTGATTCCTCCAGTACTCAATCCTGACTGATTGGCCAGAAGAAGACCCAGCTTGCCCACCGATTGGCCGGGGGAGGAGAATGCTGCGTACTGACGGTTATGCTGCTTACTGACGGCCGAATTTGCCGAATTTATTCGCGAACTCCCGAACTCGCTGAATTCGGCCCCCCCGGTTGCCCGCCAGTTTTGAGTTCGGTTCCTCCCGAACTAAAAACCACCGAATCAGGGGAAATTCGGCTGATTTTCAGTTCGGGCCAAACCGAATTGACAGCCCTAACGGGGGCAATTCAAGCGTCAGCACGTCAGCATCTCCAATAAAGGCGCAACCTCAAACTGCTATTCTCAGATCATTGTTCCTGCCACACTTAAAATCAGGGGCTATAATACAAACCCAAATAGACCTGCCAAATACCCACCGAAAAACAAAAATGCTCCAAGCAATTTTCTCCATTGTATCCAAGGGAATTGAAGAGCATTGTTACTCTTACAAGGAAAGCAGGGGTTGTATTTTGCACTAGTAACTCGAAGCACAGGTGGAATTATAACCCAAGAAGAAGATGATACAAGGCCATCACTATCCTTCTACTATAACCCAAATTAGTACAATGTGTCACAAGCACAAAACAATAATTTTTGGATTTTAAAAAATTATTTTTTTTTATTTCAAATGTTTCTGTTTGCTATTAACCTACTATACATAAAGAGGTAAATGAACCCTCAAGATAACAATAACTACATAGTCTACCCCCACCCTTTTCAAGAATTAGGTGGATCAGAATCCATGTTTTGGCTGCAAATCCATGTTTTAGCGAGACAAAGAGCTTCTGAGAAAATTGGTGGTAGAGTGGGGGAGGTAGGGCTGCCAACTTCTAGGTACTAGCTGGAGAACTCCTGCTATTATGACTGATCTTCAGCTGATACAGATCGGTTCTTATGTTATGTTCACCTGGAGAAAATGGCCACTTTGGCAATTAGACTCTATAGCATTTAAAGTCCCTCCCCTCTCCAAACCCCGCCCTCCTCAGGATCCTCCCCAAAAACCTCCTGCAGGTGGCGAAGAGGGACCAGGCAACCCTATGGGGGGGCATCTAGCTAGATCTGTTTGTTTGATTGAGTGCTTGCTTGCTTGATTCAGAGCAAGGAGTATGTGAGATGCGTTCCTACTAGCTAAAGCTACAGGGACATTACAAGCTGCTCTAGAGAGATGTTGCAGAGGCAAAGTCCAGGTACCTGCTGAAAGGTTGTATGGCTAGCCTTTCGTCTTCCAAGTATTAGTACAGCTGATCCTGGTGTTAACTTAAGTCAAGGCTGGGTAATTGCATACAGTCCTGAACAGAGTAGTGAGCTCCAGCAGGTGGTGACTGGGAGATCTCTGGCTCCCAGATTTCAGCAGGGTCCCCGGCTTACATTTCCCTAACCGAATTTTATTTATTTGTTTAATTATTAGAATAAGGGTCTTGTACAAGTGAGTAAAAAACAACATAAAAATAACAAATATAAAATATTAACATTTAAATATTAAACTATTAAAATATGTGGCTAGCACCACCCCGTTAACAAAACACCCCAAACATGTAGATTACACTCCAAAGGCAAACCTAAACAATTGGGCCTTGCATGCCCTGCGAAAACTAAACAAGTCTGGCAGGGCATGAGTGTCATCTGAGACTGCATTCCACAGGGTAGGGGCCACAACTGAGAAGGACTATAGAGACTAACAGAATTTATTCCAGCATAAGCTTTTGTGAATCAGAGTTCGCTTCATCAGATGAGTGGCTACCTATTTGGAATGATCATCTCCTAGATAGGTTGTTCAGTGGTTTCTCATGCTGTTGAACTACTATTTGAACCAACAGTTTACTGAGTCCTGCAGGTGGTCCTTGCTGAGATCCAAAGAATGATTCTGCTTCTTCTTCAGAGGCTGAACTTTGAGATTCAGGCTCTGGGTGGTCATGGAACATGACATCTGGCATAAGTCAGGACTGCAAAGAAATGGGATGATAGAAGGTCATATCAGACACAGCGCTCTCACGTATTGTTTTTTTAAAAAAAGTTTCTATTCTGCCTTTCCATCCAATTCAGAATCCCCAAGGCAGCAAACATTAAAACAGTGCTTTCATGGGATGGCTGGCTACTATTGAGCAGTAGCTAGCTGTAGGGTTGCCAGGACCCTCTTAGCCACTGGTGGGAGGTTTTCGGGGCAGAGCCTGAGGAGGGTGGGGTTTGGGGAGGGGAGGGACTTCAATGCCATAGAGTCCAATTGCCAAAGCCGCCATTTTCTTCAGGTGAACTAATCTCTATCGGCTGGAGATCAGTTGTAATAGCAGGAGATCTCCTGCTACTACCAGGAGGTTGGCAACCCTAGCTAGCAGCCAGACCTGGGTCATGCAAGTCATGTGTAGCAAGTCACTCAATGGTTTCTGCCATGCCTGGATACAGTTCCTCCTCCTGGGGGCAGTTTGACCATTAAGGGCACCAACACACTTCCTGGGGCCTATGACCTCCCACCCCACCCACATCCAGCCCATCTGAGTTCTCCATGGTGTGGGTGAGGTGGCTCCAAAGCCCCACATGAGGTAAGGCAGCACCCAGCCCACTCAAGCCCTTTTTATCCTAACGAGCTCCTTCTGATGACTTTCTACTTCTCTATTAGAAAATGAACCAATACATCTGCTATAGAACAACCCCGCTGAAGAAGATAACAGTGGTTACCCAGACTTTGTTGCTGGTGGGAAGGGGCTCACTGTATGGCCCATTTTCAAGGATCCCACCCTATTACCCTGTTCTCTGCCATTTGGTTTCAAGGTCCTTGCAAGGGCGGCAAGGCTCTTTGGACCTTGTTGGATGTTGCCCTATTGTTGCTGGTTGTGGAGGGGCCCCATAACAGTTCAAGCTTCAGGGTCCCAAAAATGTAGGTCCGCCACTGAGGCTGGCACACCCAAGACCCACCCAAGGTGAAGGAGATGGTGCCCAACCAATTGGAGGATGGGGCAGGGGCAGGCAAACTGCTTCTTCCTTTCTCCCTCCCTCCTTTGAGGAGGTGGGGCCAGGATGTGCCAGGGGTGCAGCCCTTTTCCAGGGCCTTTTTTCACTACTTCCTCCTCCTTCAAAGTGCAATATAGTCCTGGAAAGGGCTCTGCCCCCTCCCTGCCTTTTACTGACAGAAACCAAAGAACAACTGCGGCTTAACATTCATAATAATTGGGACATCAAGGCATTCACTGGTATGAAAAACACAGCCATTAATATAAAAAAGGTATGGGCTAAAATTTTGTTTAGATCTTGTTATATTAAATTTATATGCAGATGTATTTCATAAGAGTGTGTGCACTAGCCAAGGAATGTTTATGGCATCTCAAGAAATGACTAAACATCTCAAATAACACAAGGGTATGGGAAGTTAAGAAGTATAAATACTGTAATTTTAGGAATTTATGCAAACTGATCGTAACATGGCAGCCTTCAGCAACATACCAGGAGCATACAATCAAAACTCTATTTAATTATACGCCATAGATGTCATGTACTCTTTCAATTGTATGTACATTTTTTCTGGCTTCAACAAATACAACTCGAGTCTGTTACAATGTTATAACATAACTGCTGGAAATAACGATTTTCTTCCAAACCTTACAGTGCAATTCTAAACAGAGTTATACCCTGCTAAGCCTATTATGCTAGGAAAGGTTGAGGGCAGCAGGAAAAGAGGAAGACCCAACAAGAGATGGATTGACTCAATAAAGGAAGCCACAGCCTTCAATTTGCAAGATGTGAGCAAGGCTGTCAAAGATAGGACATTTTGGAGGACTTTCATTCATAGGGTCGCCATGAGTCAGAAGCGACTTGATGGCACTTAACACACACACACACAAGCCTATTAACTTCAATTGGCTAACAGTACAATCCTAAGTAGAGTTACTCCAGTATAAGCAGGCCATAGACAGGGAGTTCAAATACCCAAAGTGAGCAAAAAGTTATCTAAAAGCCTAGGTGAAGAGGAATGTTTTGCCTGACACCTGAAAGCCAATATGTTGGGTACCAAATGAACTAAAAGGAAGGGCATTCAACAACCAGGGAGACACCACTGAGAAAATATGGCCTCTAGTCACCACTCTCATTACTTATGATATTAGTTAAAGGTAAAAAAGGTAAAGGTCCCCTGTGCAAGCACCGGGTCATTCGTGACCCATGGGGTGACGTCACATCCCAACATTTACGAGGCAGACTTTGTTTACAGGGTGGTTTGCCAGTGCCTTCCCCAGTCATCTTCCCTTTACCCCCAGCAAGCTGGGTACTCATTTTACCAACCTCGGAAGGATGGAAGGCTGAGTCAACCTTGAGCCAGCTACCTGAAACCAACTTCCGTTGGGATATTAGTTAGGCAGGATATACTGGAGAGCACAGTCTTTAGATACCCTCATCCCAAGCTGTTCAAGAACATTTTCCTAGGGGTCAGCCGCATTGAATAGATGTAAATAAGATTTTGAGTGGACCTTCTTAAGGATTGCTCTCCTGGGGCTTTACCATTTCAATTGTTCCTGGTGACAGGCAGCCAGTGCAGGTCTTTCGGCACAGAAATAACACAATGCCTGCATTCAATGGCTGATAGCAACCTGGCCAACACAGTTTAGTACCAACTGAAGTTTCTGGCCAGTTTTCAAAGGCAACCTCGCTATAGCACACTGTAGGAATCTAACCTAGATATGGTCAAAGCATGGATCCCCGAGCCAACAGTGCAATCCTAAACACAGTTACAGTCTTGTAAGTCAATGGTCTTATATCAGTGTAACCCTGTTTACATTGTAAGTCACTCTTTCCAAGGAATGACCACAGCCGGTATATAAGCCAAAGCTGATAAAAGATGTTATGAGCCTGCAACCATAAACCAGGACTGAGCAACACCCCCAAGCTACAAACTGGTCTTTCAAGGGGAGTACAGCTCCATCCTAGACAACCTGAGTGGCTTTATCATTGACGAACAGCACATCAGTCTTGTTGAGGCTGAAGTTTAGTTTCTTAGCCCTCATCCATCCCATTACCTTCTCCAGCCCTCCAGATTCTGATGTTACAGAGAAATAGAGCTGTCATTCACCCACTGGATTATGAAGTTGCATAAAATCAAAAAGAATGTTTTTATCAGTTTTTCCCACTGCTTGGGGTTAGTTTGACCCCCATTTCTGTTAAAGGTCCAATCTATACAGTGTTGAATTTTGAATAGTGCTAAAATATTGTCGAAGGCTTTCATGGTCAGAGTTCATTGGTTCTCGTAGGTTATCCGGGCTGTGTAACCGTGGTCTTGGTATTTTCTTTCCTGACGTTTCGCCAGCAGCTGTGGCCGGCATCTTCAGAGGAGATGAATAGTGCCTTCTCTTATTCTGTATGAAATGTCCATCGCTGATGGGAATAGACTCAGTATATTGTGTCGAGGAATCTTTCACATTAGACTCTTCTGTCCTTGAAAAAGTAATCACTCATAAACGAGGGCAGGAGGAAAACAGGAAGACCCAACAAGAGATGGATGGACTCAATGAAGGAAGCCACAGCCCTCAATTTGCAAGATCTCAGCAAGGCTGTCAAAGATAGGACATTTTGGAGGACTTTCATTCATAGGGTCGCCATGAGTCAGAAACAACTTGACGGCACTTAACACACACACATACTTAAACAAAAGCCTAGCAAGCACACAGGGAGTACGGGCGGGAGGACAATGCTAACATCAAGGCTTAAATTCTAACTTCCAGGTCAGACAACACATCACACAAAACACAAAGGATGATTGGAAATGGTCAGTCAGTTTATTAAAAACGGTCAGCGACCAGACAGAATATGTACAAATACAGAAAGACATTAAAGTTTAAAAGGAATATATAAAATCCACAACTAATAACCTGATCATTTATAACTGACATTGTATAGGACAGTTAGAGTCCTTACTTAAATTTTTGTACATCAAAGGTCTGAATGACTAGCAGTCAGTGAGGGACCCAGATCGTTTATGATTGCCTTACGTTTAGTAAATGCGATGAACAAAAATTTTGCTACTGAACGTGAAATCTCCACATTTTTGTCCTCCAAGAAATATCTTACTAAAAAACCCTCAGATTGGTATATAAAACTTCCGGTTTGGTTAAAACAGTGTATAAATAGTTTAATTAACCACTTTCTCTCCGAAGCATATCAATCGCAATGAAATAATACATGAGAAACTGTCTCTATGGAGTCGCTTGAACAGGGACAGAGTCTCATGGAGCAGGGAGTATGGAGGAATCTGCCATATGGTAGCGAGGAGGAAGTTGCATAAATCTTGCACAAATCTTGCCCTTGATAGGGCCCATCTATGGTTTGGGTTGGAAATATTGGCCAAATATGAAGCTGGAGCCAAACCCGAATCAGGATTCAGGTGGTTGTAAAAAGGGGGTAAGATGGCATGCTCTGTTTGTAATTCGATATCGATAAGACGTTGGTGGACCACACTTTTAGCTCTTTTTAATCCTACTTCTAAAAGTTGTTCTGGATCCAGCCCTATAGTTCTTAATCTTACTGTTGCTCTTTGGACCCATTGTGAAAAAGGATTGGCAGCAAGGAGGGCATGAATTAAACCAGAAGGATGAAGATGTATTTTCAACCAGTAAAAAAAGTGTGTGTCGCCACATTTCCGTTTTTATCGTACTGAGTCCCGCCTCCTGTCTCAATATCGCATTTGATGTGCCTTTTGGGGTGTTAAATAGTGCCCTTAAAAATTTCGATTGCACTAATTCTAAGGGTTTGAGATTTTCAGCCTGGATGGTTTGCATCCCATATCTCATGATGGCAAGCACTTTGGTTGAGTAAAGTTTTAGTGCAGCGGGAATAAAGCGAGCTCCATCTCTCCTGAAGAAGTTTAAAATAGCAGTGACGTTTCTTTCTGCAGAGCAAGCCAAAGATTTAATGTATGTGGCTGGATTCCCATTAAAGGAGAATATTAGCCCTAAATACTTAAAGTTTTTTACTTGCTCAATGCTATTTCCGTTTATTTGCCAGTTTAGTTTTTTAAACCTCCTATGAAAACGCATTATTTTAGTCTTCATAAAATTGATCAAGAGTAATTCTTCTTGGCATTTATTAGAGAAAGATTGGAGTGCTCTGTTTAAGCCCACCTTAGTTAAAGATAGTAGGACGGCGGCATCTGCATACATAAGAATTGGCAGTTTTTTCTCTGTTGTGAGTTTGGGGGCATGTACGTCAATGTTATGGAGACTAGTTATTAGATCATTTACATAAAAATTAAACAAAAAGGGGGCAAGGATGCAGCCTTGTCTAACTCCTTTTTGGTATTTAATTGGTTTGGAAAGTCTGCCATCCAATGAGTATTTAATCTGTAGATGAGTGTTTTCGTGTAAGCTAATTAATAAATGTAGAAGTCTTTTATCTATGGTAGTAGATCCCAATTTAGCCCAAAGCCTTGAATGATCAACAGAATCAAAAGTCGCCTTTAAATCCACAAAGGCAGCAAAAGAGTTCCCTTTTGTTGTTTGACATATTTTTGGATAGTATAATCCAGTACCAGGCAATGATCAAGAGTTGGTTTCTTGCAAAACCTCCCTGCTCAATGGCTATAATTTTTTCTTGATTGAGCCAGTCGATGAATTTAACACATAGGTGTTTAGTATATAGTTTACAGATAATATTTAGAAGGCTGATTGGACTATAGTTGTTAGGATCCGCTCTATTGTGCTTTTTATATATTGGGATTATTATAGCCAGGCCCCTTTCCTTCGGAATTAAACCCGTGTGATCAATATACGTAAAAAGCTTTGCAAGAATCTGGGCCCACCAGTCTACCTTAGATTTCAGCACCTCTGCTGTAACAAAGTCACTCCCTGGGGCTTTCCCATTTCTCAGATTTTTAATTAAATGTTCGACCTCATCTGGAGAGACCGGGTCCCATGACGTGATGTTATTTAGGGGTAATACAAAGTTTGGGGGAGACTCCTTTAAACAGTGTGGAATAACGAATTTCCCATGTTTTGGCAGGAATCACACATGCCCTTAATTTGTTGCCTCTGAAATTTGCGTTGGTAATTAATTTCCAAAATTCTCTGCTGTCCTTTTCCTTGGTGGCTTTTATCAAGGACTGCCACTTGGATTGAGTATTTAATAACTTTTTTGTTCTTATAAGTGTTTTATATTCCTTTTTTCTGATTGAGATTTCTGCTTCTAAAAGTGGGTTCGGAGAAGATTGAAAAACTTTAAATATATTAATGAGATTTTGTTTGGCCTGCATGCAGTCAGTGTCAAACCAGCTTTTATTGTAGGAGTCTGATTGGGGCTGGGTAGACTCTCTAGATAATAAAGGAGTTAAACGGGAAATCAGAATTGTGTAAGTATCTAGGGGAGATGTTCCAACTGCTGAAGGTTCATAGAACTGGTTATAGATTGATCTACCCGTTTCTGAGGTAGTCCATTGGAGTAATTTTACATTCAATTCAGCATCCCATTTGAGTTTTTGTCTACCATATAGTTGTTCAGAGTCAATATGCACTCCATGCGATTGTAGTCTGGTGTGATGACCCCCCAACCAGTTCAACCTGAGAGGGAGGTGATCGCTTTCTGTTCTTACTTCAATTGTAAACATATTAACTCTATTTAGCATATCATAAGAAGCTAACAAATAGTCTATTGTAGAGTGCTTCGTACCTGACCAGTAAGTAAATTGGCCGGGGCAGTCTCCCTGCACTGCACCATTCAAAATGTGAAGGTTTAGCTTATGTGCCATCAGAGCTAAACGTAGTCCTGCATAGTTTAACACTGGGTCTAAGGAGCAACGATTAATATTATTATAGAATTCACCCTCCATACATGGGTTAAAAGCATACTTGTTCAATAACGTCTCGTCATTTGGTCCCATTCTAGCATTTAGGTTGCCACCAATTAACCACATAGCTTTGGGATAACTTTGCATGCAGTAGACAATACATGATTCCATTTTTTGCCAGGAGGCATCGATTTGTGCCTAAGAGTGGTAAGGAGGTAGATATAAATTGAGGCAAACAACGGAATAATCAGGGAACCTAAGAAGGACTGCCAAGCCCCAGTCGTTCGGAAGGTGGATTTCTTCCACCACGGCATTTAATGTGGTGGAAACAAAAATGCCCAGTCCCCCAGAAGCTCTTCCCCCCTTCGTACTGGGCGATGCCGGGGCAAGAGCTGCAGTATAGTTTGGTATATCAAACTCTTCTACCATCCACGTTTCCTGTAGTAAAATTATATCAGAATGGGTTAGATATTCAAGGAAACCCCTGTCTAATGCTTTGGTAGCCCATCCTGCAATGTTCCATGATAATAATGAAATTTGATGGCTGAAGGGGGACTTAGCTCTCGAAGTCCTGTGCAGTCAATCCAAAGTGATAAGGTCCAGTTGGCCAGAAGCATCATCAAAAACACATCCATTTTTGTTCCTGGGTCTCAGGTTCTTCTCTGAGGGTTGGGGCTTCATATCTATGGTAAAATTAACCTGTTGCTGAGAATTCAAAGTTTGTTGACAGGCAATAGTGTTCGTATTGATGTCAGATGAGAGTTCAGAAGGGAAGCTTTTAAACGAACTATTTGACGAGCGTGCTGTGATGTGGGAAGGGGCTTTATTCTGATGAGGCATTGGGCTGATGCACTTTTTTTTGTTTGTATCAATTGGTTTGTCAGAGAGTCCAGTCTGTTCGTGATAGCTATTTGTTCCATCGTAGGGAGATCTTTGAAAGACAGCAGTAATTCATCCTCTACTGAGTTTTCCAGGTAAATGTTATCGGACGTGGCTGCAGTTATGTGAGGCGGATCGATCTTTGAAGTTTGGCGATTTGATTTGGGTAAATCCCTTTTTGGAGAGGCTAGATGCCCCACAGGGAGAGCTTTTAGGAACAGTGGCGCTATAATAGAATTGTGGAAAACACGTGTTGGGAAGATTCCCATCGAGCTTAATCTGCTTTGTTGTCTCAGTATCAAATTAGGTAGTTCAGGAGATTTGAATGACAGCAGCACCTTTTGAGTCTGTTTTGAATTACTCAGAGGTACAATAGCCTGCACATCCGAAAAGGTAACCCTCCTCCTGAGTAAGTGGGCCAGGTGCTTAATTGCTTCGGCTCTGGTGTTCCAGAGGATTTGATTCCCTTTGAATGGGCATACAGTTAAACATATCTGTTTTGTTTGTAGAATGAGCTTGTGGAGGGTGATTTATATTGGCATGCTGTTGTTTCTCAATATTTGAAGGCCCTATACTTGATAAGCACCCTCTGCTGCTGCTTGGTGGATATGTAGATGAAGCTGCCATCCCGTTGCCATTTACTAATTTTTCCATTCCCCTTGTAAGAGTGTCAATTTGAGCTTGCATTTCTTTTAGCATAACGAAGATCAAGGAGACTGTTTTTGCCGTCAGCCGTGCATAATTGGTTGTTATGTCCTCCTCGTTCTCCTTCAGCGTTTCTGAGAGTACACTCCCCTCATTCCATTGCTCATCTAGAGTAATTAAATCACTTTCGCTGGGCGTTTCTAACTCTGTGATTGCGTCCCGACCTTCAGTTAAGGGTGCGTAACGATTTTTTATTGGGACATTGTATGTAACAGTCTCTTCACTAGAGAAGAAGTCCATTATTTTAGACTGCTTGCTGGCAGGAGGCCAGTCAATGTCGTCACTCCCTTCAAACTCCAAATCTTTTTCTCTCCTCCGCTTGTTTGGCTCCGGAGACTCGGAGGAGTAGAGATCATTTAGAATCTTCAAGTTTACTTCCCGCAGGAGAAGAGATTAAAATATAAAAGGTAAAACTGTTTAAAAAGGGATTTTAAAAGCAATAACTTGCGGAGCTGAAGAGGGCATCGCCTGCGTCTTCACCACCTGAACCGGACGATTGGAAATGGTGAAATGAAAAGGAGAAGTGATAAGAAGGGTCCACTTCCCATTCTGAGACCCGAAGATAGATCAGTATCAAAGAATATCCAAGTAAGAATCAAAAGCTCAGTTTTGAAACAACCAGTTTAACAAAAAGCATTTAAGGCAAAACAAAAACTCTTGATGCAGATTGGCACTGATCAATAGTTCTGCTTCAGGTGATTCAGATGAATGCCTGCTTGCTGACAAGAGCATATAATTAATCCACCTAAAACTGATGATGAGTAAAACATTTTCCATCCTTGTTTCTAGCTAATTTGAGTAATTTACATGGATCACATCATTCTAATCTAAACAAGACTGAAATATTACATGTATACAGGGAAAAGACCATGTGGGGATTCTTTACAAACTGCCTTTTATATGCAATTGGCTTCAACTGACGCATGTAGAGACAAATGATGCTTTGCAGTTTGTCACCTGAAGTTATGATTTACTTTCTTAGGTACTGAATGAGAATATTTGAAGCACCTGCAAAGATCAGATTAGCTACACATTTGTGATTTTATCAAATAATTTAATTGATTTATTGAATATTGATATTTATTGAATATTTTATTGAACACAAAATTTGTAAAATCAATTTTGAGCTAACTTTTTTAAATATTCTATACTAACAAAAGAAAAAAAACATATATAGCAAGGTACATGTTCTGTATATATATAAATTTGTAAATATTTATACTCTGCTTCTTCTTGTTATTGGAAAGTACAGCACCAAAATCCTGCCTCTCACCATTGGAAATACTTTGAACATTTTCTTTTTGAATGCTGGAACATTTTTCAAATGACTTATTTATAAGGGCTTGTTTTTAATACTGCGATATGGCTTTAATTGCAAACCATCTCGAACAGGAATCTGAAGAGACGTCATAGAAATATCCCAAATGAATAATTAAAATATGAAGCTACCTTACACTGAGTCATACCACTGATTTGTCAAGGTCAGTATTGTCTCTACTCTCACTGGGTCTCCAGAGGCAAAGGTCTTTCCTATCATCTACCACTTGGTCCTTTTTATCTGGCGATGTTGGGAATTCAAACTGGGACCTTCTGCATGAAAAGCAGGTACTCTACTACTGAACCATGGCCCTCTCCTTGACCTTGGCGCTTTTGCCCACAAATACGACATACTTTCCAGCTTCTCTTTCACAGCCTTATAGTGCATTCCTGAGCAGAATGCCTGTACCGGGCTTAGGAGGTAGCACTGCGATGCTGCCTCCTAAGGAGGTTTCTGCCTGACCAAAACCTCTGCCAGGCATCAAAAATCTGTGCAGCCCGCATAGGGTTGCATGGAAGATGGTGGCGTATCTCTGCAAAAATAAAAGGGGGCATTCTCAAGCCATAATGACTTAGGAGGCCACCTAACGGTGCCCCCCCCAGCCAGCGCTGGGACGCCCTGGGAACGCCTCCCGGGATGACGATGCAGCCTTTGCCGGCGTTCTGCAGCATCCGGGCCCTTGGCGGAAAAAAGGTTCCCCACCCCTGATCTAAGCCCTTATAAGTTTGTGTATGTGTCTCTTTCCCTAAGACCATACACATCCAGCCCACAGGGTTAAGCAAAAAAAAAAAATGAGTTAACTTTTATTTATGAGTTAAAGCAGGGGTGGGGAACCTTTTTTCCGCCAAGGGCCATTTGGATATTTATAACATCATTCGCGGGCCATACAAAATTATCAACTTAAAAATTAGCCAGATGACCACCCCCCCCCTGTGCGGGAAAGCAGGCAGGCATCCAACCAGTGGCGCACTTGCCCACCTGGTGGCACAGGATGGTCTGTTGCACCAGCCGGGTGTAGCCGTCCAGCCACACGCCGGAGTTGCTCCTGATCCGCATGGTCAAGGCCGGATTCTACAGCCAGCTCCTGCTACCTCTGCCTGCAGGGATGAAATGAGGACACATTGGCTAAGAACTCGCCCCCCCCCCTGCGCATTCTGGCCCTGCCCCCTTTAATCCCTCCATTGTAGCCACTTCTGCCCCCAGACCTCTTGTAGTACAGAGGGAATATGTTTCTCCTTGGCCCGGGTGGGAAAGGATTAACACGGTTTCTTGGGCGGTCCTAGCAGCTCCATAGCTGATGACTTCTGCAAGGGGGAAAAATGTTCCTTTTCTTGGTAAAACAAACTCACATCTGCCTTGAATAGAGGCTATTCCTGTCTGTGGGAAGGGGTGGATCACCAGTCTTAGATCCTTCTGAGATAGAGATCTGCCAGGACCCACGGCCAGACCAAATGATTTCACGGGCCTTATACGGCCCCTGGGCCTGATGTTCCCCGCCCCTGGGTTAAAGACAACACTGAAGCAATTAAAAAAGATTATTAAAAAGTTTCTCCACACTTGAACCTTTGAACCATGGCTCTGTTCAGGCATTCAGGAGTCTTTGTTACAAATTGACTTTCTCTCAGCCAATGTCAGGCTGTTCTGCCACTCACTGGCTTAAGCTTCCAGCCTGCTCCAACTCTCCTTCTCACAGAACTAATGGTTCTAATTCTCCACCTATCACTAGCATTCCATTGGTCACTATCTCCATCGGTCACACTTAGGGAGATGCAGCACCAAATCTATCAATGGATCTGTCCACACTTAAATCTACCCCCCTGTTTGTTTACTTGATCATTATAAAATTATTAACTTCAGGTAAAATTCTAGTAAATAAAACGTAAGTCATATTTTAAAGGTTTAAACAGCTGCTGTGAGAATAAGAAGCACAGTTCAGTTTAAAAAATAATAGGATGAAAAAATATTTCACAGTAACAATATTTGGTCTGTGTCAGAATTTTTTTTTTTTTTTTTTACAGCAAACCAAATCTTAGCCACAGAGAGGGTGGCCAGCAGGCCTCTGAACCTCTCATTATGAGCTACTTGACCAGCATGGGGTCTGCCAAAAAGCATATTTTCATCCACTCATCTAAAATTACAAGAAAAATAATTGTAATTTGTGGTCACAATCAGATTAGTATCACCACATGATGAAATGCATTCTTGGTCAACAAAGAGGGTGGTCTTGGACAGAAGATATTGAATATGGTTTTTTGTATTAAAAAAAGAACAAGAGAATATTCTGAGAAGCTTAGTTAAACCCCTATCCGGATAAATGTGAGTGTTATACCTGCTTTCACTTTTTTTTTTAGTGGCAGGATGTGGCAGCATGATGTAGTCAGGTGGTTCTTAGATCATGGATAAAGACCTCCCAGGAGAGTAGCCTATGAAGCAGCATAAGTTTGGGTGGATAAACATTTAATGCAGCCAAATGAGCTAAGGAGAACCAGTCATAGGTGGTCCTTAACAGATAGAGAATATCATTAAACACTGCTGAACCAACTGATGCAAAATATTTAGAAGTGCTATGTAAATACGAATGTGGCTAATATTATTAACTTTGGTTGGGATCCGTAAAGCAACACAGTGCAGGTCTAAGCAAAGATACACCCACCAAACTCCACTAAAGTTTATGGGCTTAGAAGGGTACAACTTCTTAGGACTGCATTGTTAGGCTTCCATGGGGCTGAGTATGCCAGTGGGGTTTTTAATATATATATGAACAGCAGGTTCCCCCCCCCATGCCATGTTGCAAATAGCTTTCAGAAAGACCAGTTTCAAAAGTGGCTTGCTACATGGCATTTGAGAAGAAGGCTTCTATTTGAGAAATGCAATTCTAAAGCCCCTTTGGGAACACAGAAATAGTGGTGGAGTATTTTGGATCCTGGTCTTGTCATTTATATGACAAGAAAATTGTGTATGTTCCATAAACCATTCAGTAAAACAACACTTTGTTTCACCATGGTTGTAAAATATGCAGTACAGGTCATGGGAGGTGCATTGGAAAACCCTTCTACAAATACCATCACCTCCCAAATTCCCTCTTCAAGCATTCTGTGATCTCTCAGGAGCTTGAGCAGGCTGACTTCTCTTTTCCACCACCCCCCCTTGAATTGATGCCCAAGTATTCTTAACAGCATGTCTGTTCTGGAGCATCTTCATTCCTCATCCAGCCATCCCCCCCTTTTTATCTACAAAGTTATATTTCTTTTTCAGCCTTGGGAGTTCCCAGCAGATAGCGGCTCCTACTTTGTCTGGGGGTGGCCCCATTATTCCTGTAGGGTACAGGCACGTGGGGACGCAAAGAATCACAGGGGAGGGGAAATCCCATTCCTTCCCCCCCCCCACTGGCTCTGCCTTCTCCTTCCTTCATCCTTCCTTCTTTCCCTTTTCAGCTCACTTCCTCCTCCTCCCGTTGACTCTTGCCCCACCAACATTTTGAGTTGCTATAGCAACCCTAAAGGGCACCCAAACCAGAATTGTGTTCCTCACTAAAAGCAGAAGAAAATGGCCATCAGACCCAAGTTTTTAAAACAATGTGATATCCAATTTTTATACTTTCCATGAGATTTTGTACAGGTACCCTGAGAGCACTTGTTCAGTTGCAAGTCGGCCAGGTTGGGGATGCCACTTTATGAACTTAAAAATGGACCGCTGTGTGCAGCTGCCATGATATGAGGAATTGCAAGGGATCCAGAAAGGAGCTAGCTTTGCTTTTTTAAAGTATGGTTTTTCTGGTTCTTGTAGGTTATCCGGGCTGTGTAACCGTGGTCTTGGATAACACAGCCCGGATAACTTACAAGAACCAATGAACTCTGACCGTGAAAGCCTTCGACAATATTATGGTTTTTCTGTTCCATATCACATTTGTTCTTGGACCAGTTGGAATTAGGATAACACAGGGCCACCCAGCAGATAAGAAACTGGCTTACATGAAGCTACCAAACAAATACCTTGAACTGAGGCGGCCTGTTTAGCATGGGCTGAAGCAAATGAAAAGCAATTGAGCATTAAGTGCAAATCAACAATCGTTCATTTTACTGCAGCCTCCGAGTGACAGACCTAATGAAGTCACTCTTTCCAACACCTTGTATCCTGCTGTAATTTGTCTTCGGCACTGAACATCCCTAGGAGATGGAGCACTTGCAGGAAAACTCCAATCAAAGGATGATTAAGAGAGAAAGCAATTTAATATCCAGTGAATATACAACTATCAGGAATGGGATGGTTTCTCTGCTGGTAATTTATGGTGGAAATGGAAGCATATTATGTTGCCTCTTTAATCATCTTAGTTAAGCTACAACAAGCCATGATCAAGGCGGACACTTCTTGAAAGCCTAAACAATAGGTCAGAGGATTGATGAGCCTGATCATCTGAACGCTGACCTGACTCGCCGTTTAAAAATCTGAAAAAGGAAGTTGAAAATCCCCACTGATGTTTCTAGGAGGTGACAGCGGATGTAGGGAACACCTGCAAAACATCGGGCTGTTTACATTGCAGCAGGGAAGGTCAGCCTGGCTTGCTGGTTTGGCCTGCTGGGTAGAGGCAGCCAATAATAATCGCCCTCTGCTCCAACTGCCATTGGCAACAGACATAATGGACTTGAATGGGAAGAGATTTCCTTTGAAGTTGTGTACAGTCATGTGCATCTGAAACATTCTCAGTTGACAAATAAGTTAATAAAGGGCATCTTTATTGCCATTCTTTGTGTCTTTTCTGCTTGATCTTTTCCTATCTAACAAAGTAAGCGAGAAAACCTTGAAAAACCATAGGCAGTATGAAATACAGAACTGTAGCTAGTTTCTTCTTTTTTTAAAAAAGTATCTTGGGTATGCACCAATAATTTAAAATGCATCTCTGCAGTTCACAAGGCCCAGTTCCGTTTGACAGTGCAGTGGAGGAGAGGAGCACATAGTTAGAAAACTGGGTGCTACGCTGGTGTATCTTTAAAATGTTCCATTGTTGCACCCTGGCAGTGCTGTATGCCCACTGGGTGCCAGCATGGCAATGCTATTGAGCAAAGCCAGTGCAAGTTGCTGTGTTGGCTGGGAAAGGGGTGAGCCCAGGGATGTGGCAGGCAGGAGTGAGTTGGCTCCATAAACTGCCCCAGCCCAGGACCACCCCCAAAACTAGTGGAAAGTTATGCCACCAAAACCTAGAGTGCAAGGCAAAGAGCCCACCCACAGGCACAACCCTGCAAAAAAGCCCCAGCAGAGCACAAATGCAGATGACAGCAGCAAATAATCAAAAGGCACAGGTGTCTTACTGGATGGAGGGAAAACCCTATGAGGTCACCCTAAGTCAGCTGTGACTTGATGGCACTTTACACACAAACACACCATTCAATTGCATTTTTCCCCTTTTTGAAGGAGAAGGATGCCAAATCATCATGACTTTTTCAACTGATTACACTGACACTTTGAACCTAAGCTCGCTTATACTGCAAAAATAAAAGTGTGCTGATAATTTAAGCACTGGTTCTTGTAGGTTATCCGGGCTGTTGTGACCGTGGTCTTGGTATTTTCTTTCCTGACGTTTCGCCAGCAGCTGTGGCAGGCATCTTCAGAGGAGTAACACTGAAGGACAGTGTCTCTCAGTGTCAAGTGTGTAGGAAGAGTAATATATAGTCAAAAAGGGGTTGGGTTTGAGCTGAATCATTGTCCTGCAAAAAGTATCAAAGGTAATGTTACCTTTGATACTTTTTGCAGGACAATGATTCAGCTCAAACCCAACCCCTTTCTGACTATATATTACTCTTCCTACACACTTGACACTGAGAGACACTGTCCTTCAGTGTTACTCCTCTGAAGATGCCTGCCACAGCTGCTGGCGAAACGTCAGGAAAGAAAATACCAAGACCACTGTCACACAGCCCGGATAACCTACAAGAACCAATGAACTCTGGCCGTGAAAGCCTTCGACAATAATTTAAGCACTGTTTTTAGATGATGTACAGTCTAATTTTCTCCCTCATTGTCTGGGACATCACATTGTTATCCTAGTGCATCAGTTCATTTTTTTCAACACTCCAAGTCTGTATTTCATATATACACTTGATGTTCCTAATTCTTGTTCATGAAAGATGAAATCGTCATCTTCACAAAAATCCTAGATTAATGTTACTTCATCCAGATAGGCCACAAGTCTGGGGCATAAAAATCTGCTAGAATGAAAGATGGAATGGAGACTGAGACTGACACCAACTATTTCCCAAGCGGAGACTGCTAAGAAAGTTCATTCAAGGTTCAGAACAACATTGGTCTGTGGGCAGCTGATTTCCCCATTACAGATCTGCAGTGATTCATATGGAAAGACGTTCGCAATATGAATCATAGCTTCATTCAGGTGAAGTGCAGAGAATGTTTTGTGCTCACCCAAGCATGCAGCTTAATCTTGTACTTAATCATACTTATTGCTCACTTTCAATTTGATTCAGCTAATCACTGAAATCAGTACCATCATATTGCATATCAAGTTTAATTTACAGAAGGCTGTTTTTAAATGTCTAATAAAATATGTGGCCATTAATAGTGCAACCCTAAGCAGAGTCATAATTTCCTAAACTTACTGACTTCAATGGGTGCAACTCTGTTTAGGATGGCACTGTAAAACTCCTGCTCTAAATTTATTGAAGCTCTTCAATACAACAAATTAGGATTTCATCCTAAATCAAAACACAGGAGAAATAATTAACAAGGTTAACTTACTTCTGTCTGTGACATTATCAACAAGTGATAAGAAAAGTTTTATTAACCCGAATTGTGAATTATATGTATTGTCCTTTGGAGGTATATTGTTGTTTTATTTTTGTTCTCAGGCATGCCAATAAAGGTTAATGATGATGATGATACCACACCCTCATTAGCACATTATCTTGATACTTGCAGGACAATGATTAGCACATTACCTTTAATACTTTTCAGGACAATGACTTAGCTCAAACCCAACCCCCTTCTGACTATATATTACTCTTCCTACACACTTGACACTGAGAGACACTGTCCTTCAGTGTTACTCCTCTGAAGATGCCTGCCCCAGCTGCTGGCGAAACGTCAGGAAAGAAAATACCACGGTCACACAGCCCGGATAGCCTACAAGAACTGATGATGATGATGTTTAGAAATATTAGCAGTTCGCAGCATCTTTAGTAAATTTAGTACTTCTCAGTGTCCTGTGCCATGAGTTTAAAGCAGTTGAATTTTAAATGGCTTTAGTTTCAAACAACTTTTGGAAAACAGCAATAAAAAATTTTGCTTGGTGCTGTCATCTTGAAAAATGATGTGACTTCTAGGTAAACATAAGTGTGCCATAAGAGCGTTTTTCTCACATCAATTTAAAAGGCTGAGTCCAAAGCTGCATCCATAAATATATGAATTTTAAAAACGTATATATAGCAGATCATTAATTATGCATTTAGTTATTTTCAAATGCTGCTTCAATAATCAAAGCCTGTTCAGGCAATAAGAACTGAAAAGTGAAAAAATGTACATATTTATCATTTATAAATGAAAATGATATTTTGATGCAAATTTATATGGATTTTTAAAAAATGTGTGTGTGCTTATACGAAAAATGAAAAACAGAATCCCAGCAGCAATATTTAGTCATATTAAATACTTGCTATGTATGAACTCTTCCTTCAAAATTTCAGATATCAAGCACTGAATGGGCAATGAATTAAATTTCTGTTTAGTGGAATATTATTGTTCTATGAAGTCAGCTACTAAATATCTTTCCTATATAATGGGTGATGATAACATTCAGACTAGATCACTCGGTGGTTCATTGTCATTTGAAACCTGGTAATCAGATCTTGTGAATTACTGTAGAAGGTCAACATTTCTTAGAACTAAGATGAAACTAAATGTAATTGCAGCTTCAGGGAACCTCAGCTATGTATGTCCTTTTACATAAGATCATAAAACTTGCCAAACAAGTGTAGCGAGCAATTAATTTCTTGACAGTTATGGACTTTCCCATTTTGTCTTGATACAGTTGATATTTATTAGTAAATGATGGAAATTAGGGAGAGCGTAAAATTACCTAATCTTTCCCTAATTTCCATCATTTACTAGTAAATAACAATGTTATCAAGGCAAATTGGAAAAGTCTGTAACTGTTAAGAAATGAATATATAATTATTTCTTACATCTATAGACAAATCTATAGAAATAATTATATCACCAACACTTCTTTGGACATTTATCTAGGTACCTTCATAAACATCAACATTTACCACTAACATGATGGAAACTGGGAACAAAGTCAATTATTAGCAACCTGAGATTTTTTGGTAAATGGCAGGTTTCCCGACTTTTCTCATTTGCATCCCCAAATGTAAAGAATTATCATTGCATATCATTAGGTTCCTAGCAATAACTGTGTTATATGAACTGAAAAAAGTCCAGAGGTTGTGATTTTTTTCCTGTATACTCAAATAAATACAGCATTACTACTGTAATCATGTGATATTTTCCCAGTCATCCTGTTCTTAGACCCATACAAAAAGCTAAAAACTCCTCTATCAGAGAAGAGTCTGCCAATAAATACCCATCTATTTAACCAAGTTTCCATGCCACTGCACAGTTCTGAAAAGGCAAATCCATAAAAACGCTTAAGAATGCCATTCAACATGAGAGTAGAAGTGGCGCCTGCCCTCGGGCTCATCACTACTAGCCAGTGTGTCAAATATTATCAGTGGGTCTGATCACGGGCAGTACCTTCTCCAGATGGAACTGCTATCTCAGTACCTATAAGGTGCAAAATACCTCTATACAGACAAAGCAGAGAAAATATAACTATGTTATACCAGTTCCATGTAATATAACTATGTTATACCAGTTCCATGTTATGGAATGCTTGTACTACATTTACTTGCAAAATGCCCTTTTGTCTAATTTTTAGAAGATATTTCTACATTCTGGGGAAATAACCAGAATAGTCTGTCACTGCAAAATGAAAGAGTCTTGTGCCACCTTAAAGAGATTTTGTTAACTTTTTTGAACTAAACCCCACTTTATCAGATGCAACTACCAAAGTGGGCATTAACCCATGAAAGCTGAGGCTAAACTCTGTTCATCTTGAACAATTTTTTATTACCGATTGTTGTTACCCTTTTCAGCTTGTCACTACTAGGTTTAAGTCAAATATGGGCCATTAAGACACCAAGTTGATCCTCGCTATCCTTTAAGAAAAAAAGACTCATTTAAAATGTTTGATCTGCAAGGTTTTCCATTTCTTCAAAATACTAACAGAATTCTACAATCTAGTAGTTTCAAGCTGCAGGTTTGGGAGGGGGGAAAAAGCCAGAGAAACATTTGCTTTGGCACTGGCGCTCTCAGATTTTTCCATTTGGAACAATGATAAATGACTCAAGCTTAATCTTTTTTTTTCTGGACCCAGATTTTTTATTTTTATTTTGTTTAACATTTATTTACAGTTTCTATAAACACTAACACCTATAAAACATGGTTTACTGTTTGATTGCCTGGTGAACAAGCAAGCCTTAAATACATAAATTATGAGCACCTAGTTAATGAGTGACATGATGGACATGGAGTTTTATTTACCATTGGCATGAGCCTTCATATAAAATTAGTGGCATAAGAAAGCCAGGTTTTGTGAATGCACATAGTCATACCTATTCATGGCCTATATTTTTTTTTTAAAGACTTGACACAAGACTGTGGCCTATGTGTAATTTCATTGCCTGGAGCAAGGTTAGGGGAAAGCTGCTCCATCTGGCAATTTCCCTTTGACTGGCACATAGTTAAACAATGATGCAGTTTGACAAATTTCAAACCCAGCTTATGAAAAAATAACATAAACACAATAGTCACTCTGAGTAGATTGTCCACCTGTGCAAGCGGGCATGAAGTGTTAAGTAAAGGCTGCTGGTAATGAATAAAGATGCACGGCATCGCCAGATTAGGTCGCTCCAAATGTAAATCACTGTCAGATAAAGCGCCCGTGTTTATGTGTAGCATTAATATTTTGATCAGTATGTTTAAGAACATTAGCTCCTTAATGCAGATGTTCTCATTTGGACCTTCACACCCAAAGCATCAGCCAACTTCTTTGCCATCAGTTATGTCAACATGTCATAAATCTTCGGCTGCTTTAGCTTCAGTTCCAAACAAAGCGTTATTGTAAAACTTGGAGGCGTGTTTCCACAGAGTTTCATTTTTTTGGCAAATTTCTTGTTATTTCTTTGAGAATCTGACACATTAATATCCAATTAACCATCTCTGAGTATCTTACTGACAAGGATCCCAGCAGAGATCCAGTGCCGTTTTTTATTGTGAGAACCCCCTGCCCCCCCACCCTGCCAGCTGTGTGCATTATGTGAACAAGTAGTCTTTATAATCCTCAGTGCCTGTCAGAAGACACTAACAATAAAAGCTTTACATTCAACGGAAATTGGGCTTGTGTTTTATCAGCTATGTAGTTTGGCTTCGGTCCTAAGCATGCTTACTCAGGAGTAAGCCCAGTTCCTAGCAAAGTCCACAGTGAGATGCACTTAGCAAGAAGGATGCTGTAATAAAAGGACAAGCCTGGGTACAGAAGTGTTCTGTTGATTTCATAATTAACTGGCATGTTTTTAAGAGCAGTGGTTGAGAATACAGTCAGCACTGGTGGCTGCACCTAAGCATATTGCTCTCAGTTAAAATAGCTTACATAAACATGATGGATGCTGTGGACAATTTCCATTTCATCATTTCAAATCTACCAGACAGGTGGGATGAAAGAGTTATTTGGCTCCAAAATTTTAATCTTGATCTATACGCATCAAAATGTTACTTTTCTGAAAACCAGTATAAAGCTATTATTTGTCTTCAGGTCAACAAGCCTTTCAAATAAATTGTCCTTGTATTTTTCAAATGGATTCCTTCTACAGGCTGGACTAGAAGCTTTTTAAGAAAATGAGCATCAAGATTCTCCATATTCCAAGGACAAGGTCAAAGCCAAATGTCAGCTGCATGTGCTCCCAGCTTGCTGCCATATTGCACCACGGAAAGTGTGTTTTCTTCCAGGGCACTCCAATGCTGGCAGGAGAAATCTAGGGGACTGGATTGCAATGCCAGCATTATTTGCTTACTATGGTCTTTGACACATGGCTGTTTCATTTGCCGTCACCCCCCCCCCCCGGATGACTTCGGGTCTTTGTTTGGATTATGCATGCTGTTTCCAGCCATCAGAGGTCACCTTGCTCTCCCCCTGCATTTCCCTGCATTTTGCCCACATTTTGAGGGACCTGTTTTATTTCAAATTTGAAAACGCAGGGAAGAGCGAGACGACCTCTGACGGTCGGAAACGGCATGCATAACCCAAACAAAGACCCGAATTCATTGGAGGGGTGACGGTGAGTGAAGCAGCCATGCATAAAAGACCTATGTTATGGGAAGACAACCAGCATGAACCATTGTGAGGATCAAATCTGGTGCAAAAGTATATACAGTCCTTAAAGCTTTGGCCTTTGAATTTACCCATCACCAGTTTATGGATCAGAAAGTTACTTGAGTTGTATATACTGCCCATTCTGGCTGAAATTTATCTAGAATCCATAGTTTATATACATTCTAAGTAAATGAATTAAGTGCTATGTGCCAGCTATTGGGATATGCTCATTTAATTATTTAGGGATTCTGTTAAATTAGACATTTAAAGTGAGTGCAAGTAACACAGCAGTTAAGAGGAAGATCTCAATTCAAATCCCAGCACATCCATGATCTCTCAGGGTAGCCTTAAGAAACCTACTACTCTCTCAGCCTCAGTCCTTTCAAATATTTGCAATTTTTTGTTTGTCTGTTTATTTGAGAGATTATTACCTTGCCTAAAGGAAATTCCTAGGTGTCTTACAAAAAAAAATATGACTACAACAAACAGTGCACAATCAAATTAAAAATCATGAAAGATGTAAACTGATAATGCAGCATTAAAAAAAGCACTAAAAAAGAACAGCCAAGGCTGGAGGAAATCAATTTTGAGTTAGCACAGGACTTCTGGAAAATACAGGTCTTTAATTTGCACTAGAAAATTAACAAGGGAGTAGTATCTATACCTCTGGGAGCAGGCAGCTCCACAGCTGGGAATGCTCAAAAACCCACCAGTTCAGCTCCTGTTCTAGTTATTGATTGTGGGCAGGGAGCAGTATTTTTGCCAAACAATCTGGTTGTTTGTGAACAGTCTGAGCCAGTTCATCGGGTTACTTTTTTGCATGTTCAAATAGAACAGTACAGTAAAGAGCAATTGCCCATATTTCACTCATTTCCCAAGTGAGTCCTAGTTTCTCGCCTCTCCCACAGACCTACCATTGTTGCTCAGCAGTCAATTGTTTAAATAAACAATAAGAAAATGAATTGGTAAACCAGTAAGTATAAATAAAAACGGCATCTTTAAAAATGTTCAGAAATAGGAAGTTCATAATGTACCTTTTAAAGAGTTTAGACTGCAGTCGGAACAAATTTCAAGCTACTTTTTGGTATTTGTTTAAGTCTCTGTTATCATGGTTATTTCAAGCATGGGTGCTTTTCCCCATCCTGTTGGGAGCTGTGGTACCCACTTTGTGCCATCTAATAACCTAACCCAAATATCCATGAGATTGGGGGAGAATCAATTTTACTCATTGCACAGATGCAAAGGCAGAAGGACATGAAACTGACATGCTACAGCTACTGTGCCTGCAAAGTTTTTCAGCAGCTATTTGAGGCAGTGGCGAGCCAAACAGATCAGATCCGTGACTCACAAGTGATCGTGGCTGTCAAAATGGTATACTTGCCTGCAAACATGTGCTGCAAAGTTCACAGCATGCCTATCCACATCCTGGAGGCAGCTTCAGAGTCTCTTTCACAAGACCCCCAACTCCTTCACACTTTGAAGATGAGATTTGTATTTGAATAGGTACTTCGGATCCAAATTTTTTAGAGATTCAAAGCTAGTATTTTGAATTAGGCCTGGAAACAAATTTTGAATCGGTATAGTTCACAAAGTACTGATTAATGTATTAATTGTAATGGGTTCTAGTCAACATCCTGGTCACCACACTTTTTACCAGTTGAAGTTTCCCAGCCATCTTCAGTAGTCCCTCAATAAAACATTGTCGTGATCCAGTCTGATATGTACCTGGACAGGTGTGACAATGGTATAAGATATAGATAATGACTGTCATCTGTTTCCCAGAGAAAGTGCCAAAGCAGGACTACAGCTGAACATCAAGAAGACAAAATTAATGACTACAGGAGAATTACACAACTTTAAGGTTGACATTGAGGATATTGAAATTGTTTAAGACTTTCTACTCCTTGGCTCCATCATCAACCAAAAGGGATACTGCAGCCAAGAAATCAGAAGGATATTGAGACTGGGAAGGGCAGCCATGAAGGAGCTAGAAAAGATTCTTAAGTGTAAGGATATGTCACTGGCCACCAAGATCAAGTTAATTCATGCCATTGTATTCCCTACTATAGATGGCTGTGAAAGCTGGACAATGAAGAAAGCAGATTCCTTTGAAATGTGGTGTTGGAGGAGAGTGTTACGGATACAATGGACTGCCAAAAAAACAAATCAGAGAATTATAGATCAAATCAAGCCTGAATTGACCCTAGAAGCTAAAATGACTAAACTGAGGCTATCATACTTCGGGAACATTATGAGAAGACAAGAGTCTCTGGAAAAGACAATCATGCTAGGAAAAGCTGAATGCAGCAGGAAAATAGGAAGATCCAACAAGAGATGGATTGACTCTGTAAAGGAAGCCATGGCCCTAAATTTGCAAGACCTGAGCAAGGCTGTTAAAGATAGGACGTTTTGGAGGACCTTGATTCATAGGGTTGCCATGAGTCGGAAGTGACTTAACGGCACTTAACACACACACGTGCAGATAATGTATGTGAAGGTCTTTGAGCACTCAAGAGAAGGACAAGATAAATACAGGAGCCTAGTCTACCTGGTCCCTTACATACATATCCTGTTCCATGACAGCTGACACAGCAAAGAGTTTGGTGTTAGGAAACTCCCATTCACGGAGCAACATGCTCAGGAGAAAATAGGAGGATACTGGGACTAGCCCATACACATAGCATTATCATTGTTAACAAGTGTCTTTTCACATAATTTGCTTGGGGGAGGGGAAACCTGAGGGAAGAGACTGAAGCTTTTAAAAAGAATCCTAATGTTTCCCACTTAACAAAATGTTTGGCAGTTTCTGTCTGAGAAACGTGCACTCTTATCTCCTTAAGAACCTCCAGATTAAACCCAAAGGCTTTAAGACAGATCAATGACTCTGTCCATTGGGCTGTTAATTGACAATGGTTTATTTTGTTAACTGTCTCATTGGCTTTCAACATACCCAGCAAAAAAAGAGTGGGATCAGCAGAATGTCTGTCAATAAAGCATATTCATGGTCCATAAAAATGCCAGGGGCCAGTATTAACAAGGCAATGGCTCATATAGTTCTGTCATCACAACCAGGAACTCCTGCTAATACCACAGCACAGCCCCCCAAAAAGAGGATAGTCTGCCCAGAATGTTTTCCTTGAGGCATGTGATGTCAAAAGGAGGAAGGAGGAACATGAGTGTGTCAATGAAAGTGACAGCATAGAAGAATTATATGACAATCTGGAAATACTGGACAGGTGTGAATGTAAAATCTACAGTGTCTTTTAAAGCATTTCTAAGCCTATTCAAGACAGCTACATTTGGGCAGCCATGTTAGCCTGTAGTAGCAGAAGAACAAAATTCAACTCCAGATGCACCTTAAAGACTTAAAGATTTTTCCAGCCTGTAAGCTTTTGTGAGTCAAAGTTACTATTTATATCTCTTCCTATTTGTATCTATTCCTTTTTGTAGCTTATACCCTGGACAATTTGGTGGTTTTTAAGGTGGGACTGGACTCAAATTTTGTTCTAAGCCCCTGATGTTATCCTGAGCTGCTTCTTCCAACTGCAGTTCAAGTCACTCTATCAGAAGTTGCTTCAGTAGCTTCCCCAAATTTCAGGAAAGGTTTGTTTGTCAAGCAGACTAAATATCTACTTCACTGAAAACATCACTCAAGAGGCAAATCAACCATTTTCTGGATCTGGATTGGCAGTCATCCAATCGTTATTGACTTGATGTGATTCCAGGAGCCTGTGGCTGAAGAAGATAGCAAAGACTTAAGGATAGCAGACATTCTGCAGCATACATTATACATTTATTTCACATGCACATTTTGTCTGGTAGCCAGTGAGAATTTATATGGGTATTAATTTGGATTACTTTAATTCATGCACAAATTTGTGTCTGGAGGGAAAATATTAAAATTCCAAAATGAATTGTCACCATTCTTTCTAAAAGTAGGTTTCATGTATCTCCTCCTCTATATTTTAATTGTTTTACTTCTATATTATTTTTTCCAATTTACTTACCACTTTGCATATGTTGGAACTAATCTACTCCTTTCATGGCCATCCATTAAACACCCCACAGAAAAGACCCCATGGAGGGGGAAGGAATTGGGCACCCCTGAATCAGCTGCAAAAGATGCTGAACAGTTGATCGTCACCTTTTATGGTTTGTTCTTACGGCTTATTTTAATTTGCATAATTTCATGGTGCTTGCATTTATGATTTTATCACATTTTTTAACTTTATGAGCCATCTTCAGTGATTGCATATAAATAAATAAACCAACAACCTTTTATACAACAGCGATGTCTGACAGGTTCCACCCACTGTGTTCACTATGACTAGGCGATTTCTTCTCTGAGATATCTAATGTCTTCCCCAGGTTTAGCTCCTGATTGTTTAATAGCACACATGCACACACACACACACATGTACACAGTTTTAAATAGTAGTTCAGCTATTTATCTTTTCCAAAGAATTAAAACAAATGGTAGATGAAAAAGAGTTGATTTTTATATGCTGATTTTCTCTACCTTTTAAGGAGAATCAAACTGGCCCACAATTTCCTTCCCTTCTTCTCCCCACAACAGACACCTTGTGAGGTAGGTGGGGAGAGAGTTCAGAGAACTGTGACTAGCCCAAGGTCACCCAGCTGGTTTCAATGTGTAGAAGTGTGGAAACCAACCCGGTTCACCAGATTAGAGTCCAACACTCCTAACCACTACACCACGCTGATACACTATAGCTCATTCTAAAGCTTGCATTCTAATAACTCTGTTCTCCCCCCACTTTTTTTCTTTTTTGAGCTTCTGCCTAAAACACACACTTTCATCTTAGGATCCCAAGCCATGCCATATTCAAAGAATGCAGGAAGCTATAATTCTCATGTTGCACCACATTTTTAAATGCATGGTTGGTTTCTTGAGTCATTCATTTTTCTTCAGTCAAGTCAACTCATTTAACACCCCTTACTGTTTATGCTAATCTTTTAATATTAGTCAGTATTCTAGCAGACGGGACAGAACGGAGCAGCTGTTCCAAAAGCCAGTCTTTTAATGTCAGGAATGTTTATGTAATATTTTATCACCTATTCTTTATGCACTGCGTCTCAGTTCATAACACTGAATTATATCTCAACATTATTTATGAGGACAGCTATCAGTTTGCACTGATTTAGGGTGGCAATAAAAACAGCACACGTCTGAGCAGGTATGAAAGGTATATATCACCAAGCTTCATGTCACTTTATAGCCTTGCTAAAAAGGTATTTAAATTTTACACAGACAGGATCAAATTCAGCTGTGGAAAGAATACTTGGCAGGTGAAGTGTTTTTATCCAAATGGATGGTTCTAGAGCAGTGGTTCGCAACCTTTTTTTGGCCCTGCCCCACCTAAGCATCTCTAAAATCCTGATGCCCCCCCCCCGTGACATATAATTCTTATTATTCAAAAAGTGAACTGTTCACCACTCCTCTCTATTAGTGGGCTTTCTCCCTCTCCATTGTCACCAGCTGACCGCCCTGTACATTCTGATTTTAATTTTTAAAATGTGTATGTCACAATATATATTTATATACTGTATTTATATTTAAATACAGTATTTATATACTGTATATATATTTATATAAATATATATTTATATACTCCAGGATCAGAGGAGCATGCCTATTATCTTGGGTGCTGTGGAACACAGGCAGGATGGTGCTGCTGCAGTCGTCTTGTTGGGGGCTTCCTAGAGGCACCTGGTTGGCCACTGTGTGAGCAGACTGCTGGACTTGATGGGCCTTGGTCTGATCCAGTAGGGCTTTTCTTATGTTCTTATATGAGGCCCCTAGAACCATAAGAAATGCAAAAAAATCACTGTTAATAACTCATTCTTGAATTGCCCCCCTTAAAAATCAAATTTTCCCCCTGTGAGGTGTGTGCCCCATGTTGGGAACCACTGTTCTAGAGCTTCAGATTGGTAGTGAATTGATATGACTCCAGGCAATGGCATTTCCTGGTTAACTCTGTATCATAAAGGAGAGTCAAGCCATGGAGATTCTTTCAACAAATAGTATGAAAACCAAAAAAGTTTAGTGCATAGGTGCAGCAGCCATTTTTTTCTCAGGACATTCCCAGATCAACTGGGAATTTTTATTTGTGGCTTCTTCCCATCTGAATCCAGGCAATATGTTTCATTGGGACGCCACTTACTGGTTCTAATTTGGGACCTGCAAAGAGGTTCTAACTTTCTGACCCAGGGCTGAATGGGAGGGAATGCCGACACGCTAACAAACTCATAGAAGAAAAGGGCAAGAGTCCAGTAGCACCTTAAAGACTAACAAAAATATTTTCTGGTAGGGTATGAGCTTTCGTGAGCCACAGCTCACTTCTTCAGATACTAGGCTACCCACTGTGAATTAAACTCATAGAACACTTTCTTAATTAACGAATTTATTACAACATAACTTTATTAAACATCAACTTTCATAATAGTTAATTGGAAGATTTGAATGATAATTGGAATAATGTAGGCCGCAACTTGGAATTGGCAACAGCTGCGTGGCGCAGCATGTGCGATGTGTCAGGTACCCAGGCCGACCCCAATGCAATCATGTATGCCAACCGGCCCACAGTGTTCCCGCTATGAGCAACCGGGACGGCGGTGCCAGGTGGACACCAGGACGATCACCACTGGGTGTTACCCCCGCCGCTTGGGAAGAGGCAGACAGCCTACCCTCCAACCAAGGCATGTCCTTGAAGCCTATCCCGAAACCCCATATTGGGATTCCCAGAGTTAGGAAAGCGACTCCCACCGGCCGCTTTCCCCCCCAACTGACACATCTCCATGCCTATCCGCCAAAAAGCTGCACTGGGCCCACTTCTCACACGGACCAAAGCAGCTTCCGCTACATCTCACAGCTGAAGCCAATTCATTCGGCCCCCGCTAATGTCCTGAAGCCAGAAATCCATGCCCCAGCTGGAGAGGTGCATCCGTCCCAACGATGCACCATACTGAATGGAATGACCCCTTGACGTATTACCGATCAGACCAGTCTGCTTACAGTTCTGCCAATTGTGTTGGCGACTTTCCTCCGTGCCACCTTCTTGCACTTGACATTGCAGGCACCTCTCCAAGGCCTCCTTTCCAGCAAAGCCGACTAGCAGATTACCATGGCCTGGCATGCCGCCGCCAAAGCCGCCAAGCCCCGGCAGGCTTCCTGTGCTGCAAAGGTCATCCTCCCTCAATTGGAGAATCAAAGCGTGAGGGGGCCCATGCTCCTTTACCAGTTGCAGCAACAACGGCATTAACGAATGCCACCGAATGCCCCGTTGGCCCCGCCGGTAACTCCAGATTGCCCAGACTGCACGTTCCAGGCCACGCATCCCCTTTGGCCCCGCTGGTAACTCCAGACTGCATGTTCCAAGCCACACATGCCCAGTTGGCCCCGCCAGTAACTCCAGACTGCACGTTCCAGGCCATGCATGCCCCATTGGCCCAGCCAGTAACTCCGAACTGCACGTTCCATGCCACGCATGCCCAGTTGGCCCCCGACTGTATGTTCCAGGCCACGCATGCCCTGTTTGCCCTGCCAGTAACTCCAGACTGCACAGACTGCACGATGGCCCCGCCAGTAACTCTGAACTGCACGTTCCTGGTCAAAATGCCGCCCTCATTCAGCCGCAATGGCATAACGTCCGTTCCAAAGATGATGCTGTGGCCGACGACCCACACTGTCTGACAATATCCTGGAACTCATAAACACAATTAAAAGAAAACCTGGTCAGGCCGCACATACTTTTTTGTATGCAGCTGACTGCCCGCGACCACTGGTTTGCAACCGTTGACGCCATGGTCTGCCGACCATTCCAAAAGACAATGCTGCATCCCACGATCCACTATGGCCAGCAGTGTCCTGAAAATCAAACACAATTAAAAGAGAACCCAGTCAGGCCGTACGGAATCTTTGTATGCTGACGAACGACAAGGCCAATTGTTTTCTGTTGACATGGAACTCATAAACACTGGCTCTGGCTGCCCAACGATGCTCGCCATCCAGCAGTGACCTGAAAGTCATAAACACCATTAATAGAGACCCCGGCCAGGCCGGACGTAAACTTCGAATGCCGATGAACTTCAATGCCCGAAGGCTCATATATGTTCTACTGACAGACCAGCCCTGGCAGCCAGTGTGCAGAAACTATGCGGAAAGAGTGTCCCCCATATTCTGCTGCAGGAAACTCCATGCTGCTCATAGTGGCCAAGAACACCTTGACGAACCCCATCTCCCTTGGTGTACTGTGAAACCCACTTTAATGCCTTGTATGGACATGGTCCCTATTTTCCTTTTGCATGTGGCCGAAAAGATGCCCCTTTTTGCACTGGCCCGCATAGCCAGCATTATTCCGCGGAAGAAGTGCGCATATCCCCCAGTCTAAGTGCCCTCGCGAGCCGTCCTTCAGGGACTGTGCATCTAGTTCACTCCCTCTGAGCACCCCAAAAAGGTGATGGTCATTGCTGCCTTGAACAACCTGGCATAGTAGGGTGACCTTCAAGCCCGTGGAGGACAGAAAATGAACTCAGCCACTCAGCCAGCATGGCTAAAGCAGCCAGCATTCAGACATCTCCCATGGCTGGCGTGTTTCATGGCTGGCCCCGCAGGGCCCGCCTCACTCTGAATGATGTGTCAGAGAACCCGTGTGCTCTGGCAAAACGATATGCCCACCAAGTGAACCCTAATGGTCCTGGCGGTGTGCCCTGAATCTTTTAGGTGGGCCAAATATTGAAGTACAATATTTATGTGATTGCCCAGTGTTGCTCCCCCGAATGGAGCAGAAAGCCCTTGAATTGAGAGGCCACTCAGTCGTATGTCCGGACCGTGGCAGGGGAATTAGAGCTCCGTATGGCAGCTCAGTCATATGCCCGGACCGTAGCAGGGGAATTAGAGCCCTGTCCCCACGCACCCACGGCACTGCCAGCCTCAAAAGTGTGCAGCCCAAAGGAAATTCCATTGTACGTCTCAAGGGACTGTACCCCAAATTTTTGTATCTTCCTCACTGCTTTTTTTTTTTAGACACTCTGATGCAATGTTGTGGAGCTTCGACCACTCTGGCGGCACAATTTTACTGGGCACAAAATGCACTGCCCGGAGCCACGACCTGGCAGGCGAGATTAAAGTGGCCAATAACAGGCTGCATCTCCCTTTATGTGCGTGTTGCCAATTTTTTTAAATTTTTATTTATTTATTTATTTTATTGCTTTAGCAATTTGGATTTCACTCCCGATCGTGACCAATTCAAAAACCAAGAATTGCTTTAATTGGGGTGGGCCCTTATGTCTTGCCGGATGCCAATGGTCCCCTAGCTCAGTGGCCGATTGTGCAAATGCTGTTAACCGATTGCCACGTTTCGGGCTGTTCTGTGGCCCTACAAGAGGAAATCAACTAAGTAATGGGTGATGGAGCTGCCCTTTGAAACTGGAGACCCAATAGACATAAAGCCAACTTAGTGTCGCATTTTGCTAGCTGGGCAGTCAGAAAGCCGACTTAGTGTCACATTCCGCTAACTGGGCAGCGTGGCCGCTCACACTCACCATACCCAGAGAGTGGTCAAAAAAGGTGCATCTCCCAGTAGTGAGCTCAGCCCATATCCCATCCTTGACGGAAGGCCCTTTCATATATGAAAGGTGATGTATACCTGACTTCCCCAAGGGACCTTCTTTGGCATGACCCGCTATGGGGAAAACCTTAACTTGGTGATAGGTGGTCTGGAGAATGGGCCCGCTAACCCGCAAAGTTCCACTATTTCTTGAGTTTCGTGGCTACCCCATAAAACATTTTCGTGACCAAGTACAGGTTGAAGCTGACCATTAAGTATTGTGCTGCTGCTTTGTTCGGATATTCAATCAGTAATGGTCTTGGCAGTGTGACCCACGACCTCGCCCTTTCATTTCAAATCTGTATGCCTTGCGCTGTCATTTCCCCAGGCCAAAGTCTTCGCCCATGCGCTGGTTAACGTTCCTACGGGGCAAGGTGGCCCGGGCAGATCTCATGTGAGCCCACTTTCATAAGCCAAAGCTCCTCATTTTTGAGGTCCCAGTGGGTTCTCTTGTCCTGAGAGGCCTGCTTCCGGAAGGCCTCATCGTATTCAATGGCGGCTGTATCGCCTGCCAAAGCCCTGGCTCGTAGAACGTTGGCCAATGATTTATGAGGTGCTACCACCCTTACAAGTTTATTGTAACCCGCCAACCATTTTTCCAATGACCTGTCACCCATCCCCGACTCACCTTTCTTTTTATCCCTTGATGATGTCCTAAATCTGTGACCCTCGTCCGCTTCGGGTTTGGTAAGTCCAAAGACGTCTATAAACTGCCCGTTGAGAATATCCTCCCTTATCGGATCCTCCTCATCCTCAAAAGTGGGAGGAAGAAAAAAACCACTGCTAAGTCGTGCGGGTTCCTACACGCCTTTCGATTCCCTGCCATCCTGATTTTTTGCCTGCCTCCTCCTGTGCCTAAGGGCCCATGCAGGAAGGCTCGTAACTGAGGCTGGCGACAGCCAATATTCATCCACTTTTCCTGGAGCAGATTCACTAGAGGCAGATGCCCCATCAGCTAAGGTTGAGGAAATGGGATCTGCCGCTTTTCTACCCCGCCTGGGAAGGTGCCTTAGGTGCCTTTCTGCACTGGAACCCATGGACCTGGTGGTGGCCCACACACATGACGGCCCAGCCGAGCATCCGGCAGGAGCAAGGCTTTCCCATGACTGCCTGGCTGCCCCAGCGCTCCCCCTAGCATGAGGGGTGGAGCCGCTTCTTTTAGAAGTGTTTTTACGTTTTGGAGGCATGGCCATGCCCTGACTGCTGACACCTTATATGCCCAGCTTGTTTTAACTCAATATGTTTATTCAGACTGAGAAGGCTCTGTGGTGTAATGCAGACTGCTAACCAAAGCCTTCTGAAGCTGTAGCCATTAAGCTTATATACTGTATTTTCTGGCGTATAAGACTACTTTTTAACCCAGGAAAATCTTCTCAAAAGTCGGGGGTCGTCTAATACGCCGGGTGTCGTCTTATACGCCGGATGCTGAATTCCGAGCCGGACTGGAGAATCTGCCTGGGGAGCTGCCTCCGCTCTGTCCATGTCCGGCAGAGGAGGGAGGGGAGGCGAGCCCGGCGAGGGCGCTCACTGCCCAGCTCAGAGTCGGAGCCAGGTGCGCCGGGGTGCACGGAGGGAAGTGCTCGGCTGTGCTCCAGCGGCAGCGCAAGGCAGGCATGCGGCTGGCCGGGCCTGGGGTGGCCACTCTCTTCTCCCGGCACAGGGTGTTTTGGCTGCCGCCTAGCACACCCAACATGCCCCCTTTCCTCCCCGGCCTCCGCTTCAGCTTCTGTCTTTATGGGCTTCCCTCCCCTCCAAACCCTCCTTTAGCTCCGCCCTCCATGGGCCGTCGGCTCAGTCCTCCCCTCGCCCTTCTCGAGGGCCCTTACTCTCGCCCCCATCCCCCTCTTCTTCCCCACTCCCTTCTCCCCTCGCCGACTCCCCGAGAGCCACATCCCGTCGCTCCGGGTCGGCACACACTCTTCCATGCCGGGAGGTCAGCCCCCGGCCTCCTCCTGTTCCTCCCGCCAGCCCCGCCTCCAGCTCGTCCAGCCGCCCCCGCCCCCTCTTTCTCCCGCCCCGGTAAGTGGTGTTGTTTCCCCGGGGATTGAGCCGCCCCAGGAGGACCGGGGGTGGCCTCGGGGTTGGGGCGCAGTCCCGAAGGCCGGCCCCAGGCCGCGGACTCGGGACAATCCCAAACTCTATATTTTAACTGTAAAAATGGGGGGTCGTCTTATACGCCCAGTCGTCTTGTACGCCGGAAAATACGGTACTAACAAAGTAATTGGGCCTGAAACTTGATGCAGGCTGCTGGACCCCTGTAGCCTGGAGGCTTTCAACTGGACCCACTAAGACCCGAGGCTAACACAGTAAAAGGGGGGGTGGGCTGTAATATGATGCAGACTGTTTTGGCCCACCGAGCCTGAAGGCAATAATGTAATAAAGCAGCAATGTAATACAGTAATACAGGCTGCTTGGCCAGCTGAGCCCGAAGACTAACCCAGTAAATAACCTGCGGTGTGGTGCAGGCTGCTTCGTTTTGCTGGAACTACTGGGCTTGAGAGCACTACTGGGCTTGAGAGCCTAAACAAGTATCGCCTCCAACAGGAGGAGTGATTGTGCGATTGCCGCCTCCAACAGGAGGAGCGGTGGGCCCGGAGAGGTGTGCCCTGAGGAGGGAAATATACTTGAGGAAGGGGTATAAAAGGCAGCCCCTTGCCTGGCGCAAGCACCCCGTCTGCCCCGTCAGAATATTTGGGGCAACAGAAACGCTGCCGCAAAAGTTGCGGTGGGGGCTTGGCGAAAGCCCAAGCTGCCCCAATGACCAGCCGGCGATCCGCGATTGCCCCCCCACTCCCTTCCTCTCTGATCTCACTCTATCTGTGCTTGTCCGCTCCTGTTAACTGCCTCTCTTTCTCGCTTGTCTCTCTGTGCTTGACCGCTCTGTCCGTTTCTATCTTGCTTGTCCGCTCGCATTATCCTTCCCTCTCTCTAGCTTGTCCGCTCTTTTCGATCATTCTCTCTCTTTCCCAGCTCGATCCCGTCTTCAAAAGAAAAGACGGAGTGAGCTGGAGGCGAGCGCGCCTCCTGTTATATACAGCTGGGGGGGCTAGTCCCGCCCCCTCCAAGCTCCCGCCCACAGCCTCCATTGGCTATGAGCCCCGGGCTCCAACCAATAGGAGGCTGTTGCCGGGGAGAGCAGGACTGGCCCGAGCCGACGAGTGCACGCAAACGCACATGTCGGCTGGCTGGCCATTTTATCTCCCGGCTCCCAGCGCTCTGGCCACTCCCTCCCGCCGCGGGCAGCAAACCTGGCTCCCGTTGAGGCGGGAACCAGACCTTGTTGTATTTATTTATCTTTAAAAGTTACCTGCTGCAAATGCTTGGCCAAACTGGGTTCTTGAGGTGGCTTACAAAACCAAGTGAAATAAACCACTCAAATATCAACAATATGAAACTCCTAAAACAGTTAGGATTTTTTTTAAAAAAATCAGAATTTAAACAGCATACAATATATAGAAACAATAAAACAAAAGCAGCAACAGAAACAGCAATCTAACAGATCAAACAGAAACTGACTACTTTATAGTAGCATTGTGTGCAACAAAAAAATTTTTTAATCAATGGGGATGTGTACAGAATATTTTCATTTTCATAAAACCAGTAAATAATGCCTACAGAAAATATAATTGACAGAATGCCTAGGAAAGTAAATATTTCTCAACTGGTAGCAAACATTGACCAGGCAATCCTGAATGGGGGGAGGGGGGGTTGGAGCCAGCATCATCCCTACACTGGCGTCCGTGCCACTTGCGCTGTGCAAAGTGGCATGGACGCCAGTGCAGGGGTCACACCAACTCCTGAGCCAGTTCAGCCCCCCCCCTTCAGGATTGCTCTGCCCGACTCCAGTATGGAATGATAACATTACTAGGTGTGTAAGGACTACACATTTTGTTTAATCTAAAGAACAATATAAATGCTAAGTAGTACTATAACTATTCCACATTTCCACGATATCTGGGATTCTTTTGCAGCACATTGTATTGAGGTTTATATTTTAACTGTCAGAGTAAACAAGACATGTGTGCACCAGATGTTTTTATAGAGGTTGAGTCTCCTCTCATGTCTTATCATTTGAGCTGTCATAAGTACTGTCATATTATTACTCTATTCCACTTCCTGTTGTAACAGATCAAAGCAGTCAGAAGTACAGAAAGCCCTTATTCAGCCTTTAAGTTTATTACATTTGCTGATATCCAGCACAGTCTATTGGCTACCATTTTTGTTGGCTTTGGTAAGAGCTAAGATAATTTCATCCATGCGATTCTGCTCAAGATGGCAAAGCTAATTGGTTTAGGCCCATGCCACAGAAAACTTCACCCATTCATTTCTGCACATCATACCTCCATTAAATGGACAACTCCCTCCCCCCACCATTGCATTCTAAACCACTGTTCCCTTTTCAGGGAAATTAAACAATAGGGACAATTCACAATATTATTATGAAGGTAATAAAGCATTTAACTTGATATGAATGTCAGCAATGGACTATAGCTAATGACCTGGTTCATACATGTAAGAGAAAAAAAGTGGTAATCGGGTGGCAGAGGGGGTCTGGCGTGTTCCAGTGCTGAATGCTGCTTTTCTAGGAAAAAACCTCCATGCAAATAGAAAACTATCACAGTAGGCAGAAAGGTACTTTCTGTTTTAACACAATGGAGCATTCTAACAGCGCATTCCTGAGATTTGGCGTGGGGGAACGGCGGGGAGGAGGCGCAGCCACGCCGCCTCCTAAAGCCGTTCCCCATATACCAAAAAAAAGCCTTTTAGCAGCTTTTCCTTTTGCAAAACGGGGCCTTTTCAGCCCATAGAGAAAAGCAAGGGTGCCTTGCTCTTCTCCGTGCCAGCATTCACAGGGCGAAAGGGGACAGGAAACTGACTAATGGCAGCTCCTTCCCCCAACCCGGCCCGAGAAAGCCTTCCGGGATGCCAGAATGCCTTCCGGTATGCCGATGCAACCCTTTAAGTTGGTGGGACGCTGGCGGAAGGCCCTGTCAGCGTCCCGGGGTGGCACTGCTGTGGCAGTGCCCGGCCACCGGCTTTAGGGACTTCCTGCTAGTGTTGGGGCCACTAACACTGGTGTAAGTTGCTCGGACACCGGCACAGGGGGCCCAAATCACACAGTGCTTTCCTGGCCTCCTAAGGGCTTTCGCCCTTAGAGCTCAGGAATGCGCTGTTTAATGTTGACCTAGGATCTGCTTATTATTTGTTGTATTTATATCCTGCTTTTCTCCCTAATCAAGATCTGCAGTACTTTCCATTCCATCCCTTTGGGTCTTTGCCAATGCCATCACATTCTCCTGCATGGGTGAAGTGAGAAAACATAGTTTTCTTTTAGACTTAGGAATATCTCTGCTCTCGTTGAGACGCTATGGAAGGCACATTTTCTGCAACATTGTGGCATTTCAGGTGCTTTCAAAGAGCAGCTTTGTGGGATCTGTTGCTTTGCAGCCTTTGCTGTAATATATTTCCCTCTGTTGTTCTGTGAAATTGCAAGGTAGCTAATCAGGAGTTCAGTCACCTGTTAGTTCTTCCCTATACTGCAGTGACTTAAATGATATCATCATTAACAGTGCTCTTGGGGACTTCATGTATGTAATCAGTAGTTCTCACAGTAGTTCTGCAAAATAAAAAGAATTATAATCCCCATATGGCAAACGTCAGGGGCTCAGGGCAGTCGTCAGGGGATGAGACTTGCACTGGGATCTTCACTTCTCACATGTTTAGCCACTGTCTTTTTTATGGATGACAAAGGAGAAAATACGATGCACTGCATAAATAAATTCATGTTTCTAAACTATTCTTAATTTTTTTAAAAGCCCATTTAAAAGTATTTAGTGATAAAGGTCTCTAGTGCTTTCACAATAAAGTGGCTACACAAAATATTGAATCTTGGCTTTTTTCTAGTTTCATAGTGTTATGGTAACTGATGGAATTGGCTCAATATTTTCATAAGTGACTCAGTTGTTATGGGGGATCCAAACTGAGCTGGATAGAGTAAGGAGAGCCAAGTGCAATGCAGTGGTTAGAGTGTCAGACTAGGATCTGAGAGACCCAGGTTCAAATCCCCACTCTGACATGGAAGCCTGCTTGGTGACTTTGGGCTAGTCACTGTTTCTTAGCCTAAGCTACTTCACAGGGTTGTTGGGAGAATAAAATAGAAAAGAATGCTGTGAGCCACTTTGGGAGAAAGGTGGGGTATAAGTAAACTAAGTTAATTAAGTAAAATAATGATTAGTAATTTTTAAACTGCTGACTCACTCTAAACATATTGGTCCCAATAGCTCTTCTCCCTAGTTATTTTGCAACTAATCTGAAGCTTTACTGACAAAAGAGAATTTGAGATAATGGAATGACATATTTCAGCCACATCAAGGCCTCAACAGACATGAACCATGCACAATACTCTGCCAGCCAATCAATGTCATCAATACTAAAGCTGACAATGAAACTGAGGATAGAAACACATTTCCCAGATAGCCTAACATTCTCTTTTAGTGTGCCAGGATTGCATGGTGGCTGTATGGGCAGAACAAGGCTGTTTACTTCAGACCTCATTAGTAGTGTTTCGCAACAACAACAAAATTGGTAAATTTCAGGTTCGGGTTTATTGGGCCCAATATTATTTTCAGTAAACCAGGAATAAGTTGAATATTTATAATGGTAAATATCGGCATTCGGCTTATTACCGAGTTTACCAAAAAAATTCAGGCCCATTATAGTCTATAGGGATTTTTTCCAAAGCTCCTGTGGGGGCATTTTTGGAGGTAGAGTCCCCAAATTTGCAGCATAGCTGCAAGGGTCTCTCCTTAGATGGTCACCCAAGTTTGGTGAACTTTGGGACAGGGGTCCAATTTTATGAGCCCTTAAAGGGGTAGGCCCTGTCCTCCAGGCATTTGCCAGCTGAGCTGTCCATCGATTTCAGGTTCAAAAGTTCAGTGTTGCCATTGCCAAGGACTGGTGGAAAGAGCTGATTGGCAGGCTGGCACCTCAAAGTCTGGGGGCTACTTTTGTATCTGGGGCACATAGCATGATGATGCAAATCAGCATCCAAATGGAGGAAAAAGGCTTAAATGGAAGAAAAATAAGGCACAGAAAACATTTCTTTTGGAGGCAAATGATATCCTGTGTCCTTTATTGTTGTCATCAAAAATCTGATTTCAAGAGATGGTCACAGTGTGGGGAAACAAAGCCTCCACTTGGGCTGACCTTCAGTTTGAAAGCAGGTTTTCGGAGAGTTGATATCGGAGCCAGCCAAAGTCTCAACCATGGGGGCTGTCTGAAGGAGATTGCTCATCCATGTGGATGAAGAAATCTCCTTTGGAAGCCTGGTGGCCAGCAGCTGTTGAAGCTGGCTCTTTTTATTTGGTAGGTGTATCCCTCCAGATGGGACTTGGTGAGCTTGATCCAGATTAATCCGCTGAATGGTTGGTCAGACCAAGTTGACTCCAATTACATGATTTCCATCTCAAGAGGGCCCCAACTATGGGGCCCTAACAAAATCAGTTAAAAAAAAAGATAGAAAAATGGGAGAAAACACAGAGCCGTGCCTCTGAGCAAAGGCGAATAGCTGAACCCGTAAAAGCCAAATATTTATTTGGCTTTTTCAGGAATAGCCTATTCATATTTGGGGAGACCCTCGGGTTTTGGCATTCGGTAAACCCGAAGCCAGAAAATTACCGAACTGTTAAATTTGGGTTTATTTTCAGTTCGAGTTTATCAATATGCACAACCCTACTCATTAGACAGTATAAGTCAAATAACTGCTTTAATGCAGGAATTCACAAATTTTGTTTTTGCCCAAATCACCTAGATTTGGGATTATTAATATTTCTTGCAGTAACTCAGAGACAACTTGTAGATTAATTTTTTCAGCTGTCTCTTCAGTGGTACAACAGCTGTACTTTGAAAGCACTGGAGGGGTATGGAAAAGTATAATCTTTAGTCCATAAAACTATAGAGAATAATGCATGATAACATGTCCCTTTCTTATAAATGATGGTTCAGAAAGTTCTGGGAAGTACTGGTGATGTAACAAGGAGAAAATGCTTCTCTAAGTTACTTTATTAAGAAGTACTCCAGAGAATCCATAAGTTTAGTCACTGTTGAAGCTCCTCCTCCTGTTAAAATCTGCCTATTCCACTCCTATAGAAGAAATTGGTAAACCTGACTCATTGCTTCTCACCTGTTACCTCATTTGCCCCTTATGCTAGCAAGAACCACTGAAAGAATGCATGAACTCACCACAGCTATCAATTTAGTTTCTTCTCTGACTGGCCAGTCACCCCTCCCCCCCCCAAATGCTACAATAATGTAAAGCAATAACCAATTTTTCTCCAGAAGAAGAAGAAGAAGAAAATGAAGAAGATGAAGATGATGAAGAAGAAGAAGAAGAGTTGGTTTTTATGTGCCGACTTTCTCTACCACTAAAGGAAGAATCAAACTGGCTTACAATCACCATCCCTTCCCCTCCCCACTAACAGACACCCTGTGAGGTAGGTGGGCCTGAGAGAGCTCCAAGAGAGCTGTGACTAGCCCAAGGTCACCCAGCTGGCTTCATGTGTAGGAGTGGGGAAACCAACCCGCTCACCAGATTAGCCTCTGCCGCTCATGTGGGGGAGTGGGGAATCAAACCCAGTTCTCCAGGTCAGAGTCCACCGCTCCAAACCACTGCTCTTAACCACTACACCACGCTGGCTCCTAAAGGTCAACATCTTTACATGCTGGTTTTCAGCACCTTCTTCAGCCAGTAGAGTTACACAGAGAGGCATACAATCTCTGCACTTGAAGCACTGCTGCAGCAACAGTCTTCTGCAAGTGCTAAAATCAGGGTGTTCAGCTATAATCCAGCCATTCACATTAGTGCATACAAATGCACTCCCATATTACCAGCAGGGACTAGAGAAAGTGCAGTTGTGCTCCCAGAGCTCCATCCACAATAGCTGACAACAGGCCAGTTTTTTAACAGATTATTTTAGAGAATACAACTTCTGAGGCTCAAAACAAAATCCAAATGTGGTGTTGCATTCCCTCTCTATGTAATTGCTATGTACAGATCATTTGAGTGACCTTCCCGTACATCTTTATTCTTTTATTTACTTGCCTGGTAAAACCAATTCTTCATCAAGCCAAATAGTCAAAGAGATGGAAAATTTAAACCTTTCCAGCTCCTGAAGGAAAAGTTTCTCCCAACAGCTGTCTTGCTTTATGAAAGCATGAAGTCAGTACATCCAATCTTATGCTATCAATCACGCAGGCTGACATTTCCTGCAAACTGTGTCCACAAGACAAACGGGGAAAGGGAACCTAAAAGGAACAACAAATTGCCAAAAAGCAGATGGAATTATGTGCTCGTGTTTATATTTGGCTGTTCAAATGAGCCCAGACTAAATGCCTTTCCCTTCAGAATTATAGCACTAAGCACTCATTTGCGCCATTGCTGAAAAACACCTGACACTAGTATTAAGAAATATTGGGTTTAATTGCAGTCCATTAAAATGTGGAAATGTCTTCAATGGAGGATTAATGGTTTAAGTGAACTGTCGGCTCGCAGGGTATTTTTAGGCTCTCCTTTTGCAGATGCAAACATCCTCTCTGCCCTCCTCCCTTCTCTGAACTCTTGCTAGAAAGGTCTGCCACATGTTTTTCATCTCCCAGTTTTAGGCTAGTAGCATTTTAAAAGACTTCAACATCAGGTTTCTATGATTTGTGCCTTTCAGAAGAGTGTTTGGAGGCACAAAAGATGTTAAATTATTGCTTGGATTTTGCTCAAAATAATTCTTCTTTCTCCTTAAGAGGACTTTCCCCCCCCTAAGGAGTATCGTTCCAATTTTAGTATATGTGCTGCCAAAACAAGCATGACCCTAAGGAGTATCAAACGGGGAATTCATGTTATTTCCATTGTCATATTTCACATGCTTCATTCGGAGTTAAGGCATTAGATGGTATTCGTCCACTGTTGTTATTTCGAGTCATAAAGCCTCAGCTGCATGAGAACTAGTTTAAGGGATGTGTGGATTCTCTGTGAAACCAGGTTGGTTTCTAGACACAGTTCAAGATGATGCTTTAGACCAAAATCTAAGACCACATGCACTGAAAATGCAGGAGGGTTAAAATGCAACCACAAATCAAGCTTCCTATATGACCATCAATCAATTCAGAAGGCCAATACAAGCATACTAAAACTGCCTGTTTTCCACGCATCTGAAACCCAGTAATCAAGTATTTAGAACTATTTTTTGCACAAGCATACCAATGGCAGAGTTAGGGCTGAAAAGCAGTTGATGTGGCTTTGGAATGACTTTAGGAATATAAAGTCATCCATAAGGGGGTCCAGCTTTTGTCCCATTGTCCCTTTGTGATCTCTAAAATACCGTATATACTCGCGTATAAGCCGAGTTTTTCAGCCCAAAAAAAGGGCTGAAAAAGCCGAACTCGGCTTATTTGCGGGTCAATACGGTAGAGGGAGGAGGGAGGAGGGAGGGGGGAACTTACTGCCGGCGCCTTTTCCTGGCCAGGAGCGGCCTCCAAAGCCCCCCTGCGACCGCAGGGAGGCCGCGCCGCTGCCCCCGCCACCTTTTCCCAGCCGGGAGCGGCCTCCAGAGGCCCCCTGCGGCCGCAGGGAGGCTGCGCCGCCGCCCCCCCGCTGGGCCTGCGCCACTTTCCGCCACCAGGAGCGGCCTGGGGGGCCTCCTGCAGCTGCAGGAAGGCCGCCCCCGCTGGATCCGCCACTTCCAGCCACCAGGAGCCCAGAAGGTAAGCCTCCGGGGGGGAGGGGTTATAAGCCGACCCTCGGCTTATACACGGGTGCCTAATTTTTCCCCATTTTTGGGGAGAAATTAGGCACCTCAGCTTATACGTGGGTCGGCTTATACACGGGTATATACGGTAAAACAAGAGTTGCCCCTCACCAAAACCATCCACCTGTCTTGTTATTGTTAGAAGAAGAGTTCATTTTTATATGCTGACTTTCTCTACAACTTAAGGAAGAATCAAACCAGCTTACAATCACCTTCCCTTCCCCTCCCCACAACAGACACCCTGTAAGGTAGGTGGAGCTGAGAGAACTGTGACTACCCCAAGGTCACCCATCTGGCTTCATATGTAAGGTAAAGGTAAAGATCCCCTGTGCAAGCACCGGGTCATTCCTGACCCATGAGGTGACATCACATCCCAACGTTTACTAGGCAGACTTTGTTTATGGGGTGGTTTGCCAGTGTCTTCCCCAGTCATTTTCCCTTTACCCCCAGCAAGCTGGGTACTCATTTTACCGACCTCGGAAGATTGGAAGGCTGAGTCAACCTTGAGCCTGCTACCTGAAACCAACTTCCGTCGGGATCGAACTCAGGTCGTGAGCAGGACTGCAGCTTACCACTCTGCGCCATGGGGCTCCTGGCTTCATGTGTACTAGTGGGGAAACCAACCTGGTTCACCAGATTAGTGTCTGCCACTCATGTGGAGAAGTCGGGAATCAAACCCGGTTCTCCAGATTAGAGTCCACTGTTCCAAATCACCATTCTTAACCACTACACCATGCTGGCTCCCTTAGGAATATATATTAGCAGTGCAAAGACACCAAGGAAGCATATGTAATTGATAATACAATTTTGCTAGGCTCACTAAGCTAATTTAATATCTGAAGTTAGAGGAACCCATCATCATAATTGAACCCTAACTGAACTCTAACCCTAACTTTAAAGTGTCAATCTTTGTTCCAAATTCAGATTACTCTTAGCAAGGTCGGGAATATGTGAGTAGACTCCACTCCTCCATACCTCAAACACTTCGATAACACTTTTACAAATGAACATGTTAACCTTCTATTAGGTGCTCTATATGAGAGTCCAGTTCAACAAGGATTGCCACATATACCACTCCATGTTCTGGATGTGATTTTATTTTGAGACCACAAAGCACCCTTACACAGACAGCTCTTTCTACAATGAACGTTAAGGTTTTGTTCCAGCAAACTTGACAAAATCTATAGGTGTTAGTGAAGAGAAAATTGATGTTGGTACACAACAAACATAATTAGGGCAGTTCTGCTCATTCGACCAACAACATTAAACATATTGTGAAAATTTGATAAAATAAGAGCCAAACAGGATTCATGTTAAAAGAGCAATTTTTATTTATTTATATAAAAGAGCAATTTTTGATGGCTGACATGGGACTAATGAAATAAATGCTGTAATTAAACACCTTCCGTGATCTATGGACTTTATGTGACAAAACATGGGGTTCCTAGGTTTTTATACAAAATTATTTGTATAAAATCATGTTAAGTTAATCATGTAAAATTTGTTAGTCTCCAAAGACCAGTGATCATAATCTGGAGCAGAAGGCAAAAGGTAATAGGATGCAAAAAGTAGTACCGTATATACTCGCGTATAAGCCGAGTTTTTCAGCCCAAAAAAAGGGCTGAAAAAGCCGAACTCGGCTTATATGCGGGTCAATACGGTAGAGGGGGAGGGAGGAGGGAGGGAGGAGAGAGGGGGGAACTTATTACCGCCGCCGCCGCCGGGCTGCACCGCCGCTTCCTGCCGCCGGGAGCGGCCTGGGGCGGCCTCCTGCAGCTGCAGGGAGGCTGCCCCGGCCCCTGCCGGGCTGTGCCGCCACTGCCGCCAGGCCCGCGCCGCTTGCTGCCGGGAGCCCTGTCAGGTAAGCCTGCGGGGGGGAGGGGTTATAAGCCGACCCTCGGCTTATACGCGGGTGCCTAATTTTTCCCCATTTTGGGGGAGAAATTAGGCACCTCGGCTTATACGCGGGTCGGCTTATACACGGGTATATACGGTAAGCTCATAACTCCTGAGAAAAACTAGCCTATTTATATGAGGCTACTATTGACTTTTCTATAGAAGCACAGAAGTTAAGAGGTTTATTTTTACTTTTTTATCAATAGGAAGGGCTGTTGCCCTACTGTCCTCCTCTGCTTTTATTTTTTTTCCATGAGGCCTACAACAAAATAAACACAATCTGGATGAGAATGTTCTTAACAAACATCCAAATGGCTGTTACTTGTGTTAACCAAATACTATACCCAATTCTACACCCCATCTTGAGTTGGAAGCCCTTGTCTGTGAAATTCTGATCCTCTCAAATTTCAGTTTCCAATTTCCATATTGCTTCCTCAAGGGGAAGTCAGGGAAAGAATTTTTATTATTGACTATGAGTATATATATTTTTATAAATATGATGTGGGGGGAGCTTTGCAGTAGAATTCTTCCTAACTTGCTGCTGCTGAGCATGGCCATTTTCAAGCACAATCTTTTAACATATGAATGTCTGAGTCAAATGGAAGGCTTACAGCTCCAATCCTAGCAGTATACACTGAAGGGAAATCAATTTTGCTCCCCACTAAAATGTTTGTGTGGAATTTGGGAATCCAGAGTGAATTCCACAATCCACTTTGACAGACACACAGAACCATAATACATGTCCCAAAGTTTCCAGTGGGGGAGGGGAGAAAGAGCGTTTGCTTCATATTAAAATACTCCAGGAATGCTAGGTGGCAGCCCAGAATGTCCGTGGGCTCCACTCGGCCCAATATGGGCATAGCCAGAAAGTCTGATGGGAAAATGAAAGAGATGGCAAAATGAAAGCACTGCCCTGTCCCTGCCCTTGAGACATCCTGTTGTTTTCAAGAACAAGAGTCACTTCTGTTCTAGAAAAAAATTCACCCCAGTCACCACCACCTGGGCTTTCAGAATGGGTCCAACTGGGGTGGAATTTGCATCTTGCAACTGGTTGCTTGTGCTGACATCGTAAAAGCCCTTCTGCACAGAGCTCAATACATTACAGCAGCATTTCACACCATTCCCTCAATGCACTGTACCAGGATTGGAAATCAGTACAAAGTGAGAGTTGTCAAGTGGTAGCCTGCACTAAGGGAGTCAATAAAGTGACAAATCACAGCTGATAATAAACGTTGGGCAAGAACTGATGTAGTTAGGAGACCAGCATAGGAACACAGCCCTTCTCTTTTCCCCACCCCACTCCAATTGATGCACCAGGCAGTTTCAGGGAATGGGGATTATGCGTAACCCTATGCAGCCCCTTCTCTGTCTTCCTCTGCTCAGTCCATGAATACAAAGTCAGATTTGGTTTCCTTGACCAAGCAGAAGGCCAGGTCTTCCTGGAGATAGGGGAGGTGAACTCAATTCCTGTAATAGTCTAGCAGGTGCGGGCACCATAGGAAAGAAAGGGAAACCAAATCTGTGTTATGACCCGTGGGGATCCATCAGCACACAAGGCACTTTGCACATATAGAATTTCTAGAGCTATTAGCAGTTTACTTGGTAGAACTTTGACAAACCCCTGCTAAAAATCTAGATTCCAGAAAGATGTAAACAATAGTAAAATGAAAAAACAAAGTCAAAGCATCTATATTACTATATTACTATAAGTAGAGAAAGCACAAATCCAGTTATTTCTGTACATGACATAAGTAGGCAAAAATTATAAGAACTCCACAGAACTCACATGTTAAAAGGTGAGAACTTTATTGGAGCCAGGACAGGGTCATGTCTGACTCCTCCCTGAAATAAATACTACCAAAAAGAAGGAAAATGAACCTAATAAAAGCAACTTGTTTTTCGGTAAGGGGTGGTCTCACAAGTCATTATACTTCAACAAGGAAACTGATGATCTACATGATTTAACATAATTAGATAAAGCCTCAGATTAGTAAAGTGCTTATAAGGGAATTGAATAAACCCATGGCAGCAACTCATATAATGATGATGATGAAGAAGAAGAGTTGGGTTTTATATGCTGACTTTCTCTACCACTTAAGGGAGACTCAAACAGGCTTATAATCACCTTCCCTTCCCCTCCCCACAACAGACACTCTGTGAGTCCTAAAAAAAAAATATTTCATAGAATTAAACATAACATAGATTCAGACCACAATGAAACTGCAGGATTGTTATTTGTGTTCAAAAAATGTAGGATGAGGCACCAAAATGTATATTTATGCCTCAGTAAATTTGAGACAGTAAACCAGCTATGGCTAATTTTAAACTAAATGGGTGTGCCACTACATCTGATCGTTTTGATGCACAACCTGTACTCTGGACAAGAGGCCACAGTTAGAACAGAATATGGAGAAACGGAATGGTTTCCAATTGGCAAAGGTGTCAGACAAGGATATATTTTATCTCCCTATCTCTTCAATCTATATGCAGAACATATAATTAGGAAAGCTGGATTAGATTTAGATGAAGGTGGAGTGAAAATTGGAGGGAGGAACATTAATAATTTGAGATATGCTGTTGACACTACATTATTGGCAGAAAATAGTGAAGATTTGAAACGACTACTGCTGAAAGTTAAAAGAGAAAGTGCCAAAGCAGGACTACAGCTGAACATCAAGAAAACAAAAGTAATGACTACAGGAGAATTACACAACTTTAAGGTTGACAATGAGGAAATTGAAATTGTTCAAGACTTTCTATTCCTTGGCTCCACCATCAACCAAAAGGGAGACTGCAGCCAAGAAATTAAAAGGAGATTGAGACTGGGAAGGGCAGCCATGAAGGAGCTAGAAAAGATTTTGAAGTGTAAGGATGTGACTCTGGCCACCAAGACTAGATTAATTCATGCCATCATATTCCCTATTACTATGTATGGGTGTGAAAGCTGGACAGTGAAGAAAGCTGAGAGGAAGAAAATAGATTCCTTTAAAATGTGGTGTTGGAGGAGAGTGTTACGGATTCCGTGGACTGCCAAAAAAACAAATCAGTGGGTTATAGATCAAATCAGGCCTGAACTGACCCTAGAAGCTAAAATGACTAAACTGAGGCTATCATATTTTGGTCACGTCATGAGACGACAAGAGTCACTGGAAAAGACCATCATGATAGGAAACGTTGAGGGCAGCAGGAAAAGAGGAAGACCCAACAAGAGATGGATTGACTCAATAAAGGAAGCCACAGCCTTCAATTTGCAAGATCTGAGCAAGGCTGTCAAAGATAGGACATTTTGGAGGACTTTGATTCATAGGGTCGCCATGAGTCAGAAACAACTTGATGGCACTTAACACACACACACACAAATTTGAGACTTGTTCATTAAGACTTACAGCCCATTCCTGAGCCACAGGGCCAAAAGTCCATAGAAAGTGTGCAAGTGGCCACGCCGGCATCCATGCCACTTCCGCCACCAAGACTGGCCCAGACGCTGGCATTGGGATGCTCACACCAGCCTCTGTGGATTGGTGTGGCAGTGTGGCCCTGGGACGCCGGCTCAGCCTTCCACTGGCATCCCAACAGCTCAAGTGCTCACGCTGTCATCCGGGAGGAGGGCATTCCCGGGGTGTTCCAGGGAGTGGAGCTGCCAGTAGGCAGCTTCCTAACTCCTTCCAGCTTGGGAACACCCCCCTGTGCCTCAGTGGTGCTGCGCCAGGTTTTTGCTGGCGCAGCATCACTTTAGTCTACGGGGCATTTTTATTTTATTTTATTTTTAGTTAAATGGCCCTTTTTCCTGCTCGCGGCAGCCTCCAAACCTCTTTGGAGGCTGCCGCGGTGGCGCCCCAGCCACCTTGTCCCTGGGTGCCGCTGGGCTCAGAAATGGACTATTAAACACTAAAATTAATAAGCTGGAGAATTCTTGTCAAGAGGTTTCTCTCACATTTCTAACAGTGCAATCCTATGCAGTTACCGTTGATTTCAGTGAGTGTTGCCTGGAGTATCAGCGTATAATTTCATTGCCAACCTCTTAATAATAAAATTTACAAAATATTGTCGAAGGCTTTCACGGTCAGAGTTCATTGGTTCTTGTAGGTTATCCGGGCTGTGTAACCGTGGTCTTGGAATTTTCTTTCCTGACGTTTCGCCAGCAACTGTGGCAGGCATCTTCAGAGTAGTAACACTGAAGGACAGTGTCTCTCATTGTCAAGGGTGTAGGAAGAGTAATATATAGTCAGAAAGGGGTTGGGTTTGAGCTGAAGATGCCTGCCACAGTTGCTGGCATCTTCAGTTGCTCTGAAGATGCCTGCCACAGTTGCTGGCGAAACGTCAGGAAAGAAAATTCCAAGACCACGGTTACACAGCCCGGATAACCTACAAGAACCAATAAAATTTACCTTCCTCAGAAGTACAAGGGAAGTACTGTCTCAGGAAAGCTGATTTATTCCTGCTATGAACTTAATGTATACACTTAAATACTTTTCACTGTCTCTGACTGAGTGTGAATGGATGATTGATTGATCATAAATTCCAGTGTTTGTCAAACAGTATTCTGGATTAGCATTTGTTCAATGGTATGACAATTAATACGTCACAAGAGTTTTTTCTTTTATTTTTATGTATTTATTTATTGTCTCATTCCTGCTAGAATGATTGAAGTCAGAACACAGCTTTGCTTCTAGGTAATTTGTCACTGTTTCCTCCCTGGCTCTTAGGTGTCCCTGTTGCTTAGTTCACTGGATTAGCCAGGCAAGCAAAGGGCAAGCAGTACAATGTACAGCAATGGCTATTGACCAGAAATGGAGAAGACCAGGTTAGCTATAAGAAATTAATATAGACAGACAGACAAATAGACATTCACAAGTGGGGGACCTGCAAGGACTTATGGGGGGGGCATCTAATTTTTCCCTCCCCTACTATTTCCCTTTTCCCTTCCCTGAAAGCCTCACAGCCTCTCCCCCTTTCCTGCTTCCTTTACTCCTTCCCACACAACAGCCACCGTATTCCTTTATCTGCTCTCCTGACTTCAGCTCTTCCTCCTTTCCACACCCTGGCAGCCTCTCCCTAGGAAAACTCTGGCTGAATTGTGTGGTGCTGGACTGATGAGTCCTCCCTAAAAGGAAGGATTGTAAGCCTCCAGGTGAGGCTAGAATTACAATCCATCACCAGACCACAGAGATCTGTTCCCCTGGAGTAAATTTGGAGAGTGTTATACCCTCCTAAGTTCCCTCCCCTCACCAAACCCCACCCTCCCAAGGTTCTAAGTCCAAAATTTCCAGGAATTTCTCTACCTGGAGTTGGCAACCCTACTCAATGGCCAAAGGAGCCTTGGAAAGGCCCTCCTGCTCCCCCTGCCTTTTTCAAACAGAAACTAAGCCTAGAAGGCTAGCAATACTGTTGTGGTTGCCTAGTAACTGCCACTGAGGGTATTTATTTCTTAAAGCTCCAGGCTCTGCTTCTCTCATTTGATATAATCGTAAAATCATAGAATCATAGAATTGGAAGGGACCACCAGAGTCATCTAGCCCAACCCTCTGCACAATGCAGGAAATTCACAACTACCTCCCCCCCACACCCCCAGTGACCCCTACTCCATGCCCAGAAGATGGCCAAGATGCCCTCCCTCCCATCATCTGCCTAAGGTCATAGAATCAGCATTGATGACAGATGGCCATCTAACCTCTTCTTAAAAACCTCCAGAGAGGAGAGCTTACCACTTCCCAAGGAAGCTTGTTCCACTGAGGAACTGCTCTAACTGTTAGAAAATTATTTTTAATGTCTAGACGGAAACTCTTTTGATTTAATTTCAACCTGTTGGTTCTGGTCCGACCTTCTGGGGCAACAGAAAACAACTTGGCACCCTCCTCTATGTGACAGCACTTCAAGTACTTGAAGATGGTTATCATATCACCTCTCAGTCTTCTCATCTTCAGGCTAAACATACCCAGCACCTTCAACCTTTCCTCATATGACTTGGTCTCAAGACCCCTCACCATCTTTGTGGCCCTCCTCTGGACATATTCCAGCTTGTCTACATCTTTCTTAAATTGCGGTGCCCAAAACTAAACACAGTACTCTAGGTGAGGACTAACCAGAGCAGAATAAAGCAATACCATCACTTCATGTGATCTGGACACTATACTTCTGTTGATACAGCCCAAGATCGCATTTGGGTGTGTTAACCCCCCAGTCAGGGTTGCCAGCATCCAGGTGAGGCCTGGAGATCTCCCAGGATTACAACTGATCTCCACACTACAGAGATCAGAGAGAGGGTGGACTCTATGGCAATGTACCTTCCTGAGGTCCCTCCCTTCTCCAAACCCCACCGTCCACAGGCTCCCCTCCCAAAATCTCTAGGTATTTCTCAACCCTGAGTTGGCAACAGACAGACAGACAGACAGACAGACAGACAGACAGACAGACAGACAGACAGACAGACAGACAGACAGACAGATAGATAGATAGATAGATAGATAGATAGATAGATAGATAGATAGATTGATTGATTCTCTGTGGTAGATATGTGATGATATTATTCAGTAAACACTTATTTTTGCTTTGCAAATAACCTGATTTGATAATTTCCCCCCCCCCTCAAGGATTTGAAGTACTTGTTAGAATTAACTTCATGTGAAATCTCAATAGCAAAAACAACTAGTCTATTACTACACAGGTTTTACCATTTAAACAAACGGGGTGTGTTTGGGGGATTGTCATATAAAATAAAGTGCAACCTGATGCCGGGAAGTTTTAGGTGGCATGATAATTACACTACAATTACTCAGTGTAAGCCTAATTACCTTGTTCATTATGGCTAAACACTGTAATGGCATGATGGCTAAATACTATAATGACTTGAAAATTAAACTGCAGAGTAATTGCTGTACTGAGTTACACATTAAGTAAAAGTGGCAATGACAAGTCAATAGAATAAGGTGGGAGATACACATGAATAGTCACCATAGTGGTACAAAATGTGTCTAGAGAGTTTAGGAGAATGAGAAGCACCACACATGATACTAGAGGTATGCACTCAACAAATCAGTTTTGTTTTTGGTTCATTTTCATTTTATTTAAAAAAAATAGATCTTCCACCCAGCTCAGTAGTCTTTAGTAATCATTTCTGCTAATTAAATGTCATTATATCAGGGAGATGATTTCCAATCATGCTGAAAGTTTTAGGGTCACAATGTGGTTGATTTTATACTCAACGTCTATAAAATGAGTTTCTGAGCCACGAAGAGGTAAAATTGCTATTTATCACATCCTGAAAAATAGTAGAAAGGCAGCTCCTATGGAGATATATTTACTTACTTTACCACAGTTGTGTAGGGGGAGGATGCTCTCACAAGATCATGTTCCCATGCAGATATTTATAGAAGAAAAATAAATAAAATAAATACAACCTTAGCATTTTCAACCATTTCTAGAGAGGACTGATATCTCTTTTGGGTTTTTCCCTGGAACTGACATCAGTTCTTTCAAGGAATCACCCCAAAAAATTTTATTCTCCCACCAATGCTCAGAGTGGCGGCAGAAAACAAGAAGTAGAGGAACAAGTAGAGAAACAAAAAACGGGGAGTAGAGTTTCTATCCCCTCTTCTCTATCTGTGGTAGACTCTATGGCATTGTACCCCACTGATGTTCTTGTCCTCCCCAGGCTCCATCCCCAAATCTCCAAGAGTTTCCCAACCTGGACATGGCAACCCTGCCTCCCATTCCTCCACCGCTGGCCAGGGGGAACCTGGAAACCATATATGGCACGTACTCTACTCAGTTTTAGATGCCAGGGCAAAACAATTCTTTTTACCCAAGCTTTTAATTAAAAAGTTACCTTTTAACATCATTTTTATGGCCCACTTTTAGCTGGAGAACTCTCTAAGATTCATTTTAAGCTTTACATTGTTTTATGTTTTTATACTGTGGTTAGAGTCAGAATCCCTGAAAAAGTGGCATAGATGTGTTCTAAATCAATAAATATCATGCCAGTATATAAAAAAGAGAATTCTGATGTCTGGGGTTCTGCATTCAGCTTTGCCAAATCGAAACTTGTGCCCTTTATTAAAGCCCCCCCCCCCCAATCCTGAATTTAAAAAAGCTGAAAATTTTGCTTTTTGGGCTTTTCGAGATTCCCCATAAGCTTCAATGGGAGCCTTTAAATCCCACTGTTCCATTATAGTCTATGGGGAATCAGTCTGGGGCTTGAGGGCACTATTTTTTAAAGGTAGACACACCAAATTTGCAGCATAGCTGCTGGTGCCTCTCCTTACAAGAACCCCCAAGTTTGGTAAAGATTGGTTCAGGAGATCCATTTTATTGGTTCCCAGAGGAAAAAATGGGGACCAATAAAATTGGACCCCCCGACCCAATCTTTACCAAACTCAGGGATTTGTATAAGGAGAGTCACCAGTGGCTATGCTGCAAATTTGGTGCCTTTACCTTAAAAACACCCCCACCAGAGCCCTGGAAAGATTCTGCATAGAGTATAAAGAAGCCAAAAAATTTAGGGATTCCTGAAAACAGCCAGAAAAAAACCCAGACCAATTTTCAGGTCTAATATACCCGGATCTGAAAAATATAAAAAATAAATTGTGCATATCCCTACTGCTGGCTACCAGTTTGATTCCTGAGGTGCTCCTAGAGTTGAAAATTGCCTGTTGGTGACATATAAGAACATAAGAACATAAGAAAGGCCCTGCTGTATCAGACCAAGGCCCATCAAGTCCAGCGGTCTGTTCACACAGTGGCCAACCAGGTGCCTCCAGGAAGCCACTAACAAGACGACTGCAGCAGCACCATCCTGCCTGTGTTCCACCGCACCCAAAATAATAGGCATGCTCCTCTGATACTAGAGAGAATAGGTATGCAGCATGACTAATATCCATTCTAACTAACAGCCATGAATACCCCTCTCCTCCATGAATACGTCCACTCCCCTCTTAAAGCCCTCCAAGCTGGCAGCCATCACCACATCCTGGGGCAGGGAGTTCCACAATTTAACTATGCGTTGTGTGAAAAAATACTTCCTTTTATCTGTTTTGAATCTCTCACCCTCCAGCTTTAGCAGATGACACCGTGTTCTAGTATTATGGGAGAAGGAGAAAAAGTTCTCCCTGTCCACTGTCTCCAAACCATGCATAATTTTATAGACCTCTATCATGTCTCCCCTCAGCCGCCTTCTTTCCAAGCTAAACAGCCCTAAGCGTCTTAACCGCTCCCCAAAGGACAGTTGCTCCAGTCCCCTAATCATTTTGGTTGCTCTTTTCTGCACCTTCTCAAGCTCTGCAATATCCTTTTTTAGGTGTGGTGACCAGAACTGTACACAGTATTCCAAGTGTGGTCTCACCATAGATTTGTACAAGGGCAGTATGATATCAGCAGTTTTATTCTCTATTCCTCGTCTGATTATAGCCAGCATGGAATTTGCCTTTTTTACAGCAGCCGCACAATGGGTTGACATCTTCATTGAGCTATCCACTCCCACCCCAAGATCCCTCTCTTGGTCTGTCGCTGCCAGCACAGATCCCATCAGTGTATATGTGAAGTTGGGATTTTTTGCCCCAATATGCATCACTTTACACTTACTCACATTGAATCTCATTTGCCATTTTAATGCCCATTCTTCCAGTAAGCAGAGATCCTTCTGGAGCTCTTCACAGTCCAGTTTTGTTTTAACCACCCTAAATAATTTGGTGTCATCTGCAAACTTGGCTACTTCACTGTTTAACCCCAACTCCAGGTCACTGATGAACAGGTTGAAAAGCACAGGGTAAACTACCGCTCATCCACCGGGCTGCCCGCCGGCCAGCTGAGAGCCAGCGGGGACTGTGGGCTTGCGGACGCAGCGCACGCATCACTTTTGGGTAAACCTGGAAGTGACGCAGATGCTCTAGCAATCCCGGCCAAAACTGTATGGAAACCATAGAGTTTTTGGGCGGGATTGCTAGAGCGTCCCCGTCACTTCCAGGTTAAGCCGGAAGTGACGTAGCACATCACGCGTGGGCGCGCCGTGACAGGCGCGCGTGCACATCTCGCACTAAGGCCACGGCCCTGCAAAGCTCCCGCCGGTGGAGCAGCTGGGGCTTGGCAAGCCTAGGTGCGCCGGCAGTCAGGACCAAAGACCTTTGGAGACTGGCGAAGGCCTGCGCCGGTGCAAGGGCCCACAGCGCCAACATTCGGGCAGCGCACATTGGCATTGCTGGCCCCAGCACCAGCATACATGGTTAAAGTACTGGTTCTTACCTTTAGGGCCTGGAATGGCCTGGGACCACAGTACTTGTCAGATTCTAGGACTCCGTTGCCTCTCAGGAATCATCAACTTTACTCCAGACGTTAGCAGAGAGTTAAAGTAGAATTTATTTGAAAGGAAGGGTACAGTAATCTATGAAACACAACGTTACAATGGCGCAAAATCATTTGGAGGGCATTCTTATAGAGTACACAAGCTAGAATGTTTACAAGTAAAAGCTTTGAAATGCAAAACATCAGAGGTTCCCCAACACCAAGAGAGAGAATTCACACCTTAAGATCAGAGCAGGATTACAATCAGGAAGTCACTTTGAAATGGAGATCTCTCGAGCCTTTGGCTGTTGCCTCTTCCTTCCTTTCTCTTTCCCACGGGAAGGAGAGGTGAAACGAAAGTCACCTCGCTATCCAGGGTCCGATTGCATGCCCTCGCTGACACTCCGCCTCCCCAAAGGCCCCCCCCCAGATTTCCTGGTTTGTCAGGGTAATGGCGATGGAAATCCGCTACAAGGGTTGGAGCCTGTACGTGAACAGCGGACACCCACTCATCGTGACTGGAATTTAAATGTTTCCAACGCACAAGATATTCCAGTCGCCCCCTGCGCCTCCGAGAATCGAGCACCTTAGAGATTTCAAAGTGCTGTTCGCCCTGCACCATGATGGGAGTTGCCGCTTCGGGTTCGGGGTGCCATTCTGGTGCTTGCAGAAAGGGTTTTAGCAGACTCACGTGAAACACTGGGTGTACTCCTTGTAAGGATTTGGGTAGCTCCAACTCCACCGTAACCTCATTGATAACTCGGGAGATAGGAAACGGACCCACAAACCGTTGACCCAATTTTTTACACGGGCGTAAAGACCTGAGATTCTTAGTGGAAAGATACACCTTCTCTCCGACCCTCAATTCCCACTGAGGTGCTCTGTGTTTGTCTGCTTGTATTTTGTACCTGTCTTTAGCCTGTTCCAGGTTTTTTACAAGCCAGAGCCAAGTGTTCCTCACTGTGTGAGCCCATTTAGACACCTCAGGGGGATCGCCTTCTGGTGGGGTAGATACAGCCCCTAATGGTCCAAAATCCATCCCATAAACCGCTTTGAATGGGCTCATCCCGGTTGCAGAGTGTACCGAGTTATTGTAGGCATATTCTGCCAGTGGCAGCAGGTCAACCCAATTGTCTTGGTGATAATTAACAAAACAACGCAAATAACATTCTATCACCGCATTGACCCTTTCGGTCTGCCCATCCGTCTGGGGGTGATAGGCAGATGACACACCCAACTGCACACCTACAATTCCTAAGAACGCTTTCCAGAACTTAGACACGAACATCGAGGCTCTGTCCGAAATTATCTTCTTCGGAAATCCGTGTAGTTTAAATATGGTATGTATGAATAAACGAGCCAGTTTGTGTGCAGATGGCATCCCTTCGCACGGCACGAGATGAACTTGCTTAGAGAAAAGATCCGTGATTACCCACAGGACAGTCTTCCCCTGACTGGACGGGAGGTCTGTTATGAAGTCCATCCCAATCACTTGCCAGGGTGCCTCGGGAGTTTCTAGGGGCTTTAGTAATCCCGGGGGCTTTCCCATCAAACGTTTACTAGTTGCGCACACAGGGCAGGATTTGATAAATACCTCGATGTCTTGGCGCATCCCAGGCCACCAAAACTGTCTTCTTATTAGGTGCAAGGATTTAGCAAACCCAAAATGTCCCCCTATAGTTGAACTGTGGCTCCGTTCCAATATTTCCCGCCTCAGCTCCCTGGGCACGTAATGTTTGTTCTTACAGATACCGTTTTTGTCCGTCACCTGGGATGGGATAGATTCTTCCTCCCGCTCCCACTGAAGAGCCTCCCCCCACCTTGTCCTGACTACCTCCGGGAGGCTTTCTGGAACTGCCCAGAGGCGGGGAATGGCAGCATCCGACCCCGGCAAGGAGGTGGGTACCGGCCCTTCAGCCTGGTCCCTTCGCTCTATATGGGAGATTTCCCCCCCCCCTCCCCAGCGGTTGTGGTTGAAAGTTCTCCGGGGACTGCTGGGGATGAGGAGGTGGGAGCGACCACTTCTCGAGGGGGACTCGAACTCGAGTCTTGTGCCGCCGCGCGGCTTTGTGCTCTGGTCAGAACTCCTGCACTATTCCCCTCTGGAGTCAAACCCAGGTGTTCCCGTGTGAAAAGAGAACCCACCGGCCGCTCAACCTGACATTCATATTGCGGCATGCGAGACAGTCCGTCTGCTAAGCAGTTTTCTTTCCCAGGCATGTGTTTGATGGTAAAGTGAAACTTAGAGAAAAAGGTTGCCCAACGCACTTGTTTGGCGGACAGCTTCCGCTGACCCAAAATCGATTCGAGGTTACGGTGATCTGTACAAACCACAAAGGGCTCGGCCGCTCCCTCCAGGAACTGTCGCCAAACCGTGAGTGCATGTTTAATTGCCATGGCCTCCTTTTCCCCAATCGGCCAGTTGAGTTCAGGGCCAGAGAACTTCTTAGAAAAATATGCACAGGGTCTAAGTCTCCCTTGATCATCCCTCTGAAGGAGTGCGCCTCCCATCGCCTTGTCAGAGGCATCTACCTGTAAGGTGAATGGCCTGGAGCAATCTGGGTGCGCCAGAATGGGTTCAGAGGTAAAGCGCTCCTTAAGAGTTTCAAAAGCCGCCTGACACCTGGTGGTCCAAGGTACCTGGTATTGTGCAAAGGTGGCCTCTTGCCCCTTCCCTTTGGTTTTAAGCAAATCAGTAATAGGCAAAGCTATTTGAGCGAAATCCTGAATAAAACTTCTATAAAAGTTCGCAAACCCCAAAAACTGCTGAACCTGTTTGCGAGTTCTGGGAGGTTCCCATTCTAACACTGCCTGCACCTTCTCCGGATCCATGCTTAACCCTTGGGGAGATATCACATAACCCAAAAACGACAATTGGTCCTGGTTGAATGCACATTTTGATAACTTAGCATACAAATGATTGTCTCTTAGACGACGCAACACCTCCCGCACCAACTCCCTGTGCTCTGCGGGATCCTTGGAGTAAATAAGCAAATCGTCGAGAAAGACTATCACACCTTTAAATAGGAGATCGTGTAGAATCTCATTAATTAATTGCATGAAGCACGAGGGCCCCCCCGACAGACCGAATGGCATGACTAAAAATTCAAACAAACCATAACAACAAGAAAAGGCTGTCTTAGCTTCATCCCCCTCCTTGATCCGGACCCTGTAGTAGGCTTCCGCCAGGTCAATTTTCGAGAAAACACAACCCTCCTGTAACGCACTCAGGAGGTCCGGGATTAAGGGAAGGGGGTAGGCATTAGTTTCAGTAATCGCGTTAAGCCCCCTATAGTCTACACACAGTCTGAGATCAGATGTACCTTTCTTCTTCACAAAGAAGCAGGGAGAAGAAAATGCAGCCTTGGACGGCCGTATGAAACCCCGCTTCAAGTTCTTGTCCAGAAATTCTCGCAGCACTGCTTTCTCTTGAGGACTCATGGAATAAACTCGGGCCTTGGACGGTTTAACGTCCTTAATCAGTTCGATGGCACAATCCGTAGTGCGATGAGGAGGCAATAAGTCACAGTCTGTCCCCTCAAATACATCTGCGAAATCACTATATTCTGGGGGCAACGTGGGTTCCTCCAAAGCAGCGGCGCTTCCCCCTTCGCCTCCGGGTAAGTCATCCCGGCTGTGTTTTTCGCACTGGGGAGCTCCAAACACCACCCGCCTTTGTTCCCAATCAATGCTCGGGTTATGCCCCGCCAACCAATTGATGCCGAGAACCACCGGGTAGGAAATCTTAGGAACTACCGTGAAGTGGATCTGTTCCCAGTGGTTTCCCACCCCCAGCCACATCTTGCGAGTGTGCAAATGAACCGGCCCTCCCCGCAGGTCACTCCCATCCATTTGATGGAAATGTAAGGGCTGATCCAGTTCTCGAGTCCCAATTTTCAGACGTTCTACCACCGCCTGATCAATTAGGGTCCGGGAGCACCCGGAGTCCAAGATAGCCACAACGGCCACCGGTTCCCCCCCTTGGGGGTTTCGTAACACAACAGGTATCAGCAATGTCTCTCCCTGGTCACTCACCCTACATGGAGCCGGTTTGGTTTCTTCCGAGGGTGCCCTCCGTGCCGGTTCCCTCACAGAAGGCCGTCCTCGTTTTTTGCCGGTGAGGGGCTTCGGAAACTATCTCGGGTACAACGGTTGTGGAGATCCGATGAGGTTTCAGCTTGCAGGGCCGCCGCCCCACGGCGACCGTTCATCCCCTCCGCTCTCCTGTGCTCCAGATTCCGAGGTGGTGTCGTCTCCCGCTCTTGTGTCGCCCTGTTGCTCGTCCCTTCTGACGGCGTGTTGGTACATTTTGCTGCAAAATGGCCCATCTTCCCACACTGAAGGCAAGCTCCCTCCCTGAACCGACGCGCCCTGTCGAGACTGTAGACTCCTCGATGTCTTCCCTCTCGCCGGGAGCCTGCTGCGTTGTCCCCTCTCGCAGGCGGGATAGGGATCGTCTTCGAAGGACGATCCTTGGAGAACTGGAGGGTAAGCTTGCGATTCTCCACCAGGGCTGCCAAACTTATCCACTCCTCCACCGACTCTGGATTTCCCAAAGTCAAACAGCCATCCAGCACTTCCCACCGCAACCCTTCGCGGAAGTGCTGGACCTTTGTGGCCTCACTCCACTCCCGTATCTTGCACGACAAAGATAAAAAGTCCTGTGCATACTCACTTACTGAGCGGGTTCCCTGCTTCAAACGACGCATGGCAACCTTTGCCTTTTCCCCCCGGTGGGGGTCTTCGAACCGGCGTCGCAGAGCGGACAAGAACTCATCCAGGGATGCCAAAACCCTAGGCATAGTTTCTGCCGCCGTCACTGCCCACTCCACCGCCTCCTTCTCCAGCAGGCTGATCACATACCTGACCCGAGCTTCTTCCGAGGCAAAGGTCTCCCCCTGGTCCTTCATGAAGCCGGAGATTTGGAGTAAGAAGTGAGACAACTGTGAGCTGGATCCGTCGAAAGATACCTTCAGGTCTCTGGCCGTAGGGCGTCTGGGCGTGGGAGCCTCCCCAACAACGAGCGGCCCTGTAGTCGGCCGCGAATCCGTTTGGGGTGGTTGCAGGGGCTGTCCAAGCCCCCTCACTGCCCCTAGAACAGCTGCGAGATCCCGCTGCAAGGTGTCTAGCTGAGTCTGCAGGTCCCGATTCTGCAGAACGAGCATCTAATTCTGTCCGCGTATCAGAGTGGCCGCTTCTGCAGTGAGGGTAGGGGTGTGAGCGAGCGTGGGGTCCTTCCACCCTTCCCCTTCTCCATACCAAGCGGCCAGCGGTCCCCAGTAGAAGTCGCCTCCTGGTTCTGACGCTGCTCTCTGCCGCTGCCCGGCCCCCGAGAGTCGGGGGGTCCACGTCAGCCTCCCAGGGACATCGGTAGGCCCGGGTGGGGCTGCTCCGGGGTCGCTTCTCCTTGGCCAACCTCAATATCAGCGGGAGTCTGCCGAAGCTCCTCTCCCGCGTTGAGCGGCACCGAGGGTGGTACAGACATCCTAATACTACTTCTAACCCGAAAACAAAAAAGGTTGGGATTGTAACGTACTGTCAGATTCTAGGACTCCGTTGCCTCTCAGGAATCATCAACTTTACTCCAGACGTTAGCAGAGAGTTAAAGTAGAATTTATTTGAAAGGAAGGGTACAGTAATCTATGAAACACAACGTTACAATGGCGCAAAATCATTTGGAGGGCATTCTTATAGAGTACACAAGCTAGAATGTTTACAAGTAAAAGCTTTGAAATGCAAAACATCAGAGGTTCCCCAACACCAAGAGAGAGAATTCACACCTTAAGATCAGAGCAGGATTACAATCAGGAAGTCACTTTGAAATGGAGATCTCTCGAGCCTTTGGCTGTTGCCTCTTCCTTCCTTTCTCTTTCCCACGGGAAGGAGAGGTGAAACGAAAGTCACCTCGCTATCCAGGGTCCGATTGCATGCCCTCGCTGACAGTACTTGAAGAACCTCCTTCTCTCATAGCAGTCTGCTTGTTGAACAGTCTCAGGGCCTTTTTGTTGTTGGTGCCTCATCTTTGGTTACTCTCCCCATATATGTATGGCTGGCACTTAACTATCTTTCAGGCACCAGGTAAAGACATTTTTATTTGCCAGACTTTTACATGAATAGTTTTAGCTGATCCAATCTTATATTGCAATCGCTGCTTTATTTACTATAGAGTTATTGGGTTTACATATACCAGAGCTGTTTGCTATACTGTTATGCCATGAGGTTTTAGTTTCAGAAGGTGAGACTGGGTTGCCAACTTTTATATAATGTATAGATTTTAAATTGTGTTGTTGGGGAAGAGTAGTCATTTTATGATTTGCTATTTTAACTGTGGGATTGTTCTAATTTTTTATTATTCTGAGTGATCTCTAGCAGTTATCTGGAGAGTTGTTTAATAAATATTCTGAATAAATAAGTAAACACCACAGTCACTTCGGATATCTTCTGAGTTATTCTCTTTTCACTCAAACAGCCTGGGAAACTGCAGCCATACAGAGAAATGCCAGAATAACTGTCAGATCAGGTTTCCAACCACTTCTAAATGTCAGAAATAATTTTGTTCAGATGTGAAGCATTTACTATATTTCCAAATGGACTGTAGTTCAGGTTGGATCGGCTCTTTAAACCTTCAAAATTTCCAGACCAACATCCTTACTCTGAGTAATCATACTTAGTGTTGCAGTGCCAGAGTGTCTGTTCTTGTCTGAGAGAATAAAGAAATCTTCAATTAGAAGGACAGCTGTGTTAATATGCTGCAGCATAAACTGTGGTTTTATGATGCCCCAAGACTAAGAAAATTGTGTTCCAACATAACCTACAGCCCACTTCTTCAGACGTCATGATTTTATTTAGGGTGTGTGTAAAAATCCACAGGGCCAAGGGGTCATGAAATTCAGGAAATACAGAGTGAAATGCAATTATGCAAAATTCAAACCTAATCAGAAAAAAATGCCGAGACCATTCACTGTTGGTGCTAAGCTAGTTAACAAATGTAATGGCTTTCACAGGTGATGCTGCAATAAAATGCTGTCAGTTGTTATGATGCTTCAAGATTCCTGTTTATTCTTAAATTAATAGTTTATTTTCTTCAATATCCTGTGGCTTCCATACCTACCAAACATGTTCTCTGGACAGGCAGCATAGAAATGTTCTAAATAAATAAATACCTTTGCCAAATTGTAAGACTAAAATTTGTTGCCTTCCTGTTGATTTTCTGGAATAATGTGCAGAATAAACTTTTTTTTATAAAGTTTATATGCCAGAAATAGTCATGACCTCTTTAAAAAAAAACTAAGAACTTAACTACTTCACATAACCACAGACCTCCAGGAGGATATACCTAGAGCATACTATCATCACTATGGAAGTTTGACAGTCACAATGAGAAATCTGAGTCATCTTTTAATTGGCTATATTACATAATGAATTCCAGCAGAGCTTATGTGTTATTTAGAGTGTCCTCCCCAGTCAGTGACCAGGACTATAATGATGATGTCATAGTTGAACATAACATGTTTTATTTGAAACCCTTCTTTCATTTAAAGTTGTTAATATTGGTATGGGAAGGGGGCTAACTAGAGCAATTTATGAAGGATTCAAAGTTCTTTAGCAGGCCATCTCTACATATGGATTTAATTTTAAGAGGAGGTCTATACAAAACATGGACAGAAGATATTTGAATTATTAGTGCTGCAGTTGGGTGGGGTACCTATCCTACTTGAACTCAATCCAACACATACCCTGTATATGTAGTGAAATTTAGTATCATACCCAAGGTGAGAGGAAGTCATTTTGGCATAGTTATCATATAATTAATTTTGTCATTTAATATTAGTGTCTATACCTGAGGTACAAAACAGAAATGACACAGACCCAAGTTCTCCTGACTCAGGCATTCAGGGACCATATTAATAATTCCTCTCCCCCCCCCCAAAAAAAAAAATCAGTTCTACTTCAGTTTGGTGAAAATAATTCCTACAAATTCCCTTTCCAGACGCCCAATACTTACTGTGATTATTTCACTTCCTGGTGTCTAACCCGTTTACAGGAGACAGAAGTCTTCAAAAGATAATCCAGTGTCAAAATCTTCTTTCATGGTGTCTGCCAAATTAAGCTCCCCATTGCAGGTATGACTAATTTGCCACTAGCTTACCTCAGGCATATGTAGTTCTCTATGGTACTAATGAATCTACTTATGGAAATTGCATGGGCAAAAAGCCACATTGAATTGGACTATAGTAAGGAGGGGAACTGATGAGATAGCCCTCTTCCCTTTTCACCAATGGAAAAGCTGGTAGCACCCAACCCTATTAATATTTTCTAATATTTTTTATTTTAGTAATAACAAGGTTCTAGAAATTATGATAGCTTTACATGAAAGCTTCTATACTGAGCACTATACCGAGTAATCTATGCAAAAATACCAAGCGGCTTACCACTTAAATTTCAGCAGTGTATGAGACAACAAAAAGAAGGCAAGAAAGAAAAAGCAGTGATGACAAACAGTGGAAAAAGTGGAAATCAGAGAATCCAGTGGGGGAATAAGATATTGATGGGGAAGTTAGGTTTAACAGCATATGTGACAAAAGTCAAACATAATCACGTGGAAAGACACTGCACAGATTCTGCGGGTGTGTTGTTGTGTGCTATCTGCTCCATGGGAAAGCTATAATCCCATACCACTGTGTAGTTCTCAATTTTCTTTGAAAAAGGCCCTGCCCCAAACTCTAGATGAACACCTTTGGACTGGCAAATCCAGAGCTTCTCCAGCTAAAGCTTAAGATCAAACCATGACTAGCCAATGTGAAGTCCCACTGTCTCAGCAGTTTTTCCCCAAATATTGATACATCCCCTACTGGCTCAGATCAAATATAACAATGGTTTAATTAAACTAACTATGGTTAGTCATCTGAACACAGGCCACACAACTGATTAGTTAAGATCTGTCAAAGCAGTAGCTCAAACCATATTTTGAAGACTGTGAACCACAATTAGTCTAACTGTAGTTTCGTGTGATGCGTGGATGAGGACATGCCAGCTTAATTCTGACATTCCCCAGTGCAGCCCTAACTCCTTTCCTGGCTAGGAGAGCAGAGCAATGGCAAAGAAACCAACATTTGTCAGTACAAACCAGGATTTGAGTGATCATCTGTGAACCAATTCCTAGCTTCCCAAACTAGACATAGTTAAAATAAAGGTTGGTTTCACATTGTGAATGAAACCAAACAATGATTTTTCTTGCCTGAGTTTTTCAAGTAAGGTCTGATTCCCACATTCATATTTTAAAAAGAGGTAAAAACAACAACTAACGAATGGAGCGATGTTTGTGTGTGGGCTACAATTATCTCCAGTGTATACTGAAATATATGTGGTATAAAGCAATGTTAGGTATGTGTAAATTACAATTATGTTCTGACATTTTCCCATAAATGAAAGGGTGAAAGCATCTGCCTTTCATTCAAAGGAATATCAATTAGTTAATTAATGCAACTTACTTTGCCTTACTCTTCCTCATTTTGCCAACAAGTTAACTTTCCAGCTCCCTCTACTGTATCTCTAGATAATGACACCATAAGTAATATACTGCACATTTCATCCTCCAGCATCCATCCACCCACCCCCACAGCCATAGAGACATTAATAATGCATCTAGAAATGATTTCAGAATCCAAAGAGTATAGAGGGGAAAAAACCCTATTTTATATGGGAATGAGGAGTGAGTATCCAGCTTATTAAAGTTTGCAGCAAAAATGTCCGTGTGGAGCATAAAGCAAAAAACCTCATTTAGAGTTTGTGTTTGTACAGGGCACACAGAACGGGTAATTCTGGTTTTGCTTTGCATAGAGGTTGAGTTCAAGATCTCGGTTTCTCACGTCAGCGTGCAGCAAGCTCTTAAAATGTGACAGCACTGATCCCAAAGAGGCCATACTGCTAGGATTCACAGTAAGGGGGGGAAAGTCTTCACAAGGAGCCCAGAGCAACTGCTGTATATAAACACAGGATGGAAAAAGTTATTCTGTTGTTGCCAACTGTCTTAGTACACTAGCCTAAATGATTAATGTTGATAATTCCTCTCCAGCGGACTCATTAAATCTTGCCTTATTTTTATTACAGGCCTTTGACATTTCCTACTTTCTTAATATCAGAGGTAATGACAGTGGTGTGATTATATACTTATTCCTTTCCACCTTCAAGCAGTTTTCTTTGGCAAGAGTTGCTTTCCCCCCCTTTTTTTTACCAAAAACCTGCACACGGGGACTCATTCTTTCCTGAAAACTGTTAAAGCTCCATTAGCAAAACTAAATGGGAGGGAATTTTTTTAAGATGAATGCACAACAGCCCCCTTAACTTCACACAACCTTCAGGAATAAAAGATTAAAGTAGTAAAGGCACCATAAGAAAGACATTTACATAGACGTATAATTTATAATGAAGCTTTTTTTTTTAGCCCTTAAAAAAAAAACCTGTCAAAAATGTCCAAGTTAAACAAAGGAGAAATTACAGAATGAATCTGGAGTTCAGCCTTGAAGAATAAGGTTTCATTCTAATTGAGATCATACGCTGCATGTGCAGTTTTGGCACATAAGTCATATTAATCAGAAACTCTTTAATCGTGGATAATTTCTCCTGTGTGTGCCAGATTGGGCATTCTGCTGCTGGGCCAGCTTTGGAGTCTATTTAAGAGGGCACCTTTGACTTCATAAACACCCGCTTACAAAATTGGGGTCAACTTCCTTCCATGAAGGCATGCTGGGCTGGCTCTGCAGAAAGTTTCCCTAATGATTAAATTGCATCTTGGATGGAAATCTACAAACTGCAGATTCCATTGGAGTGACTCTTGCTCATGATTGCAGTTTGCTTTGAACGTAGTCCTTGGGCTTGGAGCTGAAAGGAGATGGAACGGTGGAAGATGATCCTCCTGCTGCCGTGTCAATTTTACAGTGATTGAAGAGAGAGTCGCTCAAACTACTGTTGTTCTGTTTCTGCAGGGGCCCCCCTGGTCTGCCAAGGATAAATCAGACCACAATAACTGTTTTTGTCTGCCAAATTGTCTTTCAAAGTTGACAAGCTAGTTGCCAAATGGCAAGATGTCAGAGGGATCAGTGAGCCTATGGCTTTTTGTTGCAAGGTGAAAGTTGGATCTGCTACAGGCCGATCTCAAATCTTAAATACATCTGGATATGGTCAGACAAATGCAGAAATGAGTAAAAAAAATGGGATAAGAAAAGGCTGTTAAGGGAGATCATGGGATTCTGCAGAGTATTTTTCAGAAACTCAGAAAGATCTTTATAAAAAGGATTGCCAGCGTAGTGAGAGCCAGCATGGTGTATGTTTAAAAGTGGCAGACTCTAATCTGGGGAACTGAGTTTGATTCCCTGTTCCTCCACATGCAGCTTGCTGGGTGACCTTGAGCTAGTCACAGTTCTCTCAGAACTCTCTCAGCCTCACCTGTCTCACAAGGTGCCTGTTGTTGGGGAGAAGGGAAAGAATTTGTAAGCGATTTTGAGACTCCTTTTACTAGAGAAAAGGACTATTCCAATATTTATTGTATGTTTTATGCTAATCTTACTGAATTCTCTTCTACATTTGTTATTCTGCACTGTTTATGCTACATCATGTCACATACCTTTTTCTTTTTGCATTGTTTTTTCTAACTTTTCTAATCCTACTTCTATTGCATTGTTTATTGAATATCTTGTGCTGTTTGATTTCAGTGTCTTATAGTGTCTGATCTGAGACTTGAGTCTCAGTGAAAAAGGAGGGCTACCCACAAGGGAGGCCAGGGTTTAGCGGCTGGTCTCTCAGCCCTGGCTAGACTCTCTCTGTCCTCTGGTGGCAGAGGAAAACTTCTAGTCTTTAGATGGGTGTGCTAAGACTTCAGGAAAACTGAAGGCAATACTGTAAATGAGAATGGTTTTGTATTATTTCAGTTATCATGATACAGTTGGTATTTGCTGTTATTTAATTCTGCCTTCAATGTTAGATAGAGGTTCCCTTGCAGTGTTCAGAAAGGCAGGCTGAAAACGTGTTCACTAAATATTTGCCTCATCCTGAACCAATCTCGAAACACATAATTTCTAGCTACTGTATCAATTCATGCCCTCCAAAACTCTGGACCTTTCCAAACTTTGCTCAGACATATCTAGATGTGCACACTGTGGTTTTGTATGAACTATATAATCATGTGCAAGCATAGGGTTGCCAACCTCCAGGTACTAGCTGGAGATCTTTTACAACTGATCTCCAGCCGATGGAGACCAGATCACCTGGAGAAAATGGCCGCTTTGGCAACTGGACTCTATGGCATTGAAGTCTCTCCCCTCCCCAAACTCCGCCCTCCTCAGGCTCTGCCCCAAAAATCTCCTACCGGTGGTGAAGAGGGACCTGGCAACCCTATGCAAGCAGCATGCTTAGAAGGGGGGAACAAGATTACATTTGCTAGACCTGTCCCTCACCTACACAGCCTAGTGTCAGCACAGATGTGTATACAAACTATATGCCTAGGCTCCACTTTCCAAGGATTCCTGATCACAAAAAGAGACAGTACCTATGTGTGTTCATATGCACATAGGCTGCATGCATAGAGGCAGAAAACACATAGCTAGTGAGTATTATCTCATGTCTACCACTGGCTAAGCATGTTGCCTGTACATAATTGTGTCATGTGCATACATGACTTCATATCTTGTCTTCATATCCCAATCCTAATTGGTAGTTCAGCGTACCCTCATTATATAGGTTAGTCCACTCCAGATTCCATACCAGGAAATTAAAACCTGGGACACTTTGGCCAGAAGAATTCAGAAGTAATTTTGTTCTGTGTATGGTATGATGGGATCTGAGACATTAAAATCTCCAGCATCAACATTCACTATTGTTTTAACTTCAAAGTTTTCAGTTACACAACACCCAAACGTGGGTTTTATTCCATGGCAGATTTCAACAAAGCAGAGATTGATTTGTCTGTTTGATTGTTTATTGAGGGTATTTATAGCCCACCTTTGTCTATAGTACACATATAGTAAATGAAACATAAAAGGTATCACATTATGAAATAAAATTATAATAACAATAAATCCTGAAAAAACAAACATCAAGTCATAAGAAAAGAATCCTACTTAGTCAGACTGCAGAACGTCAATAACAGTAGAATTATCTTTCTCATGAATCTGAGGGTGGCTTTCTCAGAGTGTTAAAGGGGTAGACATTGCTGCCCATCATGTGTCCTGTCATCCCAAGATTCTCTTCATATACAGATTTTATATTGTGCTGTAGTGATTCAAAAGCATAACCAGAGCCTTTCATATTCACCTGTCTACCATTTTCTTTGCCAGAATGCGAAAAGGGAGTTTAGCACCGCTGCTATTTAAAAAAAATATATTTGCCCTATTAAGTGACCCATGCAAAATAAAATTATCCCAGGATTGCTTTTATATATGACTTTTAATTTAATAAAAAAGAAAACGACTCTGCTATGGCATAATGTGTTATTCAATTTTAAAAGAGACCTAGATTGGGAAGTTTTTTCTCTCAAAACATACCATGTCCATGAAACATCATACATACTGGAATAAGGCCTATAATTTATTATAGTGATGCCTGAAAGACTTTCCATTATATATTTTACGGTTTCATGAGGCGTTTCTTGTTTCTTACACTCTCCGTGGCCCTGCTCTCGCTTGCCTTATAAACCTGAGAGCTTTTGCTCAGCTCCCCAGTTGTCCTTTTTGACCTGCCTAAAACTGGGTTCATCCTTCCATCTTTGCCCATCTTCATACAAACGTTACAGCTTTAATATTCCTGATTTGTTTATGTATAAGAATAGTTTTTGTTGGATAACAGTCTTATTGCAGCGCAATCCTTTGTTGGTTTCCTTATTCAAGCCGGATCAAAATGGAAGTGAGAATGTAGCCCCTCTAGAAGCAGGAGTTGATCAGTCAATTCTGTTTCAAATCTGTGAAAAGCAGAATGATGACGAGGTAGGTGCCACTCACAATCTCCTCAAAGCACAGGATGTTCTAAGCATTGCTCAAGTACTGATCATGAATATTGAGGGATTAGACATGGATGCCACACACGATCATTAGGCTATTTTGTATTTAAAAGATAAGGAAAGGGGGAGATGTTTAACCATTTCCTCTCATTTAAAGCAACTGTCTGAAAAAGCTTCATGGGGAGGGGAGACAGGAGGGAAAGAGTGATGATGTACCTGTCTTTTTCCTCTGGCTGAGCTAATTACCACTGGGGAGGGGAGTTATTATTTATTACATTGGCCATTTATGCAGGGGTATTTAGCTCAGGTTGCAATGCCTGCAGGACTGCTTCGAGGCTCCCTTTGCATTGTTCATGATTTTACCGACCTTCAGAAGTGACTTCACTACTGCGTCGTTCTTGCCCCGCAGTTCTAGCATGCTGTTTTATAATGAATTTAAACTCTGCTTTGAGGCAAGAGTAAGGCAAATCCCCGCCATTTCCATGCATAGCCCTAACTTAGGGTTTCTCTCCCCATGCCCATTCTGGCTTCTCCCTCCCACATGTCTGTCCCTCCCATCCAAGCCCTTCCCTCAAAGCAAAGCACAAAAGAGGGAGTGAAACCTTCGTGGAATGTGCAGGAAGACACCAACTGAAGAGAGGCTGCAAAGGCTGGAAAGCTGGAAGAAAGCTGGAAGAAAGCTGGGAGGAATACCCAGCTTTGCAAAAGCACATGCACAGACAGGGAGCAGTCCCTTTAAGAGCTGACCTGCCCTCTCCAAGTAAACTGCAACAAGGCTGCATTTTCAGGGGGAGGGACTCAGAAGCTCCATGATTCACTGGTACTCCTGGAATTTCTTTGTGGGGGGGAAGCCCTCATGCATATGATGTTTGAGAATTTGGAACAGAAAACTGCAGCAAACCAAACACAAATTTCATCTGCATAAATGACCATTGTGTCCTGCCTTTCCTCCAAGGACCTCAAGGTAGCACACATGCCTCTTCCTTTTTCAGTGCCCTGCACACAACAGCCCTGTGATGGAGGTTCAACTAATAGTGATTGGTATAAGATAGGGGTGAGACTTTTGCTCTTGAGCAGAGCATCTGTTTGGCATGCAAGAAGGTCCCAGGTTCCAGCCCAGGCACTTCCAGTTAAAAGGATGAGGTAGTAGGTGATGTGAAAGATCTCTCTGCCAGAGACCCTAAAAAGCCACAGCCAATCATACTGACCTTGAAAGACCCATGGTGTGAGTAACTGTTACTAACTGTTCATGCTGACAATCACTATTAGAGAGTATAACTTTTCACATAAACATAAGTTGATAGAACTGAAGGAGAAATCCATGAATTACTCCTATTTACCTAAATACCTTTTTAGTTAGCAATAAATTCATCCAACCTGGCCCTATTATTTGTTTTCTCACCTTTTGTCAGCTTTCTGTATATCCCACAAAGGGATCAAGCATACCCAACCTTGAGAAATAGGATATAGATGCTCTTTTTAAAAAAATCATGGCCGCCTATCTTTTTGAAAACCATAGAATAAAATTAGAATCATAGAGTTGGAAGGGACCACCAGGATCATCTAGTCCAGGGGTGCGGAACCTTTTTTCCACCAAGGGGCATTTGGATATTTATAACATCATTCGCGAATCATACAAAATTATCAACTTAAAAATTAGCCGACCAAGTCCCAAGCAGGCAGCTGCCCCAGATGACTGGGGCTGAATTCTACAGCCGGCTCCTGCTACCTCCGCCTGCAGGGATGAAATGATTACACACTGGCTAAGAACCCCTCCCCCACGCGCATTCTGGCCCTGCCCCCTTTAACCTCTATTGTCGCCATTTCCGCCCCCAGCCCTCTTGTAGTACGGAAGCAATACGTTCTTCCACAGCCCGGGTGGGAAAGAGTTAACACAGTTTCTTGGGCAGTCCTAGCAGCTCCATAGCTAACGACTCTTCTGCAAGGGGGGAAAATGGTTCCTTTTCTTGGCAAAACAAACTCACATCCACGGCGCCCTGAATAGAGGCTATTCCTGTCTGCGGGAGGGGGCGGATCGCCAGTCTTAGATCCTTCTGAGCTAGAGATCTGCCAGGACCCACGAAGGGCCAGAACAAATGATTCTGCGGGCCTTAAATGGCCCCCGGGCGTGACATTCCCCACCCCTGATCTAGTCCAACCCCTGCACAATGCAGGAAATTCACAACTACCTCCTCCCCCACATCCCCAGTGACCCCTACTCCATGCCCAGAAGATGGTAAAAAAATCTCATTTAAGTAAAAAATATTAGGACTTCAAAGATGGATAGTGTAAATTTCTGAGGACTTTTCATGAAATGATAGAATGTTTTGCATTCATCAGTAAGGATCTGCTGAACTAAAATTTTTCCCAACATTAGCTGTTTTTGAGGAATGTATGTTTTGTTCCAAGAGAAAGATTAATTGAAGGCTTTAAAGAAGAATTAGTTTACTAGCCTCTGGAGAAATTAAAGGATGTTCACATTTGAAAACACATACAATACATGATTAGAGTTTTTCCTCCCGAGGCAATGGAGTTTTATGACATTACATGCCAGAATCCCCCCCCCCACATTTGATAAAAAATAAAAGCAAAGAAGACAAGAAGGATGTCACCATGGCAGAAATTAAGGTCAACCACAGCTTTCAAGAATATGATGTAAATAGAATGAAATTTTGTGGGCGATGAAGAATATGATACTGAGAAGCATTCTGGTTTGCTAAATGATACAGGGTTTCATAGATATATTTTATTTTAGCCAATTTTGCATCACAGGCCATAATCCAATTTTAACTCCAGTCAATGGATGAATTCTCACTAGACTGGAATCCAGTAGTTGATTAATATACACACATATATAACTCTATGGCAGTGCTTTAGATTATGCTTATTATGAAGGAAAGTTCATCAGTTCTTCGTAATGCCGTAGATTGCTTTGGGTGGCATAATGCAAAGCTGCCTGTCCCATTTAGTGATCCCAGTGACCACAGCTTGATCATCCAAACTGACCATCCATCTGTACATAGCCCTAACCTGGATTCACACAACAAATTAGAAATTGGCTTGTTTATATGTAAGATTCCTTGCAAGGGTTGCTTCGCTTTCTTTAACTAGCACAACTCATGTGCCCTAGACAGCTGCACAACACAAAGGAATTTATTTATTTCCATGCCTGAAAAAGCCTCCCCTACTAAATTTATGTTGTGGGAATGCTGTTGAAACACAGGACTAAGGTATGCAGTTCTCTGTACGCCCCTCATAAATGAAAATAGATGATTTTACACTGCACTAAATGAAATCACTTTTTGAAAACCAGGATCATATTAAAAGTCATAAGTTTGCCTGCCTTTTCCCTATTATTTAGATGCAAGTATTCAGCCTATATTTTCTTCCATTTAGGAGGGCACCATTCAGAGTTATCTAAACAGATGTGGTTAGGCTGGTCTTCAAAAATAACAATTTAATTTAATGACGAATCCCTCCATTAAAAGATAGCTACACTGAAAAGCCAAAAAGCTCCATTTCAAATGCTGGTTCCAACCAGCTATCAAACCACTTAGGAAATGCAACCACTTAAAAGGCAGCAAATAGTTAAGGGCTCCACAAATATTGTCCAGCCTACTTAGACTATACATGATATGATGAAATGTAAAGAAAATAACTGTTTCATTATACAGCACAGTCACTGCTTCATGATTTATAGATTTGATTTGGTATTTTGTGCTGACTCCATTACCTGTTTAAAATGTATATTTAGGTGAATGCTATTAAATGGACGTGCATCTGCATAAGAGTGGCAATATGTCAGAGACTTTTAGCTTGTTTAATCACATTGAAATGTGGGTTTAAACATGCAAATTTTAGGTAGATTGAGTGTTGGTGTGTTACAGTAACAGGTAATGAAAAATTTCAGAAGGGAAGTCATATTATTTTGTTGTAGCAAAATTACACAGGAGTTCAGCAGTACCTTAAAGACTAATGATATTATTACAGCACAGGGGTTTTTCACTTAGAGCTCACTTTATCAAATGCATGATGAAGAAAATATAAAGTGTGACCCTTTCTCCTTAGTATGTATTAAGATATATGCTATCTCACACTTCCTTCCATGTTTCAAAAATATTTGAGGTATAGTTAATATGCAAACATACTACATTCAATAAATTAATTTGTCAACTAAAAATTCTTTATCAGTCCAAATCTAAAGACAATAAAACTTGATCCTAAACAACGTTAGGATCATGGAACTCCAGTTGACAGTAATTAGAATTCCAGTTCCTCGTGAACTATTGGGATTATATCCAATAATATCAGTGACATATTAGTAGGGTTGTACAACCTCAGGGCTAGTAATGCATTAAAAAACAATTAGGGTTTTAACATACTTTTGAATATAATAGGAATGATGTCTCAATAGATCAAGGTATGGCAGACAAGAAAAGTTGACTTTATTTAACTTGGAGCCATTTGCAACTTTATGGAGTGGATGCTTATTATAAAAAAATTATTATGTAGCATTCCCTATTCCAGTGACATAAAGCAACCACAGCTATGCAGTGTCCCAACATCTAATACTTGCTGCAGCCCTTATTGCCAGGGGAAATATTGTTCATAGTAACAGAACCCAACAGAATTCCTTCATCTCATCACCGTGCCTTTCTGGCATGGGAACAAGCAGCCAGGAGCACTGTGACTGATGCAGATTATTTGCTCGTTACGCAGTTGTAGTCGGGATGTAAAGTTCACATCCTCCCAACACAATCATTTCATACAGGCTAAGGAGGCTGACAAAAGCATGATTCCTTAAGGCATTTCCTGAAAGGGGAGGAAAGAGGTGTTTCAAACTCGATATTGTTGAAAAGGTAAATTATTAGATAGGTTGGGAAGGGAGGGGTGAAGCCATTTTCATTCTATAACACTTTATTTTTAAAATCCTTGATAAAACATGTAGGCTTCCCGACATGCAGTATTAATTTTGGAGGTCATACAGCTCCATCTCTGTGAGCAGTAGAATAATAAAAGCTTTCCGTTTTTCAGTGTTTTTGGTGGTGAAACTATAGCTGTGCTATGGATAGGTTTGCCAGCTCCAAGTTGGGAAATACCTGGAGATTTTGGGGGTGGAGCCTGAGGAGGGCGTGGTTTGAAGAGGGGAGGGACTTCAATGCTATAGAGTACAATTGCCAAAGCGGCCATTTTCTCCAGGTGAACTGACCTCTATAGGCTGGAGATCAGTTGTAACAGCGGGAGATCTCCAGCCACCACCTTAAGGTTGGCAACCCTACCCCCAGAGCTGCCTGGAAGCAAATAGGATTCATCAGTTTCCAAGGGTGATCCACGTCTATGCAGGGAGGAGGTGGCAAGCTCAGCTGATAGTGATCTGACCATGACATGGTCTGAAACTCCAGACTCATAATTAGTTCATCAGCAAGTCACTAAGTTCAGAAAAGGAAGTCTGGCATATGACCTTTTTACATGTGTTGGGTCCATCACAACCAGAGACAGTACCAAGGTTTTCATGACCAGGCTGAGCTGAAGCTGACAAGGTGGCCTGGGCATGTATATTGAAAATTGCCAACAACAATCATCCTCAGCACCAAACCCGTTTCATTTCATTTACTGGATTTCGATCCCACCCTTTCCTGACCAAAATCGGGCTCATAGAAATAAATACAAATTATGCTTAAAAACCTAGTATTTAAAATCCTAACAAATTTTAACCATTTTAAAAAATTTCAGAAAGATTTCAGATGGCGCCTTTCATGTTGATAATAATGACAGGGCAACCAGTTAAGGATAATGAATAGGATTGAAACAGGGATAGGGTAGGAAGGCCAGCTAAGATGGAACCGTCACTTTCCTCAACCATATGCCTGGTGGTACATCTCAGTCTTACATAGGGTTACCAGGTCCCTCTTTGTCACCGGCGGGAGGTTTTGGGGCCGGAGCCTGAGGAGGGCAGGGTTTGGGGAGGGGAGGGACTCAATGCCATAGAGTCCAATTACCAAAGCAGCCATTTTCTCCAGGCAAACTGATCTCTATCAGCTGGAGATCAGTTGTAATAGCAGGAGAACTTCAGCTAGTACCTGGAGGTTGGCAACCCTAGTCTTGCAGGCCCTGCAGAATTGAGCCAAATCCCAGGGCCCCGGTCTCACTTGACAGAGAGCTCCACCAAGCCAGGGCCAGAGCTGAAAAAGCTCTCATTCTGATCAAGGACAGCCGGATACTTCTCGAGCCAAGGACCAACAGTAAGCTATTATTAGATGAGCAGGGTGTCTAGCTAGTTTCTGGTGCCCCAAATAAGGTACATATGATCAAAACTAGCCTCTGTGTGCTCCTGATATCTACTGATGGAAAAAGAGTCAGGGGAAGAATCACTACCCCCACACCAGTTCTCCAGTTTGAGGCTGGTAAAGGGCCTCATACCCAGCTGGTGACAATTGGGCCAAACTAATGACATCAGATTCAGATTGATCTGGCCAGGTTTCAGTCAAGGAAGCCAGATCTACCTGTTCCTCATAAAACAAGTTGGATATTATAGAGATCTTATTTTTCATGGACCTGGCACTGCACAACACCAAAGTCAAAGTGGAGCTACCTATGAAAGCATCACCACTCAGGTTTCTCCGGATAGGACAGAGACTGAACATGGAACTAGCACACCACAACTCTCTGCACCAACACTCCTCCCCCATCACTCTTTCCCACCCCATTCACCACCTGGATCACAGACTATCCAATACTCTTAGTATAGCAGTCAATCAATACCCTTCCCTTCACCTGATTTTCTGAGCTACTACTTCTAGGAAAGGGTCTTCCACCACTCAATCCCAAGCATTAAAACCAGCAATAAAGTCTTGCCAGCTGCTGGATTCTTATGCCAGAGGCACATGCCAGACAGAGGAAGCCCCTGCTGTTACCCTCTGGCGATAGCCTCCCACTTGATAAAAGGGCTCCATTTTAAAGGCTACCCAACAAGAAACAGCTGATTGTAGAAAATGCCCTCATTTTACAAGACCTGCGTAAGGCTGTTAATGATAAGACGTTTTGGAAGACATAGATTCATAGGGTCGCCATGAGTCGGAAGTGACTTGGCAGCACTTAACAGAGGGGGGGGGAGAGAGAGAGAATGCTTTGTCAGCAATTCTCTCTCACACACACACTGTCACTCCCCTCCCCCAATCAAGGAAACAAATACAAGCTCAAGAGGGTAGCCATGTTGGTCTGCAGTAGAATAGCTAGAGACAAGTGCAGCAGCACCTTGGAGCCCATCAAGATTTGGGGGGTTTGAGTTTTCAAAAGTCAAAGCTCCTTTCATCAGATACCATGTTGAATAAAGATCCATGCTAAAGTTGAATGAGGATTCAAAGAAGTTTGATGAAGGTAACACTTTTAGCACTCAATTGGCATTAAAGTGTATTTCTGTTTTACAGAGTGGTAACAGAGGCTGAAGGGCAGAGACTTGCCCCAAATCACCCAGGGAGTCCATGGAAGGGCAAAGATGCATAGCTAGGTCCAAGCCTAGCATTTTATTTGCTGGACCACGTCAACTCTGGAAATAGCTTTATAATAAACCAGTTTTTGTTCATAGTACTTTGACTGAACCCACATACTGACATGCATTGTAAGATTTCAGGACAAGAACCTAAAACCAAAACCCTGATCCTGGTTTGGCTGGAAGGTACGAACTACAAACAAACTCCATAGAAGAGCTAAATCAAAGCAGTCTGAGACAGTTTGGTTTCTGATTTCAAAACCCTTAAGTTTTTGAGTGCTTGGATCTGAAAGTTTTGGTGTGTGGTTAGGCCCTTGTCCCATAAATTACCTCTTCTTGGCTATACTACTTTCTGCTTACCAAGTTCTCAGTGATATATCAAAAGATCACTTATACATTGTCTTAAAAACACACACTCACAGCAAGCTTAGAGACATTAAAGGTACCGTTACAAACAAACATTTGAAATGTAGTATGGCATGTGTCCATCTCCACCTCACACATGTAGCTGCCTTATGCCTGAGGTTTGCCAACCTTCAGATGGGGGCTGGAGATCTCCTGGAATTACAACTAATCTTCAGACTGTAGAGCTCTGTCTCTCTGGAGGAAACAGGAGCTTCGGAGGGTGGAATCTATGAAATTATACCCCACTGAGGGGCGGGGGGCATCCCCAAACTACTTCTTCCCCAGGCTCCACTCTCCAGGAATTCCCCAACCCAGAGTTGGCAACCCGAACTGAGTTGGACCATTGGTCTGTCAAGGTCATTATTATGTACTCTGACAGGCAGTGGCTGTCCAAGATCTCAGGAGGAGGTCTTTCATATCCCTTATTGCCTGAGTCTTCAACTAGGGGTGTCATAAATTAAACCTGTGACCTTGTACATGCAAAGCAGATACTCTACCACAGGCACAACACCATGTAATGCTAAGCAACCTTACTAGGATGGACTTAGTCCTTGTTTCCAATCATACATATTGCTATATATTCCAACTCACACTCACCCCTCTCTTTGGGCCGGGGTGGCCCTGGTGAAGGGGTGCCCCCTGTGTTTGGGTGACCCTGGTGGGAGAGCCCCCAAGCCATGAGCCCTCTTCTCAGTGGCCTTAAGGACTTATCCACCCCATTTGGGGCAGTTTTTATTTTCTCCAGGTGATCTCCATCTATCGGCTGGAGATCAGTTGTAATAGCAGGAGATCTCCAACTAGTACCTGGAGGTTGGCAACCCTACTGGGGGGCACAGTGAGCAGGTGCTGCTTCTCAGGCACAGGTAAAACTAATTGCGCCTGCCAAAATTCTCTTTTTCATAACATTAAATTAGAAACTCTGGAGTCCATCCTTTGTTTGCGATTGTACTGCTGTATCTCCTGTGTGTGCATCTCTGTCTCTCCCTGTCTACAGGATCAGAAGGCCATATGTGTTATAAATGCCAGGCCCAGGGCCAGGAGAAAATGTTAATCTCCTGTCCCAGAAATCCAATAGATTCTGCATTGGCCTGAATGATGACATTTCTGTTATCTCAGTTAATTTTTTTCCATTCTGAGTATTCGATACACAAATTACAAAGTCTAAACTAAAAAAAAAAATTTCCTACCTACTTCAAATTAGTACTTAATTTAACTCTTACAGGATAGAAAAGGGCAAGAGTCCAGTAGAACCTTAAAGACTACCAGAAAATATTTTTGTTAGTCTTTAAGGTGCTACTGGACTCTTGCCCTTTTCTACTACTGCAGACAGACTAACACTGTTACCCACTGTGAATTATCTTACAGGATAGTTTGGGATGTTTTATGACCGTAATTGTTAATTGCGCCGTCTAGAGAACAGCAGTCTCTTTCCAGTACATTCTAATTTCCAATTGCCCTGAGAACCTTGACTAAGTGCCATATTTCTCCTCGTTTCCACAAAGTCTAATCATTACAGTGCATACAAAGCTGGGATTGTTTGGTAGGCCAGCTTATTTCATTTTTGCTTCACTGGTGCCAAGCCAAACACCGGTTTTACTCACACAAAGTTGAAATAGTGGCACCAATGAAAGAAGAAGAAAAATAGCTTCACTCACGCGGTTTTGCACTTTGCATGAGGCTTACGTAGTCACAGCTTTCTGTACCCTTTGCAGAAATTTGTATCTTAAATACCATTGTCCACTTTGGATTTGAAATGACAAATACCAATTCTCCAAAGAAAATGCCTGGGGTTGTGTGATGGGGGCCGAGATCTGAAAATCATTTGGTTAATGGGTTGGAGAAATGCCGTACCCTTGTGAAACCCTTTGATGCCTGAGCTGCTTTGCAGAACTTTGAGTTGACTGGATATTTCATGCCCTTCAGTAGAAGTGACATGAGGAAGCCTTCATCAATCTGCTGGCTGGCACCAGGTATTTTTTTTAAAAAAAAGTAGCGGTTTCAAAACATGCATTTAATTGCTGCCTTGAAAGCATTTTGTACATAATTATGACAAATCTTGATCCCCCCCCCCCCGTTGTCTCACTATAGTCATGTATTTGAAGAGAGTTTCTATAATGAGACTTAGTCTCATTATATTCCTGGTAACGGGAAGCTAGTCCAGTGACACAAGAAGTAGGAGGTGAGGACTTCCAAGTGCCAGCCTACAGAAGAGAAAGTCAGAGGTGTTGCTGCAGTAAACAGTTGGCACCCCAAATACAACCAGTTTGGAGCCAAACCAGATGTGTGCTGGGAGTTCAATGTTTGGAGTTCCCAGTGATTTTAGGCTTACTTGGTTACTTAAAATATTTATTCCCTAAAGGAATACAAAGCAGCAGCGTACAATGCTTTAAAAAACTATACAAGAAAATACAATTTAAATAAAACAAATGAACCCAAAATAACCAGCGGTGTCTTGGGCCGGTCCTCCATCCCATGGGCCCATCCATCCAGTGCCAAAGGGCAGGAGCCACAGGCCAAGATTCAAGGGCCAAGAGCCCTTTGGCTCTCTTCCTTGGGCCACAGCCAAACTTTATGCCTAGAGACAGGAGGAGCAAGCAAGAGGTTGGCTTGAAGGTCGCATCCGAGAGCAATGTTCCTTCCAGTCTGCCCTGGGAGTTAATGATCAGGCTTGCGGTGTTAATGATCTGAGTTAATGATCAGGCTTGCGGTGGGCTGGTTCAGACCAGGGCCATGGCATACAGGGAGAAGGGGCTCACGCCTTCCACTCTGTACTGATTTCTGACCTGAAATGGCCCCGGGGAGATGCCTTTTGCCTTACTGGGTTAACTGATGGTAGAAAGAAAACCAACTATTAAGCAAACAGAAGCCACTAATTATATAGGATCAAAGCCCTTCTGAAGCCAACAAGTCAGCAATGTAAATGTTACAGCCAATCAAATCTCCAATAGTCAATCAGAAGCCTTGTTGGGCAAGAGTCCTACCTGGCCCCACCCACTTCCTCAAAACATTTGGCGGGCATTAGAAATGGTGTTGGTGGGTGCCATGGCACCCATGGACACTACGTTGGGGACCCTGACTTATGTTATTAACAAGTGTTTAGACTGTATAAGAACATAAGAAAGGCCCTGCTGGATCAGACCAAGGCCCATCAAGTCCAGCAGTCTGTTCACACAGTGGCCAACCAGGTGCCTCTAGGAAGCCACAAACAAGACGAGTGCAGCAGCACCACCCTGCCTGTGTTCCACCGCACCCCGTGTTCTAGTATGGGAGAGGGAGAAAAACTTCTCCCTGTCCACGCTCTCCAAACCATGCATAATTTTATAGACCTCTATCATGTCTCCCCTTAGCCGCCTTCTTTCCAAGCTAAACAGCCCTAAGCGTCCTAACCGCTCCCCATAGGACAGTTGCTCCAGTCCCCTAATCATTTTGGTTGCTCTTTTCTGCACCTTCTCAAGCTCTATAATATCCTTTTTTAGGTGTGGTGACCAGAACTGTACATCAACCTTTCTGCTTCATATGTCTAATGCATATAATACTAAAAGCCAGATATCTCCTTGCTTACAAACCTTACCTCCATTCTAGGCAGCTGCATGGCAAATGATCTCAAAATGGCAGCCCAGATAGTGCACTGGCACTAGCCTTCTAGCCAACTGGGACTTTCACCCAGCATTCTCAGCTGGGAATTCTCCACGACCAGAGCTGTAAGAGGCAAAGCAGGGGAACAAAGCCCTGAGACCTATGGACTAGGTAAACCATGTGATTTGTTTTCCAAAGGGTATTTGGGTTGGGTCTAGGGTTGCCAGGTCCCTCTTTGCCACCAGAGGGAGGTTTTTGGGGCAGAGCCTAAGGAGGGCAGGGTTTGGGGAGGGGAGGGACTTCAATGGCCAAAGCAGCCATTTTCTTCAGGTGAACTGAAAGCCGGCTTGGTGTAGTGGTTAAGAGCGGTGGTTTGAAGCGGTGGAGTCTGATCTGGAGAACCGGGTTCAATTCTCCACTCCTCCACGTGAGCACCAGAGGCTAATCTGGTGAACCAAGTTGGTTTCCCCACACCTACACATGAAGCCAGCTGGGTGACTTTGTGCTAGTCACAGCTCTCTCAGCCCCACCTGCCTAACAGGATGTCTGTTGTGGGGAGGGAAAGGGGATTGTAAACCCCTCCTACCTCTCAGGATGTCTGTTGTGAGGAGGGGAAGGGAAGGTGATTGTAAGCAGGTGTGATTCTTCTTTAAGTGGTGGAGAAAGTCGGCATATAAAAAACAACTCTTCTTCTATCAGCTGGAGATGAATTGTAATAGCAATAGATCTCCAGCTAGTACCTGGAGGTTGGCAACCCTAGTTGGGCCCATGTGGTGAAAGTGGGTCCAGGGGAATTCTTGGTAAAGCATAGTGGCTCTTAGCAGCCTTGTTCCTGACCTAGGACTTTTTCCTTCCAAAAATCTCCCCTGACCACAGCCAAGGTCTCAGTAGGTCAGCAGAGGAGGCCATGTGGGCCTTCTTTAGGACTGTTCCCCATCTGCTGAGTCACATTTTATCCAAGGACTGCATCGTATATCGACAATCTTTAAAAGTGTAGCGAGGCAAATTCCATTTCCAATTAAAATCAGGTCATAAATGGAGATGATTGGCATATTTACAAATAATACCAAAGTACAGCAAAGCAGATTTCCTTTGGACTGCTTGAAACAAAATGCAACACATTTCAGTCGACATTTAGACATTTGCATTCTCACTGAACCATTTCCCTGGCTCGAGAGATATTTATTTATCAAGCATGTCACAAATGATATTTAAAGGAAAGATTTGTTTCCATAAATACTGATGATCTTGATATCTTAATAGCCTCATGAAATGTTTTAAAATTGGAATATGGGGAAACTGTGGAAAGATGGTTGTGGTTTGTAATGTTTCAAAAAACAAAACAAAAAGAACATTCCCTGGCAAATTACTGTTACTTAACAAGTGCCAACTCATGGACTGAAGCTGATGAAAGAGATTTGTTGGAATTAATATGCTTTTATTAAGATCCTGAAGGAGGAAAGCATGTTCTAAGTGCATCTTTAGCAAAAATGCCTCACTGCATGATTCATTTTAAATGTATAACAAAAATTAAGCAACAAAGAGACTACCATGGTTAAATGCCTTAGAAGAAAAGAGCCAAAAGTGGATACACAGTCAACGTTCCCACCTATTAAGCTACAACTACTTATCTCTAAAGCCATATTTTCACACTAGGCTTGCCAGGCCCCGTAGCTCCACCGGCGGGAGCTTTCTGGGGCCATGGTTGTAGCACGGGGTGCGTGGGCCTGGAGCAATGCATGCCCACACCCCACGCTACGTGGATGCTCTAGCAATCTTGGGCAAAACACTATGGTTTCCATAGAGTTTTCCCCAAGATTCCCAGAGCGTCCACATCACTTTCGGGTTTACCCGAAAGTGAGGCGTGTGTGCACACGTGCCCGCAGTGCTCACCAGCCATCAGCTGGCCGGCAGGCAGCCCAGTGGATTGGCGGGATTTTACCCACCACCACCAAGCACTTGGCAACCCTATTCCACACATGTTTTTGCTAGAGTGGGTTGAGTACTTTCTAGCAAAAGACTCTAACTCACAATAGATTTGTGAAAATGACTATTCCCTATTTTATTTGTGAAGAGCTTCTGCTCAGTTTTTCCATGTATGGTTTTAGGAAGGCCTGGAGTGGTCTTGTTCTAATCATCTTCAAATTCCTGTATAAGGTTATTTATTTATTTTATTTATTATCATTCTTATATCCTGCTCTCCATGGCAAAGCTGGGCTCAGAGCGGCTTACAGCAAAATAAAAAAATACTAGCATCCCAGTCCCAAGTTCTTTGCCTGCTGAAGCAGGCTGCATTCAAACAAAACTCTTTGCTTGCACCTACATTTGTCAGCTCCAGGTTGGGAAATACCCAGAGATTTTGAGGGTAGAGCCTGAGGAGGGTGGGGTTTGGAGAAGGGAGGGTTCAGACCAGAGCCATGGCATACAGGGTATGGTTGCCAAGTCCCTCTTCACCACAGCAGGGAGGTTTTTGGGGCGGCTTTGAGGAGGGCAGGCTTTGAGGAGGGGAAGGACTTCAATGCCATAAAGTCCAATTGCCAGAGTGGCCATTTTCTCCAGGGGAACTGATCTCTGTCACCTGGAGATTAGTTGTAATAGCAGGAAATTTCCAGCCACCACCTCGAGGCTGGCAACCCTACTTGTGCCACTGGAAACCATATGGCTGGTGCTAGATCTGGGGAGTGGGCAGAAGAAAATTAGGAACGACCGAGTTCAAAAAGTATGAGAAACACTGCTTAAATCAATTCCAGCACAAGTATTCCCATTGGTTATTGAACATGACCTTGCAAACTGGAATTGTTTACTTATTGATCTTTTAATGACAGGTTATTACTGGACATGCCTGTACTTTGGGGTGAATGTTGAAAGAAATAGGTTGGCAAATTTGAATACCGTCGGTGAAGGAAAACAAGTGTGCATTTTCTGGTTGGATGGAGCTGGAGGAGCTCCTAAATGGAAGTATTGTTGAGAAATGAATACTGTTGTAAAGACAAGCAATGTCCAGGTTTGCATGTGCTTCCTTACTCAATATGTGTCTATCTATCTATCTATCTATCTATACACACACATACATATCACAAAACCACCATGCATTCTAGTGCTCTTTCCTCACAAAAAGAACCTGCTCTGGAGCTTCGTAATCTTCAAGGAAAGTGGGAGACATTAAGTAATACAAAGGAAGCTGCTAATCCCCCACCGCCCAACTGATGTTTTAAAACAATTTAATATCAAAAACTGTCCCATCCCATGTTAAAATCTTTGTCCTTTAAAGATCAGTCAGCTGGGGAGAAAAAGGCAGCAGGGGACTCTGTCTGCATTTGAAGTAGCAACTTAAAACAAACATAAGATAACTTTTTTGTATATAAAGGCACACAGGAAGCTGAGGAGGCAGCCCGAAAGAGCTGTTCGGAATTCCCAGTTACATTTCTGCCATGAGCAAAGGTGAAAACCAGCCCCCTTGGCTGTTATACAAATAATTTTTCTTCAGCCTAGTAAGCGAATAAAAGACACTATGTATGGGGAAAATAACTGTGATGCTAATTATTAATTTTGACAAGTCTGAATGCCTTGATAATATATTTCTTCAGTGTTGAGACTTCTGGGGAAAAACAAGCCTTAAAACTAAAATGAGTCGAACTTGCGGCTTGGACTCTCACTCCACGGCATACTATAAAATAGGCTGCATTAATAAAATGGGTTGTGACAGACCATGGCGAGTGTGGTCTAGCTTTGTGTATTTAATAAAAGGGTTTATAAATGTGGTATTAAAACAGGGGATCTACAAGTGCGAAGTCAGTTTTGGAGGATATTTTCGAAAGGCCTCCGTATGTTAACTAGTCTCCTAGATACACAAGGCCCTTTCAGCTGGTGTCTCATTTGTGGAAATAGTGTGATGGAATTTCATGAGGTTTACTGTTCAAGATGAAACCCCTGGTTTACTTTTGCCAGCCACTAACCATTCTGTCAGTCTCTGCACGGGGCACTCTAAAAATACACTAAGGGAAAAGTCTTTCTGAGGCAGAGGATGTAATGGTGGCCAGGTTCCATAGCAATCCAAAGGGACAAGAGCAGGGCCCTGTGTTTGCTTGGTGAGAACTGCCACAGCTGGAAGTGGGATGAGAAGGGAAGGGAGTGGGCTACCCTCAAGTTCATGAAAACTCTACTGAATTCATGCTTAGAAAAGGTTCACAAAATTATGATGAAATGTGCCTGAGATTCATAAAACCATCAAATTGTATTTATTTTGTGAATTTTTTATCCTACCCTATCTCCAAGAAGCTCAGGAGACTGTAGATTGTTCTCCCCATCTCTATTTGATCCTCACAAGAATGCTGCGAAGAATGTTAGACTGAGAGACAGTTAATGGCCCAAGGTCACCCAGGTCTCATTGAAAGCAAAGATTTGCATTTATTTGTTCTAGGCCCAGTCCAAAACTCTAACAACCACACCAAGAGAGAGCCAGCGTGGTGTAGTGGTTAAAAGTGGCAGATTCTAATCTGGTGAACTCTCTCAGCCTCACCTACCTCACAAGGTGTCTGGTGCGGGGGGAGGCAACTGTAAGCCGCTTTGAGACTCCTGATGTCGAGAAAAAGCAGGGTGTAAAAACCAACTTTTATTCTTCTTCTGTCTTCAGATCTTATATTTACATCATATTTTAAATGTGCTCAGAGTGGTGTTGCAGTACCACTATTTTAATTGTGAAGAAAATCCTCCCTATTCAAACTACATTAGTAAACAAGGACTCAGCCAAGTCCCCAGGCAATAGGAAATTCAAGAGGTAGCCTCTTTATGTTGTGTATTTCCTTGTAAAGAAAAGGCACTGGAGATTTTTTGTCGCTTTGAAATATTTATTTCTATATTTTCAAGCAGAGAATATTGGAAGCAATTCCACTTCTGAAGCAGGCAGCACAAATTTTAATCCTGCATCAAATCCCCAAAGAGCAACAACATAAATCCTTCATTTCGCCAACCATGAATATTTTTAGTTTAATTAATGACAGATAAACTCCCAACTCACTGTTTCTCTGTCCAAATTCAAACTCCTTCAAGCTGTCTCTTTATCCCTTCTCCAAATACTGATTAGTGTGGCTTTCCCAAGTCTGGAGGTATGAGGGACCATTAAACTCCTGTTGCTTGCCATTAGGGCTAGGTTATGAAAAGCCATTGAGGTAGTCTCATTTAAAATAAGCACTTAAAACTTATTAATAGCCAGAAAAATATTGCACAATAAGTATTCTGCTGAAAATGAAATACTTGTATGTGTGGTAATAACATTTTCTATTCAATGTGGAATGCAACAAGTTTCAAAACAATAAACTCTACAATACATCATCAACATTAGAATTTGGGGTTCAGCCCTTCAATGGCTGCACTCCTTTCTACATGGTTGGGGGCAGAGAGTGGCGCTGGGAGAAGAGGTATTGCAGTGGCACCCTTTGGTGTGTGGTTCCACAAGGTGCAATCATTTCCCACATGTTAACATCTACATGCACCCCCTTGCCCAGCTTGCCCAAAGGTTTGGGTTGGGTTGTCATCAGTACGCTGACGACACCCAGCTTTACCTGTTGATGGACGGCCATCTGGACTCTGCCTCAGACACACTGGACAGGTGCTTGGATGCTGTGACTGGATGGTTGAGGAAAATCCGCCTGAAACTGAATCCATTGAAGACAGAGGTCCTGTGGCTCAGCTGAGGTGGTCCTGGAGTGGTGGCTCCTGGCTCTTGACCGTGTGCAATTAACACCTGCACCTGTTGTCAGGAGCCTGGGTGTGATCCTTGATGCCTCCTTGACTATGGAGGGTCAGGTCACAGCTGTGGTCAAGGTGGCCTCCTTCCATCTCCACTGGGCCCAGCAATTGGTACCTTACCTCTCCCGCCCTGACCTAGCTATGGTGACCCGTGCAACAGTCACCTCCAGGTTGGATTACTGTAATTTGCTCTGTGTGGGACTGCCCTCAAGACTGATCCAGAAACTCCAGCTGGTACAGAATGCCACAGTGAGGCTTGTTACAGGGACCTTGCTGAGAGAGCATATTCAGCTCCGTCAACTGCACTGGCTCCAGCTGGAATACCGGATCAGGTTCAGAGATGCTGGTTTTGACCTATACATTGTCTGGGACAAAATATTGTTGAAGGCTTTCACGGTCAGAGTTCATTGGTTCTTGTAGGTTATCTGGGCTGTGTAACCGTGAATACCAAAACCACGGTTACACAGCCCGGATAACCTATGAGAACCAATGGTCTGGGACCTTTGTTCCTACGTGTCCTCTCCTGGTACACCCCCAGAGTACATTATGTTTGACAAATAACAATCTCTTGGTAGTTTCCAGTCCAAGGAGCATTAGGCTGTCCTCAACCAGGGCCAGGCCACTTTTGGCCCTGGCCCCAGCCTGGTGGAACACTTTTCCTGGTGAGATCAGGGCCCTGCAGAACAGTTCCACCAGGCCTATGGTTAAGATGGCCTTGGTTTTCCGTCTGCACTAGCCTCCCTATCTCTTCCCCTCACCCTATACTTTGGATTAATACCAACTACTGTGTGGGGGCTCTGGCTGCCTGCAGGCCTTTTTTTCCAAATGAACACCATCATATTAATCTTGTAGATCTTATTATGACCACTGGATATTAATGGGGTTGAAAATTATTAGGTTTTATATATTTTTAATTAATTTTTTAAATAATATTTTTAATAATTATTGTTTTTAAATTATTTTAATTAGTGATTTCAGGAGGTTTTATTGTATTTATAATTATTGTATGGGTTATTGTGTTGTGAGCTGCCCTGAGCCCGGCCTTGGCTGGGGAGCAAGGGCAGGGTATAAAAACCAAATAAATAAATAATCTAAAAACTAGTGTCAGCATCCATAAACTTGAAAACTTTTGAGGTCAATAGACCGCTATGCAAAAATTCAATTAAAAAACCTCCTTACAAGCAGTCATCAGCATCAAAACATTAACCAAATCCAGCAATTTCATAATCTACCAAAACAGGATCTCAAACATTTGCAGCTGACAAAAAGCTAAAAGGGATGGTGCCATGCAAACATCCCTCAGGAGAGCATTCCAGAGACACAGTGCTGCTACAGAGAAAGTCTTCTCTCTTGTGGCCACCGAACATATTTCAGAAGGACCTCCAGTGTGAGAAACTTGTGTGAGAGAAACCTCACTTTCTGTGGCAATATGAACACTTTGTGCTTGGTGGGGTTTTTTTTAAACTTATGCTAAAAAAAAAAACTTTCCACAGAATTATAATTAGGCTAAAGATTTTATACAAAAAAAGTCTGAGACTTGCTGACCTCCTGTTGGCCCTTTATCACTCATAACTCAAAGACAGTTGCCAAACTATCCTCAATGTTCCCTTCCTCCTAGCGTTGCTATTTTAAAAGCATTTGCAGGACTTTAAAAAATGGGTTCAGAGCATGGCGCGGTGGCCCCGCCCACACCTTTTCAAGTGTAGAATCAGCCATAGGGAGGGATATTTCTGCAAAAAGTGTGTGATGGGGGAAACAAGAGCTCTGGGGCCTGCCACACCACGTGCCCAATCTGTATTGGGACTTCACAGCCATTTTTAAAGAACTACCAATGTTTTTAAAATGGCATTGGCAGCCACAGGATGGTCCCATGCAGCCATCACTTGTAGCCTGGCCCTTAGATTGATTCGTTAACTGTTAACAGTTGTTTCTATTTTAAAGAGGTTAAGATGGATTTTTTTCATAAGCCCTCTTAAGCATATTTAGCCTGACAACTGGGGTACCTAAGGACTCCTTCACATATTGCAACTAAAACTGGATCCTTGCATTTCCATTTTGATGTCAGGCTCATAAATACACTGGGTGGGAATATGTATTTTATCTCAATTTAACTTCTAACATTCTAAAAGGTGATATAGTTATTCTCTATTTCTATATATTTGTTTTACTAAACAAAAATACCTTTAAAAACACATTTTTAATATTACCCATATTTAACTCCTCATAACTTATGCTGTTTTCACATCAACATAATAAAGCCTCCAGTTTAGAAACAATTCTTCTCTAGGTCTTTTGTTTACTAAATTAGTTAGTTTCACCATGACAGCATATTGTGCCAATTTATTCTTCCATACTTTTATCTTGAGACCTTCATCCGATTTCCATTTCATGGCTAGTACCATTCTGGCAGCTGTGACAGCATATCTATATAATTCCTCAGATGCCTTTTCCAGTGTTGCTGGTGTTATCCCAAGTAGCATGTATTTAGGTGCCAAAGCGAATCCTCAATGTTCCCTTTTTAATTTTTAACATTTTTTGCATTTCACTGTGAACTTGAATCCAGTATTTCTTCACAATCTTACAAGACCACCAGATATGAAAGAAGGTTCCTTCTTTACATTTCCAGCAATATCCGCTGTTCTCCTCTTTTGAATGTCTTTAGGTGTAATATATCAGCAGAAGAACATTTTATACCAATTCTCTCTAAGAGCTTGACAAGCTGTGAACTTGATCCCCTTCAGGCTCATTCTTGTCTCTCTGTGTGTAAGTACCATCAAGTCGCTGGACAGCATTATTACATGGGAAGCTCAGCAGATGAAAAAACAAAAGCTTCCTGAATGAGGCTGAAATCCAAATGACACTTTCTTTGGACCAACCCCCTCTGAATAACAGGACTTACTTCTGAGTAGATCTTCTTAGGCTTGCTCCTTGAGACAACAAATTGTCAAGTCGCAACTTACATAAGATATGTTCCTCATATATGTATATCTATTGGGGGGGGGTACTGCCCCAACTCCTGGGTATCATTGTATTTCATACGCAAATGTACATGCACCAAATTCTATTATGCCCTACCACAATTTCCAACAAATCCCACAACTATAATCTTCTATGTGAAGAAGTTGATGTGTGTGTTCAGTTAAGAGCAACTCTTTTTAAATTTAAAAAAACTCCTAAATGACAGTTATTGCCAAGGATCCCTAATAAAATGAGTCATTTTAATGTGTTTTTTAATTATTATTTCAGTCTTAGCAATAGCATATTCCTAGTCCCATCTGTGAAAAGTACATTATAAATAAACTAAATGCATGATCATCTTTCCTGAACAATGCGACATTCTTCTGGTGTTTTCAATCATGCTTCAAACATGTTGTGTATGAAGGGAAGGGGAATGAAACTACTCAACTCTATAAAAATAAAAGGATGGCTTTCTCTTTAAATATATATATAAAAAGAGAGAAATTAAATCACATGGGCCTGTGGTATACATTAAATGACTCATATTCGATTGAATTATATCCCACACATGAGGGAAAATGATCTCCATTTGTACAGATGAACAACAGCTCCCAAGATTGCAAATGCTGCCTCAGATGGTGCATAAATGTGCTATCCATTACTATTACAAACAGTGCGGTTGCCATAGCATCATATGAAGTATGGCTCCATTCTAATGTTGCAGAATACAAGAGATAGCACCTCTACTACCTGGATGGCATCCATTCTGCCTTTGGTACCATTGTTATTTTATCTCTTTTTTTACTTCATCAGCTTTACTTCAATCCATAGTTTTGGTTGTTCTCCTGGAAAGTGCATACCTTTTCTGAGTGACTTCAGTTGTCTGAGGAATGTCTTCAAACTGGTGAGATCAGGTAAGAATGAACTAAAATAAAGCCTTTGCTTACCTCATAAGGCCACACCCCAAAATTTCCAGCTGTTTACACACACACACACACACACTGTTCAGTCTATGTAGCCATTTACAGGTGGGTTACAGATGCTCAACAGTATCTTCTACCTAGCTTCTTTGTGTGTACCTTATACAGGTGTTTCATTTTGTTCCACACCCTGACAGCTGGAAATCCAATTATCCTTTTAGAAAGTAAATAGAAAATTCTTTTTTCCTCTCTTTGCTCCCCTCCCCCCATTGTCAACTGTCTTCCTGTTCTATGAGAAAAGTTTTGGACTTCATTAAATTGGCAAGATAGGCAATCCAATCCAAAATAAAGTAGTAAAGATGAATGATTTATGAACTGCTATATCCTTTGAGTAAAGGTATCATTTCCTATGCAAGAATGTGGCATAGAACACCAAGAGCATCTTACAGTGAAGGCATCTATGTATTTACCATGTACCCAGTTGTTCTGTTATTAAACCTGGATGGCTGTCCCAGAAGGGAAAAAAAACATGCTGCAAATCTGGCCACCAAAGAGCTATTGACTGTGTATATACAGGAGAGCATACTGGCTTCCATCAATTGCTGGTTTTCCTTTTTCTCTACCCTGAAAGCCCCCATAGCATCTCCCCTTTTTTCTCTTCCTTCCTTCCCACCCACCCACCAGCCAACCTACCTCTTTCTACTCCCATCTTCAGCTTTACTTCCTTCCTTTTGTCCCCCTGGCAGTCTCTCCCTGGGAAACTGTGGTTCCAGCCACCAGGCCAAGCCAGGCACAGTTGCACAGTGGGGAACCTGCAAGGAGTTGCAGGATTACCTCTCATGTTACCCCTGTATCCCCTCTCCACACTATTTTCCCTTTATCGCCTCCTGGCATCCCCCATATCCTCACTTTTCCATTTTTTCTCTTCTCCTTCCCACCCACCTACCAACCAACCTTTTATTTACCTCCCCCCATCTTCTGCTATATTTTTTTATTTATTTACTTCATTTATACCTCACCTTTCTCCACAATGGGAACCTTACAGCAGCTTACAGCAGTCTCCACTTCTCCATTTTATCCTCACGACCACCCTATGAGATAAGATAGTAAGCTTCCCAATTGCCCACCAATTATCCGGGCTGCCTGCCGCCCCCTCAGCTGGTCAGTGGGCGGAAGCAGGCCAGCTGAATGAGGTGAAGTGATCTATGTGCATGGTGCACAGGTGCAGTACAATGATATCACTTCTGGGTTTACCCTGGAAACACCAGCATCACTACGGGGATGCTCTAGCATTCTCCCCAAAAAACTCTATGGTTTCCAAATAGTTTTTGGAGTACAGTGTTAGAGTATCCTAGCTGCTGTTGAATAGTAGCAAGCAGCCAGGCCTGGGTGAGGTGATAGCAATTCACCTGGTGGTTGCTGCCAGGCCTGGCCCAAATTAGTCCTCCCTCCAAAGTCAAATGTGTCATGACCCCTTGAGCTGGGCATGGACTCCAACTTGGAAGCCTCTGATGAGCATGATACATGGCCTGAAACAGAGCAGGAAACTGGAAGACCCCTACAGGGCAGATGCCCCTGGCCCATCTGCTCCAGAATTTGCCCCTGAGGAACCTGCAGAAGGAGCTCCTCTGCCAGAACTTCGCTCTGCCTCCCTCCATGTCCTGGGGCAACTAAATGCCAGTCCAGGACTTGGTCCACAAGTGCATCGGAATCTGCCTCCTCCCAGCAGAAGTGGCTGAGGCAGAGGACTAGCAGACTGTGCTCCACCTCCTGGCCCAGAATATGGTGGATGTAATCTTTGGCAGGATTCTGGACCCAGTTAAGCCTAGCTAGATGAATCACAGGTGCTGCTTCCAGAGCAGGTGGAGCTGGTGTACTCTCTGCCTATTTAAGTCTTGGGCTGGGAGTAGAAGCTTGCTGGATCAACTGGTCCACTAGATGTAAACCTGTGTTCCTGTCCTAGCTCCTTGCCTCCAGCTCAAATTGATGCTCAAGCCTTGCTACCCAAGCCTGAGGGCACTACCATTTGAGGAAACCTGATTGGCCCTGCCTGCAGAATACAAGACAAAAGCAGCCATGAAAAGTGCCCTTCCTCTGCGTATTACTGACAAAAACCAAGGATGGAAGACTCACAATACTGTTGTGGTTGCCAAGCAACAGCCAATGAAGATATTTGTTTTTTTAAAGCTACAGGCTCTGCTTCTATAATTTTGAAGAGTTTTAATCCCTGGGACTTTTCTCAGGTTTGTAGAAAGCTCTGTCTTATTTGTTCCTGGCTCCAGTTTTTAAGTATCCACAGATAGGGCTGCATCAAGAATTAAATATATTAATGATTGACATCCTCTTTTCTCCCCAGTATGGACCCAAAGCAGTCTACAAAGCAACTGCTCCATATTATCTTCACAACAACAACCCTATAAGGAAGGTTAAGAGTGAGGGGTGCAGGGGTGCCCAGTGACCTTCCATGGCAGAGAGCAGACACCAAGTTGAGACTCCTAAATCCTAGTCTGACACTTTAACCACTATAGCACATTAGCTATTTAGCTCTTGCAGTTCATGGGGTTGATCCTGTCTTGATGTGCCTAATTCTCTTTTTTGAAGCCATCTTGTAAACAGCTTCCAATGTTTATTCATCCAAGGGTGAACGTATGCAAACATTTTTCATGAGGAAACAGCACACAAGGTGACCAGATAATTCTTTTGTGGTTTTCTTATTCCTATAAATGTGCCCTTATGCTGTGGAAGCAAGAGACAACAAAAGGCAAAGTTCATTCTGAGGGATCTGGATTTCTTGTGGTTGGTTGGTATCACACGTGGGTGCATTTATAGGCTTGAATCACCATGGAACAATGGCAGGAGATAATGGAATATGTGTATATGACCGCAGCACACAAAGTTCTTGTTCTATGGCCAAAAGAACCACCTCTTCCTCCATGGAGGTCTCTGAACCTATCACCTTTCATAAGTGGTAAAATCAGGTTTAAAAATAACAGCAATAAAACTAACTTAATAACTATCCATATCAAAAGGCCAGAAGGTTTGGTGTGCTTTTTATTGGCAGCATTTGCAAACAAGCAAAGAATATTTGCTTATTATAGTGGGAAGAAATCAGATTTTCCAAATGCTAATATGGAGCCTGATGCAAACCAGAGTCTTGTTTCACAACAAATTAGCCAGCAGTCACTTAAACTCAGAGCTGGGGCTGGTTTCCACATTGCTTTGTTTATATTGACTGCATTTATGATGCTTCAGAAGTTGCCAGTATAATATTTATTTAGCAGTTAAAGCGCTCTGCAAATGATTTTGCTGTCTTAAAAGATAAATATTCTCAGCACGCTCAAATGAGACATTAGTGTGCTTGTGAAGGAAATTGCATTTTAATAAAATCCCCTCAAATTACAGATAGTGGCTCCTTTGTTTTTGAAGTGGCAATGCTGATTTCTGATCACATTTGTCATAATTAGAAGTTACACTGCGATTAGAAACCTTAAACATACTGCTGAACGCACAGTCAAAAATCAAGCATATCAAAAATGAATCTGAAACTGCTGTGTGAGGAAAGGGGAAATGTTGGCCTCAAGGAGATATTTATAATAAATGTGCATAAACAAGAGTGCAGTGAGCAATAACTGCGATTCAAAGCCATATGAAAACATTACCTAGTTCCGAGTTTAAAATTTTCTTATGCTCTTGTAATTAGAGTTGTGCGGAGAGACAGGACTGAAGTACACTTCAGGGGCAGAAACCAGCATCAAAGATGGTCCTAGAGAATGGTTGACGGTCACATGGTACAGCAACCATGCAAGAGCTTAATCAGGTTTGCTTTTAGTCAGTGCCTGGATGAGATTTGTCCTGGGTACGGAAGCTGCCTTGAGTTGCAGGAAGGAAAAAAGAGTTGGATACAAACACAATAGAATACATAAGAAGTGGAGCGACTACTATTTCGATTTGTCCAATAAGGGCCATCACCTTATCCTTACAAGACAACGATGGGCCAAGCAATTAAAGGATTATATAGAAATTATGATTCAAGCATGATGATTCTGCCCTGACTTGTGTCCTCATTAGTTTTGATCTCAGATGACTTGGTCTTCTTTGTTTTTTGTGGTGCCAGTTTCATGTGAGCCCTGACCTGGATGGCCCAGGATGGCTCGATCTTGTCAGATGTCAAAAGCTAAACGAGGTTGGCCCTGGTTAGTATTTGGATGGGAGGCTACCAAGGAAGCCCAGGGTTGCTACATGGAGGCAGGCAATGGCAAACCCACCCTGTTCATCTCTTGCCTTGAAACTCATATGGGGTCTCCAGAAGTTGACTTCGACTTGACAGCACTTTCCACCATATTTCATTTGAATGTGCTCTTTGTAGCAAAATCTGATATTTGCCACATTAGAAAAATCCATTGAAAACTGATGTTTATTGTGGTTAAAGAAATACCATCTCTTACCACATGAGTGTATAATAATAGTCAGTCTACCATGGTAAAACAATGTGTCAAAATCACCCTGTGGTGCCTTTAAGAACATCAAACAATAACTTCTAACAGTAGACATAATTATTTTTGCTGAAAGAGAAACGCTCTGCCAAAAAAAAAAAAGCTAGTTTCCACAAACACACAATTTTTTAGCCTAACCTAATCCAGTTAAGATGCAATAGTTGGATTCAAGTCAGTTGAAGGGACCATATTTAGTAACTTTGTCTGGGTCTATGGAAAAATGACAAAAGAGACCAAATCTGCATTACCTAATTTGGAGTATTTACCTTCTGTGAACATAGGATGGGGAGATATTCAGGACTGCCACAATATCATGTTTCATTTAGAATGTAAATAAAGTTATCAGGTACTGCACAGCAGTAATTAAAAGTTACAGGACCTTGTCTACTGACTCTCAGTCTAATAAAAACTCAGCCTTGTCCCACCAATAAATAAATACTAGAACGTGAATAGGGCTGTACGTGTCACTTCACAAATGCAAGTAAATACCTGATTGGCATATATTCAGTTTCTAGAAGATGAATGTATGAATGAGTTCCCAAGCATTGGATCCAAAATAGCTTTTGCATGAACAGAAGGAACTTCTGCATAGTCGCAGCTTCCCACACTGCATTAATGTTCTTTCCAGAGGCCCCCTAACCTCGAGAAGAAGCTTTTTGAGGGATGCAGGGAGATGGGAGAAAGAGGGAAATCCATTTGGTGAGCAGAGCCCTGCTTGTTGTTCTCTGGGTCAAAGCAGATTGTTTGAAGGGGTGTGAAAATTCACCCTCTGGTAACCTGTTGCAATTGTTCATTCATACGCACAAGTCATTGTGTCACAAAATCTGTGGTCACAAAGCATTGAACCATATTTGAACCAGCACTAACCAACGTGGTATAGCAGTTAGCATATCAGACTATGATTTGGGAGAGTCAGATCTGAATCCGTGCTCTATCACAAAAGTTTGCTTTGGGCCAGTCACTCTCTCAGCCTAAGGCACTTCCTACAGTTATGATGATGATGATAAAGTCAAGGAGGGAAAATAATGTTGTAAGGTGCTTTGTGTCCCCATTGGGGAGAAAACAGGGGGATCAATATGTCTAATAGTCTAATGGCCCCATCTGTGGATATTTAAAGCCATAGATATTTCTTCAAAGTTGGGGGACTTCCCAGGCTTGCAGAAAAATCTGAAAAGTTACAAACTATGGAGGGATGGGCTTTAACTATGCCCCCCCAAGGTCCACTGTCTGCACATGTGCAGAGGAAGGAAGCTGGAGCCACCCCAGTGCACATACCAGCACACCCAGTGCCTTCAGCACTCTGGGGGTAGGGTTGCCAACCTTCAGGTGGTGGCTGGAGATCTCCCGCTATTACAACTGATCTCCAGCCGATAGAGGTCAGTTCACCTGGAGAAAATGGCCGCTTTGGCAATTGGACTCTATGGCATTGAAGTCCCTCCCCTCTCCAAACCCCGCCCTCCTTAGGCTCCACCCCAAAAACCTCCCACTGGTAGCGAAGAGGGACCTGGACACCCTAGCCATCACCATTCATTCTACATGAATAAGGAATTCATAATCAGATCCAGTTTTGTACTGAGAAATATAGTTTTATGTCTAGGTTTTTAACTGAAAGGTGTCTCTTTCTATAGTACACTGTTATTTCAGAACTTCTACATATTTCAGGCTGTACAGAGTGTGGCTTTCCTGAGAACTAAATATAATCTGATAGAATGTATAATGGAGAATTTTTTTAGGACAGTCAAGGTCATGTTTACTAAGAGCACAGTAGTAAAAATATCACTGGGAAAAGTGAGATGTGTAAACAAAAGGTCAGAGAAGGGAATCCTTGTGGATTGTGTAGGCATGAACCCAAGAAAACAGTTTTGTACATGTTAAAAGGATGGAAACATACCAATGTGCCAAAGTCTTTGGTGGGTAGCCTCCAATTTGGGGCTCTTTGCTAGAAGGTTTTTTTATTATTTTAATCCACATATACCCAATGAAACCTCCACTATGGATAATATATATATTGAAATATATTTTTTCACGGATATTGGAGCATGTTAGAAAGAAGTGAGTATGAAAATTTCATTCATACAAAAAGCCTTCATATTATTTACAGGATTAGATTTTGCAGCTTTCAAATAATAAATGTAATGGCATGGCAGGCTTGGAAGATAGAAGAAGAGTTGGTTTTTATATGCTGACTTTCTCTAAATTAACCTGAAGTTAGATAATATGCAAGTTCTGTTGGCACATTTGATTTGTAATGGCTGTTTTACATGAAAAAATAAACACTTGGTGCTGTAACCACTGGGTGATGAACATGCTTATATTAATTCATCCAGTACTACATTTGCAAAGCATCCATGTGCATTTTAAAAAAATTATTTTAGCACTTCTTCTTGTGGTTTAGCTGGGTATCCATGCTTTCCTCCAAAGGTACGGTCAGGTTACCTACATGATATTCTGAGACTAATATGATATTTGCATTCTAGATGTGGCAGATCATGGTCAGAAATCACCCACTGCCACTGCAGGGGAGGATGGAAATAATATTCTTACTGGGGGACACTGAAATGTTTGGTAGTGGAGTTGGGGCATCTCAGTCAACATGGATGCAAGCACAGTGGTACTGAGGGTCTGGCAGCCCCCACTGACACCAGCAGACAGACAGTGAGTAGTTGTCTACTTTCACAGTACTTTTTTAGCCCTCCCCGTCTCCATTGCCATCTCCTGAATAACAAGTCCTCACTTCCCTCCCCCTTTAATTTCCCTGCAGAAATGGTGGGCAATTTTCACAAGTAAAGGGATATGTTTCAGTGGCAGAGCATCTGTTTTACATGCAGAAAGTCCCAGTGTCTCCAGTTAAAAGTTGGTGATGTGAAAGACCTCTTGCTGAGACCTGGAGAAACACTGTCAAGGTCAAATTAGACACTACAGGTGACTTGCCCCCAAGCCAACACACGTCACATGTATTGTCTAGTTTGACCCTCAGTCAGAGCAGACAATACTGTCTGGAACTTGATATGGAAGCTTCGTCTGTTCACGTGAATGGCCTTAACACCACTGATTCTGATCTTCTCTTGTGTGTGTGAATCCTAACAATGCGACAACTCATGAGCTCTTTTCTTCCATGATAGGTTCATTCACTTGTCAGCAATCCCTTATTCTATGAAAATGATCGTCATATTTTTGTCAGCCTTTTTTAAATGGCCTCTTAGAAGACCAGAGCCATTCATTCCCCGTAATAATGAAACAGCACAGATGCAACAAATTCATATTGCATATTTTTTGGAAAGAATAACTTACCCATTTCCCCACCAAAATGTAAACCAGGTGCACTTTCAGCCATGAATGAGAGATGGATGTGCAAGATGCATTTCAGGATGAATTATCAGCTTAGCTTCCTTTTACCTGATCTGCAGAATCTGAAGGCAGGATAAGGTATGCAATCAATTCATTTTTATATTCCATTTGAATAGCTGCTGACCTTAGACCTAGAAGGAGAGCCACTGGGGTGTCTGTAAAAAATTGGATAGGTATTTCAAACAGTCTGGTATTCTACTAACTCTTTTGTCTGCAGGTCAACAGTGTTCCTTGGTAGAACTCAATAGTGAGAAGTTGTTTTCTGGGGTTGTAGGGGAGGAGAGGAAAATTAGAAACTAGAGACACACTGTCCAAACATTAGTTCAAAAGGAACAGTCAGTTTTTAATTTGCTTGACTTTTTTTTCAAATGAATTAGAAGTTTTGAGACTGGAGAAGACAAGTAGTTTCCTTAGTCTCCAAGGCAAACCTATTTTTCATCTAGCTCTGACTGCTTGAAGATTTATATGCACCCTACTTCACTTATATAACACTCACACATCTAAAGATGTGTATTATTGGGAAGCGTTCAAGAAGTATATTTCATGCAAGAAAGTTGTGGTTATAAAAGCGTTCAATTAAGTTGCGAGGCATTTGGGAATATATGTTACGTGCTTGGAAGAAAGAAGGGAGCCTAGAAGTTTAAGGAAGCATTCTAAAAGAGTGACTCATTGCCTATAGACAATGGTGGAGGTCTATGGAAGTCACATACATGTCCACATACATGGTCAGTGAATGAGCCCCCAGGGTTTTTTTTTAAAAAAAAAACATTTTGGATGAGCATTAGTCATCTGAACATTTCTTGTACAGCTTTGTTTACTTTTGTTCCTTTTTATCTTGGAGGAATTCATATGAGGTTTGGGATACTTTACCCAGCACATTTTAGACCTGCTATGTAGTCCAAATGGAAACAATTTTGAGCAAAATTAATTTTTCACATTGAATCCATAATTCTTCACATAAGTGGTACTTAAGTTGAGAAATAAAAAATGGAATGAAGTTAAAAGTCTCTGTTTGGGGCCTTTCAAACATTATCTGTTATGGATTCTTGCAATGACATTCCCAAATGTATCTTTAAGATAAATCATTGAACCTTTTTTAAACCTATCCAGATAGCTGTATTATAAAATATACAGAACTCTTAGGCTAGATTACCTCCTGTACATTTCTTCCTTTTTAAATGTCAAACATCAAAAGTGTGAGTCTTTACATAAATCTTCTGTCTGAAAGTTTGGGGAAAATGTTTTATTTTGTGAATATGTCTAGAATATAAGACTCGGGCATTCCATGGTTCTTTTACCACCACTGGTTCTGAATATAGTGTTGCTACTTGAGCCAATTTGAAGCTGTCGCCAACTGTAGGATGCTTATCTGATTCATCCTCAGCCTTTGAACAAGTTAGTCAGCAGTTACTTATGTTTAAGTACATTTGCATGCTATCAACACCTCAATATAAAAATAATCTGCCAATTAAACCATTAAAGAATGTAGCCCAATTTTTAAAATGAGTCTTCACCCACTCTAGTTTTTTCGCCGTCTGCCATCTGGATATCCAGAACAACTCCCCCTGCTTTCTAGATCTAATAAAAAGAACAAATTTCAGAAAGACAGCAAGAAAGAGAAGAAATTGCAAAATATGCACCTGCATATACACACACACACACACAGAGAGAGAGAGAGAGAGAGAGAGAGAGAGAGAGAGAGAGAGAGAGAGAGAGAGAGAGAGAGAGAGAGAGAGAGAGAGATCAGAGAGAAATTAAGTTTAAAGAACACTCCAAGTAGCCAACTCATCTCAAAGCCAGCCACAACTTCAGATTACTAGCTGGTGGTTCATATTTCTTTGAGGTTTTGTAGTGCAAATATTCCCTGAAGAACACATTTATTTTCAAGGACATTTCCTTTTCCAAGCAATGTGCTATATTTTGTACCACAGCAGATCCAATGCCCTGTAATTCATCCATTGCCATTGTAACTGCAGTGTGGGACAGGTTAGTTCATCAAAGTGTCATAGGTGCCTGCTTGATATGGTTTGCAAAATGATTTGTTGTGGGACACAAATACACACACACACATTTCTTTCATATCTTTTTAAAAACTAGCAGCTTGAAAAAGTTATTTGGAGGCTCGCTTTGCACAACTTCTGCACACAAATCTAACAGTAAACAGCTGCAAGGCTGTTCCTCCATCCTCACGGAAATGTTACTACAACTTATTGCACCTCCTTTTAAAGGGGATAGATGTATCTGCAACTATTACACACAAGTAGCAGCATGGTGCAATGGGTAAAATGGAGTTGAATTGCCTCATTTGTGTAAAATTGTGTAAAAGTTTTGATTTAAATTTGACTTCAACTCCAAAAGTGACTCTGACAAAGGTCATAAAACCTGCAAAGTGCAAGCTAGTGACAGACATCCTGATATGGAATAGTTCTCTGATCAGCCACCATGAATTGGATGGGCCAAGATCTGCATTCACCAGTCTGTCAGTGTTAAGAGGAATGGCAGAAAATAGTTGTGAACAGCTATAACTGAACATCATGTAGCTTGGCAATATTGCGCCGATTCGTCTAGTTCTGATAGAGTCATTCTTTTAGTTTTGTGTTGCCTAATTGAAAGTCAAAGAATCAATAAAACCAGATGGATTTTGCAAGATGAATTCTTAACAGGATTTGGGTTCTTTAATCAGCTGCTTAATATAGTAATGTTTAGTGCATCAAAGTTTAGTCAATAAAACCAGAGGTTATGTGAATCTCCTTAACCCCATTCTGCTCTCCAGCCTAGCTTTTTGTTCTGTCCTACTGCATTTTAAGAGGATATTTTAAGAGCCAACCAATTATCACCGTGTGAGACTATTGAGGCACAAGCTAAGTAGCAATGCTAAAAATGTTAGAATGTTTGTCACAGTTGACATTGAAAGAAACCTTGCGCTTCTGTTGTGCTGTTTGTAATGGCAATGAACATTGGGACACTCGGTAGTAAATACTCTGCCTCTGAAGCAGCTAGAGCTTTCTAGTCCCCTATAAGAAACCACATCTGGGGACTTTCACATTTAAGCAGCTCTTAAAGTTTGTTTTTTGTTTTGTTTTTTAAATTATATGCTGGCTTTTCATCCAAACACGCTCCCCAAGGTAGTGAACATCAAGGTATTAAAAACATTTTAAAGGATTTAAAATTTATATAAAAATATTTAACGATACACTAAAAACATACAGACACAACCGAGGAGGAAGGCCAATAAGAATTCACTGGGGGGGAGGCACCAAACAAAACAAAAAGCTTTCACCCCTTGGTGGAAGACAAAGACAGAGGGAGACAGAGACAAAGGTCTGTGGGGAGGTAGTTCCAAAGTTCTGGCGCCACAACTGAGAAGGCCCTTTCTCAGGTTGCCACATGTCTAGCCTCAGGTGGCAGGAGTACCTGAAGCAAGGCCTCCAGAGATGAACAGAGTGGATAGGTGGGTTCGTATGGGAGTAATGTGTTGGCCCCAAGCCTTACAGGGCTGTGTCAAACTCCCACTGGTGACGGCTCAGTGTCAAGGGACATGGCACCCTCCAGTGTCTTCTTTTTCTCAGCCTGGCTTTAGCTTAGTGTCAGACAGGGAGCAGAGGGGGGTTCTGGCTCACCCTGAGCCCTCTCTGGTATAAACTATGATGCCCTTGTCAATTTTTTTTCAGAGAAAATCTCTCTGGAATCCAGTTAGATTCAAGTCCAGTAGTCAGACTCATGTGTGATGAAGGGAGCTTTGACTGAGCACCTTATACCCTGACGTTCTGGTTGGTCTTTAAAGTGCTACTGGATTCGAATTGAACTGTTCTATTGCAGACCAACACTGAAACTATCCCTGGAATCCAGTCCAACCTATGCTGGTTCGAGTACAGATCATGTAGAAGTACTATCTAGTCACGCTTATGTGGATGTTTTTTAAATTAATCTCCCTGATAAATGTTGACAAGATAATATGCATTTCCTGCATCCATTTCCTTCATCCTCAAAAGGAGCCTCAGATTCGGACACTTGTGTTTTTGTTTTTGCCTTTGATAAGTTTCACAAATTGCTTTTATGCAGATCATGTGTCAACATTTTTATTATGGCTAGAGGCATCAAAATCTGGAAGTGGCCTAGGCCTTGATGGACCTCTGAGAGGACCTACGTGCCCATCATGGTTGGTGAAGTTGTGTCTGCAGAACATTAGGGCCCTTTCGCCAAAATCTTTGTAGGTTTGTGGATAGAGAAACAAGTCAGGGCTGTTGCTTAGGACTGCCTTTTAGACTGCAGTCTTAGATACAGCCAGTCTTACCAGCTTGATTCATGCTACTGTAAGCTTCAAGGCTGGATTACTGTAATAAGATCTACAGAGGGCAGCCCTTGAAGATTATTTAGAAACTTCAATTGATGCAAAATGCAGCAACCTGGCTACTGTTTGGGATAAGGAAAATCATTCTACTGAGATTTGTAAACATCTTTGTTGATTGCTGGTATGTTTCCAGGTTCAATCTAAGGGTCTGATGTTAATCTTTAAATCCTTAGCAGCCTATGCCCCACATATGTATTAGCATATCACTTCTCCTGATGTGAGCCTGCAAGGGCATTCCACTCCTTACAGCAGGGATTGCTCTCTATTCCATGGGTAAGAGACATCAAAACTATCAGGGCAAACAAGGGCTTTTTTTCTGAGGCTGTTCCAGTCCTGAGGAAGTAAAGGCTGTGACATCGCTGTAATTGTTTAAGGGAAAGTGCGAGATAGCAGTTCTTAAAAGACTCTTGAGCAATTCAGTATTTCTGATTTATTTATTTATTAGAAATGTTGTAAGATAGATGTTATATTTTTTATGGATTGCATTGGACTATTCTAGGGATGTAAAATGGTATAGTAGAATGGTCAACTCAGAGACCAGAGTTTCAGGGTATAAGGTGTCCAGAGTCAAAGCTCCCTTTGTCATGTCTGATAAAGGTAGCTTTGATGCTAGAAAGTTTAAACCTTGAAACTCTGGTTGGTCTCCGAGGTGCTACTGGACTCAAATCTAAGTGTTCTACTGCAGACCAACAACTACCCTCTGAAACTATCTGAATGGTACAGTATAGCCCGATCTTGTCAGGTCTTGTAAGCCAACCAGGGTGGGTACTTGGATGGGAGACTACCAAGGAAGACCCTGCAGAGGAAGCCAATGACAAACCACCTCTGAATGTATCTTGCCTTGAAAACCCTATGGGGTTTCCATAAATTGGCTGTGACTTGATGGTACTTTACACAAACACATTGGACTATTTTATTGATTATAGAAACCTTGTTGGATGACATGGAAAAGCAGGATACAGATGTTTTAAATAAATAAAAAATAAATTTAGACGTCTCTATATAGTGGGAGTAAATACTCAAAATTGGGAGTCAGGCACTACTAACACAAAAGACTTTAATTTTCAAACATCACAAGTGTTCTTTTCCTGGGACTGCACATTTTGTCTGTTTCCACATTTGTTAAAGCCCTGATGGTACAGGGAACATACAAGAAAATAAAACTGCTGCAGTATCCTTCTCAGTTCTGCAATATTAAGGTCACTGCAAAACTGTTCGCCATTTTCCAAATTCCTCCTGGTCGTTTAGCAGGCTGATTTGTTCTGTGTGATACAACCCAATACAACCCCAGTGGCCCACAACCTCTATTGTGATGAAGGTTAAGGAAATGTCTGCACCACATGGACCTGTCACCCAAGAGCACTCCATACTGAAGATGTGATTGGATAACACAATCAGTGGCATTTTCTTCCAAGTAACCTGGCTGCGAACTGGGAAGTTAATGATGAACCCAATGAATACAGCATCCCCTAGGAGATCTTTCGTGGGATCTTTCTGGAAAGTCTTTCTTTGTGTCTAAAAAGTGAAAGTTTAGGATGTGTGTTTTGTACATTTGGGATTATGAAGGTCCTGATGGCAATCTCTTTACAAGTACAGCCATAGTAGCAGTCCTTTGTTTCAGGATCATCAGAAAGCTTAAACAAGTCCCACTTAAAGTCGTGTAAAATTCAGTAGATGATGTCAAAGAAAGAAGGAGGGGGGTTCCTAGATTTGCGAAGATTTTTCGAGCACTAGGGCGAAACCCTTCCCATGCTCCCCCATCCCCACTCCAAGAGAGAGTCTGTCGTAGCACACGGGAATCTTGCAAGGACGGCTCGCTTAGGGCTTCGGCCAAGAAACCTGGAGAAAGCGCTCCTTGAAGATTCTCCCAGTTGTCACTTTCACACATGCTGAATAAAGCACTTTCAATCCACTTTCAATGCTTTTTAATGATTGTTTGCAAGTGGATGTTGCCATTTCACACAGTAAAATCCAGCTTCAACATGCATTGAAAGTTGATTGAAAGTGCATTATTTGGCATGTGTGAAAGTGCCCTGGCGTTACCAGCTCTGTTATCAGCGGCCAGTAAGAAATCGTGTCCCCCCACTCCCCGAAGCACTGTTTCTAGTTCACAAAACTCAGCACAGCCAAAGAACACCCTTCGTGGGAAATGGGGCTGCAAGCCTGCCAACACTTACTAGGGAGCGAGTCCCATTGAAACGAGGCTTCCTCCCCTGTCGACACGCCCAAGATCAGACTGCGAGACTGAAGTTACAGGATTAGGGAACTGACTTGACTTCGGAGTCAACATGCACAGGAGTTGTTTTTTCGGGAGATAAAACAGAAAGTGGAAGGCGGCGGCGGCAGCAACACATTGCCCCGTCTTTCCTGGGATCCGAAAGAGATGGGAGGGAAGGGGGAGGGGGGTCCCTTTCTTTCCAGTCCGTGGATTCCTGCTCTATTTTTGTTTATGTTTTCCTCTTAGACAAGGAAGATAATTGCCTGCTTCCTCTATAATTTGATATAGAAGGGAGGGGGCAGCAGAAGAACACACTCACACACATGCACGCACACGCCACATGTCGCCTTTGAAATACTTTCCGAGCTGGAGGCAGCCACATTCCTCCTGAAGAGAGTCGAGGGTGGTTTTTCTCCGGCCAAATGCAACAAAGGTCCAGTGGCACCTGAAAGACTAACATTTCTTTTAATATGAGCTCTGGTTTGTCACCAAGCCATCCTCCTCCTCTCCCCCCCCCCAACACCTTCTTTCTTCGCCCCGCTGCAACCATTTGTCAGATGGGGGGAGTAGGGGCACACCAAACAATGGACTCCCGCTTCGGTATCAGAGAATTCCTCTCTTACCAGTTATGCATGGGAGGTTTTGCCTCGGATTTGCCACTCTCTAGATGCACATGTTTCAGACCCAAATTCTCAAAACTCTAAATATTGTCGAAGGCTTTCACTCTGAAGATGCCTGCCACAGTTGCTGGCGAAACGTCAGGAAAGAAAATTCCAAGACCACGGTTACACAGCCCGGATAATCTCAAAACTCTGTTTGGGGGCTTATTTTTGAGTTTTGAGAATTCGGGTGGGGAAAATGAGCATCTAGAGAGCGGCAAATCAAAGGCAAAACCTCCCATGCATAAAGGGCATTAGTCAAAGCGCTTACCCCGCAGGTGGCAAAGTCTCTGGAATTGGCCCCTCATGCAAATGTGCTTCATTTAAAAGTAACATCCCACCTTGCTTGTAGGTAAGCAACCTACGATTTAACTATGCATTGTAACACGGCCCCGTTTGCAAGTAAATTGTAGGGATGCCACTGGGGGATCCATGTCTCTTTGGGATGAGGTGAAAAGAAAGGTTTGGTCGTGTCGACGCTTTAATTCCAGATCTTTGAGGACCTGGATCTGAAAGCCCGAGCCTATGCAAGTTTACTAAGGGACGCACCATTGTGGTCAGTGTGGCTTACTTCCAGGTGAAAGTGCATCATAAGAAAAGCCCTGCTGGATCAGACCAAGGCCCATCAAGTCCAGCAATCTGTTCACACAGTGGCCAACCAGGTGCCTCTAGGAAGCCCCCAAACAAAACGACTGCAGCAGGATTATCCCTCCTGTGTTCCACAGCGCCTAATATAATGGGCCTGCTCCTCTGGTCCTGGAGAAAACCGGTATGCATCATGAATAGCATCCATTTTTACTAGTAGCCGTGAATACTCCTCTCCTCCATCGAAGGCTGCCCTCGGGAAGGGGTTCGCAGCTGTCAAGAAAGGCTGCCCTGCCAGCTGCCGCGCTTCTTTCCTGGCACCGCAAAGGGAAAGAAAAGTTGAGGGGAAGGGAGGAGAGAGACCCAAGGCAGTAAGGGGTCGGTGGATCTCTGACCCTTGCATACCTATTCTCTCCAGAATCAAAGAAGCATGACTATTGTCTTGGGTGCTGTGGAACACAGGCAGGACGGTGCTGCTGCAGTCGTCTTGTTTGTGGGCTTCTTAGAGGCACCTGGTTGGGCCACTGTGTGAACAGACTGCTGGCCTTGATGGGCCTTGGTCTGATCCAGCATTCTTATGTTCTTAACAGCAGGAGGAATGACTGTGCAACATTCAACGGAAAGGTTCCTCAGCCTCACAAGCTCTGCAGTGCTGGCTTGTGGGAGGGCATCCAAACAATGCAGCTCTTGCCCCACCCCGTTTTTGCCGTCAAGTCGTAGCCGACTGATGGCGACCCCACAGGGTTTTCAAGGCAAGAGATGTTCAGAGGTGGTTTGTCGCTGCCTGCTTCTGTGTAGAGATGCTGGACTTCCTCGGTGGTCTCCCATCCCAGTACTAAGCAGGGCAGAGCCTGCTTGGCTTCCGAGGTCTAGCGAGATCGGGCTAGCCTGGGCTATCCAATAGGTGGGGGGGGGGGGGCAGCTGCCTCATCGTCCCCAAATAAGGCTTGATTTCCCAGCTGCCCAGGAGGCGGGGCTCTTGCCCCTGGTAGCACGAGAAAGGCACTCTGCACGTGCTTAAAATCGTCTCGAGAGTTCCAGGTCTGGGTTTTGGTCGTGGGCTGAATCGAGCAATCTTTGGCTCAAAGCCTACTACCGCCAGCGGGAAGGGAGAAAGCTGCTTTTCCTGGCCACCAGCCTTGTTTTGTATTACGGGATTTTAACGTTTCGGCACCAATAAGGTTCCTTTTAAAAAATACAAAGGCTGTAGTTTGTGCTTTGAAGAAGAAGAGTTGGTTTTTATATGCCGACTTTCTCTACCACTTAAGGGAGACTCAAACCGGCTTACAATCACCTTCCCCTCCCCGCAACAGACACCCTGTGAGGTAGGTGAGGCTGAGAGAGCTGTGACTAGCCCAAGGTCACCCAGCTGGCTTCGTGTGTAGGAGTGGGGAAACAAATCCAGTTCACCAGATTAGCCTCCGCCGCTCATGTGGAGGAGTGGGGAATCAAACCCGGTTCTCCAGATCAGACTCCACCGCTCCAAACCACCGCTCTGAACTACTACACCCCGCTGAAATAATAAGGAATCCAGCTCTTCACCGTGGAGCCTTCTGAAAATGTGACACTTCTCTGTTCGTTTAATCAAGAGTGAGGAGAACCGAAGCGGGGCTGCGTTTTCTTCAAATCCAATCTAAAATTAAAGAGAAGCCAGAAAGTCCAGACTTCGCTCCCGACGGCTGTCCCACGGTTCTCCAATGGATCTATCACAACGGCGCGTTATCAGACCGCAGAACCGGAACAGAAGTGGAGCCGAACCGCTGGCCACACCGGCGGCTTACCGCCTCCCGCATCCAAGCACAGCCCGGCGGGACAGTCAGGAAAAGGTTCCGTTTGTGCTGGGAGCCTCCAAGCGCGCCCCGTCGGGGATCTGTCAACAGAGGGTGCCCTGGCCAAGATTCCCCTGGATTCCTGGCTTGGAAAACCCGCGGCTCACTTGAGCTCTCCCGACACATGCTGCGCAATCCGAAGAGCTCTCGGATTAACGCGGAGAGGCCCCGCGGCCGGGGGAGGCAGCTGTGCCCGAGAGCCAGAAGCCTCGACTCCCTTCGGGCCCTTCGAGAAACGCAACGGATCTGGGCTTTGCAGACCCGCGGAGGGGTGCCCGTCTCTGCGCGACATGAAGCCGCCTCGTACTAAATCATGGGCGCAAAAGGCGCCACCTTGGCCCTTCCCCTTACCTCCCCCATGGCATATGCAGGCCACATGTACCTCAACAGTTTCCTTTCTATCCCGTGTTAGTTAAATCGGAAGCACTAGCACTAGGGTTGCCAACCTCCAGGTACTAGCTGGAGATCTCCTGCTATTCCAACTGATCTCCAGCCGCTAGAGATCAGTTTCCCTGGATAAAATGGCCGCGTTGGCAATTGGACTCTATGGCGTTGAAGTCCCTCCCCTCCCCCAAACCCCCAAACCCTCCTCAGGCTCTGCCCAAAAAACCTCCTTTGCAAAGAGGGACCTGGCAACCCTGCGTCTAGCACCGATTCCATCCCGACAGAAACTACAGCGAACCTGGGCTCTACAGCAGCGCGCAAAACCTGGCCTCTTTCACGCTCCTGCAGTTCAATAGTATTAGGGATGGCTAATTTGTATTAAATAAGGACCTTCAACTGCCCGGATTTTGCGCAATACAAACAATACAAAGGCGGGGGATTCCACTCATTTGCTACCGCTCATTTCCTCATTCCCATTTCCATTGTTATCCTATACAGAGTTATCCCAGTCCAAACCCATTGATTTCGAGGGTTTCATGCTGGAGTAACTCTGCGCTAGATTGCCCTGGTATAGTTTCTTAGCGGATCTGATTTGTAAACATGCTCATCAAAGCAACAAGAACAAAAAAGCCATCTTGGTTTGCGGAAACAGCGTGACAGCTAGAAAGTCACAAAACAGCAGGCTTTCGAGTTTCACATGAAGCTGAGAAGGTTGCACTGGTTAATGTTGCCGATGCTGGGATTTTTACACACTTTCTGGGCAATTCCTGGTTGAAGGGCAGCCCCCCCCCCCATTCTGGCCCGTTTTTTTAAAATCCATTGGCTAGAGCCCGATCGTCTTTGTTTCCCGGTCTTCATCTTCGAAGATACGCGACCTGATCTTCCCCTTATCCCATTTATAATCGGAACTCTCGCATTAAAGTCGAACTCTCTCCCGATCCTGAGTCTGGGGGTCTCCGTTGTAATCAGCCGCCGTGATTTTCGTCCCAGTACATGCGTGCCGGATCAGAGCTCAAGTTTAACGAAACTATTGATTTCTGAGTAGTCCCAGGATGATCCTCCCGCCAAAGTCACCAGGAGTTTACTTCCCAAAAAAAACCTGGAGAAGATAGAGCCGGTGTGTGGGGGTGCTGGTCTTAAAAAATCCCTTAAATCCAGTTGAATTAATCAGATTGCAGTTCTGTGTAATCTTACTTGGGAGTAAGGCCTTTTGCATTCAGAGAGACTTTCATTCGAGTAGACATGCCTAACTGGGCTCCAGTTGTGTTCCAAACAGAGCAAACCCAATCCTGGACTATTAAACCCACCGCTTCTAGACACGTGTACTTTGAGTTTCAGGAACAGAAGGTTAAGACAGAAAATGACGGGACTACTACTACGCCTTCATTCACCGCTCGGATAATCTAAATTCTAGCGTTTAAGCCGATCTAGTCCCAAATGAAACCAATGAGGTCAGATTTTAGCACCAGGAGATGGGGCTGCGTCATTCGTTTCAATAACCTCCAATCCAAGACAGGTTAAATCCCAAGAAAGCATCTAATCCATTTTGACTGGGGCTAGTTCCGGAGTGGAAATTAGTTGGGGTCAGGCGGTATACATGTTAAGGGCCCTGCAGCTGCTGGATAATGACTCTAGCTCTGCTCCCATGTTGCAGGGAAAGTAGGTATGTTCCATGTGCAGTGCGCGCTTGGTTTTTCTTTGTGCATGCCTTGAGTAACTCTCCGGTTACATTCAAGGCATGTACGTGTGATTTAAAGACCACATTTACTCAGGTACTGGTGCTCTGTTTCCTTTGTAAAGGGAACGTACCGTGGCTCTTTCTTACCAACAGAAGAATGCAGGTACATGCCAATAGAAGGTACATGCAGGTACATGCCAGAGGGACCAGTGTTTATTGTGGCAACTGAACAGGGCTACTGTGTGGCCATGCCCTATACGCTGAGTCCAGAGGGATTTAGGTGAGAGGAGCGATGTTGAGAACGGCGGCTTTACATATACCCCTATTCAGTCTTGACACACTGAGTGAAACCCTCCCGTTGCTTCCCAATTGTGTATGTGTGTGTGTGGGGGTGTGCCTCTCTTTAGTATCCCTCTGAATGGTGGAGACGTTGGACAGAAGTAAGGGGGGGGCTCACCTGCAACCCCTGCTTGGAAGGCATCTGGTTGGCAACAATGCTGGAGGCTAGATTCACCATGTCCTACACCAGAAACCCAATTCCTATTTTCTTGGTACTGGATACCGACAGTGCAAGCCTCAGTCCTTCAAGCCAGGCCTCAGAAACCCGCTTTGGCTAACGGTGAATGGGATGCCCATAAAAGTCAGGGCCCGCCACATATTATCTCTTCAGATAAGCAGAAAAAGAACACTCTGTAAATTAACCCAAAGGAGGCAAAGCGTGTTAAAAAAATTGCTTGATGAGGTCTAATTATTTTCCAGAGGGGAAGGAATGTTGAGAGTTTCGGTGGAAGCGAGAAGGGGTGGAGACAGAGGAATTAGCCTGCTACAGAATCCTCGAGGCAGAGATTTGGAGGTATGGGGTAGAGTTTCCGGATGGTCCCTCCCCACATAATTTTTTCCTGGCTCCCGCTTTGCCCTGACGAGACCTCAACTTCTCTGTTTTTCCTGCTTGTCTCATCTTTTTTGGCTTGTCGGTATCTTCCTACCAACCATAAATAAAAATAAAAATAAAGAGTTTAAAGAACCATACACTGAGCTGCAAATCCCAGACGAAGACTCTGGGCTTTAAACTGCAGGGCATGCAAGTCGGAGCGAGGCAGCTGTTATCGCCGCCGCCCCCTCCCGAGTTTTGCAACATCTCAACCCCATCCCACACGCAAGCAAAGTCCCATAAACTTTCAGAAGAGCCCATTTCTAAATAAGATCAAACGTTAGCGCGTTTTGGAGAGCACCCCTTAAGTGGGTCTACTCAGAAGTAAGCCCTGTTTTATTCAGTGGGCATTACTCTCAGGAAAGTGCCTTCGGGGTTTCAGCCTTCGGGGTTTCACTTCACACCTGGCTTTAGGCAAGCATATTTCAGTACCCAGCAGCAGTAAATTAAGGACGTGTTTAACGCGCAGCCTCCGAGGCCAAAAGTACATGACGCTCAATCCAGTAAGTGTTTACTTCCAAGTGGGATTTTTTCTCAGATATGTGCACAGGACTGCAGCCTTCGACACTTATAACTGTGGCTGGATCACGCCCTCGATTTAATCGGTTTTTCTGTTTAACAGAGGACAGATTTCTTACTTTCTAACGTGATTGGGGGCTAAAGGATCCGAGACTAACAAAGCAATCCTGAGCAGTATTAGTCATCCTAAACGCGCCGATTTCAAAGACTGCAGTAACTTTGCACAGGACTGCACAGTTACTCTGTGTTGTGTACTGGTTGGAGTGTTAGATTAAGGTCTGGGAAACCAGGGGGAATCCCCACTCTGCCATGGAAGCTTACTGGGTGACCTTGAACCAGTCACACTGTCTTACCTAGGGTTACCATCCTCCAGGTACTAGCTGGAGATCTCCTGCTATTCCAACTGATCTCCAGCCGATAGAGATCAGTTCACCTGGAGAAAATGGCCTCTTCGGCAATTGGACTCTGTGGCATTCAAGTCCCTCCCCTCCCCAAACCTTGCCCTCCTCAGGCTCCACCCCAAAAACTTCCCGCCAGTTGCAAAGAGAGACCTGGCAACCCTACTCTCACCTGATAGGGTTGTTGCGAGGATAAAATGGAGGAAAGGAGAATGATGTGAGCTGCATTGGGTTCTGGCTGGGGAGAAAGGTGGAGTGTAAATGAAGAAACTAAATAAAACAGTATGCTGGTGTGGAGACCTTTTAACCACATTCGAGTTGCCCAGCCCTGACTTGGATAGTCCCAGGCTGGCCTGATCACATCAGATCTCAGATGGTTAGTATTTGGATGGCCAACTCCAAAGCACACCAGGCTTATGACGCGGAGGCAGGCAATGGCAAACCACCTCGGAATGTCTCCTGCCATGAAAACCCTATGGGGTCGCCATTAAGTCAACTGTGAGAGGACAGATTTCTTACTTTCTAACATTTGGTACTAAAGGCACACAATGACGGCACACACCAAACAAAAGTTGCTAAAAGGTAGCATTTATCTCCCTCTCCCGTTTATTGGGAGGGGCCGTGGCTCAGTGGTAGAGCATCTGCTTGGCATGCAGAAGGTCCCAGGTTCAATCCCCGGCATCTCTAATTAAAGGGACTAGGCAAGCAGGTGATGTGAAAGACCCCTGCCTGAGACCCTGGAGAGCCGCTGCCGGACTGAGTAGACAATACTGACTTCGATGGACCAAGGGCCTGATTCAGTAGAAGGCAGCTTTCACATGAACACATGAAGCTTCATATGTACCTTCATGCGTACCTTCACTACGTGGTGTTTATGGCACAGAACTTTTCGGTTCATGAAAAGATCTGTCTTATTCGAAACGATGCACCCTCCCCTGTCAACGAAAAGCACCACTAGAAGATGTCACTTGCGAGGCTAGCACAATTCAAAATGGCACAGCCCACGTAATATATTTATAAGGGGGAAAGGATCTAAAAAAGAGAAGGAAAAAAAGACCCACGTCAACTGCTCGATTCAGCCTTTGGATCTTAAGCAAGACCCCTTTGGAGAAACAACCAGGTTCCGTTGGGAGGCAAAATCCGCACAGCAGGAAAGAAGCAGCGGCGGTCAGGAGACGAATTCTGGCTGCAGCTGCTGCAGCGCAAATCCGGACCGGGCGTGCGCAATCTTTTCAGAAGGCTCCCCCGCTCCCCTTTGCCGACGGCGATCAAGGCAAAGCAAACCACGTAGTCACAACAGGCGGAAACGTCGCCGCTGACCCGAAGAAATTCGGCAAGATTGAATGGTCGCCAGTCTTTGGTTGGCCAGTTTGCGCACTCGCGGGGCTTAGAGACCGCTCCGATTGCATCGCTCCCTATGACCACCCACCCCGGTCCCAAGGTCGCCGGGCCCGCCCGAGTCCCGCTGAAATCAATGAGCTTTAAATGAGGGCTTAATCGGGATTGACTTCCTTTGGTCTGCGGCCGTTTCACTGGTCGGTCCCCGGTGCCGCTTGCTTCGCGCTAGAGGCGAGACCTGAAGCGCTCGGGAGAGCCGCGGTGGCCCAGCGGACAGAGAGCTGGAGCGTCACGGGAGAGGCGCGGGTGGGAATCCTCTCTCCAGGGCCGGTGCCAGCCATTTTTGCGCCCTACGCAAGGCTAACCCCTTGTGCCCCCCCCCCAATTGCTAACCAATTTTGAAAAATAGATGTCTTGTAGAAGAAATAAAAGCACAAAATGTTTTATAAGATGTTATAATCAATTCTGTTCCATAGCACTGTTGTGGTACTTAGCTTAAAATAAAAGATATAAATTGTCAGTTGAATTTTTCCCCCAAGAAACTAATTTGTTTAAAAATGGTGCCTCTCAGGCCAGTTCTGCGCCCCTCTGAGGTCTGCACCCTAGGCGACCGCCTAGTTCGCCCAATGGTAGCACCGGCCCTGCCTCTTTCGCTGTGAGACTGACCTGCCCGCCTCTGGAGAGGGGGCATAAAGAAAGAAATCATCTCAGCCTAATTTACTTCACAGGTCGATTTTTGAATAACTTGGTGGGGGGGGGGGCTAGGAGGAAGGGTGAGATAAAGGTGTAATAAAGAAATAGGCCCCACTGGATCCAGTTAGGAGCCACCTTCGTCTAAATGTGCAGACGGTCCTTAAGACAGAAAGTCTTACTTTATCCCAGGTTAGCTCAAAGATCACTTTCACTACTCCGACCGCCAAATACATGAGGCCGGGAGCAATCACTATCAGGTCTGCTCAGAACTAAGTCCCATTTTATTCAGCGGGGTTTACTCTCTGGAAAATTGTTTTACGATTACAGTCTCAGTTGGCTTCAAGGGAACGGCCCTGAATAGGGTTGCCAGCTCCAAGTTGGGAAATCCCTGGAGATTTTGGGGGTGCAGCCTGAGGAGGGTGAGATTTGGGAAGGGACTTCAATGCCATAGAGTCCAATTGCCAAAGCGGCCATTTTCTCCAGCTGAACTGATCTTTATCGGCTGGAGATCAGTTGAAATAGCAGGAGATCTCCGGCTAGTACCTGGAGGCTGGCAATAATAATAATAAGGCGGGCGCTCCCAAACAAGCTGAGGGCCCTCGGGCCCCACTGATTTCAAGGGGGGGGGGTTAAGCAGATGTTTTGAAGCTGCGGTCCGATGCACCTTTACTTGGGAACTAGCGATTCAGGCGGACTTTCTCTTCAGCAGCCCTGTCCACGGATTGAGCTTCAACCCTACTGCTGGAGTTAGGCGGAGGTGAGGCTGGCGTCAGATGCGCCTGTTCCTAGCCAGGCCCATTCATTGCTAGTCTAGTCGATTGGCGAGGCGCTGCATACCTATTCTCTCTAGTATCAGAGGAGCATGCCTATTATTTTGGGTGCGGTGGAACACAGGCAGGATGGTGGTGCTGCACTCATCTTGTTAGTGGCTTCCTAGAGGCACCTGGCTGGCCACTGTGTGAACAGACTGCTGGACTTGATGGGCCTTGGTCTGATCCAGCAGGGCCTTTCTTATGTTTTTATTGCTGAGTTAATGCTCATTGGATCGGACTGACCAAGTGAGGACCTTTGCCTGGGTCTTCCCAGTGTGTTTTGGGATAAGGCTCCAACCTACATCATCCGACGGATTTCTTCTGGCGCCCTGAGCTAGCACTGGGGCCTGAGTGTGCTGAGGAAACGGACGCATTACATTGCCCGGCCCAGTCATTCATAAAATACTTTATTGAAATAAAATCAATATTTCATGTTAATAAAAATCGATCGTAAAATTAACGTGTCGAATAACTTGGGGGTAACCCAGGACCTCAGACGGGGGGGGGGGGCGGGGAAGGACGGAAAAACTATCTTCTGCCTTGCCGGGACCACCTACCCCTCCCCCAGCGCCCACCCAGAGAGACAAGAAGGGGCGCCGATCTCCTTGTTTAAGTACAAAGGGAGGAGGAGGGATCCCTCAATCGCCCCCCGTAAATGGAACAGAATCAACTGGGAAGAGTCCACTAACCATTGCGTCACCCCTCTTCTTTCAGCTTGGCAGCTTCTTAAAAAGATAAAGCACTCGCAGGCCCCTCGGCTATTCCACCTGCTCCTCTTTAGCAGAAGGCAAATCCACGCGGTGGAAACAAGAACCGGAGCCGGCCTCAATGAGGTCTAGTCGATTGGCGAGGCGCGCAAGCCCAGAGGTCGGTCCCTGACAGCTGGAAGTGCCAACAGCGCTCAGGGAAAAGGCGCTTGGGATCGAGGCGCCTTCGGAGTCCCCGTCAGTCTTTGCGTTCAAGGCCCCCCCGGGGCTTGGCTATTCCTCCTGGCTGACCTGGCAGGGGGAACTGAGGCTCTCCGCTTGCTTGTCCGCTTCCTTGGCTCGCTCTTGCTCCGTCAACTGCTCGCTGGTGGGGATGGAATTTTTCTTCGGGCGCCCCTTGGGCTTGGTGGGAGACTCGAGTCCTCCGCCTTGCAGGACCTGCGAAAACCCAAAGGCCTCAGTTCTGGGGGGAGAAAACGACGCCAGGAAAGCCAGCTGACAAAACGTCAGGCTCACAGACATCCCTTTGGAAAAAATGCCCCACCGGAAGACATCCGTGGCCCGGGAGTTCGGTGCCAAGGAAAACACCTCGCGGCTGCTCTGGCATCTCCACCTGCCTTGCCCGGCCGCTTAGGCCAAGTGGCACCTTTTTATGGCAAGGCTGCTATGCCCGGCAGCAGCGGAAATTCAACAGGCAAAACTTTCTCCAGCCTGGCGGGGGAGGGGGGAGCCTGACCGGGGAGGGGGAAGCCTGACCTGGTGGGTTTGGCCTGACACGCTGCTAGTCAAGGCACAGTCGGAAAAATAATAAAAAAGAGGTCTATCTCGGGACTGTGTTTGGACCTCCACTTTCAGCCGAGCATCTTTCCCGAACCAAGCAAATCGACTCTGGCTTGTGGGGGGATCGATTAAGCGGGCACCGCTGGGGCTTCTGGAAAGGTATTTATATTCAGTTAGGGCAAGTTAACGGCTGCGATTTACTTTAAGGTGAGGGGAAGTTTTTGCTCCTGAAGCAAGAACATAAGAAAAGCCCTGCCGGATCAGACCAAGGCCCATCAAGTCCAGCAGTCTATTCACACAGTGGGCCAACCAGCCAGGTGCCTCTAGGAAGCCCGCAAACAAGACGACTGCAGAAGCACCATCCTGCCTGTGTTTCACAGCACCTAATATATTCGACATGCTCCTCTGATCATGGAGAGAATAGGTCTGGAGGCTCCAGAAAACTGTGATTTGCCTGGCAGTCCTAAACAGAGTTACACCTTCCCATTGACTTCAATGGAAGGGTGTAAGTCTGTTTAGGGCTGAATGCACACAGCCCCAATACGTCCACAGCCAGCAGGTATTAATAGCTGGCCGACGCCTCTCCTCACCGGGGGAAACGCACGTCCTTGAACTGTTCATGTGTACACTTCCTACGCTGGTGGAATCATAAAGACTTATATCATATTAAAAGTCATCGCCTCACCGATTTCAGTGGAGTTCAGTGGGCTTCCTAGAGTCATTTGGTTGGCCACTGTGTGAACAGACTGCTGGACTTGGTGGACCTTGGTCTGATCCAGCATGGCTTTTCTTATGTTCTTACATAAGACGGGCTAAAACTGTACAGTTAGAAAGTTAGCTATGGGACCAGTGCTGTTTAAATGGGAGCCTGTCCTATTGCACTGAGTTGGATCCTCTTTCAAATAAATATTTAGAGGATCGGGCTGCATCCCGTCCTTTGACAGTACAGTCCTAAGAAGAGTTACGCCCTTCTAAATCCATTGGCTTCAATAAGAGTGTAACTCTGTTTAGGATTGCACAGGGAATTGACATATATGGAAGGCACCGACAAATAACCACAGTAAAGAAGGCCTCATCTGCAAGCTATTTAAAGGTACCCTCGACACCCTCGACAGAATATCTAAATGGGGGGGGGGGGTTCTTGAGAAAATTAGGGTCACCCTCCCCAAGTAGAGCACTTTTCCGGCATTCTGATAAACAATCGACATCCAGTTAAAACTCCACATTTTAAATCCACGATTCATTCAAAAATGAATCACCCGATGGTTTCAGAGGGTCTGCGGTAGAACAGCTGAGTTCGAGTCTAGAAGCACCTTAGAGATCAACAAGCTTTTCGGTGTATGAACTTTCCAGAGTCAAGGCTGGTCTCTGAGGAAGGGATCTTTGACTGTGGAAAGCTCATACCCCCCCAAACCGTGTTGGTCTCTAAGGTGCTACTGAGCACCAGTCTAGCTAGTCGTTTGAGAGTGTCAGCAACAAGCCAGAGTTCAAATCCAGAGGCCGAAAGTGGGGGAGATGGTTCTCCCCTGCCAAGCGGTCGCTTCTCCGGAACAGACCACAATAGGTAAAGGCTGGCCCGGAAAATGCCAGAGCCGAAGTCTTCAGCCCTGCTGACCTGAAAATCTGCCACGCTGTTTTCGGCAGGGTTTGTTTCTTGTCTGGGAAAGTCGAGCACGCCAGTCCTAGAGAGTCAGGGAAATAATAGGTTCAAGCGCCTAAATCTGCATAGGATAGGCGTGTTCTTACTGGAATACGACCTCTTGCTTCCATTTGTTTTGGACCGGAGAGGTTCTGCCAGGTGACATCCATACTGGAGAAGAGGAGGGTGAGCGAAACCAAAGATTTCCTTTTTCTCAGTATCCCTTCAAGTACCTCAAGATGCCCTGATGTTATGGCCCCGCCCCTCCTCCCCCTTCACCCTATGGCGCTGACGGAATCTGTGGTTGCTTATGTAAATACGATGGGGGGGGGACAGAAATTTAATATATTTTTAACACACTTACTATTTTCTTCCACTTCATTCGTCTATTTTGGTACCAGGTTTTCACCTGCAGTTGACTCAGCCCCAGGGACTCCGCCAGGTCTATTCTGCAGGGAAGAGAAGGCATGTGTTGATCACCCAGTTCCTCTCGTCCTTCCCTTGCCCTCAGATCTTGTTTTTGTCCTCTAAAATCATCTCTTGTTTCCCAATTAATTCCTCCCACCCTCTCCTATCCTCTTTCCTACTGTAATGATTTCCCCCTTTCTCTGGGGCACTTTCACACATGCCCAATAATGCCCTTTCAATGCACTTTGTCAAATGGCAAAACCCACTTGCAAACCATCGTTAAAGTGGATTGAAAGGGCATTATTGGGCTTGCACGAAAGCTCTCTCTCTCTCTCTCTTTGGTAGCAGGATGCATAGCAGAGTACAAACATTGTTCATATGCCTGTACCAAAACCAAACCAAACAACCCCTCCAGATTCTCACACTGGAGGGCAAGCTCGCCTTCCTCTCCGTCTCCTGAAGGGGGAAAAGGTCACTGGGCCTGGCTGCTCAGCCTGGGGGACAAGGGAGTGGCCGGAGTTGGCGTCTTCCTCCAGTAGGGTGACCCTTGGCCTTGGCCTGCTGCCGGCTCCTGAAAACGGAGGGGGAGGGTGACCTCGGGAGGAGGCCTGGAAGAGGCAAGAGCGGATTTCCGGGGCTGACGTTTCCCAGGCCCTTCACCCCTCTCGGCTTGGAGAGGAGGAGGAGTTGGTTTTTATGTTCCAACTTTCTCTACCACTAAAGGAAGAATCAAACCGGCTTTCAGTCACCTTCCCCTCCCCACTAACAGACACCCTATGAGGTAGGTGGGGCTGAGAGAGCTGTGACTAGCCCAAGGTCACCCAGCTGGCTTCATGTGTAGGAGTGGGGAATCAAACCCAGTTCTCCAGATTAGAGTCCACGGCTCTTAACCACTACACCACGCTCCCTCTCCAAGCAACGTCTCTGGCTATTGCGCATTGGCAGCGGGGCTCCTCTCTGCGGACCAGATTGCCGCCTCACAGTAGCCCGCTGGGAGGGGATGCGGTTCTGCTTTGGACCCACCTGTCCGGCGTGGAGAGGTATTTCTGCTTCTCGAAGCGCTTCTCCAGCCCCATCAGCTGCAGCTCGGTGAAGACAGTGCGGCTCCGGCGACCTTTCTTGGCTTTGCCGCCGGCCTCGGGGACTCCTTGCTCCAGCTTCCCGCGGAGGTGCAGCTCCAGGGGCAGGTGAGGGGCCCCCGAGGCGCCTTGAAGCCCGGAGCCCGCGGCCAGCAGCGCCGAGCTCAGGCCCGAGCAGCCCAGCGGCGCCAGCGGGAACTTGAAGACGGCCGCCTGCTCCGCCTTCAGCACGGCTGCAAGGAGAGAGAAGGACAGGCTGAGACGCAGAGCCCGCCGGGCCGATCCCTCGCCGCCTTGGCAGCCCCGGCTCTCGCAGCTCTCCCCAGGGAGCTTACATTGCAACGGATCACAATAAAAGGCCACACGATTTGGCCTAGTAGTTACAGTGCTGGACACGGGAAGCTGCCTGAGTGACCTTGGGCTGTCCCTCAAATTCACTTACCTCGCAGGGTTGTTGTGAGGATAAGGTGGGGTAAGGAAGAGCCACGTAGGAGCCTCTAGGAGGGAGGCATAACAACGTATTGGACAGGTAGCCCCCAGGCTATCCAGAGCCTCCCCTCTTCACGCAGCCATGAGATTTCTAAGAAGAAACAGCGACCATTTATACATGGGAGGTTTTGCCTTGGGTTTGCCGCTCTCTAGATGCACATTTTCCTCAACCAGATTCTCAAAACTCAAAAATAAACCCCCATGCAGAGTTTTGAGAATTCAAATGGGGAAAATGTGCATCTAGAGAGCAGCAAAACCTCCCATGCATAAATGGCCAGCCTCTTCCCCCTGATCTCAAATCGCTAGCTAATTCGGATGGATTCCATGTACAGCCTACCTGCCCCCTCAGTTGATTCGGGCAAGTTAATATGGTCTCTTTCTCGTTTTTGTCTTCACAACAATCCAGTGAAGTAGGCTGGCCTGAGAGATCGTGCAGACTCAAGGTCACCCTTTCTGTCTCTGAATGAGGATTTGAATCCTGGTCAATATTCACTGATGGGCTTTCAATATTACTTACTGTAACTTCTTGGAGAGGGTTGAATCCTCTCCAGCAGAATGGGCTGCGTTCTATCATTAGGTTGCATTTCTATTTAAATCAATGGAGTTTGCTTGTAAATGTAGTGGACTGTACGCTGTAGAAAAGGTGTTGGCTGCATCTGTTCTCTTGTGCCCGGAGGAAATCCCCAGAGCAACGCTATAGGAAAGACGCACACAAAGAGGCTGTAGTCCTGTGCGCATTTATTTGGGGTACGCGCTAATGAACTTACTGGGGTTTACTTTCGAATAATCATCGGCTCCCATTACATGGAGAGAGCAATCTCAAGTAGGTCTACTCGGGATCCTACTTAGGTCTATTCAGTGGGGTATGTCCCCAGGAAAGAGTTCTTAGGATGGAACGGAGGGGCAAAGGGAGACGATTCCTTCTGAGGGTTTAGGCAAGGGAGGTGGGGTGGGGGAGGGGGATTGGAACCCAATCACTCTCTCGAGTCCTCCTCCCCAGCCAATCTGCTCCCGCCCAACAGAACTGGCTGCGATCCGAAATACTGCCAGTTGTGCATGGGAGGTTTTGCCTTGGATTTGCCGCTCACTAGATGCACATTTTCCCCGTCTGAATTGTCAAAACTCTGCATGGGGGCTTATTTTGGGCCATTTATGCATGGGAGGTTTTGGCTTGGATTTGCCGCTCTTTAGATGCACATTTTTCCCATCCAAATCCTCAAAACTCAACAATAAGCCCCCACGCAGAGTTCTGAGAATTCGGATGGGGAAAATGTGCATCTAGAGAGTGACAAATCCAAGCCAAAACCTCCCATGCATAAAAAGGCGAATCAGAGCTCCTTGGCCTCAAGTTGATCTGAAGTTGCAACAGCGACTGCAGGGAAGCACAGCCCATAGGGTAAATCTTCCGCTGGTCGTAAAGGAGGAGGATTGGACCCTACTTTGGGCAGCACATAAGACCCTACTGATGTCGACAGAACTTAGATCTCGACCTAGAGGGCTTGCTGCCAGTCTTGTGTTTGCATCTGTTCAAACCGTTTTTTTCCCCCTCCAGCTGCTTATAAGAAAAGCCATAAGTCCGTTCACACAGTGGCCAACCAGGTGCTTCTGAACCTGCCGTTCTCTATCATGTTATTTTTGCCCCCCCCCCAAATAACAAATCAAATGTTCCTTACGGCTACTAGAACTATAAAATAAATAGTTCCCGATTTTATAATACAGTCACTTCCGATTTTGTGAGCATATTAAAATACTGGAAGCACAGTAGGGGGATGAACTAAGAGCCGTCGATTTCCTCAAGGCTTGTTTTCAAAGCTCTTGTTTAGAAAATCGGCGTGTTCCTGAAACATTGTATGGACGTTGCAGCCCAGAAACCAGCACAAAACTCCATGTTTAGTATTTTTCTGGGAATGTATTGTTGACTGGGAAATTGCCTCAAATTTTCCATTAGAATAAACAACAGATGAAAGGGAACGCGCTTGGTTCTATACTGACAGCCTTCCCTTAGAACCTGCAGCTGGGATTTTAAAGTAAATTTAAATGTACACCAGATCAGAATGCAGTGGTGCAAAGAGATGTAAATTAGTCGTGCAGACAACCAGAGTAATAACCATCTTTTGAAACGAAAGTCTGAACCAGTGTTAAAGATGTCTACAGCATCGTTGTTACAATACGCAAAGATTGCTAGATTTCGGGCCCATGGTTTGATTTTTTTCAAAGGCCACGATCCAGTGAAAGTAAAGTGATATAAAACCACTTTGATTGCAAAGGGAGAAAGGGAAAATGCTTAGCAAGACAATCATATGCAAGTTTACTTATAAGTAAGTCCGGTCTTGTTCAAGGGTACTTACTCCCAAGTAAGTGAGTATAGGATTACTGCGTTAAGCTCTCCTATTAAAAACAACAGTGCAGAGGGCACCTCACACATATAGATGAATGACCCTTTCATTGCGCGTTGTGGCATGCTTACTCAGAAGTAAGTCCCGCTGCGTTCAGTGCACTTTATCCTAGGAAGTGCGCTTAGAAATGCAGCGTTAGAAGTGTAAGATACGTCCCAGTCGACTGGGGAACCCTCCTCCGCCGCAGCCGCGTAGGAAGTCGTTTTTTGCCTTGCTGAGGAAACGCACCGCCTTAGAAACAAGAAGGCGCAGTTCTCCCATCCACGGGGGGAGGGGGGAGAGACGGAAGAGGCACTCATCGACCAATCCCTCCTTGCAACAAAAATATCTAATTAAAAAACAGATTGCTTATTACTTCCCGTCTGTTCCTCAGAAAGGTTTTCTTTCTTTTTTTGCGCCGCCAACTCTGTTGGTGGCTGCATCCTGACTCTAGTGGTGCTAACCTGGGCAAACTTCAGTCCACACACACATTTCCTTGGCGTCCCGTCTTACTGATTTCAAAGGATTAATCGTAGTACCTGGATTCCATTTATTTCAGTGGCGATTTTTCCAAGTATTTTGACGGGGAGGGCACAAGTCGCCATAGGGAACTTCTTCCAACTTTAATAAAACACTTACAGAGCGAGTACCAACAACATGTCTGAGTGGGCAAACAGGGGTGGCAGCCAATGGTAGAACGAACCCCCCCCCCCGAAAAAGTTGACCGATCTGGAATGCTCATTCGGAATTTCCCTCACCCTTCGATCCGGAGAATTAGAAAAATTCCATTAGGAATGCCTATAATATTGATTTCCCAGATGGAAAAGTCGGGCTAACTTCCCCAACGGCTCCTTCCTGTCGGTTTTGCGTTTGACCGCAGGCCTTGGTGGCATCCGGATCCCCCAGTTGTACTGCGATAAAATGAAACTGTTCAGAGTGCCAGATTCCCATACAATCTGAGGCTATTTTACCGAGACCTTTCCGAAAGCATACCTGACCTCCGGAGGCACGTGCCACTTAGGAGATAGGCGCATTATATTTTTACGCGCCACAAAATGCGGCATATAAAGGCAAAGCGTGGAGGGACCTATTCCGGCAGCTCTAATGCCCGTTGCTAAGAGGGCTATGAAATAATGCGGGGAGAGAGAAATGGCTTGTGTGCAGGGTCAGATTCTGGTACAAGAATTTACATAAACTCTGGGAATGAACAATTGTTAGTCTTTAAGGTGCTACTGGACTCTTGCCCTTTTTGACTACTGCAAACAGACTAACACGGCTACCCACTGTGAATTATCTGGCAATGAAGTTGATTTACGCCAACGATCGAAGCAGTTTTAAGCCGCTTTATATATGGGTCATTGGTTTTGGGGAGGTTTCGTGTTTGTTTGTTGTTGGGGGTTGTTTTTTTTTTTTTTTTTTTTTTTTTTTTTGCCTTTTTAATCATTTTGGGGCACAAAATACAACCGATTGTCTCGGGAGAAATTGCACGGTTATACTATTTATTTCCGATATCAAACCCATCGATTCACAGCCTTTGAATCGATGCGAGTTGCTTCGACCTCCGAGTGTTTAGAATGTTTAGCCAGGAGGCGGCAACCGTTTACACGGAAGAAGGCAGAAAAAGGCCTTGCCAGATGGGGCTTGAGAGATTTTGCTCCGGTTTGGCCTGCTCTCGGGTTAGCGCCTCAGCAGAAAGGCTTGCCCCTCCGACCAAGCTCCGTTTCCAAACGGAGCAGGCTGTTTCTCGCCCCTCTGGGTAGGAGGCCCAAATCTGCGCTTTGATGACAGCAGAACAGCCTCCCTCCCCCCTTTCCTCTTCTCACAGGGGTGCCATTTGGAGGGAGAAGAGCAAAGAGGTTTCGGGAGGGAGGGGCCCAGGAGGTCAGCCGCAGGCAGCCAAGCCCCCCTCTTGGAGACTGGCAAGAGGAGGTGGCGAGGAAGTGGGGCGTGTGATGTGGTCGCTGCAAAGGCCTCCCAGAAACCCCGAAAGGTGCCCCCGAGGACCTGTGGGCGGATGGCTGGGTGGCCCCACAATGTCTTGCAGACGCGACTCCTGCAGTCAAATGTGGACAGCAGCCGGTGCCTTTTGGCCTTCCGGGAGGAAGGGGTCCAGGAGGCACGATCTGGGGACGATTTCTGTGGAGCCTCTGCCCCTACCCCTTCCAAGGCCCCAGTTGCTTAAGCCCAGGCCTGGAATCTTTTCCTTCAAGTTACTCTTCTTCGATTCGTTTCTTTTACTGCAGAGGCGGGTTTAGGGATACTAGACAAGCTACGACTGAAGGCGGCACCAGACCAGAGGCATAATAACAAGACAAACTAAATCACATACACACGCACACACACACACACCTTTTGATTGCGGCTGCTGACAACCCAGGCTCAAGCGGTTGGCTTTGGCAACCGAGAGAGACGAAGGTTCTCCTTTCTGCCAGAACGATCAAGTATTTTAAAACCACAAGGGGCCCCCATCAAGTCACAGTCAGGCCCTGTTATACTGCTGGGGGGGGGGTCTTCCATTTCCGGAGGGGGCCCATAAAATGGGAGATCCAATCCTGCTGCCCACGGCGGAGAAACTCTCTTTCCGTTGGGCCAAAGCGCTTCTCGACGCACCCGGCTCTCCTTCGCGTTGAAGTCCCGCTGAGTATATTGCCTGCTCCAACGCGTTTGGTGTCTTTGATGCCTGCGGGACCAAACGTTTGTTGGGCTGCCTGCTTCGGGCTCAACAGGTTGTGAGTCGGTCTATTTGTAAACACACTGGAACCATCCCCCTCCCCCCCAAAAAAAACTTCTCCGTGTTTCTCAGACGGTTGAGTCTAGCAAATTCGCCTTGAGTTGAGCAGAACTGATTTCAAGCTCTATTGTTTCAGAAGCCATTTATGCATGAAAGGTTTTTTGCCTTGGATTTGCTGCTCTATAGATGCGCATTTTCCTTTTCTGAATTCTCAGAACTCTGCATGGGGGCTCATTTTTGAATTTTAAGAATTTGGATGGGGAAAATGTTCATCTAGAGAACAGGAAATCCAAGGTAACACCTCCCATGCATAAATTGCCAGAGTGGTAGGAGAAGGGAGCTTAACCGTTTCAAGGCATTTGTCCACGTTAAAAGGAATGCTCTTGGTGTTCCTTTTCCCTGCATTAACCACATAACGGGTGCAATATTGAACACATGTATTCTGGAGGAACTTCTCACTAAAGTCTTCTGTGCGGTTAAACAGTGTGAAAGGCCGGTCCGCGGGTGTGAAGTCTCTCGGGTCGCCTTATTTCTTAGGGTCGCAGCCGAAGCGCACCCGGAGCCCTCGTATTGAACGGGACCGACACCAGGAGAGGACGGGTCTCACTGAAAGAGGTGGGCCTTCCCTCTCGTTCAACGCCCTTGAATTCCCCGCAAGGCCGTATCGCGACTCACCCTAAGGGCGCTGTTGCCTATATGGCCGTTCCGTTGACATCAGGTCGGCTGATACCCCACAAAGGGAATCGCGCCGCTGATCTCACCCGGGGATAAATTCAGCCTCGGTTGCCACGGAACAGAAACACGGCTAGGAAACTGGGGGTGGGGGGAGCCCCTGGGGCGATTCGCAGGCGGACAAAGGAAAACGCGGGCCGGATCGGAGCTCTTTCCGCCCCCCGCCCCCAAGAGCCAGCATCGCCCACCTGCCCGGGCCAAGATCGCCGAGGGGCGGCCCAGAGACTTACCCAAGGGGTTGTGGTAGGGCCGGGCCGAGAGGAGCGCCTTCACGCCGAACTTGAGCAGCTCCCCCGCCGGCGCCGAGCCTTTGGCGTCCGGGTGGTCGGTCAGGATCTCCTCGATCATAAAGCTCCGGTAGCGATGCGATCGGTGGTCGACGAAGGCTTCGGCGGGGAAGTAGTGAGCGGGGGCGCCCAGCTCCAGGGGGTGCTGCATGTTTGCGGGGAGCCAGGGGGAGCCCCCCGCCCAGCCCGGCCGAGGCCAGCCCAGCCTGCGAGCCTCAGAGCAGCCCCGCGGCGGGCGCTTCGGCCAGGGCGCCAAGAGGCCTCGGCCAGGCCGGGGCCATGCTGCTCTCCTCGGGGCCTCGATCGCTCCGCGGATCCCGTCAGATCGCCCCCCGCCGCCAGCCAGCCGATCTCCCGGCTGAGTGAGGCCGGCCCCGGGCGGCTCGAAGGCGCGGCCTCACAAGAGCCTGCTGCTTTCTCCGCCCCAGCGCCGCGCCGCACAACAGCCTATTATAGGGCTGGCGCTGGTCAGCGCTCGGGGGGCTGGGGAGGCTGGCGGGGGGGGAGGGAGGGAGCCCGGCGAGAGACGGGGAGGGGCGGAGGAGCCGGGACGGGTGCGCGATCCTGGGCCGGCGCAAGCAAATGAAGCTCCGCGGTAGACCGTCCCAGGAGCACGCCGCCCTCGCGCCGGCCCATGCCCTCCCCCAGGGGCATCCCCCCTCCCTGGGGCCAATTAGGACCCCGGACTATTTTGCGCCACCCGGCTCTTCCGAGAGGCTCTCCGGTCCACCCTGGCGCAAAGGTGGGGTCGCGCCCAACTTGTCGGGGCGATTGACAGCGACTTCAGGAGACGCGCTTAAGCAAGTCTCCGCAGAAGAAAGCCCCGTTTTGTTTGACGAGGCTTGATTCAAGGGGATGATTCCCAGGAAAGCGTTCGTAGGATTGCAGCGCCAGTGTCGCAAAGCTGCATCGATTCCCGAACAGGGCCTGGAGGCCCGCTAGGAAAGAACCAACCTTCCTTCCTTCCTTCCTTCCTCCTTCCTTCCTTCCTTCGGATTTGCCACTCTCTAGATGCACATTTTCCCTATCCAAGTTCTCAAAACTCTCTCTCTCTCTCTCTCTCTCTCTCTCTCTCTCTCTCTCTCTCTCTCTCTCTCTCTCTCATATATATATAAATGTTTCCTCTCCACGAAACTGCCTGAGGCAGCTTACAAAATTTTACAACAACGAGATACTAATTAAAATCCAGCATTAAAATCGCAGCCAAGGGAGGGGGGACCCTAGACCACAATGTAGACATAGCGATGCTGGAAGAGTGATCATCCTCACGTAGATTGCATGAATCTGAGCCTGTCTTGGGAAGCAGAAAAACGTCGCATAAAATGCAAATCAAAGCCTTTTCCTGTATTTTATAATGATATAGACTTCTCTATGGCCAGAATTAAATGCAGCCAAAAGGAAGCTTATTGCGTATTCAGTAAACGCTATGAACGTTTACTCGAGAATGGTTCCATGAATTCAGTGGGGCTTGCTTCCAAGACAACCTGGGATTGGGCTGCAAACCCCGTTGATTTGCAGGATAGAATAAAACAGACATCTGGGATCTGCTTTGCAATCAGTGTGGGATTTATGCGCTTGGGGAGGAAGCCCCACCGAACTCAGTGGGACTTGCTTCCGAGTAAATATGTCGCACACACGATTCACTGGAGCCCGAAAAGGCCGGAATGATTTCAAAGCCAGGAACCAATCAGTCGCTGCCAACCTAACCTGGGTCGGGCACGTAAACCCTCGTCCTTTAATCTTCAGGGGGCTCGCCCAACAGTGGTGAAATCGCAGCAAGTGAAAAGTCACACTTTCAGATTAGAGAAGCGACTGGTTTCATTGTAGCATGTGTACTGCTGAAGCACACACTGGGTGTGAATTAATAGAAGGTTTAAAGGGTGTTTTTTTTTTTAAGGGTAAGATTCCGCCAAAGTTTAAGATTTTGGTGCTATGAACTTCAAGACTCAAGTTAAGGAAGTGCCGGCTGTGGGTAAACAGGCTTAGAATCGCGCTGCGCATCTAACCTAAAGAAATATTGTGCTGTGTGTGTGTGTGTGTTAAGTGCCGTCAAGTTGCTTCCGACTCATGGCGACCCTATGAATCAGTGTCCTCCAAAATGTCCTATCTTTGACAGCCTTGCTCAGGTCTTGCAAATTGAAGGCTGTGGCTTCTGTCTCTTGTTGGGACTTCCTCTTTTCCTGCTGCCCTCAACTTTTCCTGGTGAATCTTAGAGCTGCTTTATTTTGGTTGGATGGATCTCTTAGTTCAGAACTGTACGTGTTCCCAATCTTATTTATTCTTCTGTGTTTTGCTCGTTGGCTCCCCCTCCCCCAGGTGATCCTAGAACTTACTGTTAAAAATTGACCAGCGGATATCGATGATCCGTACCGAACAATGTAACGAGCGAAGGGTCACCGTGCCTGAAATGGACAGCCCTGCTGCCAAGCGATGTTCTGGTCGCCCTGGAATAGAGACACGCTGGAAAGGGGGCCTGGAAACGACCTCGGGGTGGCAGGAAAAGAGCCGCCCTTGGTGGGGACGATGAGCACCACCTATGGGCATTTGGGGAGAGGAGAAGGAGCTGTACCGAATTCGTGTCCCTAGCAAATGGAGATCTCAAAAGAAAGGCACTTTCTTTGAGGGGCCTGGGACTGACTCACACCACGCGCACACATCACAGTATTTGGTCTCTGCAACACCGATGCGTGACTGCAGGGCGAAAATGCATGGAGGCTTTGCCTTGCATTTGCCACTCTCTCAATGTGCATTTTCCCCATCTGAATTCTCAAAACTCTGCATGGGGGCTTATTTTTGAGTGTGAACCTTCAGTCGCGCATCAAACACGACCCCCCCCCCACACACACACACGCTGGAATCCCTTCACATGCTGGAACTCATCAAACAGAGAGACATCAAGTGGTGTGTGTATGCACATGTACCTGCGCCAGGCTTTGTTCAGAGCTCAGCGAAACTTCTGGACTTGCCTCGCTCTCCAAGGACACCCGGGGACACGCCCCATTGCGGCCAGAACCAGCGGCTTTTGGCCTCCCTCCCTTTTCCCTTGGGGAGGGGCTACCCAGGACTGTTTAATTCGGAGCGCAGTCATTTCAGGGAGGGGGTTCTTTTGCAACCCTTTGATATTAACTGATGAAACTGGAGGCGCTAATCTTTGCTACTAGTGGTTGTGAGGTTAAAACCAATGGATTATTTATACACATGTATATTTCTCCTTTTCCTTTTCACCGGAAGGAAAAGTGTGCAGGGGTAAGAGGTGTTTCCATAATGAGTGGGTGGGGGGAGGTGGCGGAGAAGGCCCTGCTCCTAGTGGGTGCCAGTCTTGCATCCACGTATGATGGAATTCCGAGCAGGGCACTACTGGGAGGTCTCAGCAAACGAGAGGGGTTGGGCTGGGAGAAGATGGTCTCGAATGAGCACAAAGGGACCTCCTTTTGTATGCTGGGCAACTTCGGTTTGATGGCGGAGACAAAAGCGTTTTTGAATGGCAGCTCTTCTCTCGGAAGTTATGAAGAACCCAAAAAGGCCCCTTTTCAGTGGGTGCAGTTTCGATCAGTATTATGCCCCGCACGCACACACGCACTTTAGCGAGTGGTAAATCGTGTAGTCCCGCCAAGTGGTTAGAAGAATCTCATCAAATGCGAACCACGGCCTGCTTTTGGGGGGAGGGGGATGAGCCCTTGAACCGGGGACCCGGACTTTTGCCCCAGATTCCGGTCCTGATGGCACCACTTCGCATTCTCCAGGCTCCTTCCGTTATTTCTGGTAAACTCGCAGTGGGTGATAATCCTCAAACGATTCCGCTACTACTAAAGCCTAACGAAAGTGAAAGTCCACTTTCTGAAGAGGACCTCGGTTGGTACCTTGTGATCCACAGTCTATCCTGGTCATCTATGGTGGAAATGATAACTAAATGTCGCACACAAACACTCAGGCGGAGGTAGGCCCCAAAGCTTTCAATGGATCGCATGCTAAATATGGGAAATCATTTTCGTTGCAATTGCTGGAGGGAGAGAGTCTGCACGCAACCAAGCGGTAATTGATTTCACAAGCGGTAAATCGTGTTGCCCTGCCAAGCGGTGAGAAGAGTCTTGTCACCAAGTGGTCGGGGAGGACTTTGTTTTGGGTTCAATAGAGAAATCGCTTGGCATGGCAATACAGGCCTACCAAGAAAGATTCCAAGCAAATGCGTTTTGAAGGCGCATGGCCCTGTTGCCTCACGGGGCTGAAGGCTGCCCACGCCCGCTATCCTGGTTCCTCCAGGATCGAGTTTGCGCTGCTTTAGAGGGCTAGGATGAGGGCAAGGTTTCCAGCAACATGGACGTTTTGCCCTTTAATAGAGGCCCTACTGGACATAATTCACCAGGCGACGTTATTTATCTCTGTGCCTTGAAAAGTTTCAACTGCCTTGTTAAAGAGGAAACACTTTTTTCCCCTCCAGGTTGTTTGCAATCCTAAATGAAAGCTAAAGGTTGCAGTGCAACCCCCAATGCAAAAAAAATAAAATAAAATAAAGGGATGCGGAGGGATGTACTGAACAGGGACTGAAGAAGGTAGAAAATTCAACCAATGCTTCTCAGTGGTCTCGGTTTTGAGGAAGGGAATCTTGTTTACGTTTCTGTGACTTCCCTGATTACAATGAAACTGACTCCAGTCCAGCTACTACGAGGACCCGCCCTGATGCCTTCACGGCTCATTTGGAAACCCGTCCTGGAGTAGGAAACCCGACGGTGTCGCTTTCTTTAGCGAGGGTTCGACACGGTTCACGAGAGGATTGGCGCAGTCCGCCAGTTAAGAAGATGCCCTCCGCTTTCAACTACGCTAAAATGTTAGCTTCGCTAAAGACTGTTGGTCTGAACTGCAGGGCAGTCTGTTAGATAACGCACGATTAAAATTAGACGATAAAATTCACTTGGAACGCCTTTGCTTGCCAGTAGAGCGTATTTCAGAGTATGCTTAGGAAAGGTGTGCAGAAGATTGTAGTGCTGGAGTGTACCTAGGAAAAGAAAGAAAGAGATACAAATTGTCAGATGCTCAGATTTGCGCTCTGTGGCTGAGACCCTTCTTCTAGTAATTCTGGCTTAAAATCGGGAGAACTGGGTTTATCTATACCTAACTCAGTACCAGGACTGCAACGCAAATAAGCATTAGAGGAACTGGAAGTACAAATCTTTGCTGCCCACACCAGCTTCATACTGATCCGCTTCCCAAATATGACTCTCAGAACAATAAGATTATTTTACGCACACCCCCTTCCGAGAATATGCAGCACAAGACAGCGTATTATTACCAGGAGATTGATGCACATTACCTATGCATTGCATGTGAGAGATTTATGCCCCTATGAGTCACCAGTCTTATACAGAGAGCTCTTGGCAGAAAAGACGGTAGAAGTATTACCCGAACTCGATTCCTCTGTAAATATGTTGTACTGACTGATCAAGCTGGCAAATCTCTTGAGCGCAGCGAAAACCGTGAGAGGAACAGCTTCCCTACAGAGTCCAAAACATCTTTGGGTAATAAATTATTTACCTTTGAACCAAAACAAACTTGTCTCTAAATTACATTCACGAATTGAAGGATTGGCATTATTTTGTTCTCAATGGCAAAGCAGAAGGTGGTAAAAAGGTGCCAATAGAAGGGCAAATTCTCAGTCGTGTTTCGAGAAGAGGGTGTAAACATGTGCAATCGAATTTACCGATTAAGCATATTTCCTTCGAAGGGAGGCGAACGGAAATCCATAGCATTTGTTTCTTAAGGAACGGGTGCTTCGAAGCATCATAAGCACCCTCGGCCTTGATGACGTTTGGTGGTCAGAGAAGGCTGCAGTTCTCCCCAGGTTAAGGAATAACACCAATTAACCCGGACTTGGTTTCTACCTGCTAAAACCGTCCATCTGTTTGGGACATTATGGTTGGGGAACTAAGTTGTTTAGGATTCACTTGGAAGAGAGTCGAATTCTTTTGCAATGGATGGGAATTATTTACCTGAAGGCGACACTAACAGTGCAATCCTAAACAGAGTTACTCCAGTCTAAGCCCGTGGAAAAGAATGGGTTTAGACTGGCGTTGCACTGTAAATTGCTAATCTCCTTTTGTGTTTTCAGTATTTAATTTGATTACATAAATACGAAAATACCCTGAAGCGAAATTGTGACCTTACTGTGGAAAATTCTGCCTTGCAGTGCTTTAAGATTGACTGCACTATGGCTGTAACTAAGTGTAAAGGCGCTGCCCCTGTGTCGGTGACATAAACTGAAAAATCAAGCCTCCCGCAGACAGATCAGGGATCTCTACACCTGGGGACTCCTCGGGTGGGCAAAAATAAGACTTTGCAAATTAGCCGGGAAGGGGACTTTAAAAAAAGAGTCTGGTGAGGAATGAGTACGGGACAGAATAGAGAAAAGCAGCTGTGAGATGGTTAAAGCAAATCGGAGAAGCTGAAACCGGCCTCCTGGAGCCCCAGAAAGAATCCTTGAGGGAAGACGGTGAGCTAAATTGGTCGCCCCGCTTCCATTCATCAAGGTTCCTACTATACTATACTATACTATACGCTATATTTAATAGCAAAGTGGCTTGCCTCTTTATGACCAGGAAAGCAGGAGGCAACTATAGACAAGGTACAGACCTGAGGGATTGTCCAGCTGTGAATAAAAACATCGTTTAGTAAATTACCCCAAAAGGGGAGGTAAAACCCAGATTGCCCTTATGAGAATTGAAAATCCTTCTGGAGCAGGAAATGTTGAGAGTAGTATATCCTATTCTATTCTCAGGAGTCCCCAAAGTGGCCCCACCAGGTGTTTTTAAAAAGGGAGTGAGGCCAGGTGGGGCATTTGTCCAGCAGGGCTTCTGACAGGCCATGGAGATCCGATCGGCTAGCAAATTAAAATAATGATGTTTCAGCAGCTGCTGCACCACAGTCTCTCTCACTCCTCTTCCCCAGTGTATTTTTAAAAATCATCCTTCTTCTCCCCTGCTCTTAGGCTTCATCTCTGTGTGGCTCTGCCTCCTGTGGCAGCCGTTTTGTGGCTGCGCCCACCACTCTGTGTCAGGATCCCAAAAGCGCCCACAGACTGAACAAGGTGGGGTCTGTGCTCTTCTGTTCTAGGCCTGTTTGAAATCAGTGGGGAACAGTTTGGGTTTCCCCTCGTGCTCTCCTCCGAAGGTTTAAGATGGGGGGGGGGAGTCGCTAATTCCCTGCACAGGTAGAAAGGGATGCCCCAGGGAATCATCACATCCAGGTCACGCTTTCCCCTAAGCCCCTTATGTAGACAGTCGATCTTGTCGCGCACAGATGTCCAAGCTCCTGCCAGCGAAGAACTGTTCGCTGTTCAGTGAAATCCCGGGTGCTGTTCCTGGTAAGAAAAGGGGGGCTGGAACCCACACCCTTGGTGGCTTGATGCTCTTGGGGCCACCGTTGACAGCTTTGGTTGGTTGGTTGGTTTGTTTGTTTCAAAAAAAAAAAAAACCTCGTATTTCCTTGCATTGCTTTTCGCAGGCGAACAGGTGCAGAGTAAAACCAGCAGAGATTCCCCTCCTTGATCCGAAGCGTGTCGACAAACGTTCTTCCAGGGTGCACACGTGCTCTAGGGGGTGAGATTTGCTTTAGTGTAAAAGTGCTCAGGATTTTGTGCTGCATGTGCATACTATGCTTCTTGATTTAACAAGACGACCGATTCCCTGTACCCTATACACAATAAGCAGTATATCCGAAAATATTTTCCACTGTGCTTAATGGGACTTACACCCAAGGAAGTGTACATAGGATTGTAACCTTCCACTTGCTGGTTCAGCGCCGCCATATCCATTCTCAATGTCTGCATCACAAATACCTAGTAATTCTACATCATGATAATTTTTTTTTCCATTTAGCATTGATATTTACGGTGTTTTTAAAATTGTGAGAAAACAATTCAATACCTGCTGGGTTTCTTTAAATAAAGAAAATGCTATTAGGATTCTAAATGTCGGACAGACTGAATCTGCCATTTTAGTCACAATTTGGTAGTAACCTGTATCCGTGGCACTGACTTCCCAAGAAGCGTAGGCGCTGCACCAGTTTCACTCAAAGGAAAGAAAGGGGGAATTGTTGAGTTATACATTCTTTTCCCCTCCAATGGGGACGCAAAGCAATTTAGAACACTGTTACCCACTCCTCATTTTATCCTCAAAACAACCTTGAACACATGAAGCTGCCTTATACTGAATCAGACCCTTGGTCCATCAATGTCAGTATTGTCTGCTCAGACCGGCAGAGGCTCTCCAGGGTCTCAGGCAGAGAGGTCTTTCACATCACCTACTTGCCCAGTCCCTAGAAATGCCGGGGCTTGAACCTAAGGCCTTTTGCATGCAAAGCAGAAGCTCTACCACTGAGCCACAGCCCCTCCCCTGCGAGGTAGGTTAGGCTGACAATGTATGACAGGCGCAAGCTTCCATCACAGAGCGGGGATTCAAACTCGGGTCTCCCCCATCCCTGTCACCGTGCTGACAGGAACAAAAGTGCAGCTCGATTTCTTTGTATTTTTATTTCAGAAGCTGAATGGTGCTTACTCCCCAGTAAGCATCCCTTAAGGGATCAATGCTCCGGTTTAAAAACCTCATGGTTGGAGGTAAGCGCTATTAATTTCAATGGTACTAAATGTCCCCTGGATGCGTACGGAGACTGGGTTTTGTGACATATGGATACAAACTCAAATCCGTCCTCTTTGCTGGAGAAAGAGCAAGTTAAAGCTCTGGAAATGTGCCCCAAACGCAAGGCACGATCTAATATTTCCAAGAGTGAATATCTTTAGTCAATCGCTACTTTACGAGGAAATGTCTGCCGAGTCTTTCCTCAAGTTGCTTTTATTTGTTGCACAAAAGCAAAAAAAAAAAAAAAAAAAAAATGGCAGAAGGACCAATACAATTCTACCTGGGTTTAAAGCCTGACAGTTTGATCCCATGCAAGTTTACTCAGAAGTAAGTCTCATCGAGTTCAATAGGGTTTAGTCCCAAATAAGAGTGGGTGCAATGATTTATAGTCCTAAAGATATTTACAAGGGCATAAATACCCATTGAATTCAGTTAAATGAATAAACGTGTTTAGGATTGCACCACATGGAGTCTTTTTTTCCCCTTTTCCATGCGTCCGAGAGTTTTCATTGAATTCTCTTTTCATGAAAAATATTTAAAAAACAAACAACAAAAACAAACACAACAACGTTTTCTCTCTCCCCCCCCCCAAAGCACATTGATTCCAGTGCCACTATACTGGAGTAACTTTGTCACAGATTGCAGTGCAAGAAATCCTTAGCAAAATATGCGCCGGGAATTCTACTTTTTCTCTTTTGCCTGGCATCCTCAACTGTTTCAAGCTTTTTAGTACAAAAGCAAAATAATTGTTGCAAGTCTGTGAAACGTAATCTCTGAACCTAGCATTGATACCTCTGAATTCTTGAACTGATATTTAGGCTCATATTCCTTCCAGTATTATGGTTTGTTAATTTATTTCCAGTTCGCTCACAAAAAGCCACATTTTGGGTTCGATCTGGAAGCACCAACACAGACTGGAAAGAATCCAGTGCTTTCCAGAACCTCCGAGAGAGATTGCTTTGCGTGCGAGCATTTTTCCTTCCTGAAAAGAGAGAAAGAAAAAGAGAGAGCGCAGAATGATAACGTGCTCTTGGAAATCCTTAGTATTTGGAGGTCTCTTTCCAGCTTCTACGTTTTTACTTCTGGGGCTGTTTGGGGAGGATCGTTCCTGCAGTTTGTTAACAACAGATTCCTCCAAACAAGTTCAAGATTGTCCTCCCTTTTTTTGCCTGATTGGGAGGGGGATGACATCCGCCCCTTGACTCGCCCCAAACTGCTTCCCAATGACAGTGCCTGATGAAAATGGCCCATTTGGAACAAAAGGTAGCAATTTGCAGCCTCCCTGAAAATCCTTTGCAGATGCCTCCAGCCCCCCGCCTCCCCCCTCCCACCCCCGCCGTGAGAAGCACACGCTTGGAAGTTTCGGGCTCTCTTGGCTAGGAGGCGAGGCGGTGGTTGCCAGCCGCAGCACACTTCCGCGGAATTAAGCTCCGCTGAAATGAATGGAAATTGCTTCCGACTCATAATGTGTTTGAGATCGGGGTGCGGGTCGCGCTGGAGCCCTGATGGTGGTAATTGCCTGATGAGCGTGAACGATGATCCCTGCAGGTTTAATGAGGAGGACCCGGACGAACTCGTGTCAGTTTCAGTTTCGAAGAAGGTAACTTTGATTCCTATTTAAGAAGAAATTCCGAGCGAAAAGTTCTTACAATCTCTCCCGGGGAGACAGACACCAGCACCCCTTGCGATACATTTGGGCACAATACAGTCCAAATGAAACCGTTTTAAGCCCTACTAATTGGATGCGAGGCGACTCTAACGTGCTGAACTTTGTCTGGATGCTGCCTCTAGTTATAAGAACGCCTATGATTATTTGCAACCCTGTCTCTTCTTATAATACCAGGAGCCGGCTGAGCAGCTGTCTGCACCTTCCAAAACGTTTCCATTCCTTTTCACGAAGTACCTCCAAGACTAAGCCAATTTTATTCCAGCGTGCACTATACAACCCACTTCTTCGGACTCTAGGAGTGGATCCTAGCTCACTGCCCCGGAATAAGTGAGTTTTAAAATGTCCAGTGAAGTTTACGCTGGATAAAACTGTTATTCTTTAGGTTGCCACAAGAACCATTTATTTCTGCGATAAGAAAAGTTGGGAGTAAGCAAGTCCCACTTTGTTCAAGGAGACTTACTCCCATTACCCCTGTAATAGTGTTAACCTAAACAAAGTTACACCCTTCTAAACCCACTGATTTGGCAAAGCCTGTTGAAAGCCATCCATGAGATTTTCACTGAAATTCCAGCATAAGCTTTCTTGGGCCACAGCCCACTCCTTCAGACGCCAGGAGTGGATTCTTGGTGGAATCATATGCCCTCTTATATTTTTCGTCTATTATATTTTTAACCTGCTCTTCCTGCCGCCAAAGCTGTTATGTACCAAGTAGGATACTAGATCAGAAATTTCATTTGTTTGCAAGATCGAAATTAGTAAAGTGAAAGACAAAACTGCAATTGCGCATAAATGTGACAGTAGAGATGTCAGAAAGGGAAGGAACCGGCCCTTCCTCCAGGGAGTCCAGGGCAGCATGTATGGGGTTCTCTTCCCCATCTTATCCTCGCCACACCCCGTAAAGTAGGTTTTGCTGAGAGCGACAGTGGCTAGGCCAAGGCCAGCCAGCGAATTTCAGGGGGGGAGTGGGGATTTGAGCTCCTAGTCCACCAAGCTCCTGGAATCAGATTGCCATTCTAAGAGCACGCTCAGTAAGTCTAGATAGGGAATGGGACAACTGGGTCATCTCCCAATGCAAGCCCATGGCTGGTGGCCCTTAGTTGAGGATGCAGGACACGGTGTCTTAAAGAATGTAAAAAAGCCCCAGTAGGAAATCCAAAGGGGCCAGTTATCCTGGATTAATTAATCCAAAATAACTGGAGCAGATATTATGCGTACACATGAGCTAGTGACAGTGTAATCCTCAACAGGTCTGCTCAGAAGTACATCCCACTGTATTCAGTGGGGCTTACTCCCAGGTTAGTGTTCTTAGGAATGCAACCTTTGCCTTGACAGTTAGATGATCCTGCCCAGGTAACACCATCCCCCCCCCTCTCTCTCTCTCTCTCACACACACACACAAAGAAGCTGAAGCCATTCCTCCCTTTTGCTTTCCCCCCCTGGACCCAATCATCTTATTACCCAGGAATTCCTGAAGGAAAAAGAAGACGAAAGCAGGAATGCTTTGCATTCTCCTTGGTGATATTTTCCTTCATTAAAGCTAAGCCTTGTCGTTTGCAGTTTGACATAAATTGCCATTTGCCAGCTGGTTGCCGAAGAGACCCCAAAGTGGGCAATAGTTCAGAATCAAATCATTTTATCATTAAGCACAACCCCCACTCCCTTTCCTGTGGAGCACAACAAGGCCACTATTCGCTCAAGCTACGGGAAAGGGAAGGTGGGAGCAGCCTTGACAGCAATGAGGACCAGCTTGCCTCATGTCAGCGAGGGCATGCAATCGGACCCGGGATAGCGAGGTGGCTTTCGTTTCATCTCTCCTTCCCGTGGGAAGGAAGAGGCAACAGCCAAAAGGCTCGAGAGATCTCCACTTCAAAGTGACTTCCTGATTGTAATCCTGCTCTGATCTTAAGGTGTGAATTCTCTCTCTTGGTATTGGGGAACCTCTGATGTTTTGCATTTCAAAGATGTTACTTGTAAACATGCTAGTGTGTGTACTCTATAAGAATACCCTCCAAATGATTTGGCGCCATTGTAACGTTGTGTTTCATAGGTTACTGTACCCTTCCTTTCAAATAAATTCTACTTTAAACTCTCTGCTAACGTCTGGAGTAAAGTGGATGATTCCTGAGAGGCAACGGAGTCCTAGAACCTGACAGTACGTTACAATCCCAACCTTTTTTGTTTTCGGGTTAGAAGTAGTATTAGGATGTCGGCACCACCCTCGGTCCCGCTCAACGCGGGAGAGGAGCTTCGGCAGACTCCCGCTGATATTGAGGTTGGTCAAGGAGCAGCGACCCCGGAGCAGCGCCCACCCGGGCCTACCGATGTCCCTGGGAGGCCGACGTGGACCCCCCGATTCTCGGAGACCGGGCAGCGGCAGAGAGCAGCGTCAGAACCAGGAGGCGACTTCTACCGGGGACCGCTGGCTGCTTGGTATGGAGAAGGGGAAGGGTGGAAGGACCCCACGCTCGCTCACACCCCGACCCTCACTGCAGAAGCGGCCACTCTGATACGCGGACAGAATCAGATGCTCGTTCTGCAGAATCGGGACCTGCAGACTCAGCTAGATACCTTGCAGCGAGACCTGGCAGCCGTTCTAGGGGCAGTGAGGGGGCTTGGACAGCCCGTGCAACAATCCCAAACGGGTTCACGGCCGACTACAGGACCGCTCGTTGTTGGGGAGGCTCCCACGCCCAGACGCCCTACGGCCAGAGACCTGAAGGTATCTTTCGACGGGTCCAGCTCACAGTTGTCTCACTTCTTACTCCAAATCTCCGGCTTTATGAAGGACCAGGGGGAGACCTTTGCCTCGGAAGAAGCTCGGGTCAGGTATGTGATCAGCCTGCTGGAGAAGGAGGCAGTGGAGTGGGCAGTGACAGCGGCGGAAACTATGCCCCGAGTTTTGGCATCCCTGGATGAGTTCTTGTGCGCTCTACGACGCCGGTTCGAAGACCCCCACCGGGGGGAAAAAGCAAAGATTGCCATGCGTCGTTTGAAGCAGGGAACCCGCTCAGTAAGTGAGTATGCACAGGACTTTTTATCTTTGTCGTGCAAGATAAGGGAGTGGAGTGAGGCCACAAAGGTCCAGCATTTCCGCGAAGGGTTGCGGTGGGAAGTGCTGGATGGCTGTTTGACTTTGGGAGATCCAGAGTCCGTGGAAGAGTGGGTAAATTTGGCAGCTCTAGTGGAGAACCGCAAGCTTACCCTCCAGTTCTCCAAGGATCGTCCTTCGAAGACGATCCCTATCCCGCCCACGAGAGGGGACAGCGCAGCAGGTCCCAGGCGAGAGGGAAGACATCGAGGAGTCTACAGTCTCGACAGGGCACGTCGGTTCAGGGAGGGAGCTTGCCTTCAGTGTGGGAAGATGGGTCATTTTGCAGCAAGATGTACCAACACGCCGTCAGAAGGGACGAGCAACAGGGCGACACAAGAGCGGGAGGCGACACCACCTCGGAACCTGGAGCACAGGAGAGCGGAGGGGACGAACGGTCGCCGGGGGGCGGCGGCCCTGCAAGCGGAAACCTCATCGGATCGTGGCACCCGAGATAGCTTCCGAAGCCCCTCACCGGCAAAAAACGAGGACGGCCTTCTGTGAGGGAACCGGCACAGAGGGCACCCTTGGAAGAAACCAAACCGGCTCCATGTAGGGTGAGTGACCAGGGAGAGACATTGCTGATACCTGTTGTATTACGAAATCCCCAAGGGGGGGAACCGGTGGCCGTTGTGGCTATCGTGGACTCCGGGTGCTCCCGGACCCTAATTGATCAGGCGGTGGTAGAACGTCTGAGAATTGGGACTCGAGAACTGGATCAACCCTTACATTTCCATCAAATGGATGGGAGTGACCTGCGGGGGGGGCCGGTTCATTTGCACACTCGCAAGATGTGGCTGGGGGTGGGAAACCACTGGGAACAGATCCACTTCACGGTAGTGCCTAAGATTTCCTACCCGGTGGTCCTCGGCGTTAATTGGTTGGCGGGACATAACCCGAGCATTGACTGGGAACAAAGGCGGGTGGTGTTTGGAGCTCCTCAGTGCGAAAAACACAGCCGGGATGATTTACCCGGGGGCGAAGGGGGAAGCGCCGCTGCCTTGGAGGAACCCACGTTGCCCCCAGAATATAGTGATTTCGCAGATGTATTTGAGGGGACGGACTGTGACTTATTGCCTCCTCATCGCACTACGGATTGTGCCATCGAACTGATTAAGGACGTTAAACCGTCCAAGGCCCGAGTTTATGCCATGAGTTCTCAAGAGAAAGCAGTGCTGCGAGAATTTCTGGACAAGAACTTGGAGCGGGGCTTCATACGACCGTCCAAAGCTGCATTTTCTTCTCCCTGCTTCTTTGTGAAGAAGAAAGGTACATCTGATCTCAGACTGTGTGTAGACTATAGGGGGCTTAACGCGATTACTGAAACTAATGCCTACCCCCTTCCCTTAATCCCAGACCTCCTGAGTGTGTTACAGGAGGGTTGTATTTTCTCGAAAATTGACCTGGCGGAAGCCTACTACCGGGTCCGGATCAAGGAGGGGGATGAAGCTAAGACAGCCTTTTCTTGTTGTTATGGGTTGTTTGAATTTTTAGTCATGCCGTTTGGTCTGTCTGGGGGGCCCTCGTGCTTCATGCAATTAATTAATGAGATTCTACACGACCTCCTATTTAAAGGTGTGGTAGTTTTTTTAGACGATTTGCTCATTTACTCCAAGGATCCCGCAGAGCACAGGGAATTGGTGCGGGAGGTGTTGCGTCGTCTAAGGGACAATCATTTGTATGCTAAGTTATCAAAATGTGCATTCAACCAGGACCAATTGTCGTTTTTGGGCTATGTGATCTCGCCACAAGGGTTAAGCATGGATCCGGAGAAAGTGAGGGCAGTGTTAGAATGGGAACCTCCCAGAACTCGCAAACAGGTTCAGCAGTTCTTGGGGTTTGCGAACTTCTATAGAAATTTTATTCAGGATTTCGCTCAAATAGCTTTGCCTATTACTGATTTGCTTAAAACCAAAGGGAAGGGGCAAGGGGCCACTTTTGCACAATACCAGGTACCTTGGACCGCCAGGTGTCAGGCGGCTTTTGAAACTCTTAAGGAGCGCTTTACCTCTGAACCCATTCTGGCGCACCCAGATTGCTCCAGGCCATTCACTTTACAGGTAGATGCCTCGGACAAGGCGATGGGAGGCGCACTCCTTCAGAGGGATGATCAAGGGAGGCTTAGACCCTGCGCATATTTTTCTAAGAAGTTCTCTGGCCCTGAACTCAATTGGCCAATTGGGGAAAAAGAGGCAATGGCGATTAAACATGCACTCACGGTTTGGCGACAGTTCCTGGAGGGGGCTGCCGAGCCCTTTGTGGTATGTACTGATCACCGCAACCTCGAATCTATTTTGGGTCAGCGGAAGCTGTCAGCCAAACAAGTGCGTTGGTCTACCTTCTTCTCTAAGTTTAATTTTACCATCAAACACATGCCTGGGAAAGAAAACTGCTTAGCAGACGGACTGTCTCGCATGCCGCAATATGAGTGTCAGGTTGAGCGGCCGGTGGGTTCTCTTTTCACACGGGAACACCTGGGTTTGACTCCAGAGGGGAATAGTGCAGGAGTTCTGACCAGAGCGCAAAGCCGCGCGGCGGCACAGGACTCGAGTTCGAGTTCCCCTCGTGAAGTGGTCGCTCCCACCTCCTCATCCCCAGCAGTCCCCGGAGAACTCTCAACCACTACCGCTGGGGAAGGGGGGGGAATCTCCCAAATAGAGCGAAGGGACCAGGCTGAAGGGCCGGTACCCACCCCCTTGCCGGGGTCGGATGTCGCCATTCCCCGCCTCTGGGCAGTTCCAGAAAGCCTCCCGGAGGTAGTCAAGAAAAGGTGGGGGGAGGCTCTTCAACGGGAGCGGGAGGAAGAATCTATCCCGTCCCAGATGACGGACAAAAACGGTATCTGTAAGAACAAACATTACGTGCCCAGAGAACTGAGGCGGGAGATATTGGAACGGAGCCACAGTTCAACAATAGGGGGACATTTTGGGTTTGCTAAATCCTTACACCTAATAAGAAGACAGTTTTGGTGGCCTGGGATGCGCCAAGACATCGAAGTATTTATCAAATCCTGCCCTGTGTGCGCAACTAGTAAACGTTTGATGGGAAAACCCCCGGGATTATTAAAGCCCCTAGAAACTCCCGAGGCACCCTGGCGAGTGATTGGGATGGATTTCATAACAGACCTCCCATCCAGTCAGGGGAAGACTGTCCTGTGGGTAATCACGGATCTTTTCTCTAAGCAAGTTCATCTCGTACCGTGTGAAGGGATGCCATCTGCACATAAACTGGCTCGCTTGTTTGTGCACTGCATATTCAAATTGCACGGATTTCCACGGAAGGTCCTGAGTGACAGGGGCTCCGTGTTTGTGTCCAAGTTCTGGAAAGCGTTTTTAGGAATTGTAGGTGTGCAGTTGGGTTTGTCATCTGCCTATCACCCCCAGACGGATGGGCAGACCGAAAGGGTTAATGCGGTGATGGAATGTTATTTGCGTTGTTTTGTTAATTATCACCAAGACAATTGGGTTGATCTGCTGCCACTGGCAGAATATGCCTACAATAACTCGGTGCACTCTGCAACCGGGGTGAGCCCATTCAAAGCAGTTTATGGAATGGATTTTGGACCATTAGGGGCTGTACCCACCCCGCCAGAAGGCGATCCCCCCGAGGTGTCTAAATGGGCTCACACAGTGAGGAACACTTGGCCCTGGCTTGTAAAAAACCTGGAACAGGCTAAAGATAGGTACAAACTACAAGCAGACAAACACAGAACACCTCAGTGGGAATTGAGGGTCGGAGAAAAGGTGTATCTTTCCACTAAGAACCTCAGGTCTTTACGCCCGTGTAAAAAATTGAGCCCACGGTTTGTGGGCCCATTTTCTATCTCCAGAGTTATCAATGAGGTTACGGTAGAGCTGGAGCTACCCAAATCCTTACAAGGGGTGCACCCGGTGTTTCACGTGAGTCTACTAAAACCCTTTCTACAAGCACCAGAATGGCACCCCGAACCCGAAGCGGCAACTCCCATCATGGTACAGGGCGAACGGCACTTTGAAATCTCCAGGGTGCTCGATTCTCGGAGGCGCAGGGGCCGACTGGAATATCTTGTGCGTTGGAAACATTTAAATTCCAGTCACGATGAGTGGGTGTCCGCTGTTCACGTACAGGCTCCAACCCTTGTAGCGGATTTCCATCGCCATTACCCGGACAAACCAGGAAATCTGGAAGGGGGGCCTTTGGGGAGGCGGAGTGTCAGCGAGGGCATGCAATCGGACCCGGGATAGCGAGGTGGCTTTCGTTTCATCTCTCCTTCCCGTGGGAAGGAAGAGGCAACAGCCAAAAGGCTCGAGAGATCTCCACTTCAAAGTGACTTCCTGATTGTAATCCTGCTCTGATCTTAAGGTGTGAATTCTCTCTCTTGGTATTGGGGAACCTCTGATGTTTTGCATTTCAAAGATGTTACTTGTAAACATGCTAGTGTGTGTACTCTATAAGAATACCCTCCAAATGATTTGGCGCCATTGTAACGTTGTGTTTCATAGGTTACTGTACCCTTCCTTTCAAATAAATTCTACTTTAAACTCTCTGCTAACGTCTGGAGTAAAGTGGATGATTCCTGAGAGGCAACGGAGTCCTAGAACCTGACACCTCACAAAGTTGAGTCACCCCCGGGGCTCAACCCTGCAGAGACAGGAGCTCAGTTTGGGAAGCCAAAACCACTAATAAGAGAAGGAAAGTTTTGTTTTAAAGGATGAGCAAATTGGGATGGGATTCTGGGCTTAGCTAGGAGTCCATTTCAGTCACTTCTAAGTAAAGCTTGTTACATGGAATCTGAAAGCTCCCGTTTGCCCCCATCCACATCCAGCCAATCTAAAACAGAATACTTAAGGTGACTGTATACACGACCAGTTCTCATTCACTTCAATAAAGCACCCTTCCCAATGATGTCTGAATGCAGGAATGCAAGGCAAACGTGCTTAGAATCCCAATAGCCTAAACTGTGCTTTTGGGATCAAAGGGGTTGTGAATCGGAAGATGTGCAAGGTGGAGTATAGTGCAGTCCCCAGAGGACAGGTCAGAAGATGTGGATTCCAATTCTTGCTAGCTGGTGGAGTCACTATCTCTCAGGGCCACCTACTTCACAGTGCTTTGTGATCAAGGCATAGGCAGGGAAGCCTTATGTATGTTCCTTGGAGGACAGGCAGAAAGCAAATGTGATAGATGAAAAATGTGACTGTTATAGCATTAACTATAGGGAACCAGACTATAGGGAATACCAGTCAGTGGCAGATCTTAATTCTAGACAATCAGCAAAAGCAGCAAACTGCAAGCACTAAATTAGGTCCTTAAACTCTTAATTCTGCAGTGTAGTTACCGATTTATACTGAAAATCCCTACTGAAAATCTGAGACCTCGGTTTATTCTAGGAAACATTTGACACAATATATACAAATCCTTTATTAGTTGATCTTTTACGAATAACTCCAGAATATCTAACACCTCACATTTCATTAGAACCTAGGTCTGAATGTCCACCTTGCTGTGATCTGAAAAGATGGGGAAACCACTCCTTTTAACCACGCTGTTGCCAGTCACATTGGCAAGAGCAAGGTAAAGCACACATATGCAAGCACAGGATGCAAGCACATCACATCCCAGGAATCTATGCATGATAAGGTTTCCCTTCTGTGGCAATCAAAGTCCCACCTCTTCTCCAGGGCTTTGCTAAGAAGTACATAATGCTAGCAGCTTGGACAACATTCTCAGATTTGTTTTGTTTTATAAACCACTTTGATAGTCATGGTACTGCTTTGTAAAACTGCTCAAAACCAATAAGAGTCATTGGTTTTTGGGTTGTGTCACCCCCACCTCCTTCAATCCACCTGTGTAAAACTTTGTCTAGTCTACAAGCAAACTGAGAGTACATTTCTTCCACTTTCTTTTTCATTTGTCTGAACTCTTCCCTGCTAAGGTATGGTGGTAAACCCAATTTCTGTCCAACCCTTTCTCTGAAGAGGTCATTTTTTGTTTGCTTCATCCATTCTCATCTGGCAGTATACCTCCTTGAGTTCTCCAGAAATTTAAGATCTGAGGCACTTCATGCAATCCCCACTGTCAATTCCAAAGTTCTCACAAATTATCTCAAAAATAATGGGGGGGGGGGAGCTTCTACCTCACTGCCTTTATGAATTTTAAGGAACTTGTTCATATTTATTCTGGGGCTGTTGTGGCGCACTTCTGGCCCCCCAGCTCAGCACATGACTTGATTTGTTCTAATTGTAATTTCTATGACTGAGCCTCACTTTGTCTTTGAGCCCATATTTTCATTTCTGTCAGCTTTAACTCTCGCTGCATTCTAGCCAGCTCTAACTCTTTGTCCTATATTAGCCTGCTTTGGCTGCACTCTAGGCAGCTCTAACTCATACTGTCTCTGTTCACTTCTCCAAGTCTCAAAATTTCAAGTTCTTTATCTATATTTTGTTTATTCCCAGAAGCTGAGATCAAAACTGCTTCCCCCGCAGATTCCATTCTGCCTCTAGTCTTCTTTGCAGCCATGCTGGCCACACTTTTTACCTCCTTTTCACTTCTGAGAGAAATTTTTCCTGAAAGATTTTCCCAGCACCAAGGATCTTCCCAATAAAATAAGTTGTGGACGCTCTTATTTTATTAACACTTGAATTAGTGCCAGGATTTTTCTCCTGCCTGTGTGATGTTTATTTTACCCACTTCTACCTTTGTTCTGTCAGTCAGGACTGAATCACACCATTGTCATCATTTTTATTGTGGCAGCTATGGGGATGGGGTAGGGGACCTCTGAGGCAACTGTGTCATCATTTTTATTGTGGCAGCTATGGGGATGGGGTAGGGGACCTCTGAGGCAACTGTCTTCTGGACTGAAGAATATCAATTCTGGCCTTTAATGCATGTGTCAGCGAGGGCATGCAATCGGACCCGGGATAGCGAGGTGACTTTCGTTTCATCTCTCCTTCCCGTGGGAAGGAAGAGGCAACAGCCAAAAGGCTCGAGAGATCTCCACTTCAAAGTGACTTCCTGATTGTAATCCTGCTCTGATCTTAAGGTGTGAATTCTCTCTCTTGGTATTGGGGAACCTCTGATGTTTTGCATTTCAAAGATGTTACTTGTAAACATGCTAGTGTGTGTACTCTATAAGAATACCCTCCAAATGATTTGGCGCCATTGTAACGTTGTGTTTCATAGGTTACTGTACCCTTCCTTTCAAATAAATTCTACTTTAAACTCTCTGCTAACGTCTGGAGTAAAGTGGATGGTTCCTGAGAGGCAACGGAGTCCTAGAACCTGACAGTACGTTACAATCCCAACCTTTTTTGTTTTCGGGTTAGAAGTAGTATTAGGATGTCGGCACCACCCTCGGTCCCGCTCAACGCGGGAGAGGAGCTTCGGCAGACTCCCGCTGATATTGAGGTTGGTCAAGGAGCAGCGACCCCGGAGCAGCGCCCACCCGGGCCTACCGATGTCCCTGGGAGGCCGACGTGGACCCCCCGATTCTCGGAGACCGGGCAGCGGCAGAGAGCAGCGTCAGAACCAGGAGGCGACTTCTACCGGGGACCGCTGGCCGCTTGGTATGGAGAAGGGGAAGGGTGGAAGGACCCCACGCTCGCTCACACCCCGACCCTCACTGCAGAAGCGGCCACTCTGATACGCGGACAGAATCAGATGCTCGTTCTGCAGAATCGGGACCTGCAGACTCAGCTAGATACCTTGCAGCGAGACCTGGCAGCCGTTCTAGGGGCAGTGAGGGGGCTTGGACAGCCCGTGCAACAATCCCAAACGGGTTCACGGCCGACTACAGGACCGCTCGTTGTTGGGGAGGCTCCCACGCCCAGACGCCCTACGGCCAGAGACCTGAAGGTATCTTTCGACGGGTCCAGCTCACAGTTGTCTCACTTCTTACTCCAAATCTCCGGCTTTATGAAGGACCAGGGGGAGACCTTTGCCTCGGAAGAAGCTCGGGTCAGGTATGTGATCAGCCTGCTGGAGAAGGAGGCAGTGGAGTGGGCAGTGACAGCGGCGGAAACTATGCCCCGAGTTTTGGCATCCCTGGATGAGTTCTTGTGCGCTCTACGACGCCGGTTCGAAGACCCCCACCGGGGGGAAAAAGCAAAGATTGCCATGCGTCGTTTGAAGCAGGGAGCCCGCTCAGTAAGTGAGTATGCACAGGACTTTTTATCTTTGTCGTGCAAGATAAGGGAGTGGAGTGAGGCCACAAAGGTCCAGCATTTCCGCGAAGGGTTGCGGTGGGAAGTGCTGGATGGCTGTTTGACTTTGGGAGATCCAGAGTCAGTGGAAGAGTGGGTAAATTTGGCAGCTCTAGTGGAGAACCGCAAGCTTACCCTCCAGTTCTCCAAGGATCGTCCTTCGAAGACGATCCCTATCCCGCCCACGAGAGGGGACAGCGCAGCAGGTCCCAGGCGAGAGGGAAGACATCGAGGAGTCTACAGTCTCGACAGGGCACGTCGGTTCAGGGAGGGAGCTTGCCTTCAGTGTGGGAAGATGGGTCATTTTGCAGCAAGATGTACCAACACGCCGTCAGAAGGGACGAGCAACAGGGCGACACAAGAGCGGGAGGCGACACCACCTCGGAACCTGGAGCACAGGAGAGCGGAGGGGACGAACGGTCGCCGGGGGGCGGCGGCCCTGCAAGCGGAAACCTCATCGGATCGTGGCACCCGAGATAGCTTCCGAAGCCCCTCACCGGCAAAAAACGAGGACGGCCTTCTGTGAGGGAACCGGCACAGAGGGCACCCTTGGAAGAAACCAAACCGGCTCCATGTAGGGTGAGTGACCAGGGAGAGACATTGCTGATACCTGTTGTATTACGAAATCCCCAAGGGGGGGAACCGGTGGCCGTTGTGGCTATCGTGGACTCCGGGTGCTCCCGGACCCTAATTGATCAGGCGGTGGTAGAACGTCTGAGAATTGGGACTCGAGAACTGGATCAACCCTTACATTTCCATCAAATGGATGGGAGTGACCTGCGGGGGGGGCCGGTTCATTTGCACACTCGCAAGATGTGGCTGGGGGTGGGAAACCACTGGGAACAGATCCACTTCACGGTAGTGCCTAAGATTTCCTACCCGGTGGTCCTCGGCGTTAATTGGTTGGCGGGACATAACCCGAGCATTGACTGGGAACAAAGGCGGGTGGTGTTTGGAGCTCCTCAGTGCGAAAAACACAGCCGGGATGATTTACCCGGGGGCGAAGGGGGAAGCGCCGCTGCCTTGGAGGAACCCACGTTGCCCCCAGAATATAGTGATTTCGCAGATGTATTTGAGGGGACGGACTGTGACTTATTGCCTCCTCATCGCACTACGGATTGTGCCATCGAACTGATTAAGGACGTTAAACCGTCCAAGGCCCGAGTTTATGCCATGAGTCCTCAAGAGAAAGCAGTGCTGCGAGAATTTCTGGACAAGAACTTGGAGCGGGGCTTCATACGACCGTCCAAAGCTGCATTTTCTTCTCCCTGCTTCTTTGTGAAGAAGAAAGGTACATCTGATCTCAGACTGTGTGTAGACTATAGGGGGCTTAACGCGATTACTGAAACTAATGCCTACCCCCTTCCCTTAATCCCAGACCTCCTGAGTGTGTTACAGGAGGGTTGTATTTTCTCGAAAATTGACCTGGCGGAAGCCTACTACCGGGTCCGGATCAAGGAGGGGGATGAAGCTAAGACAGCCTTTTCTTGTTGTTATGGGTTGTTTGAATTTTTAGTCATGCCGTTTGGTCTGTCTGGGGGGCCCTCGTGCTTCATGCAATTAATTAATGAGATTCTACACGACCTCCTATTTAAAGGTGTGGTAGTCTTTTTAGACGATTTGCTCATTTACTCCAAGGATCCCGCAGAGCACAGGGAATTGGTGCGGGAGGTGTTGCGTCGTCTAAGGGACAATCATTTGTATGCTAAGTTATCAAAATGTGCATTCAACCAGGACCAATTGTCGTTTTTGGGTTATGTGATCTCGCCACAAGGGTTAAGCATGGATCCGGAGAAAGTGAGGGCAGTGTTAGAATGGGAACCTCCCAGAACTCGCAAACAGGTTCAGCAGTTTTTGGGGTTTGCGAACTTTTATAGAAATTTTATTCAGGATTTCGCTCAAATAGCTTTGCCTATTACTGATTTGCTTAAAACCAAAGGGAAGGGGCAAGGGGCCACTTTTGCACAATACCAGGTACCTTGGACCGCCAGGTGTCAGGCGGCTTTTGAAACTCTTAAGGAGCGCTTTACCTCTGAACCCATTCTGGCGCACCCAGATTGCTCCAGGCCATTCACTTTACAGGTAGATGCCTCGGACAAGGCGATGGGAGGCGCACTCCTTCAGAGGGATGATCAAGGGAGGCTTAGACCCTGCGCATATTTTTCTAAGAAGTTCTCTGGCCCTGAACTCAATTGGCCAATTGGGGAAAAAGAGGCAATGGCGATTAAACATGCACTCACGGTTTGGCGACAGTTCCTGGAGGGGGCTGCCGAGCCCTTTGTGGTATGTACTGATCACCGCAACCTCGAATCTATTTTGGGTCAGCGGAAGCTGTCAGCCAAACAAGTGCGGTGGTCTACCTTTTTCTCTAAGTTTAATTTTACCATCAAACACATGCCTGGGAAAGAAAACTGCTTAGCAGACGGACTGTCTCGCATGCCGCAATATGAGTGTCAGGTTGAGCGGCCGGTGGGTTCTCTTTTCACACGGGAACACCTGGGTTTGACTCCAGAGGGGAATAGTGCAGGAGTTCTGACCAGAGCGCAAAGCCGCGCGGCGGCACAGGACTCGAGTTCGAGTTCCCCTCGTGAAGTGGTCGCTCCCACCTCCTCATCCCCAGCAGTCCCCGGAGAACTCTCAACCACTACCGCTGGGGAGGGGGGGGGAATCTCCCAAATAGAGCGAAGGGACCAGGCTGAAGGGCCGGTACCCACCCCCTTGCCGGGGTCGGATGTTGCCATTCCCCGCCTCTGGGCAGTTCCAGAAAGCCTCCCGGAGGTAGTCAAGAAAAGGTGGGGGGAGGCTCTTCAACGGGAGCGGGAGGAAGAATCTATCCCGTCCCAGATGACGGACAAAAACGGTATCTGTAAGAACAAACATTACGTGCCCAGGGAACTGAGGCGGGAGATATTGGAACGGAGCCACAGTTCAACAATAGGGGGACATTTTGGGTTTGCTAAATCCTTACACCTAATAAGAAGACAGTTTTGGTGGCCTGGGATGCGCCAAGACATCGAAGTATTTATCAAATCCTGCCCTGTGTGCGCAACTAGTAAACGTTTGATGGGAAAACCCCCGGGATTATTAAAGCCCCTAGAAACTCCCGAGGCACCCTGGCGAGTGATTGGGATGGATTTCATAACAGACCTCCCATCCAGTCAGGGGAAGACTGTCCTGTGGGTAATCACGGATCTTTTCTCTAAGCAAGTTCATCTCGTACCGTGTGAAGGGATGCCATCTGCACATAAACTGGCTCGCTTGTTTGTGCACTGCATATTCAAATTGCACGGATTTCCACGGAAGGTCCTGAGTGACAGGGGCTCCGTGTTTGTGTCCAAGTTCTGGAAAGCGTTTTTAGGAATTGTAGGTGTGCAGTTGGGTTTGTCATCTGCCTATCACCCCCAGACGGATGGGCAGACCGAAAGGGTTAATGCGGTGATGGAATGTTATTTGCGTTGTTTTGTTAATTATCACCAAGACAATTGGGTTGATCTGCTGCCACTGGCAGAATATGCCTACAATAACTCGGTGCACTCTGCAACCGGGGTGAGCCCATTCAAAGCAGTTTATGGAATGGATTTTGGACCATTAGGGGCTGTACCCACCCCGCCAGAAGGCGATCCCCCCGAGGTGTCTAAATGGGCTCACACAGTGAGGAACACTTGGCCCTGGCTTGTAAAAAACCTGGAACAGGCTAAAGATAGGTACAAACTACAAGCAGACAAACACAGAACACCTCAGTGGGAATTGAGGGTCGGAGAAAAGGTGTATCTTTCCACTAAGAACCTCAGGTCTTTACGCCCGTGTAAAAAATTGAGCCAACGGTTTGTGGGCCCATTTTCTATCTCCAGAGTTATCAATGAGGTTACGGTAGAGCTGGAGCTACCCAAATCCTTACAAGGGGTGCACCCGGTGTTTCACGTGAGTCTACTAAAACCCTTTCTACAAGCACCAGAATGGCACCCCGAACCCGAAGCAGCAACTCCCATCATGGTACAGGGCGAACGGCACTTTGAAATCTCCAGGGTGCTCGATTCTCGGAGGCGCAGGGGCCGACTGGAATATCTTGTGCGTTGGAAACATTTAAATTCCAGTCACGATGAGTGGGTGTCCGCTGTTCACGTACAGGCTCCAACCCTTGTAGCGGATTTCCATCGCCATTACCCGGACAAACCAGGAAATCTGGAGGGGGGGCCTTTGGGGAGGCGGAGTGTCAGCGAGGGCATGCAATCGGACCCGGGATAGCGAGGTGACTTTCGTTTCATCTCTCCTTCCCGTGGGAAGGAAGAGGCAACAGCCAAAAGGCTCGAGAGATCTCCACTTCAAAGTGACTTCCTGATTGTAATCCTGCTCTGATCTTAAGGTGTGAATTCTCTCTCTTGGTATTGGGGAACCTCTGATGTTTTGCATTTCAAAGATGTTACTTGTAAACATGCTAGTGTGTGTACTCTATAAGAATACCCTCCAAATGATTTGGCGCCATTGTAACGTTGTGTTTCATAGGTTACTGTACCCTTCCTTTCAAATAAATTCTACTTTAAACTCTCTGCTAACGTCTGGAGTAAAGTGGATGATTCCTGAGAGGCAACGGAGTCCTAGAACCTGACAGCATGGCTGTTTCCTTCGCTGTCACCCCTCCGACAATTTTAGGTCTTTGTGTTGATTATGCATGCCGTTTCCGACCGTCAGAGCTCGCCTCGCTCTCCCCCTGCATTTCCCTTCATTTTGCCCATGTTTTCAGAGACCTGTTTTATCTCAAATTGGAAAACGTGGACAAAAGGCAGGGAAAGGCAGAGGGAGAGCGAGGTGATCTCTGACAGTCAGAAATGGCATGCATAATCAAAACAAAGACCTAAAATTGTCGGAGAGGTGGCCACGAGGGAAACAGCCATGCATAAAAGGTCTTTCCTAAAGATTATTTAAACCCCAACCTCCCACAATCAAGTAAAAAAAAAAAAGGGAACACAAGAGTTAAAAAAAAGATTGGTAGCATGTAAGCTATGTGCTTCCTAAAAGTTGGGAACCTGCTAGAGTCTAGCAGCTAGACCAAGACTATACCTGTCTGTGAAGTAAATAGAGATCACATTTTTAAAAGATATTTGACTTGACAGACAAGACGCAGTTGGAGATGAACAACAAGGGTTTATTTAACAGACAATAAAGTATTTAATAAGTAGTATGTAATGTTATGTGTGGATGACCTCAATATAGTAAAACTGGCTCTCAAGTAATGCAAATAAACCCTGAAAGGAGATTTGATTCCCCGCCCCTCTTGTCAGGTCACCTCAGCAGGTTCATGGCTGCTCTTTTCCCACCCAGAGCAGCTTTCCACAGAACCTACACACACCAGTTAGGAATGGCAGGCCCTTAACAGGATGCTTATTTGTCACAGTAAAATGAGCTTTCTTCCCTAAGCTGACCCCTCAAACGCTAACTAAATAAAAGCCCAAACAAAAGCCTGGCTATTGCTTCTTGTAGGTTATCCGGGCTGTGTAACCGTGGTCTTGGTATTTTCTTTCCTGATGTTTCGCCAGCAGCTGTGGCAGGCATCTTCAGAGGAGTAACACTGAAGGACAGTGTGACACTGTCCTTCAGTGTTACTCCTCTGAAGATGCTTGCCACAGCTGCTGGCGAAACATCAGGAAAGAAAATACCAAGACCAGGGTTACACAGCCCGGATAACCTACAAGAACCAATGAACTCTGACGGTGAAAGCCTTCGACAAAAGCCTGGCTAAGCTGACATTTCTTTCTAGAGCCACAAAATCCCTTTCCAAAGGGGGGGGGTTTCTTCCCCCACAAGCTGAGGCTGGCTCACCCCCTCCCATCCAGTGGGGTTCCATGGGCAATCAGAGCTGACAATCACTTGGATTTGCCTGAGGCCTAAATCACAAGGATTGGTTCCAAGGCAGAACCTTTAAGGATGATTGCCACATTTTCATTCTTGGTTAACTTGGGCGTTATCCGGGTCAATAATAATAACTAATGAATTCGAAGTCTTTACTCAGGGAAACATCCATAACAGAACTAAAAAAGAGATTGTCAAGAAAGAAAAAAACAGACACAGCATCTCAAAGGCAATGCATGGTTGAATGGTTTGAATTCCTGAAGGGGAGCCCAGCAACACTATACCCTTCACAGATTTATCATATAACCTGATAGCAAGCATAACATACTGTCTTAAATAGGTGAACCAGCTGCTTCCAGGGATCTCTGATATATGCTCTGCCTACAGTACTGGTGACCATGGGATGTTAAAGAATTATAACCATGTTAATTTTTTTCAGTGTTACTTCTTACAACTATTCCAGCTCTTTCAGTTCTCCAATAATACTCACAGATGTAAATACAGAAGAAATATTAATGTTCACCTGCCTGGAATGTGATCAGATCCATGGGGTTTGAGGATGATGTTTGAGCCTTGCAGTGCAATCCTTAGCAGAGGATTTTTAAATCCTCTGGAGTCAATGCATAAGATTGCACTGTTAGATATGTTAGATTCCATAACCATGCACATGGGGTAGTTTTAAAAAAATTGCAATGAACGTCTATGCTACAGTATGTTCTTTAGTCTTTGAGGTGGCATAATACTCCTTGTTGTCATGTGTTGTTCACTCACCTTCCCAGGTGACCCCCTTTCCATGCATGGGCTGCAATCTATGCATAGCTGTTCTGCCCACAATTCAATTTTCACCTAGATACTTAATACACTTTTCAGTGGTCTCTTCTAGTCTAAATAAATCAGACTAAATCTAATCAGACTAAATAACATCTCTGACAATCAGTGCTTAAGCTGAGGTAGGACTCTCTAGTGGAAGTTACTTGCAGTGCTCCTAGAGCCAGTCCCCAGAAAAAAGAGAATGAGCATGTGTAGTGGGGCTTTGCCCCATTTATCTTCCAGTGCTGGAGAGGGGCACTTTTCAGGGCAGAGGATACAGTTTCCTTTTCAGAAACTGCTCACAGTGCTGTTATCATTCAGCCCCACTGGCACACCAGGGCATAAAGAAGCATTTTGCATAAATGAAATGTGGCACTTCTAATACCAGGACCTGCTGCACCACTAGAAAATCCAGGAAAATATTCTCTAGAAGATTATATTTAGGCAGCAGCAGCAGATGAAAAACACTTTTCCTTCCTGGTCCTGTAAAAGCCTTCGTTTCTCAGGGTTAGCAAAATGAACAGTCAGATGCTCTGGTGGGCAGTGGGGTAGAGGGGAAGAGCTGTCACAGGGTCATACAGCAGCCTCTTGGAGCTTGATGCAAAAGGTTCTCTGAAGGTAGAATAAGTACAGTTGTGAAAACTCAGTAAAGCAGGGGTGTCAAACATAAGACCCATCTGGCCCCTTGAGAGCTCTTATACAGCCTGCGAGCCAGCAGAGGCAGCCACCCCCCACCCCACTCTCATTCTGGGCTGGTGAGGCCTGGCCTGGCACAACCAACTGACATTTATGTCATATCTGGCCCTTGTAACAAATGAGTTTGACACCCCTGCAGTAAAGTAAGTGAGATAGTGCAGTGCAGTAGTTAGAGTTTCAGTCTACGATCTGGGAAATCCAGGTTCGAATCCCTACTCTACAATAGAAGTTTGCTGCGTGACTTTGGGCAAGTCACTCTCAGCCTAACATAGCTCACAGGATTTGAAATGATAAAATGGAGGAGAGGATAAGGATGTTGTAAACTGCTTCAGGTCACTATTGAGGAGAACAGCAGAATATAAACATCCAAACAAATAATAGACACAGAAAAAACAATACTGTGCTGGAGTAAACCTTACTAAAAATTATATATATCGTACCAAAAAAAGAAAGAAAGGTAGAATGCAATGTTTACAGTAGATTTACACTGATTTGAAGTCATAGAATCATACAGTTGATAAGGGCCATACAGGCCATCTAGGCCGACCCCCTGCTCAGTGCAGGATCAGCCTAAAGTATCCCTGACAAGTGTTCATCCTGCCGCTGCTTGAAGACTGCCAGTGTGGGAGACCTCACCACATCTCCCTAGGCACCCAATTCCACTGGGGGGGAAATCCTAATATCCAGCTGGTAACCTTCTGCCCCTAATTTAAACCCATTATTGAAAGTTCTATACTCTACTGCCAACAGGGACAGCTCCCTGCCCTCCTCTAAGTGACAGCCTTTCAAATACTAAAAAAAGAGCAGTCATGTCCCCTGTCCATGTACTCTTCTTCAGACTGAACATTCCAAGTCCCTCAGCCTTTCCTTGGAGGATTTGGTCTCCAGGCCCCTGATCATCCTCGTTGCTCTCTTCTACACCCGCTCCATTTTTTCCACATCCTTTTTGAAGCGAGGTCTCCAGAACTGCGCACGATACTCCAGGTGTGGCCTGACCAATGCAGTGTACAGCAGGATGTTATGCCTCTGTTGATACACCCCAAGACCACATTAACCTTTTTGGCCCCTGCATCACACTGAGAGCACATTCCTGAGGTAGGGGGGCAAATTGCCTTAGGACGTGATGTGACCCCAATGCTGGTGTCCATGCCACTTGTGCCATTCAAACTGGCACAGACGCCAGTGTAGTGCCACTTACACCAGCTTCCCTTTACGGCCGCAGCAGCATGGCCCTCGGACACCAGCTCGGCCTCCTGCCAGCGTTCTGCCAGTGCAAGTCCTCACATCCGCATCCTGGGAGGTGTTCCTGGGGTGTTTTTTGGGGGGCGGAGCTGCCAGTAGGCAGCTTCCTAACCCCTTTCAGCCCAGGAATACCCCCTTTTGTAACAGCAGTACTGCACCAGCTTTTTGTTGGCACAGCATCATTGTTCTCTATGGGGTTCCAAATTTTTTTGAGAAAAAATGCCCTTTCCCCCCTGCATCGGCCGTGAAACCTCTGTGGAGGTGCAACTGTGGTGTGGCCACGCCATTGCCAGCCACTGCAGGTTTCAGGAATGGGCTGTGACTGCTCATAATTAGCTTACAGTACATCCATACCCCCAGATCTCATTCACACACACTGCTACCCAGAAGTGTATGCCTCATCCAGTATATATGCTTCTTATTTTTGTTACCCAGATGTGGAATTCTGCACTTAACTTGTTGAATTGCATCTTGTTCACATCTATCCACTTTCCCCGTGTGTTCAGATCTCATTGAATTCTATCTTCCAAGGTGTTCGCTACTCCTCCCAATTTGATGTCATATGCAAATTTAATGAATAGTCCCTTCACCCCCTACTAGTTCATTTATAAAAATACTGAAAAGTACCCAGCCCAGAACTGAGCCCTATGGCACTCCCCTCCAATCAGATGAAATGCCATGACAACTATTCTCTGAGTATTTTCCAAACATTTCCCCATCCACCTAACTATCCTAAAGTCCAGTCCATAGTGCTCCAGTTTACCCATCAAAACATCATGAGGAACCCTGTCAAAAGCTTTACTGAAATCCAGGTAAAAAATGTTGAGAGCGTTCCCACAATCTACTAATCCTGTCACTTGATCAAAGAAGGAAATGAGTTTGGTATGGCAGGACCTCTTGGGGACAAATCCATGCTGACCTCCCTGGATCACCACATTGTCCTTCAGATGCTCACAGACTGACTCCTTTAAAATCTGTTCCAATATCATCCCTGGGATAGAGGTCAGACTAAGTGGCCTGTAGTTTCCCAGGTCATCCTTCCTCCCTTTTTCAAAGACTGAGATAACATTCACTCTTTTCTAGTCTTGTGGCACATCTGTTGTCCTCCAAGATGATGGACTCAAGCTCTCTTGAAAGTTCCTTGAGCACTGTCAGGTACACACCATTTAGTCCTGGGGATTTAGGGCTGTTGGAAAAAAAAATCGGTATAGTTCGGATTCGGCCGAATTCGGCCCGTCTGGATTCAGGATATGCCGAAGTCCGAACTCCCCCGCTTCGGGTCCGTGCAATTCGGCGCGAATTCAAAGTTCCGGGGGAAAAATCGGCCGAATAAAGCCATTAAAAACACAACCACGCCTTTCCACGGCTCCAGGGGGGCATTTTTGGGGGTAGAGGTCCCAAACTTTTAGCGGAGCTTCAAAGGTTCTTCTTGCAAGACCCCCCCCCAAGTTTTGTAAAGATTGGGTCAGGGGGGCTGAGATATGGGCCCCGAAAGGGTCCCCCCACCCTTAATGTGCATCTCTGAGCAGAGCTTGCCGCCCACGCACTAAGCTCCCAGCCCCGAAAAACAGCTTAGAGCAAGGGCGGGCAGGTGCTAAGAAGTTTGCAAAGCAACAGAACTGCAAAGCAACACTGCAAAGCAACACAACTGCAAAGCAACACCTTTGCAATCATGCAAAGCAACACCTGACACCTGGGAGTTTGCAAACCATGGAAAGGGACAGAGGCAGCTAGCTATGCATAATGAGCAGGAGGGGTGGAATTTCCCCTTTTGCATCGGACCCGGGACCAGGCAAATGCATTCTTTAAGTAACCATTTGAAAACCAGTTTTGAGCAAGCATCAAAATAGACCTAACCGATCTTATGAATGAGGGAAAACCTGAGGACACACAACTGAAGCCCCCCCTCAAACCAGGGAGAGAGAGACTCAAGGAGGCACACACACCCCAGGCAGAATGGGCGAAAGCCCCCTTTGGCTTCCCCCCCACACCCACAGAAACTGCTCCCTCCCCACACACACACAGACTCTGCTTTCCCCCCACACACACACACACAGGAGAAAAATTATAGATTAAAGCCCCCAAAACGGTCTTACTGTGGCTGTCTTCTGTTCCATCAGGAGGGGCTGGGAGGAGGACTGGGTAATCCAATATGATTCCATTTAAGCATGGAAGGTTTTGCCGCTCTGGAGATGCATACAGTATCGGATGATCCATTCATCCCAATAGGGAAAAGGGGAAAGCCCATATCTCGGGACCCCCTGATCCAATGTTTACAAAACTTGGGGGGTCTCTTACGAAGGCTCATCTGAAGCTATGCTGAATGTTTGGGGGCTGCACCCCCAAAAATGCACCCCCTGCAACCACAGAAAGAGAAAAGGGGGGAGCCCATATTTCTGCCCCCACTGAGCCCATCTTTACAAAACTTGGGGGGTTTCTTAAGAAGGCTCGTCTGAAGCTATGCTGAAAGTTTGGGGGCTGCACCCCCAAAAAAGCGCCCCCTGCAGCCATGGAAATGGAAAAGGGGGGAGGGAAAAGGGTTGGAGCCCATATCTCGGGACCCCCTGACCCAATGTTTACAAAACTTGGGGGGTCTCTTAAGAAGGCTCGTCTGAAGCTTCGCTGAAAGTTTGGGGTCTCTACCCCCAAAATTCGCCCCCTGCAGCCACGGAAAGGAGCGAATGTGCACAAGCACCCGCCCCATGAGGATTTCTCTCACTCTCTCTCTCTCAGCAGCAGCTGATTCCTCCAGTCCTCAATCCTGACTGATTGGCCAGCTTGGCCACCAATTGGCTGGGGGAGGAGAATGCTGCTTACTGACGGTTATGCTGCTTACTGACTCCCTGAATTTGCCGAATTTATTTGTGAACTCCCGAACTCGCTGAATTCGGCTCCCCCGGTTTCCTGCCATTTTTGAGTTTTGTTCGTCCCGAACTAAAAACCGCCGAATCAGGGGAAATTTGGCTGTTTTTCAGTTCGGGCCGAACCGAATCGACAGCCCTATGGGGATTTGTACTCATCCAATGCAGCCAGGCGCCTCTCAACAACCTCTCTGTCCATGTCAACCAGCAGCCTAAAAGCTGTGTCTTGTTTACTACCATTTCTAGATGGGCCTGTTCTCTTCTTCAGGGAAAAAAACTGAGGAAAAATAGGCAGTGATCCTTTCTGCTTCCTCTGTGTCTTCTGTCAGAGTTTCTCCATTTTCACCCACCAGTGGGCTATTGCCTTTTCCCCTTGTGTTTGCTCCTCACATATCTGAAGAAGCTTTTCTTGTTGTAGTGAGCCTCCGCTCACTCTGAGCTATGGCGTCTCTGATGGCTGACCTACAGTACCTAGCAACCCTTGGATTCTCTTTTTTAGAGATATGTCCTTCCCTCCATTTCTTGACCATTCCCTTTTTCTTCCTTAGTTCAACTCTGTTCATCCACATTTGCTTCTTGAATCCCCTACCATGTTTCCCTTTTGTTGGAATAGTGTTGGCTTGAGCTTGCAAGAGCTTTTGTTTTAGGAGAGCTCACCCATCACCTCCTATTTTTCCTTCCAGCAGTCTTGCCCATGGAATGACTCTCACCATGCCTCTGAATTCATTAAAGTCTGCCCTACTAAAATCTAACATACAGACCTGGCTATGAACTTCTTTGGCGCCCCACAGCAAAAGGAATTCTAGGAGGACATGATCACTTCACCCTAAAGTCTCTACCACCTTCACGCCATCTACCAACTCTTGCCTGTTGGTTGATATTGTTGAATAAGGCCGAGCCCCTCGTAGCTTCCTCCACCATTTTTTCTTTCTTTTTTATTCCCCCACCAAAAAACAACAGAAACAAGAGAAAACTTTAAAAAGATATACATTAAGTAAAAACAAAAATAGAACAATATTGGTGGCTGATGTAGACAGAATTTTTATACATGGTTTCCAAATATCTAAAAATAAGTCCATGCACAATTGCCATCTATATTCCATACATTCACATATTGATAGATTTCTAAGGACCTCAGTCCATTGATTTACCAGGGGTGTGCTTTTATCTTTCCAGTGTTGTAATATAAGAACCCATTTCTGAAGGGGGGTGGATCCA